>NC_045769.1:2095000-3467916 GCF_008692025.1 Phocoena sinus
CTATTTCATCACCTGTGGATTCTGGCACCCTCCAGTGCGATCAAGATACACAACTGTTGAATCCCCAGCCCCACGAAGCCCCGGAGCTCACGCAATTGATCCATAAAGTGCAGGTGGGTCGATCAAAATGCCGCTCTGGGGACAGCTTCCAGCCGCCGTCTCCGGAGCCCCTCACGCCCATGTCTACCACCTCCCGCAGGACCTGGCCAGTGAGGCTCCCAGGAACCAATTCAAGTGACAAAGGCCACGCTCTACCAGAAACACTCCTGCCTTCCCGCTGGGGAGTGAAGCTTGTTGCTGACAGGGAGGTGGAAGACCAAGTGATGTTGCAGAGGGAGGGGGCATGTGCTGGGCGGGCCCCGCGGGCAGGGAGCTCAGGACCTCACGGGCTGCCATCTGCGCCCACCGACGTCCTAGAGAAAATGTGCCGGAGAGAAGATCTGGGCCAGGGTGTCCAAGCACCAGACTACAGAGTGAGTGACGCAGCCCCGTAAGCCAAGGTCGTACGTCTCCGCAGTGGGGACGGCGGGAGGGCCCCGGGGATATCACGGGGCACAAGCACCTGGCCAAGGACCTCAGCACGCGCTGGCAAGGCCCCTGGGGGTGAGCACAGTGGGCCCCTCACCTCACCCCAAAGAGGCAGCGTGTGGCTGGGGCAGCTGCTGGCCTGTCGCCTGCTGTTCTGGGGCTGTGGACTGCTGACTGCCCAGTCCTGCGGGACCCAGCTCTACAGCACACCCAGCCAGCTTGCAGCCAATCCAAATTTACAGCGTGTGTCGGGGGGGGGGGTGGGGGGGGGCGGGGGTGTGTGTGGCCTGATGCCACTGGGCAGGGGCAGCACGAGGTATGTGCCTTGACCTCCTGCGCCCACAGCTCCTTCCCCGTGGAACCCTGAGCTCCACACTAAAGCCCAGCCAATCAGGGAACTCTAGAAACCTTTACTGCCTCAAGACAAAGCTCTGCAAAAAAGCAAAGACACATTTTCCCTCAAACTCCAGTGCGTGGAAACACACATGCACTTCTTTTTTTTCAAGTTCAGAGCACTCCAAATATGTAAGCCTTTTTAAGTGGTCCTGGGCAGAAAGTCAAAGGCTGCTCTCTCTTGGAGAATGTGGATGTAATTAGATAATTAATAAGGGGGGCAGCTAGAGAAAGCTAAATGGAAGCCTTCCTCAGTGGGAGGAAACAATTACAGCAGGTTTTGATATATGAGCTGCGCCAGCCCTCCGAGGGGAAATACAGCATCATCCGTGGAAAGCCAGAAACGACAGGGCCGCCCCCAGGAGCGCAGGTTTCAGGGTTCACTCCACATGCCTGCGGGGCCCAGGGCTTGGGCAGGAGCGAGCGGCAGGTTCATTAGTCTTTCTGACCGAGAGCCTTCGGGGCCGACCGCCTTGATGTCACCCTGACCCCAGCTGTGTCTGCTGACATGGGCGGCGTTCTCAGCCACAAATGAAAAACATCTGGGGCCCCGACAGCCTCCCGCGTGTGAGAGCCACCTGAAACCGTGTGCGTGTGTCCTGTACACAGTTCACGCTGCATCTGTCTGCCCGGCCAGGAAGCGGGGCAGGCTGAGAGGCTGGCCGTCCCCCTCTCTCACCCACGCCAAGCATTGGGCACTGAGAAGCAACGAGGGTCTTATTCGAATCTGTATCCCTAGGGCCTGACACAGGGAGGGGCACATCAACAAAGTTCTCCAGAAAGTGAGGCAGGGGCGGGTTTAAGAGGGAAGCATTCATTTTAAGGCCTTCCATCCATTCACTGATTCACCCCCCCATCCATCCATCCACCCACCATCCTTCCATCTATCCCTCCATCCACCCACCATCCTTCCTCCCTGCCTCCCTTCCTTCTTTCTATTCACCCACCATCCATCCACCCACCATCCTTCCATCTATCCCCCCATCCACCCTTCCATCTACCCATCTATCTTTCCAACATGTACTGAGCATCTTTCATGTGCCAGGAATGCTGTTAGCTGTTTAAAAAGCCCAGAGGTGAATCAGAGCAATCTAGCGGGGGAGGAGTAACATGTTTATAAACAACTAGAGCTCAGGGTAGACAGTGACAGCTCTTTTAGAGGAAGTGCAGCTAAGACTCTGCAACCAGAAGGGAAGGGTGAGGAATAAGGGTAGAGGGAGAGGACCACAGATGTGAAATGTCTCCTGGTCAGATACAGCACACGCACGCACACATGTGCACACCTGAGGCTTTGCCAGTGGAGACTGGGGGGCAGAAGGCGAGGGTCAGGAGACCAGGAACTGTTCACAGCGGCCCGGGGGCGTGGCCATGGTCCCCAGCACAGAGCAGACATCCAGGGCGTCGTGACAGCTCTCACTGCCCCTTCAGCATGAAAAGTGGAAGCATCTCTGCCTCCACAGGCCCCTGGCACTGCCCAGCTCACTTGAAGGGGCTCCCCCCGTCAGGCTGCCCTTGCTGCCCCCTCCTCCCGTTCACTACGCCTGAAACAACGACCCTGGACACCTGGGCTCCCAGGTACACTGTGCAGGGGCGGGGGTGGAATGTGCCAGGGTAGATGAGCAGTGATGGACCCAGGGGTGGAGAGCTGACAGCTGCCACCTTCCCTGGTGGGTCTCGCCCATTCTGCACGGGCCAGCCCCCCTCCCTCTTGGGCATTTGTCCTGCACTGTTTTTCAACGGGGGCCCTCTGTCCCCTGGCCGAGCCTGCCCACAGCCTCCTGGCCGTTTGAACACAGCTCCCAAGAGTGTGGGTTTGGAGGGACAGAGCCAACTTCGTATCACCAACAAAACGTGCCGTAAATACGAGTAGAAAACAAACGATGATTCGCATCAGACAACTGAGGACCACAGTGGGGAAACTGCCAAGCTGAGCACCACACAGACAGCCCAGCGAATGGGGATCCAGCTTTCAAACAGCGGAAATTATCGTCTTGGGAGAAGCCAGAGGAGTATGTGTGGATAAAATGAGAATATGCTGCTTTGAAAGGGCACGAACAACCAGGAGACAGGAAAAGCGCTCTTGGAAAATCACACAAAGAATATTAGTAGACATTTTTTTAAATAATAGAAACAAAATAGCAAATAGATACTGATGAAAAACCATTAATGAATTGGAGACTGACTCATGGAATCTCTCGGCATCTGAGCAAAAAGACAAGGTATGTGGAAAGGAGGAAGCGGACGCGGTCACAGGAGAGATACCGACGGAAGAGTCCCCACGCTCAAGAAAGATCGAGGGTTTCAGATTAAAAGGAGCACCGAGTTCTGGAAAGGAAACCCAACAAGACAAGCAACAGAGCCACATCACAAAGTTCTGGATTCTGAGACTAGAGAAAACCTCCTACAGGCTTCCAGGCATAAAAAGAAACAAAAAAAGAACCAGACTGGGGTGCCTTCCCCTGTGCTCACACTACCCGCTAACTGTCAATCCCAGGACGCCCAGAGTTTCTGTGGAGAAGAACGGCGTCCCTGGAGCTCTGCTCCCCAAGAATCCATGGACCCCGTGGGGAGGGAAAGAAACATGAGGTATTTAAGACCTCAGGAAGTACACCTATCAGGTCCCGCTTCTGCGAAACACTACTAGGAAACGTCTTCCATCAGATGAAAAGTAGCTCGGGCTCTGTCTCTGCAGGCATGGCAACAAATGATCTAACAATCCCCCCCACCGCAAACCAGAACAAACAGGTAAGACGCTGTGGTCCAACGCTCTTTCTGTCCCAAGAGGGCAGAGGGCGCTATTCTTCCCCAGCTGGGTCCCCAGGGGTCTGGAGCAGTGCCTGGCACACAGTAGGTGCTCAATAGATACCTGCTGCAAGAGGGGCTACAATGAGGAGGTCAGACACACAGCAGAGGTGAAGGTCACCCAGGTGACCAGGAGCCCCAGGCTCCCTGTAACACCCGCACTCTGTAATGCACTCGGACTCCCGTTTATTCTACGCTTCTTCTCCTCAAGACCCAGCAGGGTCAGCGACACACGGAAGCCAGTGAGAAACGCAGACGGCAGGTCTGCCCGGAACCGAGGAATCAGCTTCCTGCACGCTGGCAAAATCCCAGTTCTCCGGAGATGCTCCCCGAGCAGGAAGAAGTGGGGGGTCGCGCACAGCCTACATCATCCACATCCCTGTTCAGAGACATGGACTGCGGCTGCGATGGGCTGTGACTGCCGGGGCACGTGGCTGGGTGGAGAAACGAGAATTCCAGCTTCATCACGCTCTCTGCCGGGGGCGGGGCCCCCGCGGGCTGCCCGGGCCCTGAGGCTGTGCCAGCCGCTACAATCCTGCCTGAGAGCCCCAGACACGGAGACCCGCCGGGGCCCGCCCGGGAACACGCAGTGGGACACAGCTTGTGCAGCCGACCCGTGTCCAGCTCGTCTGGCTGCACCTCGATGACCACCCACCTGAATGCGTGGGCAGCAGGGTGCCAGCGACAGCCCCTGCAGGGAGTCTTGGAAGGATCACCCACTCAGCTGGACGGGTTTTCTTCTTCTTCCCTCTGGTAGGGGATTTGAAGAGACCATGGGGCACTGGGTTGCAGGTAGGCGCTGGACGCCTCCCTGCCTGCCGCCGGCTGGCCTGGCCGGGATGGGCAGTGCCAGAGGGTGGCCCGATCAAAGCTCGTTCCCCAGAGCCGCTTGCCCCAAGGCAGTTTCTGTGACAAATGTTTGTCCGAGGGACGTGGGGAAAGAGCGGTTTTGCTTTCGTTGGAGAGAATGCGAAGCTCTGAGCAGCGAGCTCCAATCAGGCCTGGGTAAGGGGAAAGCATGTACACAGGACCCCTCCCTTAGGGACCAGCGGCCGAGGCTCACCTGGGCGATAGGAGAGGCGGGGGTCCAGCTGACCCCTGCACGTGGGGGCCCCTCTGTCCTCCCAGTTCAGGGTCCCTCCCTCCCTGTGGCCCTCTCCTGGCTGTGAGCTGGGCCTGGAAGCCCCAAGGGTCAGAAGGGTAGAGAACTGGCAGTGCCAAACGACAAAACGGACCCCGTCCCAATGACTATTTGGGAATCCACCTCTAAACCCTAGAAACAGCAGGAGGGAGCCCGGAGCTATCCTCCCGTAGGCTGGACTCTATTAACTGCGACTTGATTTTCAAAGGAGCAGTTTAAGGACATATCCCTGTGGGGTGAAGGAGGGACAGACAAAAGGCAAACTGCTTCCTCTCCCAGCAAATGTAAAGCAGAAAGCACTGGGCTTGTGAGGTTGTGACGTTTTTACAAGGTTCCTCTGGACGGCTGTCCCACCTCCCTCCCTCGCCCGGTCCTTCCCTCCCTCTGCGAGTCCCTGCCCTTTAAGGGGCTGTAAGTGGTCCCTGAACCAAGCAGCGGCTGGGAAGGCAGGACACTCTGGCCTCTCTTTACAGGCCCCTGGGCCCTTTGTTAAAGAGTGGGACAGAGGCTGCAGCCATGTGAGTCTCATTAGGCCAGTGAGAGGCAAGAAGGTGGCAAATGGGGCCAGAGTTGAGACCCGGAGCTGCTCTGCCGGGGGCTGGCCCATCCCTTCTGGACAGTCCTGCTTTCCGGGGAACGGCTGGGTGGGAGGTATCCCACCATACCACAAAGCTCCCAGGACCCCCAGCGGGTGGAGGGGCTTCTGCTGCCCTGCGGGGATGCCTGAGGCACTGCCTGCTCCTCTCGGCTCTGCGGGGACGTCAAAAGATTCCAGGACCTGCGCGTTCGGCTCGAGTGTGACATTCAGGACTGCTGCCCGGACACGGGTGCAGGCTGTGGGTTCCAGAGGGACCGTGCCCGTCTGTGCTGGAGCCACCGACGCCCCCTGTGCTCTCTGCCCCCTCTCTGTGTCCCAGACAAGCCCCCTGCTTGCAGACGCCACCTGCCAGGGGCCCCTGCCCTGTTCAGGGTCTGGGGTCAGTGGAAGAAGGGTAAGGAGGGTGAGGACAGGTGGCCCCTCTCTCCAAGCTCCGCGACTCAGACGTCTGACCCCAGCCAGCCCGCCGTGCGTGAGAAAGAGGAATCCTCTTTGGAATGACCGCGTTTACGATGCCAGGACTTTCCTATGGCTCCCTGGTGGCTTGCAGGGGAGCTGGTGGCTTTGCTTCTCCAGGGGACCAAGAACTTCACATCCACTTACAAGTGGAAACAGCGTTCTCTCCCCCCCTCCCTCTCTCTCTCTCTGTCTCTCCCCCGGCCCCGGCTTGGGCTTGGCTTCAGTGACTCAGGCTATGTCTGCAGTGACCTGTCTGCCATGGGGAAGTAGCCCTGAGAACAGGCTGGGGAGGGGGCATGCTTGCCTCTGGGCGTCCAGGCAGGCCCCTCCTACTTGGTGCCTCCCAGTGTCACTGCCTGGAGAGACCGCCCTGCAGAGCCCACCCCCGGCAGCCCGAGACTCCCCAGGGCCAGCCCTGCTCAGTTCCCAGGGGAGTTATGACAGGAAGGCCCGGGGTCCCCGCGGACCCATCCTCAGCGCTGCCTCGGAGGGAGACCGTCCCATTTCTTCTCCATGAGTCACGCGACGCTGCAAAGGGTCCTCCCACGTTTCAGAGACAGTGAGGGCAAGCAGTCCCGAGTAACCAGAGACGAGGGGGATGCCGCCTCTTCCTGGCCCACAGGCCTCCAAACCCAGGAACTAGTTTAACCGGTGAATTATGATTTCTCCAGATGTCACTACATTCAGCTTCCAAATAAAACTCATGAGTGTTAGAGGGTGGAGTAAACAGTCACGCTGCAGGCGCCCCGTTTCAGGCTGGAGGTGCACAAAGTAAGTGCCTTTCAGGAGGGTCCATCCAATGGCATCATTTAGGAGATGGGGGCCTGGGGTTGGGGGTGACTTATCCCAAGTCACCAGGCAGGTGCAGAGTCAGCAGCAGAACTCAGGTCAGCTAAGCCCTGGGCTGGAAGTCCCTCGTCTCCCACGACCGACTTCATGCCCACAACACCCTTCACTCGGGTCCAAACCTGGGGGCACCGAGTTAATAAATGTCTCTGCACATTTGACAAATGAGTATCTGAAAGATACAAGGGTCCCAGTGACGGCAGCACCAGCTCGAGAGGACATTCACTGAGGGTTTTCTGACATCAGGTGTCCTGCTGGATGTTGGCCTGTAAGTATGAGGAGGACAGGCTCCCCTGTCCTCAACCAGTTCATAGTTCCCTTGGGGACGGACAATAAAATACATTATCACAACAAAAATGTAATGTGTTCTAATGAAGGTATAATACAGGTACGTAAAGGTCTACAATTATTTTACTTTAAAATACAAACAATATAAATACAATGATTATAGCAAAATATAAGAAATGTTATCATAACAGTATTAAAAGGCACACACTAAAAGTACAGAGAGCACGACGATTAAGTTTCCAGGGCTTTGGGGAGCTCTTCACGGGATCAGGGGCTGGCGCTGGGTCTTCAAGGAGTCTGGTCCTGGGTGGGAATGGGGAAGGGCCTCGTGGGCAGAGGCGAGGGTGCACGGGCACACGCGAGGTGGGCTGGAGGAAGGTGAGGATTTGGGGTAACGGTGAAGGCAACTTTTAGGGGGGCAGAGATGGGCAGGACCCACAGAGCAGTGGGGAGGCAATGAAAGGGGTACTAAGCAGTGCACGGCACGACGAGCTGGGCTTTCCCGAGATAACGGTGGGGCGGCCCCAAGGATGCCAGGATGGGGAGGACCCCCTTGTGGTCCAGGAGGAAAGGGCTGAGGACCCTGGGGAGATGCAGCAGCGCTGGAGAATCAGCAAGAGGTGAGCGGCGACCGAGGGTCCAGCTCGGGCAACAGGAGGGGTCGTGACCCCAGGGACTAAACGGGGGTCACGAGAGAAGGCGCTTTTGTGGGGAAATAAGACTAGTGCTGGTCGGGCTGAGTTGTCAGTGCTTTCATGACACCATGAAGGTTAAGTTCACTCAGCAGGATGTGCGGCTTGGAACCCCAGAAGAGGGTTGGGGGCTTCAGACTTATGAGCAAGACCCTCCCCTTGGAAGGAATGAGGGTACCTGGCTTCGCTAGGATTTGGACCCAGACCTCTGGATCCCAAACCCAGGCCTCATTCTCCATTTCTGTGCCTCCTGTCGGGGGCAGAACTGGGGGTTGCAGGCCTTTAGGGCCACACTTTCAGGGGAGGTGGGGAGACTGAGTGTGGACCATCTGAAAGAGGCCGGTGGTGCTGGCCGCTAGCGCCCCATGCTGGCGGGAGGACTGCATCGCAGGGGAGAGCTCGGACCTGCACCTGGCCATGGGGGCGGTCAGCAGGTGACCTTGGGGAGGGCAGGCCCAGTACAGTGGGGGCTGGGCTGGCTGGGAGCAGTCTTCTGCACGTTTGGAGGGCAGTGAGCGTGCCAGGAACTGGCTTCCTATATGGATTCTGCCCTCATTTCCACATCTTCAGCGTAAACACACCCAGGCCTGGAGAGGCTGCAAAGCAGTGGGGTCACAGAGCAGAGGAGTGAGAGCTGGGAATGAAGCCCAGACTCCCGCTGTCTTCAGAGCGTGCCACCCCATCTCTTACGGGGGGGCACAGCCTGGAAAATGCAAAAGAACATTTCCCACGAACGACGAAAAATGGGGGATAGAAACACTGTTTCTAGGAATGCATCGGTGGTGACGATAACCTCTGCCTGACTACTGCCAGCTTTTAGTTCCTCGATTAATCTCAGAAAAGAAGGCAATTTTTAAAATGCAAAATGGTTTACAGAAATAACTGCACCTAAATCTATTTTATTGGGCCCTCCTTTTTCCGACCACCCAGAAAAAAAATACGCTACTTTTGAAATATTATGCAAATAGGTGTGCGCATCCAGAAGAATGCAAAAACCTTACTCAGAATCCTGCGATGGCCCAATCCCCGGTCCTGCCCATCTCTGGGAACCCTGATTTTGGCAGCCTCTTGAGATATGGGATTGATTTTGACAAAGCAACAGCACCCAGGGGGCCCTGGCGGGAGGATGTCCTTCTAGGCACAGGGATACCCCAGCTTTCCGCAGACCAGCCACGGGCTGGGCTAACCCAGCCCTTCGGCAAGGCCTTTTGCTTCCCAAGCTCTGGATTCAGTTACTTTTAGCCCATTTCCTATTCTCAAACCTCAGCACCACCTGAGTAAAACTGATCTCTGTTGGGAAACATCGTACTTAGAAATCGACCAGCCCACACTCAAGCGTGGAAGGGCCTCAGGGGTTCGGGTAAAACTAGCTCATAGAAGCAGGACGGGGTGAGTGAGCGACCCCCAGCCGGACCGGCCACGCGGCTGTGAGCCGCCAGGGCTGAGGTGGGAAAGCACTGACCCTCCCGGCGGAGGCCAGCCCCGGGGCCCCGAGGAAAGGTGTGCGCAGTGGCCTTGGGGTGGGTTCCGTAGGGACCAGTCAACACCCCGGCACGTGGTGAAGTAAAACTGACCGTGCGTGTTTAACGGCCGATGAGAGCTGAAGGGGAAGGGGAGTGAATGGACGGTCCACTTAGCAGGTAAATGGCAGAGAGACGGCAAGCGGTCCACGAACAAGCCCGGCTGCTAAACGGCACCTCTCGCGCTTGCAAGAATCCAGCCCCTCCTGCACAGCCCGGCTCCCTGCCCCCAGTGGCCACTAACTCCAACCGAAAGACACCTGATGGGCCCCAGGACAGGCGCGCAGGTGTCTCAGGGCAAACACAGAGAGAACTCGGGGTTCCTAGACCGGCCACCCCTCCCAGGCAGCCCGCAGGCCCTGTCCGCCAGCTCCCGGCCCCAGCGAGAGGGCGACTCCCCGGCCTGTGGCTCCCGTGGGTCTTCTCGCTGGGCTTCCACGCGCTGCTCACAACCATGGCCTCCTGCTGGTGGGTGAAGCCGACACCCTCGCTCGCTCACCCCGTAGGCCTGCCAGGGGAAGGACATCTGATGGACTCTCCTCTTACCCCCAGATGACACCTGGGAGCCCTCAAGCCCCAGGGGCAGCAGACACAGAAACAGAAGTCGAGTTCACGCCAGCCAGCCCCGAGGTAAGTCTGTGATGAATCTCGTACAGATGCTCCGGCTGCTGGTAGAGGGAGTGGCGTCCCGGGGGCATTAACAGGGGGGTCTGCTGTCAGCCGGAGAGGGTCAACCAGGGGTCCCCATCCACCGGATAAGGTCAGTGTTACCCTGCTGATCTTCAAAGCACCTGGAGTTGGTGTCGCCTCTGGAAAAAGCGTTAGATATTTCCTCCTAAAAAAGGCATCCATCACTCCCCTTCCAACAGAGAGCTGTAATTCCCAACCATTTGCTTTTGAGATTCAAACTTCTAATTGCACAATACACAAATCTAGGGGCTCCTTTGTCTGCACTGAACCTAAAAGGACCCGTGAATGTGGGCGATAGACTCTGTTCTTTTTAATTGACACACAGTTGATTTACAATGTTCTGTTAGCTCCTGGTGTACTGCGAACTGGTGCTCCAGTAATACACACGTCCGTATGTTCTTTACATATATCTACTCTTCTTCAGATTCTTTTCCATCACAGGTTATTACAAGAGACTGAATATCGTTCCCTGTGCCGTGCAGGAGGTCCTTGTTCATCTATTTATATGTAGTAGTGCGGATCTGTTAATCCCAAACTCCTAATTTATCCCTCCTCCCCGACCCTGCTTCCCACTTTGGTAAAACCGTAAGTTTGTTTTCTGTGTCTGTGAGTCTGTTTCCGTTTTGTAAATAGGTTCATTTTGTCTCATTTGTTTTAGATTCCACATATAAGTGATATCACATAATATTTGTCTTTCTCTGTCTTACTTCACTTAGCATGAGACTCTTATCAGCCCACTGGTAACGCCCCCGTGCTGACTGACCCTGGGGCCTGAGCAGTCCAGTCTGGGAAGGGCAGGTCTTGGGGGACAGGTACTCTCAGGGGCCTTCTTGGCCTTGGCTTCCACGCAAGAGTTTTGAGTCATGCCCTCATCCCAGACGGCTCTCGGCCCCCAGGGCCAAGTAAAGAGATACAGAAATACTTTCATTATTGCTCAATTTTTAAAAGTTCAAATTTCCTGGATTGAAATCCCACATTTATAAATTACAGCAGACTCAAATAAATTATGGCAGACTCAAATAAATCTTACAGAATGTATTGTGTTTTCAAAAAAGTTTTGAGTAGGAAGAAAGGAAAGCCTGAATTATTCTGCATTTTCCCACACAGCCACAGAAGAGGGCACGAATGAGAAGTGACCGCCCGTGTGTGTACGTGTATTTCTGGAAGCAAACCTCAGTGGGACCCCATGTCCTAGATTGTGTGGTAGCACCATGTGTCCCCTCTTTTCTACAGGCTTCTCGGAACCACTGGCTCTTCGGAGACCCCTCCTAAGCTGGGGGCTGCCGGAGCAAAGCATCTGAGAGCCAACAAAGCCCCTCCCTGGATGCCCGGACAGGGAGGCGCTGACCTCTGCCCCAGGACTGTGACCAGGCCTGACACCGGGACGTCCTGCCAAGGCGGTGCTGCCCAGCATCGCTGAGCCTGCAGACTGGTCCTGTCTCCCCCGTCTACGAAGTGGGCTGGTTCTACCTGCCCCAGGTGAGTGAGCACCTGGCACGTAATGGATGCTCACTCACCTGGCGCTGAGAAATCCGCGGGGGGGCGTTACAAATGAGGCCCCTGGCGCTCGGGGGATGGAATCTTGTTCCATGTCACACGTTCTGGCTTCCCTGGGGTTTGGGATGACTGTGCACTGCAGGCTGGGCGACTCAAGTAGCCTGACTTTACGGTCCAAATACAAATAGAGTTTTCTTTGAAATGCGGCCACTCAACAACTAGCATCTATCGCGCACACAGCGTGCGTGGAGCTCTGCTGTAGACCCGGGCAGGCGTGGTGGACAGGGTGGAGCAGGGCCGACGGGCTTCAGGCCCTTTGGTACTTGGATAGTATGTGTATTTGTGTGTATACACACATGCCATCATATCCCATATACGTGTGTATATACGCACCACACACACACACACACACACCCCCACACGTACGAATATCACGTACAAACACTCATACGCACGACGCCACAGCCTTCTCTAAGGAGGGTCACCTCTGTCCTGAGTTTGCTGCAGTCGTTAACTAGTGAATTCACAGTTTGGGGGTAGAGGTTATGCAGTCACATGGGTCCAAACGGGCCTGTCGCACAGAAGTCGGCGTGAATTCGGGGCAGAGTTCAGTCAGACCCTGCTGCTCTCCCGGGCGTGACGGCTCAGTGCAGCTCCACGGCTCCAGGAGTTCTGGGGATGGCTGGGCACTGGAGAGCAGATGCAGAAGAGGCTCTTTGCACCCTGGAACCTGCCCAAGGCGGACAGGACTCCCTCTTCTTAAAAGAAGTTTTCAGTCACTCAAGTGCCAAGACTTCCCGTCTCTTCCTTTCTGGAAGAATCGGCCTGACAGTCAGTCGTGCGAATCACAGATGCCCATGTGACAAGCAGAGCTGTGTATCTCCCGAGTATATCCCCTGTATTTTTGCATTGATTGCAACTCCTGAGTTTGAAAGCCGGAAACAACTACTTTAATTAGAAAGATAACAGCGCTAAGACCCAGAGACAGGGGATGAGACCTTGGAGTTACGACCAAAGCAGGGTAGCTGAAGTCTGAATATTTGCTATCACATTTCTGACCAAATCAAAGGCTGCGCTCCTTAAGCGGGAATCACTCTTTTGCATAATCTGCCCATTTTTAATGCATTTATTTACCATTTGGACTCTCCAGCTTAGCATCCTCTACTAATTTCTTTTGCCGAGACAGACCCATGAATATGGAAAGCAGTGTTGATGTCAATGTTTATAAAGGGATTCGACAGCTACTTTAAATCTTAGATCCAGCAATCCACCTTCCCTTCTAGACTCTCTTTAATCAAGCTTTGTCAATAAATAGATGAGATACAGATGTTCTGTGTAGTTTTAAAGAATTCAGGTTGAATCCACTTTAAAATAAAACACAACTCTGGAGGCACATACAGAGGAGGAAAGTTAACAGACAGAAGAAAGCTTTAACAGAACCCCAAATGGAGGCAGGACTCTGAAAATCGGCAAATACACCTTGAACCAAAGATAAGAATTCGAATAATGCTTAGGGGAGGCACAGAACAACCCAAACGCTTTCAACTTCTAACAGGAGTTACTTCAAGGAAATCTGGGGTATAGAGGCTCACGTTTGGTAAACAAATAAATGAAGCCAGGGTTACACTCTGAAATAGTTTTGTATGTTAAAAACTTCAGTGAAAAGTGCCTTTAGAAATTGAGCTTCTCCCAAAATGAATCTGAAACAACTTAGTTTAGACAGCTTTCCCAATGCACACACCCATTTCGCAAAGCAGAGTAAACATGTCTGAGGCTCCAGGACACGAGAGAGACCTCTGCGGTGTCAGACTGTCTTCCCTCCGTCACAGGGCTGGTCCAGTGGCAGCGAGGGTGGCGAGGCTGCAACTGCAGACACGGTCCCGCCTCTCCCGGGGCGACGTGTGGCCCCTGCTCTGCTGTTTCCGCTCATCCAGGCCGGCTGGGGCCCGGCTCCACGGGGCACTCAGGACTCGGGCTGGCAGGGTCTCCACCGTCTTGTAGCTGCACCTTTGCGGGCATGTGGCCTTCCAGCCACTCGGGCAGTGGAAGACAGACTGAAGTGTCCCCCACTTCCTCCTGGAGATGCTGCTGCCACTTCCTCCTGAAGCTCACTGGCTGGCACCAGTCACCCTGCCCAACCACGGGGTCTGGGGAGTGGGAGGGGGAGGGCCAAGCGTTGGTGGTGCCGCTGAGTCGGCCCCAAGGGCCAAGGCAAGGTTTTTGAGCAAAGGTTTGTCCAAGACACAAAAAGTAGGTTGTAGATGATCACTTGGGAAGCCATCTGATCATTTGATTACACTACCTTCTCCAAATGTGGGCATCAGAGTCCTGAAGGTTGACAGGTAGCAGAATCACGGCTGGGGAAGCTCGGTATTTTGGGGGAAAAGGTGCAGACAGCCAGATACTGAATGTGTGAAAGAACTTAACTTTAAAAAGAAACGGGGCTTCCCTGGTGGCGCAGTGGTTGAGAGTCTGCCTGCTAATGCAGGGGACACAGGTTCGAGCCCTGGTCTGGGAAGATCCCACATGCCGTGGAGCAACTAGGCCTGTGAGCCACAACTACTGAGCCTGCACGTCTGGAGCCTGTGCTCCACAACAAGAGAGGCCGCGATAGTGAGAGGCCCACGCAGCGCGATGAAGAGTGGCCCCCGCTTGCCACAACTAGAGAAAGCCCTCGCACAGAAATGAAGACCCAATACAGCCATAAATAAATAAATTAATAAACTCCTACCCACAACATCTTCTTTAAAAAAAAAAAAAAAAAAAAAAAGAAACGGTCATTAAGGTCAGCCATAAGGGCAAAACACCAAGGTGAGCACAATGACGTGAATCCACGTTAACTTGGTAGCAACGGGGTCTCACTCACTAGCTCACACCCTGTTTTATTGAGATGATGTGGTGGCCGCAAGGGTGGTGAGGTGAGTTATTACTCGGCTTCGAGGTGCCGCCCCTGCTTTCCTCTCCTCTCTCCAAGTGACGGGCCACCTGGTTCTCAGGACAGCGGCAGGTGTCCTTGGCGTGAAGTTTCCGCTGGGACAGTGACTTCAGGGGGCTCGTCGTGCTGGAGGGACGCGCAGCTCGATGTCCCAGGGTTTTGTGAAGGGTCCTCGCTGAGCTCAGAAGAAAGCTCCACAGGGCTCGCGTGAGCTGGCCTTTCACTGAAGTCCTCCTGGCACCGCTGCCCTGGGGCGTCGTCCTCGTCCAAGCATGTTCTTGGACATCGCTAATGCATTTGCTCCAAATCTGGTCTTTCGGGGCCGCCTGGACAAATGCCTCTCCTTCTCTTTCCCAGAAGTCACCTTGGTCACTTCACTTCCAGGACCAGGAGGTGTGGCTGGGAGACTGGCTCGGGACGTCCCTCACGGGGAAGCGTCTCCTGCTGGTGGGGCTCTGTGCTGAAAACAGGGTTCCCAATGACCAGACGCATGACTCTTCCACTGCCCCCACCTTGCCCCCCAGCCTGCTCACCCCATTCAGCTCATGGGCGTCACCCAGAACTGCACACAAAATGGCGGCCAGGGTGCCGTACACACACCCGACATCCCCCTGGCTCCAGAAAACAGCCTAAAAGTTGGCTCTCTCACATTCTGAGCGAGGTGAACTCAGGGCTTGGCTCTCTCACATTCTGAGCGAGGTGAACTCAGGGTTGGATGAGGGATTACCGTGCACACCGGGCTCATCTTCAGAGCACCGGCAGCCCTCTGGCACCTCTGGGAAGGAGCGTGGATTCTCCCTCATACCTTGTACTGTGGGCTAGAGAAGCAAAAGCGAAGCTAGCTAGTGAACCAGAAAGATATGGAAGGAAACCACTCTCCCCACCAATACAGTTTACTTTGAGTTTCAGGAAGTTTAATTGTTGAGTTGAAGGCATGATTAACGCTAAGTAAAGCTGTGTCCTTGGATATTTACAGGGGTTCAGGGCTTAATGCCATTTCACTAGAAGCTGGGGACTCAGATCCCAGGAGAGGGTCTAGGCAGGCAGGAAAGCAAGGGAGCTGCGCTGTCGGTCTTTAGAAAAAAGTTCACAGCACATTTTACATCTTAGCAGGAAAACCATTCGTTTTTATAAGTTAAGATTGCAAATTAAAATTACAAACATACTTTAAAAGTGTAAAAACGACCTTGGATCCCTTTAGGAAATGACCCTACAGGGTTCAGTAATATCCCCCCACCCCACCTCCCCAGGGCTACGCGGCATTTGCGATCTGGTTTGCAGGATTCTCGGAGATCTCGATGGCGAATTCTTATCGTCACCCTCAAGATCATCAAACGCAATCTCACCTGCTGACTGGCGCCAACCCACAGGACATCGGGAAGGTACAGTCCCCAGACCCAGACGTCCTCTGCTGGGCTGTGGGCTGACACAGCAGACACTGAGGACACTGCGTAGCCATAGGGGGCAGAGTCGTAAATAAAATTCCTGGGCTGTATTCTTTCCTTGGTCAAGCATGCACAATAAACGCATGAGAGGCCACTTTGCCTGGATTAAATAAATAAATAAATAAAACTGGCTGAACCAGGCAGCACGCATCAGGGCCTTGGCAGGTCACCCCGTGGGCACTGGGAGGGAGGTCGGGAAGAGTGGACCACGCCCGGAGGAGGGGCCCCTCCGGCGCCAAAGACAGCCTGAGAGTAAGGCGGGGACCCTCAGGACCAGGCAGCAGGGACCCCGAGCAGGAGGTGGCACAGCTTTGCCCCATCTCCCCCGTTTGGGAGGGTCTGAGCACTGAAGGCACGAGAAGCTGACCCCAAACCCTGAGCATCCCAGGGACGCGTCTGCGTGTGTATCCTACACTCTGCCATGTCTTCTTCCACAGATGACACTCAGCGGTGACCCCGTGGCCCCTCTGCCTCCTGACCCACCCTGCCCAGGGGAGGTGAAGTGGCGTGACTGGTGGATGGTGGAAGGGGAACTGAGTGTGCTCAGCGCAGGTCCTGGACCCCTCCTCCTGGAGTGGGAGCTGCCTGCAGGGAGGGCGTCTCCCATCCACCCTCCAGCAGCTCCCGCGACTCCCAGGCCCTGCGGGGAGGCCCATCTTGGTCCAGCTCTGCCGACACAGGGTTGAATCGGCCTGACCCTGGGACCCTTCATCTCAGCCATCATCTGTAAACAGGCAGGGCAGCCTACCCCAAGAGGAGTTGCAGAGCCGAAGTGTTGGGACTTGCCTCAGGGCTCAGGCTGCTTCGCAAAGGAAGGTCCCATCAGGCCCCGCTAACCCCTCCTGTCTCCCCTTTGCCACCTGCTATCTGAGTGACCTTGGTCACGTCTTGTCCCCAAGCTGGACCTCACTTCTCCCAGGTGGAAGTGGCTGGAGGTCTCCACGGCCCTGGGGGTCTGGTGATTTTTGAGAATCTTGGGGACAGCTGAGAGCTCATTCGCATGTCCCCGCGGGGGCACAGCTGGCATCTGACAAATCTGTTTTAAGACCTGGTTAAAGCTGTGGAACCCTCACTCTCCCCAGAAGATGCTCAATGCTGAGTACACGCACTGCCTTCTTGGGGAGGAGGCTGGTTTAACCGGAATATTTCTGAAGGGAAGGAGGCTAGAAGGAACCCAGATAAGCACCGGGGGACCGGAGGGGAGGCGAATCACACTTAAAGTTGTGAGTCCAGGTGGACTGAAGCCAGACATGCCGCCCACGGGCCCTTGACTTCACAGAGCAACTCTGATCGGCCATCGATTACTGACGTCTTGCAGATGCAAAAGGAGAGAAAAGCCAGTTCCGTACATCTTACAGCTGGGAAACCAGTAAAAACACAGCTTTCCATTCCTGAGAGCCACCTCCCTCTCCACAAGGCAGAGACCGCACCCCCCAAAAAAAAACCCATCCGGTCCCCTCTGGACACCCCAGGAGCTGGGGTTCATCTGACCCACCTCCCCCCGGGCGTCAGAGTTCCTCTGTGGCCAGGCTTCTAGAAAACTCTTCTGCTCAAGTGCTGAATATTTTCCCTGATCTGTCTTCAAAATCCCAATCTTTTTCTTTCTGCTGGAATTAAAAGCTGGTGAGCGGTGAAGGATGGGCTGGCCATCACTCCTCCTGTGTCTCCTGTCCCTGCACTTCCGCTTTTCTCTCTCTATTTCTCCTATTTAATGCGAGGAAAGCCAGCCCAGCTCCTCCGAGAGCAGCTGGAGACGGGAGCGTGAGGTGGATTTTACATCCGCAGAGAAGTTAAGATGAGTGACGTGGCAACCCCACCATCCGCACTCCCATGAGCCTGCCGCCCCACCTGTGCTCACAGGTCCCCGCTTCTGGGTGAGGACAGGCCACAGGGTGACTTCAGTGGTCGGGGGGGAGAGTCCCCAGCCCCGTCTTCCCAGTAAGACAGGATTTGCACAAATGCCACACTCTCCTCCAAGGGGCATCAGGCACCACAGGCAGAAAATGGAGCCCCAGAAATGCAACAGCCTTGCTGAGGTCTCTAGAATTAGCAGAAAAAACGGATGCTGGAGGGAAAGAATCATCAAAGAAATGTTCATGTCCATCTCGCCCCAAACCGCCCCTTCCCTGAGTCCCTGGGGCCATGCTGAGCAGAGGGCGTCCAGCCCTGTCTGAACACCCTCGGATTCAAGCTCTGAGGATGGGGCAGCCCTGTGCATGCCGGGCAGCTGCAACCGACGAACGTCTCAGGTTCTGATCCTTGGGCCTCCCAGGACAATGCCCTGGGGCCATCGCACAGGAGGTTCCACTGTCAAACCCAGATGCCCTAGGATGTGTGTCCCCTGGGAACCTGGCTCTCCCTGGGAGCACACCTGGACCAGTCTACCTGTCCCCCGGCGGCCCTGGCTCTCAGCAGCTGGGACTGCCCTGGGTTTCTGCAGAGCCCCTCAGGAAGCATCCTTCTACTTTGTTAAAAGAAGCTCTGTCCTTGGAGAGCTCTTAAGATTGAGTTATCACTTCTCAGTGATCCAAGCAGATTTGTTCCCTGAAAGGTCCCTCACATGGAACAAAATGAATCCGTGAGTTACAAACAAATTCGCTCCTCCCAAGGTGTTCTCCTCGTGAATTTAAGTGCTTTTACAGATCATTAACTCCTTGGCCAAGAGGCCAGAGCAGGGAGGAAGCTGAGCTGGGTGTTGGTGGCTGCTGCCCCGAGGCCAATCAGAGCTGGGCTAAGGGGCTCTGAAATGATAATAACAGGAGTCATTGTTCACCCGGATTAAATTTACACATGCTTCTGAGTGCTGTCTGTTTTGTGAGGCCGGGCACCCTGGCACAGGGAGGGACACACGGCTTCTGCATTTCTGTTTGGGCCACAGCACAAAAGTGGAACAAAGCCCTAATCTGTTTTCCAGCCGCCGCCTAATTTCAGGTCCCGGCAGTTTGGAGGCCAGTCAGTACAGGTGGGCAGCAGTGCCGATGCAGAAGGGCCGGGGCTCCAGTGCTTCCAGGAGAACACAGAGCTGGCCAGTTTGTCCCACATGGTGCCCTGGGCTCAGAGCAACTGGGCTGCTGGGAGAGGAAGGCGAGAGCCCTCGGGAGGAGGAGGAAAGCAGGGCCCGCAGTGGGGACAGGGGCTCAGAGCCAGAGGGGCCTGAACGTAAATCCTGCCTCTGTGTGCCTCTCTGAACAAGACAGTGTGTGAGAGAGAGAGACGAGACAGAGACAAGAGAGACAGAGAAGGGCATCACCTGACTCATGGGGGTGGTGTGAGGCCTGCGGTGCATGTGGACGGGAAGCCCAAGTGCACTCAGGTGGGCACCGTCTCCTCCCTCCAGCCCTGTGATGCCCAGTGTCCCCATCTGAAGGCTGAGCAGCTCCCCAGAAAGCACCCTTCACACAAACAAGTGCAGACACATAACTCCCGCTGGGACTTGCACAGAACTGCAGGCACAGGTGATGCCCAGAACGGACTTGCTGAATGGAACTGAGCAGAGGCGGGGCAGAGAGCTCGCAGCCAGGGAGGTGAGCCCGTCCCAGCTCGGGGGCAGCGACCCCACGCCAGGTGGGCACATCCTCCAAACCCAGCCCAGGTATGAGCCACCGCACTCCTCCCTGCGGTAGAGGCAGGCTACGGGCACGAGAGAGTGAGTGGATCAACGGATGAGTGAGGGGCACAGGGGTGAAGGGGCGCTGACTGCTCTCTACGACCCCCATTAGACCATGTGAGTGCACAGGGCTTGCTGGCTGGACGGGTGAGCGCCCACCACTTGCTCAACAGTAATAACGACAGTAACAGTTACGCCCCTTTGCTTTCCCTGCCTGAATGCGTCAGCGGCCCCAGGGTTCTGTCCGAGGTCCTTCTCTGCCCACCGGGCATACGGGGGCTTCCCTCCCTCCCCTCCTTGAGTCACTCCCCACCTGGTGGCCTCCCTTCACCCCGTCTGGATCTCCAACATGGAGGCCTGCACAGCCATGAGCAGGTGAACCGCAAACGAGAGCCCCGAGAAAGATCACTACTCCTCCCTTGTGGGGAGTGGCGAGTCCTCTGGTCTTGGGGTGCCTGGTTCAGGGCTGCCAGCCCTAGGAAGCCCTTCCTGACCACCCCCCCCGCCTCCCCTCCACATGTCCAGCATGCTTCCCACCAGTGCGGCCTGACCAGGGGCCCCGGTCTGCACAGCTGTGATGTCCACAGCCCAGGGACCGGGGCTTAACTCAGGATGAGGTCCTGCTAACCCCCGGCTTGATGCCAGGTCCCTGGTTTCGGGGGTTGGAGGCAGCACATCAGGATGGCGGGGGAGTGATTTTCAGCACACGCCCCCCTAGCTGGGCACACTGGAATGGGGAGGGGGCAGCAGGGCAGAGAGAGGACGGAGTATTGTAGAAAAATCTACAAACAATTCTAATGTACATCCCCTTCCCAGCATTGGAGAATGGCTCGGCATCCCCGGCAGGAGGCTGTGTGCATGTGTGTGTGTGTGTGTGTGTGTGTGTGTGTGTGTGTGTGTGTGCATGCATGTGTGTGCGTGCTGGAGAGGACGACCACAAGGCACATCGGCTAAAGTGAGACACTTTTGAGAATGACAGGGGCACTGTTACTGATCAGGCTCGGAGAACAGAAGTGAACCAAGACGGTCCTGGGGATAAGGGCAGGGACGGTCACCCTAGCAACAGGGCATCCACTTCTGACCCCTCCACCTCCACTCAGTCCAGCGGAGCCCTGGTCACTGATCTCACCAGGACGGCACTAACCCCACACCTCTCCAGGTGCTCGGGTCCCCGCAAGACCACAGGCTCAAAGGGGAGAGAGCCGTGTCCACCCACAGCAGTGACCCCTTCCTGCTTTTTGGCGCCTGCTGGGTTCTTTCTCTGCACAGAGCACACTGTGCCATTTGATATTATCCACTTAGAATTCTTTTCAGAATTATGGTCTCCCTTTCATTACTGGGTGTCCCAGCACTTCTGTGCGATCATGTGCCCTCACTTGGTATGTTTCACAGACAAATTCTCACCGCAGCCCCTCCAGAGGTAACATTGAGTGAAACATAAAATTGGGCTCCTAAAGGTGGTGGGCACATGGGGTTTCCAGCTGAAAGCACCGACCCCACCCTGCCCAACCGGCATCCTGTCCCCTCCATGAGATCTGTCCCCGCGGCCACACACAGCTTTCAGGCCACGATTAAGATGAAACCCACACAGTCCTGGGGAAACGTTTCCATTCTGTGTTATCTCCGGAAGGAACAGACTCCACGTGAAACTGGGGACCTCGACTTCACCTGGAAGACAGATCAACCTGGCGCTGCCACCTGCACTTTCACGAGAGGCGTGGAGAGCAGTGCCGGCATCCCTCTGGCCAGACCCTGACGATGGCCAGGACCCAGGAGGGCCCTGACAGGAGGGGCTCGGATGCCGGCGGGGCTGGCCCCTCTTTCTTCACGGTGCCCTGGAGTTCACAGTCTTTGGTTGCCATCTGACTCTAGATCAGAACACTGAAGGAGACAGTCAAGTGTAACTGTAACTCCAAAGGCAAGAGTGGGCTGCCTGCACGGGTTCCAGACGGGCTGCGACAAAAGGCCAGCTGTGGGGTCCAAGTCCCGCAGAGATCCCGGGGCTCAGGAACAAGGTGGGGTGCAGCCGGGAGGAGGGCCCCTCAAGAGCTGGGGGCCATGGTCATTTGCAGAGAGCCTGGGTCTTCACAACCCCTGTGGCTATTCCTGAGAGACCTGGCAACCCCTCTTTTTGCAATTACACTCTGAATAGCCCCCCCTCTACCTGTACCTGGGGATGACAGATATTTGGGGTGTTTCCGAGCTCTCTGCAGCCCGACTTCATGCTGCTTTCTTCTGGTGCCCAGGCTGCCCCTGTGATCTCAGTACCAGAGCTCTGAGATCTCACATCTGGCCACCCCAGCTTCCCTCCTCACATTTCCTTGTCATAAATTTCTTCTTTCTGCCGTCCTCGTCTTCCCTGCATCCCTGACAATAACTTTCTTGAATTAAAAATTACATTAAACATAGGAATTCATCTGAGAAAGAAATGGCACCTTCACAATCGTATGTATTTGCAAACAGCCTCACGGTAAGCAGAGCTGCTCATTCAAAAACACCCTGTGCTGGATTCCCCAGCTACGAGACGTTCCTTCAAAAAAGGCCTTCGCTTTTCTTGTTAAGGATATAGGAGGTGTTGTTTATTTTTTGTTTTTATGAATGGCATCTTTTTTGTTTCATCATATAATCGAATTGGTTATTGTTAGCGTATATGAGGACGTTCTTAAAATTTATCTTCACTTAGTAAATGGCCTCTATCCTAAATGGTTTCCTTGGTTCTAATGGTTCTGAAGGGATTTCTTTTTTTTGGTGATGGAGAGGGGGGAAAGCTTCCAGGTAGGTAACTGCTTTACCTCGGAACAATAACATTGTTGCTGCTCTGCTTTCGAGTCGTTCTGTCTCTATTCCTTTTTCTTGTTTCACAGAACCATTTAAGTGTTCCAGGCAGTGTTACAACACAGAATGTTGGTGAGGATGCTCTTGACTTCCATGCCAAGGCAGTGACTGCCACGTCAGCTCTCAGAAGAGGTCCTCTCCGTGTGGGTGAGGACAAATCATGATCGTAGCTTCTGGAGACTTTAAATACCAGAAAAAGAGATTTTAATATCAGAAATGCATTAAATTTTCTCAGATGCGTTCTCAGCATCTATTCAGATGATTCTATTTATTTTCTTTATCGACGGTGGGTGGGCTGGACGGCATGGCTCGGGAGGATTAGGAACAAGTTTAATGCTTCTGACACATATTGACAGTGTGTCAACTGGTCTTCTAGTCCAGAAGTAAAACCTCCCTGTCATGTGCGTTATTCTTTGGAAAGCTCGCTGAATTTATTTTTCTTATACTTGACGTAGGATTTCTTCTAAGTTCCTAATGAGACAGGCCTGTGTGTTTGTTTGTTTCTTTTATCTTCGACAGGCTTTGGTTTATCATTATGACGAACACTGAGGTGTTTTCTCTTTTTCTGAACTAGTTTCTGCGTGATGTTCAAGACGGTCTCCGGCGGGGGAGGCTTTTCCTCAGTCCCCAGGGGAGTGGGCACACCAGGGGTGCTACTTCCTGTCTGAAGGCCCCTTGAAAGTAGAAGAGAGTCCCCGGGACAGAGCCCACCCGAAGCCTGACGTTTCTGGAGGCGCTTCGTGAAACATTTGACAACCATGTTTTCCCAGGCTTTGCTCCTCCCGATTTCAAAATTCTTCGGAGGGAGGAAAGTTACAAGCCCTCTGGAGAGCCCCTGGTCCCCCTGCAGGTCCTGCCTGGGGCCATCTTGGCTTCCCTCCCTCTAGTGAGGGCTCGGCCGCTGCCGCATCTCCCAAGAGGCCCTGGTCACCTCCACAGGCACCCAGGGGGCCGAGGCAGGGGCAGGCGACAGGGATTTAGTTCTACCAGCCCCCTCGCCCACGGGCATTGAGTGGATGGGGCCTTGAACCCTGGCCTGTGGGCCTCAGGGTCCCCCCCCACCCCCCTAGGCATCCTGGTGCCTCCCTCCAGCCCTGCCAGATGGGGAAGCCCCCCGAGAAACTGGTTCCCTTGTCTTTTATTGACTTTTTTTCTCTATTGCTTCAGAATCTCCCGAGTAAACTTCCACTTGGGACTGAGAAGTGAGAGTCCAGGGGTCTTTGCCAAGGATCGGTGAGGTAACCCTTCCATCTATTTATTTATTTTTTTGGTACTTGGGGACTGGGTAGAAATGCACAGACACCCATGATTCCCAGAAACCGGGCCGAGGGAAAACGGGCATCCTGGGAATTGGTCTGGCCTGATTTACGGCATTCCTGTGACCCAGGTCAGGGAGCTGAAGTTCACAGCATTTTCCTGGAACCCACGTACTCCTAAATGTCCAGCTCACCGCAGGCCAGTCCCTCTTTCAAGGTGACGTGCGATTCTGCAGTTTCCTTACAAGCAACAAACGTCAGCCACGTGAAAATAAAGCAACCGGGATGAACCTGTGTCAGAATGCCTGCCCACCGTCACACAGACCTTTTTTTTTTTTTTAACTCCTGTTTATTGTGTTTCAAAGCTTAATTCTACCTAAGTTAACCAGCTCCCTTGTATATACCTGCTTACAGAATTAGATTACAATTTACGCAAAGGTTGGAGAATGACAGCTTGGGCTGGACCAGGTCCCCTGCTGGAGGACAGGCACCACATAGACTTGTACTTTTCTCTTCTTTGATCTGCGGAGCTGATTCATTTTTACCCCACGGAGGAGGCTACTGGAGGAGCGGGAGTCTGTCCCGGCGGTCACACTGTTGGAGGAGTCTTGGAAGTGGCCTTTCATCCTTGGCTAAGCCCTGCAACTGGGGCTCCCCTCTCCTCTGTCATCAGGGCTCCTTGAAGGGCCAAGCGTCCACCGTGTCTCACCCCAGAATGAAGAGACAGAGCTGGCTCCACTGTGGCCTGAGACCACGGCAGTCTGCAGACGTCCCATCTCCCCAGCCAGGGTCTGCCCACTTGATTCAAGCCATCTAAGAGCTGGGAAAGCCAATGAAAGTATTTCCTATTTTTCGCATTGTTCCCTGAGTCTTCTGGTAGTAAGAAAATAAATCATTTCAAGCTGTGGATGCCCCGCCGTCCTTCATTCATTTTTGCGCCTTCATGCATTCTACACCAAGCCATGGAAAGAGCGTACATGAGTACTGGCACTCCACAGGGAGGGGCCCAGTGTGGCAGAGAGAGAGGAAATATATCCCAGTAACACTGGTTCACCTGCACCTGGAGGGCTCAGGGGTATGGGAGCCCAGGGCAGGTACCTCTCTACCTGAAGCACAGCAGGCATCCAGACAGTGCTCACCTTGGCCTTGTCAGGGAGGAAGCCTCTGTAGGTTCTCCAGGAGGAGGAGAAAAGGGCCAGAATGTGTGTCTTCATAAAAATACCTGCCGGCACTGGAATGGACCGGAGTCGGGGTTGGTGCAGACTGGACCCAGCAGGGAGAGAGTCAGTGGGCCAGTGTCCAACCATGACACAAATCATTGCAAAAGTTCAGCCTTTTGTTTAGAAGCACAGGGACGCTGCAATGTCTCATCGGGCTGCATCCTAACATTTTTTCCATTCTTTTGCAAAAGAAGAACATTAAATGACTAAATTGGACTCTTTAAGCCCCAGTAACGTGGGACTGAAGCGGAACACGGCACTTGCAATTAAGATACCACAGGAGGACAGGCGAGGGCTTTAAGCAAATGAGGTTCCATTGTACCGGACTCGGCAACGCAGGAGGCGTTAACGAAGGCGCCTAGAGACACAGCCGTGTCCTCGCACTGTGGCTTCCCTTGAACAGTGGTGGCGGCTAACCACCCCCCATCCACACGGAGTTGCCAGCCTTGGTCCGCCATTCCTCAAGAAACCCGTCATTCGGGAAGATGTCCCCACCCATCATCATCTTGCCAGGGGCCCCGCGTCTTCCAGAAGGGCTCCTAACTTCTCCAAGACACAGACCGAGTCCCAGCCTCGTGTAGAACTGCAAGTGAATTATGATTTTTTTCCCTGAAGAAATATGATCAGCAAGGTTAGAGCAAGTTACAAAACAGCTCTGAGACGACACAGAATCCCCGGGTTTGGGGACGGGGACAGTAGACCAGAGAAGCCCAGGCTTCCAGCCTCTCCCAAGTGAGATCTGACAAAACACACTTCGTTATTTTGTTTCTGGCGTTGACATGTTCCAGAACATTCCTTACAGGCTCACTTATCAAATCTTTCAAAGATAATGTACTTTTAGTCGGGTTTGGCTTCTGTCTCCCTGGCGGGGTGACTTGGTAACACATAGTTGTGTAGGGGGACATGCAGGTGTGGATTTCTTGCTGTCTTCCCCAGCCTGCCGCCTTACCAGCCAGCCCCACCCGTCCCCCACGCACACCCCACCCTCTGGGTGCTCTCAAGCTCCGTTCCCTCCACGTGCGGCTCCTCTGGCCACTCCCTGCCCAGGCCTGCTAACCCCTGATCTTGGCGGGATCCCTCACTCCATTCAGTCATCTGCCCGAGTCGCCTCTTCAGAGAAGCTTTAAGTGACCGCCGTGACACCAGCCTCCTGCCACCCCCCTCCCTGTCTCCGCTTTATTTTCCTGGACAGCACCTGTGACTACTGGACCTGACATCTGCTTCTTAGTGTGTGCTCCTGCCTGCTGTCCCCGGCCAAGGCCCCGTGGTGGCGAGGACATCTTTCTCTTCCCGGAATCCCAGCCTCTAACTGGGAGGCCAGCACACAGACAGAGCTCCATAAATTTCTGCCAAAACGAAGGACCGAGTCCACCAAAGTGCCGCACCCTTTGTCTGGCCTTCCCATGGCGTCCAGGAGACAAATCCACCGCTTCTTTGTTGCAAACCACTGTCACAGCACACTGACGTCCGGCATCATAACTGCTGGCTCATGTATCTGTCTCCCTGACTGTGGGGTGGGGGGCGGCGGGGGGCAACTCCTCCACGGGAGAGACCAAGTCATGATCACCTTTAGTCTCCAGACCCAAATATAAGGGCTGCAAACAGTCAGCGCCCAACAAATGTGTGTGCAATGTGAAGACAGGGCTCTGAAGAAATAACTCCATCGCATAATACCAGCTATTCTGAACTACCCCACGCAGTGTGTGCTCTGGGCCGTATGTCTGCGACCTCAGATTTGCCACCTGCAGGAGGGGGAGACACGGTCCAGAAGATGAACTGGCGTCTGCCGGGCCCGACGTGCCCACCTCCCCCACCCCCAAGGCATGTCCTATTTCATAATTCTCCGTTTCCAAGAACATCCAAGGCCTGCTGTTTGAATGACCTTAAAGATACATATCTGTATCAAAGTAATAGACATTGAACGCACCAAAAGAAACAGGATCCCACTTCCCTCCATAGGGTTGGCCAAAAAGTTACCAGATCTAAATTGCAGATGAATAAAAAAGATGCCTGAGTCCTGGCCTTACAGCTCAGACACTGTCAGCCCAGAATTCCCTGCCCTGGAAGGAAGGTAAAATGAGCAAACCAAATGGCTTTTGCCTGGGCCAGCCTCCAAGTCAAAGGGGCCCAAAAGTTGGCCCCAAACAGAACTAACCCAAGACTCCCAGCTAGGGGCCCTCAGGGGATTTGACACCAGCAGATCGTGGAGGGAGCGGGGAAGGCAGGACCCTTGGTGGGGACCCACTGCCCAACACCTGTTCCTCTTTGCATCAATATGACAGGAACACTCCTGAAAGTTTTTTTTTTTTAAATTGTAGTAAAAAACACATAGCAAACACACTACTATAGATAACTAAAAGGGCCTACTGTACAGCACAGGGAATTATACTCAATATTTTGTAATAACCTACAAGGGAAGAGAATCTGAAGAATATATATATATATTTGCAATATCTTGTTAGTTCAGGTGTACGGCAGAGTGATTCAGTTATACATACGAATATGGAATATATTCTACATATGTATAGAATCAGTGAATCACTGTGCCGTACACCTGAAACTAACAAGATACTGTAAATCAACTATATTTCAATTATTTTTAAATGTGAAAAAAATACACGGCATAAAATGTGCCATCTTTACCATTTTAAGTGTATAGTTCAGTAGGGTTTAGAATATCTACACAGCTGTGAAACCAACCTCTAGAACGTTTTTCATCTTGAAAAACTGAAACTCTATACCCATCAAACAACATCTCCCGTTTTCCTCTCTGCCCAGCCTCTGTCTTAGGGGTCTGACACTCTAGGGACTTCATGTAAGTGGAATCAGACAGTATTTGTCTTTCTGCACCTGGCATATTTCACTCAGCCTAATGTCCTCCAGGTTCATCCATGTTGGAGCCTGCGTCAGAATTTCCTTCCTTTTTAAGGCTGAATAATATTCCACCATATGGATAAACTACATTTTGTTGGTCCGTTCAACCCTCAGTGAATGTTTAGGTTGCTGCCAAATTTGTAAATGATGCTGCTATGAACGTGGGGTCCAAATATCTCTTGAAAGACCCCCCTTTCAACTCTTTTGGGTGTTTACCCAGAAAGAGGAGTTGCTAGATCACCTGGTAATAATCCTATCTCTAAGTCGTTGAAGAACCTCCGTACTGTTTTCCACGGCAGCGGCACCCTTTTACGTTCCCACCAATGGTGCACAAGGGCTCCAGTTTCTCTCCCTCCTTGCCGACACTCGCTGCCGTCCTAGTGGGTGTGAGGTGGTATCTTGCTGCGGATTTGACTTGCATTTAATCTCATGATGAGTGACGTTGAGCATCTTCTCCTGTACTTGTTGGCCATTTGTTGTATCATCTTTGGAGAAACGTCTACTCAGGTATTTTGCCCGTTTTTAAATTGATCTTTATCGTCATCGTTGTCAAGTTCAGTAGTGCTTCATATACTCTGGACGTTAACCCTCTCAGATACACAGTTTGCACATATTTTCTCCCATCCGTAGCTGCCTTTTCACTCTGTTCATTGTGTCCTTTCACGCACAGAAGAGTTTTAAGCGGACGGAGTCCCGTTTGTCTATTTTTGCTTGCATTTGCCTGTCTCCTGAAAGTTTTACTGAGAGAGCCCAGGACTGTTCTTTCTGGACGGATAAAATTCCATCTCCATGGGGTAAACAAGCTGCAGCAGTGGCAGCCAGTGCCAGCACTTCTTGTGAAGTCCCTCGCGCCCTTGACTGATTTCCCTCCTGTGCCCTCGCGTCCACGGTGCCCCCTCCTCAAGTGAGCCACACACGCGGTGCCTCCTCTCCGTGGAGTCCTCCCTGGGCTCTGCCTCTGCACAAAACACCTTCACTTTCAGGCACCTGCATCCCCCATGCCCACTCGACATGATCTGATTGCCCACGGACACCACGGTCCACCCGTGCCGACCACAGTGTCCCCCCCGTCACCGGTGTCAGCGCGGGCAGGACCCACAGTGCAGGGCGTATGGCTGCAGCCGTGCTGAGCCGTTGCATTTGCTCCTTCTTCATCCCCTGCATCTCCACACCCCCACCCCTCGCCGGACTGTCTTGGGGACTTGGTGGGTACAAGCCCCGGCACTCAGGGCTCCCCCAGTACTCTACAAGCCATCAGACTACATCCTGTCCATGCTGAGCCCAGCTAGCCACGTCTGCGGGGGGGGGTGGGGGGTGGGGCGGGGACAGAGGAGAGCATGGGGGTCCTGGTCCCAGAGAACCACCCAGCTCAGAACACAGGCGTATCTCACAGACAGAGCCACGGCCAGAGCTGCTTTGCTGCCCACCCCACCCCCCAGCATCTTCTGTCTTGTGAGGACCAGCAGCTGTGGTCCAGCCACTGATGGCGTGATGGAGTGACGCTGAGGAGAGGAAGACCCCAGCCCGGGCTGATCCTGCACACAAGTTCTGCGTGACGTCCCCCTTGCTGAGACACACTGCCTCACCTCTGAACCAACACCACCGGGCTCGGGTTTTGCCCAGCGTGTACCAGCTCCGGGCAGATGGCAGTTTGGGGGCTTGGAGCCCACCTGCTCTAGACCCCACCCCAGAGAAGGCCCCTGGGGCCTCGGCAGATGACGCCCAAGGGCCCTGGAGGCCTCCGGGAGCCTCGGGCTTGGTGCAGCAGAGGAGTCCCAGTGACTCGTGTTTACATCTGAGGGACTCATGTCTGGTCTATGTTGGTCTGTGTTCGTCAGGAGAGGTGGTCCAGGAGTGCCAGCCGCCTCCCTGGGCTTCCGTTAACTCCGTTCCTTCTTTCAACCATCCTTTCACTCCCTGTGAAGAGCCTCACTTGGCTGCGGGGGAGCCTGCCTGGTGCCTCGGTCCTGCTGGGCGCCATGTCTGGCTCTTCCTCTCTCCGGCCTCCACCTGACACATCCCTACCCTTTGGTTCCAGGTGTCCTCCTGCCGCATCATCCAGGCCTTTGGGGATGCACCCAGAGACCTCTGGGAGGGATGCTCTGCCCCCGGCCTCCCAGCCCGCTCATCAGCTTCTTTCTGGTGAGGACGCTATTGCATTTCTGTCCTGGGTTCGAGGGCATTTCCCAGGGGTGATGTAAAGCCCACAGCTGGCGGCCAGCCTGTCCACCCAGCCCTCAGTCTCTGGATGCCGTCTGCTGGCAACTAGCCCAGAGCAGGCAGGCCGGGCATTCCGCAGCCCTGCAGTAGATGCTTTCTTCTGTTTTCTCGAAGGGTACTCAGCCTCGACTCTCTCCCATCACAGCCCACCCCACGCCAGGACCCTGGCTGGGATTCTCCTTATTGCACCCCTACCCTCAAAGCACTGCATAAAGCCTGGTGAGAAATGAGTATTTTACTGAGTGTGTGTGTGTTGTGTGTGCTGAGGGCAAAGGAGATAGCACTTAGTGTACAGCACTTCAATCCTCGAATCACAAATCACAATCCCGCCCCCCCCAGATCCAGATGTATCTCTTCCCGCTATTCTCCCCTCTGCTAGGATGCACTGAAGAAGTTTCTCTCCCTCTCTTTCTCTCTCCCAACTTCCCTCTTCACCCCCTCCTTTTGCAGACAGAAGTTCAGGAGCTGTGTTCCTTCCAATGTCACAGCCCCCCCTTCCGGCAAACTGCCACAGGCTTCTAGGATGGAGAACGCTTACAGGGAGAGGCCGACTCTCTGTTCTCAGCAACCTCAAGGCCCCCCAGCTTCCAGGAGCGTTTCCCTCAGAAGGCAGTGAGGGAACTGTAAATCACAAATACTTTTTCCTGTCACAAGACAAAATGTGCTTTTGTATCACAGACACAGCATAATTCCTTTGTGTACTTGGTGGGGAAACAGAGGGTCCTCCTGCAATCCCCTCCCCTGCATTTTTGCATCATGCAAACACACGCTGTGTACAAACCACATGCCCGACCTCGGGCTGGGCCAGGCTGGTGGAAGTATAAGCAAGACGTGGTCTTGGAGGCACTCGAGAGATACTGGGCAGTCAGACGTGCCCTGGAGAGAGTTACAGCAACAGGGCCACTGTGAGGGGAGCATGCTGGGGGTCACAACAAATGCCACAGTCCCCCCAGAGAAGGGGACATGGGACGGGGGTACCAGAGGGGCGGAGGCAGGGGCACGCTAGCACAGAGCATGAGGAGATGGGTGTTTTCAGGACACAACACTAGGATTTGCTCATTCACTCCACCTGTTCCCATGGAACACCTGTTCCAGGTAGCTCCCCTGCAGGTGCAGAGCACCGTGTGAAAGGGACAGACCTGCCCCCGTGGTGGAGCTGATCGGGGAGGAGGCCCGGGGTTAAAAGTGCGTAGAAGCCGCAGCCACGAGGGAACCTGGAGCAGTGCTGAGGGCAGGGGGTGGGGTAGCGGGATGGCCAAAGAATCGACATTCGATGGGACCCAGGGGAGGTGGCACTTCGTACGCCATGTTACGGATATTTCTCCATCAACCATGGAGGTGATTAGATGAGATCAGTGACTTGCAGACATGCCCTGGCTGACTAGGTGACGGATGTCCTGAACGACAGGCTAACACTACACACCTACCAGGGGGGCCACAACCCAGCATGCTGACATCACCAAAGGCTGGTGAGGTTGTGGAGCAACAGGAACTCCTGGTCAGCGCGGGGGTGGGGGTGGGGGCTGCAGGACGGTGCAGCCACTTGGGAAGAGAGTTTTATGCTTTCTTACAAAACTAAACCTATTCTTTCACCCTGTGATCCGGCAAACGCACTCCTTGGTATTTACCCAAAGGAGCTGAAAACTTACGTCCACACAAAAACCCACACGTGGAGGTTTTTACAAGTTTTATTCTCAATTGCCAAAAACTTGGAAGCAACCAAGAAGATGTCCTTCAGTAGGTGAATGGATAAGTAAACCGTGGCACATCAGACAATGGAACGTTATTCAACACTAGAAAGAAATGAGCTATCAAGCCCTGAAAAGACATGGGGGAACCTTAAATACACGTCAGCAAGACAAAGAAGCCCATCTGAAAAAGCTCCATACTGTATGATTCCAACTGTATGACATTCTGGAAGAGATAAAGCTATGGAGACGGTAAAAAGATCAGGGGCTGCCAGGGGTTGGGGGGATGGAGGGATGAAAAGGCAGAGCACAGAGGATTTTTAGGGCAGTGAAACTATTCTGTATGACCCTACAAATGGTGGATACACATTATTATACATTTGTCCAAACCCACAGGATGTACCACACCAAGAGTGAACGCTGATACAGACTCTGGGGGATGATGACGTGTCCATGCAGTTTCATCAATTATGACAAATGCTCCACTCTGGTGGGAGAGGCTGCGTGTGGGGGTGGCGGACGGTATATGGGAAATCTCTGTACTTCCCCCTCAATTTTGCTGCGAAAATTAAACTGCTCTTAAAAAGTAGTTGAATAAAAAGGATAAATTAAATAAACAAATTTTTTTTGTTGTTTATTGTTTATTGTCCTAAGATGGGCCCAGAAGAAGGGCCCCAACCGTCCCCTGCCAGGCAGGGCACTGAGTGACAGGAAATGTTCCCTTATTGGGAAGCACATCTGATCCATGCTGGCATTGTGTAGACAGTGGGGAGTCTTCCCTACTGACAGAGAGCATTACATCTGCTTGTTTATTTACACCACACATTTAAACAGGTAGCAGGGATTCTCTGGGTTAGAAGGAACATGTTTCTAATACCACAGCAAACAAAACAAGCTCCGGTGACAAGTCTATAGGTTCACCTCATCCCCAGGCTCTGTAAGTTCAGAGGCTTCACCCCTGCCTAGTGGGTTGATGCCCAGGAGGGTAACCTGGGTTGGGGAGGGTTTAATCCATTTCTGGACCTGGGGCTCCTGTGTTCAGGCTGAATCATGACCAGCCTGCCTTGCTGAATCCTGACAGCACGGAAACAGAAACGCACAGGTGTGGCGACCTGTGGGGGGTGGCCGGAAGCAGAATCAGCCTCCCCCCACCCCCATCCCCACCCTCCTGGCAGAGAGCTGCATGGGCTCCCGCAGGCAGTGGGCGGGGGCGCAGGAAATGCCACCGGTGCGCAGCCAGCATCCAGGCCCAACCCTTGCTCTCTCCCCAGGGAACGGCACACGGGGGTCCCCATCTTGTCTGAAATAGAGATCCCCAGTGTGACCACCCATCCCAGGAACAGGAGGGGGCGTCTCACGTTTCAGACCAGCTGCTGAAGGCACAGACCACCTGCGTGCACTTCCTGGCTCCACCCACTGCAGCTAGATGGTCTCAGCTAAGACCCCTCAGTTTCCCCAACTGGGCATTGGGAGTAAGGGCACATGGGCCATTTTCAGGATTAAAGTAACTCTACGTGCCAAGTGCTGGGACCCCTAAATGCTCCACATCACAGCCTCAGCGAGCACCCTCACTGGTCTTCCTTTGGTCCCTGAGCTTCTCTGGGGCAGCGTGGCTCCTCCCTTTGTACCAGTCTGCGGGGAGAGAGGAGGCCCCTCACATCACCACGTGGCCAGGCCTGCGGTGGGAGGCACCCCTCCGAGCCACCCCCAAACCTTGGTGCCACCCAGCTGCACCTGGCGGGCTTCACAAACCCCCTTCCTTGGCACACAGGAGCTCAGAGAAGGGGGCTGCTTGAGGGGAGGTGCCCAACGGGCACTTCAGAAGGAGCCGAGCGCAGGGCGTGGAACAGGGTCCCTCCTATGCCGGTGCAGGCTGGGCAGGGTGCACCAAGGGGCGGGTGGACCCCAGGCAGGGGGGACCCTGGCTCCGTGTCTCTGCAAAGCAGCCAAGGCCTGCACCCGCCTCCCCCAGACCCGTCTCGGCCCGGCTGTGCCCCACGGCACCAGCTTCCCTGTCCCGGTCCCACCTGGTCTAGGCCCCAGCCCGGGTTCCGACCTCCTGCACCCCAGTTCCCCTGGCCCAGGCTGACCGTCGGGGGCAGGGCGCCGCCTCCTGCCCTGTGCTCCTGGCGCCCCACTCGGCCTTCCTGCTCTGTTTATTTGCGCAGCTAGAAGACAAAAAGCCATCGCTCTGACTCACTCATGCTCCCCCGTCGGCTCTGATTCATGCAGGAGGCCCACGGCGGGGACTAACCCGGCCGTTAACCTCCTGGTTTCTTTATGTCTCTACAGCAAAGGCAACTGTGGTTTCGGATTGAGAATTCAAGCACAGCTCACTGCATCCGTGTGCTCACGGGTGTACTGCAGAGGACAGACAGCCTGGAGGAAAGTGCCTACCCAGGGCTTTCCCTCCTGGAGACCTCAGGGCCACTTCACCCGGCGGTGATGGAAACTTACAAACATTTCAGTCATCTTTCTGAAAAGGATTTGGCCATCTGGCAAGGGTGGTCCCAGAATGTGCCAGAAGCCTGCATCCGATGCAGCCCAGGGTGTGAAAGAAGACAGCCTCAGAGCAAATTAGATTATGGTTCAGAACTGGAAAGGAAGCGTGAGACTCAGAGCTGGGGGCTCAGCCCAGGGACACTAGGTTGGGAGGTGCAGATGTGATTCAGATAGTAGGTGAGGCTGCAAACCACCGGGGTCCAGGCTCCTAGAGAACCTGACTTGTCAGGATGGGAGGGGGCGTAAACCCACCGGCACCGCCAGCTTCTGCTTCAGTCCTGAACGTGTGCCGTTCATCCCCGAAGGCCAGGAGCGGGGGGTGACTGATTTGAACCTTGGATTCCAGTGACTGGTGAGCACAAGCGCCTCCAGAAGGTAAGGAGGCTTCTCCCTTGGGGTTCCTCTCAGACTGGATTCGGGGACAGTCAGTTCACTGTATTTTCTCCACTTGCTTCCACAAATCTGAAGTGGTTTACGATTAAGAGCATATATCCCCAAATACAGAGAAGAAAAGAAAGACAAATGAGGATGCTGAAACCAAACCGAGGGCGGGGCGGCCACAGGGGAAGAGGATGAGCTAATTTCTGTAATTTAGCGCTTATGCCGATCTGCCCGGGAGATAAGAGCCGAAAGCAGAAAGGTACATGGTCCCCCCCGCCCCGCCCCCACCAGAAGAAGCCGGCCTGGGGTCCCGGTAGGGAGCCCAGCTGGGCCAAGTTGATGGGTTCTGGAAGAAGACATCAAATGATCCCAGCATTAAAGGCCCACTGAGAAAACGGTGGACAGCGGACAGGGTAGTGACGGTGGATTACAGAAGATAACGAAAAATATATATTTCACATGTTACTTCAGTAGGAACCAAAGTTGTGACATGGAGTGAAAGTTCCAGCGAGGGTGGATCTGCAGGAGGGCAGAAGGCTGTCTTGCAGGAGCCCTGCTTTACCAGCGTGGGCCTGCGGGTAGGAGGGTTAACCAGAGTCCAGAGGAAGGGATGCGTGGTAAGAGCCTTCCACCCTCCCTCTCAAACGTCCTGGTTGGTTTTCTCAAATTGCATAAGTGATACATGGCATTTGCGGAAAATTTGGAAAATAAAGAAAAGCAATAAAAATAAGAAGGAAAGGAAGATTTTCCACTAACATTCTGGTCTAGAGACACGTGTCCTTACCTTTCTCTCTCTCTGGACGAACATACCCACGCAAGCACACTGTGAATTTTCAACCTGGGATCATATGTTCTGTTCTGTTCCATTGTATAACCGTTTCCCTCACGTTATTAAATATTTCCTTACGATACCAAATCTGCTGACGGTACAGTGTTCCAGAATATGGCTAAACCGCACAGCTTATTCAAGCAATTCATTCAGGACATTTTAAACATTTCCCTCGTATTAACAAAGCTGATATGAATGTGTCTGCTGCTAGGCAGAGCCACCGTGATTCACTCAAAGATAACTCCTAGAAGTGCATTTGCTCCATCCAAGCTTATTTCCAATTTTTTTCTTTCAATCTTTTTTTTACCTACTGTCAAAACCTCTTTAGAAAGATTTTACAATGTATCTTCTCCCTGGCAGGGACAAGAGGACCTGGTTCCTCACCGTTTCCTCAATAATGGGAATTATCATTATCTCTATGTATTTTCTACTTTAGTAAAAAAATAGTATCCTCCTGTTTTATTTTGAATTTCTTGGCTACTGTTGAAGTTCAACACTTTTATATGTGTATGACCAACTGAATTTCTTCTTTTGTAAGTTCATATATTTTGCCCTTATTTTCTACTGGGTGATCATCTTTTCTCTTATGGATTTTTAAGGGCTCTTTGTCTCATAAGAATATTGATCCATTATAAAACACAGTGTAAACATGTCCTTCCCAGTTCATGTGAAAATTCTGGATATCCTAGTTTTTTGGTATTTGGAAGTTTCATTTTTTAACTGAGTTGCAGTTATCCCTTTTGCTCGTGACTTGTGTCTGCTGTTCCTCAGGTGACCGGCCGCAGGGGCCAGGGCAGTGAAGGCCCCACAGCAGCACCGTCATTTCCGTCCCCTCCGTGTCCACTGTCAGGCTCTGCAGCGCCCCTGCTGCGCCGCAGCCGGTGGGCTGGGGGTGGACACACGTGTCAGTGATCCCCGCCGGACAGAGCCACGGACCTTGACGGGACAAAACGACACTCATTTTGTCCGCCAGGATTCACCAGGAGGCCTGATTTTCTATTAGCTTTGACGGCCGATGTTTTCATGGAGAGGTTGGGTGGGTGGACGTTGTGACACCCGACTGGCTGCAGGGATAGTGAGAAGGATGGGGTAGGTGGGAGGGGGCACCCTGTGTGTGTGCACCCAAGGGTGCCGACTTAGTTCCCGTCACCCGGACGGTTATATGAAAACCAGCTGCAGGAAGGATGGAGCCCACCCGCCCAACATGACACTGCCCTACCCCGGGTGCTGGCCCAGTGTCCACAGTGTGTGGCACCCAGGGGGATATGGTGAGCCCCCAGTTCAGTTACTCAGAGCAGAGGTGGCCGGAGAGTGGAGCAGCGTCCCCAGGTACAGTAGCGCTGGGCTGCACTCGTGAATCAAGGAGCATCCCCTCTGCACCTGGGCTCCGTCCTCACAGCTGCAGGAGGAAGCACGTAGCGTTGATGCATCGGGGCCCCGGGACAAGATGCGTTTGGCTTGCGGGGGTGACCCGGGTTCTTGTCAGGCGGTGACACAACTTAACTAGGGGGCCGGCAGGCAACCTGAGTCCTGTCCTCCTGCCTCAATCTGAGTTCTCTCTCTCAGCAGCTTGAGGGAAACTGTCTGCCTCTCTTCTTCCCTCCCTGGTGGTTTTCTTTTGGGGGGAGGGGTGCACAGAGGACCAGGAAGGCGGGAACTGCAGCAGCAAATTTGCTTTCAGCCACTCACCCCTCCTGGTGAGATTCTTTCGGACCTGCTTCGTGTTCTCCTGAGCCCTCCAGTCTGATTCTCAAAGCAGAGTCCATGAGCCCAACACTATCTCTGGGGTTTCGGCAAGTGTCTCAAAGTGCTGACTGCATGACACCATGAAGGTGATGGTGTTTTTAGAAGTGGAACTGAATCACGGCGGAGGGAGCACTCTCCCACCCGTCTCCCTTGGTGGGTCTCTGGGGCACAGTGGCTCAGGAAGCAGGTGAGGAGTTACCTCAGCAGTGGGGGAAGGAGAGAAAAAAGATCAAAGGAGAAAAACCAGCAACTGGCCCCGAATGATGGCGTGCCACCCCTTTCCCCATGTCCCTCTCTCTGGGGGCAGGCCCCACCATGCTGGTCACATGTCCACTCTGCACTGGGCTAGGGTCCCAGCCCTTAGAAGGTGGCACTGGAGAAAGAGAGGGATTTACCCAAAAGAGCAGCGCAGGGCCAGAGGACCCCGTTCTCAGGAATCACCAGCTCGGGGTGGCCACAGCATCCCCTTTGAGGGTCTCTGAGCCTGCGAACCAGACTGAGATCGGCTCACTCGCGGGCAGGCCCTGGGCTTTAGGGAGCCCATTGCTGGACGCGATGGGTCCAAATGCTCCTGGGCCACCCCTGCAGCAGGTGTGAAGATGCTCCCCGTTCTTGTCTGTTGGGTCGATGGCTGGCAGCGCAGAACCTTGGGGCCACTCCCGCCCCTGCGCCCCTCCCCCCTGTAACCCCAGTCCACCGTGGAGAGGCTTCCAGAGACACAATCAACAGGCCACTAAGTGTGTTATCAGAATTGTCTGAGGGACTTTTTTTATGAACACATTAGGAAAGAGATTTCAAAAGGAAAATGCTTTTAGGCAACACAACTTGACTAGATGAGAAGCATCTGATAAGCGCTGAATCAAGTGGATAAGCTGGATTACGTCTCTGGAAAGTGGAGAAAAGGTAAAGGTCTAGCACACCTCCACCCCCAAGTCCCATCAAGTCACCAGAGAGGGCCACAGTCTGACTCAGGACTTTTTTTCTTTTTTTTTTTTCTTTTTTTTTTTTTTTGCTGGTAAAATACACAATTCACCATTTTAACCATTTTAAAGTATACAATTCAGGAGAATTTTACACTGTTGTGCAAACATCATCGCTATCTAGTTCCAGACCTTTTTCATCACCCCACACAGAAATCCCACACCCATTAAGCAATTCTGTCCCGTTCTCCCTCCCCGCCAGTCCCTGGCAACCACGAATCTACTTTCGCCTGTTCCGGATATTTCATGTCAATGGAATCGACGCTATTTGGTGTTTTGTGTCTGACTTCTTTAACTCAGCGTAATGTTTTCAAGATTCACCCACGCTGTAGCATGAGCCAGGACATCACGCCCTCTGGCTGAGTAGTTCTCCACTGTATGGAGAGACCGCACTGCACTGACCCCTTCCTCAGCTGACGGACACCTGTATTGTTTTCACCTTTGGCTGTTGTACACAGCACTGCTATGAACATGAGTGTGCCCTTCTGTATGAACACCTGCTTTCAATTCTTTGGTGTGTACATACCCAGGAGGGAATGGTTGGGTCCTACTGGCTCTTGGAATTTTGATAACCGCAGGACTGTGAGAAACTTACCCCATCATTTTGCAAGGCAGGAAAACTGAGTCCCAGCGAAGCTATGACACACCTCAGCCCAAAAATGCAGGGCTGAGAGCAGGAAATTGAGGTCCACTGCATGTTCAAATTCAGGAGAAGTCCTGTTTGGATTCTCAATCCCCTGGACCCAAGACAATGGGTTTTTCCCAACAGATTCACTTGGGGACCTAGCCCGCCCCCTACAAGAGCAACTGCCTTTGCTTTCTGTCTAATTAAAATTTCCCCCAGTAGAAAAATACCATGTCAGAGAAATTCACTAAGGGAAAGAATTGCATATGATTTGCTCTGGAAACGGTGATTTCACTGAAGAGCAAAATCCATTGGGGAGAGGCTCGCTGACCACATGTAGTCGTGAACATTTAAAACCTCCAGAATTCACATTGTGAAGAGTCACGCAGGAGAGAGCGCAGTGGGTGCCAGGAGCCAGAAACACACCAGCTTTGCTCTTTGTGTCCTCACTTCCCCTTTGCCTCTTTCTGGTCAGCAAAAGTGAAATTATATAATTAACATTGAATGATACTCGCTGTAACTTTCAAAAAATACACAACACAAGCTGACTGTCCAAGAGCTTGCTTCATAAAATCCGCACATTGACACGCTTCTGAGGAACGAGCCAGGAGGATGAACTCTGTCATCCGTGCAAATAACGCTTTATTACCATTCAGAGAACTCGGCGGCTCCAGCAGAAGGATGCTTCACAAGATGGCCAGCATGGTGAGTTGGCTTCTCTCAGCAAAGCCAGGCGCGTTCTGTTTCCCCTGTGAACCTCAGTGGTGGGCGGGTGTCATCTCCTGGAAGTCTGCTGTCTTTGGACGAGCGAAAGCTTCAAAGTGAAATTTGACAGTGGGGTTATCTACAGGAGGAGGAAACCAGCGCTGAGTTCCCACGTCTTCTCGTTAACCCTGGCAAAGGCTGAGCCACGCTGGCTGACGCTCAGCCGTTCGTCCACGTGACCTGAGGGCAGATCAGCAGCAGCGCCGAGGCCGGTCCGGCCCAGCTGAGCACCCGCCTCCTGGGCTCCCCTCGCCTATGCAGGGTGCTCGCCTCAGCCACCGAGCTCTCAGGGACCTCTGCTTTCTCTGGTACCTGGGGCACCCGCTGCCTCTGGCAGGGTCCTGCAAGTCGGGTGCCACCTCTGGGACGTCTGGGATGGCCCCCTCGGGGTGGCGCTGATGCCCCGGGGCAGGTGGCAGGTGAAGGCTCTGCAGGTCCTTGTTAGGTCATGCGGCCCCGTGGCCTCCCGCCTGGGGCATCATCACAGCAGCGTTGAGGCAGCCCTACTGGATTTTACAAAGTGTCCCTTTGCTGGGAAGGCCGGGAGGGTGTTTGTTCTGATAAACCACTGTCTTCTAGGTTTCTCAGGGATCCCTGGGGAGACGCGATGGGTCTCCAGGGACCAGCAGAGGGAGGTCCGCGCCCGCACACACACCTGATCCTTCCGTTTCCTTATTCAGGGGCCCCGATCCCCTCGATCGCCCTAATCCGTGTGAAATTCTCCACACATCACTTTTCCCGTTCAGATCTTCACTTTCTCTTTTACTTTGCCATTCCTGAAAACGTTACCTTTGTCATATATAAATCATAAATGATCGATTCACGTTTCCAGAATCGCTGGAGACACGTAAGAAGATTAAATCTACTCAACAGTGAAATTATGTGAAATCGTTCATTTTTGAAATGTAATAAAACAAAAGTGGATGTCGCATAATAGTGATCTTTGAAACGAGCAGATAAATATATCACAGTCCACGCTTTTTGCTTATTGTTTAATTAAAAGAAAATCTCTATCCTCAAAAAATCGTCTAAAAGAGAGTTCCGGAAGCGGCAATAATTTAACATCCGGCAAAATAGCCTTGAGTTAATTCTGCCCTTAAAATACTTGACTGCGTGGACTCTTTCCACAAGAGGGGTGTGCGTGGAGATCCCGTGCAGCCCCACCACGGACACCGTGAACGATCAGCCCGGAAGCGCCCGCCGGTGGAGTCACCACATGGTTTCACGCAGTTCTAGGTGGTTGAAGCAGGTCATTTTGCACAAGAAAAATCAACAGAACAGGACACACCAGTCTTTCTAGGGTACAGATATCCATTAGGGGCACTTTTGTTCTAGTATCAGTGGAACAGTTTTCTTAGAGAAGAGTCACGATCGCCAGCTAAGGAGAGGGCGTCACCCAGCGCACAGTTCGGGGGGCGGGGGGGTCTGGCTGCACATCTATTACTGAACTGCACTGAATTTCCAGAACACCCAGGCCTGCTCTACTCAGGGAACCTGAGACGAGGTGTTTATTCCCCACGCCTGTTTGTGCTGCTGTCGCGGCCTGAGGACGGGCTTTTTGTTCATCCTTTATCACTTACTACGATATGAAAGCTTTCGTGGACTTCAGTTATTAATCATGCTAGATCTCAGCTAAAGGATAAGCGTCAGAGAGGATGCGGGGTTGTAGGGTCCGGGCGGGGAAGCAGCTGAGGAAGAAAGGCTCACCAGACAGAAAAAATGCACGAAGGATCAAATCTTCTTTCTTAGGTTCCTGCCGACGCATACAGATATCATGAAAAAGGACAACAAGGTGCCCATGTGTATTCTGAAGACTTTCGTTAGTTACGACCCGATGTATACGTAGTAGGCAATTTGGGATGATTTAAACTCAGGAAAATTAATCTTCAGTGACGATGTTATATGAATAGAGACGGGGCGATGCTCTCAACTCGAGAAAGAAAATAAAGCCCTTTCCCCCCTCCTTTCCTCTCCAATCTGCAGTAATTTTAGGCATTTCCCAAAGAAATGGTAAGCACCTGTGTATTGATCAAGGCAATCTCATTAGGAATGGGATTCTCAATGTACACAGCCTTCCGGAAGTGACCCAGTAAGTACAGGTCTTCCCAACCCTGCAGGCTAGCTTTCCCTGTTACTCTTCCCGAGTTAAAAGTCTGAGTTATGGAAGCAGACGACTAGGTAGCAGGCACTTTCGCGCCCACAGGGCCAGAAAGTCAAACAAGGCAAATGGCTTTTGACTTCTGATCCCACTACACTCCCTGCAAACAAATCTACTTAAAGAGCTGAGATTAATGAGAGGAAATAGCAGCTCAATGTTCATTTCTAGATCTCGTGATTGAAAGAACATGATGTCTGCTTGCATTCTGACTTCCAGAATGTTAAATCAAGGTCGAACACACACAGAAATCCACCACGGCCGCAGAGGCAGAGACTAGAAACTATTGGCCTGTGTTTTCTTTCAGGGAGTTTGTTTATTTTACAAGCTGTTCCTCAAGGAGCCCTCACTTGTCTCTGGAGCAGGCAAAAATCTCTTGAATCTCTAAGAAGAGGGACATACTCAGAGAGAACTGAACAGAAAGGCCAGTGTGGTGTTTCATCTGTGCAGCAATAGGGAAACAGCACGAACAACAAAACTTGGGGCATTTGTCCTCCATGGGGAGTCGGACAAAGGATCCCCACACCTCCCCTCCCCAGGCACAAGGCTGAACACCCACCACCGGTTTCCCTTCTGAGTTGCTCTCCCTGACGCTCCGGAGAGGCCCTGGCTGTGACCCCAGCACAAACCTCAGCCCTGGGCTTGGGGCTGGTTGTTTGGTCTCTATCGCAGTGTTAATAAAATTAGGGGTTTTGCCCAAATCTTTCCCATCAGTCACACACCAGATCTGCACGTCCGGAAGAACAAATGTGAACCCTCTATCACAAACAGCAAGGGAAAGGAATCTAATGGCAGACAACATAATTTACCATTTCTCCCCAAAGATGTAGGTGGCTATTTTTAAGGTCGAATATGAGCTCAAAAGAAAGGAGGAGTATTTTTCAGAATAACTGATTTTGATAACTTAAAGCTCGTTGGGCTCAACCCTGTCCTTCATTCAATTGATGGGGAAATTCTGGTCTAAAGAAAGGAGGGATGTGGGCAATTTTAGAGGCATTGCTCTTGGGATGTGAGAAGTAAAATTACCATTCTACAGGAGACATCACGAGAAGCTGGGTCATCTAAATCTTTCCCTGATCAAATAACAGAGGAAAACGATATTATGGGAAGACACTGAACGATAACAGCCTCCACAGACACCACGCCTCGCTCTCTCAATCATGTTCCCTCTTACACATAATCACAGGATCATGTTATTCTAAATAAGACAGTTGCAGATAAAATAATACAGATTTCAAAGCACGGAAGACATTGTTTTGACTCAAAATGACTCTATTTTCAAGTAACCACGAAACATTTCTCAGGTCGGAATAAAGTTACGTGCTGGCTTTTCCCGTTTCTGATCGAGTCTCCTTTTAGCATGACAACTGTTAGCAATCACTGAAGAAAAATCCCACCATGCCTTAGCTGACATCAGCATGGAGATCGCAGCGTTAATGTCACTGTATCTCACTCCAAAATAAACATGAAATTAAGGCACATTTAATATAACTAAATTGCGGTCAAAGACTTACCCAAACACAAAATACGTTCCTATTAAAGACAAACAAATATTAATTTAAAAGAACCATGATTCAGTTTACGATTTGATATCTGTCAGTCTCTCTCTCTCTCTCTCTCTCTCTCTCTGTGTCTCTCTGTCTCTCTCTCTCCCCATCCCCCAACTGTGTACTAAGACTTCAATCTCTACGCTTCTTGGATGAATAATTTTGATAAATCATCGGCTTCAGAATAGTGTGTGTGTGTGGGGGGGATACGTAAGTCAATATAGACTTAGTATCTTAAAAGCAAATGTTGTATCAGTTTCAGGTGAATATTTCCTGAAATTCCTTTGAAAAATATACTCGTTATTAGTAAAGGGATAAATGTATTGATTCGTCTTTCTCCTCTAGATTTCTGGGATTCTACTCTTTGTTTTAGAATTAAAAGGAACCACTTCTAATTCATTATATATTGCAAATATGAGAAATTCCTAATAAAGTGCAATAATGCAAATGATATCAGGGAAAAACATGGATTTTTGCTCAAAGCACATTTTTTGGGGTTTATTCCTCTTAGACAGGCATAATCATTCCTTATATAATTTGCTCATTTGAATATAGAAATTTTTAAAATTCCTGTGGAATATCTTTCCTTTCAGACTTTTCATTTTGAGATAACGGTAGAGTCACAGAAAGTTGTAAGGAACAGTACACAGAGATTCCCTTACACTCTTCACTCGGTTTCCCCCAGTGGTAACACCTCAAAAAACTATAATACAATATCACAACCAGGAAACTCACATTGATACACTCTCCAGACCTTATTCAGATGTCGCCAGTTTTACACGCACCCGTGTGTGTGTATGTGTGTGTGTGTGCGTGTGAGTGTTTCATTCTATACAGTTTTATCACACGTGTAGACTCAGGTGACCACGTGAAATATGTTTTCAAGCATTTCCCGTTTTTAGTGTTTCATCTTGGCTTTACCTTTGAACGCATCCATGTCTGTATCTCTCAGATTCTACGTCTTCTTTATGGCTTTGCTTCTTGGCTACACTAACGTATTCATCTCTTCTTTGAATTTTATTGCCTCATCCGTGAATTCTTTGCTAGCAGAAAGCTTTGTATTTGGTTTGCTTTCTGCAGCACATTTATCCTTTCCCAGGACAAGACACAAACATAAACAGACTTTCCAGCACACATTCACAGGGTTTTTAAAGACACCAATGAGAATAGACGAATATAAATACTAAGCTTAAAAACTGTCATAAAAGTTCAGCCTTTAAAACTGGCTTATTAAAATATTTGTTTTCTTTTAAAGCCCAGATTTAAACTACAGTTATGAGTTATAGTGATCTGCTCAGAAAGCGCTTACTTTATGATCTTTTCACCAGGCGAAAGGAATCTGGCATCTGCGCCGCCTATCCAAAATACAGTGAAGCAAGGAGGATGAAAACTCAATTCTTTCAGGTTCAAGACTTGTCTGAAAATAGTACAGCTTTCAGAAAACCTCAGAAAAGTACTACATTTCAAATGACCTCCAACAGCCACTCTCCAAGTCCCAAGCCTCCGGCTCCCACTCTGGCCAGATGGGTAGCAAGACCTGCTTCCTGCAAGATTTAGAGTAACTACAAATATCTAAGGAAACAATACCCACGTAACAGAGGTCAGCCTCTACATCAGATCTTTTCAGCGGGCACTTTATAACAAAACATTATTTATATTTCAAGTAGCTGGGCCATTCATTCTACTTCTTCCCCTGACCAACCAAAAGCTCTCCTAGGATTCTGCATTTCCATTCACCATAGGGGATTCATTTTCTTTCAGGACCAGCTAGCATTCTGAATTTAGCCATTAACGAACACCTCCAAAACGTCGATTTTCAGGAGAGAGGAAAAGGCTCACACATATCGGATGGTTAGAGGGTCCTACTCTGTTCTCCAAAGTAACTAAAAGTTCTTAGGGAAAAATAAGTAGTATTTTGAGGGTGGGAACCTACTGAAAATCTATGCAGACTGCAGAAGTTAGAGAGATATCTTCTTTAAGCACAAAGCAGAGAACACGAAAAATATCTGATAAGTAATCATCACCTCCCCACACCCTCCCAGCCAGGTGCCCCGCCAACCCTGCACCGAAGACTCAGGCATTTAACGAGAAAACTGAAAACTCCTTTGGAGATGTTCAGATTAGATGAACCCTGCTGACTGTCCAAAGACACCTGATTTATTGTGTATTTGTATTTTTAAATACCAGGCCAAAGGAAAGAGTCAGGACAAACGTTAGCACCAGCAGTACTTTGATTCTTCCTGTGTTTCTCTTTATATCAAGGGGCAATTTCGGCGTCTAATGTGGCTGCTGCTCATGTAGACACAGCTTTTCTCATATCGCTCAACAGACGCTAAAATCACACACAATTTATGGAAAGGTCTAGAAATTCCTTACTAATACATATACCTAATGCGTCTTAAAAATGTTACAAATAAATAACAAATGGCATGGAGCAACATTTTCAGGAAATCAAACCAATTATGACTGTATTTACACTCTTAAAAACAGAAAGAATGCAAAAGCTTGTCGAACATGCCTGATAGGTAAAAACAAGGTGCGCCCGGGATCATCAGTGGGTCAAAGATTTTCACATTTCCCTTCTCCTCTGTACAGAGTGGGTATCTATCCACCTAAGGAAGCTGGTTTATCAGACCTAGTCAGTTATATTCAAGTACAGAAAAATAAAAATAAATGGGCCCCATGGAGATCATTTGCTCTCCAGCTGAATGTGTTTCTCTCTTACATGTCAGGGACTTTTTTCCCAAGAAAACTCTTAATGCTTTTCATTTATTCATTATAAGTAATACCTTTTATTTTTATATAATGTGAACTGTGCTCTATGTCTGATTCTCTGTTTTAGGAATGCGATTCTTTTCAAATGAACTGCAAAAGATCCTACGAAATTCCTGCATTAAGGTAATACCTCTTGCTTTTGTTTTCAATAATTTTCTGGAGGGAAGTCTTAATGATAATTCTGTTGACTTTTTCCTTCAACAAAGCTATATATGTGTACGTTTTAAAAAGATGACGTTCTTCATCTGTTTGTTCTTATTTCAGATGTGCTGTAAACTATGCATGGTAGAAAGGGTAAATGGAATTAACTAATGGAAGCTCATAATTTAGGCAGCAAAAACCAGAATTAATGTATTATCCCACTGTAGCATTTTAGTACTCGGCCAATCCAAACTTTCTTTCCTAGGGAAATATGTGATTGAGACACTTTCCATCTGCTTTTGACAAAGATAGGAGAAGATCCCCGTAAGTTATTCTCTGCTAAAAATTCTTTTTAAAAAGCCTATAAAATGATTATTGTCTTAGGGGCCTATTTCACCAAAAGAATTTTCAGTGGCACAGAAATAAAAACCAAAAAAATAAAATAAAATCCACCTGTGCTAGATCAGCCTTTCAGAGCCACAGCAAAAACATTTGCAGATATTATAAAACACACAGGAAAGAAATGGATATGCTTGGGAGAATGGGCGGCTGCACGCTCTTGATTAATCTAAATTCCTTCTGTGTGAAGTGGAGACGTGAATAAAAACACTGCACGATGAGCGAGAAACTAAAACATACCCAAGTACGAAGGATTTCTAACCCGGCTCTCTCTCCACCAAAAATCCTGCACCCTTCACTCCATCGTCTGAGAGAAGCATGGTCACAGAGCCTTCTGGAAAGGACAGGACAGCATCTCCGCAGTTAGACATTGTCTAAGGGGCTTCTAAGGTGTCTGGTGAAAAGGGGCCGGTGCAGGACGTCCTGAGCGCTCTACTAGAGGAATCCAGAACTTCCAGTGCTCTCGGCAGCCGTGTCCCTTTGCCTTCTCCGGCGCCGGGCCCTGTCGCACCGCCTCCCTTTCCCTGCAAACCTGTTTCCCAGCCTGGACCCCTCGCGCTCTCCTGCAGGGCCGAACGCTCGGTCGCAGCGCGGCTAGAGCCCCCTCCCAGACTCTCGAGGTTCAAGGCTGGGGCCAGAGGCTCCCAGCTCCGAGGTCCACTCCACCTGCCTGCGGGCAGCCGGGGTTCCCAGCGGCTGTTTCCGCGCCGGTCCGGTCTCCGCGCCTCAGCCTCGGCCCTGTCCTCCGCGCTCGGGGCGCGGATGGTCCCCGGCTTTCGGGCTGCACTGGCCCCCGGAGCCGCCAGCAAAGGGCAGCGTCCTCCCGCCTTCCCCAGGCAAACCCAGGCGCCGCCGGTCCGCACCTCTGCGCCCACCGGGCGGGCCAGGGCGCCGACGGCCGGGTCCCCGAGGCGCGGGCCGGGACACCCTGCAAGAGCAGTCGAGGAGAACTGGGTGTCCGCACGACGAGCGCGCTCTGCCACTCCCCGGGAACGGGGCGAAGCCACAGCCTGGCACGGCACGGCCCGGCCCGGCCCAGGCAGCTTCCCGGGCGGCCTCCGCTCCGAGAGACGCAGTGGGTAAGCTGGTCCTCAGATCTCTGCCCCGGCCGGCTCCGGGCAGTTCTTCTGATGCCCACTCCCCCGACACTCACCCACAGGCCCCCACCTCCACAGAAGCAAGGACGGAAAATACCACTGTCACCAGTCAGCACGTTCGCGACTGACACCCTGTCTGGGAGCTTGCACAAAACCACAGGGGTGCCCCGGCACCTGGAAGCTTCCCGATCGACCCCCGTCTGTCGCTAGGAGGAAAAGCGCACCCCATCCTCGCCGCCGGGGCCCGCCCGCTGAGGAGGGCGCCCGTCGCGCGCGCAGCACCTACCCTGGCGCGCCGGTCCGGACGTGGGTGGCGCGGCGCTAGTGGGAGGCGGACATGGACCACGCGCCCTCCATGCGCCACACGGAGAAAGCGTAGCTGAGGCGCTCGTGGGCCACGTAGCTGCAGCTGGTCATCTTATTGTCCATCTCGTCGCTCTGCAGGACCTGGTAGAGGAAGTCTATGTACCTGGCGGCCAGCTTGAGCGTCTGGATCTTGCTGAGCTTGTCCGAGGGCAGCGTGGGGATGATCTTGCGCAGCGCAGCGAAGGCCTCGTTGAGCGACTGGGTGCGTTGGCGCTCGCGCACGTTGGCCAGGATGCGCTGGCTCTGCAGCTCCTCGAAGGACTGCGCGCTCGGGCTGCCCTTCTTGCCGCGCTTGCCGGGGGTCGGGCTGCCATCTTCGCTCGACTTCTTGCTGTAGCGCCGTTTCCGGCCGAAGCGCTTGGGCTGCCGCTCGAGCTCCTCCTCGCTGGTGCCCAGGCTGTCCACGGGGGACACGGGCGAGCTGGAGCCCTCCTCCATGGCGCCCGCCCGGCGCGCGTGGGGCTGGGGGCGCCGGGCGCCGAGCGCGCGCCGCTGGCCAAGCCCGCGGTCGCCGAGCACACGCTCTCCGAGCTGCTCGAAAGGCTCTGATTTCAAGGCCGGCTTGTGCAAAACCGAGGTCTCCGGGAGAGGAAGTTATTCTAACTTTTTTGGAAACCCTAGCCGGGCTGGGTTGCTAAATAGTTGTCAGGAGCGAGGGCGGCGCGCTGATTGGCCGCCGCGCCCGGGGGCAGGGCAAGTTCTGGGGCCTTCGCTGGCCGCCCCCGCCCCCCGGCGCGGCACTTTCAGTTTTGCCTCCCCCTTAGGCCCCGGCCGCGGCGGGCACCCGCGAGTGCCGGGCCCTCGCGCGCCGCCCGCGCCTCCATCCCGGGCTCTGACCGCTCTCCGGCCGCGCCGCGCACTGGGCTCAGCCGACCCGGCTTTGTCTGCTCCTTAACTGGAGATCGAAACCCGCCGGGCTGCGGGGTCTCTCCCGCGCCGCGAGGGGTGCGGGTGGCGAGTCCTACCCTGGATGCGCTCCCAGGAGGTGAGGACGCGGCGGGGAGACCCCGGGGGCGCCCGGGCCAGTGTGCGCCTTGCTTGCTCCGGGACGCACAGCGAGTTCGCGCCGTGGCCCGCACGTTCGGCCAGGGGTGGGGGACGTGCGGGGCCAGTAGCCCCGGCGCCCAGACAGCGGGCGTGCGGACACGCGGGTGCCCTTGGAGACGCCGCTCTCCACGCACGCGACGCGGGGATCCGTGGAGACGCGGCCTGCTCTGCCCAGCAGTTGTATGGGGGAGTTTCTCACCCCAACTTGCTGGGGAGCCCCGGCCCCGACGGCCTTAGCAGGCCGTCCTTCTAAGTGCGTTAAAACCTCAGCGCCACCGCGAGCCTCCGCGGGAGCGCCCGGCGCCCACCGCACCCACCTGCCTGGCCCCCGCCGGGGGTGCGGGAGCGGGGCGGGGGCGCCCGCTAGGCCGCGGTGCAGGGCCCCAGCCTCGGGGCCCACTATCTCCTTCGCAAATCGGCTGTGGACAGAGGGCGGTCTGGGGAGCCGCGCGGCCTCCCCTGCGCTGGGCGCCCGCGGGGCAGCCCGGGCGGCCGCAGAGCGGGGGCCCGGCCTCGGCGGGCGACACCGGGGACGTCGGCCCCGCGCCATCTGGACGCCGAGCGCGGGCGCGTTTGAAGTGGTTCGGGGGGGCTCTTTGTTCGCCAGGCCGTTCTGGCTCGGGGCCTGGAGGTGGTTTACGGCCTGGATGCCTTTGAACCTATTCCCAGGTGACCCGGGCTCAATTAGACCCGGGCCTGAGGGGGGCTGTCAGGCGAGCCGCGTGATCAAGGGCGGGCTGGGCCCTTTTACTGCAGTTGAACTCGGGGCCGGCGTGGCTGGGCCTCGGCTGCTCCGCGGGGCCGGGCCGCGCCCACCGCGTTAGGAAACCCGAGGGCGAGCGGCTGCGTGGGCGGCCCGGGCGGCCCAGGGGGACGTTTCCCACCCCCGCAGTTAGCGATGGGAGACAGAGCTGGCGGGGAGAGGCCCGCGCACTATGTGGCTGCGTCAGAGCGCTGTTGGTTTGGAGTTTCTTCCCCACCCGCGGGCTTCACGATCTGAAAACTACAGGATCCTAAGACTACGGGGTCCTGGGAGTCGCCGCGCCCAGCCCGCCGCGCCTGACCACCTCCTTCTCCAGCTCTGGTATGGCGCTCAGATTATCCAGCGCAGCAAAATAGCTGTCCGTGTCTCTTTAAAAGTCTAAAATTAAAACTTAAGGAACAAAAGAGAGAGTGAGAGGGGCGTGGGGAGCGTCCTGGCCTCGCTGGGTCCCAGCCTTCCCGAGGCTTTGCGCGTCTAAAGGGCCTGCGCCGTATGGGAACAGCAACGACTTGCTGCTCTTCAACTCCGCGCGTCACTCAGTTTGCGGAGACCGAGGGCCCAGACCCCCGTTTCCCGCCCAGCTTACATAAGCCCAGAGACGTCCCTCCCCCCTCCCCCTGCCCATGAGCCCAGAGAGCAGAGCGTGTTAAGGAGGAGAGGAGCCTGCCTTGTAGGGTGCACCACCCCACTCTGTCTGCCCTGCTGCCCACGGGCATGAGAACAATTTCTGGAAGTCCCGTCTAAGAGCCGATCACCTGCCTAAGCCACAGCAATAGGGTGGAGTTGGGCTTACCAGGGGCTAACACCTGATATCCAAGGCACAGATCACCTTCAGGTAAGATTCTCCTGTAGGAAAATCCCTTTTAGAAATTGCCCTTTGAAAAATCGCTCAAGAGGGCATAGGACAAGCCCTCGTTATAACAGTTAGACCCTTGCCTCGCGCGGCTAATGTTACCACGACAAGGCTTGAAAGGATGGTTCCTCCAGTGTGTGCAGTTGTGCGTGGTGGACGGGTGCTCCACGGTCCTTTCCGTCCTTCTCCTACAGATCCTTCCCGAACTGCAGGAGTTGAAAAGCTACAAATGACCTCTCTCAAAACTCTGGCAGCCCTGGTCTGCAAGATGCAGTCCTGGGGTGGAGATGTTCGGCTGCTCCTGGAAGTGCAGTGTCTGCTCACATCTAGAGGCAGGGGGAAGAGCAACCCTTTTCTGGAGTGGAACCCAGCAAGCTGGGAGTGTGGCAGTAGCAGTAGCTCCTTGATTCCAGGCTGGTTCTGGAATCACTGTTTTCCTGGTACAGTGAGGCAGTGGCTCCAAGTCTGCAGTATGGTTTGCAAGCCGGTCCCCAAAGCCCTGCCTAGAGTCTGTTTATCAGCTCCATTGCAATTCTGTCATAGTCCCTAATAAGTTGTTTCCTGCATAAACTAGCCAGTGTGGGCCCTGTTCTCTGCAAAAGAACTCTGAGACACCCCGACTGTGGACCGTAGTGTAGAAGATGAACACTAGGGCTCTTCCCAGGGTGCCTTGTTTTCTCGACATCTCTCACTTGTAATGTGGGAATAACATGGGCCTTTGCCGCACATTTATTAATGCCTTTAAGATCAAACAGCAACAAACTCATGCTACGATTTTTTTTTCACATGGAATGTATACCTAATTTCAGTTTAAAAACAACACCAGAGGGCTTCCCTGGTGGCACAGTGGTTAAGAATCCTCCTGCCAATGCAGGGGACACAGGTTCAAGCCCTGGGCTGGGAAGATCCCACATGCCGTGGAGCAACTAAGCCCATGTGCCACAACTACTGAGTCTGTGCTCTAGAGCCCGTGAGCCACAACTACCGAAGCCTGCGCACCTCTAGAGCCCGTGCTCCGCAGCAAGAGAAGCCACCGCAACAAGAAGCCCACGCACCGCAACAAAGAGTAGCCCCTGCTCGCCGCAACCAGAGAAAGCCTGCGCGCAGCAACGAAGACCCAGCACAGCCAAAAATAAATAAATAAATTTAAAAAAATAAGAATGAAAAATAAATAAAAACAACACCAGAAAGATCAACCATGGCCTAAAAAGAATGGGAGAGAGAGAACAAGGTGTAGGGGTCTGGGACAGAAGCCAGGCTCCTCTGCATAAACCTTGTTATGTAGATTTGACTTTGGAACCATATAAATGTTTCACATAATTATTTAAAAATTAAACCAAAATGAGAAAAAAATAGAAAACCCTGAAAAGTCAAAAGCAAAATCAGACAGATGTACCTAATTTTGTATCCTCTTGGTGGCCTAAGCATGCAGACAGAAATAATTTAAGATCACTTTAAACGCTGTGATTTGACTCTGTCCATCCCTAGAGGGATAGACTGTAAAGGAGAGAGAAAAGAACCGCATAAAGGCTTAATCTGTTTTCAGTATTCATATTTCTAGTAACAGTATTGCTGCTGTCATTCTGAAACTGTGAGCTAAAGCAAGTTATTATGTTTACATCTTTGGGAATCGAGATTTCCACCCTAAAAGAAAAGAGATACAAATATAAAATGAAAGAAGTTAGGTAAGAGCATGGCTTTCTAAATTTGTTGGAAATATCAGTATGAGCTCATAATGTATTTCCTCTTAAACAATGTATTTCTTGACCCTGACTGTCGGAAAAGCGCAGACGCCTTGAGTGACCCAGGGGCAGTGAGCACCCCTGGTGTCCATATGGTGGCCTCTCCTTGAAGAGATGGCTGACTTAAGGTCTGGGGCAAGACGTGTACAAGATAAACGCGGTGCATCTTTTTACACCAGAGAGCAAGGAAGCTTTCAGGGACTCCTGGTCCTGCTGGGATCGTGTTACTGCCCGGGAGCTTCCCACCACGGTGGATTGGGAGAGGCTGCCATGCACTGTGGTTCTAGGAGTAGCTGGATTTAACTTAGCCTGACTTGAATTCATGACTCAGGAAGGCTTGTTTTCTCTCCCCGGCCCCCCACCCCTTTCAGAGAGTTCCTTTAAGTTCTCACCCTCCTGTCGTGTTTGTTTTTAATCTTAAAATCTGTCACATCTTCTGCCCTCTCCTTTCCTCCCCCACGGCTCTTCAAACTTTGCACTTTCCAGTGGAGCCCAGCAGATCCTGTTGACTCTGATGGGTGGAGAGATAAGAGGACTTATGGTTACACTCTGATAAAAACACACATTTTATTGTACACTGGAGGGAGGAATTGATGGAAGACAGAAGAGTGTTCGTGCAGGCCGTTTCATTATCACTGACTGTGCGGTTCATGCCACGCTAAGAAGTGGGGTAGGAGCCAGGCAGCAGAGACGTCGCAGTGCAGCACGTTGAGGGGTGTAGTGGAGTGTGCTGGACCCGGGCTGAGGTCTGGGGTGCTGGGGAAGACATCAGCAAAGGGGGAGCAAGTCTACCAGGAGAGATGCAGATGTGTCAAGATCCACGGGGTGAAAGCGACATGGGCGTCCCCACAATGGGTGGTCCCTGCACCTGGGAGCTCAGGGGATCCGTGGCCAGCACTCTCTTGGTTACTGATGATACAAACACAATCTGACATGCTTAACAGAAAAGGAATTTCCTCACTGCTTCGGAAGCTCAGGCTCTGGCTGGCTTCAGGCCTAGCTGGATCCAGGAGTTTCAGTGATGTTGTGTCTCTCTTTTCCCTGTCCACCCTGCAGCTCTGCTTCCCTCTCTGTGTGAGCCTCACTCTGTCTTAGTACAAGGGCCCCCCCGCCTTGTGCCTGAGGATGACAGGCGTGACACTTCAGTGTCAAATTATCTTGGGATGGCAGCACTAATTAAACAAGTTTTCTCCTGTTGCCCCAGCAGAGAAGGTAAGCATGGAACCCTGACTGGCTGGACTTCCACCATGTGGCTGGGGGCCTGGGGGCCCTGAGATTGGGGAGGTCTCACCTGGAAGAGAGGCTGGGCCCATGAGCAAGGCGTGTACATTGCGGTGGCACCTGGGAGGAATGTTGGAGCCAGGCTCTCATAGGACAAATGATAGGGTTTGGATTTCCTTCTGAAGGCAATGGGAACTGAAGGAGAGTTCTAAGGAAAGATGTGATGACGGACTTTTACTCTGAGAGAAGTTGGAAAGTGACAGCCAGCTGGGGAGGTTGCATTCATCCATTTTTCCGCTTGCTGTATCTAGTGATGTTTTCACTTTTAGGTTTACCAGTTGGGAACAGGAAGACACGCAATTTAAACACTGCTCCATCTTGTAAGAAAAAAAGGTAAAACCCAGCCACGTCCAGTCTGTACAGGAGCAGAGAAAGAACTGAGGAGGAATCAGGATTCAGTGCTTCGTCGCCGACCAGAGGATGAGCTTGGGTTAGTCCCTTCGTCTCAGCGGGACTCAGTTTCCCCTCTGTGAAAGAATGGCTTGGAGTGAAAGTTTCATGAGGTTCCCTTAACACGACAAGGTCTAGGTTCTGTTTTCAGAAACTGATATCCGGGTTGGGGAACTTAAGCTTCATGTCACACTTGGACACGTTGTGACGTTTTGGAAACACCAGGGCCAGGGTGGGTACTTCCAGAACCTGGGGACTGGGTTTTTGTTTAATCTGTCTAAGTAATGTGCAGGGGAGCCTTGGTGACCACACGTGCCCTGACCCCTCATGAAGCCCCTGTCCTGTTGTGGCCTGGTCGTAAACTTTCCTGGAAAGGTCATGTGAATGTATCGTTCCCCAATACTTTATAATTAGAAATTATGGTCTCTCTTCCACGTGACACTTTTGAGCTTTAGCAGATCTTAAATTAAAACTGTATACATGTTTTAAAATGTTCTTCAGAAAACTTTAATTGCACAAGTTGAAAATTCGACTGAAAAAGTCCTGAACGCTTATCTAAATAAACATACAGATCTGACCTCAAATGTTTCAAAGAATAAATTTGGAATTAAACGTGCGTGTGTTAAAACTCTGGTTATGTCTTAAGTATAAAAGCTCATCAAAGAAGTCTTCTGGGGGAAACACTTCAGGGTGTATGGCAAGTTTCTCTTTTATAGAGGTCACCAGAGTGGTGGGGAAGTGGGCGCAGAGCTCTCCCAAGTGACCGGGACACAGAACAATTGGCTGTCCTTGTTTAAAGAAGAAAATGTGTGTGAGTGTGTGTGAGTGTGTATGTGTGAGTGTGTGTGTGTGAGTGTGTGTGCGTTGTGAGTGTGTGTGTGTGAGTGAGTGTGTATGTGAGTGTCTGTGTGAGTGTGTGTGTGTGTGTTTACGTAGGGGTAAGGGGTGAGATGTAACTTCTCCAGGCTACACATTTTTTAGAAGGTTTTTAATTATTTTGCTTGACTCCATTTTCCTACTTCATTTCTTCATCTCCTACTTTAGGGAAGATGGATAAATAACAACCCAGGTGTACCTCAGTTTCCCCTCCTCACGGGTGAAAGTGCTGGGGAGGACACTGGGCTCCCTCGAGCTGGAAGCCGGTGGGGGACGTGAGGCCTGCTGGCTTCAGGCTTCTCCCTCCGATTCTGCTTTTTCCCTCTTCAGCCCTACTGACTTTTCCTTACCCTTCTTCAAAAAGGGCCTCGCACCCAACTCTGAGGAGACGCCATCTGAACTCTGAATATAAAGGGAAACTAGCTTTATTTCAGTTTTTTGACGGATACTTTTTCCCCCCCGGAGGAAAAGTTAATGAACACTAGTATCAAAGGATGAAAGTGTCACCTTTATTTCCCTGGGTCGCACAGGAAATCTTTTGTAGGTATGTGGTACATCTTTTGGGTGGGACTCCTATACCCTGGATCCATTCTGAAACCCGTGGCCTGCTAACTCGTGGCTGAGCAGCTGGGATCACACTCACTCATATTTTGGCTGTACAGAGGTTTGCAAGTTAAGAGGAAGAAAATGTTTTTACTCATTTTCCATTTTTAAAGTCATGTTAAAAATCTGGAATATTGTTATTTTTTAAATTCCGTGAGTAAAATTTTGGTATATAATCAATAACCGTGCACATGATGGGAACCTTCACATAACTAGCTGTTTTCTTTATGCTCAAAGTGAAGGAAAATGGTCAACTCAATGGAGAGGAAGGTGAAGGAGGAGGAGAGAAGGTGATGGAGGAGCTGATTACACCAAGTAACAAACCCAAGAAACAGAAAACAGTCTTGTGCTTGCTTCTGGGGTGGGTGGAGAAGTGGCCCAGCTTCCCTCACCACCACGCCACCCTCTTTTGACTCCCTCGTTGTATGTCTTGAGACACTGAGATCCCCAGCCAGCAAGCAAGTATATTCCATATACAAAGGTAGGAAAGCGGATCTAAGTATGGGATGGAGAACTGTGTCCCTATCTCCTTTTTTGAAGGTATAACATACCTGCAAATAAACTGCACCCATTGTAAGTTTAAAATGTGATACCTTTTGACAACTGTGCAAAACATTTCCATCACTCCATAAAGTTCCCCTGTGCCTTTTGCAGTCAGTCACCTCCCCCTCCCCAGCCACTGGCACCCACAGATCTAATTTATGTTCCTGTTTTGCCTTTTCCAGAAAGTCATAAAAACGAAGTTGTACAGGACATAGCCCTTTGTGTCTGGCTTTTTATACTTAGAATGATGCTTTTTAGATTCGTCCACACTGTTGCATGCATCTATAGTTTGTTTCTTTCTATTGCTGGGTATTCCGTTGTATGGAGACGCTACAATTTGTTTATCCATCTATCAGTTGATGGACATTGGGGTTGTTTCCAGCTTTCAGTGATTATGAATAAAGCTGCATTCAAGTCATTGTTTAGACATGCTTTCGTCTCTCTCAGGTAAATACCTAGGAGTGGGGTTGTTGAGTCCTATGTAAGTGTACGCTTAACTTAATAAGGAACTGCCCAGCTGTTTTACAATGGCTGGACCATTTTGCATTCCCACCAACAATGTATATAAGACCAGCTGCAGATGGCTATAATAAAACAAAACAAACAACAAACAGAACGCTAGCAAGTATTGGTAAGGATGTGGAGAAATTTGGTGATGTCTTCATAAGTTAATTATAGAATGATCACGTGACCCAGCAATGCCACCTTTGGGTATATACTCCAAAGAATTGAAAACAGGTGTTCAAACAAAACTTGTACACAAATGTTCATAACAGACTTATCCACAATTGCCAAAATATGGAAACAACACAAATGTCCATCGATGGATGAATGGATTAAAAAAACATGGTATAGCCATACAATGGAATATTATTTAGTCTTAAAGAAGAATGAAGTACTTGTTTGATATCACTTATATACGGAATCTAAAAAATACAACAAACTAGTGAATATAACAAAAAAGAAGTAGACTACAGGAATATAGGCATGGGAGAGTGGGAGGTATAAACTACTGGGTGTAAGAGAGTCTCAAGGATGCATTGTACAACCTGAGGAATGTAGCTAATATTTGGTAATAACGGTAAGCAGAAAGTAACCTTTGAAAATTGTATAAAAATTTTTTTAAAATAAGGAATGAGGGCTTCCCTGGTGGCGCAGTGGTTGAGAGTCCGCCTGCCGGTGCAGGGGACACGGGTTCGTGCCCCGGTCCGGGAAGATCCCACGTGCCGCGGAGCGGCTGGGCCCGTGAGCCATGGCCGCTGAGCCTGCGCGTCCGGAGCCTGTGCTCCGCAACGGGAGAGGCCGCAGCAGTGAGAGGCCCGCGTACCGCAAAAAAATAAATAAATAAATAAAATAAAATAAAATAAGGAATGAAATACTGATGTGTGCTACAACATGGATGGACCTTGACAACATTATGCAGAGCAAAAGAAGCCAGAAAAAGGGTCACATATTGTACGGTTCCATTTATATGAAATATCCAGAAGACGCAAATCCGTAGAGACAGAAATCAGATGAGTAGCTGCCAAGGGTTAGGAGGAGGGGGTGTCTTAATCATGTGTTCTATTTTCTGTATTTTATGATGCTTTGACATCTTGGGGCCTTGTGAACCCAGAGAGGGATTGCCCCTCCTAGAGTCAGTGGATCCTTGGAGATAGCAAACAGCTTGCCTGAGGACATCCCTTTGATATGCAAACCAGCCAGTCCTGAGTGCAAATCCCAACCCTACTCATTTTATCAGTCTGGAACACAGTCCCTGCCCTAAGTCACCCCGGAACCAGTTGCCAACAACTAGTGACCACCTCTGCAGCCCTGGCTGCTCAAAGTGTTTCACTATCTAACCTGAAGTTGGCTCAGCTTGCTTACCCTGCCCTGCCTAGCCTGTCACACACAAACCACAGTAAAGGCTCCCGTCCACATTTCCCCCTCTCTTCTGCCTCTTAACCACCCCTGGTACTTCCCCGTGTGGCCCTGCCTCCTGTTTCTATGGATCTGTGGGTATAAAAACGTCATCCTTCCTGACAGTCGTATCTATTTCTGTGTGTCTTCCCATACCTAATTAAAACAAATCCCAGGTACATTTTAAAACAAAGGAGAATAGGAAGTGTTTAATGTGTGTACAGTTGCCATTTGGGCCGATAAAAATATCCTGGAATTAGGTTGTGGTAATGACCACACAGCATTGTGAATGTACTGATTGTCTCTAATGGTAAATTTTATCCTGTATTTCTGTATTTTGCATTTCTACATAGACAATCGTGTCTATGAATAAGAAGTTTTCATTCATTCTTTTCTATTATGTGCCTTTTATTGCTTTTTCTTGCCTTATTGTGCTGGGTAGGACCTCTATACAATGCCAAAAAGAAAACAAAATGCTGAGAGCAGAGCTCCTTGCCTTTTTCCCAATCGGAGGAAAGCATTCAGATTCTTGCAATTAAGTATGATGTTAGATGTAAGTTTTTCATAGATTCTCTTTATCAAGTTGAGGAAATGTCCTTCCATTTTTAGTTTAGAGTTTCTATAATGAATAGGTGTTGAATTTTGCCAAGTCCTTTTTCTACATCATTGAGTTGGTCATATTGTTTTCTCTTTTTTAGTCTGTTAATGTGGCAAATTACATTCACTAATTTTTAGATGTTGAACCAACTTTGCAACTCTGGAGTGAATCCTACTTAAACATGATATATCATCCTTTATATGTATTGCTGGATTTAATTTGCTAATATTTTAAGAGTTTTTAATGTCTGATGTGTTTTTTTTTTTTCTTTGTAACATCTTTCCTTGGTTTGGGTATCAAGATAAAATTGGCCTCATAAAATAAGTTGGCAAGCGTTCCCTCCACTTGTATTTTCTAGAAGACATTGTATAGAGTTGATATTATTTCTTTCTTAAATGTTTGATAATAGAAGCCTATGAAGCCATCTGTGTCTGTACTTTTCTGTGTAGAATCCAAAGAAATTCAGTTCACTGTAAGTTCAATTTCTCTAATAGAGGTAGGGTTATTCAGGTTGTCTGTTTCTTCTTGGGAGAATTTTGACAGCCTGTGTCTTTAAAGGAATTGTTCCATTTCATCTACCTTGTAAACTTGATTGCTGTGAAATTGTTAATAACATTCTCTAACTGTCCCTTTAATTTCTGTAGTATCTGCTTTATTCTTTTTTTTAACTAATTAATTTATCTATTTTTGTCTGCGTTGGGTCTTAGTTGCTGTGCACGGGCTTCCTCCAGTTGCAGCGAGCAGGGGCTACTCTTCATTGTGGTGCATGGGCTTCTCATTGCGGTGGCTTCTTGTTGTGGAGCACGGGCTCTAGGCGCTCAGGCTTCAGTAGTTGTGGCTCACGGGCTTAGCTGCTCCGCGGTATGTGTGATCTTCCCAGACCAGGGCTCAAACCCATGTACCCTGCATTCGCAGGCAGATTCTTAACCACTGCGCCACCAGGGAAGTCCCTGCTTTATTCTTAATATATGTACTTTATGTATTCTCTCTTTTTTTTCTTATTCAGTCTGTATAAGTGGTAATCAGTTTAATGCTTTCATAGATTTTTTTCTATTGTTTTTCTGTTACTATGTTGTTTACTTCTGGTCTTACCTTTGTATTCTTCCTTCTACTTGCTGTGGGTTTAATTTGCTTCTTTTTGTAGTTTATTAAGTTGGAAGCTTAAGTAGTTGATTTGGGAACTTTCCTCTTTTCTAATATAAGAAGTTAATAATATAAATTTCCCTTGAAGTACTGATGTACTTGCATCCTACAAATTTTGATATATTGTATTTTCCCCTTTTTAACTCCAATTTTTTTCTGATTTGTCTTGTACATCTTCTTTGACTGGATTACTTGTTGTTTAATAACCAAATATTGGGAGGTTCCAGATATTGTTCTGTTGTTGATTTCTGGGTTAGTTACATTGCACTTAAAATATATACTTTGTACTACTTCGATCTTTTAAATTTTGTTGTGGCTGGTTTTATGGCTCAGAATATGTTCTATCTTGGTGAATATTCAGTATACACTTGAAAATAACATTGGGTATAGTGTTCTAAAGCATGTCAATTAGGTCAGATTGGTTGATCTTTTAAAATCCTCTACAGCCTTATTAATTTTTTGTATATTTTTTTGGTATCAACTCCGGAGAGAGGTGTGTTGAAATCTCCTGCTATCATTGTGGATTTGTCCATTTCTCATTTTAGTTCTCTCAGCTTTTGCTTTATGTATGTTGAGGCTTCGTTAGTGGGGACAAACACAAGTAAGATTGTTATGCCTTCTTGATGAATTGGCTAATGTATCAATTTATGAGGTCCCTCTTTTTCTTTGTAATATTCCTTGTTCTAAATTTTGGTCTTTCTGATATTAATATAGCCACTTCAGCTTTCTTTTGACTAGTGTTTGCATGATATATTTTTTTTCTATCTCTTTACTTTTTTTGTTTTTTGTTTTTTTGCGGTACGCGGGCCTCTCACTGCTGTGGCCTCTCCCGTTGCGGGGCACAGGCTCCGGACGTGCAGGCTCCACAGCCATGGCTCACGGGCCCAGCTGCTCTACAGCATGTGGGATCTTCCCAGACCGGGGCATGAACCTGCGTCCCCTGCATCGGCAGGCAGACTCTCAACCACTGCGCCACCAGGGAAGCCCTATCTCTTTATTTTTAATCTTTCTATGTCAATATACTTAAAGGTTTTTTTTTAAGTATATATTTGAGTCTTGCTTTCTTTCTAATTTTACAATCAATCTCTGTCTTTTAAAAGGAGAATTTACATTGAAAATAACCATTTACATAGCTGAATTTAAATCTGTGTCTTGCTTGTTGTTTTCGATTTATTCTGTCTGTACTTTGTTCCTATTTTTGTCTTCTTTCCAATTAATTAAATGATCTTGTGTATTCAGTTCTACCTTAAATTGGCTTATTTCTTCTTCTCCCACCCCTTTCTCTCTGTTGTTGTCCTAGGCTTTACAATATGCATCTTTAACTTATCACAGTCTATTTTCAAATACTATTTTTCACTTCACATACTACTGCATGAAACTTACAATAGTATATTTTCATTTTTTCCTCTTATTCATTGTACTACTTTTGTTATCATAACTTTTGATTCCACATATGTTTTAAGTCCTACCATATCATTACTTTTTTTTTGTTTTAAGCAGTTGATTATGTTTGAAAGAGATTCAAATATAATTTTACATTTACTCATTTTTACCTGTTCTGGTATCCTTCATTCATTTGTGTAGACTCAGATATACATCTGGCATCATTGTATCATACTTTTTCTGCCTGAAGAACTTTCTTTAATATTTGTTGTAGTGAAAGCAGCTGAGGAATGAATTAACTCAGTTGTTATTGGTCTTAAAAACTCTCTGTTTTGCTTTCTCTTTCGAAAGACATTTCCACTGTTTATAGAATTCTGGTTGGACAGCAACTTTTGCCTTCACTCTTTCAAAAAAATGTCTCTCTGTTTTCATTTGGCTTACAAGGTCTCTGACAAGGAGTCTTCTGTAATCTTACCTTTGTTTCTCTGTATACAACGTATATTTTTTTTCTCCAGTTTCTTTCAAGATCTTATCTTTATCTCTGGTTTTTAAATATTTGACTGTGATGTATCTTGATGTGTCATTACTTGTTTTTATTCTGCTTGAGATACTTTGAGCATCTTTGATTTTTAGTTTGTTGTTTTTCTTTAATTTTGTCTATTATCAACTACTGACATACAAATCTTTCTCCTACCCAATTCTCTTGCTCCCTCCCTTCTCATTTTGGGACTAAAATTACATATGTTATTTGCTTCCTATTTCCCCACAGTTCATGGATGATCAGTTCTGTTTTTTGAGGGTTTTATTTTTCCTGCTTTTTCTTTTTTTTCTTTGTGTCTCAGCTTGGATGATTTCTATTGACCTAACTTCAAGTTCAGTGACAGTTTTTTTAATCTGCTGTATCCACATTTCTGATAAGCTTGTTGAAGGAATTCTTCATCTCTGATATGGTAGGTTAAAAAATTTTTTTTTCTTGCATTTCCATTTGACTCCTTTTTATGGTTTTATTTCTCTGCTGAAATTTCTCGTGTTCTGACACATTGTTTACCTTCTCCTCTATCTTATTTATTATATTAACTACAGTTATTTTAAGTCCCTGTCTGATCATCTAGATCATCTCTGGGTCTGGTTTTTCTGATTATTTATCTCTTGACAATGAGTCATCTCTTATAGTCTTTCTGTGTATCTCCAAAACAAAATGTTTTTTTTTTAAATTTGGGACACTACATGTGAAAGAACAGCAGAGACTGAGGCAAATAGCATTTATGCCTGGAAATGGGCATATATGCATCTTCTGACAGACTGCTGTTGTGGGATTTGAGTCATTCTGTGGTTGAGTTGGGTGTGGGGTTTTTGTTGCTAGGGTTCCCATTAGTGACTATGGGCTTTGAATTTCTTCCTTGGAGGGGTGCTTCTTCCCTGTCTTTACTTTGGGCCTGGAGGGCTGTAGGCTTTTCCTCCATGCTCCCACTTCACCCTCAGCTCTGTTTTCCCTGTACTTCTACACCATAAAGAGGAGATTTCCCCACATTCTTGACCCTCTGCCAGCGGTTGTCTGTGATGCACACACCGTGGCAGGGTCCAGAGAATTTTCTCAGTTCTCTTGCTCTAGTCTCAGCCTTGGGTGTGCATCTAGGTCTCAGGAATGAGGCTTTCTCGACGTTCCTGCCCTTCCCTCATGACAACCAAACCCTGCTTTCTTAGTGTGTGGGAGGGTCTCAGGTGGGAGAGAGTTTCCTGATCCTTCTCCTGCACTGAGAAGCAGACTTCTGCCTGATGTGCAGCATCAGTTCCTCCTACAAGGGAGATAGCCTTTGCTTCTTTCTTTCCTCAGAGGTAGAGCATCTTTTCTGGGCCCCGGGGGCTGGCCCTCCACCAGCTTGGCTCCGGTTCCATAATAAAGAAGGAAGCAGGCAGGGTCTCATGCCTGTGCGCCACTGAGACAGACCCTCGAGGTCTCCTTCCCTGCCCTCCGTCTTTCTTGAAAGTACTTGGTAAAGGCCCATGGGAAAACATTGAGTGCAGACTCCCCTTGTGTCTAGAATTGCCAGGGATGCTGAGCTGTCATGTAAGCCCATGGTATTAGTTGATTAGGGCTGCCATAACAAACTACCACGCACTTGGTGGTTTAGAACAACAGAAATGTATTCTCTCACAGTTCTGGAGGACAGAAGTCCTCCGTAGAGAGGCCCTAAGGGAGATTTTGTTTCTTTGCCTCTTCCAGCTTCTGCAGTTGCTGGCATCCTTGGCTTGTGGCTGCCTCACATCTCTTCTGCCTCTGTGTCTGTCTTCTCTGTGTATCTCTTATAGGAAAACCTGTCATTAGATTTAGGACTCACTTGAATAACCTGGGATGATTTCATGTCCAGATACTTAAGCTACCTCTGCAGAAACCCCTTTTCCGAGTAAGGTAACAGGTTCCTGGGATTGGGACCTGGACATAGCTTTTGAGGGTCACCATTCAATCTAATACACCCATATTCAGCATCTGAGAAATCATTAACTTTCAGCTGTTTCTTTTTGCCTGCTTGTGTGGTAACTACCCCTTTTTATGCTCCACCAAACATGGGGTAATTCATGTGGTCCCCCTCTCCTCAGAGGGTTTGTCACATTTGGAATCTAGTTTCTCTGTGGCCTTGTGACTTCAGTTCTTTAGGAACTAAAGGAACATCATGATCTTGTAGATTTTCCAGCTCCTTCTCACGGTCTGAAGAGGAGCAATGGTCTCCAGCAGCGTTTTACAACTCAAGCAGAAGCAGAACTCCCCTCAAAGCCTTCCCCAGTGATGCCTCATTGCTGCTGTCCCACTGCTGGTCACTGTTCTACACATATAAAGACATGCATCGTGGTGGCCTCGCCAGGTCATGGCTGTTTGTGGTCAGGAGAAGTGTCTAGCTTGGCCTTTACGTCACTTATTACCAGAGCTTATACTCAACTTGCATCTCATGAATCTCTTTGTCAGAATAATTTTGATAGTCTTCCAAGGCTTAGGGGGAACTAATTTGTAAATTCTCAAAGGTAGGACTCCTGGGGTTTTCCAAGTGAAAATTCTTCCCCATGTGGAATCTAACATCATCATGTTTGTGCGCCCTTCGTCCTATCCAGGACCCATGCGGACCAGTCGTGTCTCTCTCTGCCTGTGTGGTAGGTGAGACAGGCATATCCAGAGAGGTCCCCAGTGCTGACCTTGACCTCCCCTTCCACCCACAGCACGCATCACAGGGGGTACGAATCACACATCCCAGTGTGCCTATTATAGCACTCCCTTTCACTCTCAATAGTGTCACTTTTTGGACAGTAAATTAAACAGGCACTTTTCTCCTAGGGGATCAGGTGACCCAGCTCAGCCAAAACTTCTTGGTGTACCATGCATCTTGCCCCCTGCACTGCTCCTGTGTTCTCCAAACCCCCAACTGCTTGCTTGGTCCCATCCTCACCCTGAGCAATGACTGCTCAGCACTGACCCTCACCCTCTTTGGCCATGACGCTTTTCTTGGAAGCAGTCTGGAGGAAGGGTCCTACTTGGTCCACCCTGTCTCAAGGTACCTTCCTGGGGGCTGGCTCAAGTGGCCCGGCTTCTCCTGGACCTGAGCATGGGCTAGCTCAGCACGGCCACGATGAAGCCAGAGCCCCGAGAAGCAGACCTTTCACATGTAGAGTCTGCATTGAATGGGACAGCTGGCCCACACATTTAAGGATTTATCCTGAAATCCATACTTGTTGGATGTCGAGGGTGGCTCTGAGTTGGGGCTCTGTACAGACCCAGGAGCCATGGAGCATCTTTACTTCTTTCCAGATGAACAGAGAGGGGTGCTTAGTGCTGGTCACGTGACAACTCACGCTTATCCTTTGGCTCGTTCCTTCTCTTCGTTCCGGCATTCCTTATCTTTTTGGATCATAAAAATGTTTCATACGATGTACATTTTCCTTTGACTCTTTTGTTCAGTGGAGCTGTGTTCCCCCCTCCTCTTCTCTGTAGGGAAGGGAGCCCCAGAGCCCTGAACTTTTGGAAGGACATCCTACCATATTAGAGCACGCACACACACAACCTTTGATCCTTTCTCTGACACATGGCACATTAATCATACTTTACAGACTTGCATTGTCTGGGGCTTACATCATGAAGCATGGTCCTGTGAAGAGACTGGATCTGAAGAACACATGAAACAGAAAATGCGTATTGTCAAACTGATTTAAACTTAGAGGAATCAGCAGGAAATTGTTGGCATCATGAATCATGGGCGAAAGATCTTTGCATCACAGGCAAAGCGCTTCATTCCAGCATCTGAGGGTCTGAACCTGAAGACTCCTTCCAGTAAGGACTTTCCATTGGAAAGCAATACTGAAAAATGAAAGGATGCTTTCACAATTCTTTTATTTTTGTTTTTTTATTTTATTTTATTTTTTGCGGTACGCGGGCCTCTCACTGCTGTGGCCTCTCCCGCTGCAGAGCACAGGCTCCAGACGCGCAGGCCCAGCGGCCATGGATCACGTGCCTAGCCGCTCCGCGGCACGTGGGATCCTCCCGGACCAGGGCACGAGCCCGCGTCCCCTGCACCGGCAGGCGGACTCTCAACCACTGCGCCACCAGGGAAGCCCCCACAATTCTTTTATTTTTTAAGTTTATTTTTTAGAGCAGTTTTAGGTTCACAACAAAATTGAGAGGAAGAGAATTACCATATACCTTCTGCCCACCACATGCACAGCCTCCCCCATTATCCACATTCCCCACCAGAGTGGTACACGTGCTACAACTGATGGACCTACAGGGGCACATCATAATTACCCAAAGGTCCACACTTTACATAAGGTTCATTTTCAGTGCTGTGCATTCCACGGGTTTGGACAAGAGTTTAATGACATGTATCCATCATTATAGTATCATACAGAGTATTTTCACTGCCCTAAAGATCATCTGTGTTCCTTCTACTCACCCCTCCCCCACCCCCAGCAGCCACTCATCCTTTCATTGTCTCCATAGTTTTGCTTTTTTTCCAGAATAACATAAGTTGGAATCAGACAGTATGTAGTCTCCTCAGATTCGCTTCTTTTGTTTAGTAATACACATTTAAGTTTCCTCCATGTCATTTCATTGCTTGAAAGCTCATTTCTTTTTAGCACTGAATAATATTTCCCTGTCTGGATGCACCACAGTTTATTTGTCCACTCACGTACTGAAGGACTTTTTGGCAATTATGAATAAAGCTGCTATAAACATCTGTGTGCAGGTTTTTGTGTGAACATGTTTTCAGCCCCTTTGAGTAAATGCCAAGGAGTGTGCTTGCTGGATCCTATGGTGAGAGTATGCTTAGTTTTTAAAGAAACTGTCAAACTGTCTTCACAAGCGGCTGCACCGTTCTGCCTTCCCACCAGCAACGAATGAGCGTTCCTGTTGCTCCACATCCTCACCAGCATTTGGTGTTGTCAGAGTTCCGGATTTTGGCCATAGGTGTGTAGTGGTACTTCACTGTTGTTTAAATTTGCATTTCCCAGGTGACCTATGTAGGGAGCATCTCTACTTATTTGTCACCAGTACATGTTTAGTGAGGTGTCTGTTAAGATCTTGGTCCATTTTTTAATCAGGTTGACTGTTTTCTTAGTGTTGAATTTTAAGAGTTCTTTGGACATTTTGGATAATAGTCCTTTATCAGATGTTTCTTTTGCAAATATTTTCTCCAGGTCTGTGGTTTGTCTTCTCATTCTTTTAGCATTGTCTTTTGCAGGACAGAAGTTTTTAATTTCAATTAAGTCCAGCATGTCAATTCTTTTTTTCATGGATGGTGCTTTTGGTGTTGTACCTAAAAAGTCATCACCATACATAAGGTCATCTAGGTTTTATCCTATTTTACCTCCTAGGAGTTTCAAAGTTTTACAGTTTACATTTAGGTCTATGGTCTACTTCGAGTTAATTTTTGTGAAGGGTATAAGCCCTGTGCCTATAGGTCCAGCTTTTTTTGCATGTGGATGTTCAGTTGTTCTAGCACCGTTTACTGAAAGGACTACCTTTGCTCCATCGTATTGGTATTGCCTTTACCCCTTTATCAAAGATCAGTTGACTGTATTTATGGAGCCTCTCTGTGCTCCCCCTTCTATTCCATTGATCTATCTGTCTATTCTTTTGCCAGTAAGACACTGTCTTGATTCCTATAGCCTTATAGTAAGTCTTGAAATTGAGTAATGTCAGCCCTCCAACTTTGTCCTTCTTCAGTATTGTACTGGCTATTCTGGGTTTTTTGTCTCTGCATATAAACTTTAAAATCAGTTGTTAATAACCACCAAATAACTTGCTGAGATTTTCATTAGGATTGCTTTGAATCCATAGATCAACTTGGGAAGAATTGACATCATCACCATATTGAGTCTTCCTATTTATAAACATGGACTATCTCTCCATTTATTTAGTTCTTAGATTTCTGTTATCAAAGTTTTCTTCATATAGATCTTGTACATATTTTGTTAGATTTATACCTAAGTATTTCATATTTGGGGGGTATTGTGTTTTCATTTTAAAATTCCACTTGTTCAATGGTGGTTGTATAGGAAAGTGATTGACTTCCTTGTATCCTACAACCTCATTTTAATTAATCAATGATTGGTTCTAAGAGGGTCTTTTTTTTTTTTTGTAGATTCTTTTGGATTTTCTACATTGACATTCATGCCTTTTGCAAACAAAGACAGACTTCTCTCTTGCCTCCCATACTATATACTTTTAATTTCATTTTCTTGTCTTATTGCATTAGATAGGACTTCTGCTTTCATGATTCCAAAATATTTAAAGTCACCATAAAAGAGGAAAATGAGCATTCAGGCCTCAATTTGTATTCAGACTCCACCAGTTATGACAGATGTACACAGGGTTGTGATCTTGGGCAAGTAACTTAACATTTTTTAGCCTCAATTTCCTTTTCTGTAAATTGGGATGATAATGGTATATACTCCAAAAAGCTGTTGTAATGATTAAGAAGAATAATGCAAAAGAGTGAAGCATGATGTAGGTGTTAGATATTGTTCCATTTTCATTCTCACATGTGCTACCTTGAGATTTCCAGGCTGTTCCATTAATGACCTTGTTCTCTCTCCACAAGTGATCCCAGGTGGGCCCCGTGACTAACACAGAACTTCACTTCCCGTGATTCCACTCCCGGAAGGAATGTCACCGCATCCTCTGGCTTAGAACACAGTTCCTACGGAAGCAGAACAATGGCCCCCTAACACATCCATGTTGTAATCCCCAGAACCAGTGAACACTTGACCTTCCGTGGCAAAAGGGACTCTGCAGATGTGATTAAGTCAAGGGTCTTGTGATGGGGAAATTAACCTGGATTATTTTGGTGGGTCCAGTATAATCACAGAGCTCCTTATAACAGGGAGGCAGGATGGTCTGAGTCAGAGAGATGGAAATGGGAGAACAGAAGCCGAGGCTGGGTGATGCAATGTGGCCATGAGCCAAGGACCACAGGCAGCCTCTAGAAGCTGGAAAAGACAAAGAAATGGATTCTCCCCTGGAGTCCCCAGAAGGAAGAGCACCCTGCTGACACCTTGATTTTAGCCGCATGAGACCCGTTTCAGACTTCCTGCCTCTAGAGCTATAAGGGAATAAAACGGTGCTATTTAAAGCCTGTACACTTGTGGTCACCGGTTACAGCAGCCATGGGAAACTACTCCAGCTCCCTTCTGGATTAATCACCTAGGATAAGTCCAAAGTTCTGGGACTGAATGGCTTGGTGTTTGCACCTTCATTAATGTTGTTTGCTTTTCTGGTTGAAGTCTGGCCTGGAGAGCCCCTGTCCCACCAGGCAATTGGATTTTCTTAATCGCTGTATTTGCTTCATTTTCCTTCTAAGAGTCACCCTAGCCAGGCCCCCATGGAAGGCCTCTGACCAAATATGACAAAGGTTTTGATGGACTGTCGTAAAGCCTCATTAAGATCATTAATTATTCTTTCACTATCAAAATCTACTCCAAAAAGATCTGGTTGGGCTTGTCCTTGATGCCCTGGATCTATATCAGCAGTGGTTCTACAAGGCACGAGGGGTGCAGAGAAATTCCTTTCCACATCCTTCCGATGCCGTTTACGTATTTGCCCTAGAGCCATTTCTTCAATATACCAACCTCCAGGCACGTTAAAGAAATAATTTAGGAAATAGTTACTAGGACATTGTAGGACCTGGGGTAAAGGAAGCTGTGACGTTTCTTGCCACAGAGAAATCTAACTGGTTTATTGTTCATTTAAAAATTACTCTGTCTTGCTCTGGCTTTGCCATTCAGAGCTGCTGTCTGCTGTGTAAAATGGAGGAATATGACGAAATAAACCTTGCTAACTTTAGGAGTTGACAGTTCATTTAGAATAATGACAGAGGTGAACTGGGTATGAAAACCTGTCTCACTTGGGGTATTGGTACAAGAGAGACGGGTCTTGCCAAAACCTGACATGATTCGGTGGCTGCTGGCCAGTGATTTTCAAGCTGCGTGGGCCTTTAGGAGGCTCAGGTGCACTCCTGTCACCGTGCAGCACCGTATGACCTCCCAGCAGGCGGTCAGCCCTCTTCAAGCTGCAAAGGCAGATGCGGGCCAAGCGATGCAGAGTCTGAGACAAGAGCGCTGAGTCAGGCAACCTCAGGCCCAGTGCTGGAGCTGCTTCCAGGCTCCGGCTGATGTTGAGGTCTTTTCGGTCACTGTCAGGTCAGGATTGGCCCCTTCCAAGGGCACTGCACGCAAACGAAGTCTCTCAGATGGTAATTCACATTTGTTGATTGAGTCCTGAGTGCCAGGCATCGCGTGAGCCTGGGAAAATGCCTCGGACAGAAACTGGGATGCAGTTCGTGTCCAGTCAGTGTAGGCTACTGTTATTATTAAGATCATTACGATTACTACTGATACTCAGATGTGGGGTAGTCCTGTCTCTGAAACAAGGTGGACGCTCCCTAAAGAGGGAAAATGTCTTACACAGGTACCACACATGCTCCATACCCCCCACAAAATGCACCAAATGCTCGCCCTCCATAGATGCTCACTAAACTGTCCTTGACTTGAAATGACGTCCGATGCACAGTCTTTTTTAAAGTCTAATGATACGGAACCGAAAGTGTTTTTGTAGAATTAAATGACAGAGGTTCTGCCAACGTCCACTGGCTATTAGAGAACATGTGTGTGTTTCACGGGCTTTGTTACCAAGGAGCTAGTTTATCCTCCCCTGAACCTAAAGTGAAATCACAGCTCTGGCCTAAATGAGATCATTTTTTTCTATTTTGGGCAAATAAAGATGTTCAAAAAAATGTTCTCTTCAAAGTCTGCTTTGAAGACCCAGTGAGAGAGTTTGATAGCCGAGCAGGAGGGAATCAGAAGTAAGTTGTGACTTCCTGCTCTCCTTTTTAAAGTACTCATGAGCCTTCTTTTGTGGGAGTCTTGGTTATTAATACGACACCTTGTAGATAGAAACACTGGATCCCTGGAGATGAAAGAGTGTCAGAGGCCAGGGTGGGCACGCTGCCCGCATTCCCTCTCACTCTATCCCTTCCCCAAGTCACCACTCAGCATCATAACATTTAAGAGCAGATGGGCTGGTCTAGATCCTTTCATTGAAAAGTCTCGAGAGATCTAGCTATTTTCCCAAGCTCTCGAAGCCAGTAAGAGCTGGAATCAGTTTGAACCGAGGGCTCCCAACTACCAAGTTTCTCCTGCAATTTTGAATTAAAAAATATATATGCCCGGATCAATCTCTGGAGCTTTTGAATAAGAAAACTTTGGACCCAAGAGTTACAAATCACCCTGTCCCTTGTCCCCTCAGTAGAGCATCAGCCCTCAGCTTCTCTCCCTGGGTCACCATTTCTCCTTGGAGGGTATGTCACATGGTTAGAACGGTTCTCATGCCTTGAACCCGGTGGCCTCACTGTGGCATCAGGACAGGGTGCCTGGAGCTTGTGGGAAACACCAAGCCTCCCAGCTGGTCTGACCTGAGTGAGAAAGATGTGTTTGCTGTGAATTGGGGAAAGTTGGGACATGGGTACACTTTGGTGGTGGCTCTTGCATGAAACTCTAGTTAATATGAATAGAACCACATCACAGCACGAATTGTACTCAGTATAATTAATCCCAAATTAGCCATATTAATTCCCAGCCACTGTAACTCAATTCAGTTTATCACTTAAGCCTAGATCAGCTACATATAGACTGGAAATAAGTCCATTATCTCCAGTATAAACCAGTAAAATTTGTTTAGTAGATACCATTATGTGTAGAATACAAAACTAACTAAGACCCAGATTTTAAATGTAGCCTTTTTACATGGAAGATCAAGAGATGGGGTAGAGAGGAGAAAGCGTGTAAAATGCCAAGTCAAGTATGAACTCTAGCGCAAAACAACCAGAAGAAATGGAAACAATCTAGGGCACAGCCATAACCTAAAAAAATAACTTGTGTCTTCAGAGTGAGGAGATGTTTTTATCTTTGAAACAAGACAAGATGATTTGAAAAAGGAACAGAGAATGAAAGTGAGCCCTTAAACTCTTTTTAAAATTATTTTTTAGATTTAAAAAAATAAAATAATGGAAAATAAAAATTTAAAAATACTGCAAAAAATAAATGTATGAATGATTAAATTAAAAAACTAGTAACAACACGTGATTACTGAAATAAACATTTCAACAGAATATGTGGAAGATAAAAGTCAAGAAAATCTCAAAGAAAAATAGAACAATATGACAAAGAAACAAGTAGATGAGAGCCCAGATTCTTCCAGGTTGTCCTGAACTAGTTCCACCTGAGTGAGGGCACCACCAGCCTCAGCCGGACTTGCCAACCTCAGCCCCATTCTTGGGAGCACGTCCCTGATGGATAAGTGCTCAACACCACAAGTATCAGTTAAACCCCAAACTGATGCAGTCATCTTTTTTCATGGTGGTTGGCTCACTTTGCCAGTGAGTTTTATCTGAAGTCTGAGTCTTTTTCCTTAAACCCCAAGAACGATCCACTGTTTACACACATAATCCCGTTCAGCCCACCCCGTACTTCCATCTCTAACTGTATCTCACTTCATGTCATCAGATTCCCAGCTGACCCTGGTGCCAAGAGCATGCGGGATCTCTCTGGTTCACCTCTTTGGAAGAGAAACCTACATCTAGTTGGGGACAATGGCGGTCCAGACGATGGCCTAGCAGGAGCTGGAGAGATGGGTCAGGAGGAAGCACTCCGATTCCAGCGCTGCATCAGCAGATCTGCGTGACCAAAGGTGAGCGTGTGGCCTCCGGGGCTGCCTGAGCTCATGTGCGGTGCCCGCGCCAGCTGGGCAGCACCAAGCCCAGAGCAAGAACCCAACAGTCACCCGCTCTACTCTCACAAGTGTGCACCACGGTGAAGTGCCCCCAGCAAGAGTGGCTGGTTCTATTTCCCCCAGAGGAAGGAAGGATGCTGACTTGGCCTGCAGCTCGCTCAGGACTCTTGCCGGGGATGTGCCGTAACCTCCAAGAGACTGTGAACTCTGAGAATAGGAGGGAGGCAAGAACCAAGGCCAGCCCCCATGGGCTTGTCCTTCCCATGAAGCTCCAGCTCGCTGTGCTCTGCTTTCTTCCACTCTCACTGCAGCCTTCAAGGCAGGGCTGATATTCCCTCTGTTTGCAGGCGAGGAAAGGGAAGCAACAGTGTAGCTGCATTGGTTACCCAAGGACCACGCAGTGAGTAAGAGGCAGGGCCAGTGTTTGAACCAGGCATCTTCCCAGAGAGGTTAGTAAGTGCTCAGTAAATGGAGTGGAAAAGACTTCCTGCTCTGGTTGGACATAGAGTGCTGGGGGTGGAGGTGCAGACCCCCTCATATGAGCCCTATCCTTCCAGCTCAGGGAAACCCAGAGAACACAGAAGGCTCTGGAAGCACAGTTTAGAGTCTCCAGGGTAGGCAGAAGGAAGGGTGAGCGTCCTAGAAAGTGGTCCCCATACATCAGGAAGGACGCCAACGGAGGGCAGCAAGGCTGAGCTGTGTTGCTAAGGACCCCGAGGGCAGAATGGTAAGAGAAGGGTCTAAGTATTCAAAGAACACGCTGAGAAATGGTTATGGGGAGACAGAGAAGGAGGGCACACACCCTGACCTCAGCAAGGCTCAGACTAAGTGGAGATAAAGACAGAGCATCACACAGGACCCCTGACGTGGCACAGGAGTGACATGGGGGTGGGTGCTGGGAGCCCCCCGTGTCCCAGAGCGCTGGGGGAGGCACCTCCAGAGGTGGGCGCGCACTGATTCTCCGGGGACGGGCAGGATGGGAGTGGGAGGAGGGAACACAGGAAAGTCCTCCAGGAGTGGGGCAGGTAGTGGTTTCTCATTTCGTACCAGATGCGTGATGGAAGGGGCAGGAGAGTTCTCCGAGGGATAAAGAGTAGAATGATCTCTTTAGGAAGGAAGGTTGGTATTGGGAGCTGAAGGGAAGAAGCCAGGATGTGGGAAGGGGTCAGACTGAGGAGGGATGGGGGGCTGGGTCAAGGCTTTGAGCTTGACTGCTTAAAGATCTCGAGAAGGAATCGCTTCTGGTGACGATGGATGGAGGGTTTAGACTAGGAACACTGGGAGCAAGGGTATTGGCCATAAAGGTACAAGGATAGCCTGGGGGAGGGGGAGGTTGTGTGAGCCTAAATGAGACCAGGATGCAGGGGCAGAGGAAAGAAAGAGAGGAATGAGTGGGAGAGGAAAGAGAGGAAGGCTTGGTCCCAGCCCTGGTTATTATCAACCTTCCAACACAAACTGCCTAGCTGCTGTGAGCTTCCTCATCTTTCAGATGTGGCTCTCGTCCTCCTCCTCGCCCTCCCTCTCATCCTCTCCCTCATCCCTTCTCCCCATCGTCATTCTGTCCTGCGGAAGTGTGTGTGTCAAGGGCTTTATGAGAAGCTGTAGGTAAAGGGCCTAGCAAAATAGCTGGCACACGGCACTGAATGAAACGGCAGAGATGGCCACTGGTGTCCGTATCCAGGTGGCCGCGGTGTGACCAGTGACTCGTTGGCTGTGAGGCTGAAAGAAGGCGTCACAATGGATGCATATATGCCATGTTTACAGGAGCCAAGGATGGGACCAAGGACAAACCTAGGGGTGGTTTGTACTCACCCAGGTCAGTCCCCAGAGGTGTGACTTCCTGCCACCACCTGAAGGGGGAGAGAGTCTGCTGAGCACCAGTGTAAGCTCCCTCCCACCCACTTCATCTCCCAGGTGTCCAGGTCTCCCCAACTGCTCTGACATCTCTCTAAAGGAAAGAACTTGGAGAGCTGGTCCACATGCCACACACCCACGGCTGCCCCTCCTGAGAGCTGTCTCCTTTTGGAGGTTTCTTATTCAGCCTTTCAAACATGAAGAAACACGTGACAAGCAAGAACCCTCTGTCTGGGGCTGTTTACTCGCAGTCCCTGGCCTCCAGAAAGGTGGTTCCTGGTGCAAGAACGAGGAACAGAGAAACTGCAAGCACTCTCAGGTCTGTGGTACTTTCTACCTGTACTCAGACAGGCGTGGCTGAGATCAAGACACAAGAAAGGCATCAGAAAGGGCAATGCTGTCTTAAGACGCCAAAGAGCTGAAATGGGAATTGAAAACAATACCTTCGTTGGCTTCTTTGGCCATATGGAATCACCACTTGCATTGTTTCCATTAAAAACCTTACAAAAATTGTATTCAGCAAGACCATTTACATATTTAGGTTTAACCTGGGATTAACTTAATCTGAATTGTTGCATGTCCATCTGTTTCCTTTTCTGTTTGATCCTTAGACATTCTAATGTAATCAACATTGTTTTGGAGTTAATTTTGAAGTTGAGGATGGAGGGGAGGAAAAAGTATATTTAAAAGTGAACGTGGGCCAGGATAACGCTGATTCAGTCCTGACAAAAGGAGGAAGAGTGAGCACAAGGTCCGGGTCTGCACTGGAGGAGCTGAAATGGATACGTCCATTGCGGGGGCTTTGACCGCCTGCCATCAGCTTGTCTACGTTTCCTCTGTGTCTGTGCGTCACACTCCTGGTGTCTCATGTTTTCCTTCTACCCCATATTCAGAAATACTTGAGAAGAGTCAACAGATGTGGTTCTATCTCTATGGCTCTTTGTTATTCAAATTAGGGAGGAAAGCAAAATTTTAGGGAAATGGTTTTAATTAGCAAATGAAATAACAAACGTCTTCCACTAGGGCGGACCAGTGTATCTGAAATTGATTTGCAAATAGGAGTTCTGTTAATCCTTTCAATGTTTCCTAAGATATGGTTGTGGAAAATGTTATTCTGCTTTTACACAGAGAAGCTGGGCTCTGTGAGAGGCAAGTGGCCGTATATTAAAGAGAACCCTTTGAGAGGCAACCGCTTGAAACTGCTTGTAAACATCACTTGAAATGAAAACCAGAGCTAGGCTGCTTCTTCATGAATCACTCGCACCCAGATGTGGCAGAGTTAAGTTGAGAACTTTCTTGTTCTGATTTCCAGATGACTTTAAAAAAAAAAACAAAAAACGTTTTTATCATTGGGGTGTATCATATCAGCCTTAGGAGATGGTGGAAACTTCCTGCTACACAGGGGGACTGTCAGGATGAAACAGGCCATCGTGCCTGCCTGTGGGTCTTTTGCTGTTGTTCTTGGAGGGGGCCTGGAACAAACTAAACCGTGAACATGTAATTCCAGAGAAGAGAGGACCGTCCTGGGAGGAGCTGCTTCAGAGCTGACATTCCGGTTCCAGAGGTCGAGTTGGAGCAGATTCCGCTCTTCTGCGTGATTGGGCCTTGGAGTAGCGGGGATGGTGGTCCCCATGTCCTAACCCCTGGAACCTGTGAATGTGACCTTACTTGGAAGAGGGGACTTTGCAGATTAAGATAAAGATTTCAAGGTGAGACCACCCTTGATTATTCAGGTGGACCCTAAATCCAATGACAAGTGTCCTTATAAGAAACAGAAGAAGAGAGACACGGAAAGAGGAGAGGCCGTGTGAAGACAGAGATAGAGGCTGGAGCGATTCAGCCAAAGTCTCAGGAACACTTGGAGCCACTGGAAGCTGGAAGAGGTGGGAAGAAGCCTCCCCGGAGCCTTCACAGGGAGCGTGGCCCCGCTGACACATGGGCTTCGGGGTTTTGGCCTCTAGAACCATGAGTGAATACAGTTCTTTTGGACTGACCCATTCCTGACCTCTACCCTGAAGTCCTTTTGGGGTGTGTTGAAGGTCCGCGACTGCAGTGGCCAAGAATGAGTGGCTTCATTCTTGTAGAGGCGGATGGCAAGTGCCAATTTTTAGTTGGCATTTGAAACCACCAAGTTTGTGATACTTAGTTATGGCAGCCCTAGGAAACTTATTACAGGCCCTAACACAGAGAACACAGATGAGCTGGGCAAAGAAACCATTGGGGTCACCTTCCAGTCCCTTAGACCCACTGGAGGGGAAGAGGGAGGGGCTGGGGCATAGAGCGGGTGGAGGTGGCCAGAGCTTTGATACAGCAGAGAGGTGGAGAGGACTCTTCTGACCGCCTGCCTGCTGGTCCAGATGGAGAGGACCAGCAAGTTCATCAGTGGGGCTCAGCAAGGTCACAGCCCAGACCAGGTGGGCCAGGGGCCTCAGCCTCCCCAGAGAGCGGACCCCAGGCTTGTCAGAAGTTGGGGTCTGGACCCCTGGCCAGTGTGGCTGAGCCTCCTGGGTTGTCCCCAGGCACACATGACCTACAGACCCTTTAAAAATTCAGAGCTCGAGATCAATTACTCTCTAGTTCAACTTTAGGTGTTTGAGCTTGAATTCAAGCTCCTGCATTTAAGTCAAGATGCATCAGCCACTTTTACGTTAAGACCCACAGGTTTCAACTGAAGTGGGGAGACTGCAACCAACTGAAGGAAGTTTGTCTTGTTTGTTGTCGGAGGGAGGCACCCAGACCCTAAAATGGGTTTTCCCAGGACCCCAGGCTCTACCTTTAGGATCCTTAAATGAGAATCAACCCTAGTGATAGGCAGGAAGACTTCAGGGCTGATCTGATCGCCAGGCAGGCCTCAAGCCCTGCAGCAGGAAAATTCATGTCTGAGCAGAAGCCCCCGAAGCCTCACTGCATGGAAGTCATGGATGGAGTGAGCTCTGGATGTGGGGCGCCCCTCTCTACAGGGTGGACCACCCCATTTGAATTTATGGTATTTCTGGAGGTCTGGTTTTGTAGCTTTAAAAGTGCACAGTGTTCACTGAAAGGCATTTCTCCCTTAGGTAAGGTTTGCAATATGGGCTGGAAGGACATGGAGAGAAATACACCGGTTTAAAAGTCATACCTAACCTATTTAAAATAACGATATGATCCAAGACAATGGATGCTTGAAAAATACGGCAACTGAAAGAGTAAAATTAGAAACTCTGTGGATGGACTCAAGAGCAGAATGGAGATGAAGAAGAAAGGGTCAGTGAACTTGAAGAGAAAACAATAGAAATTACCCCAGTCTGAACAACGGAGAAAAAAATAGACCAAAAAAAACAAAAAAAGTGCCTCAGGACCTGTAAGATTACAACAAAAGATCAAAATTTATGTCCCTGAACTCCCAGGAAGAGAGAAGAGAGAGGAGAGCCCTAAAAGTATTCAAAGAAATAATGGTTGAATAATTCCCCAAATTTGGCAAAAGACATAAACCTTCAGATTCAAGAAGTTGAGAAAACCCCAAACGAGAAAATTCAAAGAACCCCATGCCAACACTCATTACAACCAAACTTTAGAAAACTAAAGACAAAGCAAAAATCTTGAAATCAGTGAGAGAGAAATGATGCTTTACCCAGGGAAAAAGAGTTTGAATGCCGTTGGGTAACTGGACAGAATTCACGGAAGCCAGAGTGACATGGCACAATGTTTTTCAAGTGCTGAAATAAAAGAACTGTCAACCCCGAATTCCATACCTGGCAAAATTACCGTTTAGGAATGAAGGGGAAAAAGACATGCTCAGACAAAGAAGCACTAAAGGGATTTACTGCCAGCAGCCCTGCTCTGAAAGAAAGGCTAAAGGGAGTCCTCTAAATAGAAAGAGTTGAAGGACTCTCGGAGCCTCAGGAAGGGAGAGAGAACAACTGAAGAAGCAAAAATATGGATCATGGTATTTTGGAGCCCTGAGCCAGCAAGTAAGAATCTGACTATTCTGAAACTGTTGTGCAGAGAGACACGTGGAGATGGAACGCTGAAGTAGGGAAACTCTGGTATGGCCTCCATGCTTGTGTTGTCCCCGTCTCCTGCAAACGGGCGAGGCCATTATCCTGGATGGCCTGATCTAATCAGGTGGTCCCTGTAAACGATGTTCCAGAGGTCAGGGATGTTCCTGCTGGCCTTGGAGAAGCTCTTGTGAGCTGCTGGGTGCTGAGCGCTCAGTCCCACCACTGCCAGGAACTGAATTCCGCCAGCAAATTGGAGGAGCTGGGAAGAGGACTCTGCACCCCCACTGAGAATGCAGCTCAGCCAAGAGAACCCAGCTAAGCTGTGCCTGGGTTCCTGACCCACAGGAGCTAGGCGGTAACAAATGGGTGCTGGTTTAAACCACAAAAGGCATAGCTAGGCTATTGAAAATAGAGATATGATTCAAGTCAATGGTATTAGGTATCTGTAATCATTTTTCATCAATAAAAACAAAAGGTTTACTTGAATATCAAAAGTTTTATAAAAGCCAACATATTCAGTGATATAAACTCAGTGGAAATCTTAAATTTATCAGCTCTTCCACAAGGAATTAGAATTTGCAATTACATGTATATTAACAGCAAAACAGTTTAGTTATATCAACGCCCTTGTCATTGCTCCAGTCTGGTACCTACTCAAATGCCCATTAATGTCTATATTGAGAACACTACACAGCCATGATGAAATTAATGTCTATCCTGTGATATATTCACACAAGAGAGTACTACACAGCCATGAGAAAGAATAGTCTACCCCTACACATCAACAAATCCCACAAATACAACGTTAGGTGAATAAAGCCAGACACTAAAGCATACATGCTCCATGATTTCACTTATACAAAGAACAAAAACAAAACTGTGGCCGCACTAACCTATGTGATTAACAGTTATGATCGTGGACTTTGGGGGCGGGGGCTAACGCCTGGAAGGGGGCACCATGGGGGACTTCTGGGTGCTGGTAATCCTGGTGGCTGGTTTCCTAGGTGTGTTTAGCTTGTAGATATTTACATGTGTACTCTTCTCTATGTACACTGTGTTTCATTAAAGTTTTAAATGACAAAGAAAGGTCTTTCAATAATAAAAAAATAAGTGAATTTTGTTTTTCTGGGGAATCTCATTGCTCTGCCCAGACTGAAGATTCTCCTTCTAAGAAGTGTGCCGTGGCGCCAACTACATCTTTAAAACGGAACGCCACACGATCCGTAGAGTGTGAATGGGGCTGTGACATCAATGGTACATGAGAGGTCACATCATCACTCTATGGGGTGCACTATGGCAACAGCTGGGGTTTAAACGTGCAGATAAATCATCTTCTTGATTTAAAACCACCAGTGAATGCCTACTTCTACCTCCAAATGAATTGCTCAATAACTCTCCAGAGTAGCTGGCTTTAACTTAGCAAATGCCCTATGTGGCCCTTTGGGCGTCAGGTACGACCCCCAGCCCCGGCACGGTGTGGAAAGGCGACTGTGGAAGCGTCAGCTGAGTCACTCCAGGGAAGAAGCAAAGAGGGGTCAGGGGTGCCAGTGCCTTTCCTTTGCTCTGAGTGGGGTCCCGCCATGTCTCCGCCCGGCTCTGAGCAGCACCCCGGGAGCCTCACCGCCCTGCCTGCTCCGGGTCACTGGCTGGAGGCTGGGGGAGTGGGAGGGAGGGAGGAGCCAGAGCCGTCCCACAGCAGCAGCTGTGTCAGCCCCCAGAGATCTCTCGGCATCAGTGAACTCTGGAGCATTTACTTGAATCTAAAAGCTTGGGGGAATGGCTCAAACTCCAGCTGCTTAGCTGCAACACCGTTGCCCTTCTGCTTATTCCCTGGACCTGACTGGGGGTCAACTTTGTGCCATGGCCTTGAGATTTACGAGGCTCTCCCACCTGCAAAGGCTGGTGTCATCCCTAATGTGGACCCTTGCTCCTTCATCCGTATAAGTGCATCAGACTTGGATTTTTGGAAAATTTTTACTGGGGTGTGGGATGGAGGTGTCTTACATGCTACTAAAGTGTTAACTCAGAACGTGTGTCATGTACAAATCTGTTTAAGTTGGAGTCTCCCAGGTTGCCTTTCTGTCCAGGGCTCAGAAGAGAGCTCAGGGCTCCAGAATGCTCCAGCCCCGGACAGGTTAAGACGTCAGGCCCCACAGATGCCAACGGCCCTCTCCGCCGCTGAACAGCTTGCCTGACCCTGCCTGGGCACTCCAGGAAAGCCCACCTTCAGGGACCTCGACGGTCTGTTCAAAGAGTCCACGCCACGCTCCGCGGGTCTGCAGAATCACAGCCACGGGGTGGGCGGGGCTTCAACGGGCCACGCCCCCAGAGCACCTGCCACTCCCAGGACAGGTAGCTCAAAGGTCATTCTTCCTCCCCTAAATGAATAGAGAACCCAAGGGGGATTGCTTTCAGCCAAGGTGACTCTTCATTACAAAATATTCACAACCAAGTTTTCAAGCAGCTGTTTCTTTTAATTCCTTCCTCATTTTTTAGATAAGATTCTGCGTATAATAATAACCACCACAAAATGATTAGCAACTGTTCAGAGACATAGCTAATACAGAAAATGAATTAGACATGCATGTGCATTTTGGAAGGCAGGTGAGCAAAAGTAAAAGACGAAGGGTCTCTCCTGCGTATGGGCTTTATTTGGCTTGGGGGTGAAATGCACCAATACAAGAGCAGATTATCCTTTTTCAATCACCTAAGCTAATGGACTTGTTTCCCTGAAAACTGAGGTTAAATATTTACTGGCTTACCATCCTTGTTCATTCTTTCAGGCTTTTAGATTTTTCTAGTCTGTTTCAAATCACAAGGCTACTCTATGTTTGAAGCCCCTTTTATTTTATTTTTTTAATGCAACAAAGGTCACACAAACCAGCTTTTAAGGTTTGTAGGGGACTCGCCATATTTATTTTCTCAAGTTATTGGTTCTGATCCCATGCCCTGAGAGATACAGCGGAGAACGAGTCTGTTCCATGAGGCATGTTTGCATCAGTATTAAAAAGTCCTCGCTGTGGAGCTGATTAATAGAGTATGTTTGAATTAACCAATCATTTCGTGCTTCCTCTAAATATGTTTTAATTGAAGAGGCAATACCATAGGTATGAGGGGACTTCTGAAAACTTCTAGGGGAAGCTGATATGTGATTGAGCAGGAAAAATACCCTTCTAAATTCTTAAAATAACAAAGTTAACTTTAACTCTCAAAACATGTTAGGTAATCTAGTTCTCTCTCTGGTACTTTAATTTCAGGATTGAGGAGGCAGTAGTTATTTCCGAGGGCGGAAAATAGACCATTCTCTTTTCAATTAGCTCAGAAATACTTTATTTTATAATTACCTGTTTCATCAGCTACTACCCCACTGGTTTTTAAGGTATGAGTTTGGGTTTGTTTTTGTTTTTGTTTTCATATTTACCTTAATGCTAATAATGGCAGATCCAGTGACAGGTGAGGAAATATTGTGAGACCAAATCCTCGTACATTTTCAAACTCCCAATTGTCCCCCAAAGTGGTGGGGTGGCCCATCTGTTCCGTGCAGGGGTGTGTTGGAAAGTTCTAAGAACACTCTTAAAGGGACACACATTTGTTGGAGAGGTTGCGTGCGAGTACCGTCGGGGAGGTGGGTTTCTCACTATTAACTCTTCATGATCTCTGAGACAGCCACATGTGGGAAAGTGGGTGGTGAATCAAATGTGGTGGGGTAGAGATTCAGGAGAGCTTTGGCGCTGCAGCCGAGAGGATGAGGATAGCTAGGGCAAGTGATGGCGGCTGTAAGCTTTTAAGAGGAAACTACAGCACTCCAGCCTTATTTTTCCTTTCAAAAGTGCTTCCCGTAAATGATGGAAATCCTGTAAACATCCCCTTCTCAGATCCGTCGCAGGAGGACGCAGCGGTGAGGAGTTAGTGTAGTTTGTGGTGGAGTGAATTCTTTGACCTAATTCAGAAGGACACTCTTTGGGATCCTTCTGCTTTAAAGCGGTCCCGGCGCGGGGCTCCTGAAGCATCCGCGGCCAGTGCCAAGCCGATTATCTCTGCTTTTTATCTGCAGACGGAAATGGGAGCAATACATGCAAAATTAGCTCCATAAATAAATGCTGAGGTCTAATTGCCCAGTCGGCCCCAGCCCAGGAGGCTGTGGGACGTTCTCTTGTCTCTTTCATCTCTGGTTGTGGCTGCCCAGGGCGTACAAAACCGTGTGTTTTCTGCCTTCGGAGGAGAGCTCTGGTGGCCTCCATCCATTTTCCTAGTGGAGAAATGTTTACTTTGCACTAATTGGTCTCCCGCCTGGCAGCCTCCCGCAATAGCCACAATTCTTTGAGCGGAGCGTGAGTCTTGTGTGGAAAAGAGAGAAGGTGACAGGAGGCAAAGGTCAAGGGCAGAGATCTAACGGATAACGGCGCTTAACTATTCTAGAACCTTCTCACCAAAAGGTGAGTTCCAGAATGAGGATTGTCCTCAAGGTCACACGGCGTCCTTTCTCCCCAGAGAAAGGTTTCTGACACCAGCGACCCGGGGTCCTAGGCCACATTCCTAGCCATTCTTCAGGTCAAAGGGATTTTCTTTCTATCACAGAGGCTTTAATTTTCTTAAACATTCATTATTTTGCTGTGCTTATAAAGCAGCCATATGGTAGAAAACGTGGACAATGCAGAAAAGTGTAATAAGGAGAAAAGAAGTCTTCAACAATTTACCGCTCAGAGATAACCACCAAAACTCAACATCGTGTAGCTGCATGCTCTTTAAAAGGTGCTGTGATCGTTTTTTATGTGCAGTAACATAACCTGCTTTTTTTCGCTTAGTATTACCCCATGTACATTTTCTGTTATTAAAAACTCTTAGGAAACAGTTTATACTGTGTCATGTTTCATCACTTAATTTTCCATGATTTATTTGAAGACATATCTCTGATGATGGACAATGTGGTTATTTTCAGACTTCATTATTATAAATGAGGTGGTGACAAACATCTTCGTGCATAAATCATTGTCTCCATTTTTGATTATTTTTTTAAAGTAAATGACTCAGCATGGCATTATGGGGTCAAAGACAATGGACATTTGATCATTGTTAATAGGTACTTCCAAATCCCTTTCCAAAAGTGTTCTATCAGTTTGAAACCCCCACCCCTGCCAAAACCTAGGAAAATACCTAGGCATTCCACCCACCCTGCCCGCAGCACTGGACATTAACATTTTTTCTAAATCTTTGAGTATGATAACTTATTGCTTTGATCTGCATTTCTTTGACCATCAGCAAAGTTAAACACATTTTTAACTGATTCATACCACATTTTGTACTGTTGTTATTTTTAAAATTAACTCCTTAATCTTAATGATGGTGACCGTGTAAGGCAGACATACAGCGTGTTTTTCTACATAGCTCACTAGTTATATGAACAACAATTATTCACTAATCCTCCCAGTCTTCAGTGCTTTGTGATGCCTTCTTTGTCAAATACTCACGTCTCTTCTCGCTTTCTGGGTTATCTATTCTGTTCCTTCGTCTGTCTGTCCTGGATCAGTTGACCAATGTAACGATCAGGGGTATTATTTCACTGTGTTCTGACATCTGGTCTACTAATGAGATAGGCACAACTGTCTCACTGTTTTTCCTTCATTGAGTGTCTGTCTTTTTATCCCTGGTAGCTTTTCAGATTTTTTCCTTCTCCTTGATATTTGAGTTTACTGTGTTCTGTCCTCATGTGAATTTGCTTTTATTTATCTTGTCTAGGACTTGAGGATATTCTTAAATTGCAGCACTCATGTCTTCCTTCTATTCTGGAAAAATTCAGGCATGATCTCTACAGATATCACCTGTGCCCACGTTTCAACATTCTCTCTTTCTAGAAGTCTTATTGGATGCACTTAAGCATCTTATTTTATTCTCTACATCTGTCAATTTCTCATTTATATGTCGACTTATCTTTCTGTGCTGTGTACCCATGAGTTTTCACACATTTTTCCAGTTCATTATTTCTCTCTTCAACTACATCACGTCTGCTACTGGAGCTTTTTAAAGATATGCACTAACCTAAGGTTTCTACTTAATTGTATTTCAAATTTGCTTATTTTTGTTTCATAATGCCTACTCTTGTTGTAAACATTCTTAGCTTCCTTTGATTCTTTGAATATTTAAAATATTTTTAGTTTAGAGTTTCATTCAGATTATTCTGTTAAGTCTAATCTTCGGGTGTGAATTCTTCCATTTGGGGGAGTGGATTCTGTGATCCATCTCAGTTGACACTGGACTTACCTGTAGTCAGTTCTCACCTGTGACTTGGTTTTCAGCATGGCGTTTCATACCCCAAGAGAAGACATGTGAATTTGGGTTTCACACCTGTGCACAGCACAGGCTGAGTTTCTTCTCAATTCACAGCTTGTTAAAGGAAGTTTTCTTCCAGGCCATGACCCGGGGCCAGAACACAGAGATTTTTCTGCTCTCTGTTCATGCATGGTGAAGAACTTTCCAATTTCTCATCTCTTAGATTCAGATAAGAAGAGCAATTCCAGATTCTTGGGTCTCAGGGTCACATGTAGCCTCTGTTGCTGTAGAAACTCCAGCCCACACCCGCTTTGGAGCCAAAACTCCTGCTCTAGCTGAGATTGTCCTCTTTATTTCTGGGAACTGGAGATTTGCCTTTCTTGCTTTTATCTTGGCTCAATATTTTAAGTTTGAATCAGCAGTTCTAAGTGTTTGGAACAGGCATGAACATATCTCATGACTGCTGGGTCCTTTGTAATGACCAGAAATCTACTTAATTATCGTAGATTGAAAATTGCTATAAGATCCTCTTTCTTCCCTTCCCTTCCCATTCTTAACTTTCTTTTTCCTTCTTTATCCATTTTCACATGACTTTTTCCAGAGGCACCTATTTTTGTGAAGTTAGAGAAATCCTGTAGGAATTTGAATTAATTTAGGAGGAATTTTTATTTATCTGATATTTAGTCTTATTTAGAAACATGGTATAATCAATTCTAAGTTTCATGTTCATTATTTTGTTGTTTACTATTACACTTTCTTTTTTCTTCAAAATGTTCATTCGCCTATAAGCAGCATTCTTGGTAATGAGTTGATGAATCTTCTTGATTTGCATATTCAGGTATTTTCAGATAGCCTAGGAAAGTTTTCTTCTCTTATAACTTTGATTTCCCTTGTATTTTCTCTTTTTTTTTTTACACGGGTTTCATGGATCTTCATTCTCTCTCTTCTTTGTCTATCATTTTCTCTCTCATAATTTTCTTATTTTTATCTGCATTTTGAGATGACATTTCAAAAGCTTACGTTCTTCACTATAAATCCACCTTTCTGCAGGTGAGCTCGGTCTCCACTGCATCCACTGCAGCTTTCGTGCAGCCTCCTCTCCTCTCCCTGTGCTCGGCAGCTGGTCCTTGTCTTGCCACCCCAGCACCTCCTCCCTGAGGCTCCACTTCCACACGATTGGTGCAGACCCAGAGCTACGTATAAGCGGGCCAACCGTGTGGACGGATGACTTTTCACCCTCTTACTCCATCACGCCTACTCTCTTCTGAGAGAAAGCATGCTTTGATCATCCTTTTTGTTTCTCAGTCCACCTTCCCTGTCACCATAGTTGTTAGAGGTTCCACCTTATTCCGGCATACACTGTCCATCACACCCGTACCGCCATTGCTTTGGACCAGATCTGAGGACCCAGGCAGGACTGGGCAGGGCCCTGCTGGGACTCTTTCTCTGGTCCTCATTTCTCCTGGTGCATGAGTTCTATCTCCCTCACCTGTATCTTGTCTCCTGTCACCTGGCAAGGGCTTTGGCCACCAAGACTTTGCTGGTTCACAGCTGTGGCTGCACCCTCCCGGAAGACCAGGCCCCCGCACCTCCAGGGGAAACATTTTTTTTCCCTTGTTGGTTATTTATTTTAAATATAGCAATGTGTACTTGTCAATCCCTAACTCCCTAACTAACTCCCCACCACCCTTCTCCAGGGGAAACATTTTGACTGGCTCTGCAGGGTCTTATGCCCAACCCCATGGCCTGAGGGCAGGCTGCTCTGATGGTCAGCCCCTCTAGAACCACTGGTTCACATAGGGAAGGATAAGCTCCCCAGAAGGAGGGAGTATAGACCCCAGAAGAGGAAGGAGAACTGAGAAGACAAAAAGAGTGTGCGCCCCCAGCCTGGTCTGTATTTAGAATTGGACATAGGTCCTTTCCAAGGTTTCAGAATAACCACTGAGTCAGTTAATGGAATGAAAAAATGTTGCCAGTAGATTGTTGATGTCCTGTGGCTGAAATATCTGTCAAATCCATTGAATTCTTCATTTTGTAACCTATTGTTTTTTCTGTTTTTTTTATTAAGGCATAGTTTACTCAGTAAAATTAATCCCTTTTGATTTTGACAAATGTAGCCACCAGCACAATCAAGATATAAAACAATTCCATCACCTTCCAAAATCCCTAACCTAGTTTTGAATCAAGGAGATATAACCAGTGGTGCATCAGAAAATGAGATTTCATTTTAAAATATGTAATATGTAAAGATATATTCATGGTTACCCTCCATCACATTTATATTGAACTTGTTTAAATCTGGGGCTGGTGGAATGAATGTGTGTGTGTGTTTATGTGTGTGTGAGTTTAATGCCAGCAATACTAATTCAACACAATTGCCCTCAAAAGCCACCCAAGTATTCCCTCTCCTGCCAACGTGCGTTTCGCAGCCCCACGTCCTTGAAATGCCCACCCAGGTTGAGTTGCAAGTCCCTTTCCAGAAATTAGAGCAGAGTGGGAGTTATGCTCAGAGGGAAACAGACAAGGCGTCCGGAGGACGGGAGGCGAGAATTCTACTGTTGAACCACCAATGCCTTAAGCATCCGGAGAAAGGTTACAGAGAGATGGGAGAAGAGAAGGAGAGGCTTGGTGAGAAGCGGGCACAGAGCAGGGCTGGGGCAGACCAGAAGCGGTTCAGGGACACAGAGAGAGGGCAGAAGATGCCGCGGAGCTGAGCAGGCGTGGGTCTGGGCTGAGGGCACCAGCAGATCCTGCGATGTGGTGGGAGCAGTGACCAGCTATCCGCCCACTGCCTGGGCAGAGCCGGCCAGCGTGGGGGTCTGAGTAAAGCGTTCCAGAGATGAAGACAGGGCCACCAGGAGAGCTCTTTGCCGACTTGTTTCTGTCTCTCTCCAACACACATGCGTGATCACACAGGTGATTCTTCTCTGCAAAGGTCCTTCCCGTAAAGCAAAGGTGCAATTACAAAGGCTTCCAGAACATAACTGCAGCACCAGAGACCCCTCAGGTTAAGTTAGTTTGAACTGAGCCAGAGTCAGATGATACGTTTTTAATCTCAAAGAAAGGTAGTATTTAGAGGTAGAAGAGATGAGCCTCTGAGTTCAGTGACAGCACTCGGAATTAAGGCCGGCCGGAGGATGCAGCCTCCCAGCTCTCTGGCAGGTGTTTGCTCCAAGTCAGGCTTGCAGAGTTAGCTCCTCGGACCCAGGAAAGCCCAGCCTGGAATCTCTGCCACCAGCATGTGGAACCCTCAACAGGCTCACGTCTTCCCAGGAACGGCGATGCTGGTTAGGTACATGCTGAGATTTCCACATCTCCAAGGTGAAGGTCTCTTACCAAGCAAACAGCACAATAAATGTCATTAAATGCCTTCAAACTAAAACAAACCCAAAAAAGTTCATGCAAATTCAGGGCAATTGTGTAACCTATTTTCCCTATTTTTTATTAAAGCACAGTTTGCATTCAGTAAAAGTCATCCTTTTTAATTTTGACAAATATATAGGAATGTAACCACCACCACAATCAAGATATAAATTCTGGTTTGTCACAGAGTGCAATTCAAGGTCAGGACAAGCTATTACCCCCGCAGGGCTGCGTAAGGATATGGCTCTGATGTCCTGTGGCTCTTAGTTTCACATCCTGGTCAGGCCCCCTGAAGCCGAGTGACTTTGGATAAGTAACTATATCTTCCTAAGGTTTCCCAGCTACAGATGGAGAGGACAGCATTGCCCACCTAACAGGGGGTCATGTAAGGATGGGACGAGTTGCTGGGAAATGTGTAGGCAGCTCTGGGCATGTGTCGCTGTGAGCACCTGTCAACGATGGAGGTGGGAGTCAGAGGTTCTCATCTGTCAGCGCACCCAGGAGTCTGCCTTCTGCCTGAGATTCTGGTTTGTCTTTCCACTAAAACTGAGACCCACTGTGCAGAATGAGGAAAAGCAGCAACAAACAAACGACAAGCAGCACAGGTAAGTCTCCCACGGCATTTCCTGTGCTCCAAGTAGGGCTCTGAGTATTTTACATACACTGACTTATTTAATCCACACAACGTATGTGGTGAGCATACAGAATCTCCATTCTACACATGAGGAAACTGATGTAGCGAGAAGGCCATTTGCTCAGGAATTCATTCACAGCTGGTAAGGCGTGGGGTGGGGTCTGTGTTTTTAACCACTACACAACCCACTGTTTCCAGAGCGAGGGCACAGCGGGGAAGCAGAAGAACATAGATGCTCATTTATCTACAAGGAAAGATGTTCCCTATATATAAGGTGAGACGAGCCCTCTATAAATCTATAAATCTAGGTACATCGAAAAACAAAGAATTCAATTTAAAATGGGCAAAAGACTTAAACAGATGTTTCTCCAAAGAAGATACACAAATGGCCAGAAACACATGAAAAGAAGCTCAAAATCACTGATCATTCGGGAAATGCAAATCTTCATATCTTTCAATTAGGACGGCTGTTATCAGCAAACACACACGCATTGGCCAGAAAGTGGAACCCTTGTGCATTCCTGGTGAGAATGTAGAATGGTGCAGCCCCTGTGGAAAACAATATGGCAGTTCCTCAAAAAATTACATAGAGAATTACCATAAGATCCAGCAATTCCACTTATGGGTATAAACCAAAAGCATTTAAAACAGGGATTTAAACAGATATGTGTGCACCCACGTTCGTAGCAGCATTATTCACTCTAGCCGAGAGGTGGAAGCAATCCAAACTCCATCAGCAGATGAATGGATGGATAAACAAAATGTGGTCTATCCACACAATAGAATATCATTCAGCATTAAAAAGGAAGGACATTTTGACGCGGGCTGCAACATGGATAAACCTTGAGGACATTATGCCGAGTGCAAGAAGCCAGTCACAAAAGGACTAATACTGTCTGATTCCGCTTCTACAAAGTACATAAGATAGTCAAATTCACGGAGACAGAAAGCAGAATGGTGGTCGGCAGCGGCCAGGGGAAGGGGGAGGATGGGGAGTTAGTGTTTAACGCGAGCAGAGCTTCAGTTTGGGAAGATGAGAAAGTTCTGGAGACAGATGGTGGCGACGGCTGCACGACAATGTGGACGTGCTCAGTGCCACTGAAAATAGGGAGAGGGAAGGAAGGCGAGAGATTATCAAATGCTGTCTCGGGTTCGCTCAGTTTAGGAGTTACCTTTCTTTTCTCCTTTACAGTTTTTCCATACTTTTGACAGTACTTTGATGACAACCATAAGCCATTTACTGAAATCCCCTACTTCCCTCATCCCCTCCCTCTCCCCGTCCGAACCTGCCTTTGTGCTGCTCCTTGATGGCTCGTCCCTGGAGGTGGCAAAATACAATTAGACCCATTTTGCAGACAACAAAGTGAAGACTCTGAAAGGCAACATGAGTCACCCAAGGTCACCAGGTAGGTGGGGAAGTCTGGAATCCAGTCGGCCCTACAGGGGACACAAGAACACCCCCGTCTGCCTTCCTGCAAGAGGCTGGTCCCTGAAGCCCCGGTCATCATCTCTACGGGGAATATGTTTGTTTTCAGAGGCTGGAGCCTGTGCCTGTCAGAGGCCTGGTGAAATAAAGGCGGTGGCAGTTGGGTCTGGGCTGTGGCCGGGTGCGTGCTCGGCGCCGCAGGGGAAAGCATCGAGAACAGTGACACTCTCTGACTTTGTTATTCAGGGAACTGGAAGCCGACACCTCGCTTCCCACGTGGGTTGACTTGGTTGGGACCAGAGGCGGGAGACCGGCCTCTGTGGTTTTCCCTGGAGGCCTCGGTACCTTTTTCCACTGTGGCCGCCCATTCCCTGTGACCCTGCAGAGGCCCCAGGCCGGCGTCGGGCTCCCACCTCGGGCGGGGCCCGGGCTGTCCTCATGGCCCTCTGATGCCAGCATCCGCTGATTCAGACTACTGGCTACACTGGACTCTAACTTTTCGCTTTCAGAATGGTCTTCGGGAGGGGTGGCTATTATAAAGTTCAATTTCTACTGTGTTTGAATTAGCCCCATTATAAATCTGTTATCTTTTTTTTTTTCCCTTAGATCCTACAACCACAAATCGCATTGGCTTACAGTCATTTTTTTTTTTTTTTTTTTTTTTTTTTTTTGTGGTACGCAGGCCTCTCACTGTTGTGGTCTCTCCCGTTGCGGAGCACAGGCTCCGGACGCACAGGCTCAGCGGCCACGGCTCACGGGCCCAGCCGCTCCGTGGCATGTGGGATCTTCCCGGACCGGGGCACGAACCCGCGTCCCCTGCATCGGCAGGCGGACTCTCAACCACTGCGCCACCGAGGAAGCCCTTTACAGTCATTTTTACGCTGCACTCACTTGTTTATTATTTGGATCCTAGGAGATTTCTGTGCTAATAGAAGCTGTTTCTACATATTCAGCGTCAGGAGCCACGAACCGACCGCTGGCTGCCCTTGGCCGGGCTCTGCGTGACTCTGAGACGTGCACGGGCCAGGACGCCAGGGACCTCAGCCCCGGTCTCCAGGCGGCCTTCGGAGATGCGCAGTCCAGCTGCGAAACGTGGGAGCCTGGGTGGGCAGGAGGGGACAGGCGGGGCAGCCCCCAGCCGAGGACACTTCCTGACTAGTCACTGGCCTCTTTCCCAAGCTCTGCTCCTTCTTGGAGGTTAGGCAGTCACGGCGGCTCCGTCTTCGATGGAAAAGGCCAGGATCTGCCCTTTTTTTTTTTAGCAACTGTCCTTTCCAGCTCACATCGTGCAGGCTCAGGCTGTGTTTATTTGGATCTTTCCGAGGAACCCTCTAACCGTATCCATTTCTGTAGACAGAGTTGGCAGAGTGATGGAGCTTTCCTATTCTTCTTTTTTTTTTAAGTTGCAAATGCTTAAAATTCTGCTGGCCCTTAAGCTCCCAAGGGGACCCCCAGCCTCAGCCCCCTGTGCTGTTGCCATGGCGATCTCCCCTTCCCTTTAAAGTCTGGAATGCCACATTCCATAAGATTTGCACAGAAAGTCGTTTGATCGTTCGCAAAGCCCTGGCTGTCGATCTCGAACATTCTGTATCAATAAACACGCTCGAGACCCTCTCTCTGCCTTGCTGTAAGAAATCAAACTTGGAGACTCATTTAGGAGACTCTGGAGGAGTCCAGGAAAATAGACGGCCCAGCCCGGGTATAGCACGAATTACCTCCGATTCTGTCCCTCAGCAGGCTAGCGTTTTAAACTATTATTACACGTCCAATAGCCTGCATTACAGAACAGTGGTAAAATTATGTGTAGTCGAACCCAACACCGACCAGGCTCAAAATACTGAATTTTACACAGACACTAAGGCCATTTAAAATGTTAAAGCAGATTTAAATCCTTAAATAAATAACTTTAATTACATAAAGAACTAGATTTCAAGGAAATTATGGTTACTTGCTAGAGGAAAATAGCCTCCAAGTTGTCTTTACGACTTAATGGTTAGTAATTTTTGAAGGAGTATTCTCTTCTCTAAGCCTACGTGTTCAACCATTTTCTGAAATAGGAACAGGACTAATTGCTCTTGATTAAAAGATTGTCCCTATTTTGTGTTAGGTCGGAGGGACGAAAATAAACAAAAAATACAATGTTTCTTTGTACAGAGAAATTGCTTTGTCAAAACGGAGAATTTCCACCATCAAAAATAAAGCATCAGGAATAGAATTGCTATTTTGTTACAATAAGACAGAATTCCTCTGCATTGACTAATGATGGATTTTATGTTTGTTACTAAGCAGCGGGGTTTTTAAAAATTATTATTTCAGGAGTGTGTCCTTCCTTGTTTGCAATTGTGCTTGATATTTAACAGCAAGGTGTTAGCAACTGATTAAAGCAGCAAAAGAAAGCCCTGCCAATCATATGGAGACCTGGGAATCGGCTTCTCTAGCTGGACTAGATGACAGTCAACACACCTGCAGAGTTTTACAAGCAGGAGCAGTGCTGGGACTGAACTCAGGCAGTCAACTATTGTAATGAATCCAGAAAAGAAGTACACAGCTTGTTTTCCCTCAAAGATAGAGGTGATGTGGCAGCGTTTTCAGATGTGCTTGGTAAGGTGGGGGGTGGGGTGGGGGTGGGGTGGGGGGCGCAGTCTCTGCAGGTGTGTCCACTGCCATAAATCTGTTAGGAGCGCTTGCATGATAAAATAAGGGAGTGGATCGCCTGCTTCGAGAAGACAGCTCAGGAAATTGCAAAGACAGAACAATTCACGTGAATCTGGACCGGCAGGCTGGCTTCCTTGTGCTTGTACAAAGGGGCAAATCAATTCTTCTCCAAACATCTAGGACCACTTAAATGCAGAGTCTAGGCTGGATGGGGTTGGATCTGCATTTTACCCTAAACAGAGAATACCCATTGGAATATTGCATCAAATTAGCTTCAGTAAACTTTCCACTCCTGTTATATTGTTTTCTCATTATAAGATATACTTTCTATGGCAAGGCTGAGTAAAGAACCAATAATCCGAAGCCCAGTTTTTTTTTTTAATAAAGTCTTTACTATATAACAAGTCAATGAGCCAAAAGCATTCATTTTTAAACACTGTGGGCACATACTTTAGAAAAATGTTCTCCTCTGCAATGATTGAGTTTGTGTAAATGTGGGCACACATGTTGTAAACGAATTATATGTTCCAGAATTACAGAAATGAAATAATTCTCAATTTTAGAAATGTTTGGAGACAGACAATGTGATTTCCATTGCTAATTTAATACAGGTTTTTAAAAATGCCTTTTATAACATCAAAATATTACAGATGGAATATATTTTTGTCCTTCTCTTTTATCTAGACAAATTCAGAAAAACCCAGAGGTTTGGTATGACATTTTCATCAAAAAAAAAAAAAAAAATCACCGTGCTGTGTCAGAAACACTCCTGTGAAAATAGGAAGAGAGAATTTAAAGACTTTTTCCTTCGAGGAAACCCCTTCAGGGAGACACACTCAGAATTGCCAACATTTCTACCAAAATATAAAGTGTAAAGAAAGCCTTCAATTAAACCAGAGGTTTTTTTTTTTTTTTTTAAAAGAAAGCTGTATGATTTAAATGCTATCTTTTCCTGCATAATTTAAAATTACTTTTTATTTTTAATTAGATGTGACATTGTTTGCTAAGGTCTTGGTACCTTCTGAACTGTTATAAAGAAGAAATTCATTTAAGCTTCAGTTTAGCAATCTGCAGTTTTCCAAGAGCTCAAATAAGTGAAAATTAAAGGGTAATATTCAAAAGAATCCACTAACTACAAAAGGGGTCTATATTGAGTTTATTACAAGTTAATGAATTGCTATGAGAACACATTTCCGGTTTTAAAAATTAGTTTTAAAAGACTTAAGCAGAATATCATGTAGGTAGTAAAACTGGAAGTTTGTTTTTTAAAAAAATATCCTGTCATCATTAACTGAGGCTGTAGCTTCAAACGTCTTCAAAACCTGAAGTCACAGAAACAGCTTCTTCCTCCGGAAGGTTTCTGAGTGGCCATTTCACATAGCACATCCTTAGCTTTCCGTGGAAATATGTCTTCTACGGCACTTTCATTTTCTGAAGTAATTTGCTGGAGTTCATAAGAGAAGAACAGCTTTATGGTTCCCTGTGAGGATTTTACTTAACTTTACATAACTTTACCTCATTGCACTTTTTTGCTATTTGAGCAGCTCATCTGAGCTTTAAGTCACCCCCTAATGCTTTGCCTGTTAGTTTCTGGGGACCTGAAATCACCGGCGCCTGCAGCCCGAGGGGAGGGGGCCGAGGGAGCCTGGGGGCTGCTGTCAGGGTTGCCTGGGCTGTCCCCGTGCTTGGACGCAAGCACTCGGCCAGTGCGGGTCTGCTGGGGCCTCTACCCTTTTCTGGACCAAGGATGTTCAGTAGAAACAAAGGAAAGCCGGCCTTGACCTATCTCTCCTGAGCTTTTAACGATCTGGAAGGAATAGTAGGTCTGTTTTCATAGAAAAGGGTGAGCCTGTTGCAGGATTTTAAAAGAGAAGTTTGCTAAGAGCCAGGAAGTGTGGAAGAATTGCAGCAAGGGCGACACCGTATTTAATTTGGCCTCGTGCGGTAATTCTGATCTGGGGAGGCGGCCTGGCTTTGGCATGAAGCCTGCCGCGGAGAGCAGCCCTCGGGTGTCAGCGGAGATGCAGAAGCAGGGTGGCCACAGATGCACACAGAAAGCAAACGATTAACGTGAGAGATTTGTGACCGTCCCTTCCCTGCTTTGCGTTTACATTCAGGAAGAACGGGCAGTGAGAGGTAAGAGAAAGCACACGTTCAGGAGGGTTTTCGTTGGAAGGAGAGGTACAAGGCCGTGGTGAGAGCACCCGGAATGTGTCACACGCCTTGGCAAGCTTCTGGGCTGGGCAGGAACAGAGCCATCGCCCCCCCCCCCCCCCCCCCCCCCCGCACCTACTCCCTTTGCTGGCCTCTGTCTGATGCATCTGGTAATTAATTGCTCACTGGAGAACTACCTTTTCAGCAAACCAACATGTTTTCCGTGTTTTCAGATCAAATGAAAGGACATTTCTTTTCAGGTTCTGAATCCAATCCCACATTTCAAACAGCATGTGATCCCGGGCTGCAGCCGGAACCGGGGCCAGGGGTAGGGAGAGCTCCCTGGCAGGAAGGAAGGAATCCAGGCTGCCTGGGACACCTGTAACCTTGGGGGAGGGCCTCCTGGATGCCCGGCTGGGAGGGGACGCACACCCCCTCGTGGAGGAAGATGTGTCCTGTTACTGTGAGTCCATGTGATGGCGGCTCTCCTGCCAGGCGTCAATAAAACCGCATGAACTGTGGAAACAGCCCACGTGTCCATCAGCAGATGGATGGAAAAGCAAAATGCGGTCCATCCGTACAGTGGAATACTAGGCAGCCTTAAAAAGGAAGGGCATTTGGACACAGGCTATGACTCAGAACCTTGAACCTTGAGGACATTATGCTCAGTGAAATAAAACAGTTGCAAAAGGACAAAGACTGCGTGATTCTGAGCAGTTCCCTACAGTAAGCAGTCAAGTTCACAGAGACGGAAAGTAAAATGAGGGTTAGGAGGGAGGGTAGGCAGTTAGTGTTCAATGGGGACAGAGTCTCAGTTTGGGAAATGAAAGGTGTTCTAGAGAAGGATGGTGGTGACGGTTGTACAGCAGTGTGAATGTGCTTGATGCCGTTGGACCGTGCGCTTAAAGATGGTTGAGGATACATTTTATGGTACTTATATTCTGCTACAACTTAAAAAAAAACATTTTTAAACACCAAGCTAAAAAAAGCCACCAAAACTCATGAACCGCTGCTTCATGAGGCCACAGAGTAGCCACCACCGGCCCCGTCTGATCGGGGAGAATTGGTCAGAGAGGCTGAGAGAAAACATCATAAGCAAGACCAGGGTCCTGGGTCCTGGTGTCCTTTGTCAGGGCACGCCTCCCACAAGCCTCACCTGTCTGGTCCTGGCACACAGGCTCTGAGCTAGGCTGGGGGAAGAGATGGTCCCAGCTCAGGAAAGGGCTGGACACAGATGAGAGAAGTGACCCACCTGCCCACGGGACCACTCAGAGCTGAGGTGGCATCAGAGCCCCACCCTCAGTGCCCTCTGCCTGGCCCTCATCTCTGGACCTCACTGCCCTTGCATCTCCTGCCGCAGCAAATGAAAGGACCAGGCTGTCTGGTTGCTGGAACCACTCTCGGGCTCCTATCCCCAAAACGTCAGCAATTCACTGTGTGATCGTAGGCAAGACACTCACATCTCTGGACTTTAGACTCCCTAATTTTTACAAAGGAAGGATTTGAACAAGATCTTCTCAGAAATTCCTCCTAGCCTGGATTTGGGACAGCCAGAGTGATGATCTACAGTTCTGAAATTAAAAATTCTAACGTTCATGCTATTTCTTTTTGACAGAGGAAGGTAATACTGATGTAACATCTCTCTCGCTTACACTTGTGTGTGTGTAAACAACGTGGAAAAAAAGGGCGCCCAGTGATGCTTTCCCTAACAGAGAACATATTTCCATTGTGCAAAACCATAGCCTCCTCCTAACTTGCCTTTTATTTTTATTTTTTTACATCTTTATTGGAGTATAATCGCTTTACAATGGCGTGTTAGTTTCTGCTTTATAACAAAGTGAATCAGTTGTACATGTACATATGTTCCCGTATCTCTTCCCTCTTGCGTCTTCCTCCCTCCCGCCCTCCCTATCCCACCCCTCTAGGTGGTCACAAAGCACCGAGCTGATCTCCCTGTGCTATGCGGCTGCTTCCCACTAGCTCTCTATTTTACGTTTGGTAGTGTATATATGTGAAACTTCAAAGCTTTTGCACAGCAAAGGAAACCATAAACAAGACCAAAAGACAACCCTCAGAATGGAAGAAAATATTAGCAAATGAAGCAACTGACAAAGGATTAATCTCCAAAATTTACAAGCAGCTCATGCAGCTCAATATAAAAAAGACAAACAACCCCATCCAAAAATGGGCAGAAGACCTAAATAGACATTTCTCCAAAGAAGACATACAGACTGCCAACAAACACATGAAAGAATGCTCAACATCACTAATCATTAGAGAAATGCAAATCAAAACTACAATGAGGTATCACCTCACACCAGTCAGAATGGCCATCATCAAAAAATCTAGAAACAATAAATGCTGGAGAGGGTGTGGAGAAAAGGGAACCCTCTTGCACTGTTGGTGGGCATGTAAATTGATACGGCCACTATGGAGAACAGTATGGAGGTTCCTTAAAAAACTAAAAATAGAACTACCATACGACCCAGCAATCCCACTACTGGGCATACAGCCTGAGAAACCAAAATTCAAAAAGAGTCATGTACCAAAATGTTCATTGCAGCTCTATTTACAATAGCCCGGACATGGAAGCAACCTAAGTGTCCATCAACAGATGAATGGATAAAGAAGATGTGGCACATATATACAATGGAATATTACTCAGCCATAAAAAGAAACGAAATTGAGTTATTTGTAGTGAGGTGGATGGACCTAGAGTCTGTCATACAGAGTGAAGTAAGTCAGAAAGAGAAAAAGAAATACCGTATGCTAACACATACATATGGAATCTAAGGACAAAAAAAAAAGGTCTAGGGGCAAGACGGGAATAAAGACACAGACCTCCTAGAGAATGGACTTGAGGGTATGGGAAGGGGGAAGGGTAAGCTGTGACAAAGTGAGAGAGAGAGGCAAGGACGTATATACGCTAACTTGCCTTTGAAGTTTTTTATCTGCTGCGTGACCACAAGAGGGCGATGAGGGCAGTGGATTCTGTCAGCACATGTGGGAGCCAGGGTTGCTGTTCTCTCCTGGATCCTTTCAGTGTCTCTCTGGGGCTCAGTGCCTGCCACAGCTTCTTCAAGGGCCTGAGAACAGATATGGAGGCAGCGAAAGAGCTGAGACCGTTTAAAAATAGAATATCTCATAATCACCAAATAGAATTCATTTAACAATTAAACTAGCTAAAAAATATTTTAGCGTCAGGTATTTGTTTCATTGCAAAGTAATCTAGGAAGCGTCCAGAGCTTAAAACTCAAATGTCATCCACCTGCCCCACCCACCCCCACCCCCACCCCCACCCCGGGTTTGCAGGCTCCGGGGTGATGTTTCCAAACCTCGGAAGCGGTCAGGCTGGGTGGCCAGGCGCTTCCTGCTCACCATGCTGCCATGAGCTTGGCTTTGTCCCAGTGTGACCTAAGGACCATCTGAGACACAGTGCTAGTGAACTGCTTCTGGTACCAGACTGGGAACGGGCAAAACTAGTCCGTAAGGGGAGATACATTGAAAAGTTCCCTCCTCAATCAGGCCACTCTCCCGTCTTTGTGGTTTCCTCCTTGGTCCAGCCAGAGCGATTATTTGCATCCTGTGTCCCAGGCTACCATCCACTGACTGAAAGATGCAGCCGCCCCTCTGGTTGGGAATATATACCGTGTCCTGCTGGTAAATTATGACCACGCCCTTCGAGGCTGACACCTCCTCCTGGACCCAAGCTGCTTTGAAGCCCCTGCTTTCAGCCTGGTCATGTATCCTGCATGAAAGAATATCCCTGAGATGAGTGAGTTTCTTCCAAAAGGCTAGGCCTGTAGTAACTGATTAATTGTTTTCTTTTTTTATTGGAGTCTAGTTGATTTACAATGTTGTGTTAGTTTCAGGTGTACAGCAAAGTGAATCAGTTATACATACACATATAACCACTCTTTTTTAGATTCTTTTCCCATATAGGTCATTACAGAGTACTGAGTAGAGTTCCCTGTGCTACACAGTAGGTCCTTATTAGTTATCTATTTTATATATAGTAGTGTGTATATGTCAATGCCAGTCTCCCAATTCAGGGTGATTTCATGAGCAGTGACTACCTCCCAGGCACTGTCCTAGGTTTCCCATTTGTGGAGACTCACCTCTGTTTTCCGATAGACTTGCATTATAATTTTATTTGTGACTGATTTCCAATGGCAGCTAGCATTTCTGCTTTCACTTTCTCTAGTCCTGTCTCTTTCCATCCCAAAACAATCTGAGAACCTTGAAAAGCCTAAGACATCACATATGAAAGTTACTGCTGCAGTGGACCGCTGCACCTTTCAAGTCACCCTTTTGTCACCGATGGATACAGACTGGTATTGTGATGGCACAGTGCCAGGCAGAGAATACAGACACAGTGCTGGGTCTTCCCTAGCGGTCCAGTGGTTAAGAGTTCACCTTCCAATGTAGGGGGTGCAGGTTCGATCCCTAGTCAGGGAGCTAAGTTCCTGCATGCCTCACGGCCAAAAAACAAAACATAAAACAGAATACTGTAACAAATTCAGTAAAGACTTTAAAAATGGTCCACATCAAAAAAAATCTTAAAAAACAAAAAAAGAAAGACACAGTGCTGTCAGGCTTAAGTACAAATTTGTGGTACCTGTACCTCAACCTAAATTTGTTTACACACATGTGTTAATGTCTCCTGTTTGTTTTATAATTGACCAAATATTTATTCAAAGCCTAAGGTACACAAGACAAAGTTGTTCAGCTCTAAGAATAAGAATAAATTCAACAGGGCCCTTGGCTTCAAGATTTGCATCAAGAAGAAACAAGACTCATACACACAAAAGTGTACATGGTAGCGTTTGCCCGCCTTACACTTGTGAAAAATGCCCTCTACTTGCTTTGTTACTCTCTGGTTAAGTTCACATATTCATGTATTCATGTACTCAACATGCATTCAGTCCCTACCAAGTGCTGGGCACTGATGCAGACCCTGGGGTGCTAAAAATGAAATCATGGGGATGGAGAAAGCCTAAATACAATAAAAGACCTTGCCACTTCCTTCCACCTGAAATAAAAATAAACAAAAACTAGACGAAATATAAGAAACAACCTTGGGTTTTTAGGCCACAGTACAGGAAGGGGGCACCAGCCAGGGCCCATCAGACTCCCTGAGCTGAGAAGATAGGGTTGAGAGTTTGGGGAAACCAATGTAACTACGTTTTGCAGGGCGTAGTACCAGAGAGAACACTGGAGGTCTGCAGAAGCTAACCTGGAAGTGTTAAGCTGATTTCTGATCAGCAGATGTGTGTGAGAAAAACTGTCCAAGGCCAGGGGAAAATGGGTTAGAGGGACAGTGCCCAGGATGCACATATGTCTGGGAATAGTGCTTGTTCCAGCCAGCCAGGCTGGAAAACCTCTAGGGGCTCTGGGTACCAACACTTGCCTTAGTAATGGAGAATAAGTACCCTGGATTAAATGAAGCTCTGGTCCCACCAACACCAAGACTCAAGAGGATCAAACTGTTCTCAAGAAATTCAATTGCATCCCAGAGTAAAGTTCAAGAATATTTACAGGAATACAAAACACCCAGCACCCAAGATGAAATTCACAATATCTGACATCCAATCAAAGATTATCAGGCAGTCCAAAACCAAATGGAATCTATAATGAGGAGAAAAATCAATAAACTGACATAGGCCCAGGCCTGACACAAATGTTAGAATTAGCAGACAAAGAAATTAAAACATTTATCATAACTGCATTCCATATGTTCCAAAAGTTAAGAAAAGACATGAAAGATATAAATATATTTGAAGAAAGATGGAAATAATAATCCAAAAATTTCCAAATTTGATGTGAAAACTATAAACTCAAAGACCCAAGAAACTCAGTGAACCTCAGTCATGAGGAATACATGAAGAAAGTTACACCAAGTTAATCAAATTGCTCAATGTCAGTAAAGGAGAGGAAAATCTAAAAAATGGCCAAAGATAGATGGCATTTTATATAGAGAAACAAAGATAAGACAAGAACAGATTTCTCATCAGAAACAATGTGAGTGGGAAGACGGTAAAGCAGCGTATTTAAATTACAAAACAAAAAGCTGTCGGCCTGAATTTCATACTATAATATATTCCCAAAATGAAAGTAAAACAAAGCCTTTTATTAAAACAAAAAAAGAAAGAAAGAAAAAGGTAAAAGAAGTGGAGACATGAAGGTACGCTACTGTAGGGTTCATCTACTCTGCCTGGGATGGTTTAGCACCCCTGGAAAATAGACTGTGATAACTTAAAGTTGTACAGTATAAACCCTGAGGCAACCACTCAAATAACAAAACAAGGAACTATGGCTAAGAAGCCTTACAGGGGGATAAAATGGAATCATAGAAACTACTCAGTTAACCCCAAAGAGGGCAAAATGGGAGAATAAAGAACAGATGGGACAAATAGGAAATGAATATTAAGAAAATAGCCTTCAATCGAACCATGTCAGGTCGTCGTTGTTAAATGTAAATTGCCTAAATGCCTCAATTAAAGGCAGGTGTTGCCATATTGGATACGCGAGGCCCAAACTCTATGCTGCTTACAAAAAATCACTTTCGGGCTTCCCTGGTGGCGCAGTGGTTGAGAATCTGCCTGCCGTGCCAGGGACACGGGTTCAGGGCCCTGGTCTGGGAGGATCCCACATGCCGCGGAGCAACTAGGCCCGTGAGCCACAACTACTGAGCCTGTGCGTCTGGAGCCTGTGCTCCACAACAGGAGAGGCCGCAACAGTGAGAGGCCCGCGTACCGTGATTGAAGAGCGGCCCCCGCTCGCCACAACTAGAGAAAGCCCTCACACAGAAACGAAGACCCAACACAGCCAAAAGTAAAATAAGTAAATAGATAAAAAATTTTTTAAATCCACTTGAAATATAAAGACACAAATAGGTTAAAGGTAAAAGGATAGGAAAAGATATATCATGCTATGCTAATTCACATCAAGTTAGGATGGCGATATTGCTATCTGACAAAGGAGATTTCAAAGCAAAGAATATCACCAGAGATAAAGTTATTTCCTAATGATAAAGCCATCAATTCATCAAGAGGACTTAAAAATCCTAGATATTAAAGATATTAAAAGGATTTTATGAAACTTTAGGCCAATAAATTCATGGTCTTTGATGAAATGGACCATTGCTTGAAAGACACAGGCTATCAAAGCTCACTCAATTCTTTTCCAACAATAAACACAGCTGGTGTTGAAGGAAAAAGACCCCTATATCTGAAGAAATGAATTCTGTGCCCATAGAGAAAGACCCTGCTTGGCTGCAGCTGGAGTTTGAAGTTTTCCGTTTGCTACTTCTGGAAAAGGAACCACAGATAATGTGAGCTCGAATCTGGATTAAGGACAGATGAAACCCTTTGCCCAAAGTCAGAGAACCAGGCTGCAGAAACAGGAAGTCCCCACTCAACTCAGAAACTCTGCGAGGTCAAGGCCTCCTGGGACCCAGGATTTCTGGAAAGGGATGCAGCACATCCACCAGCCCTGAACTTCAGATTCCAGATGATCAACTGACGGAAAACAACCAGAGCTTCGTAATCATGGAGGTTCAGAAAAGACCGGCCGGCAGAACAGAAGGAGAAAAAAGCAAGATGTGAAGCAAAAATGTGCTTCTGGAAACAATTTACTCTAGGAAGCATCAATTAACGTCAGGAAGTGTCCTCTGCAAGCTCAACATAACCCAGGAAAATACAGTCTCCATTAACAAGGGACGAAGAAGTCGGTACCAGACAAGTGCTACCCCTGCCTGTGGCTCCTCCCCAGACCCAGCCAACGCCCACCCCATCGCCTGTTCCATCCAACCTTGAACTCTGACCTCGGCTTTCTCTTCTCCGGTTGCACTGCTGTTCTGCCCAGCCAGACCATGGTGCTGTCTGCTCCCGCCTCAACCTATGGCCACCAAAGACCTGTGGCTGGACCACCCGCCTCAGGGTTCACTGTTCACAGCAGATGGGTGCACTTCCCCTTCCTCGGTCTTGTTCAGGCCATTTCTTCTGCCTACAGCGGCCTCCTGACTCGTCCCTGGAGTTCAAAGGCCCAGCGAGCCTGCCTTGAGTCACAGCAACGTCCCCCCTCCTCTCAGCCCATGGGCAGGTCTTCATCTGACACGTGCCTAGATCAGGCCATCCGGCTGCACCCAGGCTCAGGGGGATCTGCCAGCCCGAGTCTGAAGCCTGACCTTTCACCCTCAGCTCCAGGGGTCCTTTCACCAAAAGGGCTGCCGTCTTTGGTGTCTGTGGGAGGGTCAGAACCCATCTTCAGCCCCCATAACTCTGAGACCCGCTCCCTTGCCCTCCCGCCCAAGCGGGGCCCCGGGGCAGGTGCTGGATCGCAAGCGAATGAGGCCCTGGCTCTGAGCCGGGCTGGACTGGACGTGAAGTCACACCTGGGCTCTTTCAGGGGTTGGGTTTGAGAAGCATGACTGAGCCAAGCCTCAGCATCCCCCGAGCGGCCGTGCGGGTTACTCCTAAAGGGCCGGCCTGGGCTGCTGCTTGAGGCCCCGCCCCATGGAGACACGTGGGACTTGCCGGGCTGAGCAGACCCCCGGTCCTGCTCTCTGCCGCGAGTGTGGCAGGGGCGCAGCTCAGGCCCGTCTAAGGCACAGGAGAACAAGAGGGGTCAAGGGACAGAGGGTCTCAGGTGAAGCGGGAAGCTGGGGACAGCCGTTCCATGTCACGCTGTGTCTTCTGTGGGGCTCCCTCGGGTGGGTTGTGCTAACGAACGGCGCCCTTCTCTCTTGGACCCTCCTCGGCCAGCGCTTCTGGTGTGTTGGGGGCAGCCAGGCCTGGGCCCGCTCCCCTCCGTGCAGCAAAACCCTTTGTTAATTATTAAAGGACGCCCCTTCCTCCTCAGGCTCACAGGAGACCCCAGGGCGGCCCCGGGCCCCAGGGAGGTGGGAACCACTTGGGCTGATTTGTCTTGGCAGGAAACCAAGTTAGCCGGAAACACCGGGTGTGTTTCTCATTAACCAGGTGGTGCCGCCGGATGCCCAAGGTGGGCTCTGGAACCAGAGCCCTGTCCTCTCCCACATGGGGGCTGCCCTCTCCCTCTTCTCTCCTGCGGAAAGTGGCTGGCGAAAGGGACACATTTCCTAAAAACAATGCAACCTGCTGACATGTAACTGCGAAAAGCAAAAGCTCTTTTCATGGCTGAGAGGCCAGAGAAAGGGTGACAAGTATGCCCGACCCTCTGGAATGTTTACCCCACCTCAGGCTTGGATTGATCCCGGATCCTAGCATGGCCAGGGGCTGGAAAGCTCGAGGCAGGCATCAGGTTCAAGGCTCAGAGGCTCCAAGTGTCCGGGGCTGTCTTTGGAGGCTGCAGAGACCAAGGGAAGTTGGCCCTCTCAGACATTAGCAGAACAAGAGAATTGTGACCGTGATTGCACACGTGGATATGCATTTCACAGCTCACATGCAGCTTCAGGGTCAAATGACATCTCTGCCAGACTCTCTTCCTCTGTCGTCTGAGGGGCTGAACCCACCCCCGCCCAGGGATCCAAGCATCAGAAGCAAAGCTGGACTTGGGTCCTGGCTCCTGGGGAGGAAAAGACGGCTTTGGGGGTGTCACTCTCGGTGTACCCTGGGCTCACCCCACACCAGACAACAGGCCAGTCTGCAGCCAGATTGGGGTGCTGTGACATCAACAATCCTTCCGGTCACGCCGGCCACTCCCCAGCTTCCCTCCACCTCTGGTGGCTCTTCCTCTGAGCACCCACTGCCCCGGGGTGGTCCTAGCCCCCAGCTCCAGTCTCACGCGTCCCTCTGTCGGTTCGGCTTCTCCGCTCACATAGACCAGATGCATCTCAAGTCAAGTGCCCTTGACTCCGTCGCTTTAAATGGTCCTCTGTCCATCCAGCCGCTTGTCACAGAACCAAAGGGACCTCGATTTCTCCTTCTCCCTCCCACCACGTCCAGTCAGTACCAACCCCGTCAGTTCCTCACCACAGTAGCTCCTGGATCTCTTTGCTTCTCTCTACACCCTGCCTCTGAGCCTCAGACAACAGCAGTTTCCGACTGTGCTTCCGCTGGTCTCGGGCCACATCCACGGTGGCCGGGGCAACTTAAACACACAGACGGCATCCATCGCTCGTGTGTTTCAGACGGCCCGGCGACACCCTGCACACTTAGAATGAAGCCCGAAATCGCCTCACTGGCAGGAGCTGACCCCCATCCCTTCCCTCTCCGGCTCCCTGGGACACCCACACCTCCCAAACTCCAGGTCTCTGCTCCTCTGGATGCCCTCTGTGACCCCCATCTCAGGAGGAGCTCCCCCCGATTTTTCCTTGTCACAAGGCCATTTGTTTCTACTAGTTACTTCTGTAATAACTGGGCTTGGTCTCTTCTTACAAGACCATGAGCCCCACAAGATCAGGGCTGGTCTACTTCCTCTACCCCAGCTGTGGCAATCTGCCCTCATGCAGTCAACACAACAAAAACTTATTGATCAAGTGAATTAGTCATGTTTATGCAAATCTCTTCCCATGATCCTCTGCCCATTGGAATTCTTAAAGATCACCCCCGCCGCCCGCAGCCAGAAGTCTTCCAGGATGTCCTCTGGTCGTTGATTGCTGGCTCGTGCCACTTCCCCTGATCTTCAGTTGAGCACAGGACACGGGAATCCTTGTCCTTTTGAGTTCTCACTGGACATGCAGCACCTGAGTTGGTGAATCCAGCAACACGTCTGTCTGGGGCCTGGGCTGCCTTCAGCTGAGAAGCTGGCTCTTTGCTGACGCCTGTTGCATGGAAAAGACTTTCTCTGGATTTCACGGACCCTGGAGGCTGTGACTGCCTCAGTCACTGGGTCATGGAACTGTGCTGAGGAAGCAGACTGGACCTTGCTGTCCTGAGCGGTGGCAGAGTCATGCCAACACCATCCAAGTCTTGAAAACATGTGCCCACGGAGGCCTGGGTGGGGGGTTTGGATATGCAGGACACAAAGGCAAGAGCTAGGGAAGCAGGGAAGTGGCAGCATGCCACACCCCACCGGGCTGCAATGTCCCAGGACCCGAGCTCGCTGGTAAACTTGGCTGTTGGGATCATTCGCATGTGATGTTTTTAACCCAAAGGCTCTCCATCTGGCTTCTTGATTGGCTGTGATTTCTTCTGAAAACATTTACGGTCCTTTGAAGTATTTATAATTGTGTGGGGGGCAGGGTGAGGGATCCCTTTTGGCAGTGTTTAGCAGTTTCCGTGGCTGAAAATAGAATTTGGCCTAATAGCCGGGTGGGCGGGGTTGAGGGCCAGAGGTCAAATTCCACTTCTTCCGCAACGAGCACTAATGAAGTGATGGGTTGGGGGAGCTCTGTGTTACAGGAGGGAGCAGTGGGCTTGGTCGGGGGAGGTCGCTGGGCTGTGTGGAAAGAGGCTGAGTGAGAAGTGCTGTGTGCCCACAGGTGACCCCCAGCTCCTTGGGGTCCAGCGCCCGAGAAAGGTGTGAGGCTGTGAGTCATACTGTCTTCCTTTGCTCAGAAGAGGTAGGTGACCTGTGGAAATCATGGAGCGAATGGGGTCTATTTTTAAAGCATGGGAAAATCTTCCAGTCCCTTCATCCTTTCTTAAAAGAGATTAAGTGATGGAAGGAGCTCTTGAGGCAGTAACATCCCATGACAGAGCTTGTCTTCCAGAGGAAGCTGGTGCTGAGGCAGGCTCAGTGGGTGTGTCCCGGTGCCCTGACACCTGCCCCCTGGCCTGGTACCTGCAGCCTTTGTCCCAGCCTGCTTCGTGGGGAGCTGGTGGGGGGATGGGAAAGAAGGAAACCCCAGGGCAGCTTGTTCCTGGGCCACAAACAACACTTGTTCTGGATTGAACTATATCCCCTCAAAATTCACATGTTGAAGCCCAAAGTGCCAGGACGTCAGAATGTGACCTCATTTGGAAGCAGGGTCACTGGAGACGTAATTAGTTAACATGAAGTCACACCGGTGTAAGGTGGGCCCCCATCTAATGTGATGGGTGTAAAGGGAAATTTGGACCCAGACATGCCCACAGGGAGAACACCATGTGAAGATGGAGACAGGGCCTGGGGTGACACACACACGAGCCAAGGGACGCCAGAGGTTACAGCACCTGCCGGAAGACATCCTGGGACACAGTCTCCCTCACGGCCTCAGAAGGATCCAGCCCTGCTGACACCTTGAACTTGGGCTCTGGCCTCCAGCCTGGGAGACCATATATCTCTGCTGTTTAAGCTGCCCAGGGTATGGTGCTTTGTTATTGCAGCCCCAGGACACCAACCCATCCCCTAAAAGGCCATTGTCTGAGAGAAAACTGCTCTCTCATGGTCTCCCCAGCTGACAAGGAGGACGGTCCAGTCCCAGGGCTGCTCAGGTGGGCTCATGTGGAGGACAGCTGCCCCAGAAGTGGCATGTTTATAAACATGGAATACATATTGATTTACAATTTATTGTTCCTGCAAGTTTTATATCTAAATTTTTAAAATAAGTGTCCCAGATGTTCAGGCAAAAGGAAAATTATAACAAGTCGAGATCAAAATATTCAAAAAGAAATGGGGAGTGTCAAAAATAGCACTATGTGAGTAAATACACAATAGTCTTTTTTCTTGTTATTTTAACGTCTTTAAAAAGGTTTAATGTTGTTAAATGTTTTCCTGTTTAATGCTTTAAATGTTTTAATGTCATTGAAATCAATGAACTACATTGTGGGTTTGTAATAAATGTAGAAGTAAAATGAATGACAACAATAGCACTAAGGCTGGGGAAGGAGGAATGCATGTCAGCTTATGCTGTACGTGAGGATGAGGAATAGTATCGCCTAAAGGTAGAGTCTGATAAAACCATCTGTACCATAAATAGCAACATAGATTTACAGCAAATAAGCCATCAAGGCAGATAAGATGGAATTGTGTTCAGTGTAGAAGGAGAGAAGTCAGGTACAGTTCCATGGTAGTTGGGGTGCTGGGGCATGTGGACGTTCTCATCTGGTTTCTTCTATTTTCTCAAGAAATAGAAGCAGGGTCATCAGTGGAGAGTGAACATTCATTCATTCGTCCATCACATAAATGCTGTGACTACCTACTCGTGCCCAGGACTGGTCTAAGAACTGGGGGAACAGCAATGAATAAAATGCCCTCGTTGAGTGTACATTCTAGGGGTGTAGACCGCCAAACGATCACAAGTCTTTGGTGCTATGAAGGCATATGAAGGTGGGCACAGTGACAGGGAGTGCCGGGGCCCATGCCTCACTCCTCGAGGACTGGGGAGCAGAGTCAGGGCTGCAGGCGGCCTGGACTCCTGGGTTCCTCAAGTGGCTGAGGAAGCAGGCGAGCAGAGCATCCTGGGGCTAATCCTGGTGGCCTGCTAGATGGAGGTGGTCAAAGCTGTGGCAGAGGTAGGAGGTGGGAGAAGATGGAGGAAGAGGCGAGGGGGTGGGCCTGGCCGGGGTCTCGCAGGGCTCTGGACCCCTCCTCACTCCTGCCAATCACGTGTGGAGGCCTTCAGGAGTCTTCTCTGGACCCGTGGAGCTTCTGGGCTGTCTGGACTCCTGCTGTGGAGAGGGTTGGGGCTTGGACGGGTGGTGACATCTAAGAAAGCAGAGGAGAAACAGCTGAGTTCAGGGAGCAGGTGAGCGACTAGAGCCCCGGGGCCCACCTAGCGTTGGTGGGGACCCATGTAGAGGGACAGGTCAGCATGTCATGCCTTTTTCTTGGATACGTGCTTCTGCGGCCAGGCCAGGTGAGGGGGTGAGGACAGTTGGCCTGGAAAGTGAGGACAGTGGCAGGAGTTTTATTTGGAGCAGAATTAAGACTATAGCCCAGGAGACGGCATTTCAGAGAGCTCCTCAGAGCTGCTCCGGGTGGTGCTGGGGAGTTGGTATATATGTGATTTTAGTGAAGGGGGATATGAAGTGAAGCACACATTTTGGCAGAGACTTGCTGCTCGTCACGAGGAGCAGACATCACCATGAAGGATTTTAGTGCTTTTCTAGATATGAGGAGATGCAAGAGTTGGACTCATAAAATCTTCTCCTGAAAATATCTAACCATCTGAAGCCTGTTCTGTAAGTTTTTCCCAGAGCGCAGAGGGCCTCATTCCTGATCTCCACCCTGAACTCCTTTCATGGGGGTGTTGAAAGTCAGCAGCTGCAGCGGCTCATGACTTAATCCTTGTCGAGGCAGATGGCAATTGCCAATTTGTAGGTGACAGTGGTGACGGACAGAGAAAGCGAGGCTGCGGGTGGGGAGGGCAGTGAGGACAGGGGAGAGCGAGGGACCAGGAAAAGTTCTCCTAAAGGCACCTGACTGCGGGTATGATGAGAACTTGAGTTACTCAATCTCCCCAACTGCCATCCAATAAAAGTCTTATTATCTGTCTCTCGGGAGTGCTAGGAGGAAGTTCAAGTTAAAAAAACACCAGTGATGTTGTTTCAGATATGAAAGAAACGTACAACTACAAAGATGCTACACTGTGAGCTTATGGAAATGAGGCCCATCCAGAGAGCGAGAGAGGAAAGGAAACTGAAAAATGAAGAAGCCAATTGTGTCTCCTCCAAATCTGGATGCTTTTGCAGCTGCCCAGAGCCTCGGCCCCGCCCTGGGTCAGGGCGATCCCGAGAGCAGGGAGCATCTGACAGCTCCGCTCCCACACAGCATCTTGTTGCTTCACAGTTTCTTTAATCCCATCTTATCCAGGACAGACAGGTGGGGTTGTCAGATCTACAGGATGAAAGGATTTGGAGGAAAAGCAAAATAGGAACTTGACTAAACAGAGCAAAGATACATAAATGTACGATCTTAAATGACACAAAAATGGAGGCTCAGTTGTGTAGAAACACAAACGAAAACTAGAAGGACCCCTCAAACTGTAAACTGCTCGTGATTACGGATGATTTTGTCGTTTGCTTCTTGTGTTTTTCGGTTTCCTATTAGGGACATGTTAACTTTTAAGAAATAAATGTTATTGTAAAAATCTTTACAAAATGGCTTCATGGAAATGTTTTCAATGATAATTTAACAATAATTTTCAATAACAATTTTCAATGATAATTTTCAGAGCACTGCTCTGAAAAGCACTAGCCCAAAGAATGTAATGCATTACTTTAATCTCCATGCAAACTGACCACAAACAATCATTTAACTCATGTCTAGCTGGAAAGAGACATCCTCACTTTTTTTGTTCTTCTGAAAACCATTTATTTACAAAACCAATTGGTATGGGCAGCTGAGATCCTAGAAAGTGGAATAACGAATCACAGACTGTCAGCATATTCAAACATTCCACTGTGCTTTGCTGGTTACTGTTCTCTGCTAACAAATCTAAATAGCCAGTTAATTTGTGTACATTGTTGCTTTTCCTTCCATGAGATGCAAGTTATCTCATGTCTCTTAAGAGATCTCTAAAACCTCCCAAACTTTGCTCTCTTATTTTTCTTTTCTCTCTCCTTTTTTAATCATTTAATGAATGAATTATAACTTTGTGTGGCTCCATATAGTGTTCATGAGAATAATCATCGGGGCTTCCCTGGTGGCGCAGTGGTTGAGAGTCCGCCTGCCGATGCGGGGGACGCGGGTTTGTGCCCCGGTCCGCGAAGATCCCACATGCCGCGGAGCGGCTGGGCCCGTGAGTCATGGCCGCTGAGCCTGCGCATCCGGAGCCTGTGCTCCGCAACGGAAGAGGCCACAACAGTGAAAGCCCCGCGTACCGCAAAAAAAAAAATAATCATCATCATCGGACAACTTCTCCTATAAGTAGAATTTTCATCTCTTAACACAGCTCAAAATTTCCAATGCCAACTGTAATACGTTTTTGGTAGATGAATGTAACTCATTTTGACAGCATTAAAACTGATGAAAATTCAAAGAAGAAAGCCACAAGGCCATCTACACTGAAATATATACTGTGTTTGAATTGTAAACGTCTTTCAAATCCAAATTTATAAAGTCCATAAAAAAGCAAAGATAAATATCAGTTATTTTTCATAGCCCTCTAAATTAATGACTTACAATTGTCTTCTAATAATTTATAAAATACATTGATTTAAATGTTCATTTAATACCATTTGTTAGTACACCCCTCCGTGGGATATTATTTTGAAATAACATTTAAATTGTCTCCGTCGTTAGTGTGAAGGGTTAAATTTCTGCATCGCAGCATCTATTTACATGATGTTGGCTGACATTTATGGACCCACATCTCCCCTTTCATCTTCCAGATGGCATTCTTCTGAAACTTGCAATCATTTTTCACACGCTCATCTGTGTGTGATCTGGGGTCGGAGCCTGAGATAAGAATGTCACTGACTAAGGCAACACAGGCAGTGGAGGAGCAGATAGATGGTGTGGATTTTCATATGGAAATGTCGGAACGTGACATCTCAGCTCACAGAGGGCGGAGATGACGCTGAGCACAGCTTCCTCTCCTTGGGGTTGGCACCTTGGCAGGGAGGGAGGCACCACCTTCTACAGCCGGCTGGGGGGCTGCCATTCTGCAAAGGGGCCCACGGGGAGCTGTCCTCTTCAGCACTACTCTCCAGCAGCCAGACCTGGGCACCCAGACCTGGACGGCAACTTGACTCTCAGAAGAGGTGGGCAGACAAGGGTGTGCCAAGCGTCCCATCCATCCACCCCAGATGGGCAGCCAAAGGGAAAGCTGTCCCCCTAATATGGCCCCGCAGAGGTTCAAGACTGTCTGGCCCCAGAAATCAAACTTAAAGAGGTCTTGCTCAGAGTCATAGGTGGATTATCCATGACTTGTTGCCTTAATGACCTCAACTGCCTGCCTCGTTGGAGAGAGTCTGTCACTGGTTGGCATCAGCAAGACTTCCCAGAGCAGCCTGCGAAGCGAAGAGATGCACGGCCCGGGCTCTGAGAGTGACGGGCTCAGCAGACGGGGGCCACTGCCTTCACATGGCATCAGGGCACCTGCTTCTTGCTTTGCCAGTGGTGACCCCCAAAGCAGGGCAGAGGATAGAATGAAAGGATTGATTTTAATCAGCCTGCAGTCGAAAGGTGTATTGAAGTCATTCTAAAGCAGGTTTAACTTCCAGCTCAAATTCACAGGTGGAATATCGTGAAGATGCTCATAGGTCTCAGAGTTTGGGGGTGAAGGGAGAGAGGAGTGAAAGAGGATAATGCCATGGGATGATGAAAGACGCAGTTTGCTGTAGACTGAGAAACAGCATGCCATTGACACACTGCCAGAACCACATGCCGGGCAGTCAGATTTCTTCTGATCATACTCCCCTTGACAATAAGGGTACAGCTTTGAAAAACAGCATAGGCGTGCCCACTCCATGCAGGACCTGAGAACACCCAGTGCCTCTCGCCACACAGCCTCTGCCCGTCGTGGGAGCACCAGGAAAATCTGTAATGTCAAGGGACCCCCGTGAGCACATATTCTAACAAGTTCTCTGAACCATATCCCATAGTCAAGGGTGGTTTAGATCCTAATATAGGGTCACTCTGAACTACTGCCAACTACTCTCTCCCCTACCACCCTGTCTTAATCTCAGAAAAAGAATTGAAAATTTTATTATATTTCAAGAAGTGTCAGTACAGCTCCCTGTCAACTATATAGGTAACTGGGAACTTTTAAGATATAAAATGTCTTATAGTTCAAGTGGCACACACACACACACACACACACACACACACACACACACACACACACATTCACACACATCATCCAGTCTAGGCCTCCTTGAGTCTTTCTCAACACAGCAGCCAGAAGGATCCTTTCAGAACTAAGTCAGATCACATCACTTGTCTCTTCAAAACCATGTTATCTGAGAGTAACCGTTGCCTGGCGCCCACGGTCCCTCTGCCTGCATCCACAGCTGCTCTGTGCCTGGTCCCCTTCCTGCAGCCACACGGGCCCCCTCGCCAGTCCTCAGACACACACGTCTCCTCCCAGCTCAGAACCCTCGAGCTTACCATCCTTCTGGACTAAACTTCTCTCAGATATCCACGTGGCTCCCTCAAGTCATGGTTCAGTGTTTGTGTGCTTTTCCTGAGAATCCTATTTAAAAGTTCCCCTGGGGAAGGACCTTCAAGATGGCGGAGGAGTAAGACGCGGAGATCACCTTCCTCCCCACAGATACATCAGAAATACATCTACACGTGGAACAACTCCTACAGAACACCTACTGAACGCTGGCAGAAGAACTCAGACCTCCCAAAAGGCAAGAAATTCCCACGTACCTGGGTAGGGCAAAAGAAAAAAGAATAAACAGAGACAAAAGAATAGGGACAGGACCTGCACCAGTGGGAGGCACCCGTGAAGGAGGAAAGGTTTCCACGCACTAGAAGCCCCTTCGCGGGCAGAGACTGCGGGTGGCGGAGGGGGAAGCTTCGGAGCCTCGGAGGAGAGCACAGCCACAGGGGTGCAGAGGGCAAAGCGGAGAGATTCCCGCACAGAGGATCAGGGCCGGCCGGCACTCACCAGCCCGAGAGGCTTGTCTGCTCCCCTGCTGGGGCGGGTGGGGCTGGGAGCCGAGGCTCGGGCTTTGGTCGGAGCACTGGGAGAGGACTGGGGTTGGCGGCGTGAACACAGCCTGCAGGGGGTTAGTGCACCACGGCTAGCCGGGAGGGAGTCCAGGGAATAGTCTGGAGCTGCCGAAGAGGCAAGATACTTTTTCTTCCCTCTTTGTTTCCTGGTGCACGAGGAGAGGGGGTTAAGAGCACTGCTTAAAGGAGCTCCAGAGACGGGCGCGAGCCGTGGCTAACAGTGCGGACCCCAGAGACGGGCATGAGACGCTAAGGCTGCTGCTGCCGCCACCAAGAAGCCTGCGTGCAAGCACAGGTCACTATCCACACCCCCCTTCCGGGGAGCCTGTGCAGCCCGCCACTGCCAGGGTCCCGGGATACAGGGACAACTTACCCGGGAGAACGCACGGCACGCCTCAGGCTGGTGCAACGTCACGCCGGCCTCTGCCGCCGCAGGCCCGCCCCGTATCCATGCCCCTACCTCCCCGTGGCCTGAGTGAGCCAGAGACCCCAAATCAGTGGCTCCTTTAACCCCGTTCTGTCTGAGCAAAGAACAGACGCCCTCCGGCGACCTACATGCAGAGGCGGGGCCAAATCCAAAGCTGAACTCCAGAAGCTGTGTGAGCAAAGAAGAGGAAGGGAAATTTCTCCATGCAGCCTTGGGAGCTGTGGACTAAATCCCCACAATCAACTTGATGTACCCTGCATCTGTGGAATACCTGAACAGACAACGAATCATCCCAAAATTGAGGTGGTGGACTTTGGGAGCAACTGCAGACTTGGGGTTTGCTGTGACTGACTAGTTTCTGATTTTTATGTTTATCTTAGTATACTTTTTAGCGCTTGTTATCATTGGTGGATTTGTTTCTTGGTTTGGTTGCTCTCTTTTTTTATTACTTTTAAATTTTTAAAATTTTAATAATTTTTTTATTTGTTATTTTCATAACTTTCTCTTTTTTCTCCCTTTTCTTCTGAGCCATGTGGCTCACAGGGTCTTGGTTCTTCAGCCAGGTGTCAGGCCTGAGCCTCTGAGGTGGGAGAGCCAAGTTCAGGACATTGGACCACCAGAGACCTCCCAGTCCCATGTAATATCAACTGGTGAGAACTCTCCCAGAGATCTCCATCTCAACGCAAAGACCCAGCTCCACCCAACGGCCAGCAAACTCCAGTGCTGGACGCCCCATGCCAAACAACTAGCAAGACAGGAACACAACACCACCCATTAGCAGAGAGGCTGCCTAAAATCATAATAAGTTCACAGACACCCCAAAACACACCAGTAGACGTGCTCCTGCCCACCAGAAAGACAAGATCCAGCCTCATCCACAGGCACCAGTCCCCTCCACCAGGAAGACTACACAACCCACTGAACCAACCTTACCCACTGGGGGCAGATACCCAAAACAATGGGAACTATGAACCTGCAGCTGCAAAAAGGAGACCCCAAACACAGTTAGATAAGCAAAATGAGAAGACAGAGAAATATGCAGCAGATGAAGGAGCAAAGTAAAAACCCACCAGACGAAACAAATGAAGAGGAAATAGGCAGTCTACCTGAAAGAGAATTCAGAGTAATGATAGTAAAGATGATCCAAAATCTTGGAAACAGAATGGAAAAAATACAAGAAACGTTTAACAAAGACCTAGAAGAATTAAAGAACAAACAAACAGAGATGAACAATACAATAACTGAAATGAAAAATACACTAGAAAGAATCAATAGCAGAATAACTGAGGCAGAAGAACGCACAAGTGACCTGGAAGACAGAATGGTGGAATTCACTCCCATGGAACAGAATAAAGAAAAAAGAATGAAAAGAAATGAAGACAGCCAAAGAGACCTCTGGGACACCATTAGACACACCAACATTTGCATTATAGGGTTCCCAGAAGGAGAAGAGAGAGAGAAAGGACCCAAGAAAATATTAGAAGAGATTATAGTTGAAAAATTCCTTAATATGGGAAAGGAAATAGTCAATCAAGTCCAGGAAACACAGAGAGTCCCATACAGGAAAAATCCAGGGAGAAACATTTCAAGACACATATTAATCAAACTATCAAAAAATAAATACAAAGAAAAATATTAAAAGCAGCAAGGGAAAAGCAACAAATAACATACAAGGGAATCCCCATAAGGCTAATAGCTGATCTTTCAGCAGAAACTCTGCAAGCCAAAAGGGAGTGGCAGGACATATTCAAAGTGATGAAAGGGCAAAACCTATAGCCAAGAATACTCTACCCTGCAAGGATCTCATTCAGATTCAACAGAGAGATTAAAACCTTTACAGACAAGCAAAAACTAAGAGAATTCAGCACCACTAAACCAGCTTCACAACAAATGCTAAAGGAACTTCTCTAGGCAGGAAACACAAGAGAAGGAAAAGACCTACAATAACAAACCCAAAACAATTAAGAAAATGGGAATAGGAACATACATATTGATAATTACCCCAAATGTAAATGGATTAAATGCTCCAATCAAAAGACACAGACTGGCTGAATGGATACAAAAACAAGACCCATATATATGCTGTCTACAAGAGACCCACTTCAGTCCTAGGGACACATACAGACTGAAAGTGAGGGGATGGAAAAATATATTCCATGCAAATGGAAATCAAAAGAAAGCTGTAGAGTAGCAATTCTCATATCGGACAAAATAGACTTTAAAATAAAGACTAGTACAAGAGACAAAGAAGGACACTACATAATGATCAAGGGATCGATTCAAGAAGAAGATATAACAATTGTAAATATTTATGCACCCACCATAGGAGTACCTCAATACATAAGGCAAATACTAACAGCCATAAAAGGGGAAATCAACAGTAACACAAAAATAATAGGGGGCTTTAACACCCCACTTTCACCAATGGACAGGTCATCCAAAATGAAAATAGTAAGGAAACACAAGATTTAAATGACACATTAAACAAGGTGGAATTAATCGATATTTATAGGACATTCCACCCAAAAACAATAGAATACACTTTCTTTTCAAGTGCTCATGGAACATTCTCCAGGATAGATCATATCTTCGGTCACAAATGAAGCCTCGGTAATTTAAGAAAACTAAAATCGTATCAGGTATCTTTTTTGACCACAACACTATGAGAATAGATATCAATTACAGGAAAAAATCGGTAAAAAATACAAACACATGGACTCTAAATAATACCACTACTTAATAACCAAGAGATCACTGAAGAAATCAAAGAGGAAATCAAAAAATACCTAGAAAGAAATGACAATGAAAACATGACTACCCAAAACTTATGGGATGCAGCAAAAGCAGTTCTAAGAGGGAAGTTTATATCAATACAATCCTACTTCAAGAAACAAGAAACATCTCAAATAAACAACCTAACCCTACACCTAAAGCAATTAGAGATAGAAGAACAAAAAAACTCCAAAGTTAGCAGAAGGAAAGAAATCATAAGCATCAGATCAGAAATAAATGAAAAAGAAATGAAGGAAATGATAGCAAAGATCAATAAAACTAAAAGCTGGTTCTTTGAGAAGATAAACAAAATTGATAAACCATTAGCCAGAATCATCAAGGAAAAAAGGGAGAAGACTCAAATCAACAGAATTAGAAATGAAAAAGGAGAAGTAACAACTGACACTGCAGAAATACAAAGGATCAGGAGACATTACTACAAATAACTCTATGCCAACAAAATGGACAACTTGGAAGAAATGGACACATTCTTAGAAAAGCACAACCTTCTGAGACGGAACCAGGAAGAAATAGAAAACGTAAACAGACCAATCACAAGCACTGAAATTGAAACTGTGATTAAAAATCTTCCAACAAACAAAAGCCCAGGACCAGATGGCTTCATGGGTGAATTCCATCAAAGATGTAGAGAAGAGCTAACACCTATCCTTCTCAAACTCTTCCAAAGTATAGCACAGGGAGGAACACTTCCAAACTCACTCTACGAGGCCACCATCACTCTGATACCAAAAGCAGACAAAGTGGTCACAAAAAAAGAAAACTACAGGCCAATATCACTGATGAACATAGACGCAAAAATCCTCAACAAAATACTAGCAAACAGAATCCAACAGCACATTAAAAGGATCATACACCATGATCAAGTGGGGTTTATCCCAGGAATGCAAGGATTCTTCAATATACGCAAATCAATCAATGTGACACACTGTATTAAAAAATTGAAGGATAAAAACCATATGATCATCTCAATAGATGCAGAGAAAGCTTTCAACAAAATTCAACACCCACTTATGCTAAAAAACCCTCCAGAAAGTAGGCAGAGAGGGAACTTACCTCAATATAATAAAGGCCATATATGACAAACCCACAGCCAACATCATTCTTAATGGTTAAAAACTGAAACCAATTCCTCTAAGATCAGGAATAAGACAAGGCTGCCCACCACTATTATTCAACAAAGTTTTGGATGTTTTAGCCACAGCAATCAGAGACAAAAAAGAAATAAAAGGAATCCAAATCCGAAAAGAAGAAGTAAAATTGTCACTGCTTGCAGATGACATGATACTAACAGAGAATCCAAAAGATGCTACCAGAAAACTACTAAAGTTAATCAATGAATTTGGTAAAGTAGCAGAATACAAAATTAATCCACAGAAATCTATTGCATTCTTATACACTAATGATGAAAAATCTGAAAGAGAAATTAAGGAAAAACTCCAATTTACCATTGCAAAAAAAAGAATAAAATACCTAGGAAAACCTACCTAAGGAGACAAAAGAACTGTATGCAGAAAACTATAAGACACTGATGAAAGAAATTAAAAATGACACAAACAGATGGAGACATCTACCATGGTCTTGGGTTGGAAGAATCAATATTGTGAAAATGACTATACTACCCAAAGCAATCTACAGATTCAGTGCAATCCCTATCAAATTACCAATGGCATTTTTCATGGAACTAGAACAAAAAAGTTCACAATTTGTATGGAAAGGACCCCTTTCTATACAAAGGACCCCTAATAGCCAAAGCAATCTTGAGAAAGAAAAATGGAGCTGGAGGAATCAGGCTCCCTGACTTCAGACAATACTACAAAGCTACAGTAATCAAGACAGTACGGTACTGGCACAAAAACAGAAATACAGATCAATGGAACAGGATAGAAAGCCCAGAGATAAACCCATGCACCCATGGTTAACTAATCTATGACAAAGGAGGCAAGAATATACAATGGAAAAAAGACAGCCTCTCAATAAGTGGTGCTGGGAAAATTGGACAGCTATATGTAAAAGAATGAAATTAGAACACTCCCTAACACCAAACACAAACATAAACTCAAAATGGATTAAAGACCTAAGTGTAAGGCCAGACACTACAAAACTCTTAGAGGAAAACATAGGCAGAACACACTATGACATATATCACAGCAAGATCCTTTTTGACCCACCTCCTAGAGAAATGGAAATAAACACAAAAATAAACAAATGGGATCTAATGAAACTTAAAAGCTTTTGCCCAGCAAAGGAAACCATAAACAAGATGAAAAGACAACCTTCAGAATGGGAGAAAATATCTTCAAATGAAGCAACTGACAAAGGATTAATCTCCAAAATTTACAAGCAGCTCACGCAGCTCAATATCATAAAAACAAACAGTTGATTCAAAAAATGGACAGAAGACCTAAATAGACATTTCTCCAAAGAAGACATACAGATTGCCAACAAACACATGAAAGGATGCTCAACATCACTAATCATTAGAGAAATGCAAATGAAAAGTACAATGAGGTTATCACCTCACACCGGTCAGAGTGGCCATCATCAAAAAATCTACAAACAGGGCTTCCCTGGTGGTGCAGTGGTTGAGAGTCTGCCTGCCGATGCAGGGGACACGGGTTCTTGCCCCGGTCCGGGAAGATCCCACATGCCGCGGAGTGGCTGGGCCCGTGAGCCATGGCCGCTGAGCCTGTGCATCTGGAGCCTATGCTCGGAAGCGGGAGAGGCCATAACAGTGAGAGGCCCGCATACCGCAAAAAAAAAAAAAAAAAAAATCTACAAACAATAAATGCTGGAGAGGGTGTGGAGAAAAGGGAACCCTCTTGCACTGTTGGTGGGAATGTAAATTGATACAGCCACTATGGAAAACAGTATGAAGGTTCCTTAAAAAACTAAAAATAGAACTACCATACAACCCAGCAATCCCACTCACTACTGGGCATATACCCTGAGAAAACCATAATTCAAAAAGAGTCATGTACCACAATGTTCATTGCAGCACTGTTTACAAGAGTCAGGACATGGAAGCAACCTAAGGGTCCATCGACAGATGAATGGATAAAGAAGATGTGGCACATATATACAATGGAATATTACTCAGCCATAAAAAGAAACTTGTAGTGAGGTAGATGGACCTAGAGTCTGTCATACAGAGTGAAGTAAGTCAGAAAGAGAAAAACAAATACCGTGTGTTAACACATATATATGGAATCTAAAAAAGAAAAAGAAAGGTTCTGAAGAACCTAGGGGCAGGACAGGAATAAAGACGCAGACGTAGAGAATGGACTTGAGGACATGGTGGGGGGAAGGGTAAGCTGGGACGAAGTGAGAGAGTGGCATTGACATATATAAACTACCAAATGAAAAATAGATAGCTAGTGGGAAGCAGCCACACAGCACAGGGAGATCAGCTCGGTGCTCTGTGTCCACCTAGAGGGGTGGGATAGGGAAGATGGGAGGGAGACTCAAGAAGAAGGGGATATGGGGATATATGTATACATATAGCTGATTCACTTTGTTATACAGCAGAAACTAACACAACATTGTAAAGCAATTATAGTCCAATAAAGATGTTTTTAAAAAGTAAAATAAAGACAACGGCAAAAAAAAGTTCCCCTGGGAACTACTTACATCCCTTCCCTGTCTTGTTTTTATCCATTGTACTTGTCGCCTAATTAAATATGCAAGCATTTACTATCTTTCTATCTCTCTACTCTGCCTTGAATATAAATTCTATGAGGATTTATATCTCTCTACTCTGTCTTGAATATAAATTCTATGAGGACAAGACTTGTTTGATGTATACGTACACACACAGAGAGACATGGAGCTAGCACCTAGGACAGTAATACTTCGCAATAATGAGCATGAATAAACATCTATTGAATGAATGAATGAAAAGATATAATTTGTAAGGAAAGGCAAGATCATCCTTGTGTATCTTTCTATCTTCATTTAATACCACATCAGGAGAATGTTCTCACATTGTTCAATATTCTTCAAAATTAAAATTTTCAGTGTTTGTAATCTGTTCCATCATACAGATGTAGGTAATTAACCATTTCCCTACTTTGGAGAAGTTGGATTGCTTCACACTCACAAGTTATTCTGCAAACAGTACGCACCCATTCATCTACCATGTATTGATCGAGTGTTGAATATATGCTATGTGCTGTGCTTCGTCTTGAGGCTGCGAGAGCAGCTAGGATCCGGTCCTTAGGCAGGTAGAAGAGAAGAGTGTGGTTTACGTGTGGTGAGAACCGGGAATGTGCACTGGAAACAGCTGTTCAGGGGTTTATTACACCCACAGGTCACTGAGCTCTGTTCACTCTTCTGTATTTTTTCTCTTTACTCTTTAGATGGAATCATTTCTGTTTACCTATCTTCAAGTTCATGAACCTTTATTCTGCTGACTCCAACCTGCTGGTAAGACCATCCAGGGAAGTTTTTATTTCAGATGCTGTACTTTTCAGTTCTGAGAGTTGTGTTGTTTTATATACTCTCTTGCCAATTGGATCAAACCTAGCTACTGCTGTAATGAAAACCTGAATACATTACTGATTACTTGGCTGGTAGGCATGAAAAGCAGAAGAAAAGAGTGAAATTGGTCAGACACTCCCCGTCTTCCACTGAATAATAAAAAAGAGGAGGATAAGATGGAGATAAATGGAAAGACGGTACTGTGCTGCTGGGTCACGGGACTGTTTCACTCTGCACAGCGTCCTATCTGATATGGAAGGCTGGCAGAAACCATAATGAAATCTAGCTAAAAAATGGGATTGCAATCTATGGATTAAGTGGAGGTCATTGCCTGGTAAATCTCCATAGCTCGATTGATCAACAATAAGACTTTCATCAATAAGTTTCAATCCAGTGCAGGAATCTCATCCCGGGGCTATTCTGATAATGGGCCTAAAATGCAATGCTTCTTGTTTTAATGAAACTGACAGAATCTCTCAAATACAACTTATGACATATTTTTATGTATTTTATAATAAACAATATACTAAGGAAGAGAATACATTGATAATGGCTTAGCTTGCACTTTGGATGTTCAGTACAAATATTTCTAGACTCTACAGTTGCAATGCAAAGGATGATCAGAAGACATAAAATGTACAGAAACCTGCATATGTAAAAGCAAAAAAGAGTGTTACTTCCAGTAAAACACTGACTTAAGAATAATATTAAATCAGCTACTCTTCTTCACTCTGAGTGATATTTTTTCTGAGATTTCCTTCTTCTCTGAGATATTCTCTGAGATTTCCATTCAAAACTAGTTTTCTAATCCCAAAAGTTCTTGCTTATTCTTATAACAATAATCAAGACCCCATGCTGAAGGCCTCAGGATTGACTTTTACCTCAAAGCCAAAACAGAATGAAGCTTCCTCCCTGTGTATCCCACAGACCCACAATAGCCCTTCCGGGCTGGCTGGTAAATTGAGGAGTAGTCATGAGGGCCAGACCTTCTCAGTTCCAGGTTAGACTATTGTCACATATTTTCTCCTTCCAGATAATTCGACACAAAGCTATCTCAACATTCCTTGCCTGTGTCCATTTGGATCCCAAGCCTCTTAAATGGTATCTGTATCTTTATTAAGATAAAACGAAAAGAGTGTGGGTGGTTTTGAAGACACGGGAAGGAACACACTTATTCTATTTCCAAGGGGCTAATACTAATTGGCCATCAAATCTCCCCCAAAGAATAAAAATGCCTTTGAGGATATGAATGTGTTAGAATTCCCTCAAAAGAAAGACGGGTGAGCGCGACATTTCCCTTTTCTATTGTTTAAAGAACAGAATATGTTTCTTTTTATCCTAATATAAAAGTTAATGCAATAGCATAATAAAAAGCAGAGATGGAATTTCTTCTGTAAGGGAATTTCAAAGAGATACGATCTCCTTTTGAAAAGCTGAAATGACTTCTAAGTGAAATCTGCTCGATACATACATAGGGTGAGCTGGTTGTTACCCACACCCGGCACAAGTTATCATTCACCTGACAGCTACGTGATTTGTCCATATTAGAGAGTATGCTGTGGATCTGTGAGATTGCACTTGCCAGTATGAGAACTATGAGAAAAATTCATCTTTAAGAGTTTTCGTTTTACTACTTAAAAAAGGACATGCCAGTTCAGTCCCCCGTCTTCTACGTTCAGGGCTCCATAAATTAATTCCAGTCTTTTTTCGAGGTGAAAGAAATTTCTCTGATAAAAAGTCATTGATGTTTTCACATTTTTCATCATCTTTTTAAAAAAGTGTACCACAACATTTTATAAAGCCTAATTTAATGGAATGTCATGTTCTTTGTTTTACAGTGTGGATCTGAGAACAGCCCGGCTTTTTTTTGATAATGAAAAGCAGAGTTTTAAACATGGAAAAAAATAATAAAAAAGCACTATGTTATGGAATATTAGTGTTATGGTATATTGATGCAATTATTTTTAAAAAGAAAAATAAAGTGATCAGGATTTTTCAAACGAAGAATATATGGATTCATTTAAGGAAAAACCATTTTTATGGATGCCCAGCATTTTATATTATTTTTATTACAATGGCACTTGAATAGGCATTAACATAAGCCAAAGTATTGACCCTTTATAATAGCTTTTATGCAAGAAATAATGGAAAGAAATATGCATAATAAGAACAGATAAAATGAAACCATTGAGATCCTTATTTACAGCATCAACTTGATGAATGGATGATGTTATTTTGCTGAGATTTGTCCGTCTCTTAAAGATGATGTTATCCTAGGTGACAAGGGCCTGTTCCTGTGGCTCTGCACACCCCCAGGTCCACATGCTCTGTGAAAAGCTGCTTTTCTCACAACCGTTTACTCCCTGAGCCTGGAATCCTCCTGCTCTCAGCTGGTGTGAATGCATCGCTTAGTCACAGACCGCCTTTGTTCTTTCTCTCTAACTTTGAGCAATTACACGCCTACTCCTCTCCACCATGAACACAGTGCAGACTTGGTGTCGAAATCACGTGGCTTGGTTGGTTCTAAGCTGGCTATCTAGTCGATCCAGAAAATGAAGGCAGCATTTTAAAATTCTGCTAGAGAGGGAATTCTCTGGCGGTCCCGTAGTTAGCACTAGGCGCTCTCGCTGCTGGGGCCCTGGGTTCGATCCCTGGTCGGGGAAACAAGATCCCGCAAGCCAAAAAAATAAAATCAAATAAATATAAAATAAAACAAAATTCTGCTAGAGAATACTTCTGCAGACCCCAGCTGGATTGTCACCGATGCCCTTCCTAGCCCCTGGCTGAGGAATAAACGGTTTAAACACGTATCATTGTGAAATCAGTTTTTCATCTTTCTCCTTGGTTCTTCCTTCTTTGCAACAAGTTCTTCTCATTCGTGGCCTAGAAAACTGCTAGTCCCCTGCAGTACACCCCGCCCCCCCACGAATGTCACTCTTCTGCAAAGTCTGTAACAGCATAGGTGTGTGTACACACACACACCACAGGTGAGGTCAACCTTCACAGTCTGCACGTCCACAGCCCTTTGTACCAGGCCCCGGGGCAGCACTTCTCATTCCTGACCATCCCTGTTTCTATCCCCCCAGCCCCTCAGTCTGTCCATAAACTCAAGAAGAAGGAGCCCCGTTTCTCCATCTTCATCTTACTAGAGCCAGGAGTTGACAGGCCCTCAGGAAATGCTGAATGAATGAACTGTCATGGATGGTTAATTTTATGCATCAACTTAGCTAAGGGAAGCCCAGATAGATGGTCAGACATCATTTCTGGGTGTGTCCAGGAGGGTATTTCTGGAAGAGATTAGCATTTGAATCTGTAGACTGAGTAAGGAAGATCCGCCCCACCGGTGTGGGTGGTCATCATCTAATCCGCTGAGGGATCGAATAGAACAAAAAGGCAGAGGAAAGGCAAATTCTTGTTTTCTTCTTGAGTTGGTACATCCATCTCCTGCCCTAGAACGTGGGAACTCCTGGTTCTCTGGCCTTCAGACTCTGGGACTTACAACAGTGGCCACTGCAAATCTCAGGCCTTTGCACTCCGACTGAGTTGCAACAACAGCTCTTCTGGTTCTCGAGCCTGCAGCTGGCAGATCACATGACTTCCCTGCCTCCATAATCACATGATGCCTATTCTCCTAATAAATCTCCTCTTATACATCTGTATATCCTACTGGTCTCTTCCTCTGGAGAACCCTAACACACATCAAAATACACACCTGCTTGTAAAACTCGAAATGCAGCCAGTAAATAATCAAAAGTCAAAGGAACCAGGGGATGCATGCTGTGTATTCGTGGTCCCTCCCCATCCCTGCGTAGACCGGGAAGATGTGGTCTACAACCATGGCAGGGGGTGTGGAAATATTTTCTTCTGTTTTCAACAGATGTTTCAGGGTGGTTACTGCAGTCAGGCACTTTGCTGTCGGGCAGAAGCTCACACCACGCATCTCCAATAAATCACTTGTAAACTGTAGCTTGGGAGCAGGAAAGCTTGCCTTGCAGTTGTTTTGCCTCCAGGCCTGGGGTGAAGATGGGGTGTGCTGGTTCCCTGAGGGGAGCAGGCGGCACAGCTGCTCCACATCCGCTGCCTCAGGACGGCCTGCTGAGACCTCCAACCCTGGGGAGGGGGGCCTGAAAGGAAACAGGGGGCCGGCTGATTGCTCCCAGGCTCCAGGGTGGCTTCAAGTCTGAGCGCTAATGCCCAGGGAGACCTGCCTGGGAAACACAGAAGAACAAGAAGGTAACATGGCCACATTTTTAGTTTCAGAAACGTTGATTGACATTTGTTGAATGAATATATGGCATTCGTGGAGAAGACGTCTCTAAGCAGGGTGATGGTGGGGAGGCGTTCTAGGACAAGAGGCCTGCAGAACACCCAGTCCAGCCTGGTGCCCCAAGTCACCTCTAGTCCGTCAGTAGACGTGATGGTTACACCTGGTCTCTTCAGCCTGCCAGGTCAACCGGCAAGTCTGGGCTGGAATCAGCCACAGGTTCATAGATACAGTATCTTTGTGTTATTGATTTAGAACTTAATATGGTTAAATAACATGGTCTATGGGATGCTAATTCTTTGAACTTTGGTGGGACAAGCTTTGTTGGGCTTAATAGATGGTCAGTTTTTAGAAATGCCCCATGTGTTTTTGAAAGAATGGGTACTCTCCAGCTGCTGGGTGCAACGTTTTACGAATACCCATGGGACCCAGACCTTGAATTACGTTGTTTCAATCTTGTCTGCCCTTGCTGAGTGTCATTTTTTTTTTCTATCAATTACTAGGAGCGGTTTGTTAAAACGCAGGTTAGTTTGGTGATTTGGACGATCTCTCTTAGTGATTCTGTCCATTTTCATCTTATACTTTTTGAAGCTATGTATTAGGTCACACAAGGCTAAAATTCTCATATTTCCCTGGTAAAATTCATCATTTTATCAATATATGTTAACTCTATTTCTAGTAAAGTTTGTGTCTTAGCCTTTATTTGCTCTAAAATTAATATAGTTATAATAGCTTTCCTTGGGTATCTGCCTTTTTCTGTCCCTGTATTTCCCAACTTTCTTTAACTTAAATTCTGAAAACAATATTTTTACCTCTCTCTCTAAAAACATAAAGGACTTTTGAATGCCTTAACTCTGACCGTCCCTTCCCAATTTATATGCTATTGTTTTCATTGATGTGTGAATATCCTGCTTTTCCTTCATCCATAGATTACATGTTATTACTAGTGTTTCTACCGTCAGTGTCCGGACTTACCATGGGCTTACTCTTGTTTCACAAACTGTTTCCTCATGAATCTCAGACCTTTCTTCTGGAACTCTTCTCCTTCCTAAAGCATATCCCTTAGAAGTTCCTTCCAAAGAGTCTGTCTGTTGTGAATTCTCTCCATTTTTGTTAACCTGAGGAATATTTATTTCACCCGCATTTTTGGAAGATAGACATTCTGAGCATAGAATTTTAGATTGTTAATTGTTTTCTCAAAACATTTCAAAGATATTCTTCTACTGTCTTCCGGGTTCTCTTGCTGTTGAAATGTCAGTGCTCAGACTGTTCTCCATCATCAGGGGACCTGTTTTCTCTCTGTTTTTAAGTGTTCTCTTTGTGTTTGGTGTCCCTCAATTCACTACGTTGCTTCTAGAGTGATTTTCTTTTTATTTATTCTTCTTTGTGTTCATGAGTTTCTTAATCTGAACATTAGAGCCTTTCAACAGTTATGGAAAATTCTCTCTATTTATCTTTTCAAATATTGTCTCTTTCCCATTTTCTCCACCTCCATCCTTTTATCTTTCATAACTTCCATCTCTTTCACATTTTACATCCTATGTAAATTATTCAGATTTACTTTCTAATTGACTTCGTCTCTCTTCAGCTATATTTAATCTGTTGTTTACCCCATCTATTGAGTTTCTGATTTTAGCTATATCTTTCATATTTTGCAGTTGTATTGGTTCTGTTTTATATCTACTTTTTCATTTCATTGATAGTTTCTTGTTATAATACTTTCAAAATCTTTTATTTCTTGAAATAGATAAAAGAAGTGTATTTTAGGGACTTCCCTGGCTGTCCAGTGGTTAAGACTCCTCACTTCCAATGCAGGGGGCACAGGTTTTACTCCTGGTCAGGGAACTAAGATCCCGCATGCCATGTGGCATGGCCAAAAAAATAAAAATAAATAAAAATAAAAAATAAGGAAGTGTATTTTATATTCTAGCCTCTGATAAGGATGACATCATATTTGTGGGTCACATTCTGCAATTTGTAGTTTCTGCTGACTCTCACTCTTGGTGGCTTGTTTCTTTGTGTGAATTGGCTATTTGATAGTGAATTCTATAGCCCATAGGATTTTATTTGTTGCGGCCCAATTTTAAAGTTTATTCCGCCAAATTTGCATCTTTTAGGTGCCTGGGGAATTGACCCACTTGTGACTTCTTTAAACTAAATTTTCAGCTCCTTTTCCCAAATACAAAGAGTGATAGAGTGTGAATCCCAGCCCCAACCTTCTGTGAATATGAGCTTTATGTTATGAATTCTTTGAGGATTCTTTTCCTTTATTCAGATCCACCCAGAGTAAGACCATCGCTTTCAGCAGGGCAAGTTGTTTTGTTTTTCCCCCAAATTTTGCCTACTGAAGAGGCACACTTTAGGGGATCTGGATTTATTTAAGGTTCTCTGCTTTGACTCCCAGCCAGGCTCAAGCCCCCAGGTTTGTGCTCTGTCCCTGAATCAACTGGCTTATTAAATCCAGGCTGTAAGTCACAAGGGATGGGCAGATACACCCAGGAAAGTACCATCTCCAGAGACTAGACTATTTCTCCAGATTCATGCTTGTTTCAAGCTCTGACAATTTCTTCTCCTTCTCCACTAACCCAGTCATGCATATTAAAAGCAGTTTTCTCTTTATACTCTATCCAAAGTTTTGGGCATTCCATAGTGGGCATTTCTCCAGTCATGGTAGGGAACAGAAGAATCACTGCTTCTGCATTTCAATATTTTTTAAAACCTTACTGCTAGGTAGAGATTGGCACTGTAAACTATTTTTCCATTCTGAAGTTTTCTCCTTCTTTGGTTTCTGTGACAATATTCTCTTGCCTTCTTTTTCTGTCTCTTCAAGAAAGATCACTCTGTATTCAGTTCATCAAGCAAGCTAGAAACCTGGAGCCATCCTCAACTTCTCCTCGCCCCGCATATACAGTTGGAGCTGAAATCAAACTGCACTTTCCTCCTTATCTATCTGTCCCCACGCCTCCTCCATCTCACCTGTTGCTAGATGTGTTTCAACGGCTTCTGAGCCATCCTCACACCTCCAGCTTTTCATCCCCTATGGTCTTCAGGTGAAGTATTTCTGCATCATTCCTCTTGCAGACAGTGGCTTCAATATATTGCCTGCATATCAGGCTGTTAGAGGGTGGCTCCTCCCCGTGTACAGATAGGTGATTCCCTGACCCTTGTGCGCCAGCCTCAGGGGTGCTGGATGGCACTGAGCCACTGCTCCACAGCTGGTGATGGCCAGAATGATGGTCCTTCGTCTCACACACTAGTTCATTTCTAACAACCCTGAATTTGACGAATATACTCCCGCCTGTTCAACCATAAAATTGAGAAAAATTCATTTCACTCAGTGATGCCTTCCTCTTGTTCCTCTCTGACAAGACCCTGGATGTACAGCCCTGGCTTGGAGCCTGAGAAGACTCCTGAAGGGGGCGTGGCCAGTTTCAGGGCTATAAGCTAGAAAGATTGGAGGGGCTGAATGGATTTCAGGAATTGACAGCACCTCCAAGTAAAATAATAAATTGCCAAGGGAAGGATTTTAAAGAGTCGTACTGTTTCATACATCACTCTTACCCTCAGTTAATGCTGATTAAGTGTAGAAGGGGTTTGTTAGGCTGTAGCCATATTGTGAAATCTGCCTGATAAACACAAGCCACCTGCAGGGGGTGCATTAGAATAGCTTGCCCTGCCACTGTCCTTTTATGTCAATTTGGACACTTAGTTAAATATCATTTTCTTCTCTTGGATAATGTGGAATCGATGCCTCTTTCAAAGAGCAGCTGTGAGTATTAAATGAGGTGACACTGGTAAGCAATGGTGGAGGCCATGGAGCTCTGGCACATAGTAGGTACTCAGACAAAACAACTTCCTCTCATTTCCCTCTGCCTTCCTTCTATGAACACTATCTAATAGGTGTTTCCTAAAAGCACCTATTCAATGCCTAAATATCTAATATAAAATTCCAAACTGGAGAAAACCATGTCTTAATGGCATCTCATTCATGCCGATGTCTGGATTTCCCAGTCACATGTCCCACTTTTTAATTTTCTATTCTAGCGTCGGGTAGATGCAGGTCATGAAGGAAATTCTGGAAGGGAATGCATTCACTGTCCCTGGAGTAATCTGGCAAGGCCTGTAATACCATGTGTGTTTGTATGTGTGTGTGGGTGCATGCACGTGATGTGTGTTCATGCCTGTGTGTGTGCATGTCTGTCTGTGCACATGTGAGTGTGTGTGCATGTGTGTGTGGTGTGTGCATGCCCACATGTGTGTGCATGTGTGCATGTATATGTGTGAGTGTGTATGCACATGTGAGTGTGTGTGCGTGCATTCTGACTGATGTTTGTTCTCTGGTCGTTCCTCCCTCACCCCTCCCTGCTCCTTCCTGCACAGCCCCTGGCCCCATCAATCACAGAGATGGCACCTCGTAAACCTGCCGGCCTCTCCCAACTCACTGGATTGTCGTGCAGATTTACGGAGTGACTCTGGGCGACCAGCGACAGCTGCTTTGCAGGCAGCAGATGTTCACACGAGAACCAGAGCGGCAGCCTGGCAGCAGTCTGCGCCAGCATTCGGGGCTCTGCCATTATGTGAAACAAACTCTTCGGTCCAGGAAGGCAGGGAGGCAGGATGCTTTGTGCTTCACCTCCTTGGTCCTGTGGCCCTTGTACTTTGTCTGCAGAATTGTTGGTAAGAATTAACCAAAAGAGGAGAGATTTGTTCAAGATGGCAGAGTAGAAGGACGTGTGCTCACTCCCTCTTGCAAGTCCACTGGAATCACAAGTTACTGCTGAACAGTCATTGACAGGAAGACACTGGAACTCACCAAAAGAGATGCCCCACATCCAAAGGAGAAGGCACAATGAGATGGTAGGAGGGGCGCAATCAAAATAAATCAAATCCCATAACTGCTGGGTGAGTGATGCACAAACTGGAAAACAATTACACCACAGAAGTCCACCCACTGGAGTGAAGGTTCTGAGCCTCCCGTCAGGTTTCCCAACCTGGGGGTCCGGCAACCGGAGGAGGAATTCTGAGAGAATCAGACTTTGAAGGCTAGAGGAACCTGACTGCAGGACTTTAACAGCACTGGGGGAAACAGAGACTTCACTCTTGGATGGCACACACAAAGTGGTGTGTACCTCAGGACACAGGGGGAAGGAGAGTGACCCCATAGGAGACTGAACCAGACCTACCTGCTAGTGTTGGTGGGTCTCCTGCAGAGGCAGGGAGTGGCTCTGGCTCACCAAGGGACAAGGACACTGGCAGAAGAAGTTCTGGGAAGTACTCCTTGGTGTGAGACTTCCTGAAGTCCCCCAATAGCCCCATCAAAGAGCCAGGTAGGCTCCAGTGTTGGGTAACCTCAGGCCAAACAACCAACAGGAGGGGACTCAGCCCCACCCATCAGCAGACAAGCAGATTAAAGTTTTGCTGAGCTCTGCCCACCAGAGCAACACCCAGCTCTACCCACCACCAGTCCCTCCCATCAGGAAATTTGCAGAAGCCTCTTAGATAGCCTCATCCACCAGAGGGCAGACAGCAGAAGCAAGAAGAACTAAAAGCCTGCAGCCTGTGGAATGAAAAGCACAATCACAGAAAGAAAGACAAAATGAAAAGGCAGAGGATTAGGTACCAGAAGAAGGAACAAGATAAAACCCCAGAAAACAACTAAATGAAGTGGAGATAGGCAACCTTCCAGAAAAAGAATTCAGAATAATGATAGTGAAGATGATCCAGGACCTCAGAAAAAGAATGGAGGCAAAGATCAAGAAGATGTAAGAAATGTTTAACAAAGACCTAGAAGAATTAAGGAACAAACAAACAAAGATGAACAATACAATAACTGAAATGAAGACTACACTAGAAAGAATCAATAGCAGAATAACTGAGGCAGAAGAACAGACAAGTGACCTGGAAGACAGAATGGTGGAATTCACTCCCATGGAACAGAATAAAGAAAAAAGAATGAAAAGAAATGAAGACAGCCTAAGAGACCTCTGGGACAACATTAAATGCACCAACATTTGTATTATAGGGGTCCCAGAAGAAGAAGACAGAGAGAAAGGACCTGAGAAAATATTAGAAGAGATTATATTTGAAAACTTCCCTAACATGGGAAAGGAAATAACCACCCAAGACCAGGAAGCACAGAGAGTCCCAGGCAGGATAAACCCAAAGGGAAACATCCTGAGACACATAATAATCAAATTGACAAAAATTAAAGACAAAGAAAAATTATTAAAAGCAACAAAGGAAAAACGACAAATAACATACAAGGGAACACCCATAAGGTTAACAGCTGATTTCTCAGCAGAAACCCTACAAGCCAGAAGGGAGTGGTATGATATATTTAAAGTGATGAAAGGGAAGAACCTACAACCAAGATTACTCTACCTGGCAAGGATCTCATTCAGATTCAATGGAGAAATTAAAAGCTTTACAGACAAGCAAAAGCTAAGAGAATTCAGCACCACCAAACCAGCTTTACGACAAATGCTAAAGGAACTTCTCTAAGTGGGAAACATAAGAGAAGAAAAGGGCCCACAAAAACAAACCCAAAACAATTAAGAAAATGGTAATAGAAACATAGATATCGATAATTATCTTAAATGTGAATGGATTAAATGCTCCAACCAAAAGATACAGGCTCACTGAATGGATACAAAAACAAGACCCATATATATGCTGTCTACAAGAGATCCACTTCAGACCTCGGAACACATACAGACTGAAAGTGAGGGGATGGAAAAAGATACTCCATGAAAATGGAAATCAAAAGAAAGCGGGAGTAGCAATTCTCATATCAGATAAAGTAGACTTTAAGATAAAGAATGTTACAACAGACAAGGAAGGACAATACACAATGATCAAGGGATCAATCCAAGAGGAAGATATAACAATTATAAATATATATGCACCCAACATAGGAGCACCTCAATACATAAGGAAAGGGCAGAGGGGAAGATGGCGGAAGAGTAAGACACGAAGATCACCTTCCTCCCCACAGATACACCAGAAATACATCTACACGTGGATCAACTCCTACAGAACACCTACTGAATGCTGGCAGAAGACCTCAGACCTCCCAAAAGGCATAAGGAAAATGCTAACAGCTATAAAACAGGAAATCAACAGTAACACAGTAGTAGTGGGGGACTATAACACCTCACTTACGCCAATGGACAGATCATCCAGACAGAAAATTAAAAAGGAAACACAAGCTTTAAATGACAAAATAGACCAGATAGATTTAATTGATATTTATAGGACATTCCATCCAAAAACAGCAGATTACATCTTCTTCTCAAGTGCACACGGAATATTCTCCAGGAGAGATCACATCTTGGGTCACAAATCAAGCCTTGGTAAATTAAAGAAAACTGAAATCATGTCAAACATTTTTTCTGACCCCAATGCCATGAGATTAGAAATCAATTACAGGGGAAACAATGTAAAAAACACTAACACTTGGAGGCTAAACAATGCGTTACTAAATAACCAAGAGATCACTAAAGAAATCAAAGAGGAAATCAAAAATACCTAGAGACAAATGACAATGAAAATACGACAATCCAAAACCTATGGAATGCAACAAAAGCAGTTCTAAGAGGGAAGTTTATAGCAATACAATCCTACCTCAAAAAACAATGAAAATCTCGAATAAACAATCTAACCTTACACCTAAAGGAAGTAGAGAAAGAAGAACAAAGCCCAAAGTTAGTAGAAGGAAAGAAATTATAAAGATCAGAGCAGAAATAAATGAAATAGAAACAAAGAAAATGATAGCAAAGATCAATAAAACTAAAAGTTGGTTCTTTGAGAAGATAAACAAAATTGATAAACCTTTAGCCAGACTCATCAAGAAAAAGAGGGAGAGGACTCAAATCAATAAAATTAGAAATGAAAAAGGACAAGTTACAATGGACACTGCAGAAATACAAAGCATCCTAAGAGACTACTACAAACAACTCTATGCCAATAAAATGGACAACCTGGAAGAAATGGATAAATTCTTAGAAAGGTATAACTTTCCAAGACTGAACCAGGAAGAAATAGAAAATATGAACAGACCAATCACAAGTAATGAAATTGAAACTGTGATTAAAAATCTTCCAACAAACAAAAGTCCAGGACCAGATGGCTTCACAGGTGAATTCTATCAAACATTTAGAGAAGAGCTAACACCCATCCTTCTCAAACTCTTCCAAAAAATTACAGAGGAAGGAACACTCCCAAACTCATTCAAGGAGGCCACCATCACCCTGATACCAAAACCAGGCAAAGATACTACAAAAAAAGAATATCACTCATGAATAGAGATGCAAAAATCCTCAACAGAATACTAGCAAACTGAATCCAACAACACATTAAAAGGATCATACACCATGATCAAGTGGGATTTATCCCAGGCATGCAAGGATTCTTCAATATGTGCAAATCAATCAATGTGATACACCATATTAACAAATTGAAGAATAAAAACCATATGATCATCTCAATAGATGCAGAAAAAGCTTTTGACAAAGTTCAACACCCATTTATGATAAAAAAAAAACTCTCCAGAAAGTAGGTATAGAGGGAACCTACCCCAACATGATAAAGGCCATATACGACAAGCTCACAGCAAACATCATTCTAATGGTGAAAAACTGAAAGCACTTCCTCTAAGATCAGGAACAAGACAAGGATGTCCACTCTCACCACTATTATTCAACATAGTTTTGGAAGTCCTAGCCATGGCAATCAGAGAAGAAAAAGAAATAAAAGGGGACTTCTATGGTGATGCAATGGTTGAGAATCCGCCTACCAATGCAGGAGACATGGGTTCGAGCCCTCATCCAGGAAGATTCCATATGCTTCAGAGCAACAAACCCCATGCACAACAACTAGTAAGCCTGCACTCTAAAGCCTGCATGCCACAACTACTGAAGCCTGCACACCTAGAGCCCATGCTCTGCAACAAGAGAAACCACCACAGTGAGAAGCCAACACCACAATGAAGAGTAGCCCCTGCTCACCACAACTAGAGAAAGCCCACACACAGCAATGAAGAACCAATGCTGCCAAAAATAAATAAATAAATAAATAGAAATAAAAGGAATACAAATTGGAAGAGAAGAAGTAAAACTGTCACTGTTTGCAGATGACATGATACTCTACATAGATAGTCCTAAAGATGCCACCAGAAAACTACTAGAGCTAATCAATGAATTTGGTAAAGTTGCAGGATACAAAATTAATGCACAGAAATCTCTTGCATTCCTATACACTAACAATGAAAGATCAGAAAGAGAAATTAAGGGCACAGTCGCATTCACCATTGCAACAACAACAACAAAAAAAACCTAGGAATAAACCTACCTAAGGAGGTAAAAGACCTGTACTCAGAAAACTGTAAGTCACTGATAAAAGAAATCAAAAATGACACAAACAGATGGAGAGATCTACCATGGTCTTGGATTGGAAGAATCAATATTGTGAAAATGACTATACTACCCAAAGCAATCTACAGATTCAGTGCAATCCCTATCAAATTACCAATGGCATTTTTTACAGAACTAGAACAAAAAATCTTAAAATATGTATGGAGACACAAAAGACTCTGAATAGTCAAAGCAATCTTGAGAGAAATAAATGGAGCTGGAGGAATCAGACTTCCTGACTTCAGACTATACTACAAAGCTACAGTAATCAAGACAATATGGTACTGGCACAAAAACAGAAATACAGTTCAATGGAACAGGATAGAAAGCCCAGAGATAAACCCACACACCCATGGTTAACTAATCTATGACAAAGGAGGCAAGGATATACAATGGAGAAAAGACAGCCTCTCAATAAGTAGTGCTGAGAAAACTGGACAGCTACATGTAAAAGAATGAAATTACAACATTCCCTAACACCATACACAAAAATAAACTCAAAATGGATTAAAGACCAAAATGTAAGGCCAGACACTATAAAACTCTTAGAGGAAAACATAGGCAGAACACTCTTTGACATAAATCACAGCAAGATCTTTTTTGACTCACCTCTTAGAGTAATGGAAATAAAAGCAAAAATAAACAAATGGGACCTAATGAATTTTAAAAGCTTTTGCACAGAAAAGGAAAGTACAAACAAGACCAAAGGCAACCCTCAGAATGGGAGAAAATATTTGCAAACGAATCAACGGACAAAGGATTAATCTCCAAAATATATAAACAGCTCATGTAGCTTAATATTAAAAAAACAAACAACCCAATCCAAAAATGGGCAGAAGACCTAAATAGACATTTTTCCAAAGAAGGCATACTGATGGCCAAGGAGCACATGAAAAGCTGCTCAACATCACTAATTATTAGAGAAATGCAAATCAAAACTACAATGAGGTATCACTTCACACTTGTTAGAATGGGCATCATCAGAAAATCTACAAACAACAAATGCTGGAGAGGGTGTGGAGAAAAGGGAACCCTCTTGCACTTTTGGTGGGAATGTAAATTGATACAGCCACTATGGGGAACAGTATGGAGGTTCCTTAAAATAACTAAAAATAGAATTGCCATATGACCCAGCAATCCCACTACTGGGCATATACCCAGAGAAAACCATAATTCATAAAAACACATGCACCCTAATGTTCATTGCAGCACTATTTACTATAGCCAAATCATGGAAGCAACCTAAATGCCCATCAACAGACAATTGGATTAAGAAGATATGGTACATACATACAATGGAATATTACTCAGCCAAAGAAAGGAACGAAATTGGGTCATTTGTAGACACGTGGGTGGATCTAGAGACTGTCATACAGAGTGAAGTATGTCAGAAAGAGAAAAACAAATATCGTGTATTAATGCATATATGTGGAATCTAGAAAAATGGTACAGATGAACCAGTTTGCAGGGCAGAAACTGAGACACAGATGTAGAGAACAAACGTATGGACACCAAGGGGGGAAAGCAGTGGGGGGTCGTGGTGGTGTGATGAATTGGGGGGTTGGGATTGACATATATACACTAATATGTATAAAATGGATAACTAATAAGGACCTGCTGTATAAAAATAAAATAAAATAAAATTCAAAAAAAAAAGAGAAAGAATTAACCGAAAGACAGTCAATGGAAGTGGTATGTATTTAAGAGGTAAAAAGCACGACAGTCACGCTTGGAGAGGTCATGAACGGAAGCCAGGACGGCATCATGGGATATCACCCCCAGAACGTGGGTTACCCTCTGGGTACAACGTTACCCAGCTCCAGACCTCCTGGGGCTGCACCGTCCCTGCTCCTGCCCTTGGCCGTTCCATCCTTGGCCTCCAGGTTCCTCCTGACCCTGATGCTCCCAGGAGGCTGCTCCACCAGCATTTCTGGTGTTGGGGGATCCTCAAACCACCTGTGCGGGACAGAGCCTGGATTACCATCTCTGTCTGCAGATGGAGAGACTGAGGCACAGGGAGAAGGAAATAGACCTATAGAGGGGAAGGATCAGGATGGAATCTTGCTTTTTGGCTCGTGGCTTAGCACCCTTTGCCCCACTCTGCTGTGGCTCAGAGACACCTGCAGAAGATGAACAACTTCACACGTTGATTTACCACCCGCCTTGTCCCGCAGACCCCACCAGCCAGCCAAGCAGAGCAGAACCTGGTTGAAACCTCCCGTGGCCTCTCAGCATGGCCTTCAGGGAGCTCTCAGGGGACAGTGGCAGCCTCAGAAGTCCCAAGGAGGGTGCCTGCCAGCTCCATGGTGTAGGTCATGTCCTGGACACCCATCTGTTTGCCTATCGGGGCTCAGCTCCTTGCTTCTGGGGTCAGAGAGGGCCCTGACCTCCTGCACCTGCGCGGCTCCAAGCTCAGCTCCTTTGTGGCTGGCGCACAGTCTGCTGCTCGTGGAGCTGCAACAGGAAAGCCAGCAGGAGAAGGCGGAGGCCCCGTGTGTGCACCAGGCCCTCACCCGGGGGTGGGGGGCGCACAAGCTGCCTCTGCCGGCGTGCAGACCCCTCCAAAGACAGGCTACTCCTGCCCTGGGAGCCCAGGGTCCAGTGGGGGACACGCAGGGAACACACGGGGGACACGTACTGCATAAGCACAGTGGCTGTTGTGCTCTGCGGCGGGAGGGCGGGGCACTGTGGGGGGGGACACCAGGGACCTCAGCCAATTGTTGGGGGTGAGGGAGGTTCCAGAAGGAGCGATAGCCAGCCTGAGATCTGAGGGCCGGAGAGAGCTGCCCAGAGAAGAAGGAGCAGAGCCAGGAGGGTGTTGGCTCAGATGTCGGCACAGGAGTCAGGGCCATGTTGGGGGAAGTGAGGCTGGGAGCAGGGCCAAGCGGGGGCGGTGGGGGAGGAGGCCGCCCCCACCAGGGGCACGGGAAGGGGTGGGAGAGCAGGGAGGGCCTATCTCGTGTTCAGAAAAATCATCGGGGCACAGTGAAGGGCACGGATTGGAGGGCAGGACAGGGCTTCAGGCCAGCAAGGACACTGCTGGGACAGTGCAGGCAAGATGGGCCAGCTCAGAGGCGAGTGAGCAGTTCGAGGGAAATTTAGGAGGGGGGCTCGACAGCCGTGGAGGGGGGCTTGGAGGGAGAGAAGCACAGGCTCCCACACACCTGGCCACAGCAGTGGTGGAAGGGATATCCCAGAGACAGGGTCTGCAGAGTCTGAGCCCCAGGCCCTGACCCCACGGGTGCATCTCAGCCCACTCAGCACAAGCGTGGTTGTCGTGAGCGTGGGTCCCGGCGACTGGCTGCAGGGTCTCCATCCTATGGCCAGCACAGGTCACCTACAATCCCTGTGACTCAGTTTGACCGTTTGTACAGTGAGGACCAGTCCCTCCCTCCTCAGGATGCTGTATCATGTGGGGACACATAGCAGTTCTGGACCAGCCCTGGGACCTGAGAAGTTCCCCTTGTCTTGGCTCATTTAGAATGTTGGAAGCAGGCATGCTCCCCTTCCTGACCCCTGAGAAAGATCACTGTGGAACTGGACCCTCGTCCGGTGAGTCCCTTGACTGCAGCTGTAGGATCTGAACGTAGGAACCAGTGTTTTGGCTCCTGTCTCCTCTCTCGTACCCAGGGCTGCCATCTGAGAGCTCTTGCTGGCACTCCTGACCCTGCCTTAACCAAGCTCAGCCAAGACTGCAAGAAGATATGCATCCAAGGAGGAGGCGGTCCTTGAGCAGAATCCTAAGGAGGCCGAGTCTCCTGGCGGAGGAGGTGTTGAGGTGCAGCAGCCCCCATGGTGGTGGGGATGGCAGGCAGCACAGGGAGAGCCCCAGGGGAGTGCCAAGCACTGAGGAAGCAACTGAGTTCAGGTGGGCTCAGGGTCTGTGCAGGGAGGGTGGAGGGTGGGCAGTGCCCAACGGTGGGCCTCAGAGGCCAGGGCCCAGGGAGCCACACAGCACCACTGAGCAGGGCATGGAGTGAGCAGCCCTGCACTCGGGGAAGCTCTGGAGGCAGGGAGGCCACGGGGCTATTTCCCTGTCACAGCGCGAGGAGACCAGGGCCCACAGTGGGCGGTGGCAGAAAGGGACAGGAGATCAAGTGTGAGGAATGGGCAGAAGGAGAATGGCCGAGGCCTTGCAGCGGATGGGGCTGTGAGTGGCGGCTCAGGGCCCAAGAGGCTCGAAGCTCAGGGCCCTGGGAGCTGGGAGTGGGCCGTAGGCTGCGGATCCATGGACACCCGGCTGGAGGGAAGGACGAGGCTGGCAACGGCCCTTGGTTCCACTATCAGGACCTTCTGGAAATGTACTGGCCAGCTGCACACGGGGTTGTGCTGGTCTCTGAAATCCTCTGACACCCCCAGAAAAAGCACTTTGTAATCACAAGGTGGTTTTGTCAGTGTTTTCAGTTTTGAGTTCACCAGTCTATGAACTTCTTCTAGAAGTCCAGGACAAAGTCGTGGGTGCCCACCAAAGTCCTCTCGAATAAGCAGCACCGATGACTTTCCTCACACTCACGTCGAAGGGGGGCTCTTCTCAGTACGTGCAGGACTTTCCTGCCTGCTCCTTGTTTTATGCCTTGATGTCCACTGTTGCCCTATGGCCCCCAACCTGCCAGCGGCCACCTGCACATTGCATTAGCCGGTGTCACTCTCCACCGGCCTATTAATCAGTCTTAAATACAGGACTTAACACCACACCGAGCCGTTTATCTGTAAGGCCCGGGCTTCAGGCTCCTCCGTTTCCCCCTGGGCCGTTGAGGAAATCGTTAACACGTACCAGCACGCAGCCCAGCTCAGTCTTCTGCTTTGCCTGTTAGTCAGACAGCCCGGGCCCAGTGTCTGCTCCCCCAGCGCCCACCTTCCCACTGTAGACATGGAGGGACCCACTCACACACCTGAGGCTTCGAAGGCATGTCTTTCTTGGTCATGAGCAACTGTCTGGCAGCGCGGCCCAGTGCCCTCTTCTATCCCCACTCACGTCCGTGCCTTGGAAGACACCTCTGAGGCCCATCCAAAGAGCTGGCAGCTGTGTCTGCACGAGCAATTAGCCCATTGACCGGTGTGCGCCCACTGAATGTCCCCAGAGGGGTCTCCCTTTGGTCCTGTCCCCAATTTCAGAGGATAATCGGAAGCCCCAGGAGAATAAGTGGCTGGGCAAGTGTCACAACTCTCAGCCGGTCTCCCGACCCCAGATGCAGGCATTTTCACAGCAGCATCCCTGGGCGTGGGCTGTGGCTTGTCCCCTCCTGGGCAGTAGGTGGGGCCTCTAAGCTTTCCCGTAGGGCTCAGCCCCAGGCTCCATCTGATTCTACTCCAACTGCGTCTCCCCAGTAAGAACTGCACAGCTCCGTCTTGACCACCCCTCGGATCACAAGAGATCATGCCAGCTTGCCCTTTTAAGTCACTATGTTTCCGGATGGCTTGTGACCTAGGAATAGATACCCAAAGCAACCTGAGGGCTGTGCCAGCAATTGTAGCCGTGTTGTGAGGATCCTGGGTGCCTTGTGTAGATGAGGCCCGGCTGAGCCGGAACTAGTTCTGGCCTGACTCTGCCACCGGCCAGCTGCGTGACCTTGAATGAGTCACTTTTCCTGAGTCCCAGTGTTCTCATCTGTCCGGTGGGAATTTCCACTCCTTCTGTATTGTTTCTGCCTGACTATGGTCATTTGTTTATATCAGCTGATAGAACCCAGGTTAGTAATGTAATTCTGAGGTTGGCTAATTTTGCTTGTCCTGTGGCCTCATCTGTATTCTCAGCCCAGCTGTGATTATGGGTTTCTGGAATTCCTACTTTCCGGGCTCCTGGTACCAGCATCTGGTACAAAAGGTGCTCAGATCTCGTGATGGTCAAAGATTCCCTTCCTTTTGCTTCCAGTTCCTCAAGAAGGATGCTCTTCTGGTTGGGCAGAACTCTCATTTCAGTCCCCTTCGCTGGAGAGGCAGCAGCAAGAGAGAGAGAGAGAGAGACGTCCATGGAAAAGGGTCCAGAGACAGAGGTCTCTTCCTGGCTCTGTTCTCAGTTCCTCAGAGGAACTTGATGTATAAAGTGAGGGGCTGTAGGGAGTCTGAGGACCTGAGATGCTCCACACACCCATTAGTTCATCCACTCAGCAAATATTTATCAAGCACTGATTGCCTTTGTGCCAAGTCCTCTGCTAGAAGCTGAGGATTCAGTGGTGGGGAAGAAAGACGCCATCCCCGCCCACCTGGAGCCTTACAGTCTAGAGGAAGACCGGCATTAAATAACTTCTTACACATGTAATCAGTCTACAAAGGGGTGGGGGAAGGAGCTAAGGGAGCAATGAGAGATTGTCCTGACCCAGTAGGAAGGGTGCTGATCCAAGAACACAAGGTGATCTATAGAATGGGCAAGTCTGGGCCCATTCTACCAAATAGGGTAGGAAAGGCAATCCAGGGACAAGAAGCGGCATACGCAAAGGTCCTGAGGTCTGGAGTGACTGGAGAACAAGAGAAAGAGAGACGCAGGTGAGGTGGACAGGAAGAGTCACCCCACTTAGGATCTGGTGTGGCCAAGCAGCCGATTTGGGATTTTATTCCAAGACCAACTTGAAGCCCTGGAGGTTATTCCCAGATGAGGTTAGATAAACACATTATCCTAGACAAGGTATGGACTGGATTAAGAGGGGGTAAGAGTCTAGAGCAGTTCAGAGGCCTTGGCAAAGGTCCAGAAGAGAGGATCAGTGTACAGGTAAAAGAAAGAGATGGAGGGACTTCGCTGGTGGCACAGTGGTTAAGAATCTGGCTGCCAATGCAGGGGACAGGGGTTCGATCCCTGGTCCAGGAAGATCCCACATGCCGTGGAGCAACTAAGCCCAAGCACCACAACTACTGAGCCCACCTGCCACAACTACTGAAGCCCGTGTACCTAGAACCCGTGCTCTGCAACAAGAGAAGCCACTGCAATGAGAAGCACGTGCACTGCAAAGAACAGTAGCCCCCACTCACTGCAACTAAAAAGAAAGCCCACGTGCAGCAATGAAGACCCAACGCAGCCAAAAATAAATAAATAAATAAATAATTTGTATTTTTAAAAAAAGAAAGAAAGAGATGGAGCAGTGAGACCAGAGCTTTCAGCTCCACCATCCACCTGCTCACCATATAGTTTTGAGCAGATCTTACTCGTTATGGTCCCTTTCTTGGTAGCACGGCAATAACCACCATACCACTGAGCTCACTGGGGCGCTGGCTTAAGGCAGACAGAGTGAGGAGGCTGTCAAGGTTCGCCCTGACGAAGATAGACCGTGATGGACCAGAGAGGGGGATGAAGGGGGCAGTGGCAGGGAAGGTGCCCAGGCTTCGGCTGGGTTAGCTAGGCGGCGGTACCAACAGTCTCCGAGATGCAGACTAGAGGGGTTGGGACTTGAGCTCAGTTACAGGCGTGTCGGGTCCACACCACTCGTGAGGCCCCCAGGCGAGGATGAAGTTTCGACCAGCCCGGGCAGGAACCGCTGATGATGGATGGAGAGGGTGGTCACTGCTGTGCTGGCAGCATCCCCTGCACAGGAACCTGCACTTTCCACGAACGCAGCACCTGCTATGCTCCTGGAAGATTCATCAGCTGCCGAAGGCAGGACACACGTTCACAGAAGACAACAACATTGGCGTGCTCACATGTGGGGAGTCTCAGCGGAATCCTGCTTCCCCTGAGAGACTTGAGAACGTGGACCTCTCTTCCGACTAACGCACAGCAGGGATGCTGGGGTCTTTTCTCAGTGCAGGGAAGATGGCATCTCTGTAGAAGATCAACTCTGTTTTTGTTTCATTTATTCTATGTGTTAATGGGTAGAATATGGTGTATGAGATAAAAGAAAAAAGAAGTAGACCTCCATGTCCCTTCCTGTGAAAAAGAAAATAGCTCTTTCCTCTTTCATCCATCAGATGAGGTGCTGTAACCAGAGTCTGTGGGGCTCACGGAGATGACCTGGTTACATGAGAGCTCAGAGCTCTGCCCGACCTTCCTCCTCCAGGTCCACCTGCAGGAGGTGGTGCCATCCGGCCTGCTTTCCACCTAGTTCAGGAGGACACCTGCTCTGTCGTCCATTTCAATGAAGCTTTTCCAAATGGAGTGCTGAGCTGGAAACAGGGAGACCCGGGCCCCACCCCAAGTCCCCCTGGAACCCACTGCTTGGCCTTGGACCCACCCAGTCTCTGCATCTCAGCTCCACGGAGTAGGGGGGTGGGGGTCGATGGCTGTGGATTCAACGGAAAGTGAAGGGAGGTCCAGGAGGAGGGTTGGAAGGTGGTGCCTTATGTAATCTTTGACGTCACACAGAGTTATGAACTTTTATGTGTCTCTAATTCTTTTGTATTTTTTAAATAACCTTTTAATTAAAGAATAACATATATACAAAAAGGCAGACAAGTTATAGGAGTGCCCTTTACTGGATCACAGAGCAAACACAGCCATGTTACTGGCACACAGAACAAAAAGCAGACAGACACAGCAGGGACCCAGGAGCCCCGCTGCACCTCTCGCAGCCCCCCACCCAGGGTGACAACATAATCCTGACCTCTGACCCCACAGCTGGATTTTCATATATATGTGTATACGTGTATGTTTAATATTTGTATTTAATGTACTATAAAATTCACCCTTTGGAGCATACAAGTCCATGTGTTTTGACACGTGCAGAGAGTCAGGTACCCCTGTGAGTCAAGGTAGGACAGTTCTATCACTCCAAAAATGTCCCCCCCCTTACCCCTAAATTGTTCTCTGCCCTCTAGTTTTGCCATTTCTAGAATGTGGAATGAAGAGAATCGCACTATGTAGCCTTCTGTGTCTGGCTTCTTTCCCCCAGCATAATGCGTTTGAGATGCACCCATGTTGTCACACGAGTCAATATTTCATTCCTTTTTATAGCTGAGCGGTTTCCATTGTTTGGATGGACCATAGCTTGTTCATCCACTCACCAGCTGAAGGATGTTTCGGTTGTATCTAGCTCTTGGCTGTCATGATTAAAGCTGCTATGTCCATTCACTTACAGGGTTTTGTGTGCTCATCAATTTACCTGTCTCTTGGGTGAATATCTTGGAGTGAGACAGCAGGATCACAGGGCAAGTGTATATTTCACTTCGCGAGAAGTTGCCACTGTTTCCCGAAGTGACCGTGCCATTTGCATTCCCACCAGCAGCGTACGAGTGTTCGGTTGCCTCACATCCTTGCCCACACTTTATATGGTTGGTCTTTTTACTTTTTGCCATTCTAGTGCAGGGACCCAGGCAGAGCTTATAGTGGGGCCGGACTGTCCACACGCACGTGCTCAAGGCCCTCAGGGTGCAAGACAGACCTTGGCAGGCAGGGCCAGAGGCAGACCTGGCCTGCCAGGTCATGAAGAAGGCATATTTGTCCAGAGGAGATGCAGGTGAGGGGACAGGACATATTCTATTTAGTAGTTAATTCACTTGATTTAATGAACTGTGGTTTGAGGGCTTCTGTTGAACACTTGCCCTAGTTCCCCAAAACAATGGGAACAGGCCTGATTTTTATTTCAGGGAGAGGTTAATGCAGACGTGGTTGGTTTAGGGAAGACAGAAATCTAGGAAAGAGGGAGAGAACGTTCCAAGGCTGCTTTGGCTTCGTTCCGCTTATCCTGAAATGTTTAGAAACTTCCCGTCCCGCTCCCCACCCCCACCCCGGGGGGATCCATCATCCCAAGTCACTTCCTGTTGGTGACCCTTTCTTCTCCAGCCCATCCAGGGGCGCTTGGGGGACACACAGAGCAGACTCTCACCCCTGCTTTCTAGAAAGCCCATCCTTGCCCCAGGGACTTTAAACACACTCTTGGAACCAGAGTGAATAAAAATTTAGCGTTCACAAACATGAAATTTGGCTGCAAGACTCTGTGCTCCAATCCCACCGTTCTGGGTCTCATCACCATGAGGAGATTAAAGCAAGAAGACACGAGCCTTCCCCCAGCTCCAAGCTCCTTAGCTTGAACTTGACTGGGATCGGCTGATAAGACCATACATGTAATGTCCCCCGCAATACACACTGCCCAGCATGACCTGATATGTTCTAGAAGTTCCTGTAGGCAGGGCAGGTGACCTCATATATTTAAAAGAAGATAGTCCTGCAGAAAGGAAGAAATGGCAGGTGTTGCTTACTTAGATTTTGAACAGTGATTCCTTTCACAGTTCTCGAGCTGTCCTCCAAATCACCCCTGCTATCACTGAGAAACCGACACTTGCAGTAAATCTCCAACAAAAACGGCAGGGACTACAAAACAAGGGGTCTGATTTTCAGTTACCTCTGACTGCCAAGTGACACTTGAGCAGGTCTTATCTGCAGGAGGTGAGGCCAGGAGTGGGTCCTGCTCTCAGGCCGGGGCTCCCCTTCCTGAGAGGCCCCACTGGATGAAAAGGGGCTGGGGAAAATGCCACTTGACAAGAACGGGGTGTTTTGGAGTCACACACAGCATTTCAGTTGTGCTTCCGATTTTTCAACTCCAATGATAAGGCAAAGTAACACAAGTCAGGAAGACGGCCTGCTCTTCCAAATGCCGCCATATGGGGTAACTTCAGAGAGCTGCCCACACACCTGCTGTTTCATCTTATTCCATGCTGCTCAAGTCATTTTCTTTATGAAAAGAATGAAAAAATATACAAGAAGAAAGAACACCTTGAGAAGTTCAGAGAAATAGAGACCTGAAAGATTTTGTCTTTAAGCCTAAAGCAATCAGAAGAAAATAAATTATAACAACTAGGGCAGAAAGCAGTAAAATTAAAAACAGAAAAATCAATAGAGAAAAATCAACAGAACCAAAAATCCGATTCTTTAAAAAGACCAATAAATTTGATAACCCTCTAGCCAGGCTAACCAAGTAAAAAGAGACACAACTTAGTAATATTAGAAATGAAAGAAGGATCATCTCTCTGATCTCACGCACATTAAAAGGATAATAAAGGAATATTATGGACAACTCTGTGCTCACAAACTTGATACCTGGGACGAAGTGGATCACTTACCTGAAAGACACAAACTACCAAAACTGACAAGATATAGATAATCTGATAAGACCTATAACTATTTTTTAAAAGAATCAGTCAATAATAATCTTCCAAAAAGCACCACCAGACCCAGATGGTTTCACTGGTGAATTCTAACAAATATTTAAGGGAAAAATATTGTCAATTCTCTACAAAATCTTCCAGAAAATAGAAGCAGAGGGAATACTTCCTAATTCAGCCTCTGAGGTCAATATTACCCTCATCCAAAAGCAGATAAAGAATTACAAGGAAAGAAAACAACTACAGAGCAATATCTCTTGTGCATAGATACAAAAATCCTTAACCAAATATTGGCAAATCAAACCCAACAATGTGTAAAAAGAATTACACACCACAGCCAAGTGGGATTTACTCCTTGTATACAAACTGGTTCCATATTCAAAAATCAACTCATGTCATATACCACGTACATAGGCAAAAGAAGAATGATCATAATGTCACATCAATTAATTAAGAAAAAAAACTTTAGGCAAAATCAACATCCATTTGTGTAAAAGCTCTTAGTAGACTAGAAATGTAAGGGAATGTCCTCAACTTGATAAAGAACATCTACAAAAACCCAACATCTAATACAACACTTAATGATGAGAAAGTGGGGGCTTTACCCCAAGACTGGGAACAAGGCCAGGGTGTCCCCTCTCACCACTCCTAGTCAACATTGTAGTCGAGTCCTAGATAGTGCAGTAAGACAATAAATAGAAATAAAACGTATACAGATTGAGAAGGAAGACATAAAATTTTATCCACAGGTGACATGATTACCTATGTCAAGTATCCCAAAATATCAACAAAAACAACCTTCCGGAAGTGATTATACAGAGGTCACAGGATACAAGGTTAATATATAAAAGTCAATTGTTTTCCTATATACCAGCAGTGAACAAGTGGAATTTGAAATTAATGTAATGTAAATTACCACATACATTTTTGCATATAAATGAAATACTTAAGTATCAATGTAACAAAACACGTATAAGATCTATATGGGGGAAACTACAAAACTCTGATAAAAAAAAATCAAAGAAGATCCAAATAAATGGAGAGGTACTCCATGTTCATGAATTGGAAGACTCAATATTGTTAAAGCATCAATTCTTATCAACTTGATCTATAGATTCAATGCAATCACAATCAAATTCCCAGCAAGTTATTTTGTGGATATTAGCAAACTGATTCTAAAGTTTATACAAAAGTCCCAGAATAGCCAACACAGTACTGAAGAAGAGGAACAGAGTTGGAGGACTGACATTACCTGTCCTCAAGATTTACTGTAAATCTACAGTAAACAAGACAGTGTGGTGTTGTTAAAAGAATATACAAATAGATCAGTGGAACAGAATAGAGAGCCCAGAAATAGACCCACACAAATATAATCAACTGATCCTTGACAAAGAAGTGAAGGCAATTCAACAGAGAAAGCATATTCTTTTCAACAAATAGTTCTGGAACAACTGGATACCTATATGACCAAAATATATATAGATATAGATATGTATACATATGCATGCATATATATATATATACACACACACACACACATATATATATGCAGAGAGAGAAAAAGACAGACCTAACACATTTCACAAAAATTAACTCAAAATGGATCAAAGAGGTATATGTAAAGTGCAAAGCTACAAAATCTTTAGAATGTTACATAGGAGAATAACCTAGGTGATCTAGGGTTCGGTGATGAGTTTTTTATATATACCACCAAAATCACAATTCATAATCGAAAAATTGATGTTAGGCTTTATTAAAATTTAGAGACTTCTGCTTTGCCAAAGATACTGTTAATAGAATGAAAAGGTAAACAACAGATTGGGAGAAGAATATTTGCAAAACACATATCTGATGAAGGACTTGTATCCATAATATACAAGAACTCTTAAAACTCAAAAATAAGAAAACAAAAAACTCAATTTGAAAGAAGACAAAAATATCTGAACAGACCCCTCATGAAATAAGATGTACAAATGGAAAATCAGCATATAAAAAGATGTTCACATCATCTGTCATTAGGGAATTTTAAATTAAAATGACAATGAGGTACTATGACATACCTGTTAGAATGGCTAAAATCCAAAAATCTGACAATTCCAAATGCTGATCAGAATACAGAGCAACAGGAACTTACTTTCTTTATTGGTGAGAATGAAAAATCGTACAGCCACCTTGGAAGACAGTTTAGTAGTTTCTCACAAAGCTAAACATAGACTTACCATATGATCCAACAATTGTGCTCCTTGGTATTTACACAATTGAATTGAAAACTCATGTCCACACAAAAACTAAATACAAATGTTTATAGAAACTTTATTTATAATTTCCCAAAACTGGAATCAACCAAGCTGTTCTTCAATAGGTAAATGTATAAACAAACTACCATATGACCCAGCAATCCCATTACTGGGCATATACCCTGAGAAGACCATAATTCAAAAAGAGTCACGTACCACAATGTTCACTGCAGCACGATTTACAATAGCCAGGACATGGAAGCAACCTAAGGGTCCGTCGACAGATGAATGGATAAAGAAGATGTGGCACATATATACAGTGGAATATTACTCAGCCATAAAAAGAAATGAAATTGAGTTATTTGTAGTGAGGTAGATGGACCTAGAGTCTGTCATACAGAGTGAAGTAAGTCAGAAAGAGAAAAACAAATACCGTGTGCTAACACATATATATGGAATCTAAAAAAAAAAAATAGTTCTGAGGACTCTAGGGGCAGGACAGGAATAAAGATGCAGACGCAGAGAATGGGCTTGAGGACACGGGGAGGGGGAAGGGTAAGCTGGGACGAAGTGAGAGAGTGGCGTGGACATATACACACTACCAAATGTAAAACAGATAGCTAGTGGGAAGCAGCCGCATAGCACAGGGAGATCAGCTCGGTGCTTTGTGTCCACCTAGAGGGGTGGGATATGGAGTGTGGGAGGGAGATGCAAGAGGGAGGGGATATGGGAATATATGTATATGTATAGCTGATTCACTTTGTTATACAGCAGCAACTAACACACCAATGTAAAGCAATTATACCTTTTTTTTTTACATCTTTATTAGAGTATAATTGCTTTACAGTGGTGTGTTAGTTGCTGCTGTATAACAAAGTGAATCAGTTATACATATACATGTATCTCTTCCCTCTTGCGTCTCCCTACCTTAATAAAGATGTTTAAAAAAAAAAAACTGGTACATCCGTACAATGGGATATTATTCAGCGATAAAAAGAATGAGCTATCAAGACATGGAAAGACAGGGAGGAACTTTAAATGGATATTACTCGATCAAAGAAGCCAGTCTGGAAAGCCTGCATACTGTATGATTCCAACTACATAACATTCCAGAAAAGGCAAAACCACGTGACAGTATAAAGCTCAGTGGTGGCCAGGAGTTTGGAACGAGGCAGGAAAGGATGAGCAGGTGAAAGGCAGGGGATTTTTAGGGCAGTTCAACTGTCCTGCATGATACTGTAATGTCAGATACGTGACATTACGCATTTGTCAAAATCTATAAAACTTTACAACACAGAGTGAACTGCATTGCATGCTAATTTTTTAAAAATTGTTTAGGAACTGGAGGAATCCCAGGAAAAAATGCATACTTTGATAAGAGGATAGAAATATATTACAAATATATGAAACAACCTCACTGAAGGGGTGGTGGGAACGGACTGACTTAAGGTTGGAAATAAATGGAGTCTGTAAGACTAAACCAAAAGGAACTGTGTATAAGTACCGTATCCCCATGAGGATATGGTTAACAGTTCTGGTACTCTTTACGCAATCTGCTGGAATTGAAAGACGGAGTAAAGGGACGGTGGATGGTGGGAGCCATGTTCTCACTGTTGGCGGCGAAACTTATAGCTTAGCAAGGAGAGGGGGGTAGAATGACCCGTGAGGTACTGGACCACAGTTAGAGAATCAGTGGAACTCATGTTCAACCTAATGTACATACAGATGTATGTATGTACACAGAGGAATATTTGTACACATGTATATATACCTGGGTTTGTATATACACATATATTTCCTTGCTCTGCCGATCAAGAGGGCCTAAAAGACAAGACTCCTTCATGCAAAAAACACACCCAGCACCCAGACCTTGGTTTCTAATACCATTCTTCAATGAAAGGGAACAAGACACCTTAGAGAAATGGCTGATTCTAGGACTGGGGCAAGAAATATACAAGATAAGCCTGGAGAAGAAAGTAAGAAAGAGAAAGAGAGGAAAAAAGAAAGAAAGCAGGAAAGAAGGGGGGGGGGCATCTAAAGGAGTTGAAATTTTAGATCCACACAAAAACCTGCACACAGCTGTTTATAAAATCTTATTCATGATTGCCCAAACTTGGAAACAACCAAGATGTCCTTCAGTAGGTGGATGGATAAATAAACTGTGGTACATCTAGACAGTGGAATATTATTCAGCACTAAAAAGAAATGAACCTTCAAGCCATGAAAAGACATAAAGAAACTTTAAATGCATATTACTAAGTGAAAGAAGCCAATCTGAAAAAGGCTTCTTTTCATATATGCTGTATGATTCCAGCTATACGACATTCTGGAAAAGGACAAACTACAGAGACAGTAAAAAGATCAGGGGTTGTTAGGGACCGGGAGGATGAAGGGATGACGAGGCAGAACACAGAGGATCCTTAGGGCAATGAAACTATTTGGTATGACAGTACAATGCTAGATGCATGTCATTACACATGTGTCCAAACCTATACAATGTACCACACAAAAAGTGAACAGGAGGGTAAACCATAAACCCTGGGTGGGTGATGGTGATGTGTCAGTGTAGGTTCATCAGTTATAACAAATGTACCCTCTGGCGGGAGATGCTGCCAACGGGGAGGGTCTGCCTGCCTGTGAGGGGAAAGCACGGGGTATGTGGGAAGTCTCTGTGCTTTCCTCTCACCATTGCTGTGAACTTAAAACAGCTCTAAAAAAAATAAAAGTTTTAAAACTATCCTAAAAATAAAAATAAAATTTTAAAAGTTAATAAACTAAAAATTTAAATCTGAAAAGGAAGGAAGGAAGGAAGGAAGGAAGGAAAGAAGGAAGGAAGGAAGGAAGGGAGGGAGGGAGGGAGGGAGGGTACATTGATGCGGGTATGTATGTCAAAGGGGCATATGAGTCAAATGAAATAGCCCCAGTGGCCAAAGCAGGAACAATTTGAACAACAAAAAAAGTACTATTGAATTAAAACGCAAAGTATAAAATAAACATCCATGAGTCCACATTGATATAAATATTGATAAAATTAATAAAAAGGTAACAAGAGGTAAATGTACAGCATGGCAACTATAGTTAATAATACTGTATTGTACATTTGAAAGTTGCTGAGAGTAAATCTTAAAAGTTCTCATCACAAGAAAAAAGAATTCTGTAACTACGTATGATGACAGATGTTAACTAGACTTACTGTGGTGATTATTTCCCAATATATACAAATATCGAATCACTGCGTTGTACACCTGAAACAAGCATGATGTTGTATGTCAATTATACTCAATAAGAAGTAAAGAAATGGGTAAGAAGAGACAAATCACCAGTGCAGAAGAATTCCAAATAAAGCTTGCAGATACCCCACCCTAAAAGAGGGGGGAACATAACTCCTCCCTGATACTGAAGGGGTCAGTGTGGGAAGGAGGGAAAAGGGAGAAACTTCACGGCGGAAAAACCGGATAGACGCTGCTTCAGCCAGGAGGTCAAGGTCAACACCAGGGGTCATAACTCATGTTGGTAACAGGTAGTCTTGAGGAAAATAGCCCTTTACCTCCTCCAAACCATAACTTAAGTCTAATCACGAGAAAAACGTCAGATGGGTTTCTCTGGAGGGGCGCTTGCAATACACCTGTCCAGTTCTCCTCAAGATTTTGTCAGGATCATCAAAGGCGAGGCAGGTCAGAAGCTGTCCCAGCCACGAGCAGCCTAAGGAGGCATGATGAATAAATGCAGTGTGATGTGAGAAGAGAAAAAGAGCGCTAGGTGAAAACTAAGGAAATCTGAATACGGAATATGGACTTCTGTTAATAAGGATGTATCGCAATTGTACAAAACGTAGCAATTTACTGGTGTTAATCACTAATAAGCTCGGGAAACTGTGGAGGTGGGGTATAGAGAACTCTGTGTACTGCGAGTTCAACTTTTCTATAAACCCAAAACTGTTCTAAAAAGTAATGTTGGGGCTTCCCTAGCGGCGCAGTGGTTAAGAATCTGCCTGCCAACGCAGGGGACAAGGGTTCGAGCCCTGGTCCGGGAGGATCCCACATGCCGCAGAGCAGCTGGGCCCATGCTCTGCAGCTGCTGAGCCTGCGTGCCCGGAGCCTGTGCTCCGCAACGAGGGAGGCCACCGCAATGGGAGGCCCACACACCACGGCAAAGAGTGACCCCCGCTCGCCTCGACTAGAGAGAGCCCGCGCGCAGCAACGAAGACCCAATACAGCCAAAAATAAATAAATTTATAAGAATAATAATAATGTCTATTAGGGTTTTAAGTTTAAGAAAGAGAAAAAACAGACAAACTTTACCAGGAAGTTGTAGATTGCTGAGGAAACACTGGGTTGTTTTCGGGCTCAGAATGGGCATTGAGTTGATTTGATTCAGCCTCTCACACTTACCACAAACTTACCTCAACTGGGAGCTGCTTTCATGCCCCAGCTATAAGGAAAAGTCTAGATACCTCCCTCCATTTCTCCAAAAGCACAGTGAGCTTGGCCTATGGCATTCATGCTAAGAGTTCTGCTGATCTCCTTTCTTCGACTTTCTCAAACTTAGGGCCGTGTCACTATTGTCGATGGGTCAACCCAGTTCAGAGCTTGTTCTTGCCTTGCACATACACCTAAACCCTAATTACTGGCCAGGTGGCCTCAGACAGTGCTTCCTAAGGTCCCTGTTGGCACACCGAGCTCCTGCAGGTCTGTTGTCTCCTTGCTGTTCTATCAAAGAGCCATTTATCAGTTTCTCTGTAAACTCTAAAAACGTTAAAGCATAACATACTGTAAAGTACACAGACATTTTTGTCAATGTTCATAAAAATATAGAGGGGTAATTTATATTCAATAAAATGCATAAATCTTAAGTTCATTCATTTATCTCAATGAATTTTTGCAAACGAATAAACTCCTGGAACTATCACCAAGTTCAAGACATACAGCACTACAGGCATTCTGAGTGTGTGCGTGTGTGTGTGTGCGTGTGTGTGTGCGTGTGTGTGTGTGCGTGTAACTTACCAGATGGAGATGAAATACATTTTTCTAATCCCTGCTGTTCTGAGCTGCAGGCACATTTCTGCTCTTTCCAGCTGAGCTTCACCGTTTCCAGGACTCCTATGCTTTGCCTCACTGGAGTCTATTTTAAACGTTTCCTGGCTGCTTTTTACTCAGAAAGAGAACTACAATGAACTTCTTGAACTGGCATCCTTCAGATAAAGAGGCTGAATCTCAGTTTTCTGCTCGTGACTGACCCATGGCTTATCTTTAAAACAATTCTGTGCTTCTTGCAGAGAGAGCGGAAGCCCTGGGAGTTTGAGGTGAATTCACTGATGCGATGGCAGAAGCCGAGATGAGCGGGCTCCCGGGGACCCTCCTGCCCTCGGCTGAGCGCTGATACTTAATAGCTGTGCTGGAACGTAGCTGCCCACACCAGGGTCTTGTGTCCCAGGGGAAGGAGTGGTTCTTCAGCTGCATCACCATTCCCCCAGGGGGCTTGTCAGTCACAGACCCTTGGCCCCAGCCCCAGGGTTTCTGAATCAGAAGGTCTGGGGTGGGGGGCAAGGTTTTTCATCTTTATCAGGTTCCCAGGTGATGCTGCCCCTGCTGCCTTTGGGGACCACACTCTGAACCACCGTGTTCCGGGCCGGGCTGGCTCCTGCCTGCTCAGGACTTTGAGCTGAGAGCTGCAGCACCAAGGGGACCAGGTGTGCTCGACTCCCAGCTCTCAGGACCATCCAGTGTTTCTTCATCTGAGTTCTTCACGGAGGACGGAAGGAACTCTGTCCAAGACTTGAGAGCTGCGCTCTGGGTGTCCTTTCCCTGACCCATGGCTCTGGAAGACGTCCTGGTCAGCAGGGCCTGGGGCTCCTTTACAGAGATGCTCTTGGTATCACAGCTAAGCCACAGGCTTTGGGGGCAGAAAGACGAGGGCAGGAGTCCCAGGTTAGCCACTCACTAGCTGTCAAATGGGGCATTTCTTGCAGGGCTTGTGCAGGTTTAAACGACTCAGTGGAGACAGGGTGGAGCTTGGGGTCGGGCACTTTGAACACACGCGGTTCGGTGAATGTTCCTTGGATGGTGACGCTGGGGGGCAGGCAAGTCCTTGTTTGAGCTGAGCTGGGTTCAGAGCCATCTGGGCACCCCTGACAAATGGGTGGGGACTGAGGGCCTCGTGGGGGTCACAGTAAATTTGACCCAATAACTAAGCCTCAGAGTAAACAAGGGGAGGGTCCCTTGGCACCCTGGGTTCACCCCGTTACTGAAACCCTCATCACACTGAATTTCAAAGGCTCTTCGATTCATCCAGGGTTTCTCAATCTCAGCTGGATTGGCACTTGGGGTCAGATAATTCTTGGTTGTGGGGCTGGAGTGTGTATTGTAGGACTCTAGCAGCATCCCTGGCCTCCACCTACTGGAGACCAGTACCAACCCCTCCCCTTCAGGTCAGGACAGCCCAAAATGTCTCCAGATGCCATCCAGTGTCCCCTGGAGGCAGAATAGCCCCCAGCTGAGAACTGCAGTTAGTCTGTGAGCTCCTGGCTGAGAGGGACCATTCCTTCTGTCTCTGTGTCTCCAGGGCCCAGCACACAGTAGGTGCTCACTAAAGGGAAACACCCCACCTGCCTGCATCGGGCGCTGTGTGCAGCATCTCACACTCATTAGGCCACTGGATCTTCACAACCTCCTGTGAGGAAGACTCGTGTGAGACACGAGGAAACCAAGACACAGCAGGTGAAGCCACTTGCCCAGGATTCCTGGCCAGTTCGCAACAGAGTCCGCACTTAAACTCCATACTCTGCTCCCACCTGACTGGCTCAGCTGAGGCCGGCGCCACTTCCTGTCCCACAGGAAGTAAACTCTGCTTTTTAAGGCATGACCTTGGCACTAAACCATGTTTTCCGTGGAAGGTCAGGCAGCTCTTGTTACACCAGGAGCTTTGAGATATCCCGCCCTTCTGGGGAAGGATAGAAAGACCGACTTGAACGTTAGGGGAAAATGATTGCTGATGACCATACAAAAATCGAATGCCAAAGGAAGCCATTGCCAAGGGGAAAGCCAAGATGGGACAGAACGTGGGCTCTGGAATAACGGATACAGGAGTCACAGTAAGTTAAAAAAAAAAAAGTGAGCTTGCTTTTCCCCTTTCATCAAAGTACTGATGATCAGAAGATAAATCATGTTTGGAGAAGAATCAAAGTGATTGGATTAAGCTTTCCTGCAGTGCTTCTGACTAATCTTGGATCTGGGGAACTTAACTGAAAACTTACCTCCGCAGAACACTTGAACTCTCCAGCTTTCAGAGGGACACTCTTGTCGATTCTGCAGAATCCCAGCGAGACATTTCCTTCTACAGAAATGCACCATACCTGAGATACAGATACAAATGCTCTGTTCTCCCAGCAGTTGTGCTGGGTTCATGGATTATAATTCAAGTAATGGTCCATGATGAGATCATCCTCTTGCCTAACAAGCTGAAATCAAAATAGTCCCCGTTCCAAGCAAGCATTCCTTTCTCCTCAATGAGAGGGAAGAGGTGTGACGTTACATGACCTCTCGGTTCTAGAGATTTCCCCGGCTGATGGCACAGTGAAATGATCTGCCCATCGCTGAGATTTCAGTGAGCTCAAAAGTTTTCCTGGGTTCCCTCCTGGGAGCGATTTCATTCTTCATCTGCCCGCAGTGCTCCAGAAATACCCTGTACTTGTGAGCAAATCCCTAACAAGATTTCCAACTAGACCCTTGGTGGTGGAATTTGCCAAAACAGGGACGCGAAAAATAGATGAGCTGTTCTCCTAACTGGGTGTCCCCAGACCCGGGAATCAGGGTGAGGGTCCCAGGCCCACTGGTTCCTGTGACATGGTGACTCTCCGGCTGGAAGGCGGCCCTCGCCAGGGTCCCTCCCACCCGCTCGGGGGACCTAGGCCATCCCCAGGGGGCAGCTTTCCCTCCACAGTCTCGAGCCTCGTGAGGATAGGGAGGTCAGGACGGTGGGTGTGCAGAGAGGTGGAGAGAAGGTAAGACTGGAAAACATTCAGAAACTATGACAACTGTGTCGGGAGCCTGAGTCCCACGGAGCCAGGCAGGAGCTCTGGTGCTCGTCTTTCCCAGCTGTGACGTCGTGGCAGGTCACTGAAGTTATGCAACCTCCAGGTTTCTGACCTAAGAATCAGAGGACAGGCTGCTCTTTGTAAATTAAACGTCAACTGTACTCACACCCCCAGGAAGGAGTACATTAGGACGTGGTGAAAGCTGAATCGTGTGACTGTGTGTGAGTATATTATCAGACTCATGACTGTCACGTGTTGTCTCTCTCCTGCTAGGATTTACACTCCACAAGGGCAAACCATCCTCGCTGGTGTGTCTTTTGTGCCGACTGTCACGCAGACGCCTAGGCGCTCAGGAAACGTTGGTTAAGAGAAGGAAGAGTGTGGCACACACTCCCCTGCCCCCAGCATCACCCACGGCGCCCCTTCCCACACCTCGCACGGCCGCGTTTCCCACCACCTGCATATGGCATATCTTCCCCCAAAGTGTGGGGAGGACACAGAGGTTCTGCTCGAAGGACCAGCAACCTGGGTCAGTATCGACCCCATCACTAACCGCTCACGTGGTTTTGGGCGGGTCCCTTCCCTGCTCAGGGCCTCCTTTGCACAAAGATGGGGTTGCCTCAGGCCAGTGGCTTTTGGTCTGGCTCCACAAACACTTGAGGTGGTTTTCCCACCAAGACCTCTGGCGTCCTCATCCCTGGGCCCTGACCCGCACCTCACCTGAGTCATTCTATTTGTGCATTTCCGTGTGTGTAGCTTCTGAGAAAGATGTTGCTGGAACTAAACAAAGTTCCATCCCAAGTCCCTTCTCCATTCTAACTACGATGCATGGGCATGACACAGACACAGCTGGGAGAGAGACGTGACGTCCTCGTGGACACCACGCTGCCTCTTGCAGGACATCTGAAATTCCGCAGTGGACAGCTCTGTGTTTCGCGAGGGGCTCTCATGGCATCTGCAAGACAGGCAGGCCCGAGTCACCCTGGGCAGTGGGCCCTCCCAGGAGGATGAATCTCCCCAACAGGACACAGACATCCCCACCACCTACCACTGAGGCAGCGCCCGTCAGCTCCGTCTCCAACGTTCCACGGTTTCCATCATAAACTTGCATCATCCCAAGCCTTGGCCTCTATCACTGCCCCCAGAAAACCTTGCCTGAAAGATGGGCGCCACGCCCTGCCCAAACGTTTCTGCTTCTGCACAGAACTTTCCATCCAGCTGTCCAGCTGTCCCTGAGCAGCAGTGATGCGGCTTCATCATAGTTTGAGGTACTGCACTGCGTAGATCCCACCAGTGAGGAGACGGCTCTAGGCAGTTTATTACTCACACAAGAGGCACAAGCAAGATCATCTTGGTATCATGTTCCTGCATCCCTAGTCTCAGATGATGACACTGAACTGGAGGAACCAGATGACAGCCATGAGCAGAGGAAGTCTGTCACAGGAGAGACGATTCTAAAATACACCCACGTGTCCTGACAGCTGCAGCTGTGCCCTAAGGGGGGCCAGGGGCGAGCCCCGGGTCTCACCAGAACAAGGAAGTGGATGAGACACTATGACTGCCTCTCACGAGACAGGGAACCTCCTGCGAGACAGGGAGTGGGGGAGACATGGCCTCAAGGCGAGCTACCCCAGAACCACCCAGCTTGCCGTGTTTCTGGAAGGATCAGCAGGTGTTCTGCGTGGAACGTGCAAGGGCCCTGTGGTACGGTTCCCCCCCCCAACACTACCTCCTTCCCCTTCTCTAAGGAAAAGGGTATGTCCTCTTGTCGAAGCGTAAACTCACTCTCAGCTCTTTGGATTTTACTGCAACTCTCCTCGGAAACCCGTTTCATCAATGATCCCTTCTCTTTTCTGAATCTTCATCCTACCCGGCCTGCTGGGTGCTTAGACACAGTATGAAAACACGCTGCACACACTTAACTTAAAAAGAAGATAAACTACTAAAAAACATACTTCTGAATCTCCCCTAAATCGTCACTCTCTCTACCTCTCTTTTCTCTTTCCCTCTCTCTGGACACACCCATCTACACGCCAGACTTCGGCTGTTACTTCTGTGTTGAATATGCCTCGATCTGACGCCCAGCCCATCCTCTGGAGCTGCTTCCACAGAGCCGGGTGTTGACCGAGTATCTCCACCTGACTGTCAGAAGAACATCTCACATTTAACACGGTTATGAAACAACTGCTCATTCCCCTTCAAGCCTGCTGCTCTTCCCCGTGTGCACCTCCAAGAGCCCACTTACAGAACCCAGAAATGTGGCAGACAGCCTAGACTTCTCTTTCTCGTACCCCTAACTTCCAATATCCATTTGGAGACTAAGTCTTGTTTATTTTTAAACGTTTCTTTCCTTTTTAAAGAAAAATACTTCCTTTTATTATCACCATAGTTTTTGCATCTAGATACGTAGCCTTAATAGCTCAAAAGCTTAGTGATAAATATTAAATAGATTTTAATTTTGTCCCACTCTGCCAAGAAAAATTAACATTGGTTATGTGTAATCTGGGCCCACTTCCATGAGTAACGTGTATGGCTGTACAAATGGCTTAGCTTCTCCTGCTGAATATTCAGAACCAAGACCCCAGAAAGATGGGACCGGGTAAGAATTATTTTATAAAGTGTACTACACAAAATGATGACTAATTTTAAGCTAAATTCTAAAGTAAGGATGAGAGGAAATGAGGGATATTTTCTTCTAGAAACAATTTATAAAGAGTTCTAATCCATAATTTTTTTTTTTACAAAATGGTTGTAGGAAGAGGTAAAATCTCAACCTGAAATTCAGAATATTGTGAGGGAGTTTCACTTCCAGGTGTGATGTCGTGTCTGGAAAGAGACTTTCCATTCAGGTAAAAGCTGGACAAAGAGATAAAAACTAAAACACCTTTTTTGAGACATTGGACTCAGGAATGTAAACTCTGAAAGAAAGGGAAGACATGTGAGCAGTGAACCTTATAATTACTCTAAAATGACAGCTGAAGGCACTTTCTGGACCACAGTACAGGGACAGGCTGGCAGTCTTGCAGCATCGAGGAGAAAGAGATCAACGTTCCAGAAGGCTGGGTGAGCAGAATCTGCACTGCAGAGAACCAGAGAGAAAGGAGCTACACAGAGAAAGAGCTACACACCTCAGAGGTGTCTGCTTGCTCTACATTAAGCTTCTTATGTGTAGAGTAAAGCTACCTGTGGTAGGCAAAGACATTCTGGGGAGTTATAAGCAGAGCAATGCCCAGAACTCACGCAGGGCTGGGAACATTTGAGTTCTGACCAACAACAGTGGATAGAACTTGTTGACTACCTTTGGAGTAAAGGCTAATTGAGATCTTCCCCAGCAAAGCTTATAAACAAGCCTTGAAATGACTAAATGGATCCACAAACAGCTCAAATGACTGGCAAAACAATCTTCATTCTTTAAAGGGAGAGACCACAATCTGGTACTCAACAATGTATTATGACAATGCCCAGTAACTGGTCAAAAATTACTAGACATGTTAAGAAGCAGAGATATGTGATCCACAGCCAGGAGAGAAAATCACTCAATAGAAATAGACAGAGAAATGACAGAGATTTTGGAATTAGAAGACAAGTAGCTATCACAAATATTCCCAACCTGCTCGAGGATTTAAAGGAAAACATGAGAAGAGAGATTGAAGAAATTTTTTTTTTAAATCCAAATGGAATTTATAGCTATGAAAAATACAACATTTAAAAGGAAAACTTTACTCAGTAAGATTATCAATAGATTAAACATTGCAGAAATTTGGTTCATAAACTTGAAGACATAGCCGTAGAAATTATCCAATTGAAGCATAAAGGGAAATAAGATTCAGAGCTAATGAACAGAGCCTCAGAAACTTGAGTGTAATATCAATCCGTCTAGCATATGACTATTAGAAGTTTCCTTCTAATGGAAAGAGGAGGAAAAATAATATTCAAACAAATAATGGTCAAAATTTTTCCAGTTCATTATAAATTATGAGCATAATTTCTAAAGTATAAATCTATAGATAAAAATAAACCAGCAGCCAACTCCTATAAGGAAAAAACAAACGTATAATGACATATAATCATCATTATAGCATTATGCAGAGTATTATCACTGCCCTTCCAGTCCTCTGTGCTCCACCTGTTCATCCCTTCCTTCCCCCAGCCCCAGGCAACTACTGATGTTTTTACTGTGTCCATAGTTTAGCCTTTTTCAGAATGTCATCTAGCTGGAACACAGTATGTAGCCTTTTCAGACTGGCTTCTTTCACTTAGTAATTAGCATTTAAGGTTCCTCTGTGTCTTTTCATGGCTTCATAGCTCACTCCTTTTTACGTGTTGAATAATATTCCATTGTCTGTATGTACCACATTTTATTTATCCATTCGCCTACTGAAGGATATCTTGGTTGCTTTCAATTTGGGGCAATTATGAATAAAGCTGCTATAAACATCTGTGGGCAGCTTTTTGTGTGGACATAAGTTTTCAACTCCTTTGGATAAATACCAGGGAGAGAAATTTCTGGATCCTGTGGTAAGAGTATGTTTAGTTTTGTAAGAAAATACCTTCCACAGTGGCTTCCACAGTGGCTGCACTGTTTTGCATTCCCACCAGCAGTGAATGAGAGTTCCTGTTCCTCTACTTCCTGAGCAGCACTAGATATTGTCAGTGTTCCAGATTTGGGCCATTCTAATAGGGGTGTAGGGATATCTTGTTGTTGTTTTAATTTTCATTTCCCAGATGATACATGAAGTGGAACATCTTTTCATATACGTATTTACTATCTGCATGCCTTCTTTGGTGAGATGTCTGTTGAGGCTTTTGTCTTGGTTTTTAACCAGGTTGTTTATTTTCTTTTTGAGTTTTAAGAGTTCCTTGTATATTTTGGATAACATCCCTTTATCAGATATCTCTTTGGCAAATATTTTCTTTCAATCTGTGGTTTGTCTTCTCATTCTCTTGACATTGTCTTTTAGAAAGCAGAAGTTTTAATTTTCACAAAATCCAGCTTAGCAAGTATTTCTTTCATGGATCATGCTTTTGCGTTGTGTCTAAAAACTCACTGCCACTCCCAAGGTCATCTAGGTTTTGTCTTTGTTTACATTTTATCTTTTTGGAGTTTATAGTTTTGAGTTTTATATTTAAATGCAAGGTCTGTGATGCACTCTGAGGTAATTTGGGGCCAGGGTGTAAGGTCTGTGAATGCAAGGTCTGTGATGCACTTTGAGGTAATTTGGGCCAAGGGTGTAAAGTCTGTGAATGCAAGGTTTGTGATGCACTTTGAGGTAATTTGGGGCAAGGGTGTAAGGTCTGTGTCTAGATTCCTTTTTTTTTTTTTTAACATGTGGCTGTTTGGTTGTTCCAGTACCATTTGTTGAAAACACTATCTTGTCCCATCCTGTTGCCTTTATTCCTTTGTCAAAGATCAGTTGACTATATCTATGGGGTTATAGCTCTGGCCTCTTTATGATGTTCCAGAGATATATTTGTCTGTTCTTTTGCCAATCCCATGACATCTTGATTACTGTAACTTTGCAGTAAGTCTTGAAATCAGGTACAGTCAGTACTCTGACTTTGTTCTTCTCTGTCAATGTTGTGTTGGCTATTCTGGGTCTCTTGCACTCCCTATAAACTTTAGAATCCATTTGTCAATGTCCACTAAATAATTTGCTGAGATTTTGATTGGGATTGCATTGAATCTATTGATCAAGTTGGGGAGAACTGATTCTTTTTTTTTTTAATTACTTTATTTATTTATTATTATTTTTGGATGTGTTGGGTCTTCGTTGCTGTGCACAGGCTTTCTCTAGTTGTGGCAAGTGGAGGCTACTCTTCATTGCAGTGCATGGGCTTCTCTTTGCAGTGGCTTCTCTTGTTGGGGAGCATGGACTCTAGGCGCACGGGCTTCAGTAGTTGTGGCATGCAGGCTCATTAGTTGTGGCTCTCAGGCTCTAGAGCACAGGCTCAGTAGTAGTGGCACATGGGCATATGGGATCTTCCCAGACCAGGGCTCGAACCAGTGTCTCCTGCATTGGCAGGCAGATTCTTAACCACTGCACCACCAGGGAAGTCCAACTGATTCTTGATAATATTGACTCTTTCTGTCCATGAATGTGGAATATCTCTCCATTTATTCAGTTCTTTGAATTCCTTTATCAGACTTTTGTAGTTTCCCTCCTATAGATCTCACACATATTTCGTTAAGTTTATACCTAAGTATTGCACTTGGAGGGTGGGGAGTGCTAATGTAAGTGATATTGTGTTTTTAATTTCAAATTCCACTTGTTCACCACTGGTCTATAGGAAACAATTAGCTTAACTTTTGTATATTAATTTGCATCCTGTAACCTTGCTATAGTCACTTAGTTCTAACAGTTTTGGTAAATTCTTTTGAATTTTCCACATTAACTATCGTATCATCTGTGAACAAAGACAGTTTTATTTTTTCCTTTCCAATCTGTATACGTTTCATTTCCTTGTGAGTGTGTGTGTGTGTGTGTGTGTGTGTGTGTGTGTGTGTGTGTTATTGCATTTGCTCGGAATTCCAGCACAATTTTTTTTTCTATTTTTATTTTTATCTATTTATTTTGGAACATCTTTATTGGAGTATAATTGCTTTACAATGGTGTGTTAGTTTCTGCTTGGAAAACTTCCTGTTCCTCACCATGAAGTATGTTAGATGTAGGCTTTGTGTAGATATTCTTTATCAAGTTGAGGAAGTTCTCCTCTCTTCCTAGTTCACTGAGAGTTCTTATCATGAATATGTGTTGGATTTTGTCAAATGCTTTTTCTGCATCTATTGATAATGATCATGTGACTTTAGGCTGTTGATGTGCTGAGTTACATTAATCAAATTTTGGGTGTTTGTTATTCAATCTTGTAATCAAATTTGCTTCTTTTTTTCCTGTTCATCTCTAATTCTTAATGATCAATATCTACCTGCAGTTCTATATTAGGACTTTACATTTGGGGGCTTTTAATCTTGATTTATCTCCTGGTAGTCTAGCGTAGGTTTAGGGTAACTCAGGAATGAGCTTTAGGGATGTATTGTCTGCGCTTCTGCCTTCTTGCACTTTTTTAACAGTTGCTTTCATGCACAAAGGTTGCAATGCCCAGCCCTGAGCAGTTCCGATATTTGAGAGGCATTTATCTGCTCTCACAGACTGAGATGGGGGCAGGGTGTCATCGGGGTATCTAAACGCACTGCTGAACCTGGTGCGTTCTGTAGGTATTTTGTGGGTTGGTTGATCCAGACGTAGGACGTGCTGTCCTGCACCTCCTTACTGGCCTTATGCCCTCTCCTTCTGAGCTTCATGCCTGCAGGAGGAGACCCCTGCCCTCTGAGGTCGGGGAGACACCACCTGCCAGCTCTCTTCTCTTCGTGAGACATGTTGTATGGTAGGAGGTGTTGTCTCCTTCACTGAAGTGGGAGGAGGGGATAAACGTGGACAATAGGGTGGTGACTCACCTACTCTTCCGCTCACCCTGCTTGGAGCCCACAGGTGGGCTAGGGCGGTGGGGCTGAATCAGTCACGCACCCCGCCTTCTCCACTGGAATGTAACCCTCCACTGCAGAGGGCAGGGAATGCACCACCTAGGGCTGAGATTCTCGACCCTCCCCTCCTCTGTGATGGGCTTTATCAGCAGCTATTTCTGGACACGTCTAGCATTCATTGGTTTTCTCCTACTTTATTTTCTGGTCCTATTTATGGGCTGGGGTGGGGAGGCACACACTCACCGGTAACTTGGAAGCATTCCTGTTTGCTTTCTACTTAGAAACATTTGCAAGGTGGCCACAGAGGCCGGCTGTCATGGACTTTGCAGAAACATATTCTCTTCCCAGACTCGCCTCGAGCTGAAATAGTCTCGTCTGGCTCATCCCTCTCACACTTTTGTTGAGGAGACCAAACCTGAATTGCCAAGGAATCTTGCCCAAGGCGCCCTAAATTTTCAGACCAAAACTCAAACCACCTTTTCATGTTTCTTTTTCCTTTACGATACAACCTGCTCCGAACAATGTGAATTATTTCTGCCACTTAGGCATGGTATGGCATCTAAGAAAAAAACCTGCCTTCCTGAAGGGATTATGATTCCAAATGTTCGGAAATATGCAGCAAATTGGCATCTTCTGCACATAATGGTCACCTCCAGTATGCAGGCCAGGCTCATCCGGATGTGTGAGGATGCGGCCCGCTGACCTCCTTTGCACAGCATCTGTCTGCCCCCTGTGGGCCTCCAGCCAAAGCCCTCCACCTCTGCTTTTTCTCAGACACACACATGGACCCCTGGAGGATGGAGGCGGGCAGCCCAGGCAAACATCAGACTAAAGATGCTTAATTTCTTTGTGCCAAAAAGAAAGGGAAAAAATTGCTCACTTAGAAAATTCAATCTATCTTACACATTAGATGTTTGATACTTTTAGCTCTTCTCTAGTTTTACTAAATTTTTAGCATGATTGAGCCAAACCCACACAGCTCAGCAATTTAAAATTGGAGCTATAAAAATGAGAGCCTTGGTTTTTCCACTTTTCCAGGAACTGGAGAGTTTCAAAGCCTCAGACAATAAGCCATATACTGTAAAAAAAAAAAAAAAAAAAAAATGTAGCTACGTGTACAAAGCAATTTGTAAATTAGATAGTGTTTGGGAGTAGCAACTTTTCAGAAAATTTTGAGGCTAGTGGGAAAAAATTTTGTGTGTGTGTGTGTGTTGGCGGTATGGATTTGGGAAGTTTTTCAAAATGAAAATAAATGTAACACTTAGAGGTCAAGAATGTCTTCATTGGTCTGAGAACACTAAAAGTTATACAATTGAATTTGCTTTTAAATGGTCATATCAGATATGTTTAGAAAATATAAACTCCTCCTCCAAAATATTTCTGGCCAATTTTAAAAAATAGTCTTGGGATAAAACTAAGTTTTAAGGGACCCCCTCCTAAAATATTCTTGACCTTCATGAGTCTAGCTGCATTTACCCCTAAGCATAGCTGCAAAGAATTATATTCTTCCCCAGCTCTAAAGGATAGCTGGCTTTCAGAGAAAGACAAATAGCATATGATATCACTTATACATGGAATCTAAAATAAATGATACAAATGAACTTATTTGCAAAACAGCAATGGACTCACAGACATAGGAAACAAACTTATGGTTACCAAAGGGGAAACAGGGGGAGGTATAAATTAGGAATTTGGGATTAATAGATACTACTATGTATAAAATAGATAAATAACAAGGACCTACTGTATAGCACAGGGAACTATATTCAGTATCTTGTAATAACCTATAAAAGAAAAGAATCTAAAGAATAATATATATATATATATATATGTATAACTGAATCACTTTGCTGTACACCTGAAACATTGTACATCAACTATACTCAATAAAAAAATAAAATTAAAAAAACAGAATAGCTGGCTTTCTGCATGTGCTGTGTCTTCTCCTGGGAATCCTGTCCCCTCGGCATGTCACCTACCCCACCGTTCCCATCCAGTGGCAGCCCCACCCCTTCAGGGGCCGGGTGAGGAGCCAGCCTGTGCGCTGACTACCCAAAGTTAGTCTCATGCTGCACTGAAATCACAGCTCAGATGTCATCCTCCCCACTGAGCCTGGCCACCGGGAACACAGCGGTACACCTGCTTTGTCCACCTCCTTCCCCCAGGCGCAGCCAGGTTTGGACAGGGAGGTGGTTAAGGCTACGCTGAGTCCACGGAGGCGGAGAAACCAAGGAAGGGGAGGGGCAGAGGGAGAGGGAGAGGGAGGAAACTCCAACGGAAAAGGACCTGAGAAAGAGAAGAGGTTTGCATTCCCGAGGGAAGCCCTGCTCCTCTATCTCAGGAAAAGTGTCCTTCCGCAGCATCTTACACTGAGAGCTCTCTGATCTCCTGACGCTCTTCTTCCGCCCAGGGCTGCCACATCCGTGCTGCTTCTCGCCCCAGACGTCTTGCACTGCCTGTTTCTCACCTGCTTCCTCTCCCCACCATTCTCATGGAGATGAGCACAATGCAGGCGATCACATCTACAACCCATTGCGGCATTATTCACACAAGCCAAGACAGGAAACAAACTAATGGTCCATCGAGGGATAAATGGGTAAAGATGTGGTATGCCTATCCAGTGGAATACTATTCAGCCATTAAAAATGAAGGAACTCTCCTGCCATTTGCAACAGGGATGCAAATGAGGGCCTTATGCTAAGTGACATAAGTCAGACAAAGACAGATACCACACGATCTCTCTTATAAGTGGAATCTAAAAAACACCAAACTCATAGAAACAGAGAAGAGATTGGTGGCTACCAGAGGTGGGGAAGGTGGTCAAAAGGTACAAACTTCCAGCTATAAGATGAATAAGTCCTGGAGGTGTAAGGACAGCATGGTGACCATGGTTAATAGTACTGTTCTATGTATTTGAAGGTTACTTAGAGAGTAGATCTTAGAAGTCTTCATCACAAGAAAAAGATTATAATTATGTGAGGTCATGGATGTTAGCTGAACTTATTGTGGTGATCATTTCACAATATTAACATATGTCGAATCATTAGCTATACATCTTTTTTTTTCTTTAAAGAAGATGTTGGGGGTAGGAGTTTATTAATTAGTTTATTTATTTTTGTTGTGTTGGGTCTTCCTTTCTGTGCGAGGGCTTTCTCTAGTTGTGGCAAGCGGGGGCCACTCTTCATCAAGGTGCGCGGGCCTCTCACTATCGTGGCCTCTCTTTTTGCGGAGCACAGGCCCCAGGCGTGCAGGCTCAGCAGTCGTGGCTCACGGGCCTAGTTGCTCCGCGACATGTGGATCCTCCCAGACCAGGGCTCGAACCCATGTCCCCTGCATTAGCAGGCAGATTCTCAACCACTGCGCCACCAGGGAAGCCCTATGTTATACATCTTAACCTAATACAATGCTATATGTCAATTATATCAATAAAATTAGGGGGAAAAAAAGGCTTGAAAACTTAAGTGGAAAAAAAGAGAGTTAATGAAACTAGTACTTAGTCACAAGTGCTTCCCAATAATACAATGACTTCTGAATCAGTAAAAAAAAAAAATACAAAAAAACCCACACACACACATACATATATCTTGGAGGCTTCTATAAGCCAGACAATGAACTAAGTTTATTATTATGTATTATCTTATTTAACTCCTTAAACAACTCTATTGTGTAGATACTAGATACTATTACAGATGAAGCTCAGGGAGGTTAGTTACCTGTGTAAATCATCCCATTAACACTGGGCCCACCACCTCCATGCTATTCTGTATGACCCTGTCCCTCTAGCTAGGTTGCAAGAACCACACAGTATTCCAGTTTTATAGCCTCTAGAGGACCCAGCACTGGAATGAACATACAATAGGTGTCCAATAACTTGTTACAGAGGTCACTGGTGACCCCAGTGGACAGAAGGCAGAGTAGGTGGTCATGCTATCAGTGGTTATTTGGGCATCCGACAGGCAAACCGCCTCCTTGAAAATTAAATTGATGATAAATTTAAAACTCAAGATTATCAGTTTAATTTTGCACATTAGATTATGCAGATTAAGTCCTATCATAATAGAAATGTGTTATAAGTAAGTTATTTGGAAGCCCAAGAGAATGACTAATGTCGCTGGAGGAATAGTCAATATAAAAAAATTCCAGTACAGCCGAAGGACCTGCCTGCTCCCACAGGAGAGGTTTGGCCTCTTCTTGCTTGTTCAGACATACCAAATCATGTGCTCAACATGCGAGCTAAAAATCCATCTATAATTAGATCTGCCTAGAAATGAATAAAAGGCATTCCAAAAACAGTTCTCCAACAATATAACAGTAAAATGGCCATATGTTTAACTTGGCTTCAAGTTGCAAAATATCACAATGTTATATGCTATTAATGCTGTAAATTTATATGGGCTTTTCAACTGATCCAAAAGCTGAAGAGAAGAAAGTAAGTTAACTAAAAAGGAGGTGAAAGCTCAAGATACAGGGAAAGAAATACACAAAATATTTACCTTTAAAAACAATGTAGGTGACTCCACTGTCCATGTTGTAGCTTTCCTGTTTACAAATATTGGACTGATTTTCACAGAGTCATTGAGTTTCTGATATATTTTAGGGCAAGTACAGACATCTGGTTAACAGAGCATCCAAGTACACATTCCTTCAATGTTTTTAGTCTCTCAGTCATTTGTTTTCTTCCTGCAAAACTAATTGATGGAGAGCCCCATGGAGTGGAGAACAAAAAGCTCCCCCACACATCCACAACTTTATTTCTTTAATGAAATGCATAGAGCAATGATCAGGGATTCTCTTCCACCGTCCTTTGATCGATTCCTCTACATCTATCTGTTATTTTAAATACCTAATTGTCTATAATAATAAAATAAATACATGTTTACTAAGGAAAATTTGGAAAATGACTAGTACTATGAAAATATCCAAAAGTTCCACTTCCAGGAATGATAGGATAGGTAATTCCTGCCAATACTTCAGCTGAGAAAAACTAGAAAAGCTGGACCAAAAACAAAAAACAAATAAAAAAAACTTTTGGAAGACATCGGACAGCTAACAAAGCAAAGAAACATTATAAGGCAAAGATCCAGGAAAATTTTTTAAAAAAAACCTCAGAGAGTCCAGCTTTTCCCCAAGAGCCATGTCTCCATTCCAGAAATAAAAAAAAAAAAATGGTGAGAAGCTTAGCAGCACTTTAGATTCACAGGAATAAGAGGAAAATTAGAGTCTGCCAAAGAGAGAGTTCTTGGGATATCTGAAGATTATAGAGCATGAGTGAATCAGAAATAGATCATTCTTGCAAGGACAGCACCCAGCTTCCTGTCAAATCCTGATCAGATTAAGGTCATCTGGAATTACCAATGCCTGTAGCCACCTTGTAGAAACAAATGTCAATTCCCTCTGTAGAAATATAATATCATCCCATAGCTCAATTATCTCTACAATTCTTCATACACCATATCTGGCCCTCAGTGAAAAAATAATCAGCGTTATGAGAAGACAAGGGAAAAAAATCAAAACCAAGGAAAACAACAGACAAAAGAAATGAACCCAAAGGGGATTCAGATAATGGACTAATCAGACATACACTAAAATAATTACCACTAGTATTTATATTTAAGTGAATAAAAGACAAGATGGAAATTTTTCACAAAGAACTTGAAATTTTCAAATGTGGAGATTATAGAAGTGATAAAATACAATCAACCCAAGAACACAATGGATGAATATAATGGATTAGACACAGCTGAAGAGAGAATTAGAGAATTTAAGAGCAGAAGAAAATATCCTAACTGAAATACAGAAAGGCGAAAGGAGGAAGAGAGAGAGAAGCATATAGCACTTGGTAACAGATTTAAGATGTAACTGGTTCCTAGGGAGAAAAGAGAAAATGTGCCAGAACTTCAGTAAGTACAGGATGTACTGAATTGCAAAAGATTTCTGAAAGTTTGGAAACACAGACAAGTGTAGACAATGTTTTCAAGAACATATTCAGCCTGCAAAAACAAAAGTATATTAGCTCCATTTCCAGACTTGAGGATACCCTGTAGACTTAAGACCAACAACAACAAAAAAAAAAACCCCCAAAAAAAAAAAAAAAACCAGTGGAGATATGAGTGAAAACTTGTATGTAAAACCTACATGCTTTGACAAGGCAGGAAATTTAGGAGGATAAAGAGAAAAATAGAGTAAGCTCATGAGTTGATTTATAGGTAATAAGTAGCAATGGATGAGGGTCAAAAGATATAATTAAGACTGACAAACCAAATAGTAGAAGCCTAAACAAATAAAGCAGGGGAGGACTAAGGACATTATATGAAGGGATATAATGTATAAATACAAACATCATAAATATTTAAATATAAAGCTACCCACAAAATTATACAAAAAGTACAAACCTTCCCAAATACCAAATAAATAACAAAATACAAAAAGGAAAAATAAAACAGACAGGATAGTAAAAGAACTCAGTTAAATACAATTAATGGGGTAAATATACATTAAGTAATGTGACAGAGTTGGAGAGTTCAGAGTTTGGTCATAGCAATAAGTTAAAAGGACATAACACACTAATTGGAAGGAAAACATGTTAAGACTAACTCAAAAGGCCAAGTCCAATTCAATGCTGTATGTAAGAGACAGGCCTAAAATGAAGTGATTTAGAAAAGTTAGAAATGAAAGAGAACAGGCAAACAGACAGAAAGCAGGGGTTGTGCTCTTGATAGATGACAAGGTAGGATTTGGGGAAAAAAGCACTACATGAGACAAGAATGACAGTGTATAGTGCTGAAAGCGATAATTCAGGATGAAAATTAAATTTTAATATCTATGTTCCAAATGATGCAACAGTGCTGATAAACAGTCACTGTAGCAGAGGCAGGAGAAAGGGGTAGAAACAGCCCAGCAGTCAGTGGCATTAACCTGCTGTTCTCATAAAAAGATGGGTCCGGGGAGCAGCAGCAACAGATCAATGAGGAGGTAGAAAACCTGAACAGGGGCTTCCCTGGTGGCGCAGTGGTGGGGAGTCCGCCTGCCGATGCAGGGGACACGGGTTCGTGCCCCGGTCTGGGAAGATCCCACGTGCCGCGGAGCGGCTGGGCCCGTGAGCCATGGCCGCTGAGCCTGCGCGTCCGGAGCCTGTGCTCTGCAACGGGAGAGGCCACAACAGTGAGAGGCCCACGTACCGCAAAAAAACAAACAAACAAACAAACAAAAAACCTGAACAGAAGACCCAATAAGAACACTTAAAACCCTGACCTCAATGCCAGAGGAAGCAGGTGCACACAAAACATTCTTGAAAATTAACTGTATTTCAGGCCACAAAGGGAAGCTCAGGAAATCCCAGGAAGTAGAGTTAATACAAGCAATATTTTCTGTTCATAATGAAACAAAACTCAAAATTAATAACAAAAAGGCCCTTCTATCAGACAATTGGAAAAACCTGTCAGTTAAAAACTTTAGGGTGAAAAGGTAAAAGCAAATCTAAATTATAGGATTTCTTTTAAAAAAGATGATAATGGAAAAGCTACAGACAAATCAATAGTATAAAGTTAAAGCAATGATCAGAAGAAAGTTCGCAATGTAATGCCTAAATTGCTAAAAAATGAAACAATGAAAAAAAATAGATTAAATATTCTACCCAGTAAACCAGAAAAAGAATGTAATCTAAAAGTAAGCAGAAAGAAGGAAATAATAAAGATAAAAGCTGAAATTAATTAGTTGGAAAAATAAAAAACAGTGGAACTAATAACTAAATTGAAATGCCAGTTATTTCAGAAAAAGAAAAACCACAAGTGAAACTAGTCACGAAAAGGGGGGAAACGCAAACACACAAAATAAGAAATGACAAGGGTGGAATAACCATTGAAATAAAAGAAATTTTTAAAACATGAAACTACTTTGCAAAACTCCATACAGATACATTTGAAAGTATCAATGTATTGATAACTTCCTAGGAAATGTATGATTTATCAAAATTAACCCCTATAGAGATAGAAAGTTTAAATCAATCATTCCATAGAATGTTATCAAAGAACGAAACCCCGAAGAGCACCAGGCCTACCCGAATGGTTTCGCAGGGAATTCTACCAAATTTTCAAAGGCTGGATAATTCCCACTCTACTTAGATTGTTTCAGACACAGAAAAAGAAAAATAACATTAAAATGATTTTTATGAAATACAGTGTTGACACTCACCAATGAAGTATGTATGATCAGCCCCCAAATCGGGCAATCTGCTTAATGGACAAAGGCTGAATGTGCCCCTAGAGTCAGCCCCCAGCACCATGACAACCTGGCAGGGCGTTAAAGGTGGTATGCAATATAATGAGACCAAAAAAGTATTTAGAAGCTTAAGAAATAGAAAAGGAGTAATAAAACCATCTCTATTTATAGACAATGAGAATCTAACCTGGAAAACTCCAGGTCATCGATGATAAAACAAACACAAATAACAAAAGAAGATTCATCAATGTATCAGGCAAGAGTAATACACTTCTTACCCACAGACAATAATCAGAAAATATAATGTGAGAAAAGATTGCAATAATAATAAAAAAGATAAAATAACAGAAAAGATTAAAACATAAAAACACAAGAGATCACAATAAAAATTAAAAAGATAAAATACTTAGGGAAATGTAACAAAAATGTTCAAAATCTATATGAGGGAAACTTAAAAATTCTCCTTAAAGACACAAAGTAGACTGGGAGCAAATGGAAAGATCAATTGTTCTTGAGATAAACACTAAGGACAAAAAGAACTGCCAAACCCTTAAGATCTTTTCAGTCATTATACTGTTGCTGTCAGTATTGGTATGGCTATCAAAGAATCTAGATATGTATTATGAAATGAAACAAAGGCTTGGTATTGGTGGGCACTAGGATTTTCATCATGAAGAATTAAAAGGTCAGGTGGAAGATTAATAAGGACCTTATGGATCTGAATTTAAGTTGGAACTATTGGGACTGAGCAGTATGTATTTTAGCCTAGCTCCCTCCTAGTCACCAGACTAAGGATATCAGAACTTGCCCCACCAGGAATGAGCTGGACCTCCTGCAAGAAAAAAGGGGCCACATCCCGAAGGAGGTGCAGAACTCGGCCACTATGAACCAGCGAGGTCAGCAGAGGACTTACAGGACCAGGTCCTGAGGGTGCTGGACCCAGGGTGTGGAACATGGATTGGCCAAGTTTGCTCATGTGGAGCGTTTTCCTTGAGCCAGTGGTTAGCATCCTGCTAGGTCCCAGGAGACGGTGTTAACATGAGGTTATGCTGGCTCTTGGGAGCTCGGAGAAAGTGATGACCTACACTAAATGAAGTAGAAATCTAGAACCACAGCAGCAGAGGATGGAAGAAGGGATAAAAAGACAGAGAAACAGGCATGCCAGAGGGCGTCTGCTACATGAGGCCAGAAATCCGCTAGGTGACCATGTTCTGTAGGAAGGTCCATAGGACATCACATTTGGCAAAGGAATTCAGGATGCAGTGATGAAAGGGTGTCAGCTTCATTGAGAAGCTCAGGGTAGCCTGGGGTGGATGGCAGGAGATGGCATCATAGAATTAGACTCAGAGAGCAAAGAGGAAAACAGGTGCGGAAAATGATAGAGGCGAGGTAGAGGCACCTAACCATCAAAGCCAAGCAGGGAAGAGGAATACCCAGATGTTGGGCGCTGTGTGGATTGACCTTGATACCTGGGACCTGAAGCACCTTCACCTGGGGTAAAGTGGGGGCTCATGGAGCCATGTAATAATGAAGGTAGTTCTGACCTCAGTACGGATCATGGGGGTCACTAGGTCCACTGCCACCGTCCTCATCCTCAATTGTACACTTGCAATGGACAGACTTGGTAATGGCCAGAAACCCACACAGGCTCGTTGGCCAGAGGATAATAGCTCTCATAGTGTAGGTGAAGTAGGTCGAGACCTCTGAAATGTTCCCCCCTCCCAAGCCAAGACAGTCAGTCAAAAATAATATCACATCCCAGGGGCATGGATAGAAATTAGTGCCACTGTTAAATACCTAAAAGATCTATACTGGTGGCCCTCATCCTATCCCCACTGGATTCATAGATCTGGGCCCTATATACAAGCCAGCACGCCCCAGAGGATGGCAACGCAAGCAAGTAGCAGCATCACCTGCAGCCTCTGGGTCAGAAGTGGGATCTCTGCTAGAGCAGCTGGAGGTAGCTGGAACACAGTCTTTGACCTGGTCAGTGCATCCTTTCCCACCTCTCTCAGAAAGGAGGACCTGAGACAGTGTGCGTTCACGTGGATGGACAGCAGCATTGAAGCTTTTGCCCCTGGCTGGGTTAACTCTCCCATCCTCCATCATGACGCAGCCCCAGGTGGCAGGATCATCTGGGCATTCTTCACAACACCACAATCGTCTACTATCGCCCACAGACCCCCATCACCATCCCTCGTTTGGGGCTTAAAGAATGTTGGATCTATTGACACGGACCCTGCATCACCTCACCTCAGACTCAGGAATCCATTTCACGGCGCAGGAGGTGTGAAAACAGGGGTGTGGTCAAGGGATGTACTGGTCCTATCACATGTTGCACCACCCAGGAGCTGCCAGCCTGAGTGAGTGATGCAACGGCCCATCGGAGGTTCAGCTGAGAGACTGGCCTGGCAACCTCCAGAATCCAGTGTGCATCCTAAATCACAGCCATTATATGGAAGGGTGGAAGAGAGGGCGGAAAGGAAGGAGAGAGATTGGACAGGAGTGTAAATTCTCGAATGCAGGCTAGGGCGCAGGGTTGTTCAATATCTCATTCGTCCAACCTTCCTGTAGACCTGAGAAAATTTTCAGAGTAAGACATTGAGAATCAAAAGCAATGAGAAAGCACCAAAATGATTAGATTGGCATTTTGGAGAGAAAGGTCTGGCTGCCAGTGGAGAGGGGGTCCGTCAGGGACCAGCGTGGTGGGTGACGGTTGTGATGACGGAGGAGAAGATGCATTCTGTACATATCTAGACCTAGAGGTAAGACACTAGGCCTTGTTGGTCCTTGCTGATCTGGAGACCAGAGTCAAGGCACAGCAGGGATGTGATGCCTGGCACCACCCCTTCCTACCAGGTCCCCTGAAGACCCAGGCCACCTCAGCCTTAGTCCCAGCCATCGTGATTGCACTAAAGGTCCCACAGTACCTGGCCTCAGAACTGGATGCTACCAATGCCTGTGACCCCGGCCCTGCCCCCTCCTGGTTTGCTGAATTTTCCCCGTGGCCAGCTGAGGGCTCAGATGCTCCAGTCTGAGTCCTCTGGGTTTGTCCCGTGTGACTGTTTAGGTGGAGGGTGTCAGCTGCCCGTGGGCACATGGAAGGCTAAAAAACAGGCCAGATCATGGAGATCTTGAAGGTCGGGCTACCCATGTGGCCTCTGTCCTGACAGCAGTGGGAAGTTTCCAGAATATTTCAACAGAATGGAAGTTGCCAGGTGTTTCCTTGAAAGGTTATTTTGGAAGGAGGACCGTAGAAGCTGCCGGGCCCCCAGCGATGGGTGATGGGATGAGGTGGGCTGTGCAGGGTGACCAGAGAATGGGTGACAAACGGGGGTGCCACCCACGATGCAGGATGTGAAGGGCTCTGGGGGCAGTGAAGGGGGCAGGTGGGGGAAGAGAGGCAGGACTCACCCTCCAAGATGGAGAGGAGTTTTGTCAGAGAAGATGATGAGCTGGGGGTGAGCAGCCAGCCAGGAGGAGCCCTGAGGACCCTCAGGGAGAGTCACCAGCAGGTCGCTGGTCACCGAGTCTGGATCCCAGAGAAATGGTCAGGGCTAGAGGACCATCTCCCCCGGGCTGCTGCCTTCGATGGGGGAGCGGCCTCTGTCCGGACAGTCAATCCCCTCCACCCCTCCAACCAGCTTAGTCTTCCCTGGGCTGAGCTGCAGCTGGGGGCACATCTGTCTCCCCAGCTGCTTCTTTCCTGGGAGCTTTGCTCTCTTTTTTTCTCCCCTGAGCTGTTTTTCATGCAGACCCAGTGGAAGATTTTTTTTTTTTTTTTTTTTTTGCTGAATTATTATGTATTTCTTTTCTTTTTATAGGAACAGGATCCAACGGAAACCAGACTTTGGAAAAAATGTATAGGAGGTCTGCTCCAACTCCCTCTCACCCTCCCCAGAAGTTAATTCTCCCAGTCCTTCCTGGCTGTGCACCGTTAGTCCCCGGGTTTCCCTCACCCCCAGCCCCACAGCCAAGCATAGCAGCACTTCACATACGATGAACCGTCGGTGGGTGCACATCACTCAGCTAATCACCGCGAGCTGCTCTCATGGCTTTTTGTGAAATCCTCCATCTTCCAAGAGTCCCTCTTTCTCCAGGGTCCCTGAGCCCATGATGATTCATGTCATTCTGGAAAAGGAGCAGGAAATGGACTTAGGGCACATAATTGCCAGGCGTGAGAGTCACCTGTTGCCCATGTGTTGCAATATTGCCAGTGTTGGTACAGCCAGCAGGGCTCCAGGACACTAATCCTCTGGACCCAGAAGCACATCCGGGTGAGTAAAGCAGGGACCACATGGTGAAAACGGCAGAGTGATGATAGGACTTCAATCCTGTCACTTTTCCCTGCGTCGTCCCCCACCCAGCTGCCCCAGTGTGGCTCACTTAAGATGCAGACACAGCTTAAGGTACAGTATGAAGAGTTGAAGATGCTTGTAAAGCTTTAAAAAGTTTTCTCCTCTAGGACACATGTGCTGAAAACCCCCCGGGAGCCATGTTCACAGTTCAGGGGAAATGGCGGTGAGCCTGGGGACCGTCTGGGAAGGCACGTGGCACACTTCCTTCTGCAGGGCCGGAGCAGCGGGACAGCCACAGGAGGGATGCTGCGTGGACCACAGGCCGGGGCGGCTCGGCAGGGGGCGTGGTCAGGGCGGGGCGTCCAACCTGACGGAGGAGAACATGTGGCCCCCCAGGGGGCTCTCTCCAGCGAGTTTCCCTTAGGTCATGGCCAGATGTACCCTGAGGCTGGATTCCTGTCAGGGCTTCATTGAGAAACATCCCTTGAGAGACAGTGGGGGGAGCAGGCCGGGGAGAGGAGAAGCCCTGAGGCTGCAGTTTCCGCAGGTGCAGCCCAGCCCAGTCCCAGCAGAGATCACCCTCCTTACAGCTTCCGTGTCAGGCTTGTCCCGCGAGGCAAGGGAGCTGGGACGTCGGCCCCTGCATGTGCAGCCATGGCAGCGTGGGGCATGTCAACCTCAGGCACTTTGGTCCCCAAAGTTCAAGGGCTTCTCCAAGAAGGAGAAGCAGGTGCCAGCAGGTGGAGGCAATGGCTACAGAGGGTCTGAGGGCATCTGTGCAGAACACGCTGTGTCTGCTGCATGAGTCTACATGCATACAGACAAGCACGTTCCATTTGTCTACATGCATACATGAACATACCATGTGTCCCTACATGTCCACATACATATGCCACGTGCACCTACATGTGCAGTGCATGGTGGGTGTGTCTGCATGTACATATGCATGTTACACGTCTACATGTGCACCTGCTACATGTGTTTGCACATACGTGTATGTGTTCCGTTGTCTTCATGCACACATATGGTTTATGTGTCTGTGTACACATGCATGTTACATTGGTGCATGCACACTACGTGTACTGTATTGCATATGTCTCTGTGTACACACACAAGTTATTTGCGTGTGCACGTACATGCTACGTGTGCCTGACATGTGGCAGAGCTGCACTCTGAGGGGAGGGAGACTGGGAGAGCAGGGCAGGCAGGTCCCCTGCCAGTTCTCCCAGCCTCACTGTTGGGGCAAGGCTAGCCCCTTCTTGGGTTGTGTCCACCATCCTGAGAGGGCTCCTCACTGCTGGGTTTCCTGACACGCAGACCTCTGCTTGGGCCCTGGGTACCTTTGGCGTTACACCTGTTACCAAGCAGGACGGATGAGAAGCTGAGCCCTGCTCTCATCACAGCAATGACACAACAATGCGGCCTCCCCACCCTGCTGCCGGGTTCAGGCCTGAGGGTGAGCCAGGTGACCCTGCCTCGACCACAGGGCCCCCAAGACAAAGGCCTGCTAGATTGGAGGTGCTGGGCAGAGGGGGACACTCAGCCTGCCCCCACAATCCAGGTCTGAGGGACACATGTCAGGTCCATGCAGCTCACCCAGCACACACCACATGTAACTGCATGAAGAACTTGTCTTTGGACGTGACCATGACGGTACAGATTCATGGGAACATTTTATCCCCAGAAGGGTAGCCATCGGCAGAAATACAAAGCTGCTGTTTGACCCTCGAGGACAAAAGTAAGCAATGCATGCACCCTATAAAGAGAGAGGAAAACAAAGGAACAGCAAAGAAGCAAAAGAAAAAGATCAAAACATGGAAAATGGAGAGCAAGACGACAGACATGGAACCAGCTGTGATAAGAATTACAATTGAAAATGTCTTAATTAATAGGCAGAGCCTCTCATATTGGGTGAAAAATAACATTCACCTCTCACAGGCACGAAATAGTCCTGAAATGCTGAAAGCAAGAGTAGGGACGGGCTGTGCTCTGTCGGACACCAGCAGCATCACGAAGCACCAATGTGAAGTCAGATCCCAGGTGAAAAGCAGGAGGGGCAGCAGGCCTGACTGCTCCTTGGTCCAAACGCCGAAGGCAGCGGGGCAAGACGCGTGGATCTCCAGCAGGGCGTACGAGGCAGACTTCGGACGTGGACGCGGTGCTTTTCTCCAGGAGACAGTCGAGACTGGGAGCGCCGTGAGTCCTGGAACAGTGATCCCCCCTCCTTGGGTGGACCACACCCTGAGAAGCCCACTTACCAGTTTTCAAGGAGGAGACCCACCCAAGGCCCAGGAGGACGTCCTCCGGATGCTGACATGAACCTCGGAGTCAAGCTGAGGCCCTGTGGAGGGTTTTCTGGGACGGAAGTTGTGTAAGATTTCTAATTCACCCACACATTTGCAGCCCCCACCCCACGGGCTTTGGATGGTTGACTGCTGATGGGCAGGGAGACCAGCTGAAACACAGCATTACTGAAACCCTGCAACACCAGTGTTCACGGAGCCCTGGACCGGGCAGCAGGGCCACTTGGGAGAGAGAGCTGGAAGCCGTGGGGTCTGTTGGCTCTTGGGGGGTCCACATGGAGGTGGGGGTCGCTGGCTGAGCCAGAGCCTTAGGGAAAGCATAAACGTGGCTTTGAACTTTATGTAACTGACGTCCCCGAGGGGTTCTCAGCCTCAGATGGCGGGCAGGGCACGATGACCGGGATGGAGCTGATCGGATCTGGATGGCCCAGGTGGAGGAGGCTGTGTTGGGAGGAGAAACTCAGGCTCGGGGGACAGCAGGGGAGTCCGTTTAGCTGGAACAGAAGTTACACGCATCGACCAGGAAAGAAAACAGAGCGACCCTCCAGCCAGGACCACCATGGGGTCGCAGGCGGTGGTGGAGCCCAGGGGATTATCAAAATGCTGAGAGAACTTTTGGAGTCAGAGGCAGAGAGAAAGAAGCTGTAAAAAGCAAGACTAATCGCGAGAAGTGATTACAAAGATACGTCCCCGTACTTGTAATATGCACACATTCACACTGCCTAACGCTTCACACTGCTCCGTGCCCACCTGTAACTCTGTGAGCTCTTCCTGGTCTTGATAAAGTACTGCAGCCCTGCAAGGAGTCCCCAGTGGGGGAGGCTGGGGGAGGGGTCGGTGGAACCTCTCTGTGCAATTTTCGCAACTCCTCGTAAGTCTATAATTAGTCCAAAATTAATTGTTTTTTTTAATTTACTAATTTAGGGGCTTCCCTGGTGGCACAGTGGTTGAGAGTCCACCTTCTGATGTAGGGGACACAGGTTTGTGCCCCGGTCCGGGAAGATCCCACATGCTGCAGAGCGGCTGGGCCTGTGAGCCATGGCCGCTGAGCCTGCACGTCCGGAGCCTGTGCTCCGCAATGGGGGAGGCCACAACAGTGAGAGGCACGTGTACCGCAAAAAAAAAAAAAAAAAAAATTTACTAATTTAGCAAAGCATCTCATTTAACAATGCAAATGTGATTGTTAGGGCTCTATTAGTCATTTACACCCCAGTATGAATTGATTTAAAGATGATTTCCTCTAAGCATCTGTTTTTCACTTGACCAGGATCAGACAGATGTGGAGGAATAGTCTCTCGGTGAAGCAGGTACCTTGGGGGCTGAGAAGTGAGGGTCATTCTCCTCCTCCGCCACTTCCATGCAGCCCGTGACCCTGGGCGGAAACCTCGTAGTGAGTCGCATGCATCTCCCCAGGCCGTCTGGAAAACTGCACAAAACCACTCTTCCACCAACTTGGACTACAGGCGGCAAGATATTACTCCCGCCAAACAACTGCTGTCCAGTCCACCCAGTCCTTGGCGAACGCGGGAAGGTTTCTAGTCTGGATTTCTTTGCCCGGAGGTGGGGCAGCTGTGGGGCCTCAGCCTCGTGACATTTCAGGGCCTGATGAGACAGACGGTTCTCTTTGGCCAGCCACAAAAAGAGGCTTGTTTTTAGATTTATTTCAAATGCATCTAATAGAAGAGTTAAGCAATTTTTATTTTCCAGCTTTAGAATAATCCTTAAAGTTCAAACTGTATTTGTCTGCATGAAGAATATATATTTTTGTGATCCACTGAACATCTAAGAAAAAAAGCCAGAGCTTCCCTGGTGGCGCAGTGGTTAAGAATCTGCCTGCCAATGCAGGGGACACGGGGTTCGAGCCCTGGCCCGGGAAGATCCCACAGGCCGCGGAGCAAGTAAGCCCATGCGCCACAGCTACTGAGCCTGCGCTCTAGACCCCTCAAGCTGCAACTACTGAGCCCAAGTGCCACAACTACTGAAGCCCGTGGGCCTGGAGCCCGTGCTCCACAACAAGAGAAGCCACTGCAATGAGAAGCCCGCGCACCGCAACGAAGAGTAGCCCCTGCTCGCCGCAACTAGAGAAAGCCCGCACGCAGCAACAAAGACCCAACGCAGCCAAAAATAAATAAATAAATACATAAAAATTTTTAAAAAGGAAAAAAAGCCAATAGACAAAGTTCCAAATGTTTACCCTCCAAAAGGACAGACGCTCTACCATGTGCTTCCGGGGACCACTCACTTTCCAGCGGGGTGACTGTCGAAGGAGATGTGATGTCACAGGCTTGCTCTGCTGTGGTTACACACACGGCAACTTAGTAGAAATCAGTTTGTTTAAAGTCAGACCCAGTAAAGCAAGCACTTCAGCTAATGTGGACGTTCAGCTGGCTCGGCATGTGGAGGAGCCTGCGGGGCAGCTCCCGAGGGGCTGGTGACCCACGGACTCATCACAAAATTGAGCCAAGACAAGTCCTCTCCAGGTGCTTTTCAGGTTCCAACAGACCACAGAGAAAGTGTAGCATGTGTCCAAGAGGAGAAATATCCTTCTTCCTAGAATTCCGTTTCTGAGATGCAGGCCAACATTTTAATGTAAATACCTTGGACGGTAGGATTTATGAGCTCTGTAAAGTAGGAAAGGTCCGACCTCATCTGAGATATTGACAAGGGCTTTAAAGGCATCCTCCAGCCCGTCAAGGCAGACCCGCCAGAAGCCACTCCTGTGGTCAGCCTCCAAGGCATCCCTGTCTTGAGGATTTCTCTCTGCAGCTACTGCTCTGACCCTAACACACTCGGGCCCCCTTGGGTGAGGACTTGACTGCCACGCCTGGAGGCTCCTTTGGGGGTGTGAGGTACTAAGTATTAGGGGTGTGACGGCGTGGGTTTGAGCAAGCACCTGGCCTTAAGCATCAGGGCGTTAGTATTTCTTAACCAGGATGTCTCGTAAAATGAAAAGCAGCCACAAATAAGCCATCCTGACAATGTCAGTGGGGAGTGGAGGGGACAGAATGCGTGTGGAGGATGGAGACGTGGGGTCAGGGAGATGAGGGTGAGAGGTCACCAGCAGCTGAGACCCCTTCCCTTCTCCAGAAGCAACCACTTAACCAACCAGGGGAAGGAGGCTCTTCTAATAGAAAGAGAAGCCGGTGGCTTAGACACTGAAAAATTCACAATGTGGACAGACCTGTGAGAATTGGGGAGAAGTCAGGAGAGAGTTAAGGTGTAAAATAAGTGGCCAAAAACCTCTTGACAAATACAAATTAAAGAGGCACATGAGGGCCCAAGGGCCCCAAGACAGGGAGCAGAGGACTTTGGATGGAGCGCATGCCAAGTGCTGTGTGCCGTGTGCAGCTGTGTGCAGTGTGCCGCGTTCAGAGTGTGGTGTGTGGAGTGCAGAGCAGGGAGGGCTCAGCTCTTTGGCTGGGGGAAAGTGGCTTGGGGACAGGGTGGGCGGTGCTATGGCCAGGCCAACAGGGGGATCCCTCACCCCAGTTCTCTCTGCACAGACGTATAACAGACTAACATACAGAGGCATCAAAAAGATGCCTCCTCTGTCCTCAGGAAAGTGTGAGAGGAACCCCCTCTGACCACAAGGAGAGCAGGGGAGCCTCGGCCCCTGGGCTCGCCCTCCAAAGAAATACACGCAGTTAGCTTCGCTACAAAGCGCTCCCAGATGAAACGCTGGAAACACAGCAAATAAAAGCAGTGAGGACCGGAATTGCCTTGAAAGCTGACGTTGGTACCTCTGACTCTGCCCCCACCTCTGTCTCCCTCTCTGCCCCCATTTTGCTCTCTCTCCTGTCTCCACCTCTGTCTCCGCCTCTCTGTTCCTCAGACACATCTGTCGAAGGTCATAATGGCTACATGGAAACCAAAACCATGGGCCTGTTCTCCAGAGCAGGGGGCAGAGCACAGGAGGTAAGGTCTTTGGGTGTCGAGCTTTGAGCCGTTAACGGGATCAAACACAGACTCCCCGGGGCTTTGAAGCCACAGCTGTAAGACCCCAGGTGCCCTGAGGGTCCTCCTTACATACTTTTCAATGTCCCCCCCCCCCATGGCCCCTGAAGTCTGGCTGTCACCCCTGCCAGAGGTGGGATAGGTGGAGGGGCGGGCGTGAGGGGCCCAAACAAGATCGCCGCCCCTGGCCGCTCCTGGGCCCAGCGACCGGCCGCCTCTTCCTAACAAGCCCACGGTGAGGGCCGGCACCCACAATGTCACCTTCGCCCCACCCTATCCACGGCGCCCTGGGTGACATGGCGCATCCTGTTCTTCTGCGCTATTTGTCATGCGTGCTTGTATCTGTGGGGATGGCCAGCGGCACAGAGGAGCGACAGGCACGAGCAGGAAAGGCATAAACGGGAAAAACGTGCCGAGCATCTCCAGACCAACAGCCGGGGCCTCACTGTGCGTCCCCCACCTGCCCCTCCTCCAACTGAATCCTTTCCCCATTGCAACGCGTCTCCCTCGTGGAAGCACAAGCCCCCTTGACTGCATGTGAGGGCGCCGCGTGGTGGAACCACAGAGATTTTTTCTTTGTGGGGAAGCCCATCCCAGGAACCACCATGTCCCTCTGTCCCTCTGTCCCCAGCAGGCCTGTTCCTCCCCCCTCAGGGTCCTCTCTCTACTCCTGAGTCCCCACCACTGTGCTTCTCCCAGGGATGCGTTTGTCCACAAGCAAACTCGGAACCTTGTCCGAGAGGGAAGGCGGGAGGGCTGGGCCTGGAGGGGATCACAGCCAGCCCCGCACTGGAGGTTGTGTTTCTGAACTGGGAGGTGAGAAACGGGGCAGGTTCCGTGACCTTGGGTGGGATCCTCGACCTCTCTGTACCTCCGCTGGCTCATCTGTAAAACAGGGAAACAGGACCGCCGTCACGGCTGCTTGGCAGCAGGAACAAGTCCTGATCGACAGGCCCTACCTCCTAAATACCACATGAGCTCGGCTGTGTATTCTTTCAGATGTAGGAATTCATTTATAATTTTTGAAAAAAGTTTTAATCCACCTTATAGGCGACATGGGGCCTGTATTTGTGTCTTGCTGCTGCTGTAACAGATACCACAAACTTAACAGCTAAACAATCGAAGTCTATTCTCTTACAGTCCTGAAGTCAGAAATCTGAGCAGAGTTTTATGGGGATAAATCAGGTGTGTGTGGGGGGGGGTGGGGCGGGATTGGCCAGGACTGAGGCTGCTGCATCCCAGAGCTCGCAGCCCCGTCACACGTCCTTCTCTCCCCGTTTCCACCCTCACGTGGCTTTCACGCCCGCCCCCCTCCTGGACGGTGAGCCTGTGCTGATATGGGGCCGACACTGAGAGTCCAGGATGATCTCCCATCTCCAGACCCTTTGCCTGGTCACACCGGCAAAGCCCCCTTCTCCACATAAGGTAACATTGTCGGCTTCCAGGGACAAGGATGGGGACATCTTTGCAGGGTTGTTATTCAGCCTACAAAGGGGACTCCTTCTGGGACAGAAATTCATCCTGCAGTGACCTTGTACTGACCTGGCTGCGTGCCACAGTCTGACCCAGGTGTCGGGTTTCAGAAGTGATGGAGCGGCTCAGAGTCCCCACCCCCGACAAGGGAGAGTCATCCATCCCTGAAGGAGGCAGCCACGTGACGGGCACAGACAGCAAGACCCAGAACAGCCCCTGCACGGTCCCACCAATGCTGACAGATTCTGTCTCTCAGTGTAGCACAACCCCCAGGGCAGCCCAGTTCCTTAGACCTGCCAAGGTGGCCACCTAGGCCTGGGAGTGGCCCTTGGTCCCCGTGAGTGTGCCCTTCAGTACTTCTCTGGCCTCCCCCCTCATTCCTGGGCTGTGCTCGCCCCAGTGCCCACCTGTGATGTGCTTCCCCTCGCTCCAGGCCTGGAGAGCTGCACGCACCTCACAAGTGCTTATAAGAACGTAACATCAGAAATGTTAACAGAAGAGCTGCATAAAAGAGCCCGTCAGCAACGGGCCATCCGCATGGCCACCCCCGGACAGGTGTGCCTTCTGCTAGACAGAAGCCACCAAAGCCTTGGGGTGAGCAAAAGGGAGACCGAATTCTCTCAATACTATATGATTTTTCGGTAAATCTACAACTGCTCTTAAAAAATATTTATTTTTTAAATCTCCGTCTTGTCCAACCACCCCCTCTTCTGTCTGGATGTGTAGACTTTAAATGGCGCTGAGGCACCCCTGGGCTGTTGGCACTGGATTCCTGGGTCCATCAGCTCCCTTTGTCAAAGGAGCATAACTAATTCCAGAACCCCAAATTCCCCTAATTTCTCCATCTGCAGAGTTATCCTGGAAGCACCAGGACGTTTCTACTTGGGCCCGACCACTTCCGTGTGGGAGCCAAATACCTGATACCCACAGGACGTGCAGGACAGCATGTCTCTCCGAGGCCTGACACAGCCCCGCCTTGCCCACTCTCTAGCTTGTCTGGGTCAGGACACATGAGTTTTAGGACCATAATATCCTTAGTTGACCCAGAGCTAAGATGCTAGGGCTGAGAATCCCTTGGAGAAGGAATTTCATTCATAGACTCATGCAACTTCTCTCTAAAAGCCTTGGAGGAATTCCCTGCAGTTCAGTGGTTAAGACTCCACACTTCCACTGCAGGGGGTGCGGGTTCAATCCCTGGTCGGGAAGCTAAGATCTCACAAACTGTGTGGTGCCGCAGAAAATCAATCAATCAATTTTTTTGTAAAGGCTTTGGGGCCAGGCACCCCCCAGACACCCCCCGACTCTGCTGGTGTCCACTCCACTGTTAGGAATCACCTCCACGCCTCCTGGCATCCCCAGAACCTCCTCCCCAGGGTCTCAGCTGAGGCTTTTCTCTCCAGCTCCCACCCGCCGGCTCCTCGGCAATCTGAGCTTTCACCCTCACGACATGGCCACAGCGGGGGTTGCGCCCAGGCCACCCCGTTGCCTTCACTGACCCTTCTCCTCCTCCTCCAGTGGCGCACTGGTGCCCCTTTCACATCCCCAAACCCTCACCTGTGACCTCAGGGTCACGAGGAAAGGTGGGCTAGAGGAGCAAAGAAGACATCAAATCGGTGGACAGAGGCCACGTGATGGGTCTGGGGGGGTGTGGGGCACTCTGAGACCTCAGACGTCCTCACCCCAAGTCTAGGCTGGCCCCCAGGAGAGAGGTGGGAGGACCCCCTGTCACTGGACTAGGGGGACCGGTGAAGATCTCAGACATGTGAGTTTGGGAAACCTTGCCCTGTGAGGCCGGCGGGTTCCCGTAGGTGTAGCTACTTTATCTCGCTCTCTCTTTGCATTGAGGTATCTTCCAGTTAGAGGAATTCAGGGTCCACTTTAGGGGCTGGGATGGCAGCAGCAGACAGGAGACTGGGGAGGGAGGGGCGGTCTGCCCCAGCCTCCAGCCTCGAGGAGGAAGGTGGATGGGTGGTGGGAGGTTTTCTATGAGAAAGACAACCAGCGTTCAGGACAGGAATACGGGGCTCACCCATAGCCCCAGCTTTCTCAGGGCCCCATCTCTCGGGACACAGAGGGTGAAAGGTGATCAAACCCAGCAGCTCTAAAAGCACAGCTCGAGAAGGAACCGGATGCTTTAGTGAGGGTCTGACTTGTCCCCGATGGATGGGGATTCTGCCCCCCATTACTGCAGACACTCTGCTTCTATTAATGCTTCTCAATCACATTTGGGCAGCCTCAGTCCATGGTGCGGTCATCGAACTTACCAAAACCTCTGGAACAAAAGTCATGAGTGCATTGATGCCCAGCTTACGGTGTACAGTCAACTGCAACTACCTGTGGAAAAGATGCTGGGTGCAAAGTTAGTGGAAGAAGGAGGGGGGCCTTTGGGGAGGTTGTCATCCAACTAGGCGTTCAGGAAGGGACATCTCTTACGTACCACGTCCAGACCACTCTGCCCCACCTCTCCCACCAGCCACTGCTGCCGTGACCAGGTCCCCACAGGCGCTGGCCAGCTTCACACCAGTGCACCCAGCATCACCCAGCCTGGAGCCTGTATCCAGAGTGAGGGACGGGGAGCTGACGCCAGCAGCCACCCTTGTCCAAGGGGGGATGAGCACTTCCCCAGGGGTGTCATTGTGGTCAACACCCGCCCCACAGAAATGAAGTGTCTCTGTATTGACTCTCCCTCCTCCTTTCTGTCCTCACCTCTGCCCTCCCGGGCTTGCCAACACCTTCAGGAATCTAGGGAGCCCTCTGCCTAGATCTAGCCCTCTGCCAGAATCTAGGGAGCCCCAGCCTCTGCTCTCTGTGGGGTGACCCAGGATAGGAGTCTGGCAAGGAAAGCTAGGGTCACGATGATGGAGGCAACAGCACAGCCCAAGGAGAGGAGGTGGGGCTGGGGGTCCTCGGCCTTCGCCCATGAGCCAGCGGAAGGCAGACAGGCTGGTGCGCCCACCATGATGGCCAGCGGGCAGGACTGGTGCCTGCAGGAGGCCTGGGGCAGCTGCACTGTGGGGGCAGAGTTGGCAGATCTGACTTGAGAACACGTGGAAGGAAAAGCCAGAGGCATGAGAGTGGGGCTGGTGAAGACACAGAAGAAAGAGACATTTGGGTGGCCAGGGCTGCTGCTCCCTCAGCCTGGTGGGCTTCCAGCCACCCCTGGCTGTGCCCTGCTCACACACAGGGGTTGTGGAGGAGTCGGGAGGGCCCAGAGGCCCATCTCGACATGACAGGACTGTTCACAGCTCAGCCTGCCCCCAAGGGACATCACACCATCGTCCCATCCCATGATGGGAGTTGCCGCTCCCACCACCTCTCCCCACTCCTTCCCATCTCTCCCCACTCCTTCCTTCTTTCTGCCCATTAAAGAGCTAAGAGACTTCCTCAGACCCCCAACAGAGCAGAAGAAAGAATTTCTGCAGATATTGGAGGTTTGCTCCATTTTCCAGGCCCCAAGATGGACTTGATGCGTCACTGGTGTTAGGAGAACCCCTGTAGGGAATTGTGATGTTTCCCAGGATGGGCTCCAAGAGTTTCCCATTTCCTGCTGATGCATGGGCTCCCGAGAAAAGGCCAGCGACTGGGATATTGAGGGCCTAGTGCTGATATATTTGACTATATTTACACATGGTCCCTATGCTTCCATGCCAGGCACCTGAAGTAATCATAAAAGCCTCACAGTCACGAAATGGTGATGGCATCATTGTTCCCACTTTACAGATGCAGAGACTGAGGCCAAGAGATGAAGCAACTTACCCAGTTGTGACTGAAGCTGCCTGGCTACTCCGCCCACTTTGCCATCCGGCCTCCTCGGGGCCCCTCGGGCAGCCCTGGACCCGCCTGTCACCACTTCCTGTCTTCTCACAATCAGTGAGATACCTGACTGCTTTCTCCATGTCCAGTTCTTTGACAAACAGTGCATTTGAATCATTTTCCCCCTTGGATTAATTCATTTTTACTTCTGCTGTAAATGGCTGATTCTTCTAGGATGATGTTTGTCCTTTCCCACACTGATTTCTGTGAGCTCTCGGGGCCGGTGTCCCATCTGTGACACAATCCCAGCCCACCGCATTCAGTAGGTGACCCTGTGAAGGCTGATGACAGTTCTGGGCTCTAGGTGAGGCCATGTTGTCATAACTCGCACGGAGCAAGCCTTTGTCTCTGGATGCCCACGGTGACGTCACTGCTTCATTTGCCTTCCGCCTCCCATATGTCAGTTTCACATTTTTAGAAAGAGTAATAAAACTTTTCCATTCTCTTTCCTAACTTCAGTTTTATGCTTAGAAAAGCCTTTTCACCCCCAGAGTGCAAAAGTATGCACTATGCTTATCTCTTCGAACCATCTGGAATTCGTTTTATCGTGAGGTAAGAATCCAGCTTCAATTTTTTTTCCAAAAATTGTAGCCACCTATGCCAGTAACATTTATTGCAGAGTTCATCTTGACTACATGGACTTAATTCCCCCTTTTCATGTAAGAAATGCTAAAATGCCTTGAGTCGTTTCTGGATTGTCTATTGACTGCCATTATTCTATTTCTGTCCACACGAGTACTGGGCTACTTTAGTCATTATCTTAAGGTAGTTTGCTATTTGGTTCTCTGGGTCATTTCACATGGTTATTTTTCAGAGTATTCTTGGTTATTCTTGCACATTTTTTCCAAGTGACTTAATATCATTTTGTTCCCCAATAGACTTTGGGGATTTTAACAAGAATTTCATCCCCAAGGCATCAAGGCACCTTCCCGGGAGAATGGGCACATTTAAACGTGAAATCTTCCCATGTGGGAACGCAGGTGTCACTCTGAAGAGACTCTCACCAGCATTGTCACATTTCTCATGATTTCTAGAGCTCTATTCTTGATCGTTCTGTTACTCTTGAAAATGAAAAGCGATTTTCCATTGAGCCACATTTCATTAACTCAAAGATGCCATTGATTTGAAGATGTCACCTTTTCAGGCAAAGAAAGTAGAAAATATTTACTATATACAATGGACATGAAAACATCCCCATTTCTGGAAAATTATTCAATGAATAAGTGAGAATATCTATATTCCTCAACCTGGTATATATAGATGGAGGGAGAAACGTGTTTGTTTTTGCTAATCAATACACAGAACATGTAGACAGACCATGAACTCCTGGAATTTCATTTTGTCACCAGCTACCTCTGAACTCACGCTTGTTATTGCTTTTCAATAAGTCAGATCATCTTCAAATGATGGAGGAAAAAAGGTCTCCTTGATGGTAGCTTGTTTTCACTTGACTTGTGAATGGTGACTTTGTCATCAGTCTCATTCATGGGTCGCTGGATACCAGTCTTTTCCCACTGAGCCTTTCCAACGAGTAGATGTCAAGGATGGCAGTGGCGTACCTGCACCAACACCTGCACATCTGCACCACCACCTGCACATCCCCACCAACACCTACACGTCTGACATATCTTCCCATTGCCTCCCACAGGTCAGCAGTTTACCGTCCATTTGGAGCTAAGGGAAGGCCTCGGGCCATCCCTCTCTGTCCTATTGCTTTTTTTTTTTTTAACATCTTTATTGGCGTATAATTGTCTTACAGTGGTGTGTTAGTTTCTGCTTTATAACAAAGTGAATCAGCTATACATACACATATATCCCCATATCCACTCCCTCTTGCGTCTCCCTCCCTCCCACCCTTCCTATCCCACCCCTCTAGGTGGTCACAAAGCACTGAGCTGATCTCCCTGTGCTATGTGGTTGCTTCTCACTAGCTATCTATTTTACATTTGGTAGTGTATATATGTCCATGCCACTCTCTCACTTGGTCCCAGCTTACACTTCCCTGCCCCCCATGTCTTCAAGTCCATTCTCTACATCTGCATCTTTATTCCTGTCCTGCCCCTAGGTTCTTCAGAACCATTAATTTTTGTTTTATATTCCATATATATATGTGTTAACATTGGTATTTGTTTTTCTCTTTCTGACTTACTTCACTCTATATGACAGTCTCTAGGTCCATCCACCTCACTACAAATAACTCAATTTTGTTTATTTTATGGCTGAGTAATATTCCATTGTATATATGTGCCACATCTTCTTTATCTATTCATCTGTCAATGGACACTTAGGTTGCTTCCATGTCCTGTCTATTGTAAATAGAGCTGCAATGAACATTGTGGTACATGACTCCCCTTTTTTTTTTTTTTTTTGCGGTACGCAGGCCTCTCACTGTTGTGGCCTCTCCCGTTGCAGAGCACAGGCTCCAGACGTGCAAGCTCAGTGGCCATGGCTCACAGGCCCAGCTGCTCCGTGGCATGTGGGTCTTCCCAGACCGGGGCACAAACCCATGTCCCCTGCATCGGGAGGCAGACTCTCAACCACTGTGCCACCAGAGAAGCCCACATGACTCTTTTTGAAGTATGGTTTTCTCAAGGTATATTCCCAGTAGTGGGATTGCTTGGTCATATGGTAGTTCTATTTTTAGTTTTCTAAGGAACCTCCATACTGTTCTCCACAGTGACTGTATCAATTTACATTCCCACCAACAGTGCAGGAGGGTTCCCTTTTCTCCACACCCTCTCCAGCATTTACTGTTTGCAGACTTTTTGATGATGGCCATTCTGACTGGTGTGAGGTGCTACCTCATTGTACTTTTGATTTGCATTTCTCTAACGATTAGTGACGTTGAGCATCATCCTTTGTCAGTTGCTTCATTTGCAAATATTTTCTCCCCTTCTGAGGGTTGTCTTTTCGTCTTGTTTATGTTTTACTTTGCTGTGCAAAAGCTTTTAAGTTTCATTAGGTCCCATTTGTTTATTCTTGTTTTTATTTCCATTTCTCTAGGAGGTGGGTCAAAAGGATCTTGCTGTGATTTATGTCATAGAGTGTTCTGCCTATGTTTCCCTCTAAGAGTTTTATAGTGTCTGGCCTTACATTTAGGTCTTTAATCAATTTTGAGTTTATTTTTGTGTATGGTGTTAGGGAGTGTTCTAATTTCATTCTTATTTACCATTGCAACAAAAAGAAGAAAATATCTAGGAATAAACCTACCTAAGGAGACAAAAGAACTGTATGCAGAAAACTATAAGACACTGATGAAAGAAATTAAAAATGATACAAACAGATAGATATACCATGTTCTTGGATTGGAATAATCAACATTGTGAAAATGAATATACTACCCAAAGCAATCTACAGATTCAGTGCAATCCCTATCAAACTACCAATGGCATTTTTCACAGAACTAGAACAAAAAAGTTCACAATTTGTATGGAAACACAAAAGACCCCGAATAGCCAAAGCAATCTTGAGAAGGAAAAACGGAGCTGGAGGAATCAGGCTCTCTGGCTTCAGACTATACTACAAAGCTACAGTAATCAAGAAGGTATGGTACTGGCACAAAAACAGAAATATAGATCAATGGAACAGGATAGAAAGCCCAGAGATAAACCCACACACATATGATCACCTTATTTTTGATAAAGAAGGCAAAAATATACAATGGAGAGAAGACAGCCTCTTTAATAAGTGGTGCTGGGAAAACTGGACAGCTACGTGTAAAAGAATGTCCTATTGCTTTTTGACCTAAGTATTCATAGGATTCCTTCTTCTTCCTGGAAGTTCAAGTGTTTATCAGTATGTGTCAGGGTATTTCTCCCTTTCTGAACGTAGCAGGTCCTGGGGAGCCCGTTTCTGCTGTGCAGTAGCCGTTCTCAGGCTATTTTTCTTTCCGCTTGTCTGAATACTGTTTTGTGCCATTTATTCCAGCTCCTCTTCAGGGCCACTGACCCCTTAGCTGCTGGGTCTGTTCTTCTCCTCCTACCCCCAGGATCTTCACCTTTCCTTCTTTCTAAATCACTTGGTTTTTCCAGGCACATTCTGGTGCTTTCTCAGGCTCATCCTCCATGTCACTGAGTGGATGTTCTAAGTGCCAGTGTTGCCCTTCACAGAACTGTCATTCTGAAATGACCTCTTTGACTTCACAACTGTATTCCCTCCTCACACCAAGCTTCCTCTCCATCTCTCGCCAGCTCTTTTCACCTTTGTTGTCTCATTTATTCTTTCATCTCCAGTTTCACACAAAAAATCTTTTTCTTGACTTTTGAAGTTAGAAAACAGTTTGCTATTTACAATTGAGTTTTACTTCCTGTAGTACACCCTTTACAAAGTGTGTTTCTCTCTTTTCTTACCCACATAATTTTTATGCTATTGCACATTTGTATTTTCTGTTCATATGTATTTTCTGTGCACATGGACACCAGTCAAAAGTGACCTAACCTAGAGTTAGGGATCCTGGGGCTGACTTCCTAGTCTCTTCCACCAGGTGGGACACCCCCTGAGATAGAGCAGACCCCACAAACCCTCCCTCCCCCAGTGGTGACTGGGAGGACCAGAGTAGGAGGCTCCAAGACCCTTCAGGACACCATGACAAATGGCATCCCCTGGGCTTCCCTGGGCCAGCCGACTGGGGTGTCGGGACGCTGGGCAGAGCATAGGTGGGGTGAGAGGAGATGTGCTGTGGCCATTCTGAGTTCACCTGGAGGCAAAGGCGAGACCAGCTTGACCAGAGAGGATGGTCCATCCCTGCTCCAGGAAGACCATGCCCTCAGGCTGGGTGATGCTCCACAACGTGAGGTGTGCACAGTAGGGAAAAGCCTGGGCAGATGGGCCCTCCTGAGCCCTCCAGCTTGAGGCCTAAGATGAGGTGCCAACAGCCAACAAACAATCCCATTCACCTTGTTTCTGAGGAGACAAAGATGGTGGCACCCCTCACCTGTGATGGCCTAATTTTCACCTCAATGTTTACACCCTCAGTTATAATAGCTAACATCTTTCCAATAATAAGCCCCTAACTCTGTGACCAGTACCCAGGCTGAAGCTCTTCTGGGTCAATGACACAAGGCCAGTGTAATCACAGCTGATAAGACACCATGACGAGATCCTTCCTGAGCCGAGAACAGTGAGGTAGTGTGAGTCCAAGATGCATGAAGTGTGCCCACAAGACACCTGTACCTCCTGCCAAACAGCAGTCTCAGCAGAGGCATCATCACTCTGTACTGCTCAGGTAGAGACACCAGGAGACCCCAAAGGGGACAGCGGAGGAAAGCAGGCAGGACAGGAGGGGCCATGTGTAGAGAAAGGCGGGAGGTGACACTGCAGGGGGCACTGCACAAGGACAGGGAGGTGCCAGGAGAGAACGTGACCCCAAGTAAGCCTGTCCCCCAACCTGCTATTCTATGACCTTGAGCCTCCTCGGTAGTAAAATGAGTCACGCATTTCTGCCTTACCTGCTGCACAGGTAAGGATGAAAGTTGACAATGAATTTGCAAGCAGTTTGTAACTCTAAAGCATCCTTATTCATACAAGTGGTTATTTAGCATCATCCAATTTGTCTTCTTAAATTTGGTTGAGTGTCTAATCTCAGCCAGTCCCTACACTGAGATCTTTGATCGCTACCATCATGGCCATCATGGTGTCATCATTCCCATTTATTGAGCCTTAACTATGTGTCAAGCAGTACAGAGAATTTTGTCCACATTATTTAATTTATTCCTCACATATGAGATATATAACTACATATCCCCTTTTATAATGTGTGTTCCCTCTGCTCAGGGGAAGAACCAAGGCTCAGATACAAGTAAGATGGCTTGTCTGGATTCATAAAGCAGTGAAGGGCGGAACCCAGGTTTGAATCTGATCTCTGGGTCTCCTCCCACACCATGTCACCTTGCAGAAGCCCTGGAAGTTGGCTGGAACACAATGGAAAGTCTTCATCAGGAACCATGGAACCATGGCTGGTAGAAAGGGTGGCCAGAGGAGAAGAGAAGGAGGGACAAGGAACCTCAAAAACTGCCCACCCTTGGCAGCCAGCATCAAGGTGGGATTTGAGGTTAGCCCAGGCTGACAATCTCCTTTAAATCTCAGGCTGTGCGACAGCAAGTCCAGCCATCAGTGTGTGTCAGGCGGTGGGCGTAGTGGGATGAGGAGGGAACACTGCTAATTGGTAAGGGCTGTTAAGAGCGTCTGGCTTCCACTTTGTTGGAAAATAGAGTACATTTATGCATGCTTTGAAATTACACATCTGTCCCCAATATTATGTGGCAATGGACATTTTCCCCCAGTTTTTATTAGTTAATGAAATTTCTGTTCTTTTAATATAAAAATAGATAATGAATGAGTCTGACGACACCAAGGAAACGTCTCAGTTCTCTGAAAGGAAATGAGCTTGGCAGAACCCACCATGTGGAAAATTTTGGGAAAAGCCCCACCAGGGAATCCACGTGCTGCTGTCCTGCCCAGGGACTCAAGTGTCCTTTTACCCCCAGGGACCATCCAGGCAGGTAAGAATCATAGTGACTTAATGGGTCAAAGAGGAAATCAGGGATGGCTCTAAGGACCGTGTTTGACCAGAGATGATGTAATGGCGTAGCCCCAGAGAGAACTAAAGGCCCCCAATACTCAAGTCTCTTTCTCTTTCACACACTCTCCCGGTGCCCACCCCAGGGAGGGCACTGCAGCAAATGCCACTGATCATCTCCATTGTAAACCCATTCCTTGCCTGATGAAATGTCAACCAAATTTGCAGAAACACATATTCCCATACCCTACAGAGTATTGATTATATTTATAAATATCTACTTGTTCCTGAATGTATTTCTAGGTCATTGAGGTTCTGGGCTCTCTGGATCTCTATTCAAAAGATTTCTGAGTCAGCCTAGTACTGTGGGCGTAGAGCACCTTTCCCCCTCAGCCTCCTAAAATCTTAAATGTTCATCTTGACCTCTGTCTCCCCAACACCAAAGCCATGGTTAAAAACTGGTCATGAGCTAAAAGAGCAGCTTCTGAAGTTGTTCAATGTGTCCCAAGATGCCTTGGCCCTGCGCCATCTTGCTACATTGCTGAGGATGGACCAGGCCTCCTACCTCAATCTTCACTAACTGAACAGAAGCAGGGATGGCCTGGACCAGAGCACAAGCACTGAATCTTTGTTCTTTGCCAGGACCAGCATCTTCCCATGATGGAGAGCCTCCTCTGAGTCTCTGCTGCCTCAGGAGCCCAAGAAGGACTGGGCCAGAGCCAGAAGCCAATCTCAGCAATGGCTCCCAAAGTTCTTGGGCACCTCTGGGGCTCTTCCAGAGGTGGAGCTCCCTGCTCAGCCCGCAGGCTTGGAGATCCAGCCAGGAGAGCAGTGCCCAGCTCTGGGGTGAGGGCAAGTCAGGGGCTCAGGGAGGAGGTGACCCTTGGGAACACATGCTTTTTGGGCTGGGGTTTGGGTACACACTACCAACGAGGGTGGAATTGCCTTTGTAAATGAGAACTTCCCTTTGCAGATCTGCACAGCCCAGCCTCTGACTTCTAGGTCAGAAATTAATTCCTAATCCCACGGACTCAGTTCTCCCAGCAGACCTGGGAGTATGAGCCAGCTGAAATGATAGAAACAAGAGTCTTCCTGGCACCCTCGAACATCTCACAAAATGACCTTCAATGTATGAACCTGAGGGGTGCTTCTAGCCCATATTCTTTGTAATTAATCCCAGTTAACAATTGTAAAGCGATGACAATAGAGTTTAGTTTATGATCTCATTTATCACTCTCCCCGTCATTAAAATATGAGATGCAAGTGCCCCACCCAAATACTTGAAGAAAAGCCAGTGAATGCAAAGTATAAATTCCTTCCCCAGTGTCTCTGGCTTGTGGACTTGTCGTTATTGGGTGGCCGCAACCACTGGCCTCCTTTCATGTCATCTGGGATTTACTTATGGAGCAAGAAATGAAATAGACTAAAATCAGATTTTGTCTGGGGAATCCATCTTCTTCTAAGCCAAATGAAATGCATGTATTCCATTAGTATGTGGTAGGAGATTAAGATGATGATAGAATTGGCCAATCTACCGTCTTTTAGGACAGAAATGGCAATTGTTTGCTTGTGGGAAAGAAGCATTTGTGAGTTTAAAAAAATCTGAAAATGAGCATAAACATTCCATGACTCATGAATTAGTCATTCAATGGTACATTTTTCCCCAACTCCCTGGAGCAGCTGACCTAACCAAGGTGCTTGATGGCTGAGTGGACTTTATTCCATCCCTCCCCACTGACACACACATGGAGTTGCCTTCCCCTCAGCTACACCCACATGAGCATCCTGCTGACTCTTCTAAGAAGTGACAACAATAGATAAATAAGGAGGATGGGGCAAACTCCTAGTTATGCAACTTAGGGCTGTACCCTAGTGTGTGCAAGAGGGAAGACTCTGGTTTCTGGGTCATTGTTCAAACTCCTCTGGAAAATATGTTTTGATCCTTTTTTTTTTTTCCAGGAGGCAGAACTAGAACAAAATGTGGAAGTTTGAAGGAGAGCTATTTGGGCTCAATGCAGAGAAGGATTTTCTCACCAGAGCTGCCCCACCATGATGCAGTCCACCCTGAATTCTCCCATTGTGTAAGTATTTTCAGTAGCACCTGGACTACCATCAGTTGGGGACACTTCCAGGGGGTGGACCTGAGCAGTCACAGTTGGTGTTCTTCCCTTATTCCCCCCACCCCAGCGTAAAACTGATGATACCTGAAGCTCTGTCCCAAGCCTTCTTCTACAGCAGGAGCAGGCCAGAATGCCAGGGAGTTAAGGGCCCCTAGGATCAGCTCTCCACCAATGACGGACAAGAAGTGGTGGATAAATACCCCAGCTCTCGCACCCCTCAGGTGGGCCGACTCAGACGTGATCCACAGTGGGCCAGAGGCCCCCAGGAGGATGGGGCCCAGCTGTCCCCCCCCCCCAGTCATTGACGTTCCTCTCATGTTCCACTCTGTATTCACCTGTCAGTGCTTCCTAGAAGCCCCTCCAAGATAAATTACTTGTGTCCAAATCCTTATCTCAGCATCTGCTGTTGGAGAAGCCCAACCTAATTAAGTAGCTTTGTGCACTGGGGTGGTTACATTGTGGGGGAAGAAAAACTCTCTGACTCTCTGGAACCTTGAAATCAAAACCTGAGAAGAAGAAGATAAAGGGAGAGAGTTGATAATGGTTTGGAGATGAAGAGGCTGAAGCCAGGATAAATCCAGGGACCACTGACCACGCCCTGAGAACCAGAAAGAACCAGCTTAGGTGTGCTGGGACGCTCACTCTGCACAGCCCCAGAGGAGATGGCAGCCCAGTTGGAATATGCATCCTGATCCTCAGAGATAATTGTGTGTGAAAACCTCACAGACACTTATTAGCCCTCTGACCCAGTTGGTTCCATAATCTTCAGGGGGTTTTATATCATATATATTTGTAAATATACACTAAGTACACAATAATGATGGCATTTCAAATCAATGGGGGAAACAGGGTAACTAACATTTATAAATTCATAAAGTTAACCATGGCTTTGTCTTAAACTAAAATAATTTCAATTGTGATTAAAATATTAAACATGAAAGAAAAACAAAATTATGGAAGTCCAAAAAGACATGATAGTTGAATATTTACATAACCATAAAATGGCATGGGGAATTTTAAGCGTAACCCCAAAGCAAAAACTATAAAGAGAAAAGTGAGTGAAGCGGTCTACACAGACATCTAAAACTTCTTTATATCAACAATAAAATGAAAAAGAAGATACAAAATGGACAATACACCAGACAAATTGTTAATGGTCTTGATATAGAGAGAGCATTTCAAAAGAAACAATGGAATAGAAGTGGACTAAGAATGTGAATATAAATGCTACATAAATTAGGGGAAGTTTAATCTCACTAGTAGCTAAAGAAAAATGCCATCATTCCCTATCGAAAAGAAGAGGTCTATTAGATATCTATGTCCCATGTTGATGGAAATGTGAGAAGACAGAGAAATACTATCCTGAAGTCTAGGAAGAAGTGGAAATTTGTCTGAACTGGAAATTGGCAATACGCACAGGCAATAGAAGCTCCAAATATAGGTAGGCCCTCTTACTCGTGAATTTTACTTCTAGAAATTTAATGCTCCTCCTCTCCAAATGTAAACTATGTCCAAAAACAATATTAAAAAACATTCATTACAAAACAGTGTTGCTAAGTAGGAACTTAGCTAAGTTCCTACTTAGCTAAGTTAGAATAGGAACAACTTAGCCACCTAAAAATATGAATGTGATTATATAAACTATAGTACATCTACTCAATAAGACACTAAAATGGCCATTAAAATTATGTTGAAGCAACGAATATATTGACATAGAAAATGTTCATAAAATGTTAGATGAAATCAGAAGTTATAAAATTTTGGGGGGAAGTGTACATAAACATAAAAACAATCTGAAAGCCACTAACAGTTGTTTCTTAGTGAGTGGGAGGATCATGGATTTGTCCCACAGGATGTTCTGACTTTAATAAAAATTGATGCAGCCACTATGGAGAACAGTACAGAGGTTCCTTAAAAAACTACAAATAGAACTACCATACGACCCAGCAATCCCACTACTGGGCATATACCCTGAGAAAACCAGAATTCAAAAAGAGTCATGTAGGGCTTCCCTGGTGGCACAGTGGTTGAGAGTCTGCCTGCCGATGCAGGGGACATGGGTTCGTGCCCCGGTCCGGGAAGATCCCACATGCCGCAGAGAGGCTGGGCCCGTGAGCCATGGCCGCTGGGCCTGCGCGTCTGGAGCCTGTGCCCCACAGCGGGAGAGGCCACAACAGTGAGAGGCCACAACAGTGAGAGGCCCGCGTACTGCAAAAAACAACAACAACGACAACCACAACAAAAGAGTCACGTGCCACAATGTTCACTGCAGCTCTATTCACAATAGCCAGGACACGGAAGCAACCTAAGTGTCCATCGACAGATGAATGGATAAAGAAGATGTGGCACAGATATACAATGGAATATTGCTCAGCCATAAGAAGAAACGAAATTGAGTTATTTGTGGTGAGGTGGATGGACCTAGAGTCTGTCATACAGAGTGAAGTAAGTCAGAAAGAGAAAAACAAATACCGTATGCTAACACATATATATGGAATCTAAGAAAAAAAAAAAAGGTCATGAAGTACCTAGGGGTAAGGTGGGAGTGAAGACACAGACCTACTAGAGCATGGACTTGAGGATATGGGGAGGGGGAAGGGTAAGCTGGGACCAAGTGAGAGAGTGGCATGGACATATATACACTACCAAACGTAAAATAGATGGCTAGTGGGAAGCAGCCGCATAGAACAGGGAGATCAGCTCGGTGCTTTGTGACCACCTAGAGGGGTGGGAGGGAGGGAGATGCAAGAGGGAAGAGATATGGGAACATATGTATATGTATAACTGATTCACTTTGTTATAAACCAGAAACTAACACACCATTGTAAAGCAATTATACTCCAATAAAGATGTTAAAAAAATTGTATAAAGTATAAAAAAAATAGAGTTACAGGAAAAAGAAATCTATTATCTTGGGGGTAAGAAAAAATCAACATCTGAAATTTCATTTTGAATAAAAATAATAAATGTAAATCATCTATATGTTTAACTAAAACAGCTAGGAAGGGGACAAAATATTTTTAATTAAACAATATAAGAGGAAGGAGATCATAAGGAATAAAACATAAATTAAGACATTATGAAAGAGAATAGTGCCATTGACAAATAAAACCATGTGTTTGAAAAAGCAATAAATAGACCAAAAAAGCAGAATAAAAATGTGCATATGCAGTATGATCTCAATCATGTTTTTTTTAATAAATTTATTTATTTAATTTTTTTTTTTTTTGGCGGCACGTGGGCCTCTCACCGTTGTGGCCGCTCCCGTTGCGGAGCACAGGCTCCGGACGCGCAGGCTCAGCGGCCATGCCTCACGGGCCCAGCCGCTCCGCGGCATGTGGGATCTTCCCGGACCGGGGCACAAACCCGCGTCCCCTGCATCGGCAGGCGGACTCTCAACCACTGCGCCACCAGGGAAGCCCTATTTAATTATTTATTTTGGCTGTGTTTGGTCTTCATTGTTGCGCGCGGGCTTTCTCTAGTTGCAGCAAGTGGGGACTGCTCTTTGTTGCGGTGCGTGGGCTTCCCTTGTTGCAGAGCACAGAGCACAAAAAAAAAAAAAATGTGAAATCAGAAAATCCTTTAGACAATGTCAAAATGGAATGTGTTCATACATTTGTGGTAGATAAATATTTCTTACGCGGCACAGACTGTACTAACCTTAAAAGGAAAGCCTGATTGATTGAACTATGTTAAAATTGCGAACTTTTGCTCATCAAAAAAAAAAAAAAATTAAGAATAAATGCCAAACCGCACAATATGGGGGAAAATATTTTAAACACAAATAATTGATGAAGGTCTTATATCCAGGAAACATTTTTTTAAGCTCCTATAAATCAATAAGAAAAAGACATCCCAATTTTTTAAGTGGGCAAGAGACTTGAAGAGACCCACAACAAAAGAGGATAGCCAAGAGTCCAGTGACCATAAGATAATGTAATCATTCCCTTCAATTATCAGGGAAATGGACACTTATATCACAATAAGATCACACAAAATAGTCATCACAATACCCAAATCTGAAAGAAGGATAAGACCAAGTGTTGGTGAGGATGGGGAAAGACTGGAAGGGGCATAAATGGAATGACACTGTTGAAATACTATTTGGCAGTATCTACAAAAGCTGACTTTTCTATACCTAGCAATCCCACTCCTCAGTATACACCCCACAGAAATGAGTGCATAGCCACAAAGAACGTGTATAAAAATATTTATAGCAGATTTTTTCAGAATAGCCCCAAACTGGAAGCAAACCAAAGCTCCATCACAGCATAGAATCAATCAATAAATAAAGATATTTTTATATGGTGGAATACCTACTACACAGCAAGAGGAGGGACTGAACCACTGTTTCCTGCAACAACATGCACAGAGCTCACAATGTTGGGCAAAGAAGCCAGGCATGAGGAGTAGGGATCATATGACTCCATTCATATAACATCAAACATGGGTGTAACTAGGATTGGCCTTAGAAGTCAGGACAGCAGTTACCTTTGGGGAGGGAGATGGGGGAAATGAGTGGGAGGTACACAAGGGGGTTTCTTGTGTGCTGGTGTGTTCTGTGTCCTTGTCTGGGGGAATGTCACATGGATAATTTCACTTTGAAAACAATTTTTGAATTGTATACAGAAGAATTGTGCACTTTGTAAAAAATGTTTAATTAAAACGAAAAGGAGGGGGACTTCCCTGGCGGTCCAGTGGTTAAGACTTTGCCTTCCAATGCAGGAGGTGTGGGTTCAATCCCTGGTCGGGGAGCTAAGATCCCACATGCCTCACAGCCACAAAACCAAAATATGAAAACAGAAGCAATATTGCAGCAAATTCAATAAGGACTTTAAAAATGGTCCACATCGGGGCTTCCCTGGTGGCGCAGTGGTTGAGAGTCCGCCTGCCGATGCAGGGGACGCGGGTTCGTGCCCCGGTCCGGGAAGATCCCACATGCCGCGGAGCGGCTGGGCCCGTGAGCCATGGCCACTGAGCCTGCACGTCCGGAGCCTGTGCTCTGCAACGGGAGAGGCCACAACGGTGAGAGGCCCACGTACTGCAAAAAAAAAATGGTCCACATCAAAAAAATCTTCAAAACGAACAAGCAAACAAAAAGGAGCACACCCATGTTTATAGCAGCGTTATTCACAGTAGGTAAAACATGGAAGCAACCCAAGCTGATAAGCAAAACGTGGTCCATCCATACAGTGGAATATTATTCAGTCTTGAAAAGGAAGGAAATTCTGACACACGCTGCACCTTGGATGAACCTTGAGGACATGATGCTAAATGAAAGAAGCCAGTCACAAAAAGACACATCCTGTATTGTTTTAAATACTTCCATGAGGTCCCCAGAGTCATCAAATTTATAGAAACAGAAGGTAGAACGGTGGTTGCCAGGGGCTGGGGGAGGGAAAAGGGGATCTGTTGTTTAATGGGGACGGAGTTTCAGTTTTCTAAGGTGAAGAGAGTTCTCGGGATGGATGGTGGTGATGGTCGTACAACAATAAGAGTGTACTTAATATCACTGAACTCTACACTTAAATGATTAAGACGGTAAATGTTATGTTCTGTGTGTCTTACTACAATAAAAAGATTGAAAGAAAAGCAACAATAACCAAAAGGAAACCACCCACATGTCTAGCAATAATGGAAGCGTTTGGTGACTCTAGTCGTATCTGATCCACTTCTGCTTGGCCAGGAAGGATTCCTATGCAAAGCACATCTGGAGGGGGCGGGCAGGGGGCAGGTCACACAGCTTCTGCTCCTTTCTCCACTGCAGAATGAGCCCCTCCTGAGGAATAGCTGAAAGGATGAACAGACCCAGTTTAAATGATTTTATCCGATTCTTCAGTACATGCTATTTCAGATCCTGCTCTTTTCACCTAGCATAACTTAAGCATGTCCTCAAAATGCTATTTTGAGGATTTCATAATATCTAGGACAACAACTGGCTTATGCCCAATACCTGGCCAGCACACGTGGAGGGAGTTGCCAATACCTTTGCTCCAGGTGCTCAGGTACAGACTTAGCAGCCACCTGGGGAGGGGGGATTGAGCAATCACAAAGCCACAACAGATCCTACCAGCCTCTTAGAGGTTAGGTAGCCTCTAATTCAATTGCTTTTACACAGATCACTGAACTACGGTCCCAGAGGAAAATGACTTTGTCAAATGCCATCAGGCAATTGCAAAGCAGAGAACAATGGAATCCATGTCCTCCAATCTCTAATTCAGGGCTGTCTCCCACTTTACAAGACAGAGTGGATTCAAACCACGCTGGGGAGGATGGAATACAGCTGTGAGATGCTGCTGGCCCTAAAGATGCTAAGATGCCTGTAAGGGGATGAGGTTTGTATGTGGAGATGGCATCTCCCTCCATCTCTAATGCCACCACTTGTATTCATTCAGCCTGGGTGTGTGGCTACCCTTTTAGTTTTTATTGCTGCATAGAAACTTACTGCAAATCTATCAGCTCAGAACATTCCTGTTTACCAGCTCACAGTTCTGCAGATGAGAGGTCCAGGCACAGCATGGCGGGGTTCTCGTCACAGGGTCTCAAAGGCTGGAATCCAGGCATCGGATTCTGTGTTCTCATCTGGAGGCTCGACTAGGGAAGAATCCACTTCTGAGTTCGTTCAGGTTGTTGGCAGAATTCAGCTCCTCGTGGCTATAGGGTCGAGGCCCCTGCTTTCTTGCTGGTGGTAGGCCAGGAGCAGCTCTCCCCTCAAGGAGGCAGCCCACATGCTGTGCCACGTGGTCCTCTCCAGCACATGTGGGATCTCACTTATGCTTTGATGCTCTGACTTCCTGTCTCTGATGTCTAGAAACTTCAAGGGTTGTGTGCTTAGGTTAGGCCCACACAGTAATCCCTCCAATGCCTTTAACAACCTGATCATGGGAGTGAAATCCTTTGTATTCACATATTACACAGGGTGTCTACACCAGGGTGGGATTGGGGGCTATCTTAGAATTCTGCCTCTGGCACTGTCCTGAAGCAGCCCCAGAGAGCCTAAACACTGGTCCACGGACGTCACACCACAGCATTAGAGCCGTGGTTCATGTTGGGAAGGACCTCAGAAGACAGGAAAACCAGTTCCTCAGATCTCCAGGTCATGGTGAGTTTGACCTTGATTCTAACTGGGGGAAGGCAGCTCTAGTTCAGTCAAAGCACAACCAATTCCCTGCTCTGCCTTCTTGGTTGGACTCAATTGTTTAGCATTTCCAGCTTTTTCCTCCACCTGCAAGAACCCTGTGGAAATTATTCCTAATGGTCCATGAAAAGATCAAGGACCAACCACACTCAAATGTCTTCAGTCACCATGCTCTAATTTATTGGCAATATGTTCACTAATGCTTTTCCTGATTATTTCCTAGTTAGGTTGATTTACCAGATGAAAATGGTCAAAGACAGTTATTAATTAAATGAAAATGCAGCGACCAAATGTGAAGATCTCAAACTCTTTTATTTTAAAGTATCTTTTTTTTTTTAAAGAAACACTGGGCAGGAGAAAAAATTGTCATACCTTTTTAGCTTATAAATTTATTCTCAACATCCATATGCAACTAACTTCTGGCTTCATTTCCTATCAAACGAGTCTTTGAACTTGTTTTCCTTCTAAAATCATCCCAAATAAATTTGAATTAACTCATGAGTCAGGCTGCTTTTGTTAAAGAAACACTGTGGAAAGAAAACTGAGTCCATTTCCAAAGTTGAAGAGGAAACAGTGGTGAAAGAATAATTTATAAAGTGTAACTTCACTGCTAAATTTCTGATGCTTGTCTTGTCTTTTTGAGACAATGCCTTAAAATCCTAGCATTTTAGAGGCATAAAGAGACAAAAGGTGCTCTGATATGACTTCTTTGTCTTACAGATAAGGAAACTGAGACAGAGAGGTGAAGTGGCTTAAAGTCACACAGCTGGTTAGTGACTAGCCCCAAGAGTCCAGATTCTCAGAGGCTCTTCATGTGGCCAGGTCATCTCCCTGACCCCTGGAACAGGGCCAAGGAGCCACCCTAAGATGTCTCCAACCCACTTATGGTTTCATGCAGAGGGTGTTGCTAATGGAAATGCAAAATGACGTAAATTAGGCCGATTCTCATGTGTTACTGTTTTGAACAAAGACGGAACATCTGTCTTCACTTTGCCCCTTGCAGGAGAATCTTCTGCATGAGCTGCTTTGGCTGCATCGTGATGAGCCTTTGCAGGGTAGGCCAAGCAGGGAGAGTGAGGGATGAAGCGACAGACCTCAGGGCTGGCACTGGGCTCCTAGAGTCTTCACTCCAGAATCTGATGACCATTGTTTTGGGGAAGATCTGATGAAGATCCAAAATGACTTCCCAGGCATGCCATTTCATTCCTCTTGTCCTTAAAACCTATAATCTTTCTTATCAAAGAGTCAATAGTAGTTTAATAAGTTATTCAATGCTATTTTTTCATATTAATAAGGGACACTTGGAAGCTTAAGAATGACTTGCAAAAAATCAATTCAAGTGTGATGTGTTGGCATAAAGCATTGATAGTACTTTTGGGTACAAAAAAATGAAAACAATTTTAAAAGTCTATGAGTTTTGGAATCAAGAACTTTTTTATTGAAATACAGTTAATTTACAATGTTGTGTTAGTTTCAAGTGTACAACAAAGTGATTCCTTTATAATATATATATATATATATATATTCTTTTTCAGATTATTTTCCATTATAGATTATTACAGGATACTGAGTATAGTTCCCTGTGCTATACAGTAGGTCCTTGTTGGAAAAAAAGAACTTTTAAATACAGGGCCTGTCAACTTTGGCACCATTAACATTTGGTAGTTTTGTGTGTGTCTGTCCATCCTATGCACTGGAAGAAGTTTGGCATCATCCCTGGCCTCCACCCACTAGAGGCCAGTAGCATACTCTCTCACCCTAGTTGTGACAAACAACGATGTTTCCAAACATTGCCAAATATCCCCTGGGAGCCAAAATGGCATTGGTCAGCATCTAACAGAATACTGGCAGTGTATTTCAGATTTGAACGGGCATAGCACCTGCTGCTATCCAGACCCAGGGAGCCCTCAAAGGCAGTTTTACAATAAAAATCAATATCTAATATCACCAAATAGCTTTCTAAAGTTCAATTTAAAGAACTTCCTAACAGGCAGAGCTGTCCAAGGAAATAGAAGCTTGTTTATCAATAAATGTATCAGCAAGGGAGGAGTGTCAGGAAACTCTCTGGTCCAGACTGATGTGGAGAGAGGCTCCTGACAGCAGGTAGAAGCAGGACAAGAGGGCATTTAGCCATCTCAGTTCAAGAGACTGGCATCAGCAAGTTAAAAAAAGTTACTTATCTGTAAAATATTTACTACTTAAAGCCCAGCTTTCTATCTCTTAATGTTTTTAGGTTGATTAAAGTAATAATATCATATTGTAGAAATTTTGGAAAGCACATAAAAAGTACAAAGAGACATAAAGCAATCACCCTCAATCTGACCAAAAAGAATTGCTCTTTGACATACATGTATATTTCTGTTCATACGATGTTCTATGCATATTTTCTCATTGTTGCGCTCACTTGTTTTGCTTTAAAATTCTGTATTCAGGAGTTTTCCTCCTATCAAGAAAATTCTTTGGAAGCAAAATGTATCATAATTTAATTAACTATCCTCTTATTGCTGTGTTTATAAAAGTCACCAAAAAAAGCAACTTTTCTTCCTGATTGGTGTGTCTCATGCTTGTAATATACTTAGCTCAGTACTTAGCTCAATGCATACTAGGTGCTCAAGGAATGAGTAAGTCCTTGTTATTGTGTTGTTAGGTTGCTTCCTTGAAAAGTAAAACTCTCACCAGCAGTGAAAGAGTTTCTGTCTCATAAAACCTTCACCAGCATTAAGTACTACCATCTCTTCATTTTTTGTAATTTAATGGGTGAACATAAAACTCATCATTATCTTAATTTAATTTGTATTTCTTGACTACCGGTGAGGTTGAATACTTAAGTTGTTTATTAAACATTTTCTGTCATAGATGATCTGCTTATGACCTTGTTTTGAACTTCTTGGAAACTTAGTTCTTATTTACTTGCATGAATCCTTCTCTTAATAAGGATTTTAAACATTAACCATTGTCTTTCACTGATGTTTATTTCCTTATTCTTTAATTATACAATTACACACAAATTTGCATGAGGGAAAACTCCCAGGCAAGGTGAAGTTTCAAATAAAAAACATAAAACACATGACAAAATCTATTGCTGTAAGGCACATTAATAGAACCAAATCATGGAAGAATTCATACCTAATGAAATAAGAAGGAAATAAAGTAATTTGAAAAAGACTTTAAAATTAAATTGTTAAAATTTTTTAATTGTTATAATTTACAGAAATAGAAGGAATAACAACTATTAGAGGGAATAGAAATTTCAGGATTAAGAAGGATTCATTTGGAAATCATGGAACTGAAAAACATTGAAATAAACAAAAAATCAATAAGTGGCTTACATTACAATACATTAATAGATAGAACAAAAGAGAGAATCAATGAATTAGAAGACAGAACTAAGGATATCACTCAGAATGCAGCACAGAGAGATGAAAAGTCAGCTCAGAGACATGAAGGATTGGTTGAATCCAAGCTACATCTAATAGGAGTTCCAGAAGAAGAAAATAAAGAAAATGGGCGAGTGCAAACACTTCAGCAGATAACAGCACAGAATTATCCATAACTGGAGAAATATATAGGTCCTCAAATTGAAATTCACTGAGACATGAGAAGGATTTTTTAATTTTTAAATATTTAAAAAGGAATCCAAACATAGACATATGATGAGAAACATCAAGGGAAAACTAAAATATTTAAAACGTCAGAAAGAAATGACAGATGAGCAGCAGAGTTTTCAGCAATACAAATAGATTCCAAAGCTTTGAAGTAACAAATGCTAAGGGAAAATAACCACCAACATAGAATTCTATGCTCAAGGATATATTTAGACACACTCATAGACACATATAGATATATTTAGATACACAATGATTAAGAGAGTTTCTATGCTTATACCAGTGGTTTCCAAATTTGTCTGCATATTGGAATCACCTTAGAAGTTCCATGATAGATGATGTCCATGTCCCACCCCCAGAGATTATGATTTAGTTGAGCTAGAGTTTGGCCTGGGGATTGGGATTTATATATTATGCAGACAAGTCTAGCAATCACTGGCACAGACCCTTGAATTAACTACTGAAGAATGAAATTTAACAAAAAATGAACCCCCTGAAACAATAAAGGAGTATAATAAAATATAGTGAGCAAAGAAATCAGCAAAATGTTAGTCAATTAAACATTGAATTTTAAATAATACAGTAAACAATCCAAATTGTATCTTCATTACAAAATATAATAATAATAGTGAAAAACATATTTCATTATAGTGAAAAATGCCAAGAACTAAAATTCTAAATAATAATGTGGACAATAGGAAGTAGGAAGTGAGAGGGAAATTAATGTGTTCCTAGATTCTTATCTTCTTTGTGAAGAGGGTTTAGAGTTAATTATCAAATTAATTTGAAAATATAAAGTTAAATCATTTTTTAAAAGTTATAGGTGACCATTTGGGCTTCCCTGGTGGCACAGTGGTTGAGAGTCCGCCTGCTGATGCAGGGGACATGGGTTTGTGCCCCGGTCCGGGAAGATCCCACATGCCGCAAAGCAGCTGGGCCTGTGAGCCGTGGCCGCTGGGCCTGCGCGTCTGGAGCCTGTGCTCCGCAACGGGAGAGGTCACAACAGTGAGAGGCCCACGTACCGCAAAAAAAAAAAAAAAGTTATAAGTGACTATTAAAAGAACAGATACGAAACGTCTAACTTTTAAGTGGCAGAGCAGGCGACAGGGAAATAAAGGAAATGTTCTATCTAAAAAAGTCATTAAAGAGAAAAAGAAACAAGGAAATTAATGTTGACTAGAAAACAGAACTACAATGCTGGCAATAATTTCAAATGAATCAGTAACCACAATAAGTGTAAATGGATTATAAATCACCTTTCTAAAGACAGATTTTTTTTAACCAGACAGACCCTAAAATTGAACTTTTGATTAGACACCAAGATAAATAGATGTGAAAATCCTATCAAGTGTCAGATTCACAAAGGAAATGTTTGGGGACCAGTCCACTGCCTCTGAGCTCACACACACTCAAGAATATCGTGGGAACTGGACAATGGAGGGATCATGGACTTGTGGAGTACAGCTTTGGTGAAAGTGGTGCTTACAGCTCAAGCCTTCCTGACCCAAGAGAATGGGCTCAACTGTAGCCCCTGGAGAGCCTGATGTACGTAGTGCAGACTGCCTCCTTCCTCCTGCCTGCTGACCAGAATAGAGGTTCTGGTCAGCTGCTTTAACAGGTGTGTGAAGAGAGGGCTGCTACATGGGGAAGACTTATACAACCAGATGTTGTTAGGACAAGATGTTCTCCTGTACCAGCTGTGGGCCATGCAAAAGAGAGGGGATGGAAGAGGGGGAGACAGACTGGAAACTGAAACAAGAGACACGTGTGTTCATGCACACACACACACACACACAGGTTCAGGTTCTTCCCCAGAGGACCACCTGAAGTGTCTGAGGACCTTGAGCAGCAGACCTCTGAGGTCCAGCACAGGAGCACCAATGATGGCATGAATGACCCTGAAGAACCCCAAAAATGTCCCACCAGAACCAGGGTAAAACCTCTGCTAGACCCACAAGGCAGGAACACTCCCCCACTCCTCTCCTCTCTCCGTATGCTCCAACTGGGCCAAGGGTTGTGCCTCCCTGAGGGCTATCAACTCACCAACTACGAGACTTCGCTGGGGTGTGTGGTGGTAAGTGAATATGAAAGTTTTGATTAACAGTTTAGCCACATTTATTGATTTTTGAATTGAGATGTGTTTGAGGACTTGGTGGCAACCTGGAAGTCAGAGGTGAGTCAGGACCTGCCCAAGCCCACGACTGTGTAAGATGACAGCCAATTAACAAGTTTTAAAGAGACAGAGAACAAAAATAAAGTCCTTCTTTAATTACAGCATGAACTGTGTCTTTTCCACATACTAGTCACACAATATTCAGCTACATATGCACCATGAGAGAAACACCCAAGCTCACGGAAACTGAGAGGTTGAAAGTGAAGAGATGGGAAATGACAAGCAATTGCTAAACAAAAGAAAGCTTGAATGGCTTTATGAATATTAGGCAAAAGAGCTTAAGAAAGAAGTATTATCAGGGACTAAAAGATCATTCTTAGTGATAAAAGCAATAACTCTATAAGATTGGTAATCATCGATACACACACACACACACACACACATCGAATAACATAGCCTCAACATACACAAAGCAAAAATTGACAGAAATATAAGAAGTCAGCAAATCTATAACTGAAGTAAAACATTTTAGCACACTTCTCTTACTAACAGATAAATCAAGCTTTCAAAATATCAGTAAGGATAGAAAAGATTGAAATACCATAATTGATCTATGGAATATAGTAGATAAGAGATGGAGATGGAGAGAGAGAGAGACAGAGAGAGAGCTCTCAGACTCCCACAAATACAGACTACACATTCTTTTCAAACACATAAAATATGTTTTTAAAATTTGAATACATACATAATGGATCACAAAGGAAGTCTTGAAAAATACCAAAGATCTGAAAACATGTGGTCCACAATGAATTTAGAAATAAAATTTTAAAGTCAGTTAAAATGCACCCATACATTTGGAAATAAATAACGCTTTCAAATAATTCATGGGTCTGGAAGAAATTGTAATGGAGATTATAAATACCAAGAACTGAATGATGACAAAAGAACTTATACACAAAAATCTGTGTAAAGTAGATGAAAGGGGATGTTATAAAGAATTTATAATATTAAACATATATTTTAGAAAACAAAAGAGATTTTTAATTAATGAGCTAAGAATGCGATGTAAAAATTTAGATAATACAAATCAATGTAAAACCAAAAGAAAAAATAATAAAGGTCAAAATTATGGAAATAGTAAATAAAGAAGCAATAGGGAGAAACAAAAGAATCAAAATATGATTCTTTATAAAGGACTAATAAAAATTCAAATTTTTCTTGATTAATTAATCAAGAAAAAGGCATGAATAAATATTAGAATGAAAAATAAGAATAATTCTGAGAAATTGTGATTAAGATATAAAAATAAATGAAAATTTTCAGGCTAATATATTTGAAATGTTATATGTAGTGGACAATTTTCTTTAAAAATTAAATTACTGAGGCTTCTATTTTGACTGTTAGTCCAGTCCAAAGTCTAGAAAAGGAGGAAAGACTATCTTCTTTTACAAGGCAAGCATCCCCATGGTACAAAACAAGATAAGGCAGGAAAAAAGAGAAAAATATGAAAAATCCTCTGCACAGCAAAGAAAACAGTCAACAAAATGAAAAGGCAACCTATAGAATGAAAGAAAATATTTGCAAACCACACATCTGATAAGGGGTTAATATCCCTCCCAAAAATGTATTAGGAACTCAAACTATTCAATAAAAAAAAATCCAACTGACAAATGGACAGAGGACCTCAATAAACATTTTTCCAAAGAAGACATACAAATGGCTAACAGGTACCTGAAAAGGTGCTCAATGGCACTAACCATCAGAGAAACATAAATCAAAACCACAATGAGATATCACCTCATACCTGTTAGAATGGCTTTTATCAAAAAGACAAGAGATAACAAGTGTTGGCAAAGATGTGGAGAAAAGGGAACACTCGTGCACTGTAGGTGCAAATGTAAATTGGTGCAGCCACTATGGAAACTATGTGAAGGTTCCTCAAAAAATTTAAAAAAACTACTGTATGATCCAGGTATTTCACTCCTGGGTATATCCAAAGGAAACCAAATCAGTATCTCAATGAGATATATGCATTCCCATGTTTGTTGCAGCATTATTTGCAACAGCCAAGATACAGAAACAACCTAAGTCTTAAGAGTCCATCGATGGATTAATGGATAAAGAAGATGTGATAGAAGATGATAGATAGATAGATAGATAGATAGTTATTCATCCATGAGAAGAAAATCCTGCCATTTGTGACAACATGAATGGACTTGGAAGACACTATGGTAAGTGAAATAAGCCAGAGAAAGACAAACACTGTATGATCTCACTTATATGTGGAATCTAAAAACAAACAAAATAATATAGAACTCATAGAAACAGAGAGTAGAATAGTGGTTACCAAGGGCTAGAGGTGGGGGAAATGAAGAGATGTTCATCAAAGGGTACAAGAATTGTCGAAAGATGAATAAGTTCTAGGAACCTAACATTCAGCCTAGTGACTATTGTTAATAATATCACATTTTATACTTGGATTTTCTAAGAGCATAGATCTTAAGCATTCTCACCACAAAAAAAGTAACTGTGTGCAGTGATGGATGCGTTAATTAGCCTAATTGTGGTAATCATTTCACATTGTGTAAATATATCAAATCATCACATTGTACACTTTAAATATATACAGTTTTATTTGTCAATTATACCTTAATAAAACTGGGGGAATTAATTAATTTTTAAAGGAAAATTATGAACACAGACTCCAAAATTCTAAACAAAATACTAGCAAATAGAATCCTAAAATGCATGAGAAACAAATATAAATCATGACCAAGTTAGTCGTAGCCCGGGAATGCAAAGATGGCTTAACATTAGAAAATCTAGTAATGCAATTTGCCATAAAAACTGATCTAAGAAGAAAAGAATGATCATCTAATTAAATGCAAAAGAAGGCATTTGATAATACTAAACATCCATTCACAATTAAGGGAAAGAATCCTTGCAAAGTAGGAATAGAAGTTATCTCTTAATCTAGTAATAGATATCTACCAAAAACTTTCAAGAGATATTCTAATGGGAACATATTAAAATGTTCTCTTTAAAAAATCCAAATTGAGGGACATGCCACAAAAATAACTGGTCTGAATTCTTCAAACAGGTCACAAAAGACTAAAAAGGGAGTGAAGGGACTGGGAACTGTTCTCAGTTGAAGATTAAAGAGTGAAAACTAGGGCTTCCCTGGTAGTGCAGTGGTTGAGAGTCCGCCTGCCAATGCAGGAGACATGGGTTTGTGCCCCGGTCCGGGAAGATCCCACATGTCGCAGAGCGGCTGGGCCCGTGAGCCATGGCCGCTGAGCCTGCGCGTCCGGAGCCTGCGCTCCGCAACGGGAGAGGCCACAACAGTGAGAGGCCCGCATACCGCAAAAAATAAATAAATAAATAAATTTATAAATAAAATAGAGTGACAACTAAATACAATGTGTGATCCTTAGTCGGATCCTGGATCGAGGAAAAAAAAAAAACAGCTGTAGCGAACCTTACTGGGACAGTTGATGAAATTTTAAATACATATAGTGTAATAGATAATAGCACTTTTAGCTATGTTAAATTTCCCAACTCTCGTTATGTAAAAGAACACCCAGTTCTTAGGCTACTTCTACTAGAGCCATTTAGGGTGAAATATTATGATGTCTGATACCCAAATGGTTTAGAAAAAAATAATAGAGGAAAAAAACAGACACATGTTAATAACTAGTGGATCTAGGTGAAGGGTTTGCAGGTATTCGTTCTTTTGTCTTTTCTGAGGTTTTAAAACGGTTCAAAACGAAAAGTAGGGAGATGTTTTGTTCCTTTCAAAGGATCAAGACAAGGATATGCTTATCATGCATCTATTTAACATTGTTCTAGAGGTATGGACAATGCAAGAAGACAAGAAAGATAAATGAGGATTTTGCAAAAAAATAAAATAAAACGTTTTTCACGTACAACGCAATTTTATACATAGAAAAATCTAAAAACAGAAGACAAATACAAGTAAATAGCTTCTTATATATGCCAGCAACCAATTAAAATCTATAAAATACAAAACAGCAATAAAACTGTAAGAAATAAATCAAAACAATTGGAGCAAGATCTATGTGAAGAAAAGTATAACATTTTATTAAAGGACATAAAAATGTTTGAAAAAATTGAGCAACATGTTCACGAATGGGAAGACAATATCATAAAGATAACAAATTAATGTATACATGAAACACGCTTCCCATCAAAATCCCAAAGAATGCTTTTCCCCTGGAAATTTTCAGGTTGTTCCTCAAATTAATAACTGTGACTGTTGAGAAGAATAATAGAGAAGAGATATGCCCTAGCAGCCATCAAGACTTCTTTTAAAGCTGAGAGAATGTCATATTGTACAGGGATAGCTGAACTGACCATAGGACAGAAAAGAGAACCAGAAACAGACCTCTCTGTATGGGGAAACATGTAACATGTGACCAAGATGTCATTGATCATTGGTGGTGCTTGGAATACTGAAGGAAAGAAGTAGAGCTGGAGCTAGGCAATGACCCGGCCTGCAGTCTGGCCCGATGGAGGGTCAGAGCCTTCCTGCCAAGGGCTACTTGAAAGAGACCTAAAACTCTAAGGTGTAACAACAGAGGTGCTTTAGCAACGGTGCCACACAAAGGGGAGGTCACTGAAGTGAGGACCCTGCCTCTCGTATAGCCCACCAAGCCCCGGTGCCTGGGCCCTCTCCCGGAAGGGGATTTGTTAACATGCTGGGGACCTGTGCTCACAGTGGGAAGAATTCTACACAACAAGGAATTCAGAAAGTGGAAATTTCAGAGGCCCAGAGAAGACGGCCTAGAGATTTGGCAAATACAAGGGAGGTTTCAGCTGAGCTGGCCGAAGGCTGGAAGATGGAAGGATACATTTGTTTATTCCAAATTATTGAGACCAAAGAGCTTTATTCTCCAGCAACAAAATTCTTCCAGGGAAAGCCCCAGTTCTCCACAGCACGCACGGGATTCCTATTCGCATTCATAATCATCTTCGGCACCAGTCTGATGAGATGGTTCCTTTTAAACTTTAATCTCCTGCATGTGGCCTCCTACTTGGCCAACTTTTCAACTAAAAATAAAATCTGCCTATCAACAAATATTTTAATATTGACTTTGCTGCCTGAGTCCATGCTGGTTACCAGATTAGGGAACCGTGTATAACAGAACACCACTTATAATCAAGTATTAAATCAAATGACACTCAGTAACATTCGCATTTCTGGAGCCCTTTTCTTTTTTTAATGTGTAAAACATAACGGACATTCCACTGTGAAGCATTTGCATTGTGAGTGGAGGCCAGGGCCATCCTGAGCTGGAACTGAGAGACCTCCTTGCTTCTCCACTCCCAGCTGGGACCTCACCTAGACCACACCGCTGAATGGTACCTCCCAGGACCCACCCCTCCCAGGGAACTCCAGATGCAGTAGTCACACCATGACTTCACCTACCTAGCTGCCTGCGGGACTGGCTACAGAAATGACTCAGTGCCAGGGACGGAGAGTACAGCACACTCAGCAGGGACACACCGGGGATAGTGACCTGCCTCTCGCGGTGGTGCAGTCACCCCACCCTGTGTTCTTCTCTAAGCTGCTCTGCTTCTTGAGATGCCCGTTGGGGCCACATCTGGGCACATCAGGAGCTTCCTTGGCAGCACGAGCTGTGCATCTCAGTGTATTACAGCCGAGGCTACATCAATTTCTACCCGATTTCTCTGGAGACTCAGTCGTGCTTACGCTTTTGAGTTACTCCTTAGAAAAATAACTAGGTGGGCTTCCCTGGTGATGTCCCTGTCCCTGCCGATGCAGGGGACATGGGTTCGTGCCCCAGTCCGGGAAGATCCCACTTGCCGCGGAGGAGCTGGGCCCATGAGCCATGTGCGCTGAGCCTGTGCTCGGCAACGGGAGAGGCCACAACCGTGAGAGGCCCGCGTACCGCAAAAAATAAATAAATAAATAAAATAAAACAGGTGAGGAAACTCTTTCCAAGAAATGGTTTTCCCTCAAAAGACCTTTTGATAGCCAAAAATCAAACTCAAAATCGGCATTCATTTGCTCATGTGATTTGTCAACTCCAGAGGAGAGGAGTTGAAGCCCTTCCCCTCTGCTGGGGGCGGCCAAGTCCACCACAAATGAATGGGGGTTCCTCCTAAAACTGTCAGCGAACTAGCTCCCAGCATTGGATGGGGAGATAACCTGAATGTTCACGTCCTTTCTCATGCAGTTAAACGGTAGGCACCGGGTTGAGGTTGAAGAGGGTGTGGAAGGGGTTGGTCAGGATGCCAAGGCTGGGGCAGTTTTATTTGGTTGTCCGAGGTTTTAATAAAGTATCTTTTGATTACTTTAGACCAAAAGACTGAAATGAAGGAGGTAAGAGGAGAAATAAAGACGTTGAATGCAGTCATGCAGCGACAGATGGGGGAAGACATTCAGAATTTCTCCACCACCCTCCGTCCCTCTGCCTGAGCGGTCGCCACACCACACAGCTGTGTGTCATCCCAGTAGACACCCATGCTGTTCTGGAGCCAGCTGCCCTCACCCTCCGGCAGAGCTCGGGGCAGAGGGAGAGGCTGGAGACCCTGTCGGGACCAGGCAGCCTCCCTCGTCAGAGGACGGGCTCCTCAGCTCAGGAGGCGTCCTCTGGTCTCACGGAGGTGCAGGGGGTCTCTTGGGAAAGTCGTCATCTGCAGCATGTCACCTGAGCAGACATAGGCTGGCTTTGGAGGTGTCTGATGCCTGTGCCCTCAGAGGCATCTGGGCAGCACAAGTGCACTGGTTCCCTACTGCTGGGGCAAATCACCATTATCTTACAAATGACCTTACACTTCTGGAGGTCAGAAGTCTGACACAGTCTCCTTGGGCTAAAGTCAAGGTGTTGGCAGGCTGCACTCCTTCTGGAGGCTCTGGGGGCCAATCTGTTTCCTGTTGGTAGAACTCGGAGCCGTATGGCTGTGGGGCTGAGGTCTCCGTCTCCCTGCTGGCTGTCAGTCCCCAGCCCCGCTGATCTCAGAAGGGGCAACATCACACTGAATCCTTCTCAGGTCACCTCTCTCTCCACTTTTAAGGACCCTCATGATGGCCCTGGGTCCACCTGTGCCATCCAGGACACGCTTCCCATTTCAAGATCCTTAACACAATCACACTTGCACAGTCTCCTTGCCGTGTGAGACCAGGCATCACAGGCCCTGGGATGAGGGCAAGGGTGCATCATCGAGAGGAACAACAGTGTCCAGACTCCTCGCTCTAGCTGCCACCTCACCTGTGGATCAGCCAGGAGCTGGGACACACCACAGTCACAGCAGCAGCCCGTGGGGGCGTGGGTAACACAACCAGACCCCCCATCCCCAGCAGGGTGCTCTTCTGTCGGGAACCGCAGGGACCTGAAATGTGTAAAAGTGCCCCAAACTGACTCAGAAGCTCTCTCCCCCAATGACCCACCCTGTGTGCTCCTCTGCCCTCCCTCCACCCTGGTCACCTGGCCTCCCTATGAAGCACTTCTCTGAGCCCACGGCTCACCTCCACTTCCACCAGGTGAGAATCCCCACACTGCCACTGCTGGCTCTGTGTCCTGTGAGACCATACAATTTATTGCCTAAATGGGACACTTTTGAAAACTAAAAGGGCACTGTGAACAATGACACCAATACATCCAGCAGAAGCCAGGACGGCCCTGAGCAAACCAGGATTTTGGTGACTCTACCTTGACCTTCTGAGCCTGAGCTTCCTGTCTATTAAAGGGGGCTAGGATGACACCTTCACCAACAGAGGTGCACATCCTGGATCATGGCCAAGGCCCAGTAACAGTGATCCTCACTGATTTGTGGATCACAACTTCCTGACTGCCTACAGCCGTGATCCTGTCTCTCTCTGGCTTCAAGATCCTCAATGCTCCCTCTGCCCGTGAGAGGAAGCAGGAATTCCTCCCCATGGCAGCTGTGCTGGCTTCCCCACCCGCCTCCTGTCCCACTGCTGTCCTTCTCTGTCCAGTCTGTTCCCTGGAGGGTGACTCCACAGGCCTGCAGCTCCTGGCATCAGAACGCTTCCCCCAATCCCACCTCAGCCCTTCAACTCTGGGGTGCTGATAACTTCTACCACTGCCAGGCTCGGGGTGCCACCCACCCCCTGTCCCTTCATCAGAGTCTCCTCATTTGAACCCTTGGCGATGACTTTTGATTTCTTCTGGGAACCTGGCTAGAGCACCCAGGAAGAGACCCTCGGAATAGGATGTGGGACCAGGGGGCTCACATAACTGACAAATGCATAGATGACCCTTCACCCGAAAAAAAATGGGATCCAGGGAAACCGCCATGGTCAACGGGGGCCACAGTTGGCCAAATTGTCATTGGAGGTGGCAGGAGATGTGTGCTGGATGAAAGCAAGGTTGCCGGGTCACTGTGATGACAGTGGGTGCCAAACTCTGGGTTGCTTTGCTCCTGGACGTCAGGTGAGCACAGGTTGGTGGAGGATGGGGCAGGGACGGAGGGAGTCGTCTGCTCTGGAGGCAGCCAGTAGGGGGTGCTCTGCTGGTGGGGGATTTTAAGCTGGTTACTTCACCATCTAAGTCCATCTGCTTGGTGACCGCTCTGCACCTGCTGTTCTAAATAAGTCAGGGAAGCAGCACTCCTCCCTCAGAGCCGAGCTCCCTGCCCACCTGGCCACAGCCCGAATGCCAGCCGTGGGCTGCAGGGACAGAGGCAGGGCTCTGTGCTCAGAGGTCTGGGGCCGGGAGTCTGGGGCCCAGGCTCCGGGGACAAGTGGGAACAGGAAGTTAGGATTATGACCAGCTGGAGCAGGAACCGGGGCAGCTATGCATGGCCTCTGTTATTTTTTTTTCTCTTTCATCCTCTTCCTCAGCTACAGCTCATATGAAGGGCACCAGTGGTGCCAGGTGTCAGGTACAGGCAAGGGGTTGACCGAGTGACCTCATCCTGCAATGACACGGCGGCTGATGAGACTTGTCCCCCGGGAGGGGGTGGAGGTTTCTTCATCTGGACAAAGAGCATGGATGGATGCTGGGTGGTAAAGGGCACACGGGACATTGGCCACTCTCCAGCTGACACCCCCGCCCCATCCGTTTCCCCAGCACCTCTGCTGACTGCACCTCCCAGATCCCTGGGGGCTTCTCCCCCTCCCCAGGTTTAGCCAGTGGGACGAGGGGCAAGAATCAGGGCGTTTGCGTCCTGCTTCCTCCCCACTGGTGACACATCTGCCTCCATCCACAGGCCAGTCAGCCCTGGGGGTGCTGCGGCTCCCTGCTGGGGTTCCTGGCCACGAGTCTTCCCTGCAGGCTCCCTCACCCCACCCTTCCCACCGCGGTCCTCACTGGGTTGAGTCCTGTTTCCTGCCTGTTTCCTGCCCCTGATTGACACTATACCTCCCGAAGGCCCGCCCCACGTCATCTCCTGGAGCCCCCCAGCCGAGGTGATGCTCGCAGGCACACATCTGGGCTCTGCACCTCACCCAGGCTGCACCCGCCTCCTCTCAGAAGCCTGCACTGCCTGCCTCTCACCACCCCCAGGCATGAGCTTGGTCTCACCACACCTGTGCCATTCCTCCCTGTCATGTGGTCACCCTGGACACCTGTGTCTCCATGACTAAAGTGGGGTCTCTAGGTCGGGGTCAAAGTGCAGTGTAGACCATGCATCAAGCTGGATCTGCAGGCTCTGGGAAACCCTTGGCCCTTCCCCATCAGAATTTCTGCTGGAGGAGCCTGGGACCTCTTGTTGAGCAAGACGCCCTGTTACCTTCTACCCACACCCATATCTGAGGAACACCATCCTGGGGGCCAGTCTTCAGTTATGTCTGTATTTCCGGAGCTGCATGATGCCTTGACGTGCACGTATTTTCAGCTAAAGTTTTGAATTAGCTGGAAGCAGAGTTCTACACACTGAATGGTAAGGCCCCCACAGTCTCCTTGGTCGTGAAGTTCCAAGAACATGGATAGGACATCAGAGGGGTCCCCTCTTCAGAAAATGGTTGGCTCAAGAGAAAAGACGCACTTATACTGACATAGGGGAGAATCGGCTCCCTCCCCATTACCCCACAGTGAGACCCGCTGGCCCACGCCCTCCACACGCGGCATCTGATATGAACGGACAGCCAAGGTTCACCATTCATCTGAGTGAAGCATTTAACATGAAAGGCGGAAACCAAAACCAGTAAAGAGATTTAAAAAAAAAAAAAGGATCTCAGAAAACAAATACATAAAGGAAAAAGGCTAAACGAAATTTAAAGAAATATAACTAATACCCTCTGAGAGATAAGAAAAGACTCAGCACCCATGAAACAAAAGCACAATGCTATAAAAAAGGAACTTTTCGAAGTTCCTTAGTGAATCACGATGATTGTGCTTTACTTTTTCGAGGCAAATAAAAAGCAAAGCGGGAGTCCCCGTGAGGTCCCCACGAGTCACGCCTACTGACGATACAAGACAGATGAGCGGCCAGGCTAATCCCGAGCAGTTTGGCATCTTCTTTTCCTTCTCTTTTTGACACTCCTCTTATTCTCCTTTGGAAAACGGAACGAAAAATCTACCACATACACTTTGTCCTCAACAGCAACTCAGTCCTGTTGGTGGTCTTGGGGTGGCCTAGGTAGGGAGGGAAAAACTGGGGGAAAGGAGAACTTGATAGACAATGTATTCAAGTTTGGCTTCAGAAAGCATTTTGAAATTGTCAATCAAGGTCTTGTCAAGGATCCATGAGCTGGGAATCTGAGCATGGGGTGCATTCTAAACCAGGATTTACCACTTACTAAGCAGGTTACCTTGGAGCTTGGGAGAGAGCATCATGGAACCTCTCCAAGACTTGGTGTCTAATCCCTAAAACAGAGATGTTATGGTCCTCGCCCACCTCCTTGCAATGTTGTAAGGCGGCAATGACGTAACAGACACGTGGGCGGAACCCTCGGCACTCCCCACGCGCCAGCCCGGGAGGCTGTCAAGCTTAATGACTTGCACCTGGGCCTCCAGTCACCCGGCCTCCACCTGTCTCTTCCTTTCCCATCACCTTCACTCCCTGACTCCCTCCTCCCCTCTGCCTCAGTTGCCAGGAAGAGGTAGTTACACTTTCTTCCTTCCAAAGGCAGTGGCAAACTTTAAGATCTCATCATTTTAAATTATTGAAGATGCTCATGGCTGAAGTGGAAGTTCAAGCCTGTCGGGAAATTTCACCTTCAAAGTCCGTGAGCTGCTTCAGAAGTCCCTCCCATGCAAAGTTTCCTTGATGGGGTTTCCAAGCCCCTCTGAGCCTGTCTGAAGTGAAACGGTCCACACTGGGGCCCTTCTGGGGGCATATGACAGAGCCCTAGAAACTGTCGGCATCCTGAGTTTGAACCAAGAAAATCACACACCCTGGTCTGAAACATATGCACGCTTTCTGAGGAGTCATTCTTAATGCTGACCTCACCAGCTACACCGGAAAGTCAAGAAGCCAGGGGTGAATAACAGGTAGGGTGGCCTCCTGGAGAGGCTCATGCTTACCCTAGAGTGGCTGCCGGGCACACCGTGGCCTTTCCGGGGCTCTGGGCCTCTGCCCTTCAGGCTCTGACAGCCAGAAATCCAGCCAACACCAGGGGAACTGCACCTGGAGAAGGTTGCCCAGAAATCCCATGACTCTTGGACAACAGCAAAATATTTGCCTCTACAGAGGTTGAAATGGAGTCATGATTAGTTTCCAAAATTTCTTTACAAAAGGAAAGTTAAATTTTTCATGTAAAAAAAAATCATATCAATTGAATGCAGGTTGGTGGTTGCCAGGGGCTGTAGGGCGGGGGGAGAGGAGAAACTGTTTAATAGGTAATGGGTTTTACTTTGGAAAGATGGAAATGTCTTGGAACTAGACAGAGGTGGTAGGTACACAACACTGTGAAAACACTCAATGCCTCTAAGTTGCTCACTTTAAAACTGGTTAATTTTATGTTGTGCAAATTTCACCTCAGTAGGACTATTTTTAAAATTATTTCAAAGTTCTCTCCCCTCTGGCTTGCAAGGCTCATCCACTCTGGGTGAGGTGGTAGGAACGTCTTGTGTGTGATCCAGCAAGCAGAGCCCGAATCTGGCATCTTCCAGACCGGGGTCCCCTTCCCAGCTCTGCTCTGAGGTCGCTGGATGACCCGGGCAGGCCTACCAATGCCACTCAGTCTGATGAGTCCAGAGAATGTCTTTTAATTACACATAAATTTTTCTGGTTAATAAAATCATATATTGTAAATATGTCATACATATATTAAAGAAAAAATCATCCATAATTTCACTACTTAGAGATGACATTTTATATTTTGAGGTAAAGCCTTCTAACCCTTTCATGTTTTATACACATTTTTAAGGTGCTTTTGGAACTCCGTACTTTTTTCACAAATCCCTTGTTTTTGGACTCGTGTGCGATGTCATGCAGAAGCTTCTGGATGCCTCTTTCCTTCGCTCTTAAGATGTGCGTCCCCAGGTGGGAGTGGGGAATTGGAAGGATCCTCGAGTTGCCTGCCATTGAGATTTGCTCTTTCAAATCTCTACTTTTTTCCGTTCCTTCCCTTGTCTTCACGGTTTTGATTGAAACAATACCAGTGTTTCATCCCTTCTGAGGCATCTGTTTGTTTTCTCTCCTTTGACTTTCAGAAAAGTTAACGTATGACTCATTTGTATGTGGTGTGTGTGCGTGTGTATATGTGACTCATTCATATGTGTGTGGGGTGTGTGTGTGTGTGTGTGAAGCAAAGCAGAATAAAAAGGAAGTGAAGCCTGGGATAATTATTTGAACTTGGTTTCCCTGCAAATATTTCAGTAAGAAATAAATCTTGTTTCCCTTGACCGGAATTTGCATGTTTTCTAAGAGCCAAGACTGTGAATCTGGTGAGAGCAACTTCCAGAGAAATTCGCAGCCCCTGGCAGCTGTGGAGTCCACCCTGAGGGCTCCCAGGCCTTCAGAACCTGACCCGGACCCAGGCCCCCTCACACATGCGTGCAGAGTGGGTCAGCCCTGCCAGCCTGTACAGAGGGACACTCCCCAGGCCCATTTCTCCTGTGGGGCCTATTTCCTCTCTTCAAGTCCCTCCCTCCAACTCGCTGGTGCCTCATGACCCACCCCTGACCCGAGTGAGGCCATTCATTGTCCACTGTCACCAAGATGCAGCTGATGGGGTCAGTCCCACCTAGTGAGTGACTAAGCCCCCCTTGCAGGTCTACTTCTCTCTGACGCTGGACAACAGAATGACTAAAACAAATCGATCTCCAACAGCGGAGCCTAAGGGTCCAAGGAGAGGTGCTGGGCTGGCCATCCTGCGGCGGGGCCAGTGTGGAAACTGCTCGTTCCCCACGTAGGATGAGGGAGGGGCTGCTAAGCAGACGCCGTAGAAAACCCTCACCAGGAAGGGAGTCCTCTTCAAAGAGACCTAGAAGCTCCATTTGCTGAGCTGACGTGGACTGTCCCGTATTTGCCCTGAGTGTCTTCATCTGTGGCTCCGCATCACCTTCGAGTTTGCTGAAAAGTCTCAACGAGCAAATAAGCATCTTCACTGTTTTCTGAGAGTTTCCCCCAGATCCCAGTGTTGTTTTTCCTTCTCCTTGGAATAAAACCTCTGCTCTGAAAGGCAGGGTTCATCTGACTTGCTGCACTTCCCCCGCCTCCCTCATGGTGGCGCTCCACCTGATCGAGATCCCACCGTGCACCTGAGAGGGTTCTGCTCAGACAGACCCACAAGGAACAGGAGCAGATGGCAACGAGGTCCCGCCTGGTATCAGCAGGGCTTTAGTAAAGTTCTGTTGCAGCGGGTGGCTCAGATGGAGGCTTCAGAAGAGGGGCTGCCTATCCTTCTAAACCCAAGTCTAAGCCTTGGGCTTCAACCGTACCCTGCACAGGATGAGGTCATCTGGGTGACACCTGCATGCCCATCACAGGGCAACAACCCTCTCCGGGAGGAGAGTAATCATGTCTGGAACCCAGGATACTCTTCAGGGTGCCTCTCAGCACCTCCATGCCCAACGGCAAAGGTCAATGTAAAATTACAGCAACCAAAGAAAAGAAAATATAATCAAGGATTCAGACATTTCCTGGATGAAAGTTTGGTTCACTCCACTAGCTAAGGAACCCCCACCAGCTGAGGTCCTAGCTACGGGTGGGGAAATTCTGAATGGATCATTGGAGAAGGAAGCTATAGATATCAACTCACGACCAATTACAGAAATGAGGACTCTAGTGGTTTTGCATATTTTCTGTTTGCATGTTGTGTGTGCACCTTATTTAGAAGTGCTGACCATTTCCTTTTTCTCTCTTCTTGTTACCACTATTATTTTACAGACAAGCTGCTGCAGGTTAATTTTACAATTTGGTCTTTAGGGAGCATAACATCCGTTGGTACTGTGCCACATCCTTTCTAAGAAGGTCTTAAGGGAGAGTGTACTTTCTCTCCAACTTTTTACTTCCTCTGTTGCTCTGCCTCAGCCCAAGGTAGTGCTTGCTCCCTATACCTACTGTATTTTTTGCAGAATCCTCTTCACCCCTTTGTAGTTAACCCCTCTTAGTAGTTAGAATTCTTTATATTAAATGTTCCCTGATCAAATTACTGGTGTGTTTCTGTCTCCTGATTGGACCCTTAATTACACAAATGGTATTACATGAATGTCTTAGCCTAAAGTGAAACTTGAAAAAAATACAAAACTCCCCAAATCCAAAAATATATACCAAAACATAGAAAGAGGATGAATAAAATAGACTTCATGGGGAAAAACAATTTATAGAGAGAATCTGGTTTAACAATAGTATTAAATGAGTATAAATTGGGTTAACTCATCCATAAAATGGAAAGATTTTGAGCTTGAACAATAAAGCAAAATCCAACACTGTGTATACAAGAGACACATCTAAACCAAAGAAATTCAGAAAAAGTAAAGTAAAAATGTGGACAAAGATGTACCAAAGGCCAAAAGAAATTAATGATAGTAATCTTGGTAGCTGACAAGATAGAATTCAGACAAAACAAGTTCAAAAGTGACATGTAGCATAACTTATAAAACTAAAGTCTACGATTTGCAGTGAAGATATACAGGCATACCTTGTTTTATTGTGCTTCATTTTTATTGCATTTCATAGACATTGGGTTTTTTGCAAATTGAAGGTTGTGGCAACCATGTGTTGAGCAAGTCTATTGGTGCCATTTTTCCAACAGCATTTGCTCACTTCGTGTCTCTGTATCACATTTTGGTAATTCTTGGCAAACATTTTCCCTATTACTATATTTGTTATGATGATGTGTGATCTTTGTTGCTACAATGACTTGCTGAAGGCTCAGATAATGGTTAATATTTTTAGCAATAAAATATTTTTAAATTAAGGTATGCACTTTTTTTTAGACATAATGCTATTGTACACCAAATAGACTACAGTATTATGTAAACATAACTTTTATAGGCACTGAGAAACCAAAAATATTTGTGCAACTCACTTTATTGTGATATTTGCTTTATTGCAGTGGTCTGGAACCAAACCTACAATATCTCCAAAGTATGCCTGTACACACCAACTTAAATACAAACTTAATGAGATGTATGAAGAGATAAACTGAAATACATTTACAGAAGAATTTAATGCACATCTCTCAACAAATGATAGGCCAAGAAGAAAAATAGTACAGATATAGATGACCTAAACAACATAACCAATAAACAATAAGTAGATTTTATATATATATAGAACCTTGAACTCCAGTATTGCAGAATATACATGGTTTTCAAGTGTACATAGAATGTTACAAACAAAAACCTCAATACACTTTAGGACCTGCGTGGAAGGGGAGAGACAGCATGTCCAAAGGGGGGCCTCTGGAGTGTGGAGTTCCAGAGTTTGGAGATACATCAGAAATACATCTACACATGGAACAGCTCCTATAGAACACCTACTGATCGCTGGCAGAAGACCTCGGACCTCCCAAAAGGAACAGACGCCCTCAGGCGACCTACACGCAGAGGTGGGGCCAAATCCAAAGCTGAACCCCAGGAGCTGTGCAAACAAAGAAGAGAAAGGGAAATTTCTCCCAGCAGCCTCAGAAGCAGTGGATTAAAGCTCCACAATCAACTTGATGCACCCTGCACCTGTGGAATACATGAATAGACAATAAATCATCCCAAATTGAGGAGGTGGACTTTGGGAGCAAGATATATTATTTTTTCCCCTTTTCCTCTTTTTGTGAGTGTGTATGCATATGCTTCTGTGTGAGATTTTGTCTGTATAACTTTGCTTTCCACCATTTGTCCTAGGGTTCTGACCGTCTGTTTTTTTGTTTTGTTTTGTTTTACTTTAAAAGAATTTTTTTCTTAATAATTATTTTTTATTATAACAACTTTATTTTATCTTACTTTATTTTATTTTATCCTCTTCCTTCCTTCCTTTCTTTCTTTCTTTCATTTTTTCTCCCTTTTATTCTGAGCCATGTGGAGGACAGGCTCTTGGTGCTCCAGCCAGGCATCAGGGCTATGCCACTGAGGTTGGAGAGCCAAGTTCAGGACACTGGTCCACCAGAGACCTCCCAGCTCCACATAATATCAAATGGCAAAAATCTCCCAGAGATATCCATCTCAACACCAAGACCCACCTTCACTCAAAGACCAGCAAGCTCCAGTGCTGCACACCCAATGCAAACAACTAGCAAGACAGGAACACAACACCACCCATTAGCAGAGAGGCTGCCTAAAATCATAAGAAGTTCACAGACACCCCAAAACACACCACCAGATGTGGACCTGCCTACCAGAAAGACAAGATCCAGCCTCATCCACAAGAATATAGGCCCTAGTCCCCTCCACCAGGAAACCTACACAACCCACTGAACCAACCTTAGCCACTGGGGACAGACATCAAAAACAATGGGAACAACGAACCTGCAGCCTGCGAAAAGGAGACCCCAAACACAGTAAGATAAGCAAAATGAAAAGACAGAGAAACACACAGCAGATAAAGGAGCAAGGTAAAAACCCACCAAACCTAACAAATGAAGAGGAAATAGGCAGTCTACCTGAAAAAGAATTCAGAATAATGATAATAAAGATGATCCAAAATCTTGGAAATAGAATAGAGAAAATGCAAGAAAAATTTAACAAGGACCTAGAAGAACTAAAGAGGAAACAAGCAACGATGAACAACACAATAAATGAAATTAAAAATACTCTAGAAGGGATCAATAGCAGAATAACTGAGGCAGAAGAACGGATAAGTGACCTGGAAGATAAAATAGTGGAAATAATTACTGCAGACCAGAATAAAGAAAAAAGAATGAAAAGAACTGAGGACAGTCTCAGAGACCTCTGGGACAACATTAAATGCACCAACATTCGAATTATAGGGGTCCCAGAAGAAGAAGAGAAAAAGAAAGGGACTGAGAAAATATTTGAAGAGATTATAGTAGAAAACTTCCCTAATATGGGAAAGGATATAGTTAGTCAAGTCCAGGAAGCAAAGAGAGTCCCATACAGGATAAATCCAAGGAGAAACATGCCAAGACACATATTAATCAAACTATCAAAAATTAAATACAAAGAAAACATATTAAAAGCAGCAAGGGAAAAATAACACACAAGGGAAACCCCATAAGGTTAACAGCTGATCTTTCAGCAGAAACTCTGCAAGCCAGAAGGGAGTAGCAGGACATAGTTAAAGTGATGAAGGAGAAAAACCTACAACCAAGATTACTCTACCCATCAAGGATCTCATTCAGATTTGATGGAGAAATTAAAACCTTTACAGGGCTTCCCTGGTGGCACAGTGGTTTAGAATCTGCCTGCTAATGCAGGGGACATGGGTTCGAGCCCTGGTCTGGGAGGATCTCACATGCCACGGAGCAACTAGGCCTGTGAGCCACAACTGCTGAGCCTGTGTGTCTGGAGCCTGTGCTCCGCAACAAGAGAGGCCGCGATAGTGAGAGGCCCGCACACCGCGATGAAGAGTGGCCCCCACTTGCCGCAACTAGAGAAAGCCCTCGCACAGAAACGAAGACACAATACAGCCATAAACAAACAAATAAATAAATTTAAAAAGAATAACAACCCAAACCAAGCTGTAGGATTTATTAAAAAAAAAAAAACCTTTACAGACAAGCAAAAGCTGAGAGAGTTCAGCACCACCAAACCAGCTATACAACAAATGCTAAAGGAACTTCTCTAGGCAAGAAACACAAGAGAAGGAAAAGACCTACAATAACAAACCCAAAACAATTAAGAAAGTGGAAATAGGAAAATACATATCAATAATTACCTTAAATGTAAATGGATTAAATGCTCCCACCAAAAGACACAGACTGGCTGAATGGATACAAAAACAAGACCCATATATATGCTGTCTACAAGAGACCCACTTCAGACCTAGGGACACATACAGACTGAAAGTGAGGGGATGGAAAAATATATTCCATGGAAAGGGAAATTAGAAGAAAGCTGGAGTAGCAATTCTCATATCGGACAAAATAGACTTTAAAATAAAGACTATTACAGAGACAAAGAAGGACACTACATAATGATCAAGGGATTGATCCAAGAAGAAGATATAACAATTGTAAATATTTATGCACCCAACATAGGAGCACCTCAATACATAAAGCAAATACTAACAGCCATAAAAGGAGAAATAGACAGTAACACAATCATAGTAGGGGACTTTAACACCCCAATTTCACCAATGGACAGATCATCCAAAATGAAAAAAAATAAGGAAGCACAAGCATTAAATGACACAATAAACAAGATGGACTTAATTGATATTTATACGACATTCCATCCAAAAACAACAGAATACACATTTTTCTCAAGTGCTCATGGAACGTTCTCCAGGATAGATCATATCTTGGGTCACAAATCTAGCCTTGGTAAATTTAAGAAAATTGAAATTGTATCAAGTATCTTTTCTGACCACAACGCTATGAGACTAGATATCAATTACAGGAAAAGATCTGTAAAAAATACAAACACATGGAGGCTAAACAGTACACTAATTAATAACGAAGTGATCACTGAAGAAATCAAAGAGAAAATCAAAAAATACCTAGAAACAAATGACAAAGGAGACACGATGACCCAAAACCTAAGGGATGCAGCACAAGCAGTTCTAAGGACGTTTATAGCAATACAATCCTACCTTAAGAAACAGGAAACATCTCAAATAAACAACCTAACCTTGCACCTAAAGCAATTAGAGAAAGAAGAACAAAAAAACCACAAAGTTAACAGAAGGAAAGAAATCGTAAAGATCAGATCAGAAATAAACAAAAAAGAAATGAAGGAAATGGTAGCAGAGATCAATAAAACTAAAAGCTGGTTCTTTGAGAAGATAAACAAAATTGACAAACCATTAGCCAGACTCATCAAGAAAAAAAGGGAGAAGACTCAAATCAACAGAATTAGAAATGAAAAAGGAGAAGTAACAACTGACACTGCAGAAATACAAAAGATCATGAGAGATTACTACGAGCAACTCTATGCCAATAAAATGGACAACTTGGAAGAAATGGACAAATTCTTATAAAAGTACAACCTTCTGAGACTGAACCAGGAAGAAATAGAAAACATGAACAGACCAATCACAAGCGCTGAAATTGAAACAGTGATGAAAAATCTTCCAACAAACCAAAGCCCAGGACCAGATAGCTTCACAGGCAAATTCTATCAAACATTTAGGGAAGAGTTAACACCTATCCTTCTCAAACTCTTCCAAAGTATAGCAGAGGGAGAAAGACTCCCAAACTCATTCTACAAGGCCACCATCACCCTGATAACAAAACCAGGCAAAGATGTCACAAAGAAAGAAAACTACAGGCCAATATCACTGATGAACATAGATGCAAAAATCCTCAATAGAATACTAGCAAACAGAATCCAACAGCACATTAAAAGGATCATACACCATGATCGAGTGGGGTTTATTCCAGGAATGCAAGGATTCTTCAATAGATGCAAATCAATCAACGTGATACACCATATTAACAAATTGAAGGATAAAACCATATGATCATCTCAATAGATGCAGAAAACGCTTTCGACAAAATTCAAGACCCATTTATGATAAAAACCCTGCAGAAAGTAGGCATAGAGGGAACTTTCCTCAACATAAGAAAGGCCATATATGACAAACCCACAGCCAACATCGTCCTCAATGATGAAAAACTGAAACCATTTCCACTAAGATCAGGAACAAGACAAGGTTGCCCACTCTCACCACTCTTATTCAACATAGTTTTGGAAGTTCTAGCCACAGCAATCAGAGAAGAAAAAGAAATAAAAGGAATCCAAATCAGAAAAGAAGAAGTAAAGCTGTCACTGTTTGCAGATGACATGATACTATACTTAGAGAATCCTAAGGATGCTACCAGAAAACTACTAGAGCTAATCAATGAATTTGATAAAGTAGCAGGATACAAAATTAATGCACAGAAATCTCTGGCATTCCTATACACTAAGGATGAAAAATCTGAAAGTGAAATTAAGAAAACACTCCCTTTTACCATTGCAACAAAAAGAATAAAATCTTTAGGAATAAACCTACCTAAGGAGACAAAGGACCTGTATGCAGAAAATTATAAGACACTGATGAAAGAAATTAAAGATGATACAAATAGATGGAGAGATATACCATGTTCTTGGATTGGAAGAATCAACATTGTGAAAATGACTCTACTACCCAAAGCAATCTACAGATTCAATGCAATCCCTATCAAACTACCACTGGCATTTTTCACTGAACTAGAATAAAAAATTTCACAATTTGTATGGAAACACAAAAGACCCCGAATAGCCAAAGCAATCTTGAGAAAGAAAAATGGAGCTGGAGGAATAAGGCTCCCAGACTTCAGACTATACTACAAAGCTACAGTAATCAAGACAGTATGGTACTGGCACAAAAACAGAAATATAGATCAATGGAACAGGATAGAAACCCCAGAGATAAACCCATGCACATATGATCACCTTATCTTTGATAAAGGAGGCAAGAATATACAGTGGAGAAAAGACATCCTCTTCAATAAGTGATGCTGTGAAAACTGGACAGGTACTTGTAAAAGTATGAAATTAGAACACTCCCTAACACCATACACAAAAATAAACTCAAAATGGATTAAAGACCTAAATGTAAGGCCAAACACTATCAAACTCTTAAAGGAAAACATAGGCAGAACACTCTATAACATAAATCACAGCAAGATCCTTTTTGACCCACCTCCTAGAGAAATGGAAATAAAAACAAAAATAAACAAATGGGACCTAATGAAACTTAAAAGATTTTTCACAGTGAAGGAAACCATAAACAAGACCAAAAGACAACCTTCAGAATGGGAGAAAATATTTGCAAATGAAGCAACTGACAAAGGATAATCTCCAAAATTCACATGCAGTTTTATGTGATAACAAAATAACAATAACAAATAACAATAACAAAATAACAAACAACCCAATCCAAAAATGGGCAGAAAACCTAAAGACATTTCTCCAAAGAAGATATACAGATTGCCAACAAACACATGAAAGAATGCTCAACATCATTAATCATTAGAGAAATGCAAATCAAAACTACAATGAGATATCATCTCACACCGGTCAGAATGGCCATCATCAAAAAATCTAGAAACAGTAAATGCTGGAAAGGGTGTGGAGAAAAGGGAACACTCTTGCACTGTTGGTAGGAATGTAAATTGATACAGCCACTGTGGAGAACAGTATGGAGGTTCCTTAAAAAACTACAAATAGAATTACCATATGATCCAGCAATGCCACTACTGGGCATATACCCTGAGAAAACCATATTTCAAAAAGAGTCATGTACCAAAATGTTCATTGCAGCTCTATTTACAGTAGCCCAGAGATGGAAACAACCTAAGTGTCCATCATCGGATGAATGGATAAAGAAGATGTGGCACATATATACAATGGAATATTACTCAGCCATAAAAAAAAACGAAATTGAGTTATTTGTAGTGAGGTGGATGGACCTAGAGTCTGTCGTACAGAGTGAAGTAACTCAGAAAGAGAAAAACAAATACCATATGCTAACACATATATATGGAATCTAAGAAAAAAAAAAGTTCATGAAGAACCTAGGGGTAAGACGGGAATAAAGACACAGACCTACTAGAGCATGGACTTGAGGATATGGGGAGGGGAGGGCGTAGGCTGTGTTGAGGTGAGAGAGTGGCATGGACATATATACACTACCAAGTGTAAAGTGGATAGCTAGTGGGAAGCAGCCGCGTAGCACAGCGAGATCACCTACGTGGTTTGTGACCACCTAGAGGGGTGGGATAAGGAGGGTGGGAGGGAGGGAGACACGGGAGGGAAGAGATATGGAAACGTGTATATGTATAACTGATTCACTTTGTTATAAAGCAGAAACTAACACACCATTGTAAAGCAATTATACTCCAATAAAGATGTTTTAAAAAAAAAACCTCAATACATCCCAAAGAATAAAAACATATAAACAGGTAGTTTCTGACCAGCATCAGTAAATGTATAAATTAACAACAAAATCAAAAAATAAAAAGGCACCTCTATCTAGAAAAGAATTTAAATGCTGTTTAAAACTTTTGGATCAAATAGAACACACAGATCATACTTTAGGTTTTCTGGAGAATAATAATGAAAACATGACATATCTGAATCTATGGTATATAGGTAAAACAATTATCAAAGGAAAATTTATAGTAGTAAATACATTTGTGTGTGTGTGTATATATATATATATGTATATATATATATATATATATATATATCAATAGAGATAATACTAAATGAAGTAAAGGCCCAATTCAAAAAGTTAGAAAGTGAAAAAGAAGCATAACATAACCCCAAAAAGGCAGAAGGAAGAAATTAATGATGATGAAAGCAGAAATTAATAAGTTGGGGGTGGGGGAAGCAGCGGGACTCATGATTAAACCTGAAAGCTAGTTCTTCTAAAAAATCAACAAAATAGACAACTCACGAGTGATTGTAATTAAGAAAAAAATTAGAGAGACAAAGCAGTTCCATGCAAATATATTTGAAAATCCAGATGAAATTTTCTGGAAAAATACAATATACCAGAAATGACTCTGGTAGAGCCAGAAGCTTAACCAAGTCAATTCCCATAGAAGAAACAGAAGTAGAGTGTTCCCCTCAAAAAGTACGGTAAAAAGATGGTTTCACAGGGAAATTCTATCAAACCTTTAAAGACTAGATAATCCCACTGCTAAATAAATTATTCTACATCCTCAAAAGTGAAGAAACCTCCCAAAGTCTTTCTATTAAGCAAGCATAGCATTAATTCCCAAACCTGATATAGAATACATGAAAACAAAGAGCAAACTATAGACCAAGCTCATTTGTGAATATCAACGCAAATGTCCTAAATACGTTTGCAAACAGAAACCTAAGCTCAATCTGTAAACCTAAATCTGTCTTAAATTTAAACTGGAAATAATAGAATAAACTCATGATTCATTTTATCTTTTCAAAAGAAATTTTTAATTACTAGCTCTGGGACTTCCCTGGTGGCACTGTGGTTGGGAATCCGCCTGCCAATGCAAGAGACACAGGTTTGAGCCCTGGTCTGGGAGGATCCCACATGCCACTGAGCAGCTAAGCCCATGCTCCACAACTACTGAGCCTGAGCTCTAGAGCCCATGAGCCACAGCTACTGAGCGCGTGTGCCACAACTACTGAAGCCCATGCACCTAGACCCCATGCTTCCCAACAAGAGAAGCCACCGCGATGCGAAGCCTGCACGCTGCAACGAAGAACAGCCCCCGCTCACCACAACTAGAGAAAGCCTTCGTGCAGTTACGAAGACCAAGTGCAGCCATAAATAAATAAATAAAACATTAAAAATTACTAGCTCTGTCTGCTGAGAGTCCCTAGACCCAAAGATTGTCCAGGGGCCCTGAGTACTCCAAGGGTGCATTGATCTCTAAATACTATTCCCACTAAAAGAAACCAGGGTTACTCAGAAAAATGGCTGGTTCCAGGTCTGGAGCCAGGAAATTTATAGGATGAGCCCAGAACATCTTCTAATAGCCAGAAGCAAGGAAGCTATCTAGACCCCTGGGGTCCAGAGCAGTCAGGAGAGCCTCTCATCATGCAAAGATGAAACAGAGAATCAATAAAGGGAAAGCTGCAGTGATTTGAACCCACCAAGAATATTTGCACTTATGAGTTGATAATGATACTTTCAAAAACAGTCATTGGGAGTTGGGGTGTTTTTGAGCAAAAGCCACCTGTTCTCCTTGCTTGGCCCTGTAATCAACCTTTCTCTGCTACAAAAAAATTTTAAAATAAATAAATTTAACATTTTAAAAACACTCATTGGTCAGCTTGGCAGGACGCTAGCAAATCAAGGCATTACTTTGCAAACTGAAAAAAGAGAAAGAATCAAGCATCCGTCCTTTTTTTTTTCTATACAAACCTTCCCTCAGAGTAACTGGAGGGAAGTTTCTCTTTCTGGAGATACTCCAACTAATTAAGTAAAGGAATGATAGAATATGATCATTTTACAATGAAAAACAGATCCAGCAGTGATCATCCATGCCTGCTACCATCATAGACAGGCAAGCAGATTGTACAGGCCTGTAATGGAAAACTACACACCCATCTACAAAGGATTCCTGTCGAAAGGTCACATTTGAAACCCAATAGCTGGTCTGTATCTTTCAGTGCTACACATATTGGTTATTGGCCATTGACCATACTGGACACAGGGAGAAGGGCAATCTTTTATTTTCCTTCTTCTTCTTTACTTTCTGGTTCAGAGAGAGTTTAGGGTACTGTAGGATCCTGGATGTGGTGTGGCCACAGTTGAAAGAAATAAGTTGCATGGTTGGATTTCAGAGTGCAATAACCCAGGAGACAGGGATTCCTTTTAAGCCTTTTACAGATGAAGAAAATGACTTCCCTAAAGTCTATAGCTAGTTAGCTGCAGACCCAGGATTCAAAACTAAAACTTTTTTTTAATTCAAATATTGGAGCTTGCCCCAAACCTTAAGTTTCCTCAATAAAGAGGCTTGCTTAGGATTTCTGAGCTCACCATAAATGTCATAGTCTCGTGTGTTCTTTTTATTGTAATGGGAATAATCATGAAATCAGAAAGAATGTATCTTCAAAAAATGTTTGTGAATTTGGCATTTTGTTTATAGATTTTCTTAATCCCGTCTCTAACGGATAAGCCGTGTTTGTCTTGCAAAGCCTGGTTTTGTAGAAAAAACAAACAAAATCTTTGAAACATGTGTGTTGTCCTTAAAAACAAACAGCAATCATTGTTGCTATAGTCATGGAAATTCTGAATGTTTTCACCAATGCATAATTCCATCGCATCTGAATACACTTTATTTCAAAGCTTTTCCACAGTTGTCTTCTACTGATTGATATCTTCAACATGTCCATTTGTTTGATTTTTAGCAATTGGCTCTCAGTATTATATAAAAATGGGAGGGGGAGGATTTGAGGTGAATTCATGAATTCTCTGAGCTGTTCCATGTGTCCTTGTTTTCTGATAATTTTTTCAAGTGGTACACGTGTTGACAAACTGTTTACTTTTATTCTTGATACTTAGCATGACGTCATGAAAAATAAGGCATGCTTCTCGGCTCTCCAGAAATGTCCATCTTCATGGTGTTTTGTCAGAATGGCATAATCTGAAAGGCAGTTTGATGGGGTTGGTCCTAGGAGTCCACTGTGCCCTTCCTCTGCATCCCATTCCAGTAAGAGTTCTAAGGATGGACTTGACTGTCAGTCATAAGCACCAAAGTTGACCAGTTCAGTAAGAAAACCAAAAGCATTCTGTTCCTTCCTTAGACTCACTGCCATGAGCTGACCACAAAAGCGTGGAAGTCAGCCCAGACTTCGCTATACCAGAAATCACAATGCACGGGGACAGGTAGGTGATGGCTTGTTCTGGATTGATAGAATCTTCTGGAAAAGTGGAGCTACCCAGAAAACTCTTCTTTTCAACTTTATCATTTAAAATATTTTAGTTCACTTCTCTGCCTTAATTTGTACACGAAAGAAAGGCCACTGAGACTTTATGTGATAATCACATATCATGAGTGAGCCCACGGGGATAGGGAAATGGACATTCCCTGGCACCAAGCAGGCAGCTGCAGAAAGCAGATACCGGGCTGAATGCACTGGAGTTTCTTTTAAATGAATCCTCAAGATGAGTTCTATTCCTAGTTCTTTTCCTCTTACTCCTGAAAACTAAAATGTACTAAATTTTTTTCCACCTCTTTGAAGGCTTCCGACATTGGAATTCAAATAGTTTCAAGATCTCTTGCCTATAGACGGAATTCTAAATGTTGGATAAGTTGAATCTTTCCACAAGCATCAGCTTCAAGGTGGAGATGGACCAGGAAATTCTATTTCAACAAGCACTGAAACATTGGGAAAAGTTCATATTCAGAACCCAAGCTGTCAAGAGATGTCTGGGGCAAATCTTCCGATGATGAAAAGACCCTTTGTTTTTCTTCTCAATAACATCTAACAGCTGAGCGCATCTCATTCAGACTCCCCAGAAAATTGAAGAAAATTCACCTTTCAGGGAGATCAAGCAGAGAAAATTTGAATCTCAAAGGGGAGATTTGCTAAAGTTCTCGGGCAAGGACAACCAGGTAGTTCAAACGCAATTCTGAATTGTTCCGAAGCTCAGCATTTCCCTAAAAAGAGGCTGAGGAAACTGTCCTGCCTATGGGGACAGACATGTCATTTTCCCTGCTCCAGCCACCTGGCGATACAGTCTCCCCAGGCCTCTCCTCCTTGACTGTAAAGAGAGTGTTTTGGTGACTCTGTCCCCGACTCGGAGCCCATTGAGCTGTGTGCGACTGAGGCCCAAGGCGGTGAAATACCTTCCTCAGGTGTGAGAAACTGCATCTACACCTGGGTAGCACCTGTCGGCTGCACTACTTGGATGCAGGTAGTGATGAACCTGCATCTCATGATGGGCGTCGTCCCCTTGGTCTCTTGACAGCAAATCCCATTTCTCAAATGCACACATTTCAAGCCAAAGGGAAGGCAGCATTGTGGAATAGGTGCTCTGGTCCTTCCCTTGCATCTGCCCAAAAGTCCTGTCCCACAGGCAAAAGTGAGTCCTGTAAAGCCTCACGGGCTGAGTTAGAAACTCCTGAGAAACTGTCCTTTGCTCAACTGAGTGAGGTATCGTGTGCCTAACAGCACATGAGCTACTCCAGAAGAAGGTGTCATCATCCCCAGCTCCACTTGGAGGCTCAGCTCCCTGGGGACATGGGACATTCGGTCACCTGATGTCTCACAGGGGCTCCACATCCTTGGGAAGTCAGCCCTCTGAGGGCGGAAAACTTTCAAAGGCACCGACGCAGGGAGTACCAGCTGCAGACAATTTAGCCCATCAATCAAGTGCAGGCCTGGATCCCATTCACTTACATCCAGCCTCAACTGTTACATGTCCAAATGACAGCTGTCAGGACAAAAGAAAGGGCACAGGGGACAGGTTCCTGAAGCCCTTGAAAGTCGGATGACACCTTTGTGCCATGTGCATGGGATGCCCAGTGGATGGGTACTTTCACCACATGGCTCCACCAGAAAGCAGCGCATAGGTCCATGGCACAGAGCTCCCAGCCGTGGATTCAGATCAGCCCCGGATTTGCCACATCCCACCTCTGAGGTCCTGGGAGGGTCACTGCTCTGAGCCCCCAGCTTCTTATCTCCCAGGGAAATGCCAGTTGCACCCCAAAAGATCAGTTTTGGGAATTTCCTTGGTGGCGCAATGGTTAAGAATCTGCCTACCAGTGCAGGAGACATGGGTTCAAGCCTTGGTTCAGGAAGATCCCACGTGCCGCGGAGCAACTAAGCCCGTGCGCTTCAACTACCTGCGCTCTAGAGCCCACATGCCACAACTACTGAGCCCACATGCTGCAGCTACTGAAGCCTGCCCACCTAGGGCCCGTGCTCCGCAGCAAGAGACACCACCACGATGAGAAGCCTACACACCGCAACAAACAGTAGCCCCCGCTCGCCACAACTAGAGAAAGCCCAGGTGCAGCAACAAAGACCCAACACAGCCAAAATATTGAAAAAAGACAAAAAAGAAAATTTAATTTAAAAAAATAAAAAAGATCAGCTTTGGTTTCTTTTCTTTTTTTTTTGGCCACGCCACGCAACATGTGGGATCTTAGTTCCCCGACCAGGGATGATCCCATACCCTCTGTATTGGAAGGGCAGAGTCTTAACCACTGGACCACCAGGGAAGTGCCTTTACTTCTTTTTTCTTTTTATATTCATCAACACCCAACATTTAGGCGCTTGACAGAAAAACAAAAGCCAACCGTGAAGGCTTTGTCTTCCTTAGAATGCTGGTGAAGCAGGGCCAGGCCCACCCAAAACAACCCTCAGGCATTGCTGGGCCACCAGGTCAAAGCCCCAACAGAAGACGCAGTTCCACGAGTCACAACACCAACACACCCAGGACCCTCATGGTCAGAACCTTCGAGGGGAAGGTGGAATTCTGAAACCCAGACCTTCCCAAGATAGATGTGTTCCTGCACATCAATCATTTGCATATGAAAATAAAAGCGCCCCGCTGCCCCCCACACACCCATCGCACAAGTAAGCACCCCCAGGAGACCACTGCGTCCTGGAAAGAGGCCCCTTAGGGAAGCTGCTTCTTACCTATGTGCTCGTGCAAACAGCAGGGGCCCAGAGGCACAGCGACCCACGGCTGGTGCATGTTTTTCCAGTTCATCCTCAACTGGATTTCAGCTTGACAAAGTGTGCGTCGGGTTATACTTTCCTCCTGCCCCAGTGGACACGACTGTGCCTGGGCTCTTACTGGCAGGACTCGGGTCACCCATCTGCAGACATCCATCCTCACCCGTGGCAGGAGATGCCCCACGGCCCTGGGCCCTCCCTTGTATGAAGGCCACTCCACTGGCCAACCTCCCTGCTCGCCCGCCAAGTGTCCACTCTGGCTCCAGGCCACTCCATCTTCTCACCTGAGACCCTCACTCTCGCTGTCCCATGATGTTCCTACTCCCGGGCCCAACCTGTCCACATGCTGGGCGGCTCTGACACACAGCTCGTCTCAAAGCCCATCCTGGTCCCCACCTCTGATGGACACAATTACCAGGCCTCTGGGTAAGGGCCCTGTTAGAATTGTCAATCTTTTGCCACAGTTTCCATCCTTTATCTACAAACTGGCAGAAGCTTAGGTAACATCCTTTTATCTCTGAACGGCATGAGCCAACCTGACAGTGAACCTGGGGACAGGAGAGGGGCTCTTCTGCACAGGCACGGGCCCCCATAGTAGGGGAGAGGCCACCATGGGAGAGACCAGGGTATCCATTTTATCAGTGTTGTTTCTCGAGTGACAAAATGCCACAACCTTAGAGACTTTAAACGGCACATCCTTATGACCTCACAGTTCCTCTGGGTTAGGAGTCCGGGCACAGCTTAACTGGGTTCTCTGTTTCAGGATCTGACCAAACTGTAATCCCAGACTGAGGAAAGATCCTCTTCCAGGCTCCCTACCATTGCGGGCAGGATTCCTCTCCTGGGGTGCAGGGCTGAGGTCCATTTTCTTGCTTGTCACCAGGCAGGGTCACCCCAGTGCCTGGAGGCTGAACTTCCACACGGCCGTGTCCCTGGACCATCTCACAGCATGGCAGCCTCCTCCTTCGTGGCTGGTCTGCTGTGATAGCTTCACACAATGTGACAGAGGGAGGTGCCATCGTCTGTGGTTTAGAGGCAAGCTGCAGGTGGTCCCCACACCCAAGTGGGGATGCCAGGAGGCAAGGGGCCACAGTCACCACCACACTGTCCTCCCTGAATCCAGTGTTCTTGGCAGCCTCACTGGTGTTGGGTCTGTTTCCTTGTTTGGGGTGTTTCAGAATGAACGCCGCCCCAGGCCACAGGATTGTAACATTAAAGCTGGAGGGACCTGGGGTTGGCAGGGTCCAGCCCCCTAATTTAGACCTGGGCACTGAAGCTCCAGAGAGTAAAAGCACCCACAAGACTGGTAGATCCCCCTGGAGTCTAGGCTGCAATGAAATCCAGGACTCCTTTTCTACTGTGCCCACAAGGATGCCGCGCCTTTGCCATCTCTAAGTGTCATCTGCCTCTGGCCACCTGAGACAAGCTGACAGTAGCCAGCATTTCAAATTAGCAGCACACTTGGTCCTTCCCTTGCCACAGAAAATGGCTAGCCTTGAGGTCCTGGTACTTGGCTTCCAGAAAGAGCTAAACAGTTATAGACCTTCCCAAGGACTGTATTGGTGTCACCCCTTCTCTGGTTTTGTCCACGTGGGTAGTAACCAGCACGGGGTCCTCAGACGGAGCTCCCAGGGGGAGTCGATTTACAAGGGAGCAGTGCAAGACGGGGAAATTTTTTAAAGGACATGGCAATCTCCTTTGGGATCCTATAATAATTTAACCATTCTTCTGAGACATCTGAGGTTTGTATGAAGGAGGGGGAAAGTTGCTAACACATGAAGAATGCGAGCAATAAAACGGGGTCCGGAATGCCACGCTCGGCCTCCGTGGGGAGCAGACGTCTGCAGCTCGGGGGCCTTTCCAGGTGTCCCCACCTTGGGGTCTGCTGTGTGCGCTGCTCACAGGACAGCAGCTACACCTGAGGGCCCCAAACAAAATAAGGGCAAATACAGACATGCAGGAATAAGCAGGGGATGGCAGCTCAGAATGGAGATGTTATCTGTGCAAAACGGCAGCAGGGGCTCCATACACAAGGCCAGAGAGTTCTGTGAGCAGACAGCCTGACCCCCCATTCAAGCCGGCCAGGGTCGGACAGCGATCCCTTTCTACTTCCTTCTGGTCTTTTCAGGAAAGCAGGTTGAGAAGCCCAAGGAAGCAGATGGGAAACAGAAACTCCGCCTTTGGATGGGGATGTAAAAAAATCTTTTTAGGTACCTAGCTCAAGCAACCAAATTAGGTGCGTTTCAATTCAAGTAAACCCCGGCCATTCCATTCCCCGTCACACAAAGCAAGAACCTCATAAAGAACCTTCTGGCAACTTCTAACCCATGTTCAGTGCTACCCTCCACCTCCTGGGACATCTGTTTGTGAAAGCAGATTGCATTCAGCTGATGTATTCACCAGACGAGTGGGACGTGCCCCTCGGCTTAAAATTGTTGAGTGTGTGCTTTTGGGGTGGGGGGGGAGGGTGGTGAGACGCAGATGTCAGGCAAACTTTTTTAGCACACAGAACCTCTGACGCACGAGTGTCCGCTGATGTTAATTCGGGCCAGCATCTCTGTCCGTGACTCACCGGTGGGTGGACGGGAGAGCCGCCTGCTGACCTCTGGAGCCATTTGGGCCCTTCAGAGTGTGAAATTTCAATTTCTACATCAGAGCTTTGCTGGTCAGGCCCAAAAAAACGGTTCATGTGAGAGCAGCATTGATGCTTGCCAGGCCGGCGTTCCGGCTACGGAGAGCAGGAGAGAAGAAAGGGGAATAATTTCTGCCAGGCACACATCAAGTTTGCAACTGTGCTTGGTAAACACAGCAGCCTCCCAGCTCCCCACTTCAGGAAGGACCCAGCTCCCCAAACCCGTATGAGGTCGCCGGGCTGCATCCACGTGCTGGGGTTTCACCCAACTCCAGCCCATGGGCCCCCGTTCTACCCTGTCTGCACCCAGACATGAGAGGGGTCCCGGCTCGAAGGCAGAGCAGAGCCCACGAAAGCTGTGTGGTCCTTTCCAGCCCGCACAGAGGCAGAGCTGTGCTGGAGGGCTCACCCGGGTCCCAGCCCCTCAGGCCCCCACAAGCCACGTCTCCCCGCAGGTCACATCCACTAATTTCCAAGGGCCCCTTCCTGCTCGGAACTCTGTGGTGCAAACTCTGATGGCCTCGGGGTCCTCTGTGTGTCCCAGAAAGTGAAGTCTGGGGGCCTCCCTGCCTCCCAAAGGCTCCCAGTCTTCTTTCTGCTGGGAGAGAGGACCCAGGCATGATATGTCTAATCCTGAGGGAGCACTTTGTAAACCAGCCCACTAGGTCCTCGCTGGAGGATTCCAGGCATTGGGAGCTGCAGGTGTCTGAAACTAAGGTGTGACAGTGGCAGTGGAGCAAAGGGAGTAAATTCACCAGGTCTCGGTGGCTAACTGGACAGAGCGAATGAGGAAGGAGAAAGACCCAGGGTCACTCTAGATGTGGGCCTTGGGCACCTGGGACCACGATGGCCTCGTTCACACAGGAGAAAGCCCGGTGGGCAGGAGGAGGTGGTGATGGTAACCCTCACGGGAGCTCTAGGTGCCTCCGTGACAGCCAACTTCCTAACAGCTGGGAGACTGGGTCAGAGCGAAAGATCTCAATTCATAAGCCATCAGAGTAAAAAGGTTCTGCTGGGATTTTTACACTAAGTCTTATTACATGAGGTGTCTGGACTGAGATATGTATTTGTATTTTACTCATCTGTCTTTACTGCTGCCTCAGAGGTGACAATTCAATGCACTTGGAGCTAAGGGGACATGATCCAAGCAACAGCATGGGACAAGTTGAGTCTCTGGGTCCATGGTCCCCAAATAAGAAGTGACAGCCTGAGGGCACAAGGTGACTCTCTGGGGTTTGGGGAAAATATTGGATTTTTAAAACAAGAAATTAAGCTTTACTGATATCTAAAATACAGATCGGGTGGTATATATGTAAAATACATACCAAAAAATGAGTAAAAACTGTGGTAATGAGGATCCACTGTCATAACAGTTTAAAGGGAGAAATAGCTGGTTTGGAAAAGACAAGCCCCCAGCAGTGGCCACAGCACAGGGGTCTTGCACCCTGAGCTTGAGGGGGTGAGAGGGGGAGGGGAGGGGGAGAGTGGGGAGCTCAGGAAGCCAGAGAGGTTCTCCTCTGTGTGACCACTGCAAGGTTTTTCTTTGAATAACTCTAAAAAAATTAATCTTGGATAAGAATCATTGCACAGAGTCTCGGGTCAGAAGCTTCCATGGCTCCTCAGCACATCAGACTATGGCTACTCCTTGGGGCCTAAGGGAGTCGCTACACATCACACACATTACACACATAGATACACACCAAACACACACCACACGACTCATACATACAACACACCACACACACACACCACACACACATACACACATACACACCAAACACACACACACCATGTGACTCACACATTCAACACACCACATAAACACACCACACACACACACACATACACATACACACCAAACACACACACACACACCACACGACTCATACATACAACACACCACATACACACACCACACACACAACACACACATGCACACCAAACACACACACACGAGACTCACACATTCAACACACCACATACACACACCACACACACAACACATACACACACACATACACACCAAACACACACACACCTTGTCAGTGAGTGAAGTGCTGGCCTAGGTAGATGGTGTTCCAGAGCCACTCTTCACACTTCAGGTCGGAAGAAAGGGCTTCTACGTCAGATCCCACCTGAAAAGGTGGCCTTTGGCCACATAAAGTGGGAACCTCTGGTCTGGCAAGAGTGTCCCTCAGAGCTGGACCAAGATCCCCTGCCAGCCCTGTGGGCCCAGCCCCTCCCCACACCATCGACTTCCCCAGGAGAGCACCCATGTCAGGTGTGCACAGGGTCCAGGAAGGCCCGCCCCCTCCCCACCGTGTGTTTTAGGGCGGGGCCTGGGCTGCAGTGAAGGCCCCCCACACCCCATCCCCGGGGACCAGGGATGGGACCCTGGCTGGCTCCTCCTGGACTCCCCCCTGTAAGATGGGGCCCCTAACTGGCACAAGAGCTGTGTTAACGAAGGACATCACACCCCAGACCAAAAACAGCAGCCGTCTCAATCCTACTGATACTTGTAAATCTCACCCAAACCCGGGCAGTTTCAAAACAATTAGAAACCGGCTAAAAATGAAAGCGGGCCCTGGACCTTTCCTAAGGAGCTGGCCGACCTTGGCCTGGTCCCCAGGGCAGCAGCACAGCAGCAGACCCACAGAAGAGGCCAGGCTCCAACCAGCTTTCCTGCCTTTTTTCAAGTCGTTGCTGTGCCCTAGGCTCTGCTGAATCTTGCTCACATCTGTCTGAGTCGTGCTCCTTGGCGGCCCTAATCAGGTCCAGTAGCCCTTTCCCCAGCTGGAAGAAGAGGTACAGACCCATGGTGAGACAGCAAACGTCTCCTCTGGGCCCCAGGACCCATATTTGATCAATCAACTGAGGGGTGGGAGTAGGGAATGAAGGCGTGAGGGCAAGGCCAGGGGGTGCCTGGAGTGACTGGGCGGGTGTTCGTGGGACACGCCCCCTTTCCCTGCAGCAGCAGTATCAGGATGCGGTGTTGACCCCAGGTCCATCTGCTCAGGGTGGCAGTGTGCTGCCATCTCCTCCTCCCAGCAGGAATTACTGTCACCATGTTGCATCTGCAGGAACTCACAGCCTCGCTCACGTCTCACTGTGGGAATTCCCTGTTCAAACCCAGGTCTGTCTGGCTTTAAAAGTTACGGTCTGAACCACAGTGAGGTGCTGATGACTTGCACTGTAATTCAACCAGTGCCTGGCAGGCTCATGCAGAGATGTTGGGGGAGCAGAGAGGACAGTGGGCAGCCTGCTGAGTGCTAACCCTGAGGCCGGCCTGGGTGGGGGCAGGGGTAAGGAACACTGCCATCCCCTGTCCCCATCAACGGCCCCTTACTGCAGACTCCCGCTGAACACCAGGTCCTGTCTAATCAGCCCCAGGCGGCCTGTCAGCCGCTATTCCGCATTCCGGGATTCCACCGTGCAAGGGAGCCCCAGACCTCAGCTAGAAAGGACCAGACCAGAATCGACCCCATTTTGAGTTCGTGCCATTGAGGGAGGCTCAAAGCCTCTGCCTAGAGAGGAACCAAGATGGCGGAGTAGAAGGACGTGCTCTCACCCCCTCTTGCGAGAACACCAGAATCACAACTAGCTGCTGGACAATCATCGACAGGAAGACACTGGAACTCACCAAAAAAGATACCCACATCCAAAGACAAAGGAGAAGCCACAGTGAGATGGTAGGAGGGGCACAATCACAGTAAAATCAAATCCCATAACTGCTGGGTGGGTGACTCACAGACTGGAGAACACTTATACCACAGAAGTCCACCCACTGGACTGAAGTCTGAGCCCCACGTCAGGCTTCCCAACCTAGGGGTCTGGCAATGGGAAGAGGAATTCCCAGAGAATCAGATTTTGAAGGCTAGAGGAACTTGACTGAAGGTCTTTGACAGGACTGGGGGAAACAGAGACTCCACTCTTGGAGGGCACACACAAAGTAGTGTGTGCAGGCTTCTCTGGTGGCACAGTGGTTGAGAGTCCGCCTGCCAATGCAGGGGACACGGGTTTGTGCCCCGGTCTGGGAAGATCCCACATGCCGTGGAGCAGCTGGGCCCGTGAGCCATGGCCACTGAGCCTGTGTGTCCAGAGCATGTGCTCTGCAATGGGAGAGGCCACAACAGTGACAGGCCCACATACCAGAAAAAAAAAAAAAAAAAGTAGTGTGTGCACTGGGACCCAGGGGAAGGAGCAGTGACCCCAGGGGAGACTGAACCAGACCTACCTGTTAGTGTTGGAGGGTCTCCTACAGAGGCGGGGGGTGGGGGTGGGGTGGCTGTGGCTCATCATGGGGACAAGGACACTGACAGCAGAAGTTCTGGGAAGTGCTCCTTGGCGTGAGCCCTCCCAGAGTCTGTCATTAGCCCCACCAAAGAGCCCGGGTAGGCTCCAGTGTTGGGTTGCCTCAGGAAAAACAACCAACAGGGAGAGAACCCAGCCCCACCCATCAACAGTCAAGTGGATTAAAGTTTTACTGAGCTCTGCCCACCAGAGCAACAGTCAGCTCTACCCAGCACCAGTCCCTCCCATCAAGCCTCTTAGACAGCCTCATCCACCAGAGGGCAGACAGCAGAAGCAAGAAGAGCTACAATGCTGCAGCCTGTGGAACAAAAACCACATTCACAGAAAGATAGACAGGATGAAAAGGCAGAGGGCTATGTACCAGATGAAGGACCAAGATAAAACCCTAGAAAAACAGCTAAATGAAGTGGACATAGGCAACCTTCCAGAAAAAGAATTCAGAATAATGATAGTGAAGATGATCCAGGACCTCAGAAAAAGAATGGAGGCAAAGATCGAGAAGATGTAAGAAATATTTAACAAAGACCTAGAAGAATTAAAGAACAAACAAACAGAGATGAACAATACAATAACTGAAATGAAAACTACACTAGAAGGAATCAATAGGAGAATAACTGAGGCAGGAGAACGGATAAGTGACCTGGAAGACAGAATGGTGGAATTCACTGCTGCAGAACAGAATAAAAAAAAAAAAAAATGAAAAGAAATGAAGACAGCCTAAGAGACCTCTGGGACAACATTAAACACAACAACATTCGCATTATAGGGGTCCCAGAAAGAGAAGAGAGAGAGAAAGGACCAGAGAAAATATTTGAAGAGATTATAGTCGAAAACTTCCCTATCATGGGAAAGGAAATAGCCACCCAAGTCCAGGAAGTGCAGCAAGTCCCATACAGGATAAACCCAAGGAGAAACACGCCAAGACACATAGTAATCAAATTGGCAAAAATTAAAGACAAAGGAAAATTATTGAAAGCAGCAAAGGAAAAACGACAAATAACATACAAGGGAACTCGCATAAGGTTAATAGCTGATTTCTCAGCAGAAACTCTACAAGCCAGAAGGGAGTGGCATGATACACTTAAAGTGATGAAAGGGAAGAACCTAAAACCAAGATTACTATACCCTGCAAGGATCTCATTCAGATTCGATGGAGAAATCAAAAGCTTTACAGACAAGCAAATGCTTAGAGAATTCAGCACCACCAAACCAGCTCTACAACAAATGCTAAAGGAACTTCTCTAAGTGGAAAACACAAGAGAAGAAAAGGATCTACAAAAACAAGCCCAAAACAATTAAGAAAATGGTCATAGGAACATACATATCGATAATTACTTTAAACGTGAATGGATTAAATGCTCCAACCAAAAGACACAGACTTGCGGAATGGATACAAAAACAAGTCCCATATATATGCTGTCTACAAGAGATCCACTTCAGACTTAGGGACACATAAGACTGAAAGTGAGGGCATGGAAAAAGATATTCCATGCAAATGGAAACCAAAAAAAAGCTGGAGTAGCAATTCTCATATCAGATAAAGTAGACTTTAAAATAAAGAATGTTACAACAGACAAGGAAGGACAACACACAATGATCAAGAGATCAATCCAAGAAGAAGATATAATGTTTATAACTATATATGCACCCAACATAGGAGCACCTCAATACATAAGGCAACTGCTAACAGCTATAAAAGAGGAAATCAACAGTAACACAGTAATAGTAGGGGACTTTAACACCTCACTTACACAAATGGACAGATCATCCAAAATGAAAATAAATAAGGAAACAGAAACTTTAAATGACACAATAGACCAGATAGATTTAATTGATATTTATAGGACATTCCATCCAAAAACAGCAGATTACACTTTCTTCTCAAGTGCACAAGGAACATTCTCCAGGATAGATCACATCTTGGGTCACAAATCAAGCCTCAGTAAATTTAAGAAAATTGAAATCATATCAGCATCTTTACTGACCACAACTGTATGAGATTAGAAATGAATTACAGGGGAAAAAACGTAACAAACACAAACACATAGAGGCTAAACAATAAATTACTAAATAACCAAAAGATCACTGAAGGAATCAAAGAGGAAATCAAAAAATGCCTAGAGACAAATGACAATGAAAATACGAAAATCCAAAATCTGTGGAATGCAGCAAAAAGCAGTTCTAAGAGGGGAGTTTATAGCTATACAAGCCTACCTCAAGAAACAAGAAAAATCTCAAGTAAACAATTTAATCCTACACCTAAAGGAACTAGAGAAAGAAGAACAAACAAAACCCAAAGTTAGCAGAAGGAAAGAAATCATAAAGATCAAAGCATAAATAAATGAAATAGAAACAAAGAAAACAATAGCAAAGATCAATAAAACTAAAAGCTGGTTCTTTGATAAGATAAACAAAATTGATAAACCCTTAGCCAGACTCATCAAGAAAAAGAGGGAGAGGACTCAAATCAATAAGATTAGAAATGAAAAAGGAGAAGTTACAACAGACACTGCAGAAATACAAAGCATCCTAAGAGACTACTACAAGCAACTCTATGCCAATAAAATGGACTACCTGGAAGAAATGGTATAACCTTCTTAGAAAGGTATAACCTTCCAAAACTGAACCAGGAAGAAACAGAAAATATGAACAGACCAATCACAAGTAATGAAATTGAAACTGTGATTAAAAATCTTCCAACAAACAAAAGTCCAGGACCAGATGGCTTCACAGGTGAATTCTATCAAACATTTAGAGAAGAGCTAACACCCATCCTTCTCAAACTCTTCCAAAAAATTGCAGGGGAAGGAACACTCCCAAACTCGTTCTATGAAGCCACCATCACCCTGATAACAAAACCAGACAAAGATACTACAAAAAAAGAAAATTACAGACCAGTATCACTGATTAATATAGGTGCAAAGATCCTCAACAAAATACTAGCAAACTGAATCTAACAACACATTAAAAGGATCATACACCATGATCAAGTAGGATTTATCCCAGGGATGCAAGGATTCTTCAATATACACAAATCAACCAATGTGGTACACCATATTAACAAATTGAAGAATAAAATCCATATAATCATCTCAATAGATGCAGAAAAAGCTTTTGACAAAATTCAACACCCATTTATGATAAAAACTCTCCAGAAAGTGGGCGTAGAGGGAACCTACCTCAACATAATAAAGGCCATATACAACAAACCCATAGCAAATATCATTCACAATGGTGAAAAACTGAAAGCATTTCCTCTAAAATCAGGAATGAGACAAGGATGTCCACTCTCACCACTATTATTCAACACAGTTTTGGAAGTCCTAGCCATGGCAATCAGAGAAGAAAAAGAAATAAAAGGAATACAAATTGGAAAAGAAGAAGTAAAACTGTCACTGTTTGAAGATGACATGATACTATACATAGAGAATCCTAAAAATGCCACCAGAAAACTACTAGAGCTAATCAATGAATTTGGTAAAGTTGCAGGATACAAAATTAATGCATAGAAATCTCTTGCATTCCTATACGTTAATGATGAAAAATCTGAAAGAGAAATTATGGAAACACCCCCATTTACCATTGCAACAAAAAGGATAACATACCTAGGAATAAACCCACCTAGGGAGACAAAAGACCTGTATGCAGAAAACTATAAGACTATTGAAAGAAACTAAAGATGATACCAACAGATGGAGAGATATACCATGTTCTTGGATTGGAAGAATCAGTATTGTGAAAATGACTATGCTACCCAAAGCAATCTACAGACTCAATGCAATCCCTATCAAATTACCAATGGCATTTTTTACAGAGCTAGAAGAAAAAATCTTAAAATTTGTATGGAGACACAAAAGACCCCGAATAGCCAAAGCAGTCTTGAGGAAAAAAAGCAGAGCTGGAGGAATTAGACTCCCTGACTTCAGACTATACTACAAAGCTACAGTAATCGAGACAATATGGTACTGGCACAAAAATAGAAATATAGATCAATGGAACAGGATAGAAAGCCCAGAGATAAATGCACGCACCTATGGTCAACTAATCTATGACAGAGGAGGCAAGGATATACAATGGAGAAAAGACAGTCTCTTCAATAAGTGGTGCTGGGAAAACTGGACAGTTACATGTAAAAGAATGAAATTAGAACACTCCCTAACACCGTACACAAACATAAATTCTAAATGGATTCGAGACCTAAATGTAAGACCGGACACTGTAAAACTCTTAGAGGAAAACATAGGCAGAACACTCTTTCACATAAATCACAGCAAGATCTTTTTTGATCCACCTCCTAGAGTAATGGAAATAAAAACAAAAATAAACAAATGGGACCTAATGAAACTTCAAAGCTTTTGCACAACAAAGGAAACCATAAACAAGACCAAAAGACAACCTTCAGAATGGGAGAAAATATTTGCAAACGAATCAATGGACAAAGGATTAATCTCCAAAATACACAAACAGCTCATGCAGCTCAATATAAAAGGAAAAAACAATCCAATCCAAAAATGGGCAGAAGACCTAAATAGACATTTCTCCAAAGAAGACATACAGATGGCCACGAAGTACATGAAAAGCTGCTCAACATCACTAATTATTAGAGAAATGCAAATCAAAACTACAATGAGGTATCACCTCACACCAGTTAGAATGGGCATCATCAGAAAATCTACAAACAACAAATGCTGGAGAGGGTGTGGAGAAAAGGGAACCCTCTTGCACTGTTGGCGGGAATGTAAATTGATACAGCCACTATGGAGAACAGTATGGAGGTTCCTTAAAAAACTAAAAATAGAATTACCATATGATCCAGCAATCCCACTACTGGGCATATACCCAGAGAAAACCATAATTCAAAAAGACACATGAACCCCATGTTCATTGCAGCACAATTTACAATAGCCAGGTCATGGAAGCAACCTAAATGCCCATCGACAGACGAATGGATAAAGAAGATGTGGTACATATATACAATGGAATATTACTCAGCCATAAAAAGGAATGAAATTGAGTCATTTGTTGAGACATGGATGGATCTAGAGACTGTCATACAGAGTGAAGTAAGTCAGAAAGAGAAAAACAAATATCGCATATTAACGCATGTATGTGGAACCTAGAAAAATGGTACAGATGAACTGGTTTGCAGGGCAGAAGTTGAGACACAGATGTAGAGAACAATCATATGGACACCAAGGGGGGAAAACTGCGGTGGGGTGGGGATGGTGGTGTGACGAATTGGATGATTGGGATTGACATGTATACCTTGATGTGTGTAAAATTGATGACTAATAAGAACCTGCAGTATAAAAAAACAAACAAACAAAAACTAATACTAAACTTCCTTTGGGTTATTTGTATGGAAATATGTTAATATAAATGTTTCAGATATTACATGACATTTCTAAAAATCTTATATGTTCTAGTATAATGTTATAAGTCATAATTCTAGTTATTACTTTAAAATGTATATCTCAGAAATAACTAAATTTCCTTGTCAATTGCATTATTATGAACTTTCATCAAATCTTTAACCGTGGTCATTTTTAAGTCTTTTGTCATTTACAGACAGTTCTGGGTGTACTCTGATGCTTTCGCAAAAATGTTCCTATAAAAGGGTTTCATCTTCAAGGAATTCATGGCAAAGACTCTGACAAGCACAGGTTTCTGGTAACTGACTATACTGCTGAACTGAATGAAAAAGCATTTTCGGAACTCTAACGGAAAACCGATGAATTCATAACAGTGTTAACAAAAGATCAAGATGAAAAAAAGAAATTAACCACATGGGACTGAGTGAACTGGTGAGGGTGATTATAATTTTTGTGACTTTCTGTTTGAATAAAAAAAAATCCCACAAGGACTCAGAGGCAAAAAATGTACAAATCAATTTTCACTGCAAAGTAAAGGAGCTGTTGCAGTGGAGGATTCCTGGACTGAATGTCAATATTATGACATAGTATTAGTGTGTTTCATGTTTGGTAATTGCAATCATTGTTGCTTCTGTTGTGGTCATCCATTTACAATGCTTGGTGTCATTTTATTTATCTCTTGTAAAAATAAAATACAGTGTGTGTGGAAAAAAAAAAAAAGCCTCTGCCTAACAAAAGCCTTCCACAAGCCCTTCCTCTGGAGATCCCTCCATGAAATTTCCAAACGACAGAGTTATTATGATCTTGGCGCTAGTTTTGGATAGATTAAAGGATGAGTTTATTTCATTAAGGAATAAAATCCATATTGCCTGCTTCCCTGTGAAATACCAAGGGTATCTTTTATTTCTTCAAAAATAAATAAGGAGCATTAAAAAGTAAGGAACATGTTATTTGAAGAAAAACAGTGAACAAATTTTTAAATTGTGAAATGCCAAGTACCTTCAACCTGTCTTCTGACGGGACCTAATGTCACCTGACAAAGAGAGACTGGATTCCCTGGAAGAAACGACTCTTTTTATGACACAGGAGTTGAGTGTGGATTCTTTTCCAATAGTGTTTCCCAAACTGAAGTCTTCAGAAAAGCAGATGCTCATAGCGATACTAAGGGAAAAAAAAAAAAAAAAAAAAAAAAAACTCTGGCTCTGCTAAGTTTGAGAAATCTTGTTTAACCCAAAGTTAAACACCGTTCTTTTCTCTGCGGAACTTATCAGAGGCTTTATTGTGCTAATAAGCATGGTAAAGCTCCAGGAGGGAACTGTGTTTTCAGACATTCGACCCCCAGGATCCTTTGGGTGTGAGTGGTGGTGGTGGATCCCAGGAGACCATTCATTCAACAGAACAAAGTTTAGGAAATTCCACAGTTCTGCATTCTGCTACTGCCAGTTCCAGAGGGTATCCAAACAAAGCTGTCTCCCAGAATCGGTGGGCATGCTCTGCCCAAGTTTGCTAGAATATTCCAACTCTGCTGCATCTCCTAGGACTCGTGGCTGCACCTGTTCAGGGGCCTCCTGGTAGACCATGGAATCAGGACTGTAGTTACATCACCAAATAGCTCACCTTAAGGGACATAGATTAGGATGCTTTGCTCGTTCTATGGCTCTTCAATTAAGAATAAGAAAAAAATTAAAGGCCATCCTGCCATTAGTTACTTGTGCGGCCCTTCACGAGCCACTTAAATTCTCTGAGTCTCAGTACCCTTCTCCCACCAGTGCTCTCCCCAGTATAACATCCCACATTTTCACAACTTCTTGAGCACAAAGGATAGATCATAATCAAAAGAAATATAAATATCTAGATACAATTGGATATATCTCTCTTCTTTAACAGCTTCCAGGCAGCTTTTCCACTGCCATAAGGACATCCATCATTTACTGAGCTGTTCCTAATATCCAGACATGGGGCTAAACACTTGAAATCCTTACTGAGTGTCCTCAACGACGCTACCACTCTGGCCACAACAGCCTCAGAGTGTTTATCCCAACACAGCCAGTTACCAGCGAGGCGTTGTGTGCATTGCATTCTGCTTACTTGTAAGGAACAGAATTGCCGTGCCCTGTTGGGCGCACACTGGGCTGAGTCACCTCATCTCCACGCCCCTAGATCCCAGATGCCGGGGGTCCATAGACTGTGAAATTAGCAAAGGGTCACACACTTGTGAGGGGACAATACGGACACGTCACCCAGAGCAGCACCGTGCCAGAGGGCAGAAAGGTGTTAGGATTTGCAGACGTTTAAAAACTACACAATTGAAATCATCTGCAATGAGTGTGTTTTAAATAAGTCATGTATTCACTGTAAATTTTTTCCTAAATACGAAACAGATTCTGGTATATTGTGTGTCACTGGTCTGAGAGCCCACGTGTAGAACCGTTGGTGAAGTCCCAGTGGGCCTTTCAGTTGGTATCCCCCATCCCCCATGACCAGAACTCCCTCTGGCTTCCTGGCCTCAGGGGATCTGTTTCCAGAAAAGCTTTAGCTGCTGAGCCCAGTATTGGCCATGTCTGCTCACTCAGCTGGACAACTGAATGGAAACTGATTACCTACTTCTTCAGAGCTTATGCACGACATAAGTTCAGACAGAATATGCACGACGCATATGCAACAGGGGAATTTCGTATTTAGAGCTTCCTTATGATGTTCATGTCACGCCATCACATTCTCATGAGATGGAGTCAGAGCAGGGCCAAGTTTTCCATTAGCTTGGAATCACAGCGTCCGGGCTTCAGAGCTGGAAGTGACAGCAGAGCTCCACCTCTCAGAAGGGTCATTTTACAGATGGGGAGACAGAAGCCACATGCGAGATTCATCTTATCTACAGCTACAGGGGCTGGTTCAGTTAGCGGATTGTGACTCCAGGCCCTCGGATTTCAAGCCCAGTTCCCATATCCGGAGATCACATAAACATGGTCTTCAAGCCACATGGGAATCGGATCACAAAACGAGGTTTAAAAATGCTCCAATATGTCTTCTATTTCTTTACAAAGGCAGAGTGTTCATGGAAAATCACCTCCTCAAAAACTATTTTTTTAACCATCCTCATCTGTTTGTAGAAAAACATAGCTCGATGATAAACAATGGAATAAAAACTCTGGAGCAAACCAGAGTTCTTTGTTTGGGTTTCTTTTGCTGTACACAGAGCATTTTCATTCTTGCCACCCTTGTTTACTGTGTAGTTTAAAACTTTATCTCAATCTGCATGGCTCTGAGCTAAAGATAACTATTGTTTCACACTGAGCGTAGAGCAAACGTGAGAAACTTTCTCTGTCAAGCACCAGATAGGAAATAGTTTGGGCTTGAGGACCATCTGGTCTCTGCTGCATCTACTCAACTCTGCCCTTCTAGAATGAAAGCAGACAATGTGTGAACAAATGGGCATGGCTGTGTGCTAATAAAACTTTATTTAAAAAAGCAGGCAGAGGGCCAGATTTGGCCTACACGTCCGAGTTTCCCAACCTGTTTTATATGATGCCAATGTATTTGAATGGAAAGTTCCGTGAATCTTTGTAGTATCAATGGATGTAATTTGGAATTTTACAAGCATTAATTAAGCGCTTTAACAACTTACCGACCTTTTAACATCTTGCCTGAGCTTGCTGTCACTGTGTGTCATAATCAGTGTCACATTTGAGGAAGTTTTTCAAGGTACACTGTCATGAAGAGTTGTAGAGATGCCACCATTCAGGACATTCAAGTTGAAGGGTCAGGAATGAGTGAGCCATGAGTATTTTTTCTAGATGTTCTACAAACTTAAGAAGCATGTACAGACACATCAATAACTATAAAGGTCTACAGCCAGGAATTTCTTTCTCTCTCATGACCACTTTGTGAAATAATCCTAAGCACTCTTTTTCCACATTAAGAATATTTCCAGTGATCTCAAAAAAGAGATCTTCTGCAGCGTGGATTTTGAGACGTTCATGTAACAGCACAGCACAAGACCAGCCATCTGATGCAGACTGCATGTTGGGGAAGATCCCGTCAAAACTTTCTTAAGAAAATTTACCTTCCTGAAACACATGCCACCCTGAACCTGGCTGTTCCTTATAGATCTGGTGGCATCAGTGCAAGGCTTTGTTCCGCTGGGTGCCCTGGAAAGAGCACAAGGGAAAGCCCAGGGGGCGAAAGAGCTGCAGACCATCATGGGCATCTAGTCTCTGTCAAATTGCGTAATTCACTCACCTTTCTGCATCTCCATTCCCTCCTCTACGTGCGGGGGTGAGAACCTTCGCCCCACCTCATCTCCCAGGGTCGTAGGGCAGATGAGACGAGGGAGTCCAATGAAGGTACATGTAAATGTCTCTTCTTCCTACAGAGAATTCTGTATCTAAATGACAGAAAGATCGGGACAACAGGAAACTCTCACAATGAGCCAGATTTTACACGTCAAAAAATAAAAAGTTCATTGACAGCCTGAATACACAAATGGACCATGTCCAGGTCATCTGTGACACTAGAACTCCTACCCACAAGCCCTGCAGTGAAGCCCAGGAAGCCAGAACGGCCAGGATTGGCCAACGATTACCCATTTTTTTGCCCTCATTTTTGCTTCCACTGACAATTCAGGACTGGCCAGCAAAAGCCAAATCTGCTCCCCAGTCACCTGGGATTCCCCAGCCATAGTGAGCCCGCCTCCAGCCTCCCCACACCAACACCTCCCTTCAGGGCACACCTGGAGCCATCCTTTTATCCCCTCCCCCTGCCAGCCTGTGAGTCTCTGCAAGCAGAGCGGGCGGGATGTGACCATCCCATCTCGTTGGGGTGGTCTCCATCGATTTCCCCATTATTAAATTCCTCTTCTCAGCTCCTCTTTGGTCGCTAGCCAGCCTTTCACAGATGCCAAAGGCTCGAGTCAGCATGCCGCAATCACCAAGACCTGGCCCCAGGCCCCATCCACGTCACCAGAGGATCCCTGTGCAGCTTTCCAGCAGCCTGACCTCCAAAGCCCAGACCTGATGCCCAAGGGCCCGCCTCCCGTGTCCCCACGCTCATGGCTTTCAGTGCTTCCTTGCTTGACCTTCACCTGCTCCCCAACCAGCAAGAGCCTTCCCTGCCCACCCTGAGAGCCCAGAGTCATCTAGAATCAGCCCTGCCAGCCTCACCCAATCACACCTCCACGATGCCGCTAACTCAGACACGAGCTCCCCTGTGCCTGTCTCAGCAACTACGCACGCCGTGGCATGGACTTAATTTACCCCAACTAAAACTAAAAGTTCTGTCCTTTCACTCCAGTATTTTTTAATCCACTTACGTGTCTCTATCCACGGCCCCTCTCCCAGCTCTGCCATCTCTAGCACCTGACTAAAGAAGCCTTCCTAACCAGGCTGACGTCCGGGGGGGAGTGGCTTGAGCTGAAGGAAGTCTGCGTGGTGATTAACCAGGTGGAGAGGCAGCGGACAACGTCCTAAGCACAGAACACCAGGGCAGAGTTTCCACGCAGGCTGAGCATGGGTGCACGGGGACCGGAGGGAGCCTGAAAGGGGACACCCCAGGCAAATACAATCCCAAAGAAGCCAAGAGAGCCGTGGTCACATCACAGAAAGTTGACTGAGACCAAAACCATCGTCACAGACAGAGATTATCACAACAGAATGAAAAAATGTCTGAGCCACCACAAAGATAACAATTGTAAACTTGTATAAACCTGAAAAAATGACTTCAAAATCTGAAACAAATTTTGACAAATCCACAATTATTGTGGAGGTAATACTATCATCTCAATAATAGGTCAAGCACAAAGAAATGTTAATCAAAACATAGATGAGAACATAATTAACAAGCTTAACTTAATGGACTTACGTAGAAGTCAATCTACAGCAGTTAGGAGGATACACTTATTCTAAAATAAGCATACAGGACTTCCCTGATGGTCCGATGGTAAAGAACCCGCCTTGCAATGCAGGGGATGTGAGTTCGATCCCTGGTCAGGGAACTGAGATCCCACATGCCATGGAACAACTAAGCCCGCGTGCCACAACTACTGAGCTCGCGTGCCTCAAGTAGAGCCCACGCACCACAAACTACAGAGCCCATGTGCTCTGGAGCCCGCACGCCACACCTAGAGAAGAGAAAACCCGCATGCCGCAACGAAGATCCCACGTGCCGCAACTAAGACCTGATGCAGCCAAAAATAAATAAAAATAAATAATAAATAAATATTTTTAAAAATTAAAATAAATAAAATAAGTGTACATTAAACTTTTACAAAAAACTTTTTATGATCACATTGTAGGCCACAAGCAAGCTTCAGCAAATTTCAAGAACTATCATTATGCAGACCATATTAGTGGAATGCAGTAAAACTGAGTGAGAAACGGGAATTTCTTTACAGCCCATACATTGAGAAAATTTTTTAAAAACTCATGTAAAATCACAAATCATTTTGGAAGCTTATATACTTAGAATTAAACAATAATGAAAATGCAATTAGCTGGGATGCAGCTAAAGTTGTTCTCTGTCGGAAATTTATAGAAATGACAGATTGAAAATTAATGAACTAGGTGTCCAACTGAGGTTAGATTTTTTTAATAGAATAAATTCAGAGGAAGTAAAGAGAAGGCAATATACAAGATAAAGATGATATACAAATGTAAAGAGAAGATAAATATACCATAGAAAGGACAAATAAAAGCAGAGTTATAAAATAAACAAAAATGTCCAGCTAGGTGAGATAGAGAGAAAACAGAAATAAGAGGAATATATAAAGGAACATAGGGAATTCCCTGATGGTCCAGTGGTTAAGTCTCCATGCTTCCACTGCACAGGGAGCCTGGGTTCGATCCCTGGTTGGGGAACTAAGATCCTGCAAGCCACGCTGTGCAGCCAAAAAGAAGAAAAGGAACATAAGTAAATTACGCATACAGCATAACCACTATGAACAACTTATATAAATAATTTTAGTTAGGAAGAGTTTCTTCTTTATTAATCTCTGAAAAATAACGTTTTTCTATCAGTCAATTTCATCTACTTTTTATCTTATAAGGCCAATATAACTTTGATATTAAAACTCAGACAAGGACAATAAGAGAAATGAATACTGGAGTTTACAGAATCTGCATTTATGAACACAATAGAAGAAACGTATAAAAAATAGCAACAAGCCAAAGGCAGCAATGCTTAAAAAGGCTAAAACATCAGGACCGGGTGTGCCTCTTATAAGTATATATATAAAGAGTTGCATTTTTTCATTTAACTCAACACATTTTAAAGAGAATTTTAAGTTGTTTACATTTCTTGTAATCAAGATGACTAATAATTTTCTACACTTTGTATTATGTCTCCTTTTTTGTGTTTTCTAGTTCTTCCCTTTGTTTTCTCACTGTATGGGTTAGTATTATTATTTTTGTCACCTGTAGTTACTTTGAAGAATATGCACCCTATTTTAAAATCTGTTAAATTGAATATCTATTTACACATTTACTTCTTTAGCAGCAAAAAAAGGCCTTTGACTCTCTTCTGTATGCACAGTACAGAACTCGGCATATTCGTTATTCCTTCTGCCCACAGCTTTAGCTATCATTCTAGAGCTATGTTTATCACACAAACCTGGAATTTTTTGTTTCCTAATTCACTTTTCTATGTGTACTACAATGATATAACCTAAACTCTAAATGTGTAACTCGTGGTATTGCTCACTGCTGGTCTTTTTTGTGTTAGGTCTACTACTTCTTGATCTTTCTCCTAGTTAGTTGAAGTGTGTCTTTGAGAAATGTTTTTGGGAAGGTGTTTCACGTTTAATCTTGTGAGCCCTTGTCCACCTGAGCCTCCTTCTGTTGCCCTCACCTTGAACAAAAGGGCTGCTGTGGGATTCTGGGTGAACCATCCCCTCCCCTCTCCCCAGCACTCAGGGCTGACACCCAGTGCCTGTCTGGCCTCCCAGTCCCATTGACTTCTGTCAGCAGGATGTCTGAACTTATGTAGAGGAGTGGAAACAGACGTGAAGGTTCTGAGATCCAGTGGGAGCCTCCTAAGGAGGTGATCGCCTCCCTGTTTTTCAGACCAGAAAAGCTCTCAACCCCAAGTTAGATCCCGGAAGAAGGAGTAAGTGAGCCCAGATGGTCCCTGGCCATCCCTGTGGTCATCCCTGTGCTATGGTTCAGAGAAAGGAGAGATGCTCTAAAGAACAAGCAGTGTGGGAAAGCACGTGCTTAAGGTGAAATTCAGTAACCAAAAAAAAAAGCATGAACCAAGATCAAGATGACCAAAAAAGGAGAGTCCATGTATAACGTAGAATATTAGGCTGCGTTAAAAATCATGTTGTAGAAAAAGACTTAACCCAAAATCTTAATGTTCATTGGGAGTTGTTTTCACTGGGAATTAATTTAGCTTTAATTTAGGAGCTAAAGAACATAATTCTTTACACATTTAATGAAAAACAAAGAATACAAAACCATGTTACAGTGAAATTTTATTCTTACACATAAAAATGTATATCATAAAGACATGGAAAACTTCAAGAAAAAAATAACATAGAGTTAATAGTGGTTTGAGGGACTATGGGTGAATTATATTTCCTTCTTTTCGATTAATTGTACTTTCTTATTTCTACAATAAACATGTTTTCCTTTATAAAAAAAAGTTTTCTTCTGTTGATTAGTAACTTTAATTATATCTGCAAAGTCTTTCCACAACAGCACCCAAATCACTGCTTAATTAGGTTATCTTTATGATGAAAATAAGAATTTTAGGGAGACTTCATTAGAATTCTACCTAACACATACATACATGAAAAAAATTCACTCGATTTCACTCATAAGGGAAATATAAATTAAGCATATACTGAGGTACCATTTTTCACCACTACATAAGCAAAGATCAAATAGTATAACATACTGATAAAGAAGAGGGGTAACAGGAACTTGGATATATTGCCAGAAGGAGAAAAGTGAGTTATTTTTAAAATGAGATTATGAAATAGAACTACCACGTAATTTCTAGGTATATAGATGAATTATAAGTACAGTCATAAAAATATAATCAGATGTCAGAGGAAGAACCAAATATCATATATGATGATAACTTACGAATGTTAGAATGCAAAATAAAGATAACTATGCTATCTCAGTGCCAAATAACATAACATTAAAATATTTAAAGTATAAGCTCTTCATAGCACAGGGAGAAACTGACAAAACATGATTGTAGTGGAAGACATTAATAAGGATCTTACAAGTCAAAATCAAATCTTCAATAAGGGTATTGAGGATATAAATGATACAAATAAGAAGGCTGCTTTAATAGATGTATTAAGATTTGCATCTTTTAAGCATGAAATACATATTATTTTTGCAAACTCATGAAACATTCACAAAAATATATCATATATCAAACAATGAATAATACCTTGATGGATTTAAAAGGGATACAGGAAGCCCATTACCCTGATACAAAATTCAGACAAAACCACTACAAGAAAAGAGAACAAGAAAAGGATATATACTAATATCCATTATGAACATTGATGTCAAATCCTCAATAAAATACCAGCAAATTGAAATCAGCAGCATATTAAAAGAACTATACGCCATGACCAAGTGGGATTTATTCCTGAAAGGCAAGGATGGTTGCATTGATCAAAGTGATCAATATAATATTCCATATTAACAGGATGAAGGGGAGAAAACACATGATCATTTCAACTTGACACAGAAAAAGCATTTGACAACATTCAACACCCTTTTATGATAAAAACACTCAACAAACTAGGAATAAAAGGAAATTCTACCTCAACATGATAAAGGCAATATACGAAACCCACAATAAACAACATACTCGGGGGCTTCCCTGGTGGCGCAGTGCTTGAGAGTCTGCCTGCCGATGCAGGGGACATGGGTTCGTGCCCCGGTCCGGGAAGATCCCACATGCCGTGGAGTGGCTGGGCCCGTGAGCCACGGCTGCTGAGCCTGCGCGTCCGGAGCCTGTGCTCCACAACGGGAGAGGCCACAACAGTGAGAGGCCCGCGTACCAAAAAAAAAAAAAAAAGTACTCAACGGTAAAAGACTGAAAGCTTTTCCTCTAAGATCAGTAACAAGGCAAGGATACCCACTTTCACCACTTCTATTCAACATAGTACTGGAAGTTCTAACAAGAGCAATTAGGCAAGAAAAAAAAATAAAAGACATCCAAATTAAAAAGGAAGAAGTAAAAGTATCTCTTTTCACAGATGATATAATCTTAAATGTAGAAAACTCTAAAGATTACACACCAAATAAATTGTTAGAACTAATAAATGAATTCAGCAAAGTAGCAGGTACAAAGTCAACAAACAAATCAACTGCATTTCTATGCACTAAGAATGAACAATCTGAAAAAGAAATTAAGAAAATAATTCTATTTAAAATAGCATCCAAAAGAATAAAATACTTAAGAATTAACTAAACCTGGGTGACAAAGGACTTTATATATACAATGAAAACTGCAAAACATTGTTGAAAGAAATTAAAGAAGATATAAATAAATGAAAACACAGCCCATGTTCATGGATTGGAAGACTTAATATTGTTAAGATATCAACACTACGCAAAGCAATCTAGAGATTCAATGCAATCCCCATTAAAATCCCAATAACATTGTTTTTGCAGATATAGAAAAACCCATCCAAAAATTTATATGAAATCTCAAGGGATCCCAGATAACCAAAACAATCTTGAAAAAGAACACAGCTGGAGGACTCACGCTTGTGATTTCAAACTTACTATAAGACTGCAGTAATCAAAACAATGTGGCACTAGCACAAAGACAGAATAAAGAAAAATGGAATAGAATGGGGAATCCAGAAATTAACTCTCACATATGCAATCAAATAATTTTTGACAAGAATGCTAAGACCAGTCAATGAGGAAGGACAGTATTTTCAACAAACGGTGTTGAGAAAACTGAATATCCACATGCAAAAGAATGAAGTTGGACCCTTACCTAACACCATGTAAAAAATTAACTCAAAGACCTAAATGTAAGACTAAAACTCACAGAAGAAAACAGGAGAAAAGCTTCATGACCCTGAATTTGGCAATGATTTCTTGGCTATGATACCAAAGCCAAAGGCAACAAAAGGAAAAAAAATAGACACATTGGACTTCATGAAAATTTTTAAATTTTACGCATCAAAAACTATCAAGAGAGTAAAAATGTAGCCCACAGAGTGGGAGAAAATATTTGCAGATCATATATCTGATAAGGGATTGATATCCAAAAAATTTATAGAACTCCTGAAACTCAACAAAAAAACCCAAAAACCTGATTCAACAATGGCAAAGGACTTGAACAGACATTTTTTTTAAGAAGATATACAAACGGCCAGTAAGCACATGAAAAGTTCAACATCAATAATCATTAGGGAAATGCAAATCAAAACTACAATGACATATCACTTCACACCTATTAGGATGACTATTACCACAAAAAACAGAAAATAACAAGTGTTGATAAGGATGTAGAGAAATTGGAACCCTTGTGCACTATTGGTAGGCATGTAAAATGATGCAGCCACTGTGGAAAACAGTATGGTGCTTCCTCAAAAAATTTAAAATAGAATTACCCTATGATCCAGCAATTACACTTTTGAGTATATACCCAAAAGAATTGAAAGCAAGATTCCAAAGAGATATTTGTACATCCATGTTGAGAGCAGCACTATTCACAGTAGCTAAAACATGGAAGCAGTTCAAGTGTCCATCAATGGAAGAATAAACCAAAAGTGGTCCATACATACAATGGACTATTATTCAGCCTTAAAAAGAAAGGAAACTGACACATGTTACAGCATGAATGAAGCTTGAGGACGTTGTGCTAAGTGAAATAAGCCAGTCACAAAAAGACAAATGCTGTACGATTGCACTTACATAAGGTATCTAGAGTAGACAGAACCATAGAGACAGGAGCAGAATCATGGTTGCCAGGGGCTGGAGGGAAGGGGGGAATGGGGAGCTATTGTGTAGTGAGAATAGAGTTTCAGTTTTATAAGGTGAAGAGTGCTCTGGAGATGAAGGGTGGCGATGGTTGCCCAACATTATGCATGTATTTAATACCGCTGAACTGTACACTTGAATACGGTCCAGACAGTAAATTTTACGTTATGTGTATTTTACCACAATTTAAAAAATTGGAGGAAAAAGGAGATGACACAGGTTATGTTATTAAACAGTGACTTGTAGAATTACAAATAAATAAAAATTTGTAATATAGAATCACAAATAAATAGAAATTTACAAAATTAAACCGCTTGAAAATAATATATACATACATACAACACATGGTTGATTAATAAATAAAATAATTAAATATTTGACTAAAGAAGAAAGAGCCATCACAAATGCAGAGTATTATTTTTTTATAAATTTATTTATTTTTTTATTTATTTTTTGGCTGCTTTGGGTCTTTGTTGCTGTGCACGGGCTTTTCTCTGGTTGTGGCAAGCAGGGGCTATTCTTCGTTATGGAGCATGGGCTATAGGCGCACGGGCTTCAGTAGTTGTGGCTCGCGGGCTCTAGAGCACAGGCTCAGTAGTTGTGGCGCACGGGTTTAGTTGCTCCACAGCATGTGGGATCTTCCCGGACCAGGGCTTGAACCAGTGTCCCCTGCATTGGCAGGCGGATTCTTAACCACTGCACCACCAGGGAAGCCTCCCAGACTATTTTAAAAATTAATTATAATTACAATACTACATATCAGAGTGTATGGCATGTGCCCAAAACTGTACTCACAAAACAATCCAAGTCTTAAAATATTTTGTTTGTTCTTATTGTCATTTTTATTAATGGCTACCATCTATAGAATGTTTATGCTCCAAGTACAGTGATAAGCATTATGTGTGCATTACCTGATTTAATTATTTCCCAAATCTTACCAGATGTTAACTTACTAGCATGAAGGTGAATGGGGGAAGTCTCCAAATCAAGGAGCTAGTAAAAGGGTATCAAAATATCCTTAAGGAATACATACAGAACATATGAAGGGACTTCCCAGGTGGTCCAGTGGTTAAGACTCCATGCTCCCAGTGCAGGGGGCACAGGTTCAATTCCTGGTCAGGGAACTAGATCCCACATGCCGCAACTAAAGATCCCGCATGCCTCAGCGAAGATCCCACATGCAGCAACTAAGAACCAGCACAGCCAAATAAATTAATAAAACATAAAAAGAAACAACTAAGATGGAAAACAGGAAATAATGAATGAGTAAAGAAAAAAACTGAACTTGATTAATAAATCCAACAGTTGGTTCTCTGAAAAGATGAAAAAATAAGTAAACCAAAGAGAATCCTATTTATTGAGAAAGAATACACACCACTGGGATTTATCAAAGGGATATAAAAGATATAGTGGAAATTTTAAAATATTAACAAGTGTTATAATACCCGTATTAGGAAACAAGAATGTCAAACAGAAACTTCTCTAAAATAACAGATTGCTGACACTGGTTCTATAAAAGAGAGATAATTTGTAAGATTTAGGGGCCTAATAAATACACTATTGTTTCCCCCTAGGGTTCAGAACCGATTAAAAGATAGATAGACAGGCAGATGTCGAGCACAACATCAGTGTCAACACTGATACACCAGCGGGGACAGTTAGCTTCGCAGCCCAAAGGACTTCCTGACACCCCTTCACATGCCCTCCCCCACGTCTTCCCTCAGGCAGCCCAGCTGAGGGTGCTGTCACCAGGATTGTCACCCTGCCCTCATCTGGAGGAGACAGGGAATGAACACCAGTGCTTGGAGCCCCATCGTAGATTAGAAGAGGGTTGGACTGGTAGGGGTCCACCTCCCCGCCCCAGCCTGAAAGCCCTCCTCCCCCAGGGGAATGTGAGCGAGGGAGGAATGGGAGTTGCCCGGACTCCTCCACCTGGGCATGGAGCCTGTGAAAGGAAGGTTTTCTCTCTCCCTCTCTCCAGCAGTTTGGGCAGAACAATGAAGAACAAAGAAACTGAGAAGAAAAAACAGGTCAAAATCCTACCTCCAAAAGTACCTCGTGAAGATGGTCTTACTGGAAAATTATTTCAAGTTTCAAATCACACATAACTCCCATGTTAAATAGTCATTCAGAATATAGTAAAAAAATTAAAATAATAGAAATGTTTACAATTCATTTCAGAAGCAAACATAATTCTTTCTCCAGATTTCTCTTAGAAACATACATGCCAAATTCCTATATAAAGAACTAGAAAATGAAGGCCAGTGGTCTAGACCAGACAAAGAATACACTATCACCAAGTAGAGATTATTCCAGGAATGCAATATAAGAAATCTATGAATATAACTCATGTCAATTGATAAAAGGATAAAAACCATATGATCATCTTAATAGATGCCAAAAAGGCTTTGGATAAAATGTAATATGCATTCCTCATTTTATGTGTGCACACACATACACACACACACACACACACACACACACACACACACTCCAAGACTGGGGTTACCTGCAAGCAGGGAAGATTGCATTTTATCCCCTGGTTAGACTACTCTTAGAATATGAGGCTCTGGTCTGTTCATATCTGTTCGTATCAGAGAGCTGGTCGTGAGAAAGAGGGATAGAGAGGAGCAGTGCGGCAAGAACGTGAACCCCCAAGTCAAGGGCTGCCTTACCAGGACTCACCCAGAGGGAAGTCTGCTGGTAAGAGGAGGTGAAAGAGGTGGGGTTTGCCAGAGAAAATACAGGACACCCAGTTAAATTTGAATTTTAGGTAAACAACAGTAAGTGTTTACTGTAAGTATGTCCCAAATATTCCATGGGATATACTTACACTAAAAAAAATTTTTTTGTCTGAAATTCAAATTTAACTGGGTATTTTGTATTTTCATTTGCTAAATCTAGCAATCCTACTAAGAGCCAGAACTGCACTCCCATGTCAGAAAACGATGCAGCACAGCAGGCCAGAGGGTGCCCAAGAACACAAAAATACTCAGCAAGGTGAAAAAAGCCAGCATTTGTTCACAGTCAAAAGGGATATCAATGACTAATGTAAGCCAGTGATGAAGCCATAGCCTAAAGGATAGATTGCAATCAGATCTCTGTGTAGGGAAGCAACACCTGTACCTTGCTGTCCCTTCCCCCACATTCCTGAAAGCATAGAGTTCAAGCTGCTCCATGGATACTCCAAGGAGGAGCGGGGCTTGGGACACAGAGTAAAAGGTCGTGCCAGGTCCTCTCTTCACTTCTAGGCCTTCAGATCACAGAATGAGGGATGGGGGAGCTTTAAATAGGACTTGAGCTTGGTTAGAGTTTAATAACCAAAACTGACCAGGAAGTTGTAGAATCTGCCCAAGATGTCATTGAGATATAGGCTGCCATTCAACTTGAGTAGAGAAAAATAAAGTCTTTTCTAATTTAACCCAACAGCCAATATCTTGATTAATGATGAAATACTAGAGCTATTCCCATTGTAATAAAAAAGAAGCTACATCCACTGTTTTATTAAATAAGAATTAAATATTAGTAAATATTAAATATAGAACTGCTAGCCAATGCAGTTAGAAAGGAAAAAGAAATAGGAAATAGTATATTGGAAAGGAGGTAGCAATTATTATGATTTGCAAATGATACATTTTTCTAACTGAAAAATTATAAAAATGAGAGTTCAGTAAGGTGCCAAAATAAATATGTAAAATCAACAAGTTTCTTCTCTACACTGACAGCTGTGGACCACTAGGGGGCAACCAAATGTATTTTCAAGAGTCAAAGATTCATCTACAAGTGTCAGAGGGATGAAATATTTGGAAATGTATTTGCGTGCATTCTTCTCTTGCATGTCTAGGTATCTCATCTCTTCCTTAGTCAAGAGCATTCCCTGACCTGGAAAAGAAGGGATAGGGCTTAGGATTATTATAGTAGGAAAGCAAAATTTTTAATAAAGATATAACATTCATCTTCTACTTGAAAAATAGGAATTTGGTATCTCAGCAGGAAAGCAAGACTTTGTTGAGACAGAAAAAGCATTTCCTGAATAGATCTCCCACTTCAGGTACTCAAGAGGCAATCTATCCAGTTTCATAATAGTTCTATATAAATGAGACCCTACCCCACCAGGAGAAAGGAGAACTCCCCCGCTCCTGACAGGAGGAGAATTGCAGGTTGGAGAATGAAGAGAAAAGGAGAGGAAATGGGTGGGCAACAGATGGACAGGAGCTCCAGCATGAAGAGGAGTATGTCTGGAGCTGAGGGAAATGCCAGCAGCAAGGAGCTTCTGCCTGCCTTCCTACTTGGAACCCCAGAAGAAGAAGCCCCGCACACTGGCCATCATAAGTGGCCATGTCTTTGTAAGTCAAGCATGATGACTGTGCCATCAAAGACACCCAGAACCCCTGCATGCCTTGCGGAGGCCAACGGGAGAGTACTGCATTCAGAGCCAGTGGCTGCCACTGGGGGGTGGGCCAGGGCTGCCTGACCCTGCAGCAAAGTTTACAAAGGAGTCCAGGGCAGTTGCATGAGGGGCCAATGCAGAGGGTCTCTAAGGTGCAGCAGCCAGGGTGGGTCACGTAGCAAAGGGCAATGGCAGCGACCACCAGGAACACAGCCCGGCCCAAGAAGCAGACCAGCACTGATCCCCACCACAGTGGCTAGAAACACACACCAGCAATGCCTCATGGGGACCAATCCAGGAAGCAGAGGGGTCACTCTGCAGAAGAGGCCAGCGAGGCTCCGGGGATCCACAAGGACCAGCCACACACCTGCCCCCAATCCCTGATGCCAACTCAAGGCAAGCAGGGCAGGGATGAGGATGCTCTAAGATGCAGCATCTGCCTGAGTCATCCAAGGAGAAGCTGGGAAATTGTTGGAATTATTGCCGAATGCTCTGTTGCTCTCCCCTGCAACCCAGTGTTGTTGTGCGGGGGTGGTGAGAGAAGAAATAAACGTTTTGTTTGCACGTTAGTGTGTTATATGAGTGAATTCACAACTCTATTCAAAATAATGTTTTGTGTTGTTCATTTGAATTATACTCCAGGAAAAGGTTAATACAAGCATATCCGGAGTCACATGGATAGCTTCATTTGAACCAAGCAATGCCATATGATCTCAGTGCCTACATTTGTTTGGGTGTGAAAACCACATTGGCACTAAGAACTTTAATGTTTTTAATTGAGGTATAGTTGACATATACTAGTATATTAGTTTCAGGTATACTTTAATCATTTTAGATAACAGAAAATAAGAGAGGGAAATTAATACTTATACATGTATTCTCTCAACAAATATTTGGCAAACACATGCCAGGCCCTGTACTAAGTGCCTGGGATCCAACAATAGTGAGGGAGATGGATGGGCAGGATAGATATATATGCACATACATACATAGCTTAGGTGGATGGGTGATAGATGTTAGATGATAGATAGATAGATGATAGATAGATAGATAGATAGACAAATAGGCACCAAGGAATATAGATACATAGTTAGACACATAAATTATATAGAAACTTATATACATATATTCTATGCTCAGTTTTGATAAGCGTATGTAAAAATCCGAGTGGAATCACCCTACCAAGGATTTCCAGTGCAGGAATTGGAGAAAGTTGGGTTTCTTCATTTTACCTCAGATATTTTACACTAGGTGGTCAGGGCAGTGCACTGTGATAAAGTGACATTTGAGCAGGGTGGGTGAGGAAAGGAGGGCATGAGCTGAGCGGATCTACCTGGCGTTGTGGGCAAGCCGCAAGCACCAGTCCTGCTGGAGCACATTTCACTGGGCAAACCCCAAAGACAGGGAGACCTGCAGGTGTGCAGGTCCCTGCACAGGAATCTGGCAACGATAGGGATCTGGAAGTGCCAGGCGTGAGGATCAGGGAGAGGGAGCCTGACAGGTGGACTACATGAACTTTCCTGATAACAAAGTGGCAGCCCAGCTCGGTGGGATCAAGGGCAAGGATGCGGCCGCAATGTGATGGCCCAGCACTGATCATGGGGGTGGGGGGCAGGGTTCCTTGAAGAAATGTTCATATTATCTTATTTAGGAGGAAAAGGTTGAAAAATATATGTTCATACAATTCTAATTTTAACAAATATCTCTATATATTTATAGATATGCACAAATATTTATGTATAGAGAGAGAATAAGCAAAATGTACAATATTATATGTATTATAAAACATAAAGAATAAACACAGACTATATTTTATAATATGATGTGTGTGTGCGTGTGGAGAGGGCAGTTATAACAACCATTACTAGTGGTTACCTCTCTGATTGGATGAAAGGGAGGTTTTATTTTCTTCCTTATTTTCCAACATTTCTGCACTGAACATAATGAACATGAATTCTGTAATAAGAAAAATGGAATAATTATTTTGCTTATTTTTTAAGTGAAGATAAAAGCGGGGATCCAGACATGACCTGAAGTTTGTGTCAAGTTGGAGCTGGTGAGCTCAGGTGTGTTCAGGCAGACCCCTGGCAGGCCAGGTAAGCTGGTGGGAGCTGGATAAGGGCAGACCAGACTGGAAGCTGGGTGGGTGTGTCAGAACCCAGGGGGCTTTGGAGCTCCCACTTCCGCCTTCCTGATGCTGAGAAAACCTTGACTCCTCAACCTGGAAACGCTTACTCTGGGCAGATGGCTGGCATTTGTCCCTGTTAGCCTGCTAGCTGTGAGGCTACCCAGTTGTTCTGGCGGTGGTTAAACATGGCTTTGTGGTGAATTATGCCACAGAAACTGGGCTCTTTTAAGAAAGGCTACAGATTCAGGTCGGTAAGTGACTAATCCAACTTTGTCTTGATCTGTTTTCTATATATTCATTGCTAGGCCCCATGTGTTGCTACTTTGTTTAAACCTTTTGCATCTACCATCATGAGTGCCTTTAGCCAATAATTTGATTTTCTCATATTGCCCCCAGCCTGGTTTGGGCACCAAGTTTGTACACATAGACAAAATGAAGCAGCAAGTGTTATACAAACCATTCTGTCGAACAGTTTGTATAGATTGAGATTATGTTTCTTGACTATTTGGTAAAACCTATCTAAATTGTCTGGGCCTGGTAGGAATTTTGTGAATAGATTTTTAACTATCGATTCCATTTTACAATAGGTGCGTGCAGGGTTTCCACTTCTTAAGTCAGTTTTGGTAATTTACATTTTTCTGGGGGATTGACAATTTTGTTATACATTTTCATGATTATCCACAGTATCATCTTATTCTTTTTTAAAAAGCTCAACTTTATCTGTGCGTCTGTGCCCTTTTTTATTCCTATAATTGTAGTTGTTTATTTGCTTTTCTCTCTCAATATCTCTGTCTCTCGTTCTCTCTCTCTCATCCTCTCTCTCTTTCTCCAGAAATGTAGCCAGAAAATTTTCTAAACTACTAGTCTTTTCAATTAACCATCTTTGCCTTGTATGTGTCCCTTCCTGCTCCTATATGTATTATTTCCTTTCTTCTCTTTTTTAAACTTTTCTGTGTTGTTCTTTTAATTTCTATTATATGAACAATTTCAAGTCTTTCTTTTTTCTCATAAATGTATTTATTTACTGCTGTTAATTTTGCTTTAAATACTACCTTAACAGCATTGCAGAAGTCTGGATATATGATATTTTCATTATCACTCAGGTCTTAATACATTCTTATTTCTATTATAATTTCTTCTTTGAATCATGACTTATTTATAAAAATGTGCTTTAAGGGGCTTCCCTGGTGGCGCAGTGGTTGAGAGTCCACCTGCCGATGCAGGGGTCACGGGTTCATGCCCCGGTCCGGGAGGATCCCACGTGCCATGGAACGGCTGGGCCCGTGAGCCATGAACACTGAGCCTGCGCATCCGGAGCCTGTGCTGTGCAACGGGAGGGGCCACAACAGTGAGAGGCCCGCGTACCACAAAAAAGAAAAATAAAAAATGTGCTTTAAAATATCCAAATGTATCACTTTATTAAATTGATCAACTTTTAACACTTGCATTGAGCAGAGAAAACATGACCTGCATGATCCCAGTTTTTTAATATTTGTTGAATCTTATTTTATGACTTAATATGTGATCACTACAGTGGTTCCATGTGTGTCTGAAGAGAATATGCGTTCTTCATTTTTAGGTGCAACATTATATCACTAGATCAAACCTCTTAATTTGTCTTTTAAAAGTCCATACCCTTACTTTGTCATACTGCAAGGGTGAATTATAAACGTCTCCTTATAATTCTGTCAAATCTTGCTTTATACATTTTGAGGCTATGTTTTGGGGGTAATCTGGTGAAATCTTCCTTTTGCCATTTTATAATGACCCTCTTTGTCATGATTAATGCTTTATTACCTTAAAGTCTATTTTGTGTGCTAATGGAGTTAATAGCTTTTCTTTTCATTTGTATTTGCCTGGGATATCCATTTCTCCACTTTTATTTTCCACCTTTCTATTTTACTTACGGTTTAAGTATTTGTCTTACAAAACATAAAGTCATATGTTTTTAAATTTATCTAGTCTATCCGTCTCTGTCTTTATCCAGCAAATTTAATTAATTTACTTTTCTTGCAGCTACTAATCTATTTGAATTGTTCTGGCCACCTTTGTTTATGCTGTCTCTCTTCCTAGATTTTATTTCCTTTCCATTCTTCTAGAGCAGGGGTTGGTGCACTATAACCTACAGCCCAAGTCCAGTCTGAGGTCTGTTTTGTAAATAAAGTTCTGTTGGAACACAGCCATGCCCATTTGGTTAAGTCTTCTCAGCCATCTGCTTTCACACTGTAATGTTGTTGAATAGTTGCAACAAAGACCATCTGTCCACAAAATCAAAAACATTTACTATCTGTCCCTTTACAGACAAATTTGCTGACCCTTGTCCTGTAGGATTAGAGGGTTCTTTTTTTCTTTACTGTTTCATTTTTTCTTTACTGTTTTGAAAGTTACAAATTCTACTTCTGCTCTCTTAATATCATGATTAAAACTGTAACTTGTGCACTTGACCTGACAGAGTCTACACTTCCTCCATTTGTTTGTGGGGTCCTTCGAGGATTTTAGAATCCTTGGATTATTCTCCTCCCACCTTACAGACTGCTTAATCTAGTATTTCAGATCCTGCATATTTTTATACCTTTAGAGTAAGTCATGAATATTACTACTGTTTGTTTACACTGTCAATCTTGTGTAGGGTTTTACCCACATGTTTCCTAAGTTATTTGCTCACCACTCTGCTTACTTTTCTCTCCCTCCTTCTGGGTTCAATGATCTTCTTGCTAAAGTACATCCCTAGAAGTTCTTTTAGTGAGAGTCTGTTAGTGATAACTTCTCTAAGGCTTTGTTTTTCATCATTTCTTCCTAATTCTTGTATGACAGCTTGGTTAAGTAGAGATTCCAATTTTCCTTCAACGCTTTGAAGATCTAATTTCACTGTCCTCTGCATACTGTTGAGAAGTGGCAGCCAAATTAATTTCCATTCTTTTTTAGGTAATCTTTTATTTCTAGTGTTTGTCTTTGGTGTTCTTGCATAGCTCACTGTTATATATCCAGATGTAAATTTCTTTTATTTACTCTTCTTAGAGTTATTTTTTTCCCTGAATCAGAGAGCTCAGGAATATCCCCAAGTTTGGAAAAATTTCAGTCATCATCTCTTTGAACATAGACTCACTCCCCTTCTCTCTATTCGCTCCACGTGGAATCCCTTTTGTGGTTTTCTTGGACCTTCTTAGCTGTTCTTCATGCCTGTTAACCTTGCTGCTATCTCTTTACCTCCACGTGCTCAGAGTGATCTTCCACTTTACTAATTCTCTGTTTAGCTGTGTCTAATCTGCTTTTTAACCTAACCATTCTGGATTTGTTAAATTTCATTCTCTATTTTTTTTATTCCTAGAAGTTCTCTCTTGTCTTTTAAATCTTCCTTGTCTTTCGTTTTCCTTTGTTGGTGGCTTGTTTTTTTCTCATTTTTAAAAACTTTTTCACTGTGTCTTTAATCTTAACTACTTTATAATCTCTGTCTGATACTATTGTTTCCTGGAGCCCTCAGGGATTTAATCCTACTGTTTGTTACATCTATGAAACTATTCAGAGTTTATTTTTCTCCTCAGATTGGCACTACATCTTCATTGGGGTTTATCTGTGAGAATTTTTTTTTGAATTTTATTTTTTTATACAGCAGGTTCTTATTAGTTATCCATTTTATACATATTAGTGTATATATGTCAATCCCAATCTCCCAATTCATCACCCCACCACCACCCCACCACCACTTTCCCCCCCTTGGTGTCCATACATTTGTTCTCTACATCTGTGTCTCTATTTCTGCCCTGCAAACAAGAATTCTTTGTGCACATCCACAGAGGTTGTATGTTTTCTCCTGCCAGGTACTCCAGAGGTACCAGTCCAGGGTTAATTTTAACCTAATCTCTCAGATTGGGGCTCCATGTCATTCAGATAGTATAAATTCAAACCCCAGATACTCTTGAGGACAGCTACTGATTACAAATCTCCAAGGCAACCATTTTCCCTCTTCAGAATCAGACCATGGTTGACAGGGTCATCTCCCTGTGACAACAGGTGGATTTTTTATTCTGCTCCACCTTTTCACTGAAAGTATAGCTCTTCAGGGGAGCAGGATGACTCCATGTAGGAATCTCAGTTCTAACCTCCAGCCTCTTATGAGCTCAAAGATTCATCTCCTGTTTCTGTACAGCCATTAAAACAAACAAAAAATCAGTAATTAAAAAGACCCATGAAGTAACCTCTATTCCCATCTTTGCCACGCTCATGCCTACCCCCAGCACAGCTCAGCAGCAATTCCCATATATTTCTGGTTTTCATTCCCTTTTGGATTTGGGTCCTTATAAAAGATACTTCAGTGAGTGGTGTCTATCTGTTATACTTTAGCCAACATTCCCAGACATTTTGTATCAAGATGGTGTTCATGTTCTCTGATTCATCAGATTTCATCAGAGATATAAAATATATATTAAAACTAAACTATTTTAAACATTATAAAGCAAACTCTAACATCCAGATTAATTTATCCTTAGTTTAATCATGAAAAAACCGACATGGATGGACCATCATACTGAGTGAAGTAAGTCAGACAGAGAAAGACAAATATTATATGATAGCGCTTATATATGGAATCTAAAAAAATGGTACAAATGAACCTATTTACAAAGCAGAAATTGAGTCACAGATGTAGAAAACAAGCTTATGGTTACCAAAGGGGAAAAGGGGAGAAGGATAAATTGGGAGACTGGGACTCACATACACACACTACTATATATAAAATAGATAACCAACAACAACCTACGGTATAGCACAGGGAACTCTACTCAATACTCTGTATGACCTATATGGGAACAAAATCTAAAAAACAGTGAATATATGTATTTATATAACTGACTCACTTTGCTGTATACCTGAAACTAACACAACACTGTAAATCAACTATACTCCAATTTTAAAAATTAAGTAAAAAAGAAAGAAAAGAAAGCTACTTCAAAACTGGAAAAATAATCATGGGAAAAAAATGTGTGACTTAGGGAAAAGGGTCTCCCACATTATGAGGAAACTTCTTCATCCATTCCTAGGCCCCTTCCCCACAATCCTGCCAGTGAGATTTTTCTATCATTGTGATTTCTGAAAGCGAGATGGGGGACTTGGAGAAAGAATCTATTATGTCAGTGAACATCTGAGGTGCCAAAAATAATACTTGGAGAAAATAGAACTGCTAATAAGGTAGCAAATCTCTCAAGTCTTTCACAATATGTAGAACTTCCTCTTTTTGGTGTTTCCAAAACACCAGAGAGTTCCTGTTGAAACCCTGCCTCCAAACGAAAGCTCTCTCCAATACGCTGGTCATAACAACGGTGTTTAGTCAGCAGTATTTGTACAGCTTAAAGAGCCCTTCCACACACCTTACCCAATGGTCATCTCCTCCTTAGGAATGAAGAGAAGGAGGCTCGGGGGTTAACCAAGTGAGTGCCCTGCTGCAGCGCCAGGAGTTTACTATCTTTAGAAGAAAGAAAATTGTGTTCGTATACCCTTGTAAGAAAGGATCGGAGGCAGAATCTGTTCTCCCACTGTCACACCATCACAGACACCACCTACAGGAACTCCAGCAACACTGAAAGTTAAATCAAACAGCCTTTAAAATCCTGTCCTAAAATGGAAATAGTGCGATTTCTAGCCAAGTGATGCTAGGCCAAGGACAGACCCTCTGGAGCTTGGGAGGAAACAAGAAGAGGGAGAAAGTTCCAGACGTTGAGATGTGGGTCCTAGAAGGTGAGGTTGGAGGAACAAGATGTTGCGTCATCTCAAGGGGATGGGCTGGGGTCCAGAGCTGCCTGTGGCTGGCACCTGTGTCAAGGGCTGTTTGGGCGCAGGGAGACGAGTCTCACTTTTACCGGGGATGTGGGGAGCTGGTGTGAGTCACCCCGCCTTTCATCTGCATTCCCTTCTCGGCAGGAAGGATTTTCATTGTACCATACCTCAGCATGACCCAATCCGTTTGGGGGAATGCATTGACTGAATTGCTCCTCAAAGAGGAAGAGCTCACAGCTTCCAATCAGAGGTTTTACTGCCTCAGTCATGGCTTCCTGGCTTTGCCCCATGATGAACTGGAAGTCTTAGTGCACAGACGGGAAGTTAGCCATAAGAGACTGACCACCACCAGCCTCTTCATACTAGTGGGCCACGGGACAGGGGCTGATCCAAGCAGGAGACTCCTCTCCAGAGATCAGCCATGACAGAGTAGCAGAGCAAGAACCAGTGGAGGAACAGAAGCCCGGGACTGTCAGACCAAGGGGCTGGCAGAGATGGACACACCGAGAACAGACCCACCAGTCAGCAGACAAGTGAGGCAGGAACCTGCAGGGGGGTCTAGGAGGTTCCCTAAAACTGGCACGGTGGTTGCTGGCTGGTTTTCCTTGGATACTGGGACACAAAGCAGGAGTGGTGGATCTAAGTACAACGTGTCAAGGATGGGCAGGCAGCCACTAGGCCAGCGGCACTGGAGGGGCCGGAATGGGCAACTGGTGGCGCGTGTATGTGCCTTCCTCTCGAGGAATTCTGTGCCCATCTTCCCAGCTTGATCTCATGCTCCCCTAAAGGGGGCCGGGGTGGTGGCACGGAGACCCTGCAGCCTCCCATCCAGCCCAGGCTCTTTGCTGATCATGACCCCTCCATACTCATCCAAACATTAATTCCCCCCATCCATCCACCCTTCATGCAGTAAAAGCCCAGAGTATCAAGCCAAGGACAGGGGTACATTTGTGGGCTGACCTAGGGCCTGAGCTTGGACTAGCTGGTTGTCCCCAGCCTCCCTGCCCCGGTCATGGTCACCCAGCTCAGCCAATTTTCACAGCCCAATCCCCTCCCACTTCTCCCCAAATCAGCAACCACCAATAAAATAAAGGGAGGCTCTGTGAAATAGACAAGGCACAGGTGCCACCTCTGAGGCACTCAAAACAGGAAAAACAAAAAGTGGCACTGGGGGTGAGAAGACCAGGTTCCCATCCCTCCATGACCATCAAGACCCCACAGACTCAGGAGAGTCATTGAACCTCCACGAGCCTCTTGCGCGGCGATCAAAGTCATTTTCTGGAGTTACTACGGGATCAGATGGAAGTGAATATAACGTGTTAAAAGGTTGTGCATTTCTAATGCAATTTCACAAGAAACCCAAGAGGAACAGGCAGAGGACGGACAGCCCAAGGTCGGATGTGGGCTTTCTGTGGTGTCCCAGGGAGACGGGGGCCTCTGCCCCCCATGGGAAGAGCACCTCAGGTGTCTTGGAGCTTGGGAGATGGAGCTGGGGAGACCAAGCCTGACTTCAGTCAGGCCAAAGTGAGACCACCAGGCTGGGACCACTCCCCAACCCAGGCGGGCACCGCTCAGCGTGCATCTTCCCCACCCCCTCCTGTCACCTCCTGCTTGTCCCTGCGCCACTTCGCAGCATCTGGCAGCCATGGCAGACCCTCCGCTCCGAGGGGGCCTCCCCCGGCGTTTCCAGGCGGGAGGAGATGCTGCTTTCCCCGTGGGCTCACGCAGAGCTCCCTCCAACGTCTTCCCCCGCGCCCAGGGCGGCTTCCCAGCGCATTCTTGGCAGGCTGGGCCTGTCTCATCCTGCCTGGCTGTACATGTGGGCCCCATTTGCAGGGGGCACCGCGCTGGGGTGGGGAAATCAGAGGGGTGGCTGTTGGGACTGGGTTTAAACGTTTCCACCTGAGAATGTGAGGGAGTACCCCCCAAAGTGATGAAAGGGACCAGAGATCACGGCGCGGAGCCTGCCAAGAGGAAGGGGGCGGGGCCCCCGATGTGGGAAGGCAGGAGGGTCCTCAGGACACAGCACAGAGTGCTGAGCTCAGAGACCCCCCAACGAGAGGCTGGCAGCAGGGACGGCGGGTGACAGCAGCGTCTGGGCAGCAGCTTCACCCTCCACCGCAGGCACAAGGCTGGCTGCGGTGCATTCGCGACTGCTCGGGGTTCACAGATAGGAGGGGACCAGGTTTCCGGACCCTCAGACCCGCCGGGTTACTGTCACGGCCGCCGCCACCTCCGTGGCAGCACGTCAGTTGCGGAGTTTGTGAGGGCATCAGGCTCTGCGGTGGGCGTGGAGCCCTGCCCAGAATGTGCCCGGGACCAGCCGGTGCAGCCACAGCTTCCCAACAGCAAGCTGAAAGGCAGGAGGGTAGGCGGATGCCTCACATCCGGGCAGTTAGGTGCACACCAGCCTAAGTCAGTGACTAGCCCCTGCAGCTCTTCCTTCTCAAGCACCAGAGGCTCCGCAAGTGTTTATAACCGACCAGGGCCTTCTGTCCTATTGCTAATATTTGAAAACAAAATGAACAAGTGGCAGGAAGGGGCCAAACCCTCCCAGTTCTGGCGGAACCTGGCACCTGCGGTCAGGTCTCGCTTCACCAAGGCCACTGTCCCCAGAACCAAAGCGTCCTCCCCCAGCAGCAAGCAGCTGCAGGATTCCCAGCCACAGGGGCAGAACCCATGGCTTGTCTGGGTGCCAGGCAGATCCCAACCTCATGCACCGTCCCCCGCCCTTCCTGGAGGACCCTCTGTGAGTCTCTGCATTCCCCCAATTCTTCCAAGCAAAATGGACCCATTAACCTTTTCCCATCAACCCCCGCCCCTCTTTCTCAGTTCCATCAAAAATTCTAGCTTTCGGGCTTCCCTGGAGGCGCAGTGGTTGAGGGTCTGCCTGCCCGTGCAGGGGACACGGGTTCGTGCCCCTGTCCGGGAAGGTCCCACATGCCACGGAGCGGCTGGGCCCGTGAGCCATGGCCGCTGAGCCTGCGCGTCCGGAGCCTGTGCTCCACAGTGGGAGAGGCTACGACAGTGAGAGGCCCACGTACAGCAAAAAAAAAAAAAAAAAAAAAAAAAAATTCTAGCTTTCAGTCCATCTGGGTTCAAAAGTTTATAGGCATACCAAGACAGAAAGGCTTTGGCATACTTTGATGCCATTGCCAAAGCTAAAACAAGCCAAAAAAAAAGTGGATTGGCCTGTCACTAGGGGTTCACGAAGTGCTGGTCACCCCCAGCAAGGTGGGAACTAGTGCATTCCCAGTTTACAGTCAAGGCTCGAAGACAACCTGCAAGGCCAAAAATGATCCAGAAGGGACGTGAGGAGGGCCTGAGACCGGCTGTGGGGAGCGGGGAGGGGGGAGGGGAATAAGAGGCCCGGAGGGGTCTGGGAAGACTCCAGCTTGTGGTGGGGTCAGTGGGACTTTATTTAAAGGAGAAATGAGTTCTGTTGGGGGATTGACAACGAGGAGGCATTTGCAGGCCTCAGGGGGAGCTGTCCTGCGGAAGACACTATATGTAGGTCTGCGTGCGGCTCAAGGTCGGGATCAGGGACACCCAGGCTGCCCCTGCAGGGAGAGTGTAGGGTGGGGAAGGGGCCATGGGAGACCCCACATGGCTGGGTCCTCCTCCAGACGGCCCCGTGAGCCTGAGGAAACTGTCCCAGAATTCGTGTTTCGCAGCTGAGGGAACAGAGGTCGGGGAGGGGGCACGACTCAACCTCAGCCCTCCCCCGGCCCCCCACCCAGCCTGTCCACCGGCAGGTCGAGCAGGCCCGCCCAGAGCGAGATCCACACGAGGAATACAGCCTCAGAGGCTCCAGATTCTGCTCTTGTGGGTGCACTGGGGAGAGACACTTGGCCAGAGGAAATCTGCTCTGGAAGGAGCCCCCAAAGAGCAGCCCGGGCAGGACAGGGGAGTCTGGAGGGCCCCCGAAACCCTGAGGAACCTCAGAGAGGAAGGGACCCTCTGCACTTCCAGTACTGATTTTCCCTTTTAAAAAGAAAAGAAAAAAAGACGTTTAAAAGGGAAGAAAGAGGAAAGCATGTCTTGTTTAACCTCCAGGCACACTGTCCGGGGGGGGCCAGGCTTGTGGGGGGTGCGGTGTGGCGAGGGATGTGGGAAAGCAAGGTGGGGCACGGGATGCGGGGACCAGGAGGCTGGGGCGCGTGCACGGGATGAGGGAGGGCGAGGACGGAGATGCGCGGGCGCGCGGGATGCCGGGAAGGGGAGGCTGGGTGGAGGACCGCGCGGGATGCAGGGCCCTGGACCCCCAGCGCAAGAAGCTGCCTGGCGCTGGCACGGGGCCGCCTGCTGACTGGGGCTTTGAAAAACAACTTCCTTTCAATAAATGTGAACAAAAGTTTGGACCCATCTTCAAAGTGATGAGTTATGCTGAAAATATGTTCCTGCGAACCGGGGGAACGGGTCCTTCCTGGCATTTGGCATTCGGGAGAGTTTATAAATAACTGCTCAGGTCGGCTTGGGTTACGCCTGCCATGGGAATGCACGCCGTACCAGCGAGGGGGACATGGGGCCCCGGAGCCAGATGTGGTCCATCACGAGGTAGAATTAGCCCGCCTGCCATTCCCAGCCTCCCCTGGCAGGGCAGGCAAGAGGGCGCCTGGAGAAGGCCAGTCCTCATGCCGGCGAAGGAGGCCGAGGGGCTCCCCAGCCTCTGTTCAGCGCTGAGCAATGAGGAGGACACCCGGACCAGCACCCCCTTTGCATTTTGGAGGGAAAGAAGGAAGAGCTCTCTTCTACATGTGGTTTCCATTGCAGAGAAAAGTAAAAACATGTGCTGGCATTTCTAGCTGACATGGTACTTGTTATTTTAATGAGAAAGCCCATAATTAGGGACAAAAGTGAAAAAGAAGCAGCACCAGCCTTTCTGCTGGTGCCCGGTGCCCACACCTGGCCCCCCAGGGAAACCAGCGGCCCCTGATGCCCGTTCCTCTGCACGCGTCGACCTGCCCATCAGTGCAGAAGAAGGAAGGACAGCAGGAAGAGAGCAGACCTTCCAGCCCTAACAGTTCCCGCCTCGGTACCGAAGGTGCAGCCGAAGCAGCTCATTTGTCAGCGTTTGGACATCATTACGGCATGAACGGCCTCTGTCCACGCCAAAGAGCTGGCTTTGCACGCCTGTAGCTTAGAGTATATCAAACCGGAGTTGACTGAGCCTCAGCCAATCAGAAGTAAAGCTTCCATAACTTTTTACAATTCTCTGCATTCTTCCAATCATATTAAAATATTTATTTGTACCTTGCATGATATATATAAACGTTTTATTAAGAACATTTGAAAGCTGCTTCTTTAAACAGAAGAAGATACATACTACATGCTGATGGAGACGGCCGGTGTGCCGTCTGTCCAGTCAGTTTCACGTAGGGAAACGGCTCCGCTGGATTTGCAGGGTTATTAGCAAGAACACACAGCTGGTCTCCCGGCCGCTATTTATTTACGGCTGCTCACCTTCCCCAGCAACTTCCCTCCGGAGCAGGTCCCTGTTTGTCTCCCCTGCTCCGGTTCTGGGTTCTGGGACTTTATTCCAGGGCGGCAGGGCACCTTCTGCCCCTGGGAGCTGCCCGCATGCTGCTGGTCACCCAGAGAGCAGGACGCCGAGGGGAGTAGGAAGCTCCACCAGCCATCATCTTAGGAGAAGGACGTAGGAACGAGCTGGGTATAGAACCCCAACCCCCCACCTTCGCCCTGCCGTTTCCTGGCTGTGTGACGCTGGCCCCTGAACTTCCCCTCTCTGAATCTCAGCCACCATTCGTCCTCGCCCACAAGTCATAGATGGTGACTGCCTGGTGTCTCCTTCCATGTCATCTCCACGCTGTCAGTACCTCCCCCAAAGGTCCCTCTGCTGACGACATAACAGGCCAAGTTCTCAGGGACGGACCACAGAAGGATGCTGAGGCCTCCGTGAGCCTCTGTCTCTAGGTTTAATAATAACGCCACCACCAGGAATGCCTCCCATTGATGGCACGCTTACAAGGTGCTGAGCCCTGAATAAGCACCGTCCCTGTGGCCCCCACCCCAGCCCCCCAGGGAGGGCCTCCAGCTGTGATGAGGTGTCAGGTGGCTGAAGGGCTTGGCCAAGGTGGCATGGTGTGCCAGGCAGGCCAGTGCCAGGGCCTGGCAGGGGACCACAGCTCTCTACTGCCGAGCATTGCAACAACTACTGGGTAGCAGAGCAAACTGGCCGGCCTGGGTGTGGTGAGGCCACAGGCAGGATCACCAGCCAGGCTAGGCCAGGGACAACCAAGTGGGGTTTGACGAGAGCAGCAGGGAAGGGATTCTGCCCCCATGGAAGCCCCTGCCTGCAGAGAGCGCCCTGGCGTGGAAACACAGAGCTCATTTTTGTTAACATGTCCCCAACCACGAGAAAAAAACCTCACAGGGTGTAATGGCTCCAGCAGGATAGAAACTGACTTGTTAAAAAAAAAAAAAAAAAGAAACTGACTTGTTTTTGCAACCTCTCAGGCAGGTGTTCCTGGTCAGCAGACGTTCTGATCCTCCAGTAATTCAGGGACCAGCTGTCCTCCTCCCACTTGGGCCTCACCGTAATGGGCACCCCCAGAAGGGAAAGGAGAAAGAGGCTGGAAGGCACCTTGGGGGCGTCCGGGGGCCAGGCTTGGGAGTGGCGCACGTCCCTGTGCTGGTATTCCATTGGCTAGAAGCCATTCCCACAGTCACACCTAACTGCGGCGGCAGATGGAAATGTAGTCCAGCCACGTGTCCGAGAAGAAGGGGGAAAGATTTCGGTGACTAAGTCACCATCTCGGCCGCAGGGACTTTCCCACATAGGAAGAACTCAGGGGGCAGGCTTGGCTACTCAGTGATGCCCTCACAGACCAAGGTTCTGTCTGTTATTTCCAGCCTCCATCCCAGCAAATTAGCTGTTGCCCTCATGCTTGTTTCTTTGTGTTTGCAAGTGGCTGCCGAAGAACCAGACATCACATTTGCATTCCAGCCAGGAAGAAAGGGGACGGGATGGGGAATGGCACCAACCGCATCTGTCCCCTTTTATAGGAAAGTGCACAAACTTTCCCAGCAACCCCTTCAGCACATAAAGTTTCACTGGGTCACATGGCCTCCCCTACCTGAAAGCGAAGCTGGGAAACCAGGGACAAGGACTGGTTTCCCAGGCTGATGGTGTTCCCTGCCTGGGATTAAGGGAAATGGGTGTGGGGTAGGCAGCCACCGAGGTCTGCTACCACTGGGAAGACAGATCTCTGCAAAATGCAGCTGTGGTTGGATAGTGTTCCTCAAAACTCATGTCCACTCAGAATCTCAGAACACAACTTCCTTCAGAAATAGGGTTTTGCAGATGTAATTAGTTAAAAATCTCGAGATCTAATTAGTTAAGAGGTTGGACCCAATGCAGGCTGAGTTGCCATGGACAAGAGGAAGCAGTGGGGCTTCCCTGGTGGCGCAGTGGTTGAGAGTCCGCCTGCCGATGCTGGGGACACGGGTTCATGCCCCGGTCCGGGAAGATCCCACGTGCCGCGGAGCGGCTGGGCCCGTGAGCCATGGCCGCTGAGCCTGCACGTCCGGAGCCTGTGCTCCGCAATGGGAGAGGCCACAACAGTGAGAGGCCCGCGTACCGCAAAAAGAAAAAAAAAAAGAGGAAGCAGTGGAGCAGAGTGGAAGCTAGTATTAGACGGGTCAGAAGTTCGATGTGGCTGAACAACAGGTAAAACCTTGCTGTGAGTCTTCAACCAAACAAGGATAAATTTTGATAATACAGGCAAAACGCATAGAGTCCAATCTCCTCATCTGCAGGAGGAATGTCCTAGAGTCACGCCCTGGTCCCAACGTTTTCATCTGCTGACCAATACGTGACCTTGTTTTATGTGTGTTCCTAGTTCAAGCCACCTTATTGAATATATGCGGTTGGCTCATTAGTGTTGAACAATCAGCCAACCACACTGTAACTCAGGCCTGAACAAAGCTTCTCTAACACATATTTTCCCCACAAGGCACATCGCAGCTTTGTCCTTAGGAACACAGAAAGCTCCTCAGCACTAGGTCAGGGGCGATTTTAAAGAGCAAGGTCACCAACAAAAGAGAAAAAGCACAAACCTGAAAAAAAGTGTAGCACTAAATAGGCCAAGAAAAGGACACGTAATGACAGGGTCAGAGCCAGACCAAGAAGGCAGAGTGTCTCCTGGTTCAGCCTCACCCGAGCAGGAGTTGCAAAGAGCAGCTCAAAGTTTATACCGTGCTGCACATGTCCACAAATGACCCGAAAGCACCATGGGCATCGGTTTGGGGGTTACAAATACATTTTAGCAAGTGGGCCGGATTGCAAATCCGGAGTCCGCAGATAACGAGCAACCATGGCACTATAAATATTTTGAACAAGCTTCTGCTCCACACAGGGGCCTGAGAGCCCTCCCCACCGGTGGGAAGGGGGGAATCCAGCAGGATCCGTCCAACGACCATAAGCTCAGAGTCAACCGACCCGGCTCTAACGGAAGCCAGGAGAAGCCATCAGTAAATGTCTGGTCTGCATGACCACTTGCGTATTTTTCATCTACTTAACCTCCTTTCATCTTAATTAGCCACTCACTCCCACATTGCATGAAGATAGCTGCCAGTTCCCAGAGCTCAGCAATGCGATCAGAACGGCAACAGGAACTCCATTTGGGGTCAAGAGCACGGACGTGATCCAGTGACAAACACACCAAGTGCTGGACTTCACTTTTTTGAGCAGAGTTTTGGGGAAGGGAGCGTTTTGGGCGTAGGAGAGGGCTCTCCATCCTGTTACGCAACACTGTGTACTGCTTAGTTTTAAGTTGTGAAGGTTTGGGAGATTTGGGGAATCAGAGCCCTGCAATCACAACTCAAATTATAAAATGAAACAGAGGGAAAGCAATCAATTAATCGGTCTTGCGGTCCCCTCAAAGGCTAATTAACTAACACCAGATTTCCGGTGGGACATAGGTTTGTTTCCTGGGACTGGTCAGCTTACTTCGTGGGACTGGTCAGCTTACTTCGGGACTGGTCAGCTTACTTCGTGGCCCTTCGAGGAGCTTCTCTTGCTTCTTGTAAAGGTTTTGGCGTGCGCATCAGAAAGAAGACTCTGAAGACATAATTCATGGAGCTGAAACAGGATACCCTGTTTACCCTAGAGAGGGTCGACCAGCTGGGGTACGGTCTCAGCCGGGTAGGCCTTTCTCTTGGGCAGGCAGGCACAGTCCTCCGGGCCCATCTTGTCATGCCCACACTTCCTTTTGCAAATGCCCATCAAAAAATTAGCAGGGATGCTCTGCATTCATGAGGATGGTGAAAACAGTTGCTTTATCCGTTGTTGGTAAGAGTGCAAAGTATTACTTTTCTGCTGAATAGCTTGGCAATTACTTTCAAAGCCTTGAAAATATGCACATCCTCCCTCATACTCCTCCGGATGGCTACTATGAAAAAATCAGAAAAATAACAAGTGTTGACAAGGATGTGGAGAAACTGGAACATTTGTGTGCTGTTGATAGGAATGTAAAATGGTGCGATCACTACGGAAAATAGTACGGCAGTTTCTCAAAAGGTTAATAATGGAACTCCCAGATGATCCAGCAATTCCACTTCTGAGTATATACACCAAAGAATTAAAACCATGAATTCAAAGAGATATTTGCACACCCATGTTCAGAGCAGCGTTGTTCACAGTCGCCAAAAGGTGGAAGCCACCCAGGGTCCATTGACTGAGTAATGAATAAGCAAAATGTAGTCTGTGCATACAATAGAATATTGCTCAGCTTTAAAAAGGAAGCAAATTCCAATACATAGTACACTATGGATGAACCTCGAGGACATTATGCTAAGTGAAATATGCCAGTCACCAAAGGATAGATATTGTGTGATTCTGCTTCTACGAGGTCTATTTGGAGTAGCCAAATTCATACAGACAGAAACCTAGATAGTGGTTGCGAGGGGGAGGGAGGAGGGGTGTGGGGAGCTAGTGTTTAATGGGGGGTTTAGTTTCACAAGGTGAAAAGAGTTCTGGAGACGGTGGTGATGGCTGTGGAACAATGTGAATATACTTTGTTCCACCGCACTGCACATTTAAGAATGGTGAACATGGGCTTCCCTGGTAGCACGGTGGTTAAGAGTTCACCTGCCAATGCAGGGGACATGGGTTCGAGCCCTGGTCTGGGAAGATCCCACACGCCGCAGAGCAACTAAGTCCGTGAGCCACAACTACTGAGCCTGCGTGCCACAACTACTGAAGCCTGCGTGCCACAACTACTGAAGCCCGCGCGCCTATAGCCTGTGCTCTGCAACAAGAGAGGTCACCTCAATGAGAAGCCCGCACACCTCAACGAAGAGTAACCCCCGCTCGCTGCAACTAGAGAAAGCCTGCACACAGCAACAAAGACCCAACGCAGCCAAAAAAAAAAGAAGAATTGTGAACATGGTAAATTTTATAATATTTTACCACAACTTTAAAAATATATATGTGAGTGATTTGACCTCATATTTCCACTTCTAGTTTGTTCTTTACCTGATTAACCTTCAATTATAAGGATTTAGTTACAAGCATGTTCTTATCAGCATTATTATTGCAAAAAAAGAAAAAATCAAACCTCAATGTTCAATAATAAAAAGTTAATCAGAATTCTGCATAAGCATTAAAAATAATGGTACGAAAATATATTTGTTGATCCAGTTTTTAGAAAATAATTATATAGTCATATACACGGAAAAATATGAAAAGATCTATAAAAATGTTAATTAAGATTCCTCTGAATAAGGTGATTTTTTTCTTAATTTTGCTTAATCTGTATTCTCTGCTTTTATTCATGTCACTGTGTAATAGCTAAAACTTCACAAGTCAGAACATTATCCTGGAGAGGTAACATGGTTTTTGAAGCATTATTATTATAACTTATATTGCTTGAGCACCTGTAATATGTCAACTGTTATTACACAAATTATCCTATTTAATCATCAAAGAATTAGGTAATATAAAGTCTTCCCATTGTACAGTTGAAAAGTCTAAGTTGGTCTCTAATTAGATAATGGTTTTTAGCACCTTACCATTTCCAAAATACTTTAACACATGATTTTATTGCATCCCTGACCACAGATGAAAGGCATAAGGCAGAAATTATCCCCATTTCACAGATGGGAAAAATGAGGTGCAAAGAGGTTTAGAGATGCATTTGGTCAAGTTCACAAGTCTCACAAATGCTATAGCTGGGGCTTGGGATCTTGCTTCTTTACTTCACTATATTGCCTGTCCATTTGACAACTGGGAGAAAAAGAAGCAGATAGAAAGTCTGGCGTCGAGTGTGGAGATGGAGGAAATGGGTTGAGATTGCCGGAGTTGCGTCAGCAGCACAGAAAGGCGGGCCCTGAGACTGTCCTTGCCAGTTGGGGGTCCCCTCCATGCCTCTGAGTTTGCACCTGGGGCTGCCTTGAGACCACCTTCATACTAACTGGTTAAAAATTAGAAGATTTTTTAATTTCTCAGTCCCCAAAGCAAGCTGCAGTGGATTGAATGGTGGCCCCCAAAAGTTATGCCCGCCCATCACCTGTAAATGTGACCTTATTTGACCAAAGGGTCTTTGCAGTTGAAATTAAGTCAAGGATCTCAAGATGAGATCGCCCATGAGATCAATTAGGGCAGGCCCTAAATCCAACGACAGGTGTTTTTATAAGGGAAGAGAAGGGGAGAAGACACAAAGCAGAGAAGGTGATGTGAAGGCAGAGATTGGACGGATGCATCTATGCACCATGGAGCACCAAGGATTGCCGGCAACACCCGGGAGAGGGAGAGAGGCCCGGAACGTGCTCTGCCCTGGAAGCTTCAAAGAGAGTTACACATGTGCCACATCTTCTTTTTCCATTCCTCTGTCGATGGACACTTAGGTTGCTTCCATGTCCTGCTATTGTAAATAGAGCTGCAGTGAACATTGTGGTACATGACTCTTTTTGAATTATGGTTTTCTCAGGGTATATGCCCAGTAGTGGGATTGCTGGGTCATATGGTAGTTCTATGTTTAGTTTTTTAAGGAACCTCCATGGAGTATTACTCAGCCATAAAAAGAAACGAAACTGAGTTATTTGTAGTGAGGTGGATGGACCTAGAATCTGTCATACAGAGTGAAGTAAGCCAGAAAGAGAAAAACAAATACCATATGCTAACACATATATATGGAATCTAAAGGGGGAAAAATGGTTCTGAAGAACCTAGGGGCAGGACAGGAATAAAGACACAGACGTAGAGAATGGACTTGAGGACACAGGGAGGGGAAAGGGTAAGCTGGGCTGAAGTGAGGGAGTGGCATGGACGTATATACACGACCAAATGTAAAATAGATAGCTAGTGGGAAGCAGCCGCATAGCACAGGGAGATCAGCTCGGTGCTTTGTGACCACCTAGAGGGGTGGGATAGGGAGGGTGGGAGGGAGACACAAGAGGGAGGAGATATGGGGATATATGTATAGGTATAGCTGATTCACTTTGTTATAAAGCAGAAACTAACACACCATTGTAAGGCAATTATACTCTAATAAAGGTGTTTAAAAAAATGATTTAGACAAGGAAGATGACTTGATTGCAGACTTCTGGCCTCCAGACCCATGAAGGGTTCCATTTCTGTTGTTTTCAGCCACCAAGTTTGTAATAATATGTTATAGAGACCCTAAAAACTGGTCCACAGGCACATTCCCATTAGGAGGGAAACTGCTCTAATTAACTTACCAGTGGTACCTGCCCACACTGCACTGTTTCCCTCCAGCTCTCGGTCATGATGAGGCTTCCAGAAAAGGGCAAATGAGGGCTGAGTCTGCGAGGAGGGCGTATGACCCACTGAAACAGGGAAGATGTTGGCGTTTACTCCACGGGCCAAGTCCAGGGTGGGCCACCTGGGCCAAGAGACCCCGGCTGCTGGCCCTGCATGAGCAGTCAGCTGCTCCTACCGGCAGTCCTGTGATGGGGCCAGGATACGGAGCTTCCCAGGGTGCACCACTCTGGGAGCATCCTCGTGGTCAACGGCCCCAGCCCACATGGCCCCCAGGTCTGCCTGTGATGAAAGCTTCAAGTGTCGGCTTAGAGGACCCGTTTGCAGTGCCCCTGACCCCTCACCTACCCCTACCCCTAACCTAACCCTCCCCTCGCGCCACACTCACATCCGCTCCAGCTTGGTCTTTTCGGACGCCCTCCCCACCACTTCCCATCCCACATGGCTACATCCATGGGAGCTCCAAGACGGTGAGGTCTCTTTTGCCCCCTGCCATTCCCAGGCCCCAGGACACTGCCCAACACACAGCTGGCGCTCCAGTACTGCGTTGACGGACTGAGTTTAAGGCAAAGTATCATCTAAAATTCAGATGCCGGATGCATCTCAGGGGTCTTATTGCTTCTGAGGGAAGAGGGGTGTCAGGTATGCCTCACACACACTCCACCCACCCAGCAGGGGACAGTCCCCATGCATGTCCTCTTGGTGCCCTGACTCTCTGCGTCTTTGCCTGGGGCCTTTCCAGCCATGGGCACTTGCTTGGTCCTAGGTAGGGCAGCCCAGAAGCACTGGGGACTTACAGCCTGGGTGGTGAAAGATGGGAGTCAGTGAACGGACACCCCAGATTTCTAGTCTCCCAAGGGAACAGCGAGCAGCTCCTCAGAGGACCCGGGGGCTGAGACCCAAAGTCCACACAGGACCCTGCTCACCCGCCACCCCTCACCAGCTTTCCTCCCTCCCCAACTCCTCACCTGGGATCCCTCCCAAATCAACCATGTGCATCCGTCTTCCTCATGGGGTCAGTTTTCAGGGGTGCCCGCACTAACACAAGGCCAGGGCACCACGTCAGGCCACTCCCACCCAACAAGAACACGTGCTCTTTGTAGCTCGGGAAGTCATGTGGGCCTCAGTTTAGTCTGGAAAGGTTTCCTTCCCAAATCACCAGACGCTTTACACTCACTGGCAGTAATCTAGATCCTGAATCTGCAAAGCACTAGTCCCTGCCACGCAAAAGAGCCATTCGGCACACGTTCTTGGCGGGTGAGTTGCTAATTCAAAAGTTCAAGACACAAGCCAGAGGCCAGTGTGCCTCCTTTTCATGTTTGACAGTTTTCACATGGGCAGCTCATGGGCTCCGTGATCTGCCTGGGAACAGGCTTGTTCAGCTGCTGCTGCACGTGGGCAGAGAACAGGCAGAGGCAGAGATTTTTAGGGATTGACTTTCTTCCAACTGGGAAACATGTCCTCAAAGCAGGAATGCTGCCGTGGAATGCCTTGGACCCACGCGTGGGAGGGAACCATGCCTGCTGGGGGACAGAGCCTCTCCAGCCAGCTGTGCCCCCCTGCCAAGCCCACCAACACTATCTGCTCCCGTTCTCCGGGGACCACCACGTCGCCACCTGCTGGCACTCCACCTGGACACCCATGCCTGGCCCTGCCGTCCAAACCACCCCAAGGCTGAGATCTCCATCAGCCTGTTTGTCTTGGCCCAGAGATCCTCATGACTTTTCAGTCATTCTAAAAACCAGCTCATGGCTGTCTTCAGTTTCTTGTTGGAAGAATGTAAAAGCCACGCGTCAGCTGGGCTGATAGCATGGTGACAGGATACAAGGAAATTTACTCAACTGAACAATGGGAACTGGCAGTTAGACTCAACAACCACGGAAACCAATTTTCTCCAAGGAGATGGACTGGACCAAAAAATCAGCTGCCAAGTACACACGGCTCAGCTGGTAGTGGATGAAAGTGCACCTCCCAGGGGAGTCAGGCTAGCTGAGGCCTCCAGGCAGGGAGGCCTGGCCACAGTAAGGCAGCCCGGGGCAGGCGGGGGGTGCGGAGAGAGCCTAGGAGGGCCATCCAAGGAGTGACATTTTATAACATTTTTTCTGAATATTAATTAACAAGTATTTACATTATGGAAAACTTGGAATCTCGAAAACTTGGAATCTCGAAAACTTTTAAAACACTGGTTGAATTTACAAGCTCAGGTCACGCCTTTTCATGCTGCTTTAAAACTCTTTTTAAACCTACTTTTCATATTTGCATGCCATCATTCCATTATAGCATAATTTATGCAAGCATTCTCCTAGTAGTAGACAATTATGCTATTTCCAGATGATTGTGGACAATCGCCATGGACATCTTTGTTTATAAATCTTGTCTCCCTTTACGCAAAAGCGTATGTACTGAGTCAAAAGTATGACTCCTCCTTTTAATATTTAAAATAACAATTTTGTTATAGAAATGACACATACTCATCAAAGAAAAAACATGTTTAAATAAAAAAGTAGTGTTGGGAATAAAGACACAGACGTAGAGAATGGACTTGAGGACACGGGGAGGGGGAAGGGTAAGCTGGAATGAAGTGAGAGAGTGGCATGGACATATATACACTACCAAACGTAAAACAGATAGCTAGTGGGAAGCAGCCGCATAGCACAGGGAGATCAGCTCGGTGCTTTGTGACCACCTAGAGGGGTGGGATAAGGAGGATGGGAGGGAGACGCAAGAGGGAGGGGATATGGGGATATATATATATACATATAGCTGATTCAGTTTGTTATACAGCAGAAACTAACACACCACTGTAAAGCAATTATACTCCAATAATGATGTTAAAAAAAAAAAAAAAAAAGTAGTGTTGGAGTTCCAGTCTCCACTCCAGCATGTAGGAGCTTGGAAGTCGTAACTCTGTCCTAACCAGAAGTAAAAACCTGAACAAACTGAAAAATTAACAATTCTTCTTGGATCCGTCAGAAAAGTGTGGTCACAGGGAAAACCACTGCTCCCAAAACTGGAGAGATGGCCAGGTAGACACTGAGACTCACTACTTACCAGAACAGAAACCTACCAGCAGAAATGTCCACAGGAACCAGTGCCTGGGCAGAAAAGCCTGAACTGTAATGGGTGAATTGCTGGAGGCTCAGTGCAGATAAGTCTGAGAGGTAAAAACTCCAGGGGGCTCCAGTCATCAGGGACCCCACACTTCTGTGAATGACACCACCAGGGGCTGAACCAGGTTCTCTCAGTGAATATTGGAGAAAAATCCCCTCATTCTCCTGGCATGGGGAGGGGAAAAGAAGCATTTTGGAATAGGTGAGACATCTGTCCTGGGGAGAAACTAGTTAACCAGAGCCTAACCTTCTGGATTTTATCAGACCCTAACTGTCCTGGAGGAAGGAAAATCCCCAACTCCCGCCCATGCTAGCCCTCCTCTCCCACCTAAGGGAGGAGGAAAAAACTGAGAAACACTCATGAAGTTCACAGTCCAGAGGCACAGGCTCATAAAAAGAATGAGACCTAATCATAGGACCATAGTACCTTCCCTCCACCACAACTCACCACCACATCACTAAGGGCCTATTTACAGCAGGTCCTCTAACCCAGAACATCAGCTCTGGCTATCAGGAAAAAAATTACAAAACATACTAAAAGCCAAAAACCACAGTTTGAAGAGACAGAGCAAGCACAGAACCAGATTCAGGTATGGCAGGGATGTTGGAATTACCAGACGGGGAATTTAAAATAACTATGATTAACATGCTAAGGGCTCTAGTGGATAGAGTAGATAGCACACAAGAGCAGATGAGCCATGTAAGCAGAGAGATGGAAATCCTAAGAAAGAACCAAAACGAAATGCTGGAGATCAAAAACACCATAACAGAAATGAAAAAATGCCTTTGATGTGCTTATTAGTAGACTAGACACAGCAGAAGAAAGAATCTCTGAGCTTGCAGATAAATCAACAGAAACTTCCAAAACAGAAAAGTAAAGAGAAAAAAAAAAAGACTGAAACTGAAAACAGAGCAGAATGTCCAAATCTGGGATTTCACCAATTAAAAGAGATTGTCAGAATGGATCGTAAAACAAGACCCAACTATATGTTGTCTACAAGAAACCCACCTTACATGTAAAGACTTATGCTTCTTCCATTCTAATTTGGAAGCCTTTTTACTTTTTTCTTGCCTGATTGCTCTGGCTAAGACCTCCAGTACTATGCTGAATAGGAGTGGTGAGGATGGACATCCTTGTGTTCTTGAGCTTGGAGGAAAAGCTTTCAACGTTGCAGCATTTAGTACGATGTTAACTGTGGGCTTGTCATATATGACCTTGAATCATGTTGAGGTATGTTCCTTCTATACCCACTTTGTTGAAAGTTTTTATCATGAAAGGAAGTTGAATTTTGTCTATTTTTTCTGCAACAATTCAGATGATTATATCATTTTTATCTTTCATTCTATTAATGTGGTGTATCACATTTATTGATTTGTGTATGTTGAACCATTCTTGCATTCCAGGGATAAATCCCACTTGATTATGTGTATGATTGATCATTTTAATGTGCTGTGGAATTCAATTTACTAGTATTCTGTTGAGAACTTTGCATCTATATTCATCAGGGGTAATTGTCTGTAGTGTTTTTTTTTTTCCTGCAGTGTGCCTGTCTGGCTTTTGTATCAGGGTAATTCTTGCCTTGTAAAATGAGTTTGGAAGTGTTCCCTCCTCTTCAATTTTGTGAAAAAGTTTGAGAAGGATTGTCATCAAGTCTACTTTAATGTTTGGTAGAATTCACCATGAAGCCATCTGGTCCTGGGCTTTTATTTGTTGGCACATTATTCATTACTGATCCAATTTCTTTGTTATTGGTCTGTTTAGGTTTTCTATTTCTTCATAACTCAGCCTTGGTAGATTGTATGTATCTAGGATTTATCAGTTTCTTCTAGGTTGTCCGATTTGTTGGAAAAAGTAAAATGCTTCTGTTTGCAGATGACATTATCTTATACATAGAAAATCTTAATTCTCCCCAAAATCTGTTAGAACTAACAAAACTATTTCAGTAAAGTTGCAGGATACAAAGTCAGCATACAAAAATCAGTTGTGTTTCTATACACTAACAATGAACTATCTGAAAAAGAAAACAATCCCATTTACAACAGCAGCATAAGCAATAATACTTAGGAGTAAATTTCACCAAGGAGGTGAAAGATCTATACACTGACAAGTATAAGACATAGAGGAAAGAAATTGAACAAGACACAAATAAATGGAAAAGTATTCCATGTTCAGAGATTGGAAGAATTAATACTGGTAAAATGTCCATACTACCCAAGGCCATTTACAGATTCAACGCAAATGCTATCAAAATTCCAATGGCAATTTTCACAGAAATAGAAAAAACAATTCTAAAACTCATGGAACCACAAAAGGCCCTGAATAGCCAAAGTGATCTTAGAGGCATCACACTTCCTGATTTCAAACCATATTACAAAGCTATAGTAATCAAAACAATGTAGTATTAGTATAAAAACAGACACATAAAGAGCCCAGAAATGAAACCATGGAACAAAATGGAACAGAAATAAACCCAGAAAGCCCAGAAATAAACCCATGCATATACAGTCAACTAATATTTGACAAGAGAGCCAAGAATACTCAATGAGGAAAGGATAGTCTCTTCAATAAATGGTGTTGGGAAAACTGGACAGCCACATGCAAAAGAATAATACTGAACCCTTCTGTTACTGCTTCCTCTGGAAAAGACAAAACTATGGAGGCAGTAAATGTATCAGTGGTTGCCAGGGAGGGATGGCTGGGCAGAGAACAGAGGATTTTTAGGGAAGTGAAACTATTCTGTTTATACTATAATGGTGAATATATGTCATTGTACATTTGTCAAAACCCACAGAACGGACAACACCAAGAGTGAACTCTAGTGTAAACTATGTACTTTGAGTGATGATGATGTGTCAATGCAAGTTCATCAATTGTAGCAAATGTGCCCCTCTGGTGCAGGATGTCCCTGCCCACACTTTGATTTCAGACCTCTGGCCTCCAGAACTGTTACAGTAGCCACAGGAAACCAATACACAGTGAGCGGCCAGATAGTCACAATCTGGGTTTCACCCCTCACATCTTACTGCATCCCATCACTTCTCCATTCATCTATCCACTTCTCCATTCATCCATTAATCTATATTGGTTTTTTTTTTACAGAATACAAGTTAAATTGAAAATACTAATACATTTCCCCCAAATGCCTCAGCATGCTTATAATTAACTAGAACTCAGTAATAGTTTTTTTCTTTTGATGTAAAATTTATATACAATGCACAAATCTTAAGTGTATATTTGTCAAGTTTTGACAAATCCAAACTCCTTTCAAAATATAGAATATCACTGTCCCCCTTCCCAGCCAATCTTCTGCATTCCACAAAGGCAACCTGGTCCAATTTTTCCTTCCATAGAATAGTTTTGGCTATTCTAGGATTTTATATAAATGGAACCATAAGTATGTGTTCTTATGAGTAAGGCTTCTTTCAGAAATGCAGCATAAATTTTTTATTTTCACCCACGTTATTATATGTACCAATAGTTTCTTCCTTTTTCTGCCAAGGAGGCAACCATTGTGTGAATTAACCCAGTCTCTTATTGAGGTACACCTGGGCTGCTTCCAATTTGGGGGTATTATCTGCAAAATGACTGTGGACATGTTTGTACAAGTTTTTTTGGGAGCACACGTTGTTATTTCTCTGGGATAAACACCTAGAAGAGAATTGTTGGGTCATAGGGTAAGAAATACCAAGGACTGGGTTTTCCAAAGTTATTATACCACGTACATTCCCACATATATTCTGGTTGCTCCCTGACCTTGGCAATGTTTGGTGTCATCAGTCTTTTTCATTTTAGCCCTTAAGTTAAGTGTATACTGGTATAGAAGTAGCCACACTTTTATTAACACTTTTCCACATAGTCAGACTTTTCTTATTCTGCTAAATAGTTTAAGGCATGATTTTAACTGGCTGCATATTATTATTGGTATAAAAGGACCATAATCCAGTTAATTGCCTCCCCTTCGTCCACTCACTCTTTTAAAATGTAAGTATTGCTTCCTCCTATATTGCAGCCACAGACACAGTCCCTAGCCCTGGAGGCCGTGATCTAGTGAGGGATCCACATGTGTCCACAGGCAATGACAGTGAATGAAATATTGGCCTAAGTACATGGTCTTGGGGGGACCCTTAGAGGAGACACCTGGCTCTTGGAGATTAGAAAAGGTTTCCAGATGTGACAACCAAGCTAAGTCTCAAAGAATGAGCACAAATCCCACAGGACAAGGTGGGTGTGTAAGGATGAGGCACACGATACAAATGGAGTAGGGCTTCCTCGCTCCAGTGGTTGCCCTAGACTTCTGCTGTGTCCAGCCAGGGAAGGAGAGGACACAGCGCGACCTGGGAAGGTCTTCCCTGGCTGGTCCCTTTCTGCTGACCTAAGCCCAGTTCAGTGCTCCTGGGGCTTGAAGTAGACTCTTCACATTGGGTGAGTTCTCTGGAGACACCCTCCAATCCCATCACTGGACTTCTCCCCTCAGTCCTCTTGGCAAAAGCAAGTGTTACTCATCCTTCCCCACTCTAAATGACGGCGCCACCTCTAGCTCCTTTCTGCCGAGGACTTCCCACCCGTTCAGGTGACCCTTATGGACAGGATCTAGGTTGACCCCGGCCCAGCTCTCCATGGTAGACCCCAGGCCAGCCCTCTATGGTTGACCCCTGTGCCAACCCTCTACTGTTGACCCAGGGCTGGCCATTTATGGTTGACCTCCGAGTGGTCTCTCTGTGGTTGATCCCTGGCCATCTCTCTGTGGTTGATCCCTGGCCATCTCTCTGTGGTTGACCCCTGGCCATCTCTCTGTGGTTGACCCCAGGCCAGCGGTTTGTGGTGTGGGGCCCACACGAGGTCTCTGGGAGTCCAGACAAAAGCTCCAACTCTGCTGCTACAGCCCTGGCATACAACCTCTCACCCCAAGGGAGTCGGGGTCTCCCAAGTGCAGAGCACCCATATCAAGTCTCCCCAGAAACATCCTGGAAGCAGCTCTCACTAAGCCCAGGGTCAGAATGAGACACCCCTCATCCCATGCCCTTCCAGGGCAGGGCTCCCTAAACAGCTCTGTCCAAAGGACCCCCCTCTAGTTTCCAGGGATCCTCTTCTTGGCCTCTCCCCCTCTCCTGTTGGCTGGAACCACTGGTCCACTCAGGATTTAAAGCTGGCTTCCTTCCACCACCTTTGCAAGCCCACCGCAGTGGCCTCGCAGCTCCTCTGGACAATGGCGTCTGTCTCCACGGCCTCATATGGGAAGGTCCCATCTTCACATCCTGGTTCATTCGCTCTTCCACGCTCTCCCCCCTCTCCCCAGCCTCTGGAGTGTTTATCAACTGAGGGTGGAAAAACTGTTTCTCATTCATTCTGCATTCTTCCCAAGTCTGCTGTTTATAACATTGGGTGCACAAAAATTTAACCTTTAAAGACTACAAAGAACTTTTCTCAATGTACAGTCTCATCTGGGAAGTTTCAAATGTTCATTTTGAAACTCAAAACCTGAATATGCTCTACTTTGCTCTCCCTTGTTCTGTAGGGCCTCCCTTCTTTGAGACGTGGATCTTGCACAAGATGCTGGCGGCTGGAGGATCTTGAGGGAGGGGTCATCTGATAAACGTCACTGCCGGGAAAGAAGCCTCCGTGCCCCACCCCCCTCAGCGCTGGTCCAGCCACCTCTACCTCTCACCTCATCTCAGCTCTGCCGGGGGCTCCCACCTGCTCTCCCTCCGCCTCCCTCCCCTTCCTCTCACCTAACAGCCCGTCTCTCTCCAGCGGCAGCTAGAGTGGTCTTTCTCAAGCTTCAGCTGGGCTGCACTGAAAGCTTTCCACAGTCTCTCATGGTACATTCAATGAAACTCAGTCATCTTACGAGGCTTGAAGCCCCCGTGATCCAAGCCAGCACCCCCTCCCAGCCCCTCTCAGCGTCTGCAGCACACATGCACCCAGGTCTTTGCTCCCTCTGGACCTTCTCACACCCAGTGCCCCTCTGCCTCGACCGCTCTCCCCAGTGTTATGTGGAGACAGCACCTTAACTTCTATGAGTTAACTTAAATGTTACTTCCTCAGGGAGGCCTGACTACACAAGCTAGGTAACGTCCCCATGGTTTTCTTTGGGTGCGCATAATTCCTTTCACAAATTACGATTAACTAATTGTACAAATTATCACAAATTGCAATTATGTACTTTACAATCTGTATACCCATTTATGAGATATTTCCCTCACTATAAACTGTAACCCCGTGAGACTCCAGAATATGGTCCATAGTCAGTGCTCAAAAAAATGCCTTCGGGCTTCCCTGGTGGCACAGTGGTTAAGAATCCGCCCGCCAATGCAGGGGACACGGGTTCGAGCCCTGGTTCAGGAAGATCCCACATGCCGCAGAGCAATTAAGCCCGTGAGCCATGGCCACTGAGCCTGCGAGCCACAACTACTGAGCCCGCGAGCCACAACTACTGAGCCCATGAGCCACAACTACTGAGCCTGCACGTCTGGAGCCTGTGCTCTGCAACAAGAGAAGCCACTGCAATGAGAAGCCCACGCACTGCAACGAAGAGCAGCCCCTGCTCAATGCAGCTAGAGAAAACCCATGCGCAGCAATGAAGACCCAACGCAACCAAAAATAAAATAAATAAATGTTTAAAAAATGCCTTCACGGAGCCAATAAATGAACGAATGAATCAATCAATCAAGGAAATCTGGCATGTTGGAAGCTTTCAGTCGGTTGTGCTTTGCAAGAAAGCCCAGGCACACGGAGGAAGAAAAAGGCCAAAGGAAGATTGCAAGGACAAAGAGGCTCCAGGCTTCTCCTATTATAAACAGTGCTGCCAAGAACCCACTGGCATGGAAATGTCTGTGTGTCTCTGGTTCTTTTTTAAAACTAAGTAACAGGAAATGGAATTACTGGGCCAAATGGTACAAACATTCCCAAGCCTTTACATATACATTGCCTTCCAGAAAACTGTCAGTCAACAAAAGTGTGTATCTGTCCCACTAGCCCTGTGGATACTACTGGGTGAGATTGATATTAGAGGAAGAGAAGGAGTCTAAAAAAAAGAAAATAGGGCTTCCCTGGTGGCGCAGTGGTTGAGAGTCCGCCTGCCGATGCAGGGGACACGGGTTCGTGCCCCGGTCCGGGAAGATCCCACATGCCGCGGAGCGGCTGGACCCGTGAGCCATGGCCGCTGAGCCTGCGCGTCCGGAGCCTGTGCTCCGCAACGGGAGAGGCCACAACAGTGAGAGGCCCGCGTACCGCAAAAAAAAAAAAAAAGAAGAAAATAAATGGAGAGAGAGACGTGCAGACACAGCAATGTATGGTTAACCCAGCACTGACGGACATAATAAAAATGTCTAAATGTGGGTCTGGGGCCAAATGCACTGTCTGTCCACGCTCTTCTCTTCCAGCCCCCCTTCCGTGACCCCTCCCATCCCTGCACACACACCTCTTTCCCATCCCTCCGTGCTGGGCTTGGCCAATGGGATGTGAGCAGGTGTGATGGAAGCAGAGGCTTTGAACAGTTCTTGCACCTCTGCCCCCTCCGTGAGAGCTGCGTGCCCCAAGGAACCAACGGGTCCAAAACGAGGAAGTGTGTGGAGCAGTCCCCGCGGTCTCAGTGGAGTCCCCGCTGTCCCCAGGTGTGTGTGCTCTGCGAGGACCAGGTAAGGTGGCCAGGAGGAGTGGGCAGGATGGTTGGGAGGACACCACCATGTCCGAGCTAGGGTTGGTGGTGATTGGATTAGGGCAATAGGTGTACACAATAAAAGTAAATAAATAGATTCTTTGGATATGAAACTTAGAGGACTTACTGGCAGATCAGTGCGGTGGATTTAAAGTGACCACAGATTCCTCAGTCAAGAGATGGGGTCTTTTCCCAGTAACATGTGACAGAAGTGACACTGAGTAAATTCCAAGGTTGGGCCCTAAGAACTGCAGCTTTCACTTTTGCTTGAGAAGCCCGATCCATCTGGAGAAGCCCCTGCAGGGAAAACCAGGGAACTCTGCTTGGTAGCCTTGCTGAGCTCCCAGCCAAGAGCCAGCACCACTGCCGGCGAGGTGAGTGAACCACACCCAACGTCCCAGCCCTGAGGACAAGGGCCCAGCCAAGACCAGGGGAGCGGAAGGGTCAGCCAGCTGAGCACGGTCAACCCAGAAACTCATGAAGGAAAACAAATGGTGTTGCTGTGGTTTCCATACACTAAGCATTACCTTTATAGTTTACCGCTTTGGAGGAGCTTCCACCAAGGAGCCCCACCCATACCTGGACCTGATTTAGAGATGAAATCCTGGGCCTCAAGCCTGAGTCTGATGCCAGAATGGACCAGGGTAAAAGGATTTTGTTTATCAGGTGAATATAAATAACTTTGGCCATAGAGAAGACTACAGATTAAAGATGGCCCCATGTTCTTGGCCGCTCTTCCCATGAAGAAGCCAAGCCGGGTAGAAAGGCCACATGGAGGACCACCAAGGAACTCTGATTCACAGCCCTGTCCCCTCCAGCCCCCAGCTGAAAGCCAGCACCAACTGGCAGCCGTAAGGCTGAGCTGTCTGGAGACACCACCTCACTTGATCCTCCACTTGACTGAAGCCCCACCCAGAACGAGATGGAACCAAAGAACCATCCAGCTGAGACCAGTCAACCCAAGAATTCAGGAGATGAGAAATGGCTCCTATGCTTTAAGCCACTAGGCTTTGGGTGAGTTTGTTATGCAGCGATGGATTGTTGAAGCTACAGGTGTGAGAGGAAAATAGGAATCAAGAGCAACTCCAGGAACTTTGACCCGAGCACTAGGTGAGTGGTGGTGTGGTTGGACCACAGGGGAAAGAATAGGACTTTATCCAGGGATGGAAATCAAGGGTTCAGGGTTGGATTTTTTTTTTTAATTTATCTGGCTGCGTTGGGTCTTAGCTGTGGCACGCGGGACCTTCGTTTGTGGCCTGCAGGATCTCTCACTGTGGCACACGGGCTTCTTTGTTGCAGTGCACGGACTTCTCTCTAGTTGTGGCATGTGGGCTCTAGAGCACATGGGCTCAGTTGCCCTGCGGCATGTGAGATCTTAGTTCCCTGACCAGGGATCGAACCCGCGTCCCCTGCATTGGAAGGCAGATTCTTAACCACTGGACCCCTAGGGAAGTCCCAGGGTTGGATATTTTAAATTTGAGGTGCCAGCTAGACATTGAGTTGGAGGTGGTGAGTAGGCAACTTCGGGTGCAGGGGAGAAGTTTGTATAAATTCAGAGTCATCTCTGGGTCCAGGTGTACACAGCCAGTGTTGGGATGGAGTCCCCTGGAGATAGGAAGGGGTGGGCTCTGATACACACCAACTCTGAGAGGCTGGGGGGGACGCGGCAGGTGCCTGCAAAGCCTGGGAGCCAGGGAAGAAGTCGGGGAGATGCCAGAAAATGAGGGCGAGTATCCTGGGAGCAAAATGAGACAATGTTTCACGGAAAGGTTGTGAGCAAAGGTGCTGAGTCGGTGGGTGAGCCGAGCACCGAGGATTCACCCTTGGAAGGGCCGAGAGATCTTCCGCGACCCTGAGAGCATTTCCATGATGCTGAAAGTGGAAGCCGGTGGGAGAAGGTTGAGAAGCAAAGGGGGGTGGGGGGAGGAACTGGAGAGAGGAGAGAGCAGGTCGGCTACACTTTCAAGAAACTTGGTCTAAGAGCAATAGACGTGACGCAAGGGCTGAAGGGAGACGCGGGGCTGCGAAAGCGTTTGTCAGGATTCAAGCTATTCAGCATGTTTCTAAGGATGAGATCTAGAGAGCAGAAGACTCGGTGGTGACGGCGTGAAGACCCTCAGCAACTGAGAGGGGTCTGCGAGCAGGGCTGGTCCTGAGAGCAGAGAGACGTCACCCTCTGCCACGTGGGCAGCCAGCCAGGTGGGTGTAGACGCAGGTGAATTTGTAAATTGGGTGATGAGGGCTTCTCGCTGATAATGAGGACTTTCAAACAGAGTGAGGACATCAGTTGGGATTGAAGAATGGAGAAAGGGTATTAGGAGTATGAAAAGAAGGACGAAAGGGCGGTAAGGCTGTGAGGGAGAGGGTTACTGAGGAAGTGGGTGGGCATGACCATAGCTTGGAGCAAAGACAGCAGAGGGTGTTCCTAAGAGGGAAAGGAGAGAAGGCCTGAGAAGGAATCCCCAGGAAGGAAAATACAATGTGTCTCTGAGATGGAGAATTAGTTTGTGCGCCCTCTGCTCTCTCTGTAGCCAGCAAAGTCCTACTAGAAAGTCACCTGCATCTCGGGATGAGCAGGGGCCTGGTAATATGTCTCCCCTCGGACAACTGGGGCTGTGACCTTGAAGACGATGGGAAGGGGGCTCCACTGCCCAGGAAAAAAAGGTGGAATCAGAACTTCTGTGCTTTGAGGCTGAAAAGAAAAATCTGCCCCAAATGCTAGCAACTAGTGATCTGGCTTCATTATTTCTCTCCTTTCTGACTTCCTGCAGGTTTGAAAGTTTTCAAGATAAAAGTTGGGGGAGGAGGAAAGGAAGCTCTGCTTGAGCTCTTAAGGTGAAAATCTTCAGGTAAGAAAAGGGACCGACTGGGGCTCTGGGTTCTGGAGCCTAGGCCACACTGCCCCGTCATCCTAAGAGAGCCGGGCTCTGGGGAGATGATGGAATATAGGTTTGGAACATAAGTCGGGGCACAGGAGCAGGAAGTTGTCCACCTCAGCAAGGTGGAGGCCACCTGTCCTCTGAGCCAGACCAGGGAGGCAGCAGGCCTCTGGGTGACCAGACAGCCTGTTGGACCCTGGACCGCCAGCCGTAGACAGTGATGCCACATGGCAGGAAGAGGTGCTACGCGGCTGGGGACTGACTACCCCGCACAGAAATCAGGCACAAGGACCCCAACACCCAGACTGCACAAGACCTGGCGTCTTGGCGGGGATGGGGAGGAAATATTCAAGAGAGAAGAATCTAGTACTTCCCAAAAAAAAATGTAGGGCACATATTTCAGGGAGCAAAAAGGCCTTTCTCAGGCCCCGGAGTCTGGTAGGACAAGGAAGCATCCACTCCCTCCATCAGTGGTCAGTGCTCGACCTGCCCACGCTGTGCTGGGCCCCAGCGAGGACCAGCACACATGCCTCTGTCCTCTTGGGACGCCCAGCGCAGTGTGGAAGCTGCCGGTGGGCAGGTCTGACAGCAGAGCTGGGGGACCAGGTAGTGGGGGAGCAGTAGGACAGAATTCAGACTTGGCCGGTCAGCAAAGCTCCCCAAGGAATGAGATCCAGTGAGACCAGGTTCTGGAGAAAGCCCTCCTCCTGGTCACGTCCTCACATGGCCTTTCCTTAACGCCCTCATGTACAGGGAGAGGGAGGGCTTCCTCTCTTCCTAAGGGCCTCGATCCCACCGTGGACCGGTTAGGGGAACCACTGACTGAAACCACGCACCCTGGCCAGGCCCTACAGTAACCACTTGCGTGAGTTCTCTTACCACAGGAGGTAAGGAACTCGGAACTAACAAACTACCACCAACTGGAAGAATTCAGGAAAGGTCAAAAAGAGAAAGTAGACACCAGTCTATACGTCCTACCAACCTCCCAGAATCCTTCTCGCCGGAATCCACGTTGGCTGAGCCATGCACACACCACCAGGAAGGACCCTGAGTCAGAATGATTGGCCAGAGACAACCCAGAAACTAACCCCGTCACCATAAAACCCCAGACTGGGGAGCCACGTGGAGAGCAGTCCTCCTGGGTCCTCTCACCCTCCTGTTCTCCTCCCGGGCGCCCCTTCCCAATAAAGTCCCCTGCTTTGTCAGTACGTGTGTCTCCTCGGACAATTCATTTCCAAGTGTTAGACAAGAGCCCACTCTCAGGCCCTGGAAGAGGTCCCCCTTCCTGCAACAGACCCACACTCATGACCTCATATAACCCTACTCACCTCCCAAAAGCCCCACCTCCTCATATGGGGCCCTCATAATCACATTGGGAATTAGGGTTCCAGCGTAGGAACTTGGGGGGATGCAAACATCCAGCCCATAGCAGAAGCGACAGGACCAGATGCACGCATGGGAAAGGCAACGTACACAATGAATCAGAAGAGAGATTGGCAAGCAGGAAGACAGGGAGAGGTGAGGGTACCTGCAGGAAGGAGGAGAAAGGCTGGTGGGTCTGAGAGGAGGGGGCAGGTGGGACCCACAGAGCCCCCAGCACTGCCTCCTGGCACAGGGGCCATCACAGTGCAAGGCCTAAGTGAGCCCCCAGGCTCAGCCCCTGGTCAGCTGAAGGGAGGGGCCTGGGGCACTAGGTCTTCGGCACTTCTGGTTCTCCTCCTGCTGGCCGGCCACATGGTAGATTTGGAAGGCAGGAGGCACGTGACTCACTCTGACCAATTAGATGTGGGCAGAAGCACCCTGAGTCACCTCCACAGGAAGCATTGAAGAGCCAGTGAGTGGGTTACGGTGGCACTTCTCCCCCTCCGGTGCCACCCTAACCCACAGGGTCCAGACAGTGAAGCCTCGAAAGCCTGAGCCCCTCCCCAAGTGGCCAGCATGGTGAATGGCAAACGAGTGTCTGTTGCTCAAGCCGTGAGATCTTGCTGAAGCCGCTGAGATCTGAGGTGTGTTTACTACCACACTTGACCTAGCCCGTTCCTGACTGATACATCCCCTCTCTCACTCCGTCACAGGGTGGGGGCCTCGGGCTGCGGGTCACGTTTCCCTTTTCTCCAGAACAGCGCCATTAGCAGGACTGAAGTGCTTGCTTACAACATTCTGGGCACTGTTTTAAGGGCTTTATTTATATTGTCTTATTTCTCACCACAACCCCATGAAGGGGTTGCTATTCTTGTCCTCACTTTAAAGATGGAGAAACTGAGGCACAGAGAGGTGAAGTAACTTGCCCCAGGTCACCCAGCTAGTAAGTAGCACGGCCAGGATTTGAACCTGTGCCCTCTGGCTCCGTGCTTTTGTTCACTGAGCTGTGCTGCCCCTCAGGAAGCAAGAAGTGGTGGTAAGAATTTATTGGGAAGGCAACTTCATCCTGGGGAGAGTTCTCCAGGAAACAGTAAAACGTGAATAAAGAGGAGAGCCTTTGGCACGCTGGGCCCAGGCCGGTCCCCAGGACCCACCGTGAGGAAAGCAGGAGGCCTTTCCCGGCCCGTCCAGACCCCGACACCTCCTAGAATGTTGCAGCCACAGCCTGGAGACCATCTCTCTCACCCCTGGCTCAGAGAAGAGAGACTCCCAGGCCCGCCCTGTCCCAGCCCCTCGGCCAAGCGTCCCAGGAGGAACAGCCGCAGGCACGTCTCACGTCACTGCACAGCCATCCATGGGGCGGAGCTGCTGCCACCAGAGCTGCTCCCACACACCCAGGGCCCCTGGTCTCCAGCCACGACCACTCCACCATCTGCCTACTGTCCGGATGGGCCGTCCCAGATCTGCCACCCAGCTGGACGATGGATCAGATCCAGATCAGATCTGAGCTGCGCTGGGCGGCCCAGCAAGGTGTGTCCCCGAAGGGCAAGGAGGCGCCGTGTCCCTGAAAACACCTCTGCAGTTCAACCAGGTAGGTCCTGGCAGAGGCTGTGTCATCTGGGGGCTTGGGGGTCAGGCCGCCAAGGATTCTGGCACTTATATTTGGCAGTGACCAGAGGTGAGTGCTGAGGCTGAGTGCATGGGAATATTATTTCAACTGCCTTTAAGACAACTCGCTCCCCGTCATAAAACTCTTGGCTGGCACCTTAGCGCTCGAGCTTTCAGCCTTAAGTGCCATTGGTACATTTCTCAGCAACATTAATTAAAATCCTTTTAAAGACCGGGCTGTTTTCCACACAGGAAGGCTCTCACCTGGGGAGCACTTTCACAGGTGAATTGACTCTTTAAAAGCTTTTAAATTAATGTCATTCCCCACAGCTCTTATTTTTCCAAAGAGAAAGCCTTACAAAGTCACCTTCTTCCTCCCCCGGCGGGCAGGCGAGCGAGGTCAAGGTCGGTGGGGAAGCGGGGGGGGGGGGGGGGGGGGGGGGCAAGGGTGGCCCTGCAGAGGGCGCTCCATGGGAGGCCACACTGCCTGCTGGCACCTACACATGGGCAGACCTCGCCGGGGCTTGGCTTCAATAACACGCTTCTGGAAAGGGAGGTCTCCCTCTCTTTGGCTTCACACACTGTTTCTGTTCAGAATAAATTATCCGTAGAGGACTAAATGCCCCCCACATTGTTCTATTCCTCAAAGACCCTGATAGCAGCTCAGTCCATGCACTTAACCCCCTGCTCCTGACCAAGCAGGATTCCTGAGCAGATGCTGAAGAACTGAAGGTTTGTCCCAGCGTATGGCTGGGGCCTGTGTTCGGTGCTTGGGGCGTGAGATCTAATTTCGTCCTCACAGCTAGGCCCTGAGGAAGTGTTATGATCTCCTAAAAAGGCAGAGAGAGGCTCAGAGAGGCCAAGCAAATTGTACCAGGTAACACAGCAGGTGAGTGGGGAAGCAGGGGCTATATTTCAATTCTTCTGGCTCGAAGTCTGCTCTGGAGAGTGGGCTGGTTTTGTAAATATTTTAATAAAGATGAAAGGTGCAGAGAAGAATCAGGAAGCAAAGAAGCAGAGAAGAATCAGGAAGCCCAAACGTGCAGCTTGGCCTGTGACTCTGGCACTTCCTACCTCCCCAACCCGGTGGGTGGTGGTGGGGGGGTGGCGTTCTTTAGCCCCTCCCCACCTGTTAGAGAGATCAGGGCAGAAGGCAGGGCTGAGGAGGCCCCCAGGGGCTCCCAGAAGAGGCCTGGGAAGCTGGAACAGAACAGGGTGCAGCTGCAGACCTGGAGGCCCGGGGTGAGCAGATCAGCCACCCCAGGACCCCCGGGACCTATGGTACCTGTGAGACAGTGGGGAACCCAGGGCCAGGGCAGCCTCCAGGCCGTGGACCTGCTGCCCAGTGCCAGCTGATCCAGGGACAGCACAAAGCATGACTTAATCCAGGTTAGGTAGAAAGTAGCGCCGGGGGCAGAGCGCTCGTCCAGCTGGCTTGTCCTGGGAAACATGACCCCCCAACAGCAGCAAGAGTGCAGAGGAGCGGAGACGGGGTGGGAGGAGGTCCGCAACAGGTGTCACCCAGTGCCCGGGCAGACTGGGCCACGAACCACCCAGCCTGGGGGAAGCGCGACCCCAACTCCACCCTCAGCCATGGGCAGCGCTCGGAGTCAGAGCTTCCAGGTGCCCAGAGGGCCCACAGCATGTTAGCAGGACAGCCAGGGCCTGGGACACACAGGAGAATCGGGACAGAAACGGACGTCGGGGACAGAGCCCGTCGGGGACAGAGCCCGTCGGTGGTTTGAGCTGCTGTGAAGGCACCCCCTCCTCTGTTCTCAGCAGGACCTGTCCGCTCACACACATAGTGCTAAGCCCATCCGCAGGGGCCCCAGGAGCCCCCCCGGGCTTCCACGCAGATGACGGGGCTCAGGGAGCAGGGGTGCTGAGTGGAGGGTCTGCGGGGACCCCCAGAATCCTCTCTGGATGTCATGGGCTGCGCGGTCAGCTGGGGTCTCTGATTCCGGGATCCCGTGGGCAGGGGGCACCCGGCCACATCCACGCGGAGGTGCAGGGGCCACTGGGCCCTGAATGAGCGATAGGGAGGGGGCATCAGAGCTGTTGCACTGTCCTGGCACCCGTGCCGGCGGTTCTCCCTCCCCACCCGGCCAGTCCACTCTGGTCTAAATGAAAACCTGAAATTCTCATCCCGTTTAAAGCTTCCCGCCACCCGCAGCTCAGGCCTGACCCTCAGCCGGGCAGAGCAGAGGGGCTGGTCTGCTTCCCCACCTGCCCCTCCTCTGCCCACCCACCCCGACGGTTCTCCAGGCCGGGGAGTACCGGGGAGGAGAGGATGGTGAGGGGCTGCGGAAACCCGCACCGGTGCCCCCCTCTGACGGTTGTCCGCACGCTCTCCGTGGGGACCCCTGGTGTCCCTGTGCTGTGCTGGCCGTCACCGTGGCCCTCAGCTCCACCTGGTCCACCCACCACGTCTTCGCCGCCTTCCCCTCAGCAGGAGCTTCCCAGGCAGCTGGCACTTAGCCACGTTCCGAGGCTCTCACACCGCACCTTGTCCCATCCCAGCCGGGGATGCAGAGACCTGCCGCCCCTGCCCCCAGGCTGGGATTTATTTACAGGTAGTGCCAGAACCCGGGCTCCCGGCAAGATGACAGCCCAGCTGGGATCCATGCCCGATGCCCGCCAGTAGAGGGAGGCTAGCAGAGACACGGAGGGTCCGAGGGACCCCCTCCCCACCCCTGTCCCTGCCAAGCTGAGACCCGGCCTGGGGAGACTCGGGGGGACCCCGGAACTGAAGGTTTAAACACTGGGGTCAATCTGGAAGACATTTGGTTACATTTCAGTTACCAGGCTCCGTGGAGCCTTGATTCCAAAAATACGCTTGGTTACAGAGAAATAATAATTACCTTTGGAAACCTTTTATTAAAGTGCACTATACAGACAGAGAAGGGCGCCGGCTGTAAGTGTGGAGCTCAGTGAATCTTTCACAAACTGGAGACACCCAATAAAGTGGTTACTTTTTAAACTTTGCGTGTGTGGCCTGTGAGAACACTGTTCCCGCAGCAGGGGAAATGAGTCTTCCAGCCAACAAGCGTTTTCAGTCCCCTTGCAGAGCCCCTCGCAGACACAGGCCGTCGGGGAAGTCTGGCCGCATGGAGGACAGTGTCCAGCTGGCAGACAGGTCCCGGTCACCCCTGTGGGGACAGCGGGCTCCCGACGGGGAGACCTGGGAACTGGCGCACAGCACAGGCAATGTCCTCCAGAGCATCCGCCCTCCACCCGGCCCCGGATGAAACATCAGTCGTGTTCCACCTGGGAGCTGGTGAAAGCCCGAAGCCCAGGCCGCCCCCCAGACCAGCTAATCAAACCTCCGAGGTTCACCCCTCAGAGCCTGTTTGTTAGAGGCGTCCAGACAGCTCCACGGGCTGTGGAGTTCGTGCCATAATCCTTGTAAACTGCTGTACACACATTCCCCAGGAATGGGAGGGTTCAGGAGACCTGAGCGAATCCTTTGTACACATTCAGAAAGTTAAGGAACTTCTCGAGGGCTAGTTGACCGGGGCGTTAGTCAGTGCGGGCCGTCTTAACAAAGAACCACAGACCAGGCAGCTTAAACAACAGAAATCTGTCTCCTCACACTTCTGGAGCCTGGAGGCTGAGATCAAGACCGGGTTTCTTGTGAGGGCTCCCTCCTTGCGGTGTACGTGGCTGTCCTCCCTCTGTGTGCGTCTGTGTCCTCATCCCCTCTTCTCATAAGGACGCCCACCCCGGTGCCCTCGTTCTGACTTAACCTACGTAAAGAGCCTCAGGATGCGGCACATTCCGAGGTACTGGGGGTTAGGGCTTCCACACGTGAACTTGGTGCGGTGGGGAGACACAGGTCCGCCCGTGCCAGCCAGGTACCTGCTACCTGACCAGTAGAGATGCCCGGGGCTGGGGCTGGGGGGCACCTTGTACAGAATTCTGTTTCCATGTGGACAGAACACCATGCTGGATGAGCCCTAATCAGAATAGCTCGGCTCCCGGTACCCAGAGGCCAGCCCCTGGCAAGCAGCCCCTGCTCCGGCTGTCTTTCCGCAGCTGATTCCGGCAGCGTCTACACTTCACGCGGATTTCAGACAGCGTGTCTGTTGCGCGGGGGAGGACGGATCTGAGCGGGAAGAGGCCGGGGTGGGGGAGGCCTCAGAGGCTGCAGCAATCGTCCTGGCGATAAGTGATAGGATATAAAAGGGGCATGGGCCGCGAGGGTGCACATCGCCCATGGAATCACTCACAGATGCCTGTGCACAGGGAGGAGAGCCAGGCTGCACGAGAAGACTCGCCGTGTCAGTCAGGATTGGGGATGCTGCCCTGACAAGCGAAGGCAGAAGCACCGCTCAGGGACCCCTGGAAATGCATCCCTGTCTGGACTCCATAACTGTAAAGGTGTTTTATTTCCTGCAACATTTAGATCAAAGGGCTTTGTTTTAAGACTTGGGGCTGCTATTTCCATTTCTCTGGAGGATTCATAAGAGGGAACAGCCAGCTCCTATCAGGGCTGAAGCGAAGAGAGAGGAAAGGGCTGCTTTCCTTTCAAAAGAAAGACCCCTGGGCTTGCCGATCTCGTGTTGCCGGAAATGAACTCGGCCCCAATAGCAGATAAAGAATGAAAATTCCTTTGGTGGAAGGAAAAAGGATCGGGTTCTTGTTGTGAACTTGCCCCTCTCTCCAGGAAACACACACATGCTCTCTGAAGCCATCAGAAAAAGAGGATCTGGGCTTCCCTGGTGACACAGTGGTTAAGAATCCACCTGCCGATGCAGGGGACACGGGTTCGAGCCCTGGTCCGGGAAGATCCCACATGCCGCAGAGCAACTAAGCCCGTGCGCCACAACTACTGAGCCTGCACTCTAGAGCCCGCGAGCCACAACTACTGAGCCCACGTGCCACAACTACTGAGCCTGCGCTCTAGAGCCCGCGAGCCACAACTGCTGAAGCCTGCTTGCCTAGAGCCCGTGCTCCGCAACAGGAGAAGCCACTGCAGTGAGAAGCCCACGCACCACAACAAAGAGCAGCCCCCGCTCGCCGCAACTAGAGAAAGCCTGCGCGCAGCATCGAAGACCCAACGCAGCCAAAAATAAATAAATAAAATAAATATTTTAAAAAAGAGGATCTTCTCATTTGCTGCTTCTGCAGAGGTGAAGACACTTCTTCCACCTCCATCGCTGGCGGGGGAGACTCTGGGTGACCTCATGTTGTCCAGACCACCCATCCATCAGAGCTATCCTCACCCTCTTCCTTACCAACAGGAGACTGCTCCACTGGAATGTTCCAGGGGAACAAGAGACACTTCACGATCACTTCCACTTACATCACCCCCACTTCCCTTTCAAAGAGCTCAAGGGCGCTGAGGTTTTATGTGTAAAGGGATCCTAGGGCCACCCACGTGGTAGAAGCCGGGGTTGCCAGAAGAATTTCCAGATTGTACATATCTCCCTTCCTGGATCTGGGGTCTTAATCTCATTACTAAACGTTGAGTCTTTTGCACTAAGGTATGAGATTTCAAATATTTATAAGCAGAGGCATCATTTGTAAAATGAAATCTTACGCAGCAACCTAATTTATAGAATAAATTACCGTGGAGCTCTGCTGGCTGCGGTGGGCCCAGAGCCTCCCCTCACCCCTGGGTGGGCTCCAGGCAGCCCACAGAGCTCAGGTAGGTGCCTCCTGAAAGCCGGGGAAACAAAGGACTCCCTCACCAGGTGGAAACGCCCAGCCTCCCCAGAGGGACAGAGGGACAGTGGGACAGCTCAGGACGCCAGTTTCTAGTATGTGCCTACGTGTGTCCTCAGGGGAGGTTTGTATGAGCCCAGCAACACACCCAGTGTTGTGTTCATTCCTGAGGATAAAAGCATCTTGGACGATCTTGCCTCTGCCCCCAGAGTACTGACGGGTCACCAGTGGGAGAAATGTAGCAGTAAACAACAATCGTGATTCACTTAAGGAAGATGTGAAGGAGAAGGAAAAAATATGGGAAGACACACTGTGCTTCTAAGTGTAAATTACATTTTTAAATAAGTTAGATTTTCCCAAATTTTCATGAGTTTAATGCCACCCCCAAAATTCAACTGAATGATGCCAAAGATTACCTGAAAGAATAAACTGATAAGAATACCTAAGACTTTGGGGAAAAAGGAGCAGTGAGGGTTACTTGCCATTTGGGATATTAAAACACATGAGAAAGTTACAACAATAAAAACAGTAACTTAAGGGTGCAAAGATCAATAGACCAATGGTGGGTATAAGATACACCTGAAAAAGACCCTATTAGTAAAATTTAATACACGATCAAAGAAGCATTACAGGGCTTCCCTGGTGGTGCAGTGGTTGACAGTCTGCCTGCCGATGCAGGGGACAAGTGTTCGTGCCCCAGTCCGGGAAGATCCCACATGCCGCAGAGCGGCTGGGCCCGTGAGCCATGGCCGCTGAGCCTGCGCGTCCGGAGCCTGTGCTCCACAATGGGAGAGGCCACAACAGTGAAAGGCCACAACAGTGAGAGGCCCGTGTACCACAAAAAAAAAAAAAAAAAAAAAAAAAAAAAAGATGCATTACAGATGGCTAGAGAGGGGATGAACACTCAACTAATGGTGTTTGAAAAACTGACTCAATGGGAAAAACTTTAAGCTAGAGCCTCACTCCAAGCCATATCCCAAAATAAATTCCAAATAGATGGAAAAGCTAAACATAAAAAGAAACCATGACAATTTTTTAGAAAATATAGTTGAATATTTTACTGACTTCACTGGTAAGTAAGATCTTATCAAGTATGAAAACAAATAGCAGAGGAAAAAATTACCTAAAATGTAAGAGGGTCTGTACCTCAAGTGATAAGCTTAAGCAAATGACAAATCAAGAAAAAATATGGGTAACAAAGATGACAAAGAGTTAATATCTTACTCTAGAAAAGGGTGTTTTAACACATTTTTTAAAAGGCAAGCTTCCAATAGAAAAAAAAGAGGCAAAGACCTCACAGGAAATTCACAGAAGAAAAACATGGAAATGGCCAAAAAATTATATTAAAAATATATTAAACCACATTAACGCATGTTTTCTTCTTTATAGTTTACTGCATTTTCTAAATTTCATCATCAGAAGAGAGTACAGGCAGTATGGATCCATTTATAGAAAGCTCCAAAGCAGGCAGAAACTCATCTGTGAGGCTGGGAATGAGGGCGGAGGTTCCTTCTGGGCGTTAATCTCTGGATGCGGCGAAGGGGGGTGAGGTGTTCTGTACCATTCTAATCCTGATTTGGTGATGATTACACAGGCTTGTTCACTTTGTCAAAATTCACCAAGCTGAACACTTATAATGTATATACTTTTCTGTATTTATGTGTACTTTGTTTACTTAAAAAAAAATGTATATGGCAAAAGATCTCACAAAAAATAGAAAAGAAGAAATGTACAAAATATATTTTTAACAGAGATGACCTGTAAAGTGTAAGCGCCCAAAATATACAGTGAGGGTGAACTCACAAGAAAGACCCAAATACCCAATAGAAAAATGGACAAGAGATATAAACAGGTAAGAGAAAGGAATCGGAATAAATGTCCATCACACACCTGAGAAGGTGCTCACGATCACTAGAAGTCAGGGAAAGCCGATTAGAGCAACAGAGAGACATCACTACACCCATCAGCCCCCAAAAAACTTAAAAATAAAAAAATCCGTAATACATATTCATGGTAGCGATATGGAAAAAGGGGTCTCCATACACTGCTGGTGGCAATGTGAAGAGTCCTGGCGCTTTCAGGAAGCAAAGTGGCAACTGATATTAAAATTAAAATGGAATACGTGCCCTCCAGGTAGAATCCAAGGTAACAGCAACTAAAGGAGACACGGTGTTTTCAGAGAAGCTTGTCTTCTCCTTGTCTTCAAGGTCGTAGGAGTTGCTGGTTCATATCATAGGTCCCCTGTTGGATTTTCCCCCCGTTTATTCGTCCCGGAAGCAGGGATTGACCTGGACTGGTGTTTGCTCCCCTACGCTGTCTGAGGGCTCTGTGTGCCCCTCTTGGTGTCCACCAAGCTTTATGCTGGTGCAGTAGCCTTCTCCTGGGTCTCCTGGCGTCCCACTTAGCCCACTCCATCCCGCCTGCACACTGCGGCCAGCAGGAGCCTCAGAAAACACGGATGCAACCAGGGCATCTTCTGTCCATTGTTCTTCATTTTTCAGTTCCAAGAAAAAAATGAAACACTCTCACCAGGGCCTTCACACCCTGGCCCCTGCCAGCCACACCTGTTTCATGTCACCACCCTGAGCCCCTCCCTCGCCCACCCCCTGCCACTCTGGCCTTCCGTCACCTCCTGGACCGCACCAGGCACCTTGTCCCTTGACAGCCTTCCCTCAAGCCCCCTGTGCTTGTCCTCCCCTTCCCCAGGATGCCCTTCTCCCTGCAGCCAGGCTCCAGAGAGCATCACCACTTGCCCGCTGTCCCTTGGACCCTTCCCAGCTCTTTCACAACCATGAGTAAATAACTCTGTAAGCCCTTGAGTGATGTCTGTCTCCCTCCGAGACCGGAGCTCCTCGGCACAGGGAGCACGTCCACCCTCCTCACAGCCGCGTCCCCAGCTCCCCGCAGGGTCTGGCACCGGGAAGGCACCCAGTCAGTAACAGCCGAACGCTGCATTAGTGCACTGCCCTCTGAGCCCGGCAGGTGACATCTCCCAGCGCGGTCGTGCGATGGAAGGAGAAGGGACAGTGGGGGAAGCATACTGGTGTCTCCTGGGGGTGACAGATGCTCAGGCCCCCTATGTTTCCTGAGAATACCCCAACGACCTCATGGCTGGGGGTGTGGGGAGACCCCAGGGTCTACTCCGCAGTCAGATGCCTGGGTTCCAGGCCCAGCTCTGATACCAACAGCAGTGGGACCAGGACCTCTCCACGCCTGTTTCTTCACCTAAAAGCTGGGCAGGTGGGAGGAGGTGGAAGATGACAGTGACACCAGGTGTGCTACCTGGGCAGCCACCCCGGGCCCCTTGCTCAGAAGGCCTGCGCTTGGTGTAATGCCCTGTTGTCCCTGTCATGAGAGCCTGAAGACGTTTTGAACAAAGGGCCCACACTTTGATTTTGCCCTGGGTCCCACAAATTGTGTACCCAGGCCCGATAACATTTATCCCAGTGTGGTAATGCCAGGGGCGTGCCTTCAGCCACCAGGAGCGTGAAGGGCTCACTAGGTGGCGTCTGCTGCCTTGGGGGCCCACTGGCTCGTGGGGGATGTGGCTGGCCCGACACCTCGTAGCCTGAGGGCGCCATCTCTCCAGCCCCAGGAGGATTTCAGGGACCAGGGCGCTGCTACAGGTCGAAGTGGCAAAGGTGCAGCCCACGCCCTCTTGTCCCCCCTTTCCCCTCTTCCAAGGGGCCCCTCCACTGTCAGGAGAAATGCTCGCACGTTCGGGGACCCCTCCCTACCACTTCCTGTGGACACTTTGAGGCTTCTGACCCTCCAGGCTCGCAGGGGGGCTGGAGTCGCCTCGCCCCCAAGCAGGTGGTCCCCGAGCAGTGGAGGTGGGTGAGCCCTCCGCCCTCTGCCCTCGTGAGCCACCGCAAAGCCACCATGGCAGCTTTATGACGGGGCAACCGGCCTGGAGGGGAGAGAGCTCTGCTGACTCTCACTATCCTGCACAATTAGCAAAGACGTATTTCAGGAATCACATATGCAAGCAGTCGAAAGGCAAATGGTTTTAACAGTGAATTAGTAAAAAGGATTTTTGCCGGACTGAGAGTCCCACAGCATATAAAGCCCGAAGCACTTAGCGTAATGGATTTAAGCGCCAGCAGGCGTGTGTGCTCTGCGCGGTCCCCCTGCTGGCGGTGCTGACCCAGGGACGTTCTCGTTCCCACCCTGGTTTGTTTCCCAGCAGCCGGGGCGCCCAGGGGTGATGCTGGGTGCTGAGTGTCCCTCACCGCCTCCCAATGCAGCTGGAACCAAACCTCAAAGCCCCTTCTCGCAGGGCGCTGTGGTATCTCTGGAAAGCCGCCACGCAGAGTGGCTTATACAACAGGCCTGACCCTCACCACCCCACCGGATAACACTGGAGATTATTTTAATGCCTCCAGTTCTTAATTTGAAAAACAGACGAGAAAAACACTTGAGATCATCTCTAAAAGTACAGCTAAACCCTAAATTAACTTCACCTTATTTCTACCATCCTCAACATTTTTTTTCTCTGTAGGTTAATAGTTCTTGAGAAAAACGTGCTTGCCTCACCTGGAGATGGAACAGTTTCCCCCGAGACGACAGGTCACGGGAGGGGAGAGGAAGGGCCCCGGGAAGGATCTCACTCCGTGAGGGGACAAACAGGGAACCGAGACCAGCCAGGACAAGAGGCAAGAAGGCGGTCAGTTCCGCCGGTTCTTGGACGAGGTGTTGAGGAAGCAGCTTGGACAAAGGGAGGGAGGCAGGTGGGACGGAGGCCAGACAGGCCACCAAGCTGCCCTGTGCCGGGCCCGGCCACACACCAGAGCCCGGCATGTGTGGGCCTAATGACCCCAGCCGGGGCCAGAGAGGGGGCCCAGGCGACAGTCAGAAAGGGCTGCTCTGGACAGCACCTTTGTGTGCAGAATCCAGGCCCACCTTACACAGGAGGGAACTGAGGTCCAGAGAGGTGAACCTGCCCCCGCTTCTCACAGAGGAGGAGGGCAGAGCCGGGCATGTGCCAGGCCCCTGCCCCCAGCACAGAGCCCAGCCCCCAGGCAAGCTGCACAAAGCTGGACGAGCTACGAAACGCCAGAAACAGGACCTTAAGGTGTAACTTTAAATGCACGTCCTTTGCGTTCAAAGTGCCAACTCTACACCAAGCTGAACAGGGCAGCTCTGAACCTTACTCACTTGGAGTCTAATGCGTCAAGTTCGAGCGGGAGCCCTCAGGGACCCACCCTGACCTGTCCTTCCCCTTCTAGAAGCCCAGCCCAGCCCGCACCCCACACACACCTGGGGCAGCCACTCCGCTGTCACCACCCCACCAGCTCCAGGGTGACCGACTCATCCCCATGACCTGGGACTGGGGGTCCCCCAAATGCAAGACTTTCGGTTTTAAAAACAATAAAATTCCGGACACACCAGGACAAGCTGGTGACCCAGCTCCCCTCCCAGGCGTCCCTGTGCCTGAGGGCCACCCCTGCCCCATCAGGAAGCCGCCTCCCTGCCCCCAGACAGAACGCCCTCCCTGGGGTCTCCCTGCTGCTGACCACCTTCTTCCTGACCCAGAGCCACTGGTGCACATGTGGCAGCTCTGTGGTCAGGGGGGCGCAGATTAAGGATACTGTCTCCGCATGGCGGGGTCTCTTACTTTGCAGCTGCTCACAAATCAGCAGTTACCCAGAGCATCACAGAGACGCTGTTTGTGAAGCACACATTCATTTGGGCTCTCCTCCCACCCACCATTCTGCTGCTGGCTGCCCCCCGCCACCCCAAAGACCATTTTTAGGAAGTCAATGTATGATTCAGGGGCCGCCGATGTTCCAAGAGTCCTTCCTGCTCTGTGAGCACCCGGAGCTGAGTTAGCCACTCAGGACTATAGTACGTGAAGAAACTATCTAAGGACATAAACTGCAGCCCTGTCAGAGCTGCTAGACAGTGCTGGGAACAGTTTAAATGGCCTCCCTTTCTCCAAATGAACCAGGACTGGTCCTTGTCCAGAGGCCCTTTCTCTCTCCTGTTGCTGCTGCGTGGGGCAGCAGGGGGCTGTGGGTGCGCTGGGCACGGGAGTCCACACCATGTCTTTGCCAAGACACTTGGAGTGACCTTCTCCCTTTCTCCCCTAGGGCCCCTCCCCGCCTGCTTCTTTTTAAAAAAGGGGGAAGGAAGGAAGGGTGGTGGGGAATAAAAAGAGAGACAAGAAGAAAGCGCCAACCCATGCTTGACTCCTGCTTGGGGGCCTCAGAGCAGAACCAAGGGCCAACCATCCCCTGAGACCTGCCTGATGTGGGACATTGGGGCCTGTACGCAGTGAGAGGGGCTGACTCTCCTGCCGAGTTTAAGGCTGTCCTGGGTGGCTGTCAGGACATCCGGGCATTGCAGCCACACCTGTGGGGCCAAAGCCTGGCCACAAGCATTAGGGGCCGGGGCCTCTCACCACTCATCGTGCCAGCTTGACATAACGGCCCCAGCCCTGGTGTCACCGCCTCAGCACGCCTTCGCTGTGACTGTCGGTGAGGGGGCTGGGCAGGGATCTTCCTGCTGCTTCTGTCCCACCATCACCCAGTCCCCCTCCCAACACATCCTGGGCCACCAGCCTTCCGCACCCGGGACCCCGAGGTTCAGCTGCCTGAATGGCCTTGCTTCCCGCCCAGCGGAAATTCAAACGGATACTCTCCCGTCTGCTGACCACTCACCACTTATCCGTCCACTTTCCAGCTTCGCAATGTTCTTAACGTCTCTCGTGCGCCAATGTCCCTTTTCCTTTCTTCTCTCCTCACCGGTCCTCACTTAGCGGGATTTCAGAAGGGGCAGCGCAGTCCTGCATCTTTAACCACAAGTCCTCTGTCAACAGGGACAGCTCCAGAATTTCTACAGAGGGTGGTCTGAGGGCAGCAATCAGGGTGGGGAAGGAGGTTGCCTAGGGAAATGGTCCTGAAGCAGATTTTGCTCAGCAAGCGCACCTGGTTTTTTTTTGGTGTATGCTCTATTTAGATTGTATGCCAGACAGGATCCTAGCAGGTAACAGAGGACATCTCCGATTGAGTTATCTGAGGAGCACTTTTTATGGAACGATTTACAAAAATACAAGCAGAACTTTTAAAGGAAGCAGTAGAGGTAGCAGTGTTCCACATTATTCTAACAACCACAGGGAGATGCCACCCTAGTCCTGAAAGGGGCGTGGGGATAGCTCATGGGACCTGGAGAGAGGGAGCCGGCTTCCAGGCTGGGGTCTGCAGGAGCAGAAGCTGAGATGAAGTTGAGGTGCCAGGTGTTTGTAAAGGAGGCAGATGGCAGAGGTGAAATCCAGCTGTTACAGGCCCACTGCAGCCTCAGTCAGCCCTGTGGGGAGCTCAAGAGCAAGGGGTGGCCATGAGACAAGCCTCCATGACAGCCTCTCAGTCACCAAGAACTTGACCAGACAAGATGGGTCTCCACCAGGGACAGACCCCGAAGGCTGCTGACCACGCCCTGCTGCTGGGCCACGGTCCTTCCTGGAAGGGAAGAGCCAAGACCGAGACCATCAGTAGGAGGGGGCATCCGGATGACAGCCGCACATCGGGTAGGGGTGGCCTCCCTCACCTTCTGCCCCTCTACTCTCCCTCCAACTGTCAGCCCTGCCCAAAGTCAGAGAGCAGGAAGCCCTGGCATCCCACAGGGCAGCCTCCTGCCACACTCCTGCAACACTGCAACCCAGCTCCATCCTGCATGGCAAGGAGGGCAACGGTGGCAGTTAGCCAACTCAGCCACCAACAAAGCATGGCCATCCCCAAAAGACCTAGGACTTAACCTCCACCACCACCACCACCATCATCACCACATCATCACCATCATCATCACCATCATCATCACCATCATCACCATCATCACCATCACCATCACCATCATCACCACCATCACCATCATCGCCATCATCATCATCACCATCATCATCACCACCATCACCATCATCGCCATCATCACCGTCACCATCATCATCACCATCATCACCACCATCACCATCATCACCGTCACCATCATCATCACCACCATCATCACCATCATCACCATCATCACCACCATCACCATCATTTGTACTTGAAGGAGTTAGGAAGCCTGAGGGAGATTACAGGAGGCTAAAGCACCCACACTCTTACCCACCCCACACACACACTCACACACATACACACATACACCTGCACTCACACACACATATATATAGCACACATACACATATATACACTCACACACACTCCACACACAATCACACACACGTACACCACACACACACAAAGCTACACTAAGTTGCTGCAACTCTTCCAACTTTCTCAAATATTTTGTATAGATTTTGGCACATTTAAATATTCTAGCACTTCTTCAATTAATTTTAATGATATATACTTTTCTAGAAAATTAATCTCTTTGGCCACATTTTCAAACTCTTTCAGCATAGAGTTGTAAGAATTATTCTCTTCAAATACTGGTTTCTCTGAGGCTATTTTCATGTAATATATTCATGTTTTTCTTACATTTTTCTTGATTAACTAGCTAGTAGCTTATTCTCTTTTCTTTTTCTATAGAGTGATCTCTTGACCTCCATTTATCAATTCTATTGTTTCTGTTTTCTAGTGAGTCACTTCTGCTGTTATCTGTAGTCCTTTCTTCTGCTTTCCTTGGGTTTTTTTCTCTTGAAATTTCTTAATTCCCTCTGACAATTTTTAAATTATAAACTTATTTTCTCAGTATAGTTCAGCTACATCCAATAAGCTCTAACATAACTTTTTCTCTTCCATTCTTTTCTAAATATTTTGTCATTGCTGATTTGATTTCTCTCTTTTATCCATCAGATGATTGTTTAAATTTTGCAAGAAGTTGGTCTTCTGTCTGTTTCTAATTTGTCCTTTAATTTGTATTTTCATTCTCTGCAGTTGGAGAGCACCGTCCGTGCTATTTCTGTCATTTAGGATTTATCGCTGATCCAAGGACACATAAAACAAGGGTCATTCTACATCTTCAGGGTACAGTTACAATGTAGACTTTTAGATCCATCGTACATTATTCACTTAAATCAATGCAGGGTAGGAGGTGGCAGCAAGGAGGGACTTCTCTCAAGTTAGTAGGGGCACTGCCCATTGCGGGGAAGGGAAACCCAGATATTGCCTTTGTAAATATCAAGCTCCTTTGTAAATATCAAGCTCCTTTTGGTGGGTCTGGGTTCTGAGCCTGCCTACCTAGACCACAAAATTCCCACTGGGCTGTCATCCCCCCTGAGAACGGAAGGGAGAGGCAAGAAAGCTTTGCTTTAGAGGGAGAAGGGGCACTGCCACTGCCCACACCCCAAGTTAACACACAGGCCCTCACCGGCACCCAGAAGCAGAGGAACAAAGAAGGGCTGTGGGCAGCCTCTGGCACAGTGTACGCAAGGCCTCAGACCCATAGCTGGAGCTGGCAGACTTCAGGTAGACGGACGTGGCCTGGGCAGGGCACAGCTGCAGAAGCCAATGGACAGAGGACCAGGGCTCTCTCCCCTGTGACCCAGAGGGCTTCCCGTGTAAGATTCAAGGGGGTGAGGCTTCAGTTTTTCAAAAATCTCATATCAGACTTGCCACCCATCTTGGCTGGTGGATGTTTCCGTTGAATTTAACTTGATTTGGGGGAAAGAATTTCACGTGTCATCACCTGCACTCTGAATGGTGTGGTGCAGTGGACACCCTTAAGCCCACTTTCCTTTTGTCCACATAATCTAGCAAGACCTGAGAGGCAACTGGCAGAGTTTCTCCCACAACTGCATGTGTGAAAAGTTCTTGTATTTCTGAGCCTTTTTCAAATAAATATTGATATTGCATTATATATTATATACAGTTTTGTGAAAATGCATAACTTGATTGTGGACTGATCACTTCATCAATGAAGAGAAACCCTCTTCGTGCAGTTTAATATTCCTGCTTTGACGCAATTTTTCTAGAGTAGTGTGAGAGCCCTACTTTATTTCTGTTTTTATTTTCTTTTTCATTTACTTACAAACATTCTTATTAATCTATGTCCAGCTTTCTGAGAGCTAATATACAACTGGTTTGTTCTATGTGCCACCTTGAGACTCTTTTTCTTAAAGGTTACTTTTATAATATAATGGATACATTTGGTCTTACTTTAGGAGATGGGATGTATCTAGATCTCCAGTTTTACATGCTTCCTAGCAGTCTCCTTGCATTGTTTTATTTATTGCTACGTTGTTTACTTTTTCCTATCTTCTGTCTTCTCTTACAGTTTGCAAGAATATAATCTAGCGTGGTTGTTTTAGCTGTCATTGTTTTTACGCCTTTAAATAGACGACCTCAACCTGTATTTCTGAGTGTATGATCTTCAGAAACAAAATAATATGAAGAAATTAGTATAAGTACACTTTCCCCACTTCCCCCATTCACCTATTTTTGGGTGGTGTGCTCTGAGAATTTTATCTAACCATTTGAGTTAAGATGCTATTTTTATCTTCTAATAATTATTCGTATTTTTCAGCAAACACTTATTGATCACCTACTAAGTGCCAGGCTCTGCTATTGCTGGTGGCACAGCAATAGACAAAACTAAATCAGCCCCATACCCAAGCTCAGAAAGATTGCAGTCTGGAAGAGAAGGGAACTGTTTCGTGACAAGTCCTACAAAGAGACGTGTAGTCCATTTCCATTGTGAAATGCTTTTTCTTTCTCAGCCTCTCTGAGATCAAGATGTATCTTACACTTGGTGGCCTCTGACAATCTCCATCAGCCATGTGGAGACATGATTAGATTAGGAGTCCAGACAACATTTATGTTCTGATGTGAAGCATACTACCGTTATTCAGACTTAAGGTGATGTTTAAATGGAGTCTGTGCTCACCACCTGCCTGCCCTCTCCTTCCCCAATCCACATTTTCAGTGGATGCCTTGAGTCTCTTTTAGTTGGTTAGAACAGACCTTCAACTCCTGGCAATAGCAGTAGAATTGTTTCTTTGAGACAGCAGGCACACGGGACATGAGTCCTCCTGTGGGGGGGTAATGTCTTCCGGTGCCATTACACAAGCTGGGGATGGGCAGGGGAAATATCTTGGTTTCACAGATGCTTACCCTCAAAACCTGTGGATATTGACCTACTATCTTTTGTCATCCGGCCTCGAGAGAACACTGATGCCAGCCTCCCGGATTCCCTTTCTAAGTAACTCGTGTTATTCCTGGATCCCTGAGACTCTAATCCTCATCCTGGACAGGTAGGGGCTTCACCTGGCACCAGATGGAATTAATAATGTTCTCTCGGACACCCTAAAATTTGTTAAAATGTAGATTTTTGTCTTCTTCAGTCACAGAAAATGTTCTCCTATTACAGCTTCAAAGTATTATTCCCGCTCTTTTGGTCTGGTCCCCTTTTCACACAACCAGTTCTCCTCACATTGCATCCCGTTGCTGGCTGTTCATACCGACCAGCAGCTCTTGATTCCTTAACCTCAGAGCTTTTTGTTTCTGTTTGTGTTTTGTATTCCCACTGGTAATTTTGTCTAGAGTAGTAATTCCAGTCCTTGTTGCTCTAATAATAACTTAAATTCTGCCACTGCCTATTGGTTTATCATCTTTCCTTTATCAGCTCTCAAGCATCTTTTCATCTCATATTTCATCTCTTTCTTAAAAGTCCATATTTTCTTTATTTGTCTTGTGTGTGCAAGGTATTGAATATCTCTCTAAATTTTTTTTTCTGGATAAACTTTTAAACCATCTTCTTTATTTGTTGTATGATATGTTCTATCTTTCTTTTTGTTCTGGAATCTTTTTGCACAGGTCCCATGTCAAATACTTTGTTCAGCATTGTTTTGCCAAAACTACAAGGATTTCAGGAAATTTTCGGATCCCATTCCAGACACAGTAAGACCAACAACTGATCTCACCAAGTTGTGGATTATTCTTTCTGCTGCAACCGCAGAATCTGAGATTGGGGGTGTTAGAAGAAACGAGGTGATGGTGGGTACAGGGGGTGCTCTGGTGCACAGTGATGATGGAGGATGCAGGGGATGCTCTGCACATAGTGGGGCTCGAGCATGCAGGGAACTCCCTGGTACACGAGGTGTACCTCCCCAGTGTATTGTGAGCAGGTAGGGAAGGCCACCCCAGTTTCAAAGGCCAGGGCTGCCCAGAAGAATAGTCAGTGATGTTGGGGAGATGGGCACTCCAGACAGAGGGGACAGCACAAACAAAGTCACAGTGGCTGAGAGTTCACACTCAGGGTCAGGTGCTGGTGGCTTGGTCGAAAATGACTGGGCAGGACATGTGCTGGGGAGGGAATCTGCCCCAAAATGCCCGAGCAGATTGCTGATTTGTATCTGGAAGATGACAGGGCTTCCTGGATTCCAGTTTAAATTATCCTAAAGCTTCATTTTCCTTTCTACTGCTCGAGAGGAAAGAGAGGTCTTCTTGGACCAATAAGTGCAGGAAACACTGATAAATCTCCCTGCCTCGGGGATTCAGAACTGCACACGAGCGTGACAAGATGAGCTGCCTCCCCAGCACGCTGGCCCCGATCCCTTTCATCAGAGGCCATCCGTGACATCTCCTCAGCCAGGGCTCCACGCCCACCCACCGGACGGCACCGCAGGAAAGAACCTTCCGGACACTCGGCCAGGGCTGTGCTCCACCCAGAGCCCCTCGCTAAATGAGAAACACACACAGCACACACCATCTACCACATACACACACACCACATGCACGCTCACACACCACACGCATCACACACACAACACACACGTACACCACACACACGCTCACACACCACACATCACACACACACACACACACCACACACGCTCACACACCACACACACACACTCACAGTTTTGCTGGCACTGTCAATCACAGGCCCCTCATCGCATCAGGGTAAGCACGTGATCTCCCTGGGCCAATCACAGAGCTCCATCTTCCCATGTGCAGTGATTGGTGCAGGGCTGGGCATGTGACCAGGCAGGGCCAGTCAGGTCCTGCCCTTAGGTTAGATCCGTGCGACCAGGAGAGAGTCTCTTTCAGATTGTGAGCGGTGGCGTGGGTGGGGCTGCCAGGGCTCCTCTCGACCACAGGCTGTGCCAGGAGAAGCGCCCACAGGCAGGCCGAGGGAAGGGGTGTGTGGTGTGTGTGCGTGTGGTGTGTGGAGCGTATGTATGGGTGTGTATGTAGTATGTGTGTGTGGTGTGTGGTGCGTGTGTGTGTATGTGTGGGGTGTGTGTAGTATGTGTGGTTCGTGTGTGTGTGTGTGTGATGTGTCATTTGTGGGGGTGGGGCTAAGGCTCCCCTCGTGTGTTGCGCCCCTTTGAGTTGTCACCGGAACCAGGAAGTCTGAGCAACCCCCTGCCTCCAGACCGGATGTGCTTCCCGTGTGACCCTGAGTGGGAGTGTCCTCCGAGCCTCTGTCGTCAGCGTGTGAAGTGCGGCAGGACTGGGCCATACTGGGCTCCCGTTGCTCCCCGCGGTTCCCACATGAAATTCTGCACAGCATTGGCGCAGTTGCACTGGAGAGGGGGGTGGAGGCCGGGGGTTGCGGATCACATCGTGGACTCCTCCAGCTGTGCTTCAGACAAGTGCCTCCCAACGTCTCTGACTGTGTCTGAACTGCTCAGAGGAAGGGCTGATTGACGTCACGCTTCACGTGTCCACCGTGAGATCAGGAAGGCCCCCGGAGCTCCTTCGAGCCCGCGGTGGCTGTACCTGCGCCCCATCAGTCACAGATGAAACCGCGGTCGCACTCGGAGGACACGAGGACGTCCTGGAGCTTTGCCACAGAAGAATCCCTGGGACTCGAATAAGGAAGAAGACAGGGCCAGGGGAGAGAGTGGAAGGGAAAGAGGAGCTGCTTCCAGAAGGAATGCATTTGTGCGTGTACTTTGATCCTGCTGTGATTTTCATTTGTTTTAGCCACATCCTTTTCACTGCATCACTCAGCCAAAGGTGCTTTAAATTAGATGGAGCTAGGAAGCCCTTCCCCCGCCTCCTGCCCTGCCCACAGGCCATGGTCTTCAATCAGTGTGAGATGTATAATCACGCCATGCTCAAATGTAACTGGAATAAATTGAGACAAATAAATAAACTCAAAGGTACCACATGCATCTGGAATGCTCTTTGCCATGGTTTCCTAACATGCCTGCAGACAGCTAACCCTCAAGGCAAACAAAAAGTGGCAGTATTTACCCAGTTTCAATTTGGGGCATGTTAAGAGCCCCTGACTCATAGATCGCTGCTGGTGGAATGTGCACACAAGTCAGTGTTCATCATCACCGTGTCCATCATTCCCTTCCCTTTTCTGCATTCCTCTCTTTCCCAGTGATCCAGGCTGAACAGGGACTTATACTGGATTCACCCGCCTTCCCTTCTACCCGTCTTCAGTGGCACAGTACAGAGGTCGTGGTGTCCTGAGAGCAGGAAGATGGGAAATGAGAAGTGAGCCCGGGACCTTTGATCAAAGAGCAAGCCGGCGCCCAGCCTGGCAGCCTCAGTTTGCTCAGCTGTCAGGGGAGAGCCGTCGTCCATCGACAATTTCCTCTGCTCTGTTCTGGTGAAAGAGGCACATGCCTCCGGGCTATAGGGGAGGCTCTGAAATGAACCTCTTACCTTTCAAAACCTTCTGCAGACCTTGCTCCCATGAACAGCCACGTGGCTCTGGTTCACCAGCACCTGGACTCCTCCCCTCCCCTGTAAGGGAACATCAGGTCCATTTCTACCTTCGGGAGACACACGTGTGGGCTCTGCTCCTGCCCCGTTGGGCACAGCTGTGACAGCCTCAGGGCCATCGCCCCCAGCGTGGAGATGAAGCTTCAACGGTGCCGAGACGAGCGTGATAGCTAAAGACTGAATCATGTCCATGTCCAAGGATTGACAAAAAGACTCGTAACTTTAAATATATGTATTTGTAAATAACATCCCTTATTTTCTGTTATCCCAGTAGCTTCATACAATGAACTGCAAGCTGGCCACGCCTCTGAGGAGGATGCTATATCTGACGCTCCACAAGTGTCCATCTCTCTTTGCTCTCTTTAGATTTTCTTTGGCTGCAGAATACCCAAGCTCCCTGCCTGTAACAGCATTCCAGTTTCCTAGTGGGGAATCACCTCTCCCCTGTTGCCCATGGTCTGTGGGAAGGTGTTCTCCAAGTAGACCATGGTTCTATTGGTCAAGGTTCTCCAGAGAAACAGAACCAACAGGATATACATGACAGGGATTTATTTAAAGGAATTGGCTCAAGCAATTGTGAAGGTGCAAGTCCAAACTCTGCAGGGTGGGCCAGCAGGCTGGAGACCCAGGGCAAATCTACAGTCCGGGTCCCAAAGGCCAGCTGCTGGCGGAATTCCTTCTTACTCAGGGGAAGTCAGTCTTTGTTCTCTCCAGGCCTTCACCTGATTGGGTGAGGCCCACCCACATTAAGTCCACAGAATTTTTTTTTTTTTTTTTAATTTTTGGCTGTGTTGGGTCTTCGTTTCTGTGCGAGGGCTTTCTCCAGTTGCGGCGAGCGGGGGCCCCTCTTCATCACGGTGCACGGGTCTCTCACTGTCGCGGCCTCTCCCATTGTAGAGCACAGGCTCCAGACGTGCAGGCTCAGTAGTTGTGGCTCAAGGGCTTAGTTGCTCCACGGCATGTGGGATCTTCCCAGACCAGGGCTCAAACCCGTGTCCCCTACATTGGCAGGCAGATTCTTAACCACTGCGCCACCAGGGAAGCCCAAGTCCACAGATTTAAATGTTAATCTCATCCCAAAACACCTTCATGGAAACATCTGACCAAATATCTGGACACTGTGGCCCAGACAAGTTAACACATAAAATTAACCACAACAGAATAATTCCAGGTAATCAGCTTCCGTTTACAGAAGGGGCAGGGCCGGGAGCACGCCCTCACTGGAGTGGCAATAACTGGAGGGCAGGGGTAGGGATCCGCGCCTTCCACTAAAGCCATGCTGTGGCACTTCCTGCCTCCTGCCTCCTGGCTTCCAGAGCCACCTTCACTTCTGTTCACTCCACACATGGCGTGCAGCCCCTGGTGGATTCTGGGGGCATCTCTCCTTGGCCCCCCGCCCCCGAGAAACACATTCAATATCCTCCCAATAAAACCACCTGGGATGGGGCGCAGTTCTTGCAGGGAATTCTTAGAATCTTTTTTCCATTTCCTCCTATGCGTCTCTTTCAACTTCTTACTTCTTGGATCAACTCTGCTGATGTACACATCCCCCAAAATCATCCATTCCATCTGATGTCTTAATGTATTAGGATAGAGTTCGTGGCAGAACTCTTCAAAAATGTTCAACCTGCTCCACACACTACCCCAGGCCCTTGCAGGGTCACATGACTGGTTCTGACCAATAGGCTTTGAGCAGGTGTGACGCGTGTCACTTCTGGGCCAAAATATAGAATAGCCAGTGTGTGACTCTCCAGTGTTTCTCCCCTGCTATACTATCCCAGACAGTAGCGTCTCAGCAGCCTGGGTCCCTGAGTGTCTGGGCGGAGCAGAAACCCTGCTGACCTATGTGGGACGTGGAGCCCGAGGAAGAAATAAATCTCTGTGGCTTTTAACCTCCGAGACACCACCGTTGGTTCTATCTCATTCCTAATATCCTCTCCTCCCCAAGAATACAAAAACATTCTCCTATATCTCCTTCTGCAGTTCTGCAGTCTTCTTTTCTTACACCTAATCTTTAATCCAGCTGGAATGTATTCGAGGTACGACATGGAAAGGGAGGCCAGTCTTCAGGTAACTTTTTTCCCCTATAGCTATAGCCAATAGTCCAAAATCTTGTAGTCAATGTTCCCTACTTATTTGAAATGTCACCCTTATTAAATGATAAATTCCTCCATGTCATGGAATCTATATCTGGAATCGCTGCATTGGTGACCCTATACTGATGGAAATTGCAGATTGTCGTAGATGTCAGTATGTTTGGGCAAGTTATTTGGCATGTCACCCATCACCCTGGAGTCAGTATCTCCCCTGGACGCACACACCTAATACCAACGGGCCAGGAGCCTCACTCCAGGGCCACGTGTGCAGGTGTCAGAAACGGATCAGAAGGTATCAGAAACCTTGCAATGAGCAAACACTGGGGGTTAAGACTCACACGGACCACCAGTTTTCCTGAGGAAGGTCAAGGGGATTTGCCAAACCCACTTGAAGAACAAAAAGTGAGAGCTTCCCAACGGTGGACCCAGAGGGTGGTGACAGGACCTCCCGGGAGCCATCAGCCCCGGCAGGTCTCCAGCTCCAGGATGGAGAAGCAGAGGTTTGGAAGCAACACTCCTGATGCCAGGACAGCCTTGACATTGTTGAAGTAGAAACGCCAGGTCAGAGCCCTCTGCTCTTGGGCACCTTCCCAGCGCTGGCTGAGGCCTTGACCCTGTCCAGCACTCAGAGCTGGGTGGGGAAGGACAGCCACGGCAGCCAGGGTTGTCCTGTACCCCAGGAACACCCCATCTGGCAGCTCAAAACATCGAGGACCAAATACCTGGCTCTTCGCTGCGTCTCCTCTTTCTCAGGCCCCAGCTGCTTCTGACAAAAGGGGAAGGAGGCACAGGGAATCAGACAAATACAGTCGGTTCCTATCTCAAAATGTTATTCTGCCCCCAGTAAGCTGAATGGTCTATAAGAATCTGCGTTGGTGAGGTTCCTTGGATTTTATTCATTTTACCTGATTTCAAAATCCACTTGAATTTTACTCTGTTCTTCCAGTTCAAAATGGCAGGCTACAGTATTTACATCTTCTACCACAAATCCCATTGAAATGACAAAATAAATGTGGAAATAAGAATATACTTCCTGCAGCACTGAAAATAGGGAGCGGTGCCATAATTCTGGAAGACATAAAGTAGAGAGCATTACTTTGATGCAAACTCCATGCAGAGTTGAGAAGCCCAAAACACAGCTCAGGCTTGGGACTGGGCCCTTGGAGAGGAAGGGAGCTTGGTTTTCCCTGAGGAGCCTCGGAAAAAATTCATGTTTGGGGACATTTGTGGCTTTGAGCAGCAGAGGGGCATGGGACAGCTATGGGGGTCACAGAAGACCTCATAGGTGTAGAATGTATACAGAGAGCTCGGCCAAGACACTCCCTCTCCCCTGACCAGGCTATGGCCAGTGAGAACAGTTCCCTAAGTGAGGGCGTGACCTGCCTGGGGGCCACAACAAGAGCTTACGGCCACAGAGAGGCCTGAAGCGGTCCCCTACCAGTCCCCAACACGAACAGAGGAAGACAAAGAAACAGAGGCTTGGGAGGGTGGCAAAGTCACCCCGGGATAACGCCTCCCTGGGACCTGCTAGCATAGGGACGTCCCAATAACTTCGATTAGTAAAAACCAACCCGAGAACTGCAGTCCGAGAACCAGAAGATCCCATGAGCCAGTCTCTGCTCCTTGGCATGGCGGAGCTGTCGGCTTGACTGTTTCACTAAACCAGCGCCACCCCGGCCCCCGTACTAGGCAAAGGGAACCACCTCCCAGACCTTGGAGCGGCCTGAACGTGTACTAAATTGGATTCTCAGTTGCAGATCTAAAAGCTACTTATGGTTGCCAGGGCTCGGAACACAGTCTGCCAATTAGTATCATACTTCCACGCTCTGTAGCACTAGCACGCCACTTCCTCCCTCCTGCTGCCCACCACCCAGCCCCTGCCTTTTCTGCACATGCCATGTCCTGGGGGGTGCTATGCTCGTTCCTACCACGTGACCGACTCGGGAATCCCACCATGCACTGGGGTTTCCACTTCTCTCCCAGTTCCTGGGGAGGATCCTGCTGGGAGGACTGGTCTCCCCCATCTCAACTCAGGCCCTCCCAGAGGGCACTCAGCTCTGCTGAACCCATGGCTGACCCAGCCCAGACAGCCTTGGGTGGTGTTGATGGGATCTGGTTTGGGTCCTCCCCCTCTCCCTCCGCCTCCCCCTGGCTGCAGCACCTTCGGCTGGCTGGGTTGTCCAGGACAGGACGCCTTGATCATTTGCACCCAACCAATCAAAGTCTGTCCAGTGGCCTGAGCCCCCAAAAGCTGGGTGACTGGCTTCGCTTACCCACTCAGAGCCAGAGGACACGCGCGTCCCACCCATCTGCCTCTCTCTGCCACGTAGCCTTCCCGCCAAGGGCTGGGCCCCTGAGCAGCCTCAGCATCCCGGGTCATCTGTCACTGCAGCCATCCAAAAGGGCCGCCAAGAAAGGGAGCCCCTGCCAACATTTGAGGTGGGAAGTGATGAGATCCAAACTGTATTTCAGGGAAATCTGCTCTCCGAGACAGAACTTGGACCAGGTCGGGTAATTCATTTGCTTGAGATCTCGGGAGACAAAGGGTTCTGGTAAGTCCAAGCGTTGGTTGTCAGGAAGGTTTGGATTCAAAACTCAGCTCTGACTCTGACAAGCTACGGGCCTGCGAAGAACTCGCCAGCCTTCTCCCGACACCAGCTTCTCCTGGACATGGCGTGAAACCCCACCTTGCTGGCCCGACAGGGATGTCTTCTCGAATGCGCCACGCCTGACACGTGGTGGATGCTCATTAGTGGCACCGCACGTGTGGGTGTAAGCTGTGGCTGGCGTGAATGTCTCCTGTGACCGTGTGTTAGCAGGTGCCGTTTTGGTGGCCATTAGTACAGAGTGTAGGACCCAAGAGGCCCCCTCCACCTCCCAGCTTCCCAAGAACCGTCGGGTCCCTTCTCACTGCGTTTAAGGAGAAGACTTCAGACCAGAGAATCACGTGCTGTGCAAACTCATCCCGGCCGAGCCCTCCAGGATCGTCCATCTGGGTCCATTGAGAGAGAGAGAGGCCTCCCTTCTCTGAAGTAAGACACCACTGCGCCCCCTTGCTGCTGCCTCAGGCCGTGGGGTGACGTCCCCCAGAAGAAGGCCCATCTCGTTCGCCTGCAAGAAATGTCTGCGGTGCTCTGGAGCTGGCTTTCCTCGGCCTGAAGTAATTACAGACATGTGTCAGCACGCGACCCCGGCCAGACTGCCACGACCCTGCTGCCACAGGCCTCATTACCCCCAGGCCTGTGGGACTTGGCCAGCCCAGAGCTGGACCTGGGGAGGTTTGAGCTGATGGCATCAGAGACAGAAATGCAAGAGCTATGAGGCCAAGAACCTGCAGTGAGGACCAGGGGGCAGAGGAAGTAAAAGGCGCCACCCTCCCAGGTGACAAAGGAGGGGCTGCCGCCAGGTGGATGCTGCCTAAGGGGTCGGACATAGCATCTCATCTTGGCTGTGGGAAGCCAGAGAGAAGAGTTTGGGAATCGGCGCCCAGGTCCGTTCCCCACCACCACCTCCCTCCCAAGAGGGGCTATTAAAACCCCTTCTGGCCTCCAGATGCGGGCCTGCAAGCTATTTCCCTTTTGTTATTTCAAGCTCGGGGCCTTGATCTTTTGCCACTTTGGAAGAAGCAGAGAAACTAAGAGGTCTGGGGTTGTTGCTTAACAGCGAGGCTGGCTTCCCCGCTCTGGGCCAGCATTTATCCGATCCTCCGAGGCGAGCAGCGAACCATCCCTTTGATGGCGTCAGGCAGGGGATCTGCAGGGAAGTGGGGCATGAGCGCCCCGTCCTCCCAGAGTAGCGCTCAGCAGCGCCCTCTCCTGACGCCTGGCGTCTGCGGCTCACTGGAGGGAGCTGGCCAGCCTCTGATGTCTTCCTTCTTGCAGCGGCCGCCAGAAAGCAAGGGGTAAATAAGGATGAGGCTCCTGCTGCCAGCGACAGGTGGAAGCAGGGTGTGTGCCCTGAGCACCTGGAGCTGCCAGGCCCTGGACCCCACTTCACTCACTCGAACCAAAGGTGCAAAATGCCCTGCAGGGCCGTGCTAGCCCCTGACGCTGCTGCAGCCTGTTGGGAAGAGCACTGAACTGGGAGTCCACAGGCTGCATCCCACCTCCAGGCGGGCAGGGCCTGCTTGCCTTGTCGGCCGCTGTGGCCCTGGCTCTGAACACAGGGGGTGGGGGACACGGCAGACACTTGCTCAACAGTGGAAATTCCAGTTCTGTCACTGGGAGCCGGCAGGACCCCGGACGTCCCATTCATTCAGTCAGTCACTTCCTCATTTATTCCCGCACCCAGCAAGCACGCTCCGAGCCTGCTCCGTGCCTCGACATTAGGTACCAAGGGCTGCGACGCTCTGATGGCAGGACGCTGAGAGTGTCCTGCTCTCACCCCGACAGCGGAGAAGCAGGGCACGCTTCTTTCAGGCTGATGCCCAAAGCTGACTGAGCCTGGAGGGTGGAGAGAAGGAAGAAGGAAGACCAGTCCAGGTGGAGGATGGAGCCTGTGGCTACTGGAGACACCAGAGAGTGGGACCCCCCTGGGGGCCTCTAGGGATTTAGTCCTGGGCCATTAAAGCAAAAACTGCCAATAGGCAGAAATGAAGATGTGATGAAGGGCAGGGGAGGCCCAGGCCCCGCGAGGGGGGATGTGCTTTATCCTCAGAGCAGGGGGTGTGGCCCAGCTGGAAAGTGTGAGGCGCAGACTAGACTGGGGGCTGCAGGCGAGCAGCTTAATACAGTGGCCGCCACACCCAGGAACAGCAGCGAGGGGCCCCCGGGAGGTAGCAGGAGGAGGCAGCGCTGAGAACTGTTGGGATTAGACAGGGACAAGTGACAACCACGCCACCAGCTTTCTCCAGAGCAAGTCGTGGAGCAGGGGTGGGAGAGGGACTCAGCTTGGCCGTGTTCCAGGTGAAGTGACTGAACCAGGTGGCAGGATGCCAGGCCAAGGGCAAGCTGCATTGGGAGATCAGAAGGACAGTCTGGGCTAGAGCCTGGGAGGGACCTGGAGCCACGCGAACGTGGGAAAGCAGAGGCTGAGGACAGAGAGAATCCAGGGGAGCATCCCTATCCAAGGGTCAAGGGCCGGGCTAAGAAATGGAAGGTGGGCAGAATGCCAGGAGGGGTCCTGGGGGTGTCTCAGCCCGCCCTAAGGAAACACAGTCACGTGTCCAGGCCCCCTGCTGCTGGAGGAGGGGCAGGTCCTAAGGCCTGTGGGCACAGGCTGCAGCCCTCGTAGCAGACTGGTTCCCCCACAGAAACATCCTTTTCCACCTCAGTCCCTGCAGACCTGCCCCTCATCTACGTTGTCCTGGTCCTGGGGGTTGGGCTGTGGCCACATTTCTCTGAGCCTATGCATCCACAGAAAATACCTCTCTTTCCAGAAGTCTTTGGTTTGAACAAGGTGCCACCACTTTCAGACCGAAGAGGGGCAGAGCACGGGGCTGGGGAGCGAAAGGTCTACCTTTGGGTCAGTAGTGACATCGTCTCGTGGCTTCATGCACTCCACCCGGTGATTGATATAGTGCCTGAGTGTCTCCCCAGAGGGTCAGGCAAGTATCAGCTGGGTATGAAAAGGAATGTTGTATGCGTTGTCAGCATAACATGAACATAGAAGATGATATCACCATCACCACCACCATCACCATCACCACCACAGTCATCATCATCACCACCATCATCATCATCACCGTCATCAACGCCATCAGCACTATCACCACCATCATCGTCGTCACCATCACCACCACCATTATTAGTATAAACATCACCAGTGGCATCGTCACCATCATCAGTCCCGCTCTTGAAGTCCTGCCACCACCCTATCCCACCAAGTGGTCTTCCTGTGGCAGAGAACACACCACCACCTGAGTCAGCTCAACCTATTTACAGGCAGTTTTGCTAACAGAAGGTTCTTTGCCTTTTTGTTTGTTTGTTTCAGTTGTAAATCAGCTCCCCCATCCTCTTCAGCCAAAAAAAAAAGTCAACATCCCTCTTTCGTGCAACATTTCTTCAAATATTTAAGACAATCATTGTGCATCCCCAAGTCCTTTTTATTTCAGACCAAACAGTTTCTTCCACCATTCCATTTTATTTTTAACTAACATTTTAATTATGAAGTTAATACATGCTCATAGTCACAAGTTTAGAAAAAAGAGATAAGCTCCCAAAATAAAAACAATTATGAATACTTGTAAATCCCATCACTTAGAGATAATTACTTAGTGTTTTCATTCTTGTATTTTTTCTATATTATACATAATAAATATATACATATTTACCAAAGTGTAAGATTTATCTTGTGACCTGGCTTTTTCACGCAACACATCAGTAACATGCTCACTAAAAACCTTTCTAGAAAAACATCCTTCTCCTAGGACATGGGAAGAGCAGGGATTGTGGGGAAAGCAGCACCTGGTGCCTGGGTCACCTCCAGGGACCAGGGTTGCCGGTGGCTGGGCCCCCAAAGGACAGGGCTGCAGATTGAGTGGGAGCTCTGTGAGCACCGAGGGAGAAGCCAAACCTGACCTGGGCAGAGCCCACCCCTGACCCTTCTCCAGGGGCCCAACCAGCTTCACTATGTGTCAAGCCAGGCCTCTTGAAATGGGAGAAGTAAAGACGCATTCAGGAAAACCTGGGCAAAGATTGGGGAGGGCAGGCTCCGACGTGGAAATGGGAGGGGGGACAGGGGTTAGGGAGCCAGCTTCCAGTCCAGCCCCATCACTAGTCACCAGGGACTTGTTTATTCACCTGGGCCTGGCTTTCTGGTCTTTAATATCAGGCTGGACCAGACACTGCCCCAAAGACCAGAAGATGTGTGTGTGTGTGTGCACGCAGGTACACGTGTGTGGGTATGTGCACACCCCTGGGAAGAGGCCCGGTTATCTTCAACAGATACCCCCCGGGGCCCAGCACTGAAAATTGAATAAGAACCTCTGGATTCAACACCCAACCACTGTGGCTGGTGAAGCCTCCGTGGGTGTGGAGGGGGTCCTCAGAGAGCAGATGCAACCCCAGAGCCAGTGGGGACCCCTGAAGGATGGTGAGAACGCCTTGACTTTTCCTGTGCTCCCTCTAGGTAAGAAAGGTTGCAGGGTCCTTGTCCAAAAAATGCTGGTTGAAGAGAAGCTAATAGGGGCCTCGGGTGCAGATTAAAGCAATGAGTTCACGTTGCGGGAACATTCCTGATAGGCCAGATCTCAAAGTTGGACATTTAATTGATGAATCCCTCCATGTAAAAATAAACAGAGAGATGACCCAGCTCTGTTGGGATGCACAGAGAGGGTGGGGAAGGAGGCGAAATCTGCCCTACACATGGCGAGGCCAGGAACGTATGGGTCTGAGTGTGTGCAAGTGTGTGTCTGTGTAAGTAAATACACGGACGTGTGTGTGAAATGTGTTTAAACATCAAGCGCTCGGACTCTCCGTTTGCCTTGGGAGGTGGAAGCCCTCAGAGTGAAAATCAGATGCAGCTCTGTGTCAGATGGAAAGTCCAAGTCTAATTAAAGCAAGGCTCCTGCCACCCGCACCCCGCTGGGGACTGAGGTGACCCCTGCAGATTCGCAGCAGGTTCTGCAGGTTTGGTGCTCTTTTAGAAGAAGCTAACCATCAGGTATGAACCATGAACACTGTATCTTTCCAGTTAAGCCTCCTGAGTCTAAAAGGGTATTCAAATTCCATGAAAACCATTGAAATTCCGAGGAAACAGTCTCTTGATTCATGTCAGTCCTTCCTGAACCTCTGACAAGACAGAATTCTTTCCTGATGAGTCTCCTGCTCCAAAGCTGGATGGACATTTCAACGAAGCAAGAGCCTTGATGTGAGAGAGTTGCTGTTATTTGGGCTTACAGATGTGGCTGCCCCATGAATGGACCAAGGAGATTTTCTGTTCGTTAGCTTTGACAAATTCCAGGGCTGAGGCTGTGTTTTGCTCCCTCCGAAATGACAAAAGAAAGAAAATGGCATAATAATGCACATTTATCATAATACCATACATTTGTCCATAAATCACACCTCAAAACACCCTCTCTTTTAACCAGTGCCACAAAAAATAAAGAAAATGATCAAGGATTCTGAAATCAGGAAAAGCCACAACCTTGCGATGAATGACCTGGAGGAAACCAGCTGGTGATGTGTAGAGAGGGCTTCAGGCAAAACCCCAGGGCTGGGGGCCAGGGAGGGGGGTGGGGGCAAGGCACAGGCACCAGGCATACAGGACAAGGACTTTGCTCTTAGGTCCTGTATTGACTTGGGTCTAAGGGAAAACCCATATGAAACTCCCCTCCAAGATGAGTAAACGAAAGAAATCCAACATCTTCACTAATGAAAGGATTCACAATCACAACATCAAAATATAACAAGAAAGCAGATGAAGAGAACACTACATAACACTTGCTGCAAGAAATTAAAGTTTACCAAAAATACTGCTCATCTTCTCAAGCAAATAAAAGAATATATGCAAATATATATACATCTAGCTACCTTTTTGTCAAACTACCATTTTAAGTGCCCTGTGCTAAGTAAGCATAGTACATATATCATCTTACTTAATCCTTAAGTATTATTTTCATTTTACAGATAAGGAAACTGAAGCCCAAAGTTAATTGATAATTATAATAACAATAAATATAAATGGGACAAATTCCTGTTCCCACTTCTATTTGCTATGCAGTGAATCACCCCAAAACTTGGTAGTGTAAAGTCATTTTGTTTTGCTCACAATTCTGCAGGTCAGGAATCAGGGCAGGCATAATGAGGAAAGCACATCCCTGCTGTACAATGTCTACAGCCTCATCTATTATGTCTCAAATAGCAGGAGATGGCAGGGATGGCTCAACTAGAGCCATGTGTCTGGGGCTCAATTCTTCATAATGTGGCATCTTCTGGGGCTAGAACTACCAAGATGACTTCTTTTGTCACCTACCTGGAACATGGGATGGGATGGCTGGATCAGCTGGGGACTTGTTATGGACTGAATGTCGGTGTCCCCCCCAAACTCATATATTGGAGCCCTATCCCTCTGTGTGGCTGTATTTGGAGATGGGGCCTCTAAGGAAGTAGTTCGAGCTAACTGAGGTCATAAGGGTGGGGCTCTGATCTGATAGAATTAGTTCCTTCCAAGAATAGACACTAGAGAGCTTGCTCTCTCTCTGCCATGTGAGGACACAGTGAGCAGGGGGCATCTGCAAGCCAGGAAGAGAGCTTGCACCAGAAACTGACCATGCTGCATCCTGATCACAGAATTCCAGTCTCTAGAACTAGTTTCTCTAGTAAGAAAATAAATTTCTGTTGTTTGAGCTCTCCAATCTGTGGTATTCTGTAATGGCAGCCTGAGCAGACTAGTACAGGGATGGTCAGCACTTCCCACTCCTCAGGTAGCTTCTCCACATGGCTAGCTTGAGCTTCTTATAGTATGGTGGTCTCAGAGTAGTTGGATTTCTTACATGGTAGCTATCTACCCTGACCCCCTCCCAAGCAAGTATTCCAAGATACCAAAGCAAAAGCTGCAAAGTTGCTTCCAACCTTGCCTTAGGAGTCATGTAGCCTCAATTCTTCTGCATTCTGTTGGCCAAAACAGTCATAGAGCCTGTCCAGATGTAGGGGAAGGGGAGCTATAGACCCCACCTCTTGATAGGAGAAATATCAAAGAATTTATGGCCATCTTTAATCCACCATACTAACTTTTTAAAGGAAAAAAGTCACTCATGAATCAGGAAACGCTGCAACCTCATACTGCATACACTGGAGGAAACCGCTGAAGAAAATAAACAACACACTCCTAAATAACCAATTGGTCAAAGAAGAAATCACAAGGGAAATTATAAAATACTTTGATATGAATGAAAACAAAAACACAACCTATGAAAATTTATACGTTGCAGCAAAAGCAGTGCCCAGAGGGAAATTTATAGCTGTAACTGCCTATAGTAAGAAGAAAGATCTCTGGTGGTGGCCATAGGCAGGGGGTGGGGGATAGGAAATTGGGTGAAGATGGTCAAAAAGTACAAACTCCCAGTTATAAGAAAAATAGGTCCTAGGGAAGTAATGTACAACATGGTAACAATACTGTAGTGTGTATTTGAAAGTTGCTAAGAGAACGACTCTTAAAAGTTCTCATCACAGGGGGAAAAATATAACTGTGTGGTGATGGACGCTAACTACACTTATTGCTGTAATCATTTTGCAATATATACATCTATCGACTCGTATTGTTGTACACCCAAAACTAATACAGTGTTACATGTCAATTATACCTCAATTTTTAAAAAAGAAGAAAAATCTCAAATCAATAATCTAACCTTCCACATTAAGACACTGGAAAAAGAAGAGCAAACCTAAAACAAGCAAAAGGGAGGAAATAATGAGATTAGGGCAGAAATGAATGAAATAGAGAATAGAAAAACAATAGAGAAAAATCAGTGAAACTAAAACTCATTCTTTGAAAAGATTAACAAAATTGACAAACTTTTAGCTAGATTAACTTTTTAAAAATGAGAGGGAGAAAGAAGCCTCAGATTGCTAGAATCAGAAATGAAAAAGGAATACACTACTATGTATAAAATAGATAACTACTGAGAACCTACTGTACAGCACAGGGAAATCTACTCAATGCTCTGGGGTGACCTAAATGGGAAGGGAATCTAAAAAAAGAGTGGATATATGTATATGTTTGACTGATTCACTTTGCTGTACAGCAAGAAATTAACACAACATGTAAAGCAACTATACTCCAATAAAAATTAATTTAAAAAAAAATGAAAGAGGAGACATTACTACTGACCCTGCAGAAATAAAAAGTATAAAGGAACTATTGTATGCCATGAACTGTGGTATATATACACATTTATAAATTATGTGCCAATCAGTTATATAACTTAGATGAAATAGACAAATTCCTAGACACAAACTACCAAAACTACTCAAAAAGAAAGACAATCTGAATAGACCTATAGCAAGTGAAGAGCTCAAAGTAGTAATCAAAGAACACCCACAAAGAAAAGCCCAGGCTCAGACCGCTTCACTGGTGAATTCTACCAAACATTAAAAGAAGAATGAACACCAATTCTTCAGAAGCTATTCCAAAAAACATAAGAGGAGAGAATACCTCATAACTCATCATACAAGGCCACTGTTTTCCTGATACCAAGGCTGGAAGCTATCACAAGAAAAGAAAACCACAGACCAATATCTCATATGAATATATATACAAAAATCATCAATAAAATACTAGCAAACCAAATCTAGAAACATATAAAAGATTTATATACCATGACCAAATGGGATTTGTCCCAGGAATTCAAGGTTGGTTCAACATCTGAAAATCAATTACTATAATACATCATGTCAATAGAATAAAAAGCAAGAATCACATGATCATCTCCATAGATGCAGAAAAAGCATTTGACAAAATCCAATACCATTTTGTGATAAGAACAATCAACAAATGAGGATCAAAAGGGAACTTCTTCAACCTGATAAAATACATCTACAAAAAGCCCACAGCTAAATTTATACCTGATGGTGAAAGACTGAATGCTTTCTCCCTAAGATCAGGAACAAGACGAGGATGTCTGCTCTTACTTCTTTTCAATATTTTATAGTAGAGGTTCTAGCCAGGGCCAACAGGGTGGATTAAAGATGGCCACAAATTCTTTGACATGCATTGAACCATGCCATCTGTATATAGAGATAGTTTTACTTCTTCCTCTACAATCTGGATGCCTCCTATTTATTTATGTCCTGGCTGGCTGTCAACCAGGGGCTGGTTTTTGCTCCTGGAGGCTGCCCACTTTCCTCATCATGCTTTCTACGTGGCCCCTTCCACTCCTTACATTTAAAGTTTTCTGACTTCTCCTTGGAAAAGTGCAAGACCTGCCAGAAAACAGGGACTTAAGCCTGACATCCTTAATAACTATATTAGGACACCGATATGAACGAACTTGGAAGTGGATTTTCCCCAGAAGAGCCCACATTACTTTGTAGCACCTTAGGGTCCTACACCTTAATTTTGGACCCTGAGCATAGAACCCAACTGAGTGAAGTCAGACTTCTGACCTACAGAACTATGAGCACTAGCTTGTACCTTGTGCTGTTTAAGCCACTGAAGTTGTGATGGTTTGTTATGGCAGCAACACAAAACTAATACCCACTCTCCCCTTGTAACTATCCTATAGGATCCTGCCTGTACATCAACGTAGGGGAGGAGAAAAGGTTATTCAGGCCTCAGATGGGGCATTCCTGCTCCTTTAGGAAAACACCTTTCATAGTCTTGTTTGGCCCTAGAACAGCATGGAACAAAGGGTGAAGACAAAGCAAGAAGTTAATCTGATGACAAAGTTACAGAACCAGGATCCTAGGATGGGAGCTGGACCCCAGATCATTCGCTTTGAGGGTATTTCTCCCCTGTGGTTCAGTTGCTCTGTGATGCCAAAACCTTCTGTTACTTTTGGGACACACAACAGCCCTGTGTTAGATGTGTTTTGAGGAGAGAAAGTAGAGGAATGGCATCCATTTCAACCGCTGCTTTAAAAGCAGAGCAGTGCAGGAAATGAACCAGTGAGCAAGTCAATCCAAAGGCAAGACTTGCACAGCACAGGGGTCAGAAACTCGGGCCACTTTACTGGGTATCAAAGGAAGGAGTGACCCCAGACACCAGAGGACACTGGGACATAGAGAAGGAAGATATTTGCATTTTTTTTCAGCTTGTTCTTGCTTTAACATTGTTCTTTTTTTAATAACATTGTAGTCTATGGATGTAATATCTTCTTAATTCTCTCTGAGGATACTAATATAATTCTTTTCTTCTAACTTTAATTTTTAAATTTAATTTAATTTAGATTTAATTTAAATTCTAATTTTTTAACATCTTTATTGGAGTATAATTGCTTTACATTGTTGTGTTAGTTTCTGTTGTATAACAAAGTGAATCAGCTATACGTATACTTATATCCCCATATAAGTAACCCCTCCCTCTTGCATCTCTCTCCCACCCTCCCTATCCCACCCCTCTATGTGGTCACAAAGCACCAAGCTGATCTCCCTGTGCTATGCAGCTGCTTCCCAATAGCTATCTATTTTACATTTGGTAGTGTATATATGTCAATGCCACTCTCTCACTTCGCCCCAGCTCACCCTTCCCCCTCCTTGTGTCCTCAAGTCCATTCTCTACATCTGCATCTTTATTCCTGTCCTGCCCCTAGGTTCTTCAGAACCTTTCTTTTTTTTTTAGATTCCATATATATGTGTTAGCATATGGTATTTGTTTTTCTCTTTCTGACTTACTTCACTCTGTATGACAGACTCTAGGTCCATCTACCTCACTACAAATAACTCAATTTTGTTTCTTTTTATGGCTGAGTAATATTCCATTGTATATATGTGCCACATCTTCTTTATCCAGTCATCTGTCGATGGACACTTAGGTTGCTTCCGTGTCCTGGCTATTGTAAATAGTGCTGCAATGAACACTGTGGTACATGGCTCTTTTTGAATTATGGTTTTCTCAGGGTATATGCCCAGTAGTGGGATTGCTCAGTCATATGGTAGTTCTATTTTTAGTTTTCTAAGGAACCTCCATACTGTTTCCATAGGGGCTGTATCAATTTACATTCCCACCAACAGTGCAAGAGGGTTCCCTTTTCTCCACACCCTCTCCAGCATTTATTATTTGTAGATTTTTTGAAGATGGCCATTCTGACCAGTGTGAGGTGACACCTCATTGTGGTTTTGATTTGCATTTCTCTAATGATTAGTGATGTTGAGCATCCTTTCATGTGTTTCTTGGCAATCTGTATATCTACTTTGGAGAAATATCTGTTTAGGTCTTCTGCCCACTTTTGGATTGGATTTTTTTGGGTTTTGATATTGATATTTTTTGATATTGGGTTTTTTGTTTTTTTTATATTGAATCTGTAGATTGCTTTGGGTAGTATAGTCATTTTCACAAAGTTGATTCTTCCAATCGAAGAACATGGTATATCTCTCCATCTGTTTGTGTCATCTTTAATTTCTTTCATCAGTGTCTTATAGTTTTCTGCATACAGGTCTTTTGTCTCCTCAGGTAGGTTTATTCCTAGGTATTTTATTCTTTTTGTTGCAGTGGTAAATGGGAGTGTTTCCTTAATTTCTCTTTCAGATTTTTCATCATTAGTGTATAGGAATGCAAGAGATTTCTGTGCATTCGATTTTTATCCTGCTACTTTACCAAATTCATTAATCAGCTCTAGTAGTTTTCTGGTAGAGTCTTTAGGATTCTCTATGTATAGTATCATGTCATCTACAAACAGTGACAGTTTTACTTCTTTTCCAATTTGGATTCGTTTTATTTCTTTTTTGTCTCTGATTGCTGTGGCTAAAATTTCCAAAACTATGTTGGATAACAGTGGTGAGAGTGGGCAACCTTGTCTTCTTCCTGATCTTAGTGGAAATGGTTTCAGTTTTTCACCATTGAGAACGACGTTGGTTGTGGGTTTGTCATATATGGCCTTTATTATGTTGAGGTAAGTTCCCTCTATGCTTACTTTCTGGAGAGTTTTTATCATAAATGGGTGTTGAATTTTGTCAAAAGCTTTTTCTGCATCTATTGAGATGATCATATGGTTTTTCTCCTTCAATTTGTTAATATGGTGTATCACATTGATTGATTTGCATATACTGAAAAATTCTTGCATTCCTGGGATAAACCCCACTTGATCATGGTGTATGATCCGTTTAATGTACTGCTGGATTCTGTTTGCTAGTGTTTTGTTGAGGATTTTTGCACCTATATTCATCAGTGATATTGGCCTGTAGTTTTCTTTCTTTGTGACATCTTTGCCTGGTTTTGGTATCAGGGTGATGGTGGCCTCGTAGAATGAGTTGGGGAGTGTTCCTCCCTCTGCTGTATTTTGGAAAAGTTTGAAAAGGATAGGTATTAGCTCTTCTCTAAACGTCTGATAGAATTCACCTGTGAATCCATCTGGTCCTGGGTTTTGTTCATTGGAAGATTTTTAATCACAGTTTTAATTTCAGTGCTTGTGATTGGTCTGTTTATATTTTCTATTTCTTCCTGGTTCAGTCTCAGAAGGTTGTACTTTTCTAAGAATTTGTCCATTTCTTCTCAGTTGTCCATTTTATTGGCATATAGCTGCTGGTAGTAATCTCTCATGATCATTTGCATTTCTGCAGTGTCAGTTGTTACTTCTTTTTCATTTCTAAGTCTGTTGATTTGAGTTTTCTCCCTTTTTTTCTTAATGAGTCTGGCTAATGGTTTATCAATTTTGTTTTTCTTCTCAAAGAACCATCTTTTACTTTTATTGATCTTTGCTGTTGTTTCCTTCATTTATTTCTTATCTGATCTTTATGATTTCTTTCCTTCTGCTAACTTTGGGGGTTTTGTTGTTCTTCTTCTTCTTCTTTCTCTAATTGCTTTAGGTGTAAGGTTAAGTTCTTTATTTGAGATTTTTCTTGTTTCTTGAGGTAGGATTGTATTGCTATAAACTTCCCTCTTAGCACTGCTTTTGCTGCATCCCATAGGTTTTGGGCCATGGTGTTTTCACTGTCAGTTTTTTCTAGGTATTTTATGATTTCCACTTTGATTTCTTCAGTGATCTCTTGGTTACTTAGCAGTGAATTGTTTAGCCTCCATGTGTTTGTGATTTTTTTTTTTCATTTTAACATCTTTATTGGAGTATAATTGCTTTACAATGGTATGCTAGCTTCAGCTTCACAACAAAATGAATCAGTTATATATATACATATGTTCCCATATCTCTTCCCGCTTGCGTCTCCCTCCCTCCCTCCCTCCCTATCCCACCCCTCCAGGCGGTCACAAAGCACCGAGCTGATCTCTCTGTACTATGTGGCTGCTTCCCACTAGCTATCTACCTTACGTTTTGTAGTGTATATATGTCCATGCCTCTCTCACGCTTTGTCACAGTTTACCCTACCCCCTCCCCATAGCCTCAAGTCCATTCTCTAGTAAGTCTGTGTCTTTATTCCTGTTTCACCCCTAGTTTTTTCACGACATTTTTTTTCTTAAATTCCATATATATGTGCTAGCATACGGTATTTTTCTCTCTCTTTCTGACTTACTTCACTCTGTATGACAGACTCTAGGTCTATCCACCTCATTACAAATAGCTCAATTTCGTTTCTTTATGGCTGAGTAATATTCCATTGTATATATGTGCCACATCTTCTTTATCCATTCATCCGATGATGGACACTTAGGTTGTTTCCATCTCTGGGCTATTGTAAATAGAGCTGCAATGAACATTTTGGTACATGACTCTTTTTGAATTATGGTTTTCTCAAGGTATATGCCCAGTAGTGGGATTGCTGGGTCATATGGTAATTCTATTTGTAGTTTTTTAAGGAACCTCCATACTGTTCTCCATAGTGGCTGTATCAATTTACATTCCCACCAACAGTGCAAGAGGGTTCCCTTTTCTCCACACCCTCTCCAGCATTTATTGTTTCTAGATTTTTTGATGATGGCCATTCTGACTGGTGTGAAATGATATCTCATTGTAGTTTTGATTTGCATTTCTCTAATGATTAGTGATGTTGAGCATTCTTTCATGTGTTTGTTGGCAGTCTGTATATCTTCTTTGGAGAAATGTCTATTTAGGTCTTCTGCCCATTTTTTGGATTGGGTTGTTTGTTTTTTTGTTATTAAGCTGCATGAGCTGCTTATAAATTTTGGAGATTAATCCTTTGTCAGTTGCTTCATTTGCAAATATTTTCTCCCATTCTGAGGGTTGTCTTTTGGTCTTGTTTATGGTTTCCTTTGCTGTGCAAAAGCTTTTAAGTTTCATTAGGTCCCATTTGTTTATTTTTGTTTATATTTCCATTTCTCTAGGAGGTGGGTCAAAAAGGATCTTGCTGTGATTTATGTCACAGAGTGTCCTGCCTATGTTTTCCTCTAAGAGTTTGATAGTTTCTGGCCTTACATTTAGGTCTTTAATCCATTTTGAGCTTATTTTTGTGTATGGTGTTAGGGAGTGATCTAATCTCATAATTTTACATGTAGCTGTCCAGTTTTCCCAGCACCACTTATTGAAGAGGCTGTCCTTTCTCCACTGTACATTCCTGCCTCCTTTATCAAAGATAAGGTGACCATATGTGCATGCGTTTATCTCTGGGCTTTCTATCCTGTTCCATTGATCTATATTTCTATTTTTGTGCCAGTACCATACTGTCTTGATTACTGTAGCTCTGTAGTATAATCTGAAGTCAGGAAGCCTGATTCCTCCAGCTCCGTTTTTCGTTCTCAAGATTGCTTTGGCTATTCGGGGTCTTTTGTGTTTCCATACAAATTGTGAGATTTTTTGTTCTAGTTCTGTGAAAAATGCCAGTGGTAGTTTGATAGGGATTGCATTGAATCTGTAGATGGCTTTGGGTAGCAGAGTCATTTTCACAATGTTGACTCTTCCAATCCAAGAACATGGTATATCTCTCCATCTATTTGTATCATCTTTAATTTCTTTCATCAGTGTCTTATAATTTTCTGCATACAGGTCTTTTGTCTCTTTAGGTAGGTTTATTCCTAGATATTTTATTCTTTTTGTTGCAATGGTAAATGGGAGTGTTTTCTTGATTTCACTTTCAGATTTTTCATCCTTAGTGTATAGGAATGCCAGAGATTTCTGTGCATTAATTTTGTATCCTGCTACTTTACCAAATTCATTGATTAGCTCTAGTAGTTTTCTGGTAGCATCTTTAGGATTTTCTATGTATAGTATCATGTCATCTGCAAAGAGTGGCAGCTTTACTTCTTCTTTTCCTATTAGGATTCCTTTTATTTCCTTTTCTTCTCTGATTGCTGTGGCTAAAACTTCCAAAACTATGTTGAATAAGAGTGGTGAGAGTGGGCAACCTTGTCTTGTTCCTGATCTTAGTGGAAATGCTTTCAGTTTTTCACCATTGAGGATGATGTTGGCTGTGGGTTTGTCATATATGGCCTTTCTTATGTTGAGGAAAGTTGCCTCTATGCCTACTTTCTGCATGGTTTTTATCATAAATGGGTTTTGAATTTTGTCAAAAGCTTTTTCTGCATCTGTTGAGATGATCATATGGTCTTTCTCCTTCAATTTGTTAATATGGTGTATCACGTTGATTGATTTGCGTATATTGAAGAATCCTTGCATTCCTGGAATAAACCCCACTTGATCATGGTGTATGATCCGTTTAATGTGCTGTTGGATTCTGTTTGCTAGTATATTTTTGAGGATTTTTGCATCTATGTTCATCAGTGATATTGGCCTGTAGTTTTCTTTCTTTGTGACGTCCTTGTCTGGTTTTGGTGTCAGGGTGATGGTGGCCTCGTAGAATGAGTTGGGGAGTGTTCCTCCCTCTGCTATATTTTGGAAGAGTTTGAGAAGGATAGGTGATAGCTCTTCTCTAAATATTTGATAGAATTCGCCTGTGAAGCCATCTGGTCCTGGGCTTTTGCTTGTTGGAAGATTTTTAATCACAGTTTCAATTTCAGTGCTTGTGATTGGTCTGTTCATATTTTCTATTTTTTCCTGATTCAGTCTTGGCAGGTTGTGCCTTTCTAAGAATTTGTCCATTTCTTCCAGGTTGTCCATTTTATTGGCATAGAGTTGCTTGTAGTAATCTCTCATGATCTTTTGTAGTTCTGCATTGTCAGTTGTTACTTCTCCTTTTTCATTTCTAATTCTATTGATTTGAGTCTTCTCCCTTTTTCTCTTGATGAGTCTGGCTAATGGTTTATCAATTTTGTTTATCCTTTCAAAGAACCATCTTTTAGTTTTATTGATCTTTGCTATCGTTTCCTTCATTTCTTTTTCATTTATTTCTGATCTGATCTTTATGATTTCTTTCCTTCTGCTAACTTCGGGGGTTTTTTGTTCTTCTTTCTCTAATTGCTTTAGGTGCAAGGTTAGGTTGTTTATTCGAGACGTTTCCTGTTTCTTAAGGTAGGATTGTATTGCTATAAACTTCCCTCTTAGAACTGCTTTCGCTGCATCCCATAGATTTTGAGTCGTCGTGTCTCCATTGTCATTTGTTTCTAGGTATTTTTTGATTTCCTCTTTGATGTCTTCAGTGATCACTTCGTTATTAGTGTATCGTTTAGCCTCCATGTGTTTGTATTTTTTACAGATCTTTTCCTGTAATTGATATCTAGTCTCATAGCGTTGTGGTCAGAAAAGATACTTGATACAATTTCAATTTTCTTAAATTTACCAAGGCTTGATTTGTGACCCAAGATATGATCTATCCTGGAGAATGTTCCATGAGCACTTGAGAAAAATGTGTATTCTGTTGTTTTTGGATGGACTGTCCTATAAATATCAATTAAGTCCATCTTGTTTAATGTATCATTTAAAGCTTGTGTTTCCTTATTTATTTTCATTTTGGATGATCTGTCCATTGGTGAAAGTGGGGTGTTAAAGTCCCCTACTATGAACGTGTTACTGTCGATTTCCCCTTTTATGGCTGTTAGTATTTGCCTTATGTATTGAGGTGCTCCTATGTTGGGTGCATAAATATTTACAATTGTTATATCTTCTTCTTGGATCGATCCCTTGATCATTATGTAGTGTCCTTCTTTGTCTCTTCTAATAGTCTTTATTTTAAAGTCTATTTTGTCTGATATGAGAATTGCTACTCCAGCTTTCTTTTGGTTTCCATTTGCATGAAATACCTTTTTCCATCCCCTTACTCTCAGTCTGTATGTGTCTCTAGGTCTGAAGTGGGTCTCTTGTAGACAGCAAATATATGTGTCTTGTTTTTGTATCCATTCAGCCAATCTGTGTCTTTTGGTGGGAGCATTTAGTCCATTTACATTTAAGGTAATTATCGATATGTATGTTCCCATTCCCATTTTCTTAATTGTTTTGGGTTCGTTATTGTAGGTCTTTTCCTTCTTTTGTGTTTCCTGCCTAGAGAAGTTCCTTTAGCATTTGTTGTAAAGCTTGCTTGGTGGCGCTGAATTCTCTTAGCTTTTGCTTATCTGTAAAGGGTTCAATTTCTCTGTCAAATCTGAAGGAGATCCTTGCTTGGTAGAGTAATCTTGGTTGTAGTTTTTTTCCTTTCATCACTTTAAATATGTCCTGCCACTCCCTTCTTGCTTGCAGAGTTTTGCTGAAAGATCAGCTGTTAATCTTATGGGGATTCCCATGTATGTTATTTGTTGCTTTTCCCTTGTTGCTTTTAACATTTTTTTTCTTTGAATTTAATTTTTGATAGTTTGATTAATATGTGTCTTGGCATGTTTCTCCTCGGATTAATCCTGTATGGGACTCTCTGCACTTCCTGGACTTGATTGACTATTTCCTTTCCCATATTAAGGAAGTCTTCAACTATAATTTCTTCAAATATTTTCTCAGTCCCTTTCTGTTTCTCTTCTTATTCTGGAGTCCCTATAATTCAAATGTTGGTGCGTTTAATGTTGTCCCAGAGGTCTCAGAGACTGTCTTCAATTCTTTTCATTCTTTTTTCCTTATTCTGCTCTGCAGTAGTTATTTCCACTATTTTATCTTCCAGGTCACTTCTCCGTTCTTCTGCTTCCGTTATTCTGCTATTGATTCCTTATAGAGAATTTTTAATTTCATTTATTGTGTTGTTCATCATTGTTTGTTTGCTCTTTATTTCCTCTAGGTCCTTGTTAAACGTTTCTTGTATTTTCTCTATTCTATTTCCAAGATTTTGGATTATCTTTACTGTCATTACTCTGAATTCTCTTTCAGGTAGACTGCCTATTTCCTCTTCATTGGTTTGGTCTGGTGGGTTTTTACGTCGCTTCTTTTCTGCTGCGTATTTCTCTGTCTTCTCATTTTGCTTATCTAACTGTGTTTGGGGTCTCCTTTTCACAGGCTGCAGGCTCATAGTTCCCATTGTTTTTGGTGTCTACCCCCAGTGGGTAAGGTTTTTTCAGTGGGTTGTGTCGGCTTCCTGGTGGAGGGGACTGGTGCCTGTGCTCTGATGGATGAGGCTGGATCTTGTCTTTCTGGTAGGCAGGACCACGTCCAGTGGTGTGTTTTGGCATGTCTGTGTACTTATTATGATTTTAGGCAGCCTCTCTGCTAATGGGTGGGGTTGTGTTCGTGTTTTGCTAGTTGTTTGGCATGGGGTGTCCAGCACTGGAGCTTGCTTGTCATTGAGTGGAGCTGGGTCTTAGTGTTGAGATGAAAGTCTCTGGGAGAGCTATCGTCTATTGATATTACGTGGGGTCGGGAGGTCTCTGGTGGTCCAGTGTCCTGAACTCAGCTCTCCCACCTCAGAGGTTCAGGCCTGACACCCGGCTGGAGCACCAAGACCCTGTTAGCCACATGACCCAGAAGAAAAGGCAGACAAAAAAGAAATAAAAATAAAATAAAGTTATAAAAAAATTTAAAATATATTATTAAAATTAAAAATTTTTTTAATTAAGAAAAAAGTAGAGAGCAACCAAACCAATAAACATATCCACCAATGATAGCAAGCACTAAAAACTATACTAACATAAACATAAAACTGAGAAACTAGTCAGTCTCATACAGCAATCCCCAAGTCTGCAGTTGCTCCCAAATTCCACTGCCTCAATTTGGGGATGATTCGTTGTCTATTCAGGTATTCCACAGATGCAGGGTACCTCAAATTGATTGTGGGGATTTAATCTGCTGCTCCTGTGGCTGCACAGAGAAGTTTCCCTTTCTCTTCTTTGTTCACACAGCTCCTGGGGTTCAGCTGTGGATTTGGCCCTGCCTCTGCATGTAGGTCACCCTCTGGCATCTGTTCCCCGCCCAGAGAGGACGGGGTTAAAGGAGAAGTTGATTAGGGGGTATGGCTCACTTAGGCCAGGGAGAGGGAGGCGTACGGAATTCAGGGCAAGCCTGCAGCAGCAGAGGCCAGTGTGACATGGCACCAGCCTGAGGTGCACTGTGTGTTCTCCCGGGGAAGCTGTCCCTGGATCATGGGACCCTGGCAGTGGCGGGCTGCACAGCCTCCTGAGAGGGGAGGTGTGGATAGTGACCTGTGCTTGCACACAGGCTTTTTGATGGTGGCAGCAGCAGCCTTAGCATTTCATGCCCATCTCTGGTGTCTGCGCTGATAGCCGCGGGTCGCACCTATCTCTGCAGCTCATTTAGGCGGCACTCTGAATCCCCTCTCCTCATGCACCCCGAAACAGTGGTCTCTTGCCTCTTAGGCAGGTCCAGAGTTTTCCCTGGACTCCCTCCCGGCTAGCTGTGGTGTACTAGCCCCCTTCAGGCTGTGTTCACGCAGCCAACCCCAGTCCTCTCCCTGGGATCTGACCTCCAAAGCCTGAGCCTCAGCTCCCAGCCCCGCCCGCCCCGGCGGGGGAGCAGACAAGCCTCTCGGGCTGGTGAGTGCTGGTCGGCACCGATCCTCTGTGCGGGAATCTCTCCGCTTTGCCCCCCGCACCCCTGTTGCTGCGCTCTCCTCCGTGGCTCCGAAGCTTCCCCCCTCTGCCACCCGCAGTCTCCACCCGCGAAGGGGCTTCCTAGTGTGTGGAAACCTTTCCCCCTTCACAGCTCCCTCCCAGAGGTGCAGGTCCCGTCCTTATTCTTTTGTCTCTGTTTTTTCTTTTTCTTTTGCCCTACCCAGGTACATGGGGGGTTTCTTGCCTTTTGGGAAGTCTGAGGTCTTCTGCCAGCATTCAGTAGATGTTCTATAGGAGTTGTTCCACATGTAGATGGTTTTTGATGTATTTGTGGGGAAGAAGGTGATCCCCATGTCTTACTCCTCCACCTCCTTGAAGGTCCTTCTAAATTCTAATTTTTAATTAAAATTTTTTTTGTTCTTTCACATGTTTGTTTTTCATTGAGGTAAAATTGACATAAAACACTATATTAGTTTCAGGTGTACAGTACAATGATTCCATATTTGTATATATTGTGAAATGATCACAAGTCTAGTTAACATCTGTCCCCATAAGTAGCTATAAAATTTTTTTTCCAATTATAATTTAATTTAAACATTGTTTAATGTTCCCTGAGCTGTGTCTACTTTCTGCAGAGCCAATAGTTCTGTTTGTCATCTTCGTCCATGCTAGCAGTCTCCCTCAATGTCAGGCCATCCTTGGCTTTAGCCAAGATGAATGGACAGAGGACCAGATGGGGAAAGACCATGGCCCAGCCGTCACTGGCAGCTGAGTGTTCGGGGAAGCGACCATGGGCTTCATGGCCATAGATGGCGCCCACTGCCCTTGCTCGGACTCCCGGGTGTGGGTCAGGGCCCAGCCGGGCAGAACTGCCTTCCCTTTGTTGCTTTAGTGTCCGATTGGTGACCTGAGCCACCTCAAGCTTAGCTGTCTCTCCACTGGTCCCAACTCCCACTTTAGGGGCCCCTCATCGAAGACTGACTATCGGATGATGAAAGGGACCATCTTGTCTCCAGATTCACCCATGATTGAGATCCCTGCATCTCTAACCCTAACGTAACCTCAACCCCAACCTGCACAGGAATCACACAGGCTGTGAGAATCCTGAGCCGCTCGGCCAGCCTCAGATGGAACGAGGCTGAACGGGATTCTATGTGACCTTTTTTGGGATCCCAAGTTGTGGCTGAGGATCCCAGAGGTTCAAAGAATGGGGCAGGAGGAAGCCTCCTGGACTGGAGCACCATAGCTGTAGCAAGCTATGGTGGGTCGTGGTGCTGTGGTCCCTCTCCTGCCCCTGGACATCCCAGCTGCAGCCACAGCCAAGGCTTCTGAAACCAGGACCACTGCAGAGGTACCACCCTTCCTGCAAACCTTCCAGACACACAGGAACCTGAATCCCCACTCCCTGCACAGGCATGCATGAGCACAGACACACACACACATGGGCATGGACACACTCACATGCACACACATGCTCACTCATACGTATACACACTCACATGTGCACACATATGCATACACACACATCTCCACCACCACAGCTGCCATGTGGCCTTAATATGGCATCACCCTGAATTCGTCTCTTGACTGTTGTATTAATGTCCCAGGGCTATCATAACAAAGTACCAAAACAGGGCAGCTTAAAACAACAGAAATTCATTCTCTCACGTTCTGGAGGCCGGGACATGCTGCCTCCAGAAGCTCGAGGGTAGGGTCCTTCCTTGTCTTCTGGTGATTACTGGCATTCCTGGGTTGTGGCTACATGTCACCAGTCTCATGTCACCTTCTCCTCTATGTGTCTATGTTTCTCCTCTCTGTCTCTTTTAAGAACACTTGTCGTTGGATTAAGGCCACCCAGAAAATCCAGGATGATCTCATCTGAAGATCCTCAACTGAATTACACTTGGAAGAGACCCTTTTCCAGAGTTATGGTCTCCTGTTCGGGGCATTAGCGTGGCACTTGCTGGGGCCACCTTCACAGAGCACAGCAGCGTCTGCACAGCGGTGGGGCCAGAGTGAGGGACAGGGCTCAGTCCCACAGCCCACCACTAACTCACAGCTGCCCAAGGCAGCTGTCCTCACACCGGATAGAAGGTGGCCACCCACCTGGACAAGGAGACCTTCTCCAAGATGGTCACGGGGACATCCCTGCTGAGCTCTGGAGTCAGGCTGCCCCTTCCTCGCTTCCCTGTGCCGGCGTTGCCAGAAGAGCACAGAAGCCAACCCCAGAGCCAGCCAAGGTGTCCTCCAAGCCCAGAAGTGCCCAAGGACCAGGGCCCACCCTGCTCCAGCAGGGTCATCAGTGCTGCCCCAACGGGGGCCCAGAGGAGGGTGCCCTCTGTGCACCCCAGCCTTCCCAGCTCCGGATGGAGAGTGCCTGCCCTGTCCCCCAGGGGTCTCTCTTCAGGTGAAGAGAACCTGAAACCTGCCCAGCGGCGTACCCCCTGCCCGGGGTCTCCTGCTCCTGAAACAGTAGCCACACTGGGCCCACCCTCACACTTGTCCCTGGATTGGGGGGTCCTGCTCACTTTCCAGGGGGGCCAGCTGACATAGTCAGGGCGCCTCAGGGCATTCAGGTGAGGGTGGAGCTTAGAAAGATGGAGGGAGGTGTGCACACATGCGTGTGTGTGTGTGTGTGTCCCCGTGTGTGTGTAAGTGTGTCTGTGTGGTGGGGGCAGGATGTAAGTGAGGGGCTCAAAGAGAGCTGGACCCCTACTTGGTAGAAAGTCGACAGATTTGAAAAATCAGGAAGTAGCCATGTAAACATGTTATTCAATGATATGGGGTCAATACCAGCAGAACTGGCTTCAAGAGTGAAAGTGAGGAATTGTAGGAGGGGACCTGTGAAAGGGCTGCTTTGACTCTTAAAATTCTCTGCATGTGTAACTGATAGAAAGGACAATTAACTTTTTAAAGAAATAAGGTTTTTTTTTTAACCTAGGAAAATATCAAGCTAAAGCCAGAGTAGAGACTGAGAAATTTCAGCAAAAGTTCAGGAAGCGGGGTGGATTGTGCAGGGACGGCATCAGCCTGAATCTTCATCTCACACGCACGCGCCGGGACCGTGTGAATCCTGAATTAACATCAATTCTAGGTAAAAACTGTTCATGCCCTCAGTATGGGCAGCTTCAAGCCAAGTCCCCTCCTCCCTCACCCCTTTTAACTAACTCTCCTCCCCTAAATTATGGGACCACCTGTATTCATTCCCTACTGCTGCTGTACCAAATTACCACAAATCTAGTGTCTTAAACTAACACAGAGTTCCGGGCTCCAGATCTCAGTGCCTGGGGCAGCGTTTCTACGCACAGCCCGCCGCCGCCGCCATCTTGAATTGCAGTGTTGCGCGTGGCGCTTCAGCTCACGCCCCGGAGCTGAGGTGCTGGGCGCCGCCGTTTTGCACTAGGAGCTCTGGTGTGAAGGGCCGGGTGAGAGGCCTCTGCACGCGGCCCCCTCTAAGCAAGAGCAACCAGACTAAGCACCAAGAAAAAGAAAAAAGGGTCCTTCGTCAGGAGGGAAGTGTCATCCTCGAAGATAGGAGTCCTTGAATCTGGCATCAGAGTCATTTTGGAGAATTGGTTAAAAACACTGCCCCATTTCCTCTGGACTCAGGTCCAGAAGTAGCTGGAGATGACAGAAATATTAAGAAAAATACTCGCTGGGACCTTGAAGATGGCGGAAGAGTAAGACGCGGAGATCGCCTTCCTCCCCACGGATACACCAGAAATACATCCACACGTGGAACAACTCCTACAGAACTCCTACTGAAGGCTGGCAGAAGACCTCAGACCTCCCAAAAGGCAAGAAACTCCCCACGTAACTGGGTAGGGCAAAAGAAAAAACAGAGACAAAAGAATAAGGACGGCACCTGCACCAGTGGGAGGGAGCTGTGAAGGAGGAAAAGTTTCCACACACTAGGAAGCCCCTCCGCGGGCGGAGACTGCGGGAGGCAGAGGGGGGAGTTTCGGGACCGCGGAGTAGTGCACAGCGACGGGTGCGGAGGGCAAAGCGGGGAGATTCCTGCACAGACGATCGGTGCCGACCGGCACTCACCAACCCGAGAGGCTTGCTGCTCACCCACCGGGGCGGGCGGGGCTGCGAGCTGAGGCTCGGGTTTTGGTTTTGGACGGAGCTCAGGGAGAGGACTGGGGTTGGCGGCTTGAACGTAGCCTGAAGGGGTTAGTGCACCACGACTAGCCGGGAGGGAGTTCGGGGAAAAGCCTGCACCGGCCGAAGAGGCAAGAGACTTTTTCTTCCCTCTTTGTCTCCTGGTGCGCGAGGAGAGGGGTTTAAGAGCGCTGCTTAAAGGAACTCCAGAGACGGGCGCGAGCCGCGGCTGAGGGCGCGAGCCCCCGAGACGGGCGCGAGCCGCGGCTGAAAGCGCAAACCCCAGAGACGGGCGCGAGCCGCGGCTGAGGGCGCGAGCCCCCGAGACGGGCGCGAGCCGCGGCTGAAAGCGCGAACCCCAGAGACGGGCGCGAGCCGCGGCTAAAACCGCGGACCCCAGAGACGGGCGGGAGACGCTAAGGCTGCTGCTGCCGCCACCAAGGGGCCTGTGTGCGAGCACAGGTCACTCTCCACACCCCTCTTCCGCGGAGCCTGTGCAGCCCGCCACTGCCAGGTTCCCGGGATCCAGGGACAACTTCCCCGGGACAGCGCACGGCGGGCCTCAGGCTGGTGCAACGTCACGCCGGCCTCTGCCGCAACGTCACGCTGCCTCTGCCGCCCGCAGGCCGGCCCCGCACGCAGTGCCCCTCCTTCCCCCATCCCCCAACCCCCGGCCTGAGTGAGCCGGAGGCCCCGAATCAGCGGCTCCTTTAACCCCGTCCTGTCTGAGCGAAAAAACAGACGCCCTCCAGCGACCTACACGCAGAGGCAGGGCCAAATCCAAAGCTGAGCTCCTGAGAGCTGTGAAAACAAAGAAGAGAAAGGGAAATATCTCCCAGCAGCCACAGAAGCAGCGGATTAAAGCTCCACAATCAACTTGATATACCCTGCATCTGTGGAATACCTGAATAGACAAGGAATGATCCCAAATTGAAGAGGGGGAATTTAGGAGCGAGATCTATGATTTTTTTCCCTTTTCCTCTTTTTGTGAATGTGTACGTGTATGCTTCTGTGTGAGATCCTGTCTGTATACTCTTGCTTCCACCATTTGTCCTAGGGCTCTATCCGTCCATGACTTTTTTTTAAAAATTCTTTTTCTTAATAATTAAGTTTAATTGTAATAACTTTATTATACTTTACCTTCGTTCTTTCTTTCTTTCCTTCCTTCCTTCCCTCCTTTAGACAACGAATCACCCCAAATTGAGGAGGTGGTCTCAGGGAGCAGGATTTATGATTTTTCCCCCTTTACCTCTTTTTGTGAAGGTGTATGTGTATGCTTCTGTGTAAGATTTTCTCTGTATAGCTTTGCTTCCAACATTTGTCCTAAGGTTCTATCCGTCCCTTTTTTTTTTTTTTCTAAATATTTTTTAATTCAATAACTATATTATACTTTATTTTATTTTTACTGTATCATCTTTCTTTCTGTCTTTTTTCCTTCTTTCCCTCCTTCCTTCCTTCCTCCCTCCCTCCCTCCCTCCCTCCTTTCTTTCCTTCTTTGCTTCTTTCTTCCTTCCTTCCTTTCCTCCTTTCCTTCTTTCTTTACTCATACTTCTACTAATTCTCCCTACTTTTTCTCCCTTTTATTCTGAGCTGTGTGGATGAAAGGCTCTTGGTGCTCCAGCCAGGAGTCAGGGCTCTGCCTCTGAGGTAGGAGAGCCAACTTCAGGACACTGGTCAACAAGAGACCTCCCAGCTCCACATAATATTAAACGGTGGAAATATCCCAGAGACCTCCATCTTAACACCAGCACCCAGCTTCACTCAACGACCAGCAAGCCACAGTGCTGGACAACCTATGCCAAACAACTAGCAAAACAGGAACACAACCCCACCCATTAGCAGAGAGGCTGCCTAAAATCATAATAAGGCCACAGACACCCCAAAACACACCACCAGACGTGAACCTGCCCACTAGAGAGACAAGATCCAGCCTCATCCAGCACAACACAGGCACTAGTCCCCTCCACCAGGAAGCCTACACAACCCACTGAAACAACCTTGGCCACTGGAGACAGACATCAAAAACAACGGGGACTACGAAAGTGCAGCCTGCAAAAAGGAGACCCCAAACACAGTAAGATAAGCAAAATGAGAAGACAGAAAAACACACAGCAGATGAAGGAGCAAGATAAAAACCCACCAGACCTAACAAATGAAGAGGAAATAGGCAATCTACCTGAAAAAGAATTCAGAATAATGATAGTAAGGATGATCCGAAATCTTGGAAGTAGAATGGACAAAATGCAAGAAACAGTTAACAAGGACCTACAAGAACTAAAGATGAAACAAGCAACGATGAACAGCGCAATAAATGAAATTAAAATCACTCTAGATAGGATCAATAGCAGAATAACTGAGGCAGAAGAACGGATAAGTGACCTGGAAGATAAAGTAGTGGAAATAACTACTGCAGAGCAGAATAAAGAAAAAAGAATGAAAAGAACTGAGGACAGTCTCAGAGACCTCTGGGACAACATGAAACGCACCAACATTCGAATTATAGGGGTTCCAGAAGAAGAAGAAAGAAAGAAAGGGACTGAGAAAATATTTGAAGAGATTATAGTTGAAAACTTCCCTAATATGGGAAAGGAAATAGTTAATCAAGTCCAGGAAGCACAGAGGCTCCCATACAGGATAAATACAAGGAGAAACACGCCAAGACACATATTAATCAAACTGTCAAAAATTAAATACAAAGAAAGCATATTAAAAGCAGCAAGGGAAAAACAACAAATAACACACAAGGGAATCCCCATAAGGTTAACAGCTGATCTCTCAGCAGAAACCCTACAAGCCAGAAGGGAGTGGCAGGACATACTGAAAGTGATGAAGGAGAATAGCCTGCAACCAAGACTACTCTACCCAGCAAGGATCTCATTCACATTTGATGGAGAAATTAAAACCTTTACAGACAAGCAAAAGCTGAGAGAGTTCAGCACCACCAAACCAGCTTTACAACAAAAGCTAAAGGAACTTCTCTAGACACGAAACACAAGAGAAGGAAATGACCTATAGTAGCGAACCCAAAACAATATATAAAATGGAAATAGGAACATACATATCGATAATTACCTTAAATGTAAATGGACTAAATGCTCCCACCAAAAGACACAGATTGGCTGAATGGATACAAAAACAAGACCCTTATATATGCTGTCTACAAGAGACCCACTTCAGAACTAGAGACACATACAGACTGAAAGTAAGGGGATGGAAAAAGATATTCCATGCAAATGGAAACCAAAAGAAAGCTGGAGTAGCAATTCTCATATCAGACAAAATAGACTTTAAAATAAGGACTATTAAAAGGGACAAAGAAGGACACTACATAATGATCAAGGGATCGATCCAAGAAGAAGATATAACAATTGTAAATATTTATGCACCCAACATAGGAGCACCTCAATACATAAGGCAAATACTAACAACCATAAAAGGGGAGATCAACAGTAACACATTCATAGTAGGGGACTTTAACACCCCACTTTCACCCATGGACAGATCATCCAAAATGAAAATAAATAAGGAAACACAAGCTTTAAATGATACATTAAACAAGATGGACTTAATTGATATTTGTAGGACACTCCATCCAAAAACAACAGAATACACATTTTTCTCAAGTGCTCATGGAACATTCTCCAGGATAGATCATATCTTGGGTCACAAATCAAGCCTTGGTAAATTTAAGAAAACTGAAATTGTATCAAGTATCTTTTCCGACCACAACGCCATGAGACTAGATATCAATTACAGGAAAAGATCCGTAAAAAATACAAACACATGGAGGCTAAACAATACACTACTTAATAATGAAGTGATCACTGAAGAAATCAAAGAGGAAATAAAAAAATACCTAGAAACAAATGACAATGGAGACACAACGACCCAAAACCTATGGGATGCAGCAAAAGCAGTTCTAAGGGGGAAGTTTATAGCAATACAAGCCCACCTTAAGAAGCAGGAAACATCTCGAATAAACAACCTAACCTTGCACCTCAAGCAATTAGAGAAAGAAGAACAAAAAAACCCCAAAGCTAGCAGAAGGAAAGAAATCATAAAAATCAGATCAGAAATAAATGAAAAAGAAATGAAGGAGACGATAGCAAAGATCAATAAAACTAAAAGCTGGTTCTTTGAGAAGATAAACAAAATAGATAAACCGCTAGCCAGACTCATCAAGAAAAAAAGGGAGAAGACTCAAATCAATAGAATTAGAAATGAAAAAGGAGAAGTAACAACTGACACTGCAGAAATAAAAAAAATCATGAGAGATTACTACAAGCAACTCTATGCCAATAAAATGGACAATCTGGAAGAAATGGACAAATTCTTAGAAATGCACAACCTGCCAAGACTGAATCAGGAAGAAATAGAAAATATGAACAGACCAATCACAAGCACTGAAATTGAAACTGTGATTAAAAACCTTCCAACAAACAAAAGCCCAGGACCAGATGGCTTCACAGGTGAATTCTATCAAACGTTTAGAGAAGAGCTAACACCTATCCTTCTCAAACTCTTCCAAAATATAGCAGAGGGAGGAACACTCCCAAATTCCTTCTACGAAGCCACCATCACCTTGATACCAAAACCAGACAAGGATGTCACAAAGAAAGAAAACTACAGGCCAATATCACTGATGAACATAGATGCAAAAATCCTCAACAAAATACTAGCAAACAGAATCCAACAGCACATTAAAAGGATCATACACCATGATCAAGTGGGGTTTATTCCAGGAATGCAAGGATTCTTCAATATACGCAAATCTATCAATGTGATAAACCATATGAACAAATTGAAGGAGAAAAACCATATGATCATCTCAATAGATGCAGAGAAAGCTTTCGACAAAATTCAACACCCATTTATGATAAAAACCCTCCAGAAAGTAGGCATAGAGGGAACTTTCCTCAACATAATAAAGGCCATATATGACAAGCCCACAGCCAACATCATCCTCAATGGTGAAAAACTGAAAGCATTTCCACTAAGATCAGGAACAAGACAAGGTTGCCCACTCTCACCACTCTTATTCAACATAGTTTTGGAAGTTTTAGCCACAGCAATCAGAGAAGAAAAGGAAATAAAAGGAATCCAAATCGGAAAAGAAGAAGTAAAGCTGTCACTGTTTGCAGATGACATGATACTATACATAGAGAATCCTAAAGATGCTACCAGAAAACTACTAGAGCTAATCAATGAATTTGGTAAAGTAGCAGGATACAAAATTAATGCACAGAAATCTCTGGCATTCCTATATACTAATGATGAAAAATCTGAAAGTGAAATCAAGAAAACACTCCCATTTACCATTGCAACAAAAAGAATAAAATATCTAGGAATAAACCTACCTAAGGATACGAAAGACCTGTATGCAGAAAATTATAAGACACTGATGAAAGAAATTAAAGATGATACAAATAGATGGAGAGATATACCATGTTCTTGGATGGGAAGAATCAACATTGTGAAAATGACTCTACTACCCAAAGCAATCTACAGATTCAATGCAATCCCTATCAAACTACCACTGGCATTTTTCACAGAACTAGAACAAAAAATTTCGCAATTTGTATGGAAACACAAAAGACCCCGAATAGCCAAAGCAATCTTGAGAACGAAAAAAGGAGCTGGAGGAATAAGGCTCCCTGACTTCAGACTATATTACAAAGCAACAGTAATCAAGACAGTATGGTACTGGCACAAAAACAGAAAGAGAGATCAGTGGAACAGGATAGAAAGCCCAGAGATAAACCCACGCACATATGGACACCTTATCTTTGATAAAGGAGGCAGGAATGTACAGTGGAGAAAGGACAGCCTCTTCAATAAATGGTGCTGGGAAAACTGGACAGGTACATGTAAAAGTATGAGATTAGATCACTCCCTAACACCATACACAAAAATAAGCTCAAAATGGATTAAAGACCTAAATGTAAGGCCAGAAACTATCAAACTCTTAGAAGAAAACATAGGAAGAACACTCTATGACATAAATCACAGCAAGATCCTTTCTGACCCACCTCCTAGAGTAATGGAAATAAAAACAAAAATAAACAAATGGGACCTAATGAAACTTCAAAGCTTTTGCACAGCAAAGGAAACCATAACCAAGACCAAAAGACAACCCTCAGAATGGGAGAAAACATTTGCAAATGAAGCAACTGACAAAGGATTAATCTCCAAAATTTACAAGCAGCTCATGCAGCTCAATAACAAAAAAACAAACAACCCCATCCAAAAATGGGCAGAAGACCTAAATAGACATTTCTCCAAAGAAGATATACAGAATGCCAACAAACACATGAAAGAATGCTCAACATCATTAATCATTAGAGAAATGCAAATCAAAACTACAATGAGATATCATCTCACACCAGTCAGAATGGCCATCATCAAAAAATCTAGAAACAATAAATGCTGGAGAGGGTGTGGAGAAAAGGGGACACTCTTGCACTGCTGGTGGGAATGTGAATTGGTTCAGCCACTGTGGAGAACAGTATGGAGGTTCCTTAAAAAACTACAAATAGAATTACCATATGACCCAGCAATCCCACTACTTGGCATATACCCTGAGAAAACCAAAATTCAAAAAGAGTCATGTACCAAAATGTTCATTGCAGCTCTATTTACAATAGCCAGGACATGGAAACAACCTAAGCGCCCATCATCGGATGAATGGATAAAGAAGATGTGGCACATATACACAATGGAATATTACTCAGCCTTAAAAAGAAATGAAATTGAGCTATTTGTAATGAGATGGATAGACCTAGAGTCTGTCATACAGAGTGAAGTAAGTCAGAAAGAAAAAGACAAATACCGTATGCTAACACATATATATGGAATTTAAGGGAAAAAAATGTCATGAAGAACCTAGGGGTAAGATAGGAATAAAGACGCAGACCTACTGGAGAACGGACTTGAGGGTATGGGGAGGGGGAGGGGTGAGTTTTGACAGGGCGAGAGAGAGTCATGGACATATACACACTAACAAACGTAGTAAGGTAGATAGCTGGGGGGAAGCAGCCGCAAGGCACAGGGATATTAGCTCGGTGCTTTGTGACAGCCTGGAAGGGTGGGATGGGGAGAGTGGGAGGGAGGGAGACGCAAGAGGGAAGACATATGGGAACATATGTATATGTATAGCTGATTCACTTTGTTATAAAGCAGAAACTAACACACCATTGTAAAGCAATTATACCCCAATAAAGATGTTTAAAAAAAAAAAAAAAGAGAAAAAAAAAAAAAAATAACACAAATTGATTATTTTACAGTCTGGAGCTCAGAAATGCAAAATCAGATTCAGGGGGCTAAAATCAAGGTGTCAGCAGGGCTGCATTCCTCCAGGGAGCGTCCATCTCCTTGCCTTTTCCCACTTCCAGAGGCCACCTGCATTCAGGATAATGCAGGACACCCCCCGCCCCGTCCCAAGATCCTTAACTTAATCACACATGCGAAGACCCTTTTGCCGCGTAAGGTCACATGCATGGGCTCCAGGAATTAGGCCACGGACATCTTTTGGGGGCCATGATTCAGTGCACCACAGTCTGGTGGTTGTAAATTTGACACCCTAAGAGGCGCAGGAGGAGGGGGCCGTGAGCGGAGGAATGCAGGCGGCCTCTAGAAGCTGGAAAAGGCAAGAAAACGTGTCTTCCCCTCAGAGCCCCAAGAAGGATTCACTTTGGACTTCTGACCTCCAGAACTGTAAGGAGAATAAATCTGTGTTATTTTAAGCCGCTATGTTTGTGGCAATTTGTGTATTGTGTCCAGGTCTTAAATTTATCACAGAGACCAAATGATCACCCAGAGAGGCTTATGCCGTTGAAAGAAGAGTTTTAATCGTCCCAGTTCCCCTGGAGACAGAGGCACAGCGCCTGCCACACGAGGGGGTGGGGAAGCGGACCGACAAAGCAGCTGGGATGCGCCATTATGACCGTGGTGGCAGGAAGAGCCTACAGGAAACGTCCCCTCTGGGTCAGTGGTCAGGGGCCCAAGAAAGCTAGTCTGCAGTGAAGACAAACCACGTGGGTCATTAGTCTCGGCCTGTGATTCAGCAGACGAATGGAGAGGGTGGGAGTAACAGACGTCCGAGAGCCAATACAGAATTGGCCATGATTAATACATAATTAATACAATCTGCCCAGGGGCCCAGGACACAAATGCACCCCCCCTGGAAGCACCCTTCCTGCAGTTGACATGGACACTGAGGAGAGACTGAGAACAAAGAAGAAACGAGAGAGGCAGGATGGGACCAATGCCCGTGGGGTCCCTGAGTCCTGGGTCCCCCAAGACCAGAAGCCACTCAGCCTGTGGGCACTGCGAGCAGGGTCATGCGTCCAGTCCTGAGCCCAGCGGGGTGTCCAGGCGTCTTGGACATCTGACAACATGCCTGAGACTGGCTCCTGGGAGCCACGGTCCCCCCAGCTTGGACAGGGCATCACCGCACAGGAGGGCAGAGGTGACAGGCCAACCGGCTGGGTTGAAAGTGGTCAGTGGATCACACCTTAGTGACAGGAGCCGGGCTCTCACAGCCAGAAGTGACCCTGGAAAAGCAAACCCCAAACAGAACTGCTCTGGTTGGTCCCACCCTGCAGACAGCAGGGGAGGTGGAGGGTCCCAGGATATTCCCGGGATTCTCACACCGTCTCAGCGGCATGTCCGGAATTCAGCCCGTGACCAGCCGCCGGGCAGAAAGAATTATGACTTGCGAGTCTGGAGAGCGAGACGCAGCCCCAGGCTCCCCCCTCTGCAGCCCCGCCACCAGCCAAAGACGTTTGGGGTGAGAAGTTCAGGACGCATTTCAACTGCGAAGACCAAGGTGATTTAGAAGGCAAAACATTGGCAATTGTGTCAGATTTCCACACCTTCACCCAGCAGGTCCGGCGTCCTCACTCCCCACACCGCACGGCTGGCCTGGGGTGGGGGGCTCCTGTCCGCAGGCTAGAGCCCCCCGCAGCCCCCAGCTCCCTCGGCCCTACCGGAGCCGTCCTCGGACTCGATCCCGGCTGGGCCACCCGGGGTGCCTGCGGTCTCAAAGCTCTGGCAGGGCCTGGAGCACACACTGCCCCCATTGTACACGGGCCTGGGCTGGCCAGAGGCCAGACTCGGCCCCGCTGCAGCACATGTTTTAAATCCCACCACTTACGTATTTGGTTTGGTAGCTTTAGGTTGATGATGTACTGAATTTCACTTCGATATTCAGTTTGAATGAACTGAAAGGAAAACACAGATATGAAACAGTGCCTGGCCGGGCTCAAGGTGGGGGACAGGTGTTTCCTATCTGGATATCCCTCTGCATCTGATCCATCGGCAGCCCTCCCGAGGCCTTGGGAGCTCGGTGTGCCCTGAGGCAGTTTCTTTTAAACAGCTTTGTGATGGACATGCAGTCAGGGCCCAGCTGGGCACCCCTTGGGGCAGCCCTCTCTTGGGTCTTTTAAATACAGCAGAGTTAGCGGGAGGGCTAACTCTTGTCACATAAATTGTCTGAACCCAGGGTTAGCGATTTGTGACCATGAAATGCTCCAGCTCCCACTGCAGGGACAAGCAAGGGAACAACCGTCTGCAGACAAAGTGAGAGATTCCCACCAAAATTCACCCTGCCTTCCTTCCAGAATCCCACTCTACACTTGTGCAAAAGTGAGTTTTTAAAAAGAGGTAATAAAAGGACAGAAGAGCAGAATAACATGATTAGCAGGTAAACCCACATGTTTCAGAGGAATTGCTTTTGCTCTGGTGGCAGATGAGAGCAAGGCCTGGCCTCCGGACCGTGACGGCCGTTTGCCTTGGAGGGGCCTGTGCAGTCCTCCCCCTGGGTCCAGGCCTGAGCCCAGGCCAATGTCCTGGTGCAACAGGGTGTCACTCCTATGGCCTCAGCCCTTCTGAGTTTTGTCCCTCGTCAGCCACTGGGATGGCTCCCTGGGCGTGTGACCATGAAATCACACAGCACCCCACGCTCGGAAGGGGGCCCTGCACATGGTGGTCAGTGCTCTGCCATCACTGTCCTGAGATTCTTCACAATTTCCTTTGAACTTGTGTTTGGTGAACAAAGTCTAGTGGGACAAAGGAGTGCACTGCTCCCCAGCCCAATGACCTGACCAGGAGGGCTGGGGGCAGGTAAGTCGCAGGGTGGGCCCAGGCTCCTGTGAGGGTCTGCACATGTAATAAAAAAAACACTAACAGGTCAAGAGAGAAACCACAGAAAAAGGGTTTTTTTCCTGCTTTTTGAACAAGGGGCTCTGTGTTTTCATTTGGCACTGAGGCCTGCCAGTTACATAGCTGGCCAAGCTCAGTGACCTGGGGTCCACCCTGGATGCAGAGGAAATGCACCTCTGTTTGGGGCAGAAGCATCGGGTCCAGAAAAGGCCTTGCTGTCAACCAGCACGTTGAAAAAAGAGGCCACAGAGGGAGGAGGGGGCAGGGAGCCAGCCAAGGACACCAGGGCAAAGGTGAAACCAAGTCCCCCTTAAAATCAAGTTCCCCTGCCATGTTTATGATAAACCTCTCTATCCAAAATTTTATTCCCCTTCTTATCCCACCCCCATTCCCCTCAGAATTGAGGAGAATCAAAGAAAAGGGGGGATTGAAATCGAGCAGGACATGGTGGGGCCTTCCCACGTACAAAAGCTCCTCCATGTCCTCTGTTTCTTGTTTGTAGAATAAGGCTGTAATCCCCTAGCCTTCCCTGAGTTCCAAAGAGCAGACTCAAGCAGTTACTAATTAGGGAAGTGAAAGAATGCAGAAACAAAGGAAAAGCAGTTAAGCAAGAAAAGTAATGATAGCTTAAACAATAAACAGAATCCTGGTTCCTCCACAAGGAATGCATATAACAATCTGATGTGTATCTTTGAGTTATTCTGCAGAAACTAAGAGCCCGCCCAGGTGGAGGATGGTGACTACATGCTGACCACAAGCACGTAGACCCTAGACTAGCTGAAAGCAGATGGTTGATAGTTAATATTGCCAAAACAACACCCTGTTACCTCACCACCAACCAATCAGAAGAAAGTCCATGAGCTGCAACCCTCACCCCAAATGTTGCCTTTAAAAACCATTCCCTGAAAACCATCAGGGAGTTTGGGTCTTTTGAGCATTAGCTGCCCATTCCCCTTGCGTGGCGCCCTGCAAATAAATGCTGTACTTTCCTTCACCACAACCCAGTGTCAGTAGATTAGCTTTGCTGCGCGGCAGGCAAGTTTGGTTCAGTAACAAAGGGTACCAGGCCCAGGGACAAAGGTCTGAAGTGGCCTCGACAGCCCATGGGCTGTGTGAGAAAAAGTAATGTGCTCCCACACAACCGGCAGTTTTCAGATCTCCCTGGGAGAGCGCCCGACATCCCAGGGACCCGTGGGCCCTCAGAGCTTGGGGGCAAGTGCCAGACATCACCTGGACTGCAGGGCCCCTGCAGGACACAATTACGTGACTGTGCATGACACAAAAGGCTGGAAGAAAACGTGTAAAATATTCACGGTGTTTCTCAGAATGGTGGGTAACCGGGTTTACGCTTTCTTCTTTACATTTTCTATGTTTACCAAAATTTCTACAATGAACAGTCACTGCAATTACTGTCAGAAAAATTAAATCATGGGTGTATGTATGTATATGTAGGTAGATTGTTAACACTATATAGACACACACACATATATACACACAAACATTTTTAAGGCTAATGTCATGCTATCCTATCAGTCTACACGGACACGAGTGTGCACTCAGATACGTGCGTGTATTTTATGTCATAGTTGAGGAGTTTGGCCACCTGTTCTTTTTAAGCGGCAATTGATAAATTTCACCACTCAGCACAAGAAGTGGTGAAAAATTTAGTAAGAATCCACGTGTATTTCTGGGAAGGCGTCCAGTGTCCTAATGGGGCTCCATACATGACCTGCTCCTCTGTCTGCAGCCCCAGCCGAGGGCATGGGTGTGCAAGCACACACACACAGAGGCGCACATGCACCCTCATGGTAAGCACACTTAATCCACACTCCTGTTTCTCACAAAGCCCAGACTGGGGCCTTGCCTGTCATAGGCCAGCAATAGATACTTGTTAAGTAAAGGAGCATCAATATTTTATTCCTTCTGATAAATCTGCAGGAGATTCCTGCCCTGCCCTATAATCACATGCTGTACTAACCTGAATCTTCATCACGTATCTTTGTCTGACTTCCAGTGCACTCCGGCTTAATAGACAACCTGAGGCTGGAAGCCCTGTGTGACCTTTACCACCCACAGCACTGAGCGGACAGTAAAGGGACCACAGGAGTGACCGTGTGAGTGAACCAATGGATGACCTGGTGTCCTGAGGGCAAACAGGATGGCCCACAGGATCGGTCTCCTGACCAGAAGAGTGTCAGCCTGTGGGCTGTCTGCAGAGGGTGACCCTGAGACCATGTCTGTCCTCAGTGAAGGTGGTGTCACCCATGGACAGTTGGTGTCTGTCAGGCGTGGCGTGGGAGGTGCCAGTGGCAGTTGGGGGCTTCATGCTTGCTGGCTGAAATAGCCCTTTCCCCTAATTTTAAGATAAGGAAACGGAAGCCTGAGAGAGAGTGAAGTCCGCAGGGTGACCCCAGGTCGATTTGAGTCAGGAGAGAGGGGAAACCATGTGGCACGCAGCCAGTCACCAGAACCACCTCCAGGGAGGTCCCCCTGCAGCAGAGGGAGTGAGGGTCAGTCGCTTGGCCGGAGTTGGCACCTGTTGGGGAAGTGCCCCCATCCCACCCCCGGCTGCCACAGGCACCTCCAATCTGAGATCACCACGTGCAGAAGAGGTGAATTGATTTCGTTCGCCCTTGGCCTTTCCACTGGCCACTTGTCACCATGTTGCATGGGGTTGAGTTTAACAGGGAGAAAATGATCACTAGCGCTTTCAATATCCTCAGGCTGCCAACATAGCATTCTTCAGGGTATTTTCAATTCTCTTGGCCCAAAAAATTGCTCAATATGAAAAAGACTATGAGATCGATATAAAGATATTTTTAAAAGCTTATTTTGCTCTGTCTAGGACCCCAATAAATGTATGTGTCTGTTAAATAAATACAGCCCCGGAATGTTTCATTAAGCATCAGAGTCCTCTAAATTCCTCATCAGGCCCAGCCCTGTGAAAAGAACCGAATTTAAGGGCCGGGAGAACGTCCGCTTGGCGGGGGCTGCCCACCACCACCTCCAGTCACAGGGCCCTTGTAGGACTGAATATGTCTTGGCTTGGGGCAGAGAAAATGCATTTGCCAAAAGGGTTATTATTACCTTAGCAGTGATTCATTTAAGTGGTTTCCCGGGAGTGGTGTTTTATTATGATTTCTCGGCTCTCAGCTTGGTTCTTTCCCAGCTCTGGGCCAGGGGCACATTCCTGGGATACTGGGCTGTTCCTAGCGCACAGACGGCCCATTCACCGCGCCCCGGGGGCCTCTGCAGGCCGCCTCCCACCTCCCAGCACTGGGCCCTCCAGCCACAGCCCCTGCCCTGCCGCCCCAGGTGCGCTAACCCCAGGGCCCCTGAGGTGGGCCTAGGCTTGGAATCGGTTCACATCCCGGGAAGGACAGTAAGCCCACCCCCTTCCTGGTTCCCAGAACCCGCCGAGGCCCAAGGGGGCGCGGGCGTACTCCGGTGGTCAGGTCCCCTCCCGGGGTCCTGGCCGTGCCGGCCGCCCCGTCAGGCTATGACATCTCGCGTGGACCCTGATTGTGCCACAGGAAGACGAAGCGCTGAGGAAAGAAACTACTTGTAAGAAAGGTTTGCAGGAGAACCAGGCTTTCGAAATGTGCCTCCTCAGTAAAAACACAAATGATATGTAAAGACAAAACATGAGATTACCAAGGCTGCCACATTTATCACGGGTCTGTTCTTGGATTTGGGTAGAAAAGACCAATTTTTGACCTCATTATCGTATCTGGACGGTCAGAACAGATGTCCCAACACCCACGGCCATGCAGGGGCTGGTGGTGTGGGAGTCACACAGTGAGGGGAGCTTCTGTCCCTGACAAGGGGCCCCCAGCCTGACTCAAGCATCCCCACCAGCCCCTTCTCAGCTCCCTGCGGGTGAAGGGAGCTCCGTGCTCCTGCAGGACGTGCTGAGCGGCGCCCAGGAGAAGGCGCCAGAGCCCCCATCCAAGATTCCAGGCCTGGTGGGGGGGCCTCCCCGTGTAGCCCCGGCGCCGGGGTCACTGTGTCGGCTCCTCATCTTCCGCCGGCCGCCTCAGAGAATCAGGGCATGTTTGGGGAAATGTGTCCCTGCAGCGTCCAGTCCAGCAGGATTCCCTCCTACTCACCTCCACTCACCTCCACCCACTCCTCCCAGAGGGCGGGGTTCACCTGCCCGAGAAGACACCCCCTTCCTTCATGGGGCCCTGAGCCTCGCACAAGCCAGCCATGCAGCAGGCTCCCTGTCTCAGCCCCTCTTGGAGCTACAGCGTCCAGTATGGCAGCCACCGGCCACAAGAGGCCACTGGAGCATGCAGGAAGGGCCCCCCACACACACACTGGGTGTCGAAGATTCAGCGTGAAAAAGCATGTGCAATGTCTCATTGATAATTTGTGTATGGATTACAGATTGAAATAGTATTTTAGAAGACAGTGAGTTAAATAAACTATATTATCAAAATGAACGCCATCTCGGGCTTCCCTGGTGACACAGTGGTTAAGAATCTGCCTGCTGATGCAGGGGACGCGGGTTCGTGCCCCGGTCCGGGAAGATCCCACATGCCGCGGAGCGGCTGCGCCCGTGAGCCATGGCCGCTGAGCCTGCGCGTCCGGTGCCTGTGCTCTGCAACAGGAGAGGCCACAACAGTGAGAGGCCCGCGTACCACACACACACAAAAAAAATGAATGCCACCTCTTTTAACAGTGGCATAGATGTAATGTTAAAATTTCTCATAGCCACTTTTTAAAAAAGCAAAAAGAAGCAGGTGGAATTAGCTAACAGCCATGGGGCCCACATTACAGGTGTGTGTCCATCACTGCCTTAGCCCGTCCCGCAAGGTGAGGTCCCATCCTCCCCAGCAGCTCAAGGCAGAACACCCGCCTCGGCCAGTGACTTGGTCCAGAAAGCCAGGAACCCCGCTCCTTAACTGAACCTTGTCCTGGGTGGGCCTGGCGCCCAAGACCCTGGTCCAGCAAGATGACAGCTGGCGCCCTCGTCGGGACAGTGCCGGCCCCCACTTCGGCTCAGCCCCTCCCACTGCTCCTCAGGCCTCTGCCCCAGCTCCACCTCCCTCATCTCTTGTCTCCCACTCTACAGGAAAACATGAGCTGCCAGCAGACCCGCCCCTGAGATGCCCCGGAGCGTCCCCGCCCTTGCCCAGCCCGTGCCCAGGCCTTGCAGGCTCATCCTGCTTGGTGCAGGGCTCGGGGGTCTTCTCTGAGCACACCTGCTAACAGTGTCCGGTTTCTCCCTGCGTCTCCCTCCAGCTACCGTGTTACCGTCATCTCGTGCTCTGCACAGGTGAGCTCACGCACATCACTGGTATACTGCAGTGTTTCCCAAAGGGAAGAGCACCCTGGAATTAGGGTGAGCACAGCAGAGTGAGCTTAAAGGACAGGGGTCTGAGGTCAGCAGATACTTCAAACCCTGCCCCGTACTCCCTTCCCTGCAGCTCCTTCCGACGGACAGTGCTCGCTGATGGGCGGGTCCAGCCACTCCGCGGGGTCCCTGGACCGGTACCACCCTTGCAAGATGTCAGGAGCTCACCCAGGAAGACACGATGACCACATGAGAGCCCAGGACAACAGCGTGTGGGGCAGAGGAAGGGCACGGGGACAGTCCCTTCTCTCCACATATGCCCCTTCCTTCCCATGGGATATGGGTTACTAGGGCGGGTTATGACCTCCTGGAGGCCGTCCTCCTTCTGTCCGGGATTGAGAAACCCAATCCCCTGGTCCCAAGATGCCAGTGGGTACTCACGGGTTGATAACTGCTCCCTGTTCCTGTGCTGAAGCCCCCAGGTCTACGCGCCGGCCCAGCTGCTTCCCGCCTCATTCAGGGTCAGCCCGGCCCCCTGTGGAGCAGAGGCACCCGGACCCCCACAAGCACCCCAACAGGGCTGAGCGCATTCCTCCCGCCCGCCCCAAATCTGCTCTTCACAACATCCTCCGCCCCGGTCTTCCCTGCTCCGTCGTCAGACTGGAAGCCTCTTCCTTCAGCTCCCCTCAACCCCTCACCCTACCCTTCTCTGAGGCCTGCTCACTTCACTTCTACATATTTCTGGAATCCCCTGTCCCCCCGGCGTGTTGCCCCAACCTAAACCCTGGTCAGCCTTCCCTGGGACCACAAGTCTCTGCCCACCTCCCCTCCCTTCCAGACCTCCTCCCGTGCTGTCACCAGAGGGACCTGTGTAAATAGTAAAGCACCTGGCACTTTGGGGATCACACCGTCCTCTGAGGCCCCCATTCACCCACAGGGTAAGAGTCCAAATGTGTAGTTTGTTTTTATTTTATTATTATTATTATTTTGGTGGGTGGGCGGTGCAGCGCGACATGCGGGATCTTAGTTCCCCGACCAGGGATTGAACCCGTGCCCCCTACAGCGGAAGCGCCGAGTCTTAACCACTGGACCTCCAGGGAAGTCCCTGTAGTTTGTTTTTGAATAAGAAACAAGTCTCTCGATGTCTCAAGGTCAGGAATTGATTATATCAATAAAACTCTGTCTTGTCTGAGGGTCATCCTTGCTAAGATCAGATTGCCCCCAGGCAGAGAAACCTAAGTGGAGAAGAAAAGAACTCTCCCGCAAGTAAAGAGCCAGTAAGAACACGCCCTCGGCACAGCACTGGCACCTCCTGTCCAGACACCTTCCACCTCCCGAGAGGACAGACAGCACGGCCGTGCTCATCCCCCGCCTCCCTTGCCGAAGTAGAGAGTAACGTTCTTAAAATGTGTTTGAGGTGGATCTAAGTAATCAGAAGATATTCTGTGCACAGGAAAGAGTGCTTCTAACTTTTCGGTCTGAATCCTGGAGGCAGAACAGCATCTGGGCTGATGCCCAAAGCCAGTGCCCCTCCGATGGGCTGCCACAGGGCCCAGCCCTTCGACCGCGACAATTAGGAAACCAAAGTTCAGGGAAGGGGGGGTGATTGCTCCAGGTGGCCTAGCCTGTTTGTGGCAGAGTAGGAACTACAACGAGGGTTCGGAGTGATTCACTTTTTTCCCCTAGCTTATTGGATCTTTAAGTTACAGAGGGGCCGAGAAAGATGGAAGAAACTGGAATTAATACTAATCTGCTTGGTCCAGCTGGGAGCAGGGACACAAGGGAAGGAGGAGGAAGTGGGGGAGCACAGCTTTCGATGCAAAACACAACCCAGTTCTTGGATTCGACTCGACCTGCATGGGGGGCTGTGGCCAGGCCCATGCTTTCCCCCACCTTTTAGAAGCTGTGTGTGACAAGTAGGGACACGGCGAGTCCGTGCAGTGCAGGGATGGGAAGCAGCTCTCTCTGGCACTCTCTCCTGACTGAGCAGGTGCCCACCGGGCCTTCTCCACCCTTGACCTACCCTCTGCCTCCCTTTGGGCACCAGGCTATGAAAAGCCTCACCGTGTGGCTGTCAAGTGGGCAATCACGTGTTGCCCCACAGAGACATCGCCAGACTGTACGACAAGCACCTTGTGAAGCTGGGTACACGGAGTCGGAGAGTCAGCACTCTGTGTGTTTGAGGGACGAATGAACCACAGGATGTCACTGTCCCCAGAACCAAAGGGCACCGACTGTCCTTGTGACTCTGACAATGAGGAGAGAGTCAGCAAGAGTCCTTCTCCCCCCACCCCGCCCCTACGTGGCGTCGCGTTGGTGCAGCATGTGTCGCAGGTGAGAACGGCAGAACCAGAGCACGAAGAGAGGGCCGGGGACTTGGGGACACTGCAGGGCCTGCTGCTGCCCTGTCCTGTCCTCAGAACACACTGCATCCTCCCTCACGTGCTGCCCAGGAAAAGAAGCACCATAAAAAGGGCTGAGGTTGTTTTCAGCCTCCTTTTGAATCTGGAAACCTCATCCCTGCTCTCCCTTCTGAGGGAGGAAATGGTTTGGGTTCGAGGAGCGGGAACGGGGGCGCCTGCAGCCGGAAAGAGGAGCCTGCAGGTCAGCTGTGGGCTGCAGTTGCCCGTGTGCCACCCCCCTGATGCTTTCCCGATCTGCTGGAACACTTAAGCAGACCTTTGGGGAAGGGCTTCTGGTACGAAAAATAATCACTGGTTCAGCTAAAAGCCAGAGCACAATAAGAATGGGGAAGCGAAAGCCCAATTTCTCAGTTATTAACTTTATGAACTACACGGGGTTGCAATCGTTCCTTGAATCAGCCTTCCTTTGTCATGGATGAATGTAAACAGACAAAACTTCATTGGAGACTCTGGTCAAAATATTTAAACAGAAAAGTTTATGAGCAAAAGAGCTGCTTTTATTATTCGGTCTGTTACAACCAGCCCCTTGAGTTTTCCCTCAAGTTTATTTCAGCTGGAAGGCAGTCTTCTGTTCATTCTCTAATCTCTGCAACCCAATTAACCTGAAACATTTGATGAAACATGACTGCATCCTAGTTCTTCTTATTATAAAAGGAATTCATGTTTCTTTTGCTTCTGGAATGGAAAGCAGACCTACTTTTCCCTAAGTACAGCTAAAAGCCCTGAACATTATATATAAAACGAACATAAAACACACTGAAAGGTGGAGAGAAGATGGCAGACCAGGACCCAAGTGACAACACAATAGGAGATGCCCAGCTTTTCCTTTGCCTCATATATTCCAGACTTGGATATGCACAAGGCTGCAACCCAGAACTGTCAATGGGCAAAGATACCACGCCACCCCACCCCCAGTAAAAACAAGAAAAGTCTGCTCTCTCTAGCCAAAGTATCAGAAAAGAGGCAGCCTGGCAGGGAAGAAAACTTTTAGAGAATGACCGCTCTGCTCCAGCCAAACACCACAGAGAAAACTGTGCCCCCCCCTTCACCTACAACAGCAGAGACTTCTTTGCTGGGGAACTCAGACCTCTACTTCCACCAGACAGTAACAAGGCAGGACCCCCTCCTCCACAAGAGCAGGTCACAGGCTTCCAATAAAAATCACCCATCACACCAAGAACCAGGAAGATCTCAAACTGAGTGACAAAAAAGACAATCAATAGATGTCATCAGTGAGCTGGCAGACATTAGAACTGGCTGATAAAGACGTGAAAGCCACCATGATAAACATGTTTCTACAAGCAATTACAAACATGATTGAAACTAATAAAAAAATTGGAAGTCTCAGTAAAGAAAGTCTCAACTAAGAAATAGAATATATTTTTAATGGAAATTTAAGAACTAAAACATTTAATAACTGAAATATAAAGCTTAGCTGAGAAGCTCAACAGCAGAATGGAGAAGACAGAGGAAAGACTCAGTGAACCAGGAGACAGAACGACAGACATCAACCGAACTGAATACTGAGAGAAAATGTTCTGAAAAAAATAATAAAGAGTCTCAGGGACCTGTGGGAATATAACAAAAGATCATACGTTCACATCATCAGAGTCCAGGAAGAGAGGAGAGAGAGGAAGAGGCTGAAAAATAGTTAAGTATATAATGGTTGAAAACTTCATCAATTCGGCAAAAGACATAAACATCTAGATTCAAGAAACTGAGCAAACACCAAACAGGAAAAACCAAAGAAATCTGTGCCAAGACACATCATCATTAAATGTCTCAAAACTCAGGACAAAAAAAAAGAGATCTTGAAAGCAGCCAGAGAAAAGCATCTTACTGTACAGAAAAAACAACTGGAGTGATAGCAGATTTCTCATAAGAAACCAAAGAGCCCAGAAAAAAGTAGCACAATATTTCTCAAGTGTCAAAAAAAAAACCAAAAAAACCCTGTGTTCAGAATGCTATACCCAGCGGAAATATCGCCCAGAAATGAAGGTGGAATCAAGACATTCTCAGATGAATGAAAATTAAGAGAATTTGTCACCAGCAGACCTGTCCTAAGGAATGACTAAGATAAGTCTCTAAACAGAAAGGAAACAGTAAAAGAAGGAAATCTGGAATGTCAGAAAGGAAGGAAAACACATAGAAGAAAAAGATATGGAGAATTACAATAGGCTTTCCTTCTCCTCTTGAGTTTTGTAAATTATATTTGATGTGTGAAACAAAATTATAACACCATGTGATGCACTTCTAAATATATTTAGGGGCTTCCCTGGTGGTGCAGTGGTTAAGAATCCGCCTGCCAATGCAGGGGACATGGGTTCGAGCCCTGGTCCAGGAAGATCCCACATGCCATGGAGCAACCAAGCCCAGGCTCCACAACTACTGAGCCTGTGCTCTAGAGCCCGCGAGCCACAACTACTGAGCCTGCGTGCCACAACTACTGAAGCCCGTGCGCCTAGAGCCCGAGCTCCGCAACAAGAGAAGCCACTGCAATGAGAAGCCCTCTCACCGCAACAAAGAGTAGCCCCCGCTTGCTGCAACTAAAGAAAGCCCGCATAGCAACAAAGACCCAGCTCAGCCAAAAATAAATAAGCAAATAAATATTTAAACACGAAAAATAAGAATGGGAGAACAACCGAGACATGTAAGGCACAGGTGTCCTAAAGGGATTCAAGAGTAATAATGAGGAGAGGGGGGTCTTGGCCCATGGGTAGCTGGAGGGCATGAGGTCTCTTCTGTGGGAAAGAGAAAGGGTCCAGGGTCTTGGGTGAGCCCAGTAAGTGGTTCCTCCAACCACCCGCAGGCTTGTGTACCAAACAAGAGGACAGCCTTACCATCAGAAAGGTGATCCGTTTCCAAAACTCTAGAATTAAGACAGCAAATAGGGTCCAGGGGGTACAAAATGAATCTGAACTTTTAGAGGTAGGCTGAGAGAGGATGCTAAATCTTGAAACACCCCATGCTGCAAGGATGACAGGGACTGAAGAAAAGGTTTCAGAAGCAGCAGGTGAGTACAGGGCAGGATGACTCGAGCTTGCACCAGGTGATCAGATACTTTATGCCAACATTGTGTCCCACGGCGAATGCCAATCTTGCCCTGGGGGTTGAGTAGCTGAGGCCAGTCACGTAGGCATGCAGTGCCCACTAGCCCTCTGAGGTCTGCTGCGAGGTGGCCGGAGTCCACAGGGACACTGGGGGGCCTAGAATGGAAGCTCCATGAGGGGAGGACCTCGCCAATCTCGTTTTCTACTGCGTCCAGGACCTGGCACAGTGCCCAGAGGTACTCAGTGTAAGTTGCTGATGTGTGGATTCCATGATGATGGAGGGAAGAAAGGGGGGAGTGAGGGAAGGAGGGTGGGGGGAGAGAAGACAGACGCTCAAGTAACCTCCGGAGAAGAGCAAGATGGCACAGGACGTCCCTCCCTAAAGCTGCGCTAAAATGTACCCTGGGGCTTCCCTGGTGGCGCAGTGGTTGGGAGTCCACCTGCCGATGCAGGGGACACGGGTTCGTGCCCCGGTCCAGGAAGATCCCACATGCCGCAGAGCGGCTGGGCCCGTGGGCCATGGCCGCTGAGCCTGCGCGTCCGGAGCCTGTGCTCCGCAATGGGAGAGGCCACAGCAGTGAGAGGCCCGTGTACCACAAAAAAAAAAAAAAAAAAATGTATCCGGGATTTTGGCTTTACTCAGGTAAGGTGAGGCCAACAGGTCAGGAGACAAGTGCCATTGAAAATATAGTTTATTACTCACCGTTCCCAAGAGAATGGGGGCAGGGGGCACCATGCCATATGGGGCCACAGGAGGAAACACCAAGGCCGGTCACAGGCAGAGAGCCTGAGTGAGGGAACTGTGGGAACGTCTTTATGGGGGTTCCCAAGGGAAGGAAGGGGCAGGACAGGGTAAGGGGACTGACCAGGCCAGGATTGGGTGGTTTGGATAATTTTAGCGGATCTGTAGGGGCTGCCCCTAGTTGTCTGATGCCTGACCCTGGGCCGGTCAGGAAGGGGAAGGGGCTAGTGTCTCAGCAGTGTAGCAGCCCAGATAAGGCAGGTGGGCTGGGGGGTCTGCAGGTCAAGCCGTGCTCACCAGCGAGTAGCTCGCTGTCTCTAGAAACTAGCTGACCTGGCGGTGGGGGACCTCTCCCGGGTCAACAAGGCCCCAGATATCAAAACATCAGATACAGAAGCTAGTAAATGTGGTTAACACATAAGCCGAGAGTGGATCTCCCCCAGGTGGTCTGTCCCAGGGCCTGCTGGGAGCCAGGGGAGTGGAGTGGAAGGCCAGGCCTGTCCACCCGTGATCCATGCTGGCAGCTCGGGGCTCCTCGAGAGAGGAACAATTCCAAAGAGAAGAGAGAATTCAAGGATTCCACCCCCTGTACCTCCAAAAGCGCTACTCCCTGGAGGAGGGCTCTGAACCCTGTCCAAACGTCTCTGTGGAGGGTCAGCATGGGGGGCGTGGTGGGGCCCGAAAAGGCTTGTACCCTCCCTAGCGTGGGCATGTAGTCCCAACCAGTGAGATCCTGGCAGCTTCAGCCTGCCCTGGAGAGAGAAATCGAGAAGAAAAGCAAACACGTCCCACAAGAGCCAAAGCACCTTGCTCCAGACCAGGCTTCCCAACAGTGATGCTACTGACATTTGGGGCCATGTCAATCTATGTTGGGAGGCTGTCTTGTACACTGCAGGAGGCTGAGCAGAGCCCTGGCCCCTGCCCACTGGATGCGACACCCTAGGTGTGATCACCAAAACCGCCTCCTGCCATGGCATTGTGCCCTGCAGTTGAGAACCACACAGCTCCAGGAGCACTTAAGTCATGTTCAATTTTTTATATTCAGCTACTTGCGTTTCTTCAAAACCACTTTTGTCTTATCAAATAGAGTGACTCACACTCCCCCACAGAAAGCCAACTTCCAAGAGGTACAGATGAATAAATATGCCAGGATGAGTCAAGGATCTTCAAGTGGGCAGGTCAGCGATGGGGTAGGGATGGTGGGAAGGGCCCCAGGGGTTTAAGAGCTCAGGGCGGTGGGACCTCCTCCACTCTGGTGGGCTCGTGGCTAGTGGCCCAAAGTGCCCTTGACTTGTGCCCTGGCCCCGCAGATTCCACAGGGAGGCCTGAGGCGGCTGGTGGCGGGGGTGGGTCCTGGGGGTGAGGGCGGCCTCTCTTCCCCAGACAGACACAAGATGAGGACTCATCCAGGCGAGGTGTAAGCGCAGGACAGGCTGACAGACCCAAGGGGCTCTCGTCTGCCAGCTGCCAGCCCTGAGGGAGAATGAACCGCACGGACACCAGACATGGGGGCACACTTCCCATCTCAGGGTCCCTACCAGCCTGAGGGCCCCGCCACATGCCCGGAGCCCAGAGCAGAGCCTGGGACCCCCTGATGCCTGTCCAGCCAGTGGCTGCGGAGGGAGGAGGAAGCAGAAAATTCGGGAGAGAAGAATAGACGCGTGGACACGTGTAACTGACTCACTCTGTGGTGCGGCTGAAGCTATCACTACTGGTCATCAACTATGCTTCAGTATAAAATAAAAAGTTACAAAAAGAAACTTCGGGGAAAACCCATCCCAAAGAAAGAGAGCTCAAGTGTACTGTAGGTGAGGTAGGCCGGGGCTCAGACACGGGGCCTGGGAGCAGGGCGGGGGACCAGCCACCACGGAGTCAGGAGGACCTTCCACCTCCTGGCCGCTTGTTTGAGGCCACGACCCAAGACAGACGCCAGGCAGGCACTCTCCCGCGGGTCATTCTTTTTCTGGAGAGTTCAGCCAGCCCACCTGCCACTGTCCAGAGAGCACAGCTCCGCGAGCCGCCCACACATCTCTTCCGATTCGCACCCACAGGACAGTACGGTTCTGTAAACCTGCAGGGGCAGCTCAAGGGTTTGAGACACTGGGGAACTTCAAAGCACAGCATCAGGTGTGAGAACGTGGTGGAGGGGCTTCCAATCAGCCACCGCCCAGCCGCTCAGCCCCAAAGCCAGGGTCAACGCTTCGAAGGGAAGCTTCATTCTTCCCCATCCACCCGTCATTCCTTCCTTTGTTCCTGCCTGATCCCCAGGCCTCCTGGTACCACGGAGGAGCAGAGGTCCTGTGCTCGGCACCTACACGATTCCCATCCATCCATCCATCCATCCCGAGCAGCCAGGGAGGAGGTCTGGACGCTCAAATGGGCGGCAACCCCGGGGCAGAGGAATTCCGCTTCCAAAGTCGGTCTATAAAATGCTGCTGGCCATTGGTGCATTTTTCCTTCGAGGGGAAGCAGAACAGTTCTAAAAGCTGCCTCTGGGGTACAGGCCTTGCCAAGGGGGAATCAGTGAGAGGGGAAATTAATGTTCTCTTGAAAATGATGAGTAACTTCACACAGTCACCAGGGCCCAGTGAGGCCTGTGACATGAACCACGTGGGCCCAATCTCGGCCCTCCCTCCCTCCCTCCCTCCCTCCCTCCCTCCCTCCCTCCGTCCTGGCCTTTGTGAGGGTGTGGGACCCGGGGTGGGGGTGGGGGGAGGGAGGGGCACCACGGGCCTGCGGGGAGGGGGCAGACGGGAAGGAGGAGGGGTCTGTGAAACTGAAGACTGCCAGAACACGGTCCGATCGCACGCTCAAAGTCTGATCAAAGGGAAAGGGCGGCCTCCCTGCTTTGGAATAAACTCTAAACACGTTAAGGGAATGTGGACGCCACCTCAGGCCTGCGGCCTCAGAGGCCAGAAAGGAGGCTATTTAGAAGCAACTTTTGGAAAGACGCCGGAACGTGTGGGTCGAGGCACAACGCAGGGCGCAGGTCGGGGAGGCAAGGCTGGGGGCCCCTCAGGGGCACCTGGGAGCCCGTGCCACTGGAAGGCTGGTTCAGACCTTGTCCAGGATGCTACCGTTAAACTTGAACCTTGAACCATGCCCTTTCACCCCCATCTGCCTGCCCTCCCCACCCCCACAGGTCCAGATCATTCTGGACAAACCCTCTCCTCGAGGTCCATAGGCTCCAGGACACACCAGCCACTAGCCAGAGTCCCCGTGTCACCTGGTAGAGCCCCTCCTCTGGGGCCCACGGGACAACCACTTCCATGTGTCACCTCGTTACCTCTTTTCGAGTCACCAGCTGAAAGTCCCAGGAGGGCAGGACCCGGTCCGTCCTATTTGCCCAGCACCTGGAACAGTGGCTGCTTCTTAGCGGGGGCTCGGGAGATGTTTATGGAACTGCATTTCCCGGAGCTGCCATGACAACGACCAAAAGCTGTCAGCTTAAAACAACAGAAATGTATTCTCTCACTGGTCAGGAGGCCAGAAGTCCAAATCACAGCATCGCAGAGCTGGCTCCTTCAGGAGGCCCTGTGGGGAGTCCGTTCCAGGCCTCTCCCCGGACTCCCTGGCTTCCAGCAGCCTTGGCGTCTCCTGCAGCAGCACCGAGCCAGCCTCTGCCTGCGTCCTCGCCGCTCTCCTCCCCTGAGTCTCCTCCGAGTGTCTTCACCCAAACCTCCCGCTCCTTCTTCCTTGAAGGGCACCCGTCGTTGGCTTCAGGGCCTCCCCACTCCAGTGTGCCCTCATCCTGATTTGCATCTACAAAGACCCTACTTCTGACTGAGGCTGCGTTCACAGGTCCCAGGGGTAAGACTTCAACACACCCTTTGGCGGGTGCAACTCAACCCAGCACCGTACTGACTGAACAAAGGAAGGACAAACAGCCCCAGCCCGGGAAGGAATCATCTCTCTCAGCTCTGCCAAGGCCTGCAGCGGCGAGCACTTCCCGCACTGAGAAAGGGGAGTGACCAAGTCCAGGCGGTCCCAGCGGTGCCCGCGACGAAGCCTTCCCCGCCATCCAGTCCCCGCACCTGGGATTCCAAGCATAGATCCTGATTCCCAGTCAGGAATCGTAACTGCATCCCGAACACACACACCAAGCCACAGCTGAGGGAATACATACGTGGGGTAGGACACGTGTGCGAGTGTAGGATGTGGCGTATGGGGGATGAGGTGTGTGTGTGTGGTGTGTGCGTGCGGGCGTGAGAGCTGAAGCTCTGCTTCACTCCGCCCACCCTGGGAGATGTTGTAGTCAGTGGACTTGATGTGCTTCATGAGATAAAGAACGTTTGTAAGAAACCACGAAAGCCTCCCCCATACAGGTTGGGAGGAGTTGTTCTAGTTTCGGGCTCCGTCAGTGACAGATGAGAGGCGCGCTGGTCAGCTCGGGCTGCTATAACCAAGCGCCACAGAGGGGTGGCTTCAACCACAGAAATTGATTTCCACTGTTCTGAGGCCAGAAACCCAAGATCAAGGTGCCATCAGGGGTGGTTTCTGGTGAGGCCTCTCCTCCCGGCACAGAGAACACCTGCTGCCTGGGTTCCTACGGCCTTTCTTCTGTGTGCAGAGAGAGGTCCCTGGCATCTCCTCCCCTTCTGACGGGAACAGCAGTCCTAGCGGATTCGGGCCACGTCCTGACGGCCTCATTTGGCCTCCATCACCTTCCTAGAGCCGCCACCTCCCAAATACAGTCACACTGGTGGTTAGAGCCCCAACATACGAATCTGGGGGCAGACAATTCAGTCCATGACAAGAAGTAACTTGAGGAAATGGATGTCGATGCCACATCTCTATCTAAAAGGGCACAGCACCGGGGAGGAAGGGTACCTGGCAGTGTTGAAAGAACCCGGAGCGCGGCACACCCTTCCCAGGAGGCCGGGGTCTGAGGAAGGAGGTGTGGCCGGCTCCTGAGGGGCTCCGGGAACCTCCAGTGAAGCTGGGAAGTGTGGCCCCTAAACCAACACGGGAAACACTCGGAGCCTCCTGGCGCCCGGGCAGGGAGCGAGTGCTCGCCAGAGGGGTGTGAAGAGTGAGTGTCCGAGAGGGACAGGCCAGCCCAGCCTCCCTCACAGGACCCCTGTGGCCTCGGGACCACGCGCCCAGGGGGCTGAGGGAGGGGCTCCTGGGGGATCGCACACAGATTCAGGAAACCCGGAGTTGAGGGATCTCCAGGTGAGGTGTGGCGACCAGAGGGCCTGATGCCACCTGTCCTGAGATGACTATCCCACACTCAGCAAACTCGGGAGATGTCAGAGGAGCCTGGGTTCCATCAAGCGGTCACACCAGACACGAGCCATCCGCCATTCTCCCGTGCTTCCCCAAACGCTCCCCAGGGGCCAGTCCATGTCAGCTTCCAGGTCCTCTAGACTGTTCTTCACGCCACACGGGAACAGCCACCTAAGGAGGGCCACTTCCTCTCGGAGGCACAGTGACAATGAAGGGGATCCTTCCCCTTTGCTGCCCTTCCCAAGAGGGAGCCGGGCACAGGAGAAGGGCCCAGGCTCTGTGTCTCAGGTGCCACAACCTCCCAGGGCCTCAACTCCGTCACCTGCGGGGAGGCGCTGGTGCTTCTCTCAGGAAAGGTGCACCACGTGGTATTCAACCCGTGAAGTCAGTCTGCCCACCATCTCTCCCCACAGTGCTGCCCATGGCATCTGAAGAGGCATTCCCAAAGCAGCCCACCCCCGGAGGGCACCCCACAGTCCCCGAGCCTCTGTTCAATGAGGGCTGGCGTCCGTAGCCCTGCTTCTCAGCGCCTCCGCTCGGAGGTGGTGAGGAACCCGCTCACTGCACACGGAGCAGGTTAATTTGCTGCCAGGACTTCCCAGTCACTGAGAGTGAGATAACTGAAGCCACGCGGTGTTTGCTTACAGAGCGTTTCACTCATGTTTCATTAAGTGCCTTCTTTTTAACTCAGCGACTGAACCACCGTCCACCAGGTCCTCTTCTTCAGTTACTGCTGTTTCCTGATCCCTGAGCACAGTTTGGATTCCCTTCGATGGTGTCAGGTAGAGTGCAAGTGGCTTTCAGTGTTGAGTAAGGCTTAAAGAAGATGGTCCACCACGAGTTAGCTATGGAAACTCCATCAACCACTTTACCCCTCTAAGCCTCCGTGCCCCCATCTGTAAAGTAGGGCCAATAACTCTACTGCTTCACAGGACGACAATGGAAATCTGATTTTAAAACCATCTGATAAAATGCAAGCTGCTAATAAAACAAGTGGTCTGGAATTATTTCATCAATCTGCTTCTGGCATGACAGAATAGGTTGTATCAGACCAGACTCGCTGCCAAAATAACAAGGAAAGCTGGATAAGACACAACGATCCCAAGAAGAAGGGAACTGAGACGAGCCTGAAATTAAGTGCTGCTTCCACCCTCCAGGTATGTGGAAATTCCTAAGCAGCACGGAGTTAAGAGGGTTGAAGGTCAAGCAGGAGTAAGCGCTCCGACGGCGAGTCCGACAGCCCCGAGAAGGAGGCCGAGTTCACGCCCTACCCGCGCATGGACAGCTACGAACAGCAGGACATCGACCAGAGCGTGGCGGAGGTCAAGCAGAGCACGAGCTCGCAGAGCCTCGACAAGGCGGCCGACGACATGCCCAAGGCCGTAGGCGGGGGCCGCCCAGACAGCCCCAGGCCGCGGGCACCAAGGGGGCAGCAGGGGGCTGCTGGCGGCGAGGCAGTGCAGCAGTACGGCAAGGAGAAGAGGGATGCCAGCTCGCTGGCCATCAAGGGGGCCATCGAGGAGGTGAAAACCGGGGCCATGTGTTCGCCTTATACCCCCGACGAGCCCAGAGAGCCCATCTGGGTCATGCGCCAGGACGTTAGTCCCACCAGGGATTGTGACGACCAGAGGCCGGTGGATGGAGATTCTCCGTCTCCCAGCAGTTCCTCACCCATGGGCGCAGTCTTCGAGCACATCCCTTCATCTCAGTGACCCCACGGAAGCCTCCACAAATAAAGAGTCAAGAAAAAGCTTGGCTTCATTCCCAACCTACATCGAAGCTCCCGGACCTTGTGACCTGAGGACTTGATCAATGGAATCATTTTTGTTGCCCATCACCTTGGCTCCACCCAGCTGCTCTCAGACAAAACTGCCTCCAAAAACGTGCACATGACGCTGGCCCAGGAAGCAGGATCAAGAGACGTATCTTTTCCTGCGACTCCCAACAAGACGACTCCCTGACAATGACCTTCCTGCCCTCCGCGTCTTTCAGACTCAATAATGCTGCTGGTAGAACATCAGGTTCCTGTCAAGCTGCCCAGCCAAGCTTGGCCTGACTCTTTTTCACTGTCTCCGTTACCATAAAGAGGTGACGTTAATACCCACAGATGTCCCCACAGCCTTCTCCATCTTAATTTAGGATCTCCCAGGCACAACGTTCAAAACAAGAATGCACACGCCTCTCTGAGAGAACAAGCTGCTTTTCAGGCACTGTCCTGCCTTATTCCATACAGAGCAGAGAACTTTAAAAACACAGTCTTTACGGACATAGTTCTGACCCCTCCTGTCCCACAGTCACCAAACATGCTATGATTTTGTTACATTCACATTTGCTAAGTAAACCCCTAGGGTGCCAGATGTTAAGCAAAACGCCACAAGAGAAATTGCGAGAGAGAAGTTTATGACTCACAGGCCCTGGAGGAAGTACCTGCACACCTGGAGGGGCCACGTGGGGAGGTCAAGGCGGGACCTGGGCACAAGCCTGTTTTTATTGGGGTCTGTGGGTGGAATGCTTTGAGGTTCCCAGACTAAGGCCGGATTTTTCACTTCAAACCAAAATGGGGAGATATCATCTCACACCAGTCAGAATGGCCATCATCAAAAAATCTAGAAACAATAAATGCTGGAGAGGGTGTGGAGAAAAGGGGACACTCTTGCACTGCTGGTGGGAATATGAATTGGTTCAGCCACTGTGGAGAACAGTATGGAGGTTCCTTAAAAAACTACAAATAGAATTACCATATGACCCAGCAATCCCACTACTGGGCATATACCCTGAGAAAACCAAAATTCAAAAAGAGTCATGTACCAAAATGTTCATTGCAGCTCTATTTACAATAGCTCGGAGATGGAAACAACCTAAGCGCCCATCATCGGATGAATGGATAAAGAAGATGTGGCACATATATACAATGGAATATTACTCAGCCTTAAAAAGAAATGAAATTGAGCTATTTGTAATGAGATGGATAGACCTAGAGTCTGTCATTCAGAGTGAAGTAAGTCAGAAAGAAAAAGACAAATACCGTATGCTAACACATATATATGGAATTTAAGGAAAAAAAAATGTCATGAAGAACCTAGGGGTAAGACAGGAATAAAGACGCAGACCTACTGGAGAACGGACTTGAGGATATGGGGAGGGGGAAGGGTGAGCTCTGACAGGGTGAGAGAGAGTCATGGACATATACACACTAACAAACGTAGTAAGGTAAATAGCTAGGGGGAAGCAGCCGCAAGGCACAGGGATATTAGCTCGGTGCTTTGTGACAGCCGGGAGGGGTGGGATAGGGAGAGTGGGAGGGAGGGAGACGCAAGAGGGAAGACATATGGGAACATATGTATATGTATAACTGATTCACTTTGTTATAAAGCAGAAACTAACACACCATTGTAAAGCAATTATACCCCAATAAAGATGTTTAAAAAAAATTATTCAAAATTTTAAAAAAAAATTAAGGAGAAGTTTATTTTAATAAATTTACTTTAGAAAAAAAAAAAACCAAAATGGGGTTTTGGTGAGCTCCACGGGGGTCTTACCTAAGGGGCACCACGGGGAAGGTCCTGGGAGGCAGGTGGACACTTGTCCACAAGGGCCATTGAGGGGTCCTTTCAGGAGCTTTACATCTGCACCTGACTCTGCGGGCCACTCCACACAGCACTGCTTGCGTGAAGGAGCCATTGTCAGTTTAAGGCCCACACGGGCTGCTTGGCCAAACAAAATGGACGCTGATGCAGTAATACCGTGGAGTAAATCAGCTGAACTCTTAACCCAGCACTTAGTTTCCCAGGTTAATGGTACAGTTAGCTCCCCCAGGGTCAATGGGTGTGCAAGGACCCGGCACGGTTCTCTGACAGATGGGGACCACCTGTCAGAGAACCACGGGTTTGGAAATGGTTGGGGGGGGGGTGCTTTTGGTTGTCACAGTGTCTGGGACATTTATACTGGCATTAGTGGCCAGAACCAGAGACACCAGACACTGTGTAATGTCCAGAACGGAGCCACATGACAAGGATTTATCTCCTGCAGAATGCCAGAGCACTTCCCTGAAAAGGGACACTACCAGGCCCCATTCAGATGAATTCTCCAGAAGAAAGCAACAGTCCACCCCCAAATGGTACTGAAGACCCCTGAGACCAAAAACTCCATGTTGCTTTTAGATGAGTTTTTCCTAGGTTCTGTTTATTGGCCTCCTGACAGGTACCCTTGACTCCTACAGCTAGAGTCTGTCTGTCTCTCCCCTGCCCTGTGACACGTGTGAGTACTCAGTGACCCTGAGGAGAGAGCAGGCACAGACACATCACCTGAACATAGAGCAGCACTTAGGGAAGACACCGCATCCCAGTGCCAGATCCTGCCCAGTGCCAAGTGTTCTGTGCACTTTCTGATTTCCACAGTGGTTTCCGAGAGTGTTTTTTCCCTTCTTTAAAGTGCAGCTCCCTGATGAAAAACCGGAGAGCCTACTTTGACTCTTCAAAGGATTGGTATCCAGAAGTTCCACAGGTCATTTGAACAAAAAATTAGATGGCTTTGTCGATCAGAACAGGCAAGACAGAGGCTCTCTGATTATAAATCGATTTTAGACCTGCCTAGAGCAGAGAAAGCATTTGGAAAACGTATATTTATTTTTACAGCAAATTACTCTAGGGTGAGGAATTCATTATAGAGTAGTAAGATTAAATGGTTGCGTTTCATTTATAAGTATCGTTTCACAATGTGCTTCTTGCATCTGAAGGAACTGTTGCCTAACGTGAAATATTTTCTGCCTCATGAAAAAAAAAAAAAGTCAAGCAGAAAGTGGGTAGTACGAGTGAGAGAAGCTAAGCAGAGTCTCATCAGTCTTACAGCGATAAGGGGAAAAGAACCCTGAGGTTCAAGGCTACCAAGTGAGCCAAAACCTGAGGGCTCAGGAGACCACGGAAATGCTCAGAAGTGAGCCCAGCACTTGCACCATTTATCTCCCCAAAGTGATTGCTAATTTGCAAACAGTACCCCAGAGGCTGACCAGCCCTGGAGAAAACAAAAGCTGAGAGTCTGAAAAGCCAAGCAGAGCTTTGGGCGCTCTCGCTATACTGCGGAGTAACTAGAGCTCAGGAGGCACTGAGGAGCATCACCCATGAATATGGATGATCCAGCAACGTACTTCACTTTACAAAAACGGAAAATTGCCTCACATCAGCTTACTACCCGATTGTATTCCATCAGTCTGCGCCAAATTTAATTGCCTGTCATAAGCAAAAGTAAACTCTCTCTGGAGGAAGATAACATCATTCAGAGCCACAACAATTTATGATCAAAATGTCCAACATTCATTCAAAAATTACTAGACACACTGGACATGGGACCAAGAGAAAAAAGTCACAAGACAATAATACTGTGAAAAAATTCAAGTGTCCGTCAACAGTAGAATAAATAAAATGTAGTATATTCAGGCTTCCCCGGTGGCGCAGTGGTTGAGAGTCCACCTGCCGATGCAGGGGACATGGGGTCGTGCCCTGGTCTGGGAAGATCCCACATGCCGCAGCGTGGCTAGGCCCGTGAGCCATGGCCGCTGAGCCTGCACGTCCAGAGCTTGTGCTCCTCAACGAGAGAGGCCACAACAGTGAGAGGCCCGCGTACCACACACACACACAAAAATGTAGTATATTCATATAATGAATTGCTACACAGCGATTTTTAAAAAACATACTATTACTACACAAAAAAGCATGATGTATCTCAGACACAATGTTGAGTAAACATGTCAGATAGAAAACAGTACATACTATGGGATCCATTTATAGGAAACGCATAAATAGATGAAACTATGCCATGATGACAGGGGTCAAAAAATTGGCTGTCTTGAGGGAAATATCAAATGCAAGGGACATAAGGGGGAGTCTGGGGTATTAAGCACTTTAAATGTCCTGATATGGGTGATAACTGTTTGGATATGGAGATAGATATAGATATAGGTGTGTGTGTGTGACAATTCATCAGGCTAAATAAACCCTTAGGTAACTTTACAGCCAGTCCTCCACATCCATGGTTCCACATCCACAGAGCCAACCAACCACAGATCATGTAGTACTATTATAAATATTTAGTGAAAAAAAATTAGTGTGTAAGTGGACCTGTGCAGTTCAAACCTGTACTCTTCAACTGTGTATGACTCTAAAAGCAGATCATACACAGCTGAAGAGAGAATTAAAGAATTAAAAGACAAGTCAGTAGAAGTCAAATACAGAATGAAATATGTAGATGAAAAATACAGAAAATCATTTGAGAGAAATTTGGAACAAGGAACATTTGACATGTGAACAAAGGAAAAATAACAAGGTGGTAGGTAGATTTAAGCCCAAATATATCAGTAATTACAATGTAAATTTAAATATACCAATTAAAAGACAAATTATCAAATTGGATAAAAATACAAGTTCAACTCTATGACACTTGTAAGAGACACACCTAAAATATAAGGATACAGAGAATGTGAAAGTAAAAGCATTTTTAAAAAAGATATACCACGCAAACACTAACCAAAGGAACGTCAGTGATGTTATACTTCTATCAAATTAAATTCAAAAGCAATAAGCATTAATAAAGAGTATTCTATAATAATAAAAAGGTCAATCCACCAAGGAGACATGACAATTCCAGCTGTCATGCACCTAATAACATAGGCTTAAAATATATAAAGCAAGTATCCACACAAATAGAAGTAAAAACAGACGCAACTGCATCAAAATGGATTATTTTAACAACCATCTACGGATAGAACGGATAGAAGCAGCCAGAAATACCAATAAATACACAGAAGATCTGATCAACATGTCGAAATCTCACCAATTTCAAAGAATTAAAAACATACAGATCATATCCTCTGTTTCCTGACTACAGTGGAATTAAGCTACCATTGGGGAAATTTTTTAAATTCCAAATACTCTTTTAAATAACCTATGAGTCAAAAAGAATTAATAATGGAAATTAGAAATTAATTTTGAAATTAATGCAAATGAAAATATAACAACAAAATTTATGAGACTAAAGCTAAAGCCATACTCAGAGGGAAATTTTATAACTTTAAGTGCACATAAAAGAAAAGAAAGGCTAAAAATCAATTATCAAAGTCTCCATTCCAAGAAATTTACAAAGAACAGCAAACTAAACCCAAAGAAGGAAGAGAAACAAAGCTTAGAGGCTTATCTAGAAGAGATTTGTGAATGTAGCTTCTGTCTAATGGGGTAAACCCCAATGAGATTCACATGTAACCCACAACTAAATTAGAAAAAACACTGCCAGCCTACACTGAAAGGGGCAGAGGTAGCCCTAAATTAAAGGAGTCAGTTTGACCCCAAAAATTCTACTGGCAGGTATAAAGCCTTGAAAACCACTCCACTGCAAACATGCATTATCCTTCGCAAAAAAGGAAGGATGACTCACAGGGTGGAATCAAGAGGCCAAACACTATGAAGAATCATTTCCAGGCCTTGAAACCTAATCAAGGAACTGCAACTTGTGTCCAACTGGACGTTAGAATTGCTATGGACCAGGGACTCCTTTGTGTCTCCCATTTCCCCATTTTTAAAGAGAAATACCGGGGCTTCCCTGGTGGCTCAGTGGTCAAGAATCTGCCTGCCAATGCAGGGGACACGGGTTCGAGCCCTGGTCTGGGAAGATCCCACATGCTGCGGAGCAACTAAGCCCGTGCACCACAACTACTGAGCCTGCACTCTAGAGCCCGCGAGCCACAACTACTGAGCCCACACGCCACAACTACTGAAGCCTGCGTGCCTAGAGCCTGCACTCCGTGACAAGAGAAGCCACCTCTATGAGAAGCCTGGACACCACAATGAAGAGTAGCCCCCACTTGCCGCAACTAAAGCAAGCCCACCCACAGCAACGAAGACACAACACAGCCAAAAATAAAAGTAAGTGAAACAAATAAATTTATTTAAAAAAAAAAGAGGAATATCTACAGTGGTAGATGATCTTATGCCTATCTGACCATTGCATGTTAAGTATAGGAAGCAGATAACTTTCTCTTAATTTTCATGGATCCAAAGATGGAAAGGAACTATACGCCCAAGGAGCTGTTCTTCAGGAAATGTATTTGAAGAGCCTCAAAGAGGGGCAGCAAACTTGGAGGAGTTGAACCATGCATGGGAGGAGAAGGGTAAGGTGGGGTATAGCTGGGGGAGGATGAGGGGTTGAGAAAGATTGGAGGGGGTGTTAAATCAAAGAGACCTGAGCCTCCCATCAAGGGTTGGGAAAGTCTACTCTGCCTCTCAAGGGAGGAACTGGAATGCCGCATGGTAACTGGTGTGGATACAAGAAAGGGTGAAAAAGCAGGGCCAGGCTTCAGCTGAGCTCTGTATCAGTACTTCCAAGTAACCTAGCCCACATTTTTCACTGGAACGTCTCAAAGGTACCTCAGATTCGGTATTTCCAAGACCCAGCCTCATCTGGTTGCTTCCATCTCAGTGAATAAGAAGACTCTACCTGGCTGCATACAGCAGAAATCTAGGAGGTACCTTCCTCTTCCTCACCGTTATCCAATCAGCCACCAAGATCAGAAGCTCCTACCTCCTTAGCAACCCTAAGACCTGCTCACTTCTCTCCATCCTCCACCACCATCCCGCCAACCACCACGGCAGTCCAGGCCGCCAGCATCAAAGCTGGCCTTGGGAAAGCGTCAACTCATCCTGCCCTGGACGTCCAGGCTGGCTCCCACAGCCAGTGTGCTCTTTTCAAAACGCAAGGCCCCTGCAACTTTCCCTGCTTCAGCCATGAAGTGGCTTCTCAAGGCTCTTGGGATGAAGAGCAGAGTGCTACCCTGGCCCAGCAGGTGCTCCGTGGTCTCCACCTGCAACTGGAGGGGCTGAGGGGAGACAGGCAGCAAGGCTGGAAGGAGGGAGGAACAAGGTCGCTGGGCTCCCCTCCAGCCCGGGCCTCTGCACAAGCTCCCCACTCCCTCCGTGCTCAGACCGGCCCCCTGTCGACGGAGAATTAATCAGCCGATCTAAGAAAGAACTGGACATTTTTATTTGAGCCAAATTTGAGAATTATAATCTGGGAAGAGCATCTCAAAAAGCTCTGAGAACTGTTCCACCCGCTGGAAGTCCAGGCACAGTTACGTAAGTCTTTTGAGACAGAGCGCTGTACTTTGAATGACGTATCGGTGACAGTTTACATAATCCAGATCTAAGTGTCATCCTGGTGGGTCATCTGACCCCGTAAGATCAAGAAGGAGTGTTATCTTTTAAGGAGCTGTCGTGCTGATGCTGGGAGAATGCTGCTCCCTGTGGCTGAGTGGGTATTCCTGCCAAGGGAGGAGGTCTGGTCCATGCATAATGCAGACACACAGAGCACAGTGGGGTTGAGAAGCGAGACCAAAAGGCAGAGAAGATGTTTTGTGTTTAAATGTTTCTTGCCTTGCCAGAAAATATGAATTTTATTTCACATTCCTCTCCTAACAAACTCCTCCCTGACATCAGATTCCTGCAAAGCACAGCTTCGTGCGGGGAGCCCTTTCACACACACGTGCACCACACGCACACACACAAACACGCGGCTCTGATGCATGCCTGAGTAAACAGTGCTCCTTTCCTCAGCATCCCTTGTTTGGGTTCACTTAACCTCTAAAGTAAGCCTAAGCTGTGGACAACACACGTGCTCAAGAAGAGACAGAGGCCCAGGGAACTGAAGAGAAATGGCCGAGGTCACAGAGCTGGGGACAGTTCCCTCCCGCGGAAGAAGCCAGCGTCAGTTCACGTCTGATTAATGGAGGGAAAAAGCCTATCGGGAAAGTACACCTTACCTGGAAAATTATGCTACTGAGAACACGCAGAGAAGTAGAATGCTGTGATAGGGGTTCCTCACCCTTCAATTCCTTTCTTTCTCTCTTTTTCTTTCTCTCTTTTTCCCCACTCTTCTCCTCCTTCCCTGCATTCAGTAGCTGACCTGCCTCCCTTTAAATACTTCCCAAGGAAGCAGCCTGAACAGTCTTTCCCACAGATTTGAAAATTCCCTGCAATAAAAATGTCAAGGGTGAAATAAGACCATGCATTTTCTCAGCCCTACATCAGGCCAAATTACATATTAAAGGACCAACATCTGAACAATAAAACTCAGGATAAAAGCCCCCTCCAACTTGCTGGAACCCAGGCTGAGGTCTGGGTTAAACGGAGTGGGCGATGGAGCTAAGGCTGCCATTCCTCAGGGTCTTCCTTTGTACACGGGCCCAACTCTGCTTGGCCCATCCGCCAAGCCCCTCGCCTCCCCACACCTCGCTCCCCTGCCAGAGTGATTCAAGCCTGGAGAGGCTCTGATGAACTGGGGTGGGAGGGAGGGGCGATGGATTACTGAGAAACTTTTTTCTTGCCAGAAGGAAAAGCCTGCAGAGTGCCTACTCAGAGCTCCTCCAGCAGAGGACAGGTACCCTGGGGGCCGAATGTCCCTGGGGCTCTAGAAGCCGTAGCTCTGCACTAGGTACAATGTACCTGCTGAATTCGGTGAAGGATTGTGATCACAAACCCCAAATAGACCAGCTCTGGCTGCGACAGCACAGCCACCCTGGGAATCCGGGTGGCACTGGGCCCGTCCCCGCACATCTGCCCCCCGGGACAGGTGGGTGACGGGCCCTCCTCAGCGCCCCATCTCTTTCATCAGGGCAGCACTCACTCCTGCTTCCCACGGATGGCTCTTTGTTTCTTAACTTTCTCATTTGGGAGAAAGGACACAAAGGCTCCTCTGCCCAAAGTATCTGAAAACCCTCCTTCCATCCAAACACCAATTTGCACTTTCTTCTTCCATCGATGAGGCACTTTCTTTCCTGGACTTTTGTCATGTTAGAAAGAGGAGAGAGTTGCCCGAGAGGCTCTGACTGCTGGGCACCGGCTCTGGGTCTGTGAAACCCCTCGGGAATGCTGCATCCTCTCTGCACCTGTGCAGGACAGAGCCAGGGCCCAGCCCGGAGGGCCAGGTACAAGCCCTACCCAGGCCACCTCCCATCCCCAAGACGCCCCATGACAGGCCAGTGTCACAGCTGGACGAAATGCCGATTTAGACTTTAAGGGCCTTTGGGGGGAAATGCTAATTGTTTCTAGAGTCAAACCAGACATGTGAAGTGACCCTGTGAAGTGCTGTGATCCCCACGATTTCATGCTGTTCCGTTACTCACGAAAACTGGATTCAATCCCCCAAGCTCCCCATGTTCTAACTGCCAGAGTAAATTCAATTTCCCCACTTCTGTGAGCCTTCCATAATTTTGACTTTTGCCATCACTGACAAGAATGGGGAACGCCAGAGATGCTCGGAGTCATTCACCAGAAAAAGCCCCTCTTCCTGATTCACAAATGAGAAAAGCAGGACCCAGAGCGTAGACGACCTTCCCAAGACTGGAGTCCCACTTGGCCCCAGACGCACAGCCCCAAAGCCCTTCCTGCAGGTTCTCTGTCCATAGGAAGACTCGCTTTAGGGCAGGTGTGTTCATCTCCTTCAACATGAAGACCATACGGGGCTCAGACACTGTGCCCAGCCCCCAGCAGTCTCTGCTTGACATCCTGGCTCTGTAAAGCTACTGCTTTTGTTTTTCATTTCAATTTCTATGAAGATTAAGATCATGCTTGAAATCTAAGGTGCTTTTAAGTATCAGTGACAAGGCGACCCTGGGTTTAGGGCTTCCCCTGAGATGGCTGATGAGCTATGATATAGACTTAGTCTAAAGGAAATTAGCACACACACATCCTCCGCACCACACCTCCTCCCCCTGCTCCTCCGGTGTCAGCAGAGGTCTAGTGCAGAGCCAAGACTTTCACCACTGCCCAGTGGTAACAAGGTAACCACCCTGCCACCCCACACCCCTGTGGTTCCAGGGGGGCATTCTCTCCATCCCCCACAGTGTCAGCAGAGGCCAAGAGGGGAACCCGGACTTCCACCCCACCTGACAGTAACAAGGCCACACTCCCTTCTCCCAGGGACAAGGTGGCAGAGGTTGCCTGCTAAAACAGATTTAAATAAAATCCTCAATACCTAAAATGTCTGGGATACAACTGAAAATCACGAGTCATACCAAGGAAATCTCAACTTGAATGAGAAAAGATAGTCAACAGATGCCAACACCAAGATGACACATGTGCTGGAATTATTATCTGACAAGGATTTTAAAGCAGCCATCATAACCATGCTTAAACAAGGAACTATAAATACACTGGAAATAAATGAAAAAATGGACGCCTCAGCAAATAAACAGAAGATATGAAAAAGAAACAAATGGAAATTTTAGAACTGAATAGTATAATACCCAAAGTTTTGAGGGTTTTTTTTTTCTTTAACTCACTGGATGGCTCCACAGCAGAATAGAGAAGGCAGAGGAAATAACTGGGGGAACAACAGAAATTACCAATCTTAACAAGAGGAAAAAAATACTAAAAAGAAATAATAATAACAGAGCCTGAGGGGCCTGTGGGACAAGGGTGCAACATTCATGTCATCAGAGACCTGGAAAGAAGGGGGGACTGACAAATCCTCAAGGAGACAATGGCTGAAATTTTCCCAAATTTGGCAAAAAAACAACAAGCCTACAGATTCAAGAAGCTAAACAAGGACCAAAAAGGATAAACCCAAAGAACTCTGCACCAAAACACATCATAATGAAATTTCTGAAAACTAAGGACAAAGAAAAATCTTGAAGGCAGCAAGAGAGAAACATGTTACCTAAATGAGAAAAATAACTTCAATGACACGATTTCTCATCAGCAACCACAGAGGCCACAAGGAGGTGGGATGATATTTGTCAGGTGCTGAACAAAAGTGTCAGTGAAAATACCTTTCAGAAATGAAGGAGGAACCAAGACATCCTCAGATGAAGGAAAACTAAGAGAATTTGTCACCAGCAGACCTGCCCTAAAGAATGACTAAAGAAGATCTTGAAATGGAAAGGAAATGGTAAAAGAAGGATCTTGGAACATCAGGAGGGAAAACTGAACAACAAAAGGTAAAAATATAGGTAAATACAATACATCAGGCTTTAGGAAAATATTCTGTTAAACATTCATGCTTTTTCAGGCCTTTTCAATGGTTACCATTATCAGAGGCATGGATGGTGAGCGCCTGGGAAATTAGCTGATACTTTTTTAATTTTTTTGAAGCTAATTTAGAAGAGTTTTATTCAGGTTTCATAAATTAAAAACAGTGTCTCTCTGATTACTTTGTTTGATTCTCAAAATACTCACCATCCCTATTTATAGGTCAGATTTCCCACTGACAGAATTACATACTCATAAAGACTTTAATTTTATCCCCAAGTTTACTCCAAATAGAATTGCCAGATCTAGCAAATAAAAATATGGGGTGTCCAGTTAAATTTAAATATTACATGGGACACAGTTATACTAAAAATTAGTTGCTGTTTATCTGAAATTCAGATTTAACAGGGCATCCCGTATCGCCTGGCAACCCTATAGGGCTTAAATCATCAGCGTCTACAGAACAGAAAAACAACTCTCCTGGAACCTCATCCTCTCTCAGCAAGAACCTGCCAAGGGACCCACCATCTCGTGTCCACACATAATAAACAATAAATAAAGTCCTTCTCAGAAATGTCCCATTTCCACAGATGAGGAAGTTTGGGGGTTAAGTTTTAATTCATAAGGGTAAAACTTATCTGCTCCCAGGGACCCTACAGAAGAAACGAAAAACTTTAGAGCTACCACCCTGCAGAGGCCAGCTGCGGTGGGGGGTTGTATAACGCAGACTCCCTGAGCACATGCCCCCAGCCCTGATCTACACACATTCACAGAGCAGACGTGAAGACCAAAGCTTGTACTCAGACCCTTACGACAAATGTTTAGGGGTGAGGCCACAGGCCTTGGGGAGCACAGGGGGCACTGTTTTAGCGGGGAAAGAAGGGAAGAAGCAGAAGTGGCATCTTGGGGCGGGGTCAGCCCCAAGAGGGCTTCCAGCACAGCTTGTGAGAAGGAGCATGGCATGTTGGCGGTGGTGGGGGGGAACGAAGCGGTTCCATGTGACCAGGAGGTGGGGGTGGGGGCAGCAGGGCCACATCAGAGCTGGAGATGATGAAATTTACATGGGCAGGTGGGAGGCGGAGCCACATTCGGGAAAGCTCCTTCCAGCTGTGGGGGAGGATGGAGCAGAGCAGACAGGAGGTGGGATGCTCTCCCAGCTGGTGCAGGAGCCGCCAGGGTCAGCCACGGGGAACAAGATGGAAGGGGAGAAGGGGGGCAGGAGATGATGCAAGGGTTAAAGGTGCACCCACCCAAGTCCTGTTCAGCAGATTCTTCCCTTCCACAACGTTCTCTGAACCCTGCCATGTGCCGGGCATGGGCCTGGGGGTCTTCCCTGCATTGCCATAGCAACGGCTGGGGGAGGTGGGAGTGAGCTGAAATTGGCAACGCTGGTCCACCAGGCTTTTTGAGGTCTGTCCTCAAGTTGCCCACCCTGGCCATTACTTGCACACTAAGTGTGGTTTTTATCTCACACACCTGGAATTCCATCTGGGTTTTTTTTTTTTTTTTTTAATAAATTTATGTATTTATTTATTTATTTTTGGCTGCGTTGGGTCTTCCTTACCGCGTGCAGGCTTTCTCTAGTTGCGGCGAGCGGGGGCTACTCTTCGTCACGGTGTGCCGGCTTCTCATTGCGGTGGCTTCTCTTGTTGCGGATCATGGGCTCTAGGGCTCATGGGCTTCAGTAGTTGTGGCACGCGGGCTCAGTAGTTGTGGTGCGTGAGCTGTAGAGCGCAGGCTCAGTAGTTGTGGCGCACAGGCTTAGTTGCTCCGCGGCATGTGGGAACTTCCCAGACCAGGGCTCGAACCTGTGTCCCCTGCATTGGCAGGCGGATTCTCAACCACTGCGTCACCAGGTTAGCACCCCATCGGGGTTTTATAGGCCGTGAAACTCAAGCTCCCCCATGTCCTGGGCCCTTCGGTGCTCTAGAGCCACCCTCGAACCCACAGCCCACCACAGCATAGCTTACGCTCCTTCTGAAACAGTATGGATATCACTTTTGGATTTCAAAACCATAAATGCAGTTTCCAACGCCCCTCCCCAGGGCTGCTGGCCGTGAAGCCAGACACCCCAGATAGGAGATCCGGGGGAGAGGGAGCCTCGGGGGACCCACTGGTGCACGGTCACCTGGGGCCAGATGGCCTGCACGTCAGGGTCTCAGCAAGGGGCTCTCCGGAAGCTATTTCAATCCACAAAATGATTTCACTTTTGCTGAAATACATCATTCACCAGCATTTATGAGGCACCTACCAGAAGCCAGGTCCTGTACGAGGGGCCAAGGATACACAGCAAATGAATGGGCGGCCCCTTCAGAACAAAGGGCACTGGTTTCCCCAGAAAACACCAGTTGCTACCGCAACTTACTTCCCCAAAGAACGGCCTCTTCTTTGGCCGGAAAGGCACTGCGACCGACATCCAGGCACAAACAGATGTACAGAGCTGAGGCTCTGGCTCAGTCCCTGGCGCCACGTGGAGGGGGGGGGGGGGGGGGGGCGACCCCGGCAGGCCACGCCCCCTCCTCCCTGAGCCTCAGCGCTTGTGGTGAAAGCCAGGCTGAGCCAGGGCCTTCTCCGACCAGGAGGGTCAAAGCCAGTGTCCTCGTGCTGAGGCCGCCATTCCCCAATGCTCACAGTGGGGTCGCGTCCCTGATGCATGTAAAAAAGCCTGTTAAATCATTTGCCCTCTGTCCTTGGCCCAAGGATAAGCCACTTGAAACCACGGAATAGGCTTACTCGTGTCATCAGTACATGTGTTTATACCCACAAGCACCTTGCCCTGGACCTTCGTGCACATCGATGTGCAGGACACAGCCTTGCAAGCCCGCCTGCAGCACACAGGAGACGTGCTCACCGCAGTTCCTGGCCAACATCAGGGCCGGCTGCCCGCTCCAAACAAAGCCGGCGTGGAGGCAGTGTGGCCCCCCATCCACACAGCAGCGCCCTCCTCGCCACTTGCTGTCGGCACGGGTCCCCACATACCTCTTTCAGCACATCTCCCATCCTCCTGGAGCATAAATTTTCAATAATAAACAGGACCAGAAGTTCCAATTGTCCCTCCTCAGACATGTTCTGAGTACACGTCTCTGGCTGACTCACAGTCTGCACATCAAGGCTAAATCCAAGCCGAAAGCAAACTATTCGATGACGTGGCCTTGGGACAGAGGTTCTTCCACATCCCATCATGTATCAACTAAAAATATTTGATACAGAAGCTCTGAGTTAACCCTTTGAGTTCTCCCAGGTAAGAAGGGCCAGAAACCCTGCCTTCCTTTTCCAGCTTCTCGAGGCGGCTCACTTTCTTTGGCTCATGGGTGCATCACCCCAGCCTCTGCTTTGTCATCTCAGCTCCACCTTGACCCTCCTGCCTCCCTCTTATAAGAGGAAAATCCAGGATAATCTCCCCATGGCAAGATCCTTAATTTAAGGCCATCTGCAAAGTTCTTTCTGCCCTACTAGGTAACATATTCACAGGTTTCAGGGATTAGAGCACGGACATTCTGGGAGAGCCATTATTCTGGCTATCACAACACAACAAAGAATTTTTAAGATGACTTAAGCATAAACAATAATTGGTAAGTTCCACGAAAATACAAAGCCCAGATAAACTGCACTCTGTTGCCCAGATGGTAGCCCCTGGAAGCTAACACAAGCCTTGCTATGCAGCCCTGTGAAACCTTCGGGATACGATCCGTTAAGACCAGGACGCCTGTGAAGACCATGATCTATCACACACTTCAAACGTGTGAAAGGAATGCAATCAATGCCGGCTCACTGGCTTTCTTTATGAATTTGCCAGCCCTCTTTGGTGTTTCTTGGAGGGGCCCCCAAAGGCACACGCTGAGAAACATGGGTCTGCAGGCTAAAATCTAAACTCATCTCCTCGGCACGCTCTCTCATGCTCCGTCCCGCTTCAGCCCCTGCTCCTCTGCCCCAGCACCCCAGCCATTCTGAACCCGCAGAATCTCATGACTGCACACTCTCGAAAAGCCACTTCCCTCCTCCTGGGACACCAGTCCCGTCCCAGTGCCCCGAACACACCTCCACCCCACGCGCGACAGAGCCCTCACCCTAGGAGGCCAAGGGCGTTTCAGGGTCCTGCATGGACCATCTGAAGGTGTCAGGGTGTGGCCAGCATCAAGGGACTGTGGTACGCAGAGGCCCGAGAGGGGCAGGGGCACAAACAGCGAGGGGGAGGCGGGGAGGCCACAGGTGGAGGTACGGGGAGTGAAACGTCTGCACACCCAGGAGAACCGCGCCCAGTGGAGACGGCCTCTCTCCTCGGCCACAGTGGGGAGGGCACGGCAGATGGAGCTAGGAGTGGAGGACTTGGAACCCCTCCTGGACCCCCCGCAAGCCAGAACACCCCCCAGGGGCAGCAGTCAGAACTGGAGAAATAGGTTCACTGGACACTTGTGGGGTTTTACTTAAAAGCAATTGGCAGTTTGAACTACTCTGTCTTCCAATCATGCCGAAGGCCCAGGACTGTGTGGCTTTTCTTCTTGCTGACTGAATACAAGGGGTTTGGTTTTAACAGCTCTACCGAGGGATAAACCGACTTAACAGTCAACTGCACACATTTGGAGTGCACAGATGGATACAGCTGACACACGGGCCCCCCGTCGCCACACTCCAGGCGGTGAGCACATCCACAAGCTCCTTGGTGACCCCCCCTGTCCTGCGCCGCTCCACCGTCCCACGCCAGGCAAGCCTGGGCGGCTTTCTGTCACTAGAGTTTGCATTTTCTAAAATTTTATATAAAGGGACTCATACAACATGCGGCCTTTTGTGTCTGGCTTCTCTCGCTGAGCGTGCTTTCACGGTTCATGTTGTTGCAATATCACTAGTCCGTCCCTTTCTATGCTGAGTACTCCTCCAATATATGGGTGTACCACGGTTTATCTCCTCTCCTTGATAGATACTGAGATCTTTCCAATTTGGGACTATTATGAATAAATACGAATATTTGTATATAAGTCTTTGTACAGACAAATGTTTTCATTTCTTTGGGGTAAATCCCTAGGAGTGGAATCGCTGGGTCCTACGGTAGGCGTATGTTTAACTTTTTAAGAAGCTACCACACTGTTTTCCAAAGGGCTAGTGCCATTTTACATTTCCACCAACAGTGACAACTCCTGACTTTCTGCCCATCTGTTAGGTATGTACTGGATTCCCACTGCGGTTTTCACTTGCATTTCCATGATTACTACTGAAGTGGAACACTTTTCATGTGTCTGTTGGCCATTTGGATTTCCTCTTTTATGAAGTTCCTGTTCAGGTCTTTTCTATTTGGTTATCTGTCTTCTTTCCTTATTGATTTGTAGAAAATTATTTACTTAATTCTAGGTGTAAGACCTTTGTCTCATCCCAAATATCTTCTCCCACTTAGTGATGCCTTTCATTCACTTTATAGTGTCTTTTGATGAACAGAACGTCTTCATTTTAATGCAGATTAATTTATCAATCTTTTCTTTGTGGCTTACGAATTTTGTGTCTTTTTAAGACTCTGAGGTCATGAAGATTTCCCTATTTTATCTGCAGTTTTTGGGGGGTTTTTTTGCCTTTCTCGTGTCTATCAATAAATGCACCTGGAATTGACTTTTTATTATGGTGAAATTTCCATTTTCGTGTGTGTGTGTGTGTGTGTGTGTGTGTGTGTGTGTGTGTGTGTGTGTGACTATGGATCCCCATTGTCCCAACATTATTATTCAACAGACCATTTTTCCCGTTGTTCTGCAGTGTCTGTTTCACCATAAATCGAGCACAAACACATACACATTGATCTATTTCTGGTTCTTTGTTCCGGCCATTTGTCTCCCCTTGGACATAACCCCATTCTCTCTCTTTAGCTTTATACTAAGTCTTGAAATCTGGTAGAGCAAGATCTCTCAGCATCTCCTTTTCCTTCCGGAACCTGTTGACTAGCTTCATCCTTTTAGGTTGGCATATAATTATTAGAACTGTCTTTTCAAATTCAAAAAGAAACATGTAAGGATCTTTATCTGGATTGCATTAAATCTACAGGTCAATGTGCAGAAATCTGACATCTTTTATATAGCCTCCTTATTTGGTTCTTCTCTCATGTTTCCCAAAGTTTTCTTACATGTCTTTTGTTATACATATTCCTGTGTACTTGATTTTTACGCCATTGTAAACTGCATCTTTTTAAGTCTTAATTTCTAATTTTGTGGTTTTGGTGCACAGAATGCAACTGGTTTTATAGTTGATTATGTATTCAACAACTTTAAAAACGTCCTTATTAATCTAAAAATGTACCTGTAAGTGATTTTGGATTTTCTACACTTACATTGTCAAATAAGTTCTGTTTTCACCTAATTCTCATATCACTTATTTTGTTTGGTTGCTAATTGCCTTAGTGGACCCAACTCAAAAGTAAAGCTTTAAATTTTTCACCATTAGTTACAATGCTTGCTGTGGGTTTTTTTATGAATAACCTGTGTCAGAACAAAGACATTCCCTTCCACTCCTAGTTGCCAGGGGTTTTTATTAAACACTTTTTTTCAACTGTTAACATGATCATATCATTTTTATCCCTTAATAAGCTGTAAATATAGTGAACTATGTAACTTATAAATATGGCTAGGTAAGGCTAAAACACACACGTACACATACATACCTATGCCGAAGTGGGCACTAGCTCAAAACATGAGAAGTTTATCACCTGTTGAGCCAGGATGGTAGCTGGATGGGCAGGAAGCTCTTCACAGGCCACCACCTTGTAACTCCTCCATCCCCAAGGGGCCGGTCATCATCTGCGCCGGGAAAGCAGAAGGGGAAAGAGATGGGGAGGAGGCCCACATGCTCTCTTCCTAAAAGCCTTAGCCTGGAGGCAGCATTCCACTGATGAGGTCACCTGGTCACAGCTGGGTGCTTCGCAGTTAAGAGAGCCAGCAGACACCAATATAAACCCAAGGTGGTCTTAATGCATTATAGTTTATATATTGCTAAATCCAGTTTTCTGAGTTTTCTTTAGCGTTTTGCATCCATGTACACGTGACACAGACCAGTATTCCTTTCCTCCTGCTGCCTTTGCTGGGTTTTGCCATCGAGGGTGTGCTAGCGTCATAACATGACTTTGGTTGTGCCGGTGGTAAACGCGTGGGCTCTCAGCCCTGACCCCACTTCCCACTGTCCTGCTTCTGGTCCAGACCACGTCTTCCTTGCAGCTGGCGCGACGTCAGGCTCTGTCGCTAGAGGGAGCTGGAGGGGCACTGGAGGAGCAAGTTTCTCCTCCAGGCTCTGGGCGCCTTCCTTCCTCCCGGCTCCCCGGGTGCTTGGCTGGAGCGCTGTGCACCCAGGAGCTCGCCTCCCAGTAAGCTTCAGGGCACCTGAGGTGGCTTCCTGGTGGGGAGCTCAGGGGCAGCCCTGTAAGCAGTTTCCAGAGGGTTCAAGGGCACTCCCTGGAGGGCTTCTCAGCAGCTCACCAGCAAGCCCAGCCACGACCCAGCAGGCTTCTAAGCCAAGTTGACAGCACCTCCCTTCCCCAGGGCAGCTTCCAGGTGAATCACGTAGGCACCCCAGTGCGGGGGAGGGGGGCGCTGGGGATAGGGGGTCCCGCCTTCCACTAGCTCAGAGTTCTTGCCCATCAGTCACACGGACCAACTCTGGCCCAGATCAACCCTGTGAACTTTTCTGCCGTCTGTCTGTTGAGTTAAAACACCACCATCTCCAACAAGGTGTCAATCCAGCCTTGGGGAGGGCTCCCTGCCTTCCACATTTGTTCCTTCTGTGGGTACTCTCCCTTGGGGTATTCCTTCGAATGCTCTTTTTTCTCCCTGGAAATAGTTAATAATCCTTATCTCAAACCTTCCTTGCTCCTATTATTGTGTGGTTACTGTATGCTGGACTGGACCCTGACTGACACAGAACTGGTACCGGGAGTGATCACAGGAGATGGACTTGCAAAGTGGGATCTGGGAATTGCTCTGTTGTGATTTCGAGCTTAAGCAGCGTTGAGCTCATTGCCACTGGGCAACGGGAAGCTAGTAGTCCGTGGCACGCCCGCATGCACCAGCATCAGAATTAATCGAGCCATCACCTTCGGTTGCTTGTGATGAAGTGCTGACTGAACCAAGTGACTTGGAGCACCTGTGGGCACTGAACCTTTTTTTTTTTTTTTTTTTAAATGGTATTAAAGATGGCTACAGGCAGTACGGTATGGTATGGGATAGAGCTTCGAGTGCACTGGAGTGCACACAGAGAGAAAATGACAAGTCATGGTGACTTAACTCTCAGGACAAGTAATGGTGAGAACCAGAACACTTCAGTAAAGAACCTCTTTCTTTTCTTGCAGTCACAGGGCTGATAGTTCTAAAAGTCATACAGAAAAGTTCATTGTATTGCTTGTGAACAGCTAGATTCAGTCTCACCAGTATCTCAAGGGAACGTCAGGCACTGACTGAGAAAGGGTGGGAACATGAAACTGGGGTGGGGACATCTGGTTAGATCCAGGGAAACTGACCAGCTAAAACCCCAAGTTGTCCTAAGCCTCCCTCACCAGTAGAGGTCATCTGTCCATGGCGTCTTCCTTTGCTTGAAAATCCGGTGACACCCTTGCCAAGGGGAGACGCCTTGAAAAGGGACAGCTATTCTCAAGACCCAGCACAACTACCCCCTGTTGCCACCAGTCACGTGACTAAGGTCAAAGCACAGCATGCTCCAGTGGGACAGGAACACACAATGCTCCGGGAAGACTAGCTAACCCACCTAGAAAACGAGCAAGCCTTTTCTAACATATACCAGAAACACGGGAAACACATGTGAAGTGGATTCTAAGGGTGTTAGACCACGGAGGGTGGGACGTTAACACTAGATCAGGGCAAATTTATGGATGATGGTAAAGGGACTAGAGTTCAGATTTAATGCACTCACTTGAGCAGCTGGAGGTGTTTCTGAACAACATATCTGACTGTCTGACTGAGACTTATCCTCAAAAATGGCCTACATTTAGCTAGGGTGAGATGCCAGAGCTTCCCTGGCATGGAGGAGGGAATCCAAAGGCCTAGGGAGACAGGAATGTTGGACTGGATTCATCCCGTGTGACCTGCACACCCACCTCCCAACTACGGATTTCCGGAAGACCCGGAAGACGTTCCTTTCACTAGGGCACCGAGAAACCCCTTAGTAAGAGGGGCACTCACGTGCTTGGAAGGCTTCGGGATTGTTCTCCTTGACGGCATGCATGGTGGTGGGGATGCTGCCGCTGAGGTGGGCTCCCCAATTTCAGTGGAGATGATGGGATTCCAGAGGAGCAGAGGCCAAACGGCGGAATCGACCACCAAAGGCAAGGGGGGGGGCATCCACCAAGACAGACAGCAGATGTGTACCTGCAGTCAAAACACCTTGGTCCCCAGGGGTCTTTAACAGTGGTTCACTGAGCACAGTGCTCCTAAGAGTACTGACTGACCTATAAAACGGGGTGGGGGGCGGCAAAAAAACCTTTAGGCCTAAGAGCCAAAACCCTGACTTGAGTCACAACCGTGGCTAGGAACTGCCTCTCACCTGGTTCTCAGACCCAAGTAAACTCACAGGCCAGACCCCAGGACTGCAGGGGAGGCTGGGTCTGAGACTCCTCCCCCAAGCCTTCCCAAATCCCAGCTCCACCGTTCAGCTGTGATACCGGAACTGGAACGATGTTAAGCTGGTCAGGAGAGGGTGCTGGAGGGATGCTGGGAAGAGGGGGGTTTCTCTTCGTAGTTCCATAGCGCTTCCCTTCTTTCTGACCCCCTAGGCACCTGGCTGGCATACGAGACACCGGTGGAGCATACCTGCTGCAGGGTCAGTGGCACCCAGCAGGCAGCTTCCCGGTTGGGCTCCTCAGGTATCCTAACGGGCTTCCCAGAAACTTCAACTTCCCCACAGGCAGCCTCCCAGCTTTCCCCGGGAGTCCAGCCTGCTCCCGCCAGTGTCCCACCAGGTTCAACGGAACCCCATGCAAGCAGCTTCCCAGTGAATCTCTCTGGCACGCCAATAGGTGTCCTGCCCACCAGCCTCGGTCCAGCAGCCCAGGGTAACCCAGTGAACCTCTCAGCCCTGCAGCAGGTGCAACCACTACAGAACCTTTAGGTTATTTGCTGACGGTAAGCTTGGAGAGACACGCGTCTGGAGGCCTGGATAATTTCTGTACACTCTCATTTTTCAGAGCCAGAGTTACCAGCACACTTATGAATGTGTGTTTAAAACGGGCACACTGCCCCCTAACTTTGCCACAGACTCCCCTGTTCCCTACTATTACGCCTAGTGTTTCTGAACTAATTATGGCTCCTACAGGGCCCCTGTAGGTCTTATGGTCAACGACACATGCCTACCAGGTTCTTAACTTCGGGAGACGGGGCTCCTAGAGAGGTGCTGGGAAAAAGCTTCCCTTCAGCAGTGCTGGGGAATGCGGGACCCCCCCTGGATACAAGGGACCAAACTCATACGGCTCTGAGATGCGCTGGGGCTGTCACACCAACCACCCCTCCTCAGGGTGATCTCTGTGTCCAAAATAATCCTGCCTTCCAGCCCATGGGATTAAGCCCACTAAGCTTCAGTCAGTCATTCCCTGAAGGTCTTGGGCAGCAATACAAACTAAGCCAAAAGGAGACAGAGTTTTCCCCTGTCGTTTTCTCTCCCCTCCCCCACCCGCCCTCTTAATGCTGGCAGACCCCAATCCTGTTCTCAACTCACCCTACACAGTAAGCCGAAATCCCCAAGTTCAAGGTGGCTTCAGTAACAAGGCCTTTATTTCCACACCCAGCAGAATAATGGGAGGCAGGCAGTTCCCTTGGAAGTCTGACTTGGAAGCTGGACAAATCCATCGAGAGTCACATGAGGCCAACAAGGTCCCTGAAAAAAGGTAAACCATCCCTGAGAGCCACAGAAAGGACCCAGCTGAGGTCCTCCTAGCCAATGCTGGGTCACACCCACGCCCTAACTAGTCAGGAAGGAGATGAGGCCCATCAACAGGCCCAGGCTGCTCATGGGTCCCTCCAGGGACTGGAACGAGCACAGGTGACGAGACCCTCCCAGCTGGCAGAGTGGTGAGATGGCTTCTGCCGTGGGCCCTGCCAGCGAGAGAACTCCGGCAAGGGCCCCGGGGCAGGTGAGAGTACCCGAAAGCTCCCCACCCACCTAGCACTCATCAGGAATATCCCGTTTGACCCTGTGAAGCTCAACTTCCAGCCAAGGGCATCCTCACAGAGGCTCCCTCAGCTCGTCTCTGGCACGCGTCCTGTTCCGCTGAACAAGGAGAGCGCACGTTCCCTGCACACTTAGGGCATTTCCCCAGCATGAACTTCAGGATGCTTTACGAGGTGAGGCCCTTGACTGAAGGTTTTCTCACATCGGCCGCACTCAGAGGCGTCTCTACCGCGAACGTTCTGCTGCTAAATGAAGAAGCCTCTTGGGTGGAAGGCCTTCCCCCATCTCTGCATCCATGAGGTCTTCCTCGAGGGTGAACCTGCCAGGGATGAATGGGGTTGGACCTGCAGCTTAACGCTTTCTCACACTGGACATACTCAACAGACTTCCACGCAGCACAAGGCTGACGTTTTGGCAGGAGGTTTTCCCACATTTGCTGCACTCCTAACACTTTTCTGGGCGGTGAACTTCCAGTGTAAATCAGAGCACACCTTCGGCAAAATGCTTTCATTCCATGCATTCAAAGGGACTTTCTCTAGTATAAACCTTCTGATGCCGACTGAGCTTAGAGATGTCGCTAAAGGTTCTCTGATATTACTGCACTCATCAGGCTTTCTTTTGGGGGGGGGGAGGGCGGGGGCGGTGCTGCGCCCTTTGGCTTGCGAGGATCTTAGTTCCCCGACCAGGGATCGAACCCGTGCCCCCTGCAGTGGAAGCGCGGAGTCCTAACCACCGGACCGCCAGGGAAGTCCCAGGCTTTTCTGCTGTGAACCTTCTGGTGCCAAACAAGCGTGTATCCTTCGCTGAATGCATCCTTCCCACGGTGGCTGCACTCATAAGGCTCTTCTCCAGCGTGGATTCTCCGCCCTTGAAAGAGGCGGGGGTTACCTGCACTCAGACCTGCCTCGGTGTGGCGGCCGTAGGCTCCCTCCCGCTTGCCATACAGTGCGGGGTGAGCGGCCTCCCAGCCTGCGGCGCTCCTGCCGGCCTTCCCCGTCCTGGTGCTGGAGAAGGCCGGCGCTGGGCCCGAACTCCCCGCACACTAAGGGCTTCTCCGACACGTGGACTCCACAGTGCCTCGCCACGAGGCCCTACCCTGCCCGCCTCTGTTGGGTTTCTCTCGGCTGGGCTGCTTTGGGGCCGGGAGCGCTGAGGCCGAAGCCTCTCCCACACGCCTCCTCACTGCAGCTTCTGCCCGCGGCGGCTCCCCGGTGCTCAGCCAGGAGCAACTCGTCTTTCCAGCCTGGGCCACACATCTCAGGGAACGCGCCCAAGCAGACGGACCTGCGAGAGGCGTCCTGACCTGAGACGCGCTTACAAAAGCGCCCCGCTCGGCCGGTGCCTCCCGCTCTACGCCACACCGACCACCCCCGGGCCGCAGGTGCCAAGTTCCCCCACGTCCAACCTCCACGCATCAGACGCCGGGCCACTCCTCCTGGGAGAAGCACAGGCCACATCCTCGGAGACCACGCGGCCCTGCCGCCAGGGGAGCCCCAGCCGACAATCCTCCAGGACCACCCCACCCAGGTCTTGGGTCCTTCGGTTGAGGGCCGACCCCCGAGCCAACGGGATACCAGGAGGACGGTTCCGGAGGTCCGGCCCGCACCTCGTCCACACGCACAGGAACGCCCCACCTCCCGGGTCCTCATTGGCCCTCCACGTCGTGACGTACATCACAGCGGGCGCTGAGAAATGGCGTTCCCACGTGGGGCGGGGCTTCACCTCCTCTTAAAGGAGACGCGCCAAGATTTCCGCGTCTAGTACTCAAATGCCACTTCCTTTCGGGCAGTAGCTGCCCCCGCGGCTGTCCGAGTGCTTCCATAAATTAGGTAAATCCTATTTTCTAGGAATGTGTCCATTTCCTCTAAATTTTCACATTTACTATCGTAAAGTTGTTTATAATATACCCTTATCTTTTTATATGACCTATAAAATTGCCCTTTTAAATTTTTAAGTGATTTGTATGTCCTTTTTGTCTTGATTAGTCTCTCTGGAGGTGTGTCCATTTTTTCCTTAGAAAGCAGCAGCTTTGGGCTTTGCTGCTGCCCTCTGTTGGTGAATTCTGCTCTTTATTATTTAGCTTTCACCCACACACACTTCCCCACCCTCCATCCCCCCAATAGCGTTTATGGTAGTAGGTGCATGTTATTAGGACTGTGTAAATACTAATCACAGCTGAGGCATCTAGTATTACCGTGGTAACTTTTTCTTTCTTGCCCAACCTTTTGTTTTCCTTGGAGTTATGTCCCTTGGTTTCCTAGGTACTTGTCAATAAATCAATCCCAACTCCTATCTAAACATGTTCAGAGACAACAGGTATTCTAATAATTAAGGCGTCTTCTCTGGGGCCTCAGCCCCTCACATCTAGTCTCGATCGGGTGCCTTCTGTGCCTGATGCACAGCTGTCGTCCTCAAGGCTTTCACTGTGTTCCTGGGAGTCACCTTGCCTCTTTGCGCTGGATCCACATTTCCTGAATACCAGGTTTTCTCCTTTCTTCGTTTACCCCTTTGTTCTGGAAGAGTACATCCTCTAATAGTTTCTTAAGAAAGGGTGTGTGGAACATACATTTTTAAAGAAACTACAGGTCTTTTTAGCATGACTTTTATATGCATTTCCTTCAGAATTCTGAAAGGTCCCAATTCCTCTGTTATCCAATGTGACATTTGAGGATTCCAAAGCTATTTTGATTCCTGATACTTTGTATGTGTCCTGTTTATCCACTCCAGAAGTTATAGAATCTTTTCTCCCCAGCATTCTGAAATTCCACAGTGATGTGCCCTGGCTGGTCACCAGCCGTGGTTAGTACTTGGCCAGTCCTTGTAATTTGGAAACATAGCCTTCATTCTCAGAATTTTCTTGAATTATTTACTGGAATCCACTGTTCGAAGTGTGTGATTTTCTTTAGCCACATTCAGTACTGGTATCTTTAGGTGTTTCCTTTTAGGCTGGTGAGATCTCTCAAGAAGTCTCTTTCTCCTTTATTTCCTGCCTGGAGGATACAGCCTGTTTCCTGAGCTGAGGATTTTACATACTGAAGGCCGATGTCTCGCCTCCCTCAGTCTCCCGCCGGGCTGGGGCAGGAACAACTTCTCAACTGTGTGGAGTGGAGAGTTGTAACTGCTTCTGAAAAGGGCCTTCAGCCAGCCCTCCTGCCTTCACTCTTTCACAACCACTTCTACAGGCACCTGGAACTGCCAATCCCAGAGCCTCTGGGAGCTTTGCAATAAAATCAGATGCTCTCATTTCTTTTTTACAACGTTGTCTCCTCGGGTATTTCTAAGTCAGTTACCATTCATCTGTTTTCTTGAGAGGTTCCAAAATTTTGTTGCTATTTATAGTCATCCTAGTGGATTTATGCCTTTTAAAAAAATTAAAATTCCCTGTAACTTTAGTGGGATTTCAGGAAGGAGCTATGGTAAATGGCCACATCGAGCTGTAAGAAGTCTGGGAAATGAAGACCTATTCAGAGAATTCAAGTCTCCAGCTAGAACTGGGGGGGGGGGGTCTGTTATCACAGATGGAGACAATGAAGGAAAACCAGCAATCTCTGCCACACAGATGCAGCTGGTTTTGAGATAGACTGAAAGTGAGGCCATCTTTCAGTAGAGCAGAAGTGTACATATGGGGGTAGGGGGTTGGGCATCAGTGTGAGGAACAAAGAAAACATCTGAAACAGCAAACAGAGAGACATGGCAGGGAGTCACTGAGAGACGAACAAATGCTTTATTTAGTTCATTCATTCCCAAAGCTTCACACCTCACCCTCCCACTTTCAAACTAAGTCACAAAGAACAGGGGCCCGCAGTCTCCACCACCTCCCCACCCGACAGAGCACTGCAGGGACAGTGTCGCCCTGATTGAAAGCCATGTGTTTCAAACACTTTTAGGAGCACACTCTCTTCAAACTAGAAACCCCACCAAGTAAAACAGGCTCATCCATCAATTTAAACCTGTGCAACATTTTGGGCGCCTCCCTAGAGCACCAGGGTCCCCCAGAGCAGTTTAAAACTCCTGTGTTAGATAAGCCCTTCTCTGTGAATTAGGAACTCTCCAGAGAGCCAGCTTCTTCTACCTGAAGTTCATGTACAAAGATTTCAACATGGTCAATTCTTCTATCCAATGAGATAAACAGTCCACAAAATTAAGGCATTGGGGGGAATTAAAGGGGAATAAAGCATTTACTAAAGTTACAATAGGGGGGGACCTTGAAGATGGCGGAAGAGTAAGACGCGGAGATCGCCTTCCTCCCCACGGATACACCAGAAATACATCCACACGTGGAACAACTCCTACAGAACTCCTACTGAAGGCTGGCAGAAGACCTCAGACCTCCCAAAAGGCAAGAAACTCCCCACGTAACTGGGTAGGGCAAAAGAAAAAACAGAGACAAAAGAATAAGGACGGCACCTGCACCAGTGGGAGGGAGCTGTGAAGGAGGAAAAGTTTCCACACACTAGGAAGCCCCTCCGCGGGCGGAGACTGCGGGAGGCAGAGGGGGGAGTTTCGGGACCGCGGAGTGGTGCACAGCGACGGGTGCGGAGGGCAAAGCGGGGAGATTCCTGCACAGACGATCGGTGCTGACCGGCACTCACCAGCCCGAGTGGCTTGTCTGCTCACCCGCCGGGGCGGGCGGGGCTGCGAGCTGAGGCTCGGGTTTTGGTTTTGGACGGAGCTCAGGGAGAGGACTGGGGTTGGCGGCTTGAACATAGCCTGAAGGGGTTAGTGCACCACGACTAGCCGGGAGGGAGTTCGGGGAAAAGCCTGCACCGGCCGAAGAGGCAAGAGACTTTTTCTTCCCTCTTTGTTTCCTGGTGCGCGAGGAGAGGGGTTTAAGAGCGCTGCTTAAAGGAACTCCAGAGACGGGCGCGAGCCGCGGCTAAAAGCGCGAACCCCAGAAACGGGCGCGAGCCGCGGCTGAAGGCGCGAGCCCCCGAGACGGGCGCGAGCCGCGGCTGAAAGCGCAAACCCCAGAGACGGGCACGAGCCGCAGCTAAAACCGCGGACCCCAGAGACGGGCGGGAGACGCTAAGGCTGCTGCTGCCGCCACCAAGGGGCCTGTGTGCGAGCACAGGTCACTCTCCACACCCCTCTTCCGCGGAGCCTGTGCAGCCCGCCACTGCCAGGTTCCCGGGATCCAGGGACAACTTCCCCGGGAGTACGCACGGCGGGTCTCAGGCTGGTGCAACATCACGCCGGCCTCTGCCGCAACGTCACGCTGCCTCTGCAGCCGCAGGCCCGCCCCGCACGTAGTGCCCCTCCTACCCCCATCCCCCAACCCCCGGCCTGAGTGAGCCGGAGGCCCCGAATCAGCGGCTCCTTTAACCCCGTCCTGTCTGAGCGAAAAAACAGACGCCCTCCAGCGACCTACACGCAGAGGCAGGGCCAAATCCAAAGCTGAGCTCCTGTGAGCTGTGAGAACAAAGAAGAGAAAGGGAAATCTCTCCCAGCAGCCACAGAAGCAGCGGATTAAAGCTCCACAATCAACTTGATATACCCTGCATCTGTGGAATACCTGAATAGACAAGGAATGATCCCAAATTGAAGAGGTGGAATTCAGGAGCGAGATCTATGATTTTTTTCCCTTTTCCTCTTTTTGTGAATGTGTACGTGTATGCTTCTGTGTGAGATCCTGTCTGTATACTCTTGCTTCCACCATCTGTCCTAGGGCTCTATCCGTCCATGACTTTTTTTTAAAAATTCTTTTTCTTAATAATTAAGTTTAATTGTAATAACTTTATTATACTTTACCTTCGTTCTTTCTTTCTTTCCTTCCTTCCTTCCCTCCTTTAGACAACGAATCACCCCAAATTGAGGAGGTGGTCTCAGGGAGCAGGATTTATGATTTATCCCCCTTTACCTCTTTTTGTGAAGGTGTATGTGTATGCTTCTGTGTAAGATTTTCTCTGTATAGCTTTGCTTCCAACATTTGTCCTAAGGTTCTATCCGTCCCTTTTTTTTTTTTTTCTAAATATTTTTTAATTCAATAACTATATTATACTTTATTTTATTTTTACTGTATCATCTTTCTTTCTGTCTTTTTTCCTTCTTTCCCTCCTTCCTTCCTTCCTCCCTCCCTCCCTCCCTCCCTCCTTTCTTTCCTTCTTTGCTTCTTTCTTCCTTCCTTCCTTTCCTCCTTTCCTTCTTTCTTTACTCATACTTCTACTAATTCTCCCTACTTTTTCTCCCTTTTATTCTGAGCTGTGTGGATGAAAGGCTCTTGGTGCTCCAGCCAGGAGTCAGGGCTCTGCCTCTGAGGTAGGAGAGCCAACTTCAGGACACTGGTCAACAAGAGACCTCCCAGCTCCACATAATATTAAACGGTGGAAATATCCCAGAGACCTCCATCTTAACACCAGCACCCAGCTTCACTCAATGACCAGCAAGCCACAGTGCTGGACAACCTATGCCAAACAACTAGCAAAACAGGAACACAACCCCACCCATTAGCAGAGAGGCTGCCTAAAATCATAATAAGGCCACAGACACCCCAAAACACACCACCAGACGTGAACCTGCCCACTAGAGAGACAAGATCCAGCCTCATCCAGCACAACACAGGCACTAGTCCCCTCCACCAGGAAGCCTACACAACCCACTGAAACAACCTTAGCCACTGGAGACAGACATCAAAAACAACGGGAACTACGAAAGTGCAGCCTGCAAAAAGGAGACCCCAAACACAGTAAGATAAGCAAAATGAGAAGACAGAAAAACACACAGCAGATGAAGGAGCAAGATAAAAACCCACCAGACCTAACAAATGAAGAGGAAATAGGCAATCTACCTGAAAAAGAATTCAGAATAATGATAGTAAGGATGATCCGAAATCTTGGAAGTAGAATGGACAAAATGCAAGAAACAGTTAACAAGGACCTACAAGAACTAAAGATGAAACAAGCAACGATGAACAATGCAATAAATGAAATTAAAATCACTCTAGATAGGATCAATAGCAGAATAACTGAGGCAGAAGAACGGATAAGTGACCTGGAAGATAAAGTAGTGGAAATAACTACTGCAGAGCAGAATAAAGAAAAAAGAATGAAAAGAACTGAGGACAGTCTCAGAGACCTCTGGGACAACATGAAACGCACCAACATTCGAATTATAGGGGTTCCAGAAGAAGAAGAAAGAAAGAAAGGGACTGAGAAAATATTTGAAGAGATTATAGTTGAAAACTTCCCTAATATGGGAAAGGAGATAGTTAATCAAGTCCAGGAAGCACAGAGGGTCCCATACAGGATAAATACAAGGAGAAACACGCCAAGACACATATTAATCAAACTGTCAAAAATTAAATACAAAGAAAGCATATTAAAAGCAGCAAGGGAAAAACAACAAATAACACACAAGGGAATCCCCATAAGGTTAACAGCTGATCTCTCAGCAGAAACCCTACAAGCCAGAAGGGAGTGGCAGGACATACTGAAAGTGCTGAAGGAGAATAGCCTGCAACCAAGACTACTCTACCCAGCAAGGATCTCATTCACATTTGATGGAGAAATTAAAACCTTTACAGACAAGCAAAAGCTGAGAGAGTTCAGCACCACCAAACCAGCTTTACAACAAATGCTAAAGGAACTTCTCTAGACACGAAACACAAGAGAAGGAAATGACCTATAGTAGCGAACCCAAAACAATATATAAAATGGAAATAGGAACATACATATCGATAATTACCTTAAATGTAAATGGACTAAATGCTCCCACCAAAAGACACAGATTGGCTGAATGGATACAAAAACAAGACCCTTATATATGCTGTCTACAAGAGACCCACTTCAGAACTAGAGACACATACAGACTGAAAGTAAGGGGATGGAAAAAGATATTCCATGCAAATGGAAACCAAAAGAAAGCTGGAGTAGCAATTCTCATATCAGACAAAATAGACTTTAAAATAAGGACTATTAAAAGGGACAAAGAAGGACACTACATAATGATCAAGGGATCGATCCAAGAAGAAGATATAACAATTGTAAATATTTATGCACCCAACATAGGAGCACCTCAATACATAAGGCAAATACTAACAACCATAAAAGGGGAGATCAACAGTAACACATTCATAGTAGGGGACTTTAACACCCCACTTTCACCCATGGACAGATCATCCAAAATGAAAATAAATAAGGAAACACAAGCTTTAAATGATACATTAAACAAGATGGACTTAATTGATATTTATAGGACACTCCATCCAAAAACAACAGAATACACATTTTTCTCAAGTGCTCATGGAACATTCTCCAGGATAGATCATATCTTGGGTCACAAATCAAGCCTTGGTAAATTTAAGAAAACTGAAATTGTATCAAGTATCTTTTCCGACCACAACGCCATGAGACTAGATATCAATTACAGGAAAAGATCTTTAAAACATACAAACACATGGAGGCTAAACAATACACTACTTAATAATGAAGTGATCACTGAAGAAATCAAAGAGGAAATAAAAAAATACCTAGAAACAAATGACAATGGAGACACAACGACCCAAAACCTATGGGATGCAGCAAAAGCAGTTCTAAGGGGGAAGTTTATAGCAATACAAGCCCACCTTAAGAAGCAGGAAACATCTCGAATAAACAACCTAACCTTGCACCTCAAGCAATTAGAGAAAGAAGAACAAAAAAACCCCAAAGCTAGCAGAAGGAAAGAAATCATAAAAATCAGATCAGAAATAAATGAAAAAGAAATGAAGGAAACGATAGCAAAGATCAATAAAACTAAAAGCTGGTTCTTTGAGAAGATAAACAAAATAGATAAACCACTAGCCAGACTCATCAAGAAAAAAAGGGAGAAGACTCAAATCAATAGAATTAGAAATGAAAAAGGAGAAGTAACAACTGACACTGCAGAAATAAAAAAAATCATGAGAGATTACTACAAGCAACTCTATGCCAATAAAATGGACAATCTGGAAGAAATGGACAAATTCTTAGAAATGCACAACCTGCCAAGACTGAATCAGGAAGAAATAGAAAATATGAACAGACCAATCACAAGCACTGAAATTGAAACTGTGATTAAAAACCTTCCAACAAACAAAAGCCCAGGACCAGATGGCTTCACAGGTGAATTCTATCAAACGTTTAGAGAAGAGCTAACACCTATCCTTCTCAAACTCTTCCAAAATATAGCAGAGGGAGGAACACTCCCAAATTCCTTCTACGAAGCCACCATCACCTTGATACCAAAACCAGACAAGGATGTCACAAAGAAAGAAAACTACAGGCCAATATCACTGATGAACATAGATGCAAAAATCCTCAACAAAATACTAGCAAACAGAATCCAACAGCACATTAAAAGGATCATACACCATGATCAAGTGGGGTTTATTCCAGGAATGCAAGGATTCTTCAATATACGCAAATCTATCAATGTGATAAACCATATTAACAAATTGAAGGAGAAAAACCATATGATCATCTCAATAGATGCAGAGAAAGCTTTCGACAAAATTCAACACCCATTTATGATAAAAACCCTCCAGAAAGTAGGCATAGAGGGAACTTTCCTAAACATAATAAAAGCCATATATGACAAGCCCACAGCAAACATCATCCTCAATGGTGAAAAACTGAAAGCATTTCCACTAAGATCAGGAACAAGACAAGGTTGCCCACTCTCACCACTCTTATTCAACATAGTTTTGGAAGTTTTAGCCACAGCAATCAGAGAAGAAAAGGAAATAAAAGGAATCCAAATCGGAAAAGAAGAAGTAAAGCTGTCACTGTTTGCAGATGACATGATACTATACATAGAGAATCCTAAAGATGCTACCAGAAAACTACTAGAGCTAATCAATGAATTTGGTAAAGTAGCAGGATACAAAATTAATGCACAGAAATCTCTGGCATTCCTATATACTAATGATGAAAAATCTGAAAGTGAAATCAAGAAAACACTCCCATTTACCATTGCAACAAAAAGAATAAAATATCTAGGAATAAACCTACCTAAGGATACGAAAGACCTGTATGCAGAAAATTATAAGACACTGATGAAAGAAATTAAAGATGATACAAATAGATGGAGAGATATACCATGTTCTTGGATGGGAAGAATCAACATTGTGAAAATGACTCTACTACCCAAAGCAATCTACAGATTCAATGCAATCCCTATCAAACTACCACTGGCATTTTTCACAGAACTAGAACAAAAAATTTCGCAATTTGTATGGAAACACAAAAGACCCCGAATAGCCAAAGCAATCTTGAGAACGAAAAAAGGAGCTGGAGGAATAAGGCTCCCTGACTTCAGACTATATTACAAAGCAACAGTAATCAAGACAGTATGGTACTGGCACAAAAACAGAAAGATAGATCAGTGGAACAGGATAGAAAGCCCAGAGATAAACCCACGCACATATGGACACCTTATCTTTGATAAAGGAGGCAGGAATGTACAGTGGAGAAAGGACAGCCTCTTCAATAAATGGTGCTGGGAAAACTGGACAGGTACATGTAAAAGTATGAGATTAGATCACTCCCTAACACCATACACAAAAATAAGCTCAAAATGGACTAAAGACCTAAATGTAAGGCCAGAAACTATCAAACTCTTAGAAGAAAACATAGGAAGAACACTCTATGACATAAATCACAGCAAGATCCTTTCTGACCCACCTCCTAGAGTAATGGAAATAAAAACAAAAATAAACAAATGGGACCTAATGAAACTTCAAAGCTTTTGCACAGCAAAGGAAACCATAACCAAGACCAAAAGACAACCCTCAGAATGGGAGAAAACATTTGCAAATGAAGCAACTGACAAAGGATTAATCTCCAAAATTTACAAGCAGCTCATGCAGCTCAATAACAAAAAAACAAACAACCCCATCCAAAAATGGGCAGAAGACCTAAATAGACATTTCTCCAAAGAAGATATACAGAATGCCAACAAACTCATGAAAGAATGCTCAACATCATTAATCATTAGAGAAATGCAAATCAAAACTACAATGAGATATCATCTCACACCAGTCAGAATGGCCATCATCAAAAAATCTAGAAACAATAAATGCTGGAGAGGGTGTGGAGAAAAGGGGACACTCTTGCACTGCTGGTGGGAATGTGAATTGGTTCAGCCACTGTGGAGAACAGTATGGAGGTTCCTTAAAAAACTACAGATAGAATTACCATATGACCCAGCAATCCCACTACTTGGCATATACCCTGAGAAAACCAAAATTCAAAAAGAGTCATGTACCAAAATGTTCATTGCAGCTCTATTTACAATAGCCAGGACATGGAAACAACCTAAGCGCCCATCATCGGATGAATGGATAAAGAAGATGTGGCACATATACACAATGGAATATTACTCAGCCTTAAAAAGAAATGAAATTGAGCTATTTGTAATGAGATGGATAGACCTAGAGTCTGTCATACAGAGTGAAGTAAGTCAGAAAGAAAAAGACAAATACCGTATGCTAACACATATATATGGAATTTAAGGGGAAAAAAATGTCATGAAGAACCTAGGGGTAAGATAGGAATAAAGACGCAGACCTACTGGAGAACGGACTTGAGGGTATGGGGAGGGGGAGGGGTGAGTTTTGATAGGGCGAGAGAGAGTCATGGACATATACACACTAACAAACGTAGTAAGGTAGATAGCTGGGGGGAAGCAGCCGCAAGGCACAGGGATATTAGCTCGGTGCTTTGTGACAGCCTGGAAGGGTGGGATGGGGAGAGTGGGAGGGAGGGAGACGCAAGAGGGAAGACATATGGGAACATATGTATATGTATAGCTGATTCACTTTGTTATAAAGCAGAAACTAACACACCATTGTAAAGCAATTATACCCCAATAAAGATGTTTAAAAAAAAAAAAAAAAAAAAAAAAAAAAAAAAAAAAAAAAAAAAAAAAAAAAGTTACAATAACATATCAAAGATGTCCATTGTATTTCTGAAAGCTCTTAACCAGGCACAAGTGCAAAGAACAGCCATGGTCCCAGCTGCTGCGGGCAAGCACGCAGTCGTGACCAGAGGAGGAAGGAGAAGCTGAGGGCTGACGGTCAGCATTCCCCTTCAGCATGCGTGCAGGCACACGGGCCCCAGCGCGTGTCACACCTCACGTGCCCCACACCAGACAGAAGCAGCGGGAGCTGTGCAAACACGCGGGGCGGAGCAGGGGCACTGCTGGCTAAATCACGGCAGCAAACTGATGTTATACACAGGAGAGCCGTGCCCACAAATACCACGCTGAACTGCATGGATGCACACGCATACGTCACTTGGGAGAGATCTGAAATCCAAGCAACTTAAAAAAGAAAAGCTCCCCATGCATTCCGGACACTGAGCGATCACAAGTTAAGGCAACAGAAGTCACCCTTCCCCCCCGCCTCTCTTTTCCATCCAACTGTCTTCCTAGAATTTACAGCATATATTCCGCATGTCACTGCACTTCAAACTCTGCACGTCCCCCCCCGTGGAATTCTCCCAGGACATGATCCCACTAACCACTCATGTGTGCACATCAGTTATTTTATTCCACATCAAGAGAGTCAGGCTGGGGGCGGGGGTGAGGAGGGAAGTGAGGCATAAGCGAGCAGGCGAGAGGCCGTGGGGCCAGATGAGGCACTTCCAGGCTGGCGGGGAATCCAGACCACTCGGGCTGGCCGCTGAGTGGCAGGCGGCTGAGAGGGGCACAAGCAGAAGCCGGCAGCCCTGGCGCCAGAAGGCTCACCACCAGCGCCATCACTCGGGGGTGCCTCAGGTGCCCAGGCCTGAGGTCAGGGGCAGCCTCGCTGAGGAGGCCACACAAACTTCCCGGGAGTGTCTCTCAGGGGATTTGGGGAGGCCAGAGGCCCATCACCCCAGGCTCGTTGCTCTGCCGTGGGCAGGACACAAGCACGCACTTCCTAACAGCTCACACAGCGATCTCAGGGCTTGTTCTTGGACTACCAGGCAGCGCAGACGCTGGGCTCTCCTTCAACCACGTACAGGCCGTTTCAAGACTCCGAGAGAAATTCCTCGGCACGTAAACATACACTGTAGCGAGACTGCGGGTCCCCGACGCTGGATTTCAGAGACAGGCAAACTCAATAAGAAATTCTGTGCTTTGACAAAAGGGCAGCCGACGTTTTATTCTGCAACCAGGAGCATTTTAAAATGAAAATATTGCCCTCTAGTATCACCTTCATTATATAAGAGGACATTTTATCACCCAAATTAGGAAGGATGTAATCTCAGAATAAAAGACAACCCTTTAAATTGAATGAACTTGACTTCCTATATTATTTAACATGTGTCCTTGTACTTCGACCTGCACAGGAGGCCTATGCCGTGGGCGCCGTGACTCTTGCTGCCCCCTGGGGCACAAGCCCAGCCGACCACCAAGATCACAGGCTGTCCCAGCACCATCATGGCCTCGAAGACCCATCCACTGAGAAGAGGGACCACACTCACAAGGACAGCAGTGTACACATCGCAGGGATGGCTTCAGTGCAAAGTGCTTTCACATACATTCTCTCATGTGTCCTCCCAAAAGCTCCATGGGAAAGGCACGGCCAGACCCGGCCCGTGTAAGAGAGCAGCCTCCCTGGGAAGAGGACCTGCTCAAGGCCAGGCGGGAGGCAGCAAGCACAGGAGAGCGCTTCTCTCTAGGGCCGATTTTCCTCTGCTCAGCCTGACCTTGGCTGTAAGTTCCTCTCTTTCTATTTATGCATGAACCTTTTATTTGAAGAATCAATTCATGGAAGCAAGAGGAAAAAATTAAAATGATGGCACTCAGGCCTGGTAACAGAAACATATTCAACATCAGGAAACTGCTAACTGTCCTTTCCTTTTTTAAAACTACCTGTTTAACAACAAGCGCATGTTGACTACAACTTAGCAAATGTCAAAAGAGAACATCAAAAAATAAGCATCACTGCCTGAAACCCTTTTCTGGAACAAGGTAGGGCATACATAAGTAAATAAATACACAAACAGCATAAGTAATATGAAAAGGCACAGATATGTATGACACTGACGGCTTCTGGAAATACATGCAGAAACGCCACCCAGGATGCCACAGCTAATTCTCAGAGGTTCTCAGAGGTGTCAGCGCTGCCTCCACCACACCCCGCCCGCGCCCCCCACCCACCCCCGCCCACCGCCTGTCCGCAGCAGCCAAGGCCCAGGCACAGGACTCCGTTCGGTGGCCGGCAGGCGCCCCAGCGGGGACAACAGCAGGACACTCCCGGGACCAGGCTGGGGGCCCTCGGGCTCCTTCCCATTGGGGCATCATGTCCCTCCCTGTGGAGGGCTCTGGGGCCACAGCCTCCTTAAGTACCACCACATTTCCTGGCTGCGTGGGGCTGGGGCCCCAGGGCTCAGAAACATGATTTTATAAAGTGCTGTGATGGAGAGAGTTACTCTTGCCTATTCTGGATCCTATCCCTGCCAACAAAAGAAAAAGGGAGCTTTAGCAAAGCGTCACTCATAACAAGCAGGAATGCCTTAAGCAGCTATCTACGTTATGTTCAGATTCAGGTTTGGCAGCTGTGAAATGTCAAACTAGGGCCTGAACCTCGAAGTTGCTGGGATTGTGAAAAAATCTCTAAAAGTTGGCTGCACAAAGAGAAAGCCAACCTGTCTCTGCAAAGGAAGAGCTGAGGCCCTGGCCCCTGCGGACCGGCCCTGAGCACACCATGCTCGGGGGCCCCACTCCCCAGCTCAACCTCTCCCCAGTCCCACTGCCTCCCCGGCCAGCTCTGGGCCAGGCCCAACAATGAGCATCGACTCAGTCCGCTCCTTCCAGAGAGATTCCAGAAAAATGGTTCCAACCCCCAGAAGCAAGCCCTGCACTCACTTCACCTGCAAAGGAGGCTGACACCCACTCCGCTGGTGCAGCCCCAAGGTCGCACCGGCATGGCTGGGACCCCCGCACTGGCAGCATTCCCAGATGCAGCTTTCCAGAAGGTCTGAGAACAGAGACACCCTCCTACCCAGGGCCGGGCTGGGGAGGCTCTGTCCCTAACAGACCCCTGAAGAGAACACCAAGCAGGGCAAACTCAGAATGTCCTGCGAGCCTGCACCAAGGCTCACCCGCAGGGACTCCGAGCCAAAGGGCAGCTGCAAGAGCTTAAAGGTAAGGGGAGGGGCTTCCCTGGTGGCGCAGTGGTTGAGAATCTGCCTGCCAATGCAGGGGACACGGGTTCGAGCCATGGTCTGGGAGGATCCCACATGCCGCGGAGAGGCTAGGCCCGTGAGCCACAACTACTGAGCCTGCGCATCTGGAGCCTGTGCTCCGCAACAAGAGAGGCCGCGATAGTGAGAGGCCCGCGCACCGCGATGAAGAGTGGCCCCCGCTCGCCACAGCTAGAGAAAGCCCTCGCACAGAAATGAAGACCCAACACAGCAAAAATACATAAATAAATTAATAAACTCCTACCCCCAACATCTTCTTAAAAAAAAAAAAGTAAGGGGAGCTAACCACTCCTGATACACCTCTCTCAGCCCGACCACGGAGGTGACAAGCCAGCATTGACACACCTCCAGTGACACGAAGCCCCCTCCAGCGGCCCAGCCCACCTCTCGAGCTTCCACACAACCCTTCCCTAAGTGCAGGCAGAGCCCCAGCTGCCCGCAGCTCCTGGCCCAGCCGCAGCCCAGCTCTGGTGTGGTCCCACCACACGTGCCACAGGAACGCAGCTGAGCCCTGGCCTGGGCTGAAGCCCTGCAGCACTCAGCTCCGGCTGCAAAGGGCCACATCGGCCACCCACCCGCAGCTCCTCTCCTCTCAGGAAGCCTCTCCTGACTCCGAGCTCTGAATGCGACCAGCCAAGCAGGCTCCCCGTCCTGAGGAGCAGCACACAGCCCTGTCTCGGGCCTCAGAAGCCATCCAACACTTACGCCTTGGCCACCGCTTGTAATGAGGCGAAGCCTCCAGCGGCTACGCTGGCCCCCCCAAATCATCGACGGCCCCCCCTCAGACCTCATACGTACATATACGGGCCAGCCTGGCTTTCCAACACACGTCCATCCATGACACAGGAGGTGGAGTTCAGAATTCCATCCTCGAGCCACAGAAGACAATGACCAGACACTGCCTGTCTGGTCGGTGGAGACACACGATGACGCTAATAATTAAATAAACCCCTATCATTAGTTCAATTGTTACAAATTAGATTTCTCTTATTGCAGAAAATCCAAACTCAGATTTGAAAGCTGCCCGTTTCTAAACACTTCTAAAGGTCAGAATCACCATGGATCCACACAATGGCCCTGAGGCCTCAAATTACCAGATGTGATTTCCCTGGAAACAGCAGCACCTGGATGCTCTAAAGAGGCAGCCGCTGGCCCACCTGTGCCGACATGGCCACACACCTGGCCACGCAGCCCAGGTGTGAGTGAGCCCTGCCCACAGCCGAGCCGTCCGTTAGGTGACAAGCCAGCTCATTCCTCTCACTTCTCACCACCCCCAGCAGGCCAGGGGAAGCCCTCTGACCTCACTGCTATCCCCTTTCTTCGGTTCTAGGAGCAACTACCAAGACAATTAGGTCCAAAAAAGTGAAGATCAATCAACCAAACAGCAGATGTTTTGTCCACTGAACACAAAGCAACCGAAAGCTTCGAACCATCCAGGAGATGACTGAAGTCTGCACTTTCTGGTATGTGCAGGGACGAGAAGACAGTGCCGCAGGCATCCTCCTCTTTTAGAACTGGCAGTGAACGCTGTTGGACAGTCCTTGGTCCGAATGTAGGCAGTCAATTACTGGCTATTTCAGCGTTGGCCTCCTAAAATCAATCAACTGTCTGGAAGCTCCCCAAAGTGAAATGGCAGAGAACTCATGAGACCTGTTGGCATGATGCTAGGCACAGATAGGTATCAGACAGGTGCAGCGCTGCAGAACTCTGAGCGTTACCTAAAGAGGCTGTGAACAAATGCAGGTATTGACTTTGAGGCAGTAAAGCCAATCCACGTGGCCAGGAAACCATCCTTGAATGAAGACAATTAATATCACGCCTCCGCCACAAGGAGAGAACAGTGAAGCGGCAAGGAAACGGGGTGCGTATGATAAATGTCACACGTCTACCCCAGGAGCACGGGAAACAAACTGGTAAGTTCAGGAAGTGCATCTCTGTACTTTTATAGCAAGACTCCTTTTCATTTCGCGTTAATCAAGCTGAGAGGCAAACGCAGCAGCACAGCCCTGCAAGGTGCTAGTTCCCCCTCCTGGGGAAGTCAGCAGGCCTCCAAGCTCAGCCCGAACTTGCTCACATTTCGAGGCCCATTTCATTAATTTCCAAAACACAGACATTGAGGAAGAACAAAATTAATTTTGTACGAGCCTTTCGGCTGATACCGACCTAAGGACTGCCCGACGCCCCAAGCACCTGAGATGGAATACAATCCGTGAGGACAAGGCTGATTCCGCTTCACCAACAGCCAGGTGGGATTTAGTCAGCAGCACAGGACGTGGTCACAGGGGCAAGAATCGGTGTCGACTGGCTCTGGAGGTTGCTCCCTCCTCACTGCAGTCAACCACTGCTCGCGAGTTCTGCTCATACAGCAGAAACCTTTTTATGGGGTCTGGCAGAGGCAGCGAGGGGATCAGACGGAGTCGGTATTTGCCAAGCGCTCTTCTCACGGCCACGCGGCACAGATTCAGCAAGGTCCTGGGGACACCTGGAACGCATGGGAAGAAAGGGAGAGACAGAGGGAGAGGTTAAATGCCTCTCCTAACCCTACAGACCAAAGGCTGGCTGTGAGGACAAGCGGAGCTGCGCCAACACTCGCTGCCACTTCCCACCTCCAGAGGAGAGCAGGCCCTGGTGAGAAAGGTCTTGCTATCTGCTCAACTCTGTGGAACTCCCTAGACAGAGAAACAGAGCTGGCCACTGCACGCCCCAGCAGGTGTGACAAACTGCCCTCTGTCAGTCTCTGCTCTTGGTCCCTCCCAGAAGCTCCAAGGGGGTCTGAAGGGGACGGGCCGAGCAACACAGGAGGAGGGCAGGCTGACAATTTTGCTCTGGGTCAAAACAGCCTCGCCGTGTCTCTGCCTGTGAAACAGGCATGAACACAGGGAGCCTAACTCTGTCAGTGTGGCTCCAACTGACCATCAAGCAACTCTTTTGGGGAAGGCTCAACAGGACCATGCTTTAATGACTGGTTTAAGGAAAGCCAGTGACAAGAACACAACAAACATAAGTTCTGCGAGAGGTAAGGGACTGGGGAAAAGGTGGTCACTCAGATGCCCTCAAGACCCAGACGGGAAAGGGGCAGGGTGTGGGCAGGTCAGAGGGCGCACAGGGTCAACTTCTGAGTCCTGGAGAGAGAACGACAACAAGTACCAAGCCACGGTTCAACTGCAAACTCTCTGGCCATCAACTGAATTCACTGGCAAAATCCTTCTTCATGAATAAGCAAACTGTAGGCCTCATTCTAACAAAAATCATACCTAGCACACAATGCAGAACAATGGTATTTGAGTGGAACTGAAGAAGGGGACGTGAGGCGCCCTAGAGAAGGAAGGGCTTGCGATTTGCTGTAAAGCAAACACTTAAAAGCCATAAACAGCAGTGAAAGAATCTGGGATCACAAAGCAGCGCAAAGGGGTAAAGAGAACATAATTCTAGGAGCTCTGAGAACATGCACTTTGATAGGTTTCTTGGTATTAAATCTTAGTGTCTGGGAATTTAAAAAGAGAAGACCATTCTGGAAGACCACTCTAGAAAATTCCTAGTCCTCACAGAAGGCTGTGACCAAGTGATTAGTTGGAGGTTGTTTTTTTTTTTAAATTGCTACAACTTGGTTCATTCAATTGACTTGAAGAGACTGCCAGTCAGGGTTCAACTAAGGCCACTTACTTCTGGCCTCTTTAAAGACCTGCAGAGCCTCAGGGTCTACTTTCCTTCTGCCTCTCGACTCTGGGCCCAAGGATTCCCACTTCACCAGGTTCAGGTTGGCTCCGAACTCCACAAGCAGGCTAACGAAGGCCGCCTCACAGCCGTGACGCAGGACAGCATCCATGACGCACCCGGGGGAGCCCCTGTAGAAGCCCTGCGTATTTACGGGACCATTGCAGTTGAAGTCCGGGTTTGCCCCAGCCTGCAGGAGCAGCTTGAAGCACTGGAGGTTGTGGTAGGCTGCGCTGATGTACAGGGGGCAGACCACCAAGGAGGTGAGCCGCCGGGAGAAAGGGGGCTGGACGTCAGGAGTCAGGTGGTGGTTGACATCGACATCGGCCCCGTACCTGCAGGGTAGACACACGGACAGTGAGACCTCACAGCAGGCCAACCGCAGTCAACGCATCCCCACGGCACCCGGTGGAGATGGGCCCGAACTCCAGGAGCGCTGGGAGCACCGGAGAGCCCCCCAGTCACAGTGGTCCCGTGACCACCAGCAGGTTCCATGGTAGTTAGGAACCTTGGAATCCACTCACGCAAAAGAACTCGTAAGGGAGTTCTTTCAAACCTTTGAAGATCCAACAATCCCATGGCTATTTTAACTATTTCAAAGCAAAGAAAAAGAAGGAAAACTTCCAAATTCAGCTTATGAAATTAACAAAACAATAATCTCCAAACCTGACAAAGGCCACACCATAAAGAAAAACTACCAACTAACTGCACTTATGAATATCAACTTAACAACCTCCAATAAAACGTTAGCAAAGAGAATCTAAAAACATTAAGAAAGCAATATACAATGACTTCATGGGGGTTATTCCAGGGGGTAGTTCTTAAATTAGAAACTCTATTAACATAATCCATCATATTCATAGAACTAAGGGGAAAATCCATGATTATCTCCATAGATGCAAAAAAAAAAGGCATATAACAAAACTCAACACTTAAGCATGTTTGCAAATACTTAATAAAAAAGAAAGTAAGGGATATTTCCTTAACATGATAAAAAATATTTCCTCAACCCAGAAGTCAGCCTCTCGCCTAGCAGGGAAACAGAAGCAGCAGCTCTGCCGGGAGCAAGGTACACAGCCCCACTTTCCAGCCCACTCGTTTTAAAGACTCTTTTTTTTTTTTTTTTTAAGTACTAGTGCAATTAGACAAGAGAAAGCAATTAGCTGACTAAAATTGGAAAGGAAGAGGTAAAACTTTCCCTATTTACAGAGAATATAACTGTCTGGAAAGCCTTAAATAATTAATGAAAATGCAGTTAACAAACAATGAGAGAATTTATTAAAGTAGCAAGTTTTAAACCAACAGCCTTCTATATACAAAAACAAGTTGAAAGATAAAATGAAAAAGACCTCATTTCTGATAGCAAAATAAATTTTAAAGTGAGATATCTAAGCATAAACTTAACAGTATATGTCCAAAATTTGCATGAGTAAAATTATAAAATACTACTGAAAGTCACATAAGTAGACCTAAGGAAATAGAAAGACATACTGTAGTCTTAGACAAGAAGACTCACTATCATTAAGATGTCATTTTCCCTAAGCTTATTATATAAATGAAAATACCCTCCCCAGAACTAAATAAGTTGACTATAAATGTAAATACATAAAAATAACATCCCTGGAGCTACATAAGTTGATTATAAAGTTGATTTGGAAGATCAGGAAAAGATATAAAAACAAAGCTTTTTTAACATAAGTAAAGTAAAACAATAAGTTACAAATTGGGAAATGTTACATCCTTAATATATAAAGACCTTCTAAAAGGAAAAGATCAACAGCTCTATAGATAAATGAGCCAGAGATGGATACAGACACGTGGAAACAGCTCTCAACCAGATGAAAAGATGCTCAGCCTCACTCATAACAGAAATGCAGATTAAAACTACTCGGAGACACCACTTCTCACCTATCACACTGGGAAAAATCCAAAAACGTATTGACCGAGCTTTAAAGAAAAAGGAAGTCTTATTCATCGCTGGGGGCCAGGCATAATGCAGCAATCCCTGTAGAGGGAAATCTGGTGATAGCTGGCAAACTTACCTATGCATGTACCCTCTGACGCACCAATCACAACTCCTGGAATCTAGTCCCAAGACACATTTGCAAAACTCTGAAAAGATGCATACACAAGGCAATTCATTAAAACAGTACCCGTAATAGCCAAAGGCAGGAAACGAGCCACAGGTTCGTCAAGAGGGCCTGGCCCATCCACATAAAGGAGCACTGTACCAGCTGAATAGGAATGAGGACCAGGGCTAAGGACTGCTCTGCAGTGACCTCCAGGACACCCTGATAAGTGAGAAAAGCAGGACGATGAACGTGAAGTATGCCACTGTTTATCCTGGGGAGGAGGCTGCGATACCAATGTGTACATGACACACACCTAGACACATACCTGCCTATTTTTTAATGATGGAAGGATAAACCACAAAACTTTTTTTTTTTTTTTTTTTTTTCACAAAACTTTTTAAATGGTTATCTATAGGGCAGGGATGAAGCAGATGAGGATAGAAGCTAGACTGCTCTTAATATACTTTGTTTTATAGATTTGACTTTGGAACCATGTAAATACATACTATAAAAAATTAGGGGTTTCCCTGGTGGCGCAGTGGTTGAGAGTCCGCCTGCTGATGCAGGGGACACGGGTTCATGCCCCGGTCCGGGAAGATCCCGCATGCCGCAGAGCGGCTGGGCCCGTGAGCCATGGCCGCTGAGCCTGCGCGTCCGGAGCCTGTGCTCTGCAACGGGAGAGGCCACAACAGGGAGAGGCCACAACAGTGAGAGGCCTGCATACGGAAAAATAAATAAATAAATAAACAGCAATCCTTAAAAACTGCAAGCAAAAAGAAATACTTTAACCCAACTGTGTACCCAGTTGGTGCCATCATGTCCTGCCCGCCAGGGTGGCTCTTCTTTTCAGGCACACTGAACCTCCAGAGGAGCCAGCCCATTCCCAGCATGATTCACCTAGAAGGACCCAGGACAGGATGCACAGCAAGGCAGCCTCGCGCAGCCCCCAGAGGTGGGAGCGTTGATGACAGTCCCTGAGCTGATCTGTATGACTGCCCAGAAGCTCTCCTCTTCTGACTCCCAGAGACAGCCCAGATGTGAGGATGAATCTCACACAGGCCAATGCAGGGGCTGCCTGACCCGGAAGCCTCCTTTTCCACCAGAGCCAATCTCTAAACGACTCTACAGGCAGAGCTTTCAGGATCCCCTCAAGGGACCTGCCCTTGTCCTTGCACCCAAGGACGCCCAAATACATGGCTTTCTATGGGACATTTAGGGTTCTCCCAGGCCAAGCACAAACTACCAACTGGGTCATTTTACACTAAGTGGGGGCCACTGACTACAGCAGGGAGGGCGGCCTGCTCAAGCTGTTGGAGTCCTGGCCGAGTGAAGAGGGTGCTTCTAAGGATGCTGCCTTGCAAGGGTGCTACAGCCCGCGGCGGGGGAGGAGGCATGTGTGGGAGGGGCAGCGGCACAGGAGACTGGTTCAATGTGGGGGATTGGCAAAGTAAGTTAACATGTTAAAGGTAAGGGAACCACATCTCTCAATGTTGCAAAAGAATAATAAATTTGGAAAGGGAGAAAAGTAGGATGAACCCTGTGGTGCTGGACTGGATTAGAGGCATCAGGGTGAACTCTTTAACTGTCAACGTATAATAGATACAGAAATGTAGACAGAAACATGTTTAAGTAACCTTAGCTCTGTCCAGTAGGAGAAGCTGAGAACAGTGACACCCCATAAGCAATAAGCACTCCTAGTGTCCACATCTTGGCTTTTAAATAGCATTCGCCACACAAAGAAACCAGGATTCCTTGGAGAAATGACTAACTCCAGGGATGAACCAGGCAAAGTACACAAGAGCCGAGAATAATTGTAACTCCACAGGAAACCATGAGTCTATCATAAATAAATGAATAAATTAAAAATCTGAGGAGGAACAGGATATATACATGGTTCCAAAGTACCGAGCCACAAAAATATTTTTTAATCACAGAGGGAAAAAGAGGAGCTTTACAATGGAAAAAGCTGGCAGACGCCACCTTAACCAAAAGATGAAAGTGAACATCAGCAGTATTGGGACCAACTGAAAACACGTGCAGCCTGAGAGGATGTAATGAGAAGAGCACAGCCCCACTTCTGTGAGACTGCGGCCCGAAAGGCGTTACCCAACTCTTCCGTGAGTAAACATTAGCCAGCACCTGTGTACTTGAGCGTCCACTGCCCTAGACAGTGCTGCGGTGCCTCACACATTTTGTCATCACATATTTCAGCTGAATTAGGAAATGACAAAATGTAGGCAGTAATGATGATGGGGCCTGACACGCAGGGGCCCGGGCAGAGGGGAGAGCATCGTTTTCCATGCCTTAATGGAAATAGCTGGCCGACACTCACAGCCAGCAATCATGTTTTATCACCCGTCTCTTCAGCACTACTGCAAGCATCCGAAGGAACGTGCCCCTAGAAGCGACACTGCTGCCTGTCAGCAGCACAGAGCTGAGGAAGACAAAGGACAGCACACAGACCAATGAGCTCCCATGACAACCTGCTTCCCCACTGACGCCATGCAGCATCGTCAGCCACTACAAATGCAAGTATCACCCAGTGTTCTCCACGATACCCTAGGAGTGACAAGAGGAACATTCTAAAACACATACCAAACCAAGCAGAAGCCGATATTTCATTTCACACACTCAATCAATTAAGAGAACTAGATTTCAAGCAGTGACATCGTTTTGCCTCCTTATTCTTACGGATATGTCTTCTAGAATGTTTGTAATCTGGGGCAATATGACAATCTGGTATTAGCTGAGCTGTGGGAAAGACAGTCCTTCATCCACTCATAGAAATATAATGGATGGGATCCAGTTAATTTTAATCCTGAATATTTTCCAAAATTCCCCTACTGCTTTTAGTATCACTGGCAAGGAACCACCAGGACGACTCAATAAATCAGTATAACTTCTGCACATACAGAAATACCACTCCTTACCTTTTTAAAAAAACATCAGTAATATATATCAAGGGAAATGAGAAGTAACAAAATGAAGGTTACTTGCAGAGGGACACCAAATCACAACAGTGACAGAAGAGAGCCCTGCCTATGAGGGACAATGACACAGGGAAGGCAGGAGCTGCCGTTTAGATTGTGTTTAGATTGTATTAGCTGTTCAGTAACTTAACCCCGTTTTCCAAAAGTCAATTATCTGGTAATTTAGGATCCAGAAAACTTTTCAACAGAATAATATATGCTCTTGGTACCTCACTGTAAAAGTAATGTCCTGTACTCCAGCGGGGCAGCAAAATGTCTTAGTAACGTTTCCTCAAGAAGGGCACCTGTAAATATATCTGAAAGTCAAGCCTGCAGTTAATTCAAAGCAGTTGCACATCATGAATTGACTGAAATGCCCTATGGGATTTCTGGAACCAAGATGAAATTTCATGGATTGATCCTACTGAAAAACATTTCCAAATTAATGACTTACATTCTCCAAGATGCAAAGATACGGGACTGAGGTGATTTAGATTATCAGGCTAGAAATCCTTCTAAAGAAGGGGAAAAAAGCATCATCACGTCTTCATCACCCTCCAGTATAACCACCATATCATCCTCAATTATCTTTCCAAAACTCAATTCCATAGCCATTTAATATATAAATCCTTTTGATATAATAAATATATTCTCAGTACCTAATTTAAAAAACCATATCCTGCACTGGGCGAGGGGGACGCCAGGTCCCCGCTCCTCAGAAGACCCCCAATGCAGCCCGTAACAATGCTGTAACCCTCTCCTGTAATACTTTCCCACACCGACAACGGGCTACCTGAACTGCACTCAGTCCAGCCACAGAACAAACAGCCTCCAGAGCCAGGGGGCGGTGGTGGGGGTGGCGGGGGCTGCTGGGCAAGGAAGCATCTTTAGTAGAAAGAAGTCACTGGAGACATGAGACTGAAAATGCAATCTGGCTCAAATTTTTAAAAAGGTAACCGTTAGTACAATTAAAAGAAGACCAGAAACCGTCTAAAACCACAGAAAGGGAAAGCAAAGAAAACACAGATCATGGAAAAAAGATATAAAATAAAGGTACAGTTAAGACACAGAAAGACAACAGTAATAGACTTAACATCAGCTATGGCAACAATGTTAACTGTATTAAAAAACAAAGAATCCCTTTATCCTACAAAAGCTTCTTGCTTTTCACCCCATTTTGCAGCTCTCGGAGACTATCCACTTCCTGAAGTGTGAAATAAAAGTTCATTTGTATCACCTAAAAAAACAAAAGAATCCCAGACAGTCAAACAGTAAAAGTGAGCTCACAAAGAATTACTTAAACCCACTAAGATGAAAACTAAAAGTTACAGATTGCTACATAAATGAGCCCTCAATGAAACCAATGGTTTCCTTTTGGTTTGATAAAGGGCACAATCCATAAGCAAGAACTTTCATGAGCCCAATGAGCATCAAAATATGGTAAGCGGGGCTTCCCTGGTGGCGCAGTGGTTGAGAGTCCGCCTGCCGATGCAGGGGACACGGGTTCGTGCCCCGGTCTGGGAGGATCCCACATGCCGCGGAGCGGCTGGGCCCGTGGGCCATGGCCGCTGAGCCTGCGCGTCCGGAGCCTGTCCTCCGCAACGGGAGAGGCCACAACAGTGAGAGGCCCGCGTAACGCATAAAAAAAAAAAAAAAAAAATATGGTAAGCAAAATTATTAGAAATACAAGGGGAAACTGACAAATCACAACAGTAATTACAGACTTCTCTGAATTTGGGGAAGATCCAATGGTTAAAGACGTAAAAAAGAGAGAGGAAGTCTGAATAACATAACTGAGGCTGTCATCTTGTACTATACAAATAAAACCCTGTGGTTATATACTTTGTTACAAGTATCCACAATAACGTAGTTGGACATTAAAAAATAATTTTTAACAAGCCCAAAGAAGGGCTTCCCTGGCGGCACAGTGGTTGAGAGTCCGCCTGCCGATGCGGGGGACGCGGGTTCGTGCCCCGGTCCGGGAGGATCCCACGTGCCGCGGAGCGGCTGGGCCTGTGAGCCATGGCCGCTGAGCCTGCGCGTCTGGAGCCTGTGCTCCGCAACGGGAGAGGCCACAACAGTGAGAGGCCCGCGTACCGCAAAAAAAAAAAAAAAGAAAAAAAAAAAAGAAAAAGAAGAAAGCTTAGCAGACACAGCCAAAGCTATAGGCAAAGGTAAATTCATAACCTTGAAAGTTTACATTATTAATCAAGAAAAAAATAAATAAGCATGCAACTCAGAAAGTTAGGGAAAATATTATGGAAAATTAAGGAGAATGGGAAAAAATAAAGATAAAAACAGAAATTAATCAGTAAGTAAAAAAATAAGAGAACTGATAAAGCTAAGAGGCAGCTCTTTAGAAAGACTAACAAAATAGACAAATCCTCTAACAAGTCTAATCGGAGAGAGAGAGAGAGAGAGAGGAAAAAAAGGCAAATGCCGAAAACAAGAAATGAGAATGTAGCTGTGAGAACGTGCTGATGCGGCCACGCTCCCCGTGGTGGCCGTCGCAAGGGCAACGGTGGCCCAGCCCCTGTGGTACTGACCTGATGAGGGCCTTCAGGATGTCTGCCCTGCCCACCCGGGAGGCGTGGTAGACAGGGGTGCTGCGGTGGTGCCGGCTTCCATTGGGGTCGGCGCCGGCTTCCAGAAGGATCTGGGCGCTCTCCAGGTGCCCGTTCACCACGGCCACGTACAGGGCCGTCTGTCCCTTCACGTCCACCAGGTCCACCTCAGCCCCCTTCCGGATCAGGAAGTCCACGCAGTCCCCGTGGCCTGCAGTGGCCGCGATGCGCAGTGGTGTGCAGGGCAGCCAGCCGCAGCACCACACAGACTTCTCGTTGATGCGGCTGAGAGAGAGCACAGGGAGCCAGGCTGGGAGGGGCGCTGGGAGACCGGCCGGCCGCTCCAGCTCCTCTCAGGCGGGACCCTGAGACAGGGAGCAGGAGGGCAGCCTTCGCTTTAATAGTGCTTCCAGGTGCTCGGTTCATGAAAGGCTTTCACAGAGCCACCCTGCTGGGTCCACGCCTGAGGCAAGACAGGCAATAAATTACGAGCCCAGTTCTACAGATGAGGAGATTCGAGGCGCAGGTAAGACTGCTGAGCACTAGAGTTAAGATCTCCAATTTCCTGACTCACGTCCAAAGCTCTTTGCTCCACGAAGGGGAGAAGGGCCTGCCCGGGAGGCAGTGCAGGATGGAGGACAGCATACCTGCTCGGGACCTGGGTCAGGGCCCCGAGGCCCCTCTTCACCAGCTACTACCTGTGAAGGTCTGAGGCTGGACCGCTCTCTGGGCCTCGGTATCCTCACTGGGGCTAGGTGACCACTGTGGTCCCTCTACCTCTGACACAGCACAAAGGACAGCCTGCAGGAATCACCACACTCCTGGCCAGCAGCAGCAGAGGGAAACCGTCCAGACTCAGCCCTCATTGCAAGTGACACTCAAACCACAACTCCCCATCGAGGGATGCCAGTGTCATGCAATGCACGGACCCATCATGTCACCAGCTGAGGCTCTTCACCTCAAGCTCCCAGCGCAGCTCTGAACAAAGCTGAGGAATACAGATCATTAAAGCAGTGACCCAGAAACATGCAACAGGTCAGGGTTCCTCCTTCAGCTGGTTACTAGCTTCCACTAGCCAAGGAGGCCAAGGAATGCTCCAAGGACTCATCACCAAAGAACTACATAGCAAGAGCAAAATATCGTCAAGAAACCAGAGATTCACTGAACCTGAGTGAAAGAAAGAAAAACGGTACTTGAAAAAGCAATATGAACATACTTGGTCTATTTTAGTAGCTTAACTCTATTCTACTGTTATATCTGCAAATTTAAGGTTTTCTTTGGACTTGAGTCATTCGTGTTAAATATTCATGTGCAATCCACCTCATTTCTCTTTATGACGATCCTTTCTGGCTCCAAACTTTTTTATTTTTGACATGAATATCTATTCTAATGAAATAATGCTAAGACATCAGAAGGGAAAGAAGAAAGACACCTATTCTTGTATTGTTAGAAATCCTTCTCTTGGGAACTGTCCACGAAAAGTGGTATAAGTTTCAGTATCAACACACAGGCATTTCTTCTATCAACTCACTGGCATCCTAGCCCTGGAGGGAAAACAGAAACACAGACAGAGCCTGAAGGATTTTCTGGTTGCAGGTGAGTTTCAAGTCTACTTGAGACTCCAATCTTAGACACACGGAGAACAGGCAGAGTCTCTGTGCTCCCCGGGTGTCTCGAGTGGGGAAAAGTAACAGCAAGACTCCGATGCCATGAGGGGCTTGAGCCGGTCTGGAGGAGCTGGCAGGATGTGGCAAGGCAACAGGCAGGGCGCTACCAACAAAAGGAGCATGTCCCTGGGTAATGAGACAGCTGGCCAGAGGCTGAGCCCCAGGCCCTGGAGGCAGATGACTGAGGCCCTGAGAAGCCAGAGGAGAGCGCGTCAGGAACTCTGTACAGGTTTGCTCCGTCAGGAAGTCCGGACCCAAAGGGGGATAACGATGCAATAATTAAGGGAGGAGAATTTATGCATGCGCCTCAGGATAAAGAGCCAGAAGACTCGCAAGGGAGCAGGGCCGCTGTTGGAGACAGTAATGGCGCTGTCGTCGAGGGTAACGTCAGGGAAGCTGACGCCCAGAGAGCACCAGAAGTTGCTGGGAAATATAAAGGTGACAGAACTGGACTTGAACTCGGGTCTCTCTGCCCTCGCCATCAGGCTGTCGCCTACAAGTCTGACCACGCTTCCGGCAGTCCCCTTTTATCCCATCCTCGGAAAGTGGAAACGCTCAGGGTCTCCACCTGCCAATCGGAGACCGCTGGGCCTCCCTCACAGCTCCCGAGCCTTAGCTGCGTGCAGACCCACAGGCCAAACCCTGGGCAGCCCCGGGGCGGGCAGCGGCGCTCACCTCCGGTAGCTCTCCTCCTGCAGCAGGCTCCGGAGGGTCTGGAGGTCCCCCACGTAGGCTGCATCGTGGAGCCTCGTGTCCTCACAGCGCTCCAGCGGATGGTCACAAAACTGCTCCCTCAGCCACTCCTTCAGATTCGGACCTGCACTGAAGAGAGGGGCGCCTGTCAGCTCAGGGAAGCCTTGCCAGCACCAACTGTGAGGGGCCGCCCTCGGCCGCCAGCCCCGCCTCTCCCCAACACGGGTGCTCTCCAACTCTCAAGAACACATCATTCCCCTGCTCCAGAAGCTTCCAGAGCCAGGAAAATGTAAAAAGTTTCCCTTAATGAAGCTAGCACACTCCTGACACCAAACCTGGCAAGGTTTTAAAACTCTGATGGAGTGGGTGATAATAAGCCAAAACTAGTTAAGGATAAAGATCCTAAATAAAATATTAAAAAAGTGAAATTTAAAATATGTATCAAAAAAGTCACCATAAAATTACTCTAATTCATTCCAAGAATGTCTCAGTATTGGGAAAAACCATATAATCAGCTGCTACGTTACAAAAGGACACCTGACTTTGGCAAAACTCAACAGCCAGAAAAACACTGCTGCTTGTAAACCTGAATGACTCTGCCATGTGATCTGGGTAATGGCCTCGCCACGCGGGAGTCCCCGTGAGTGACAAATGTGATGGTAACCTAAGATGGGTGTACTTTTCTGAATATAAGCTGCACCGCAGTAAAAAGGAAAATTTTTAAATACATGCATACAAATAGAAAGCCAGCCCTATATAATGAAGATAGAAAACAGAAAAACAATAAAGACTAGAATAAATGGTGAAAACCACACCATGTACTTGAGTGAGAGTCAATGCTAGGAAAATTTTAAGTGATACCAAATAAATTAAGAGGTTTAACAAATCTCTTTGGGGTTTTTATATGAAATGTGACAAAAATCTTCTAGAAGTTTATTTGGAAATAAAAATAAGAATCACTTTTTGTTTTTTTTGTATGTATGAGAAGAGATCTATCCTACTAGATAATAGAAATTCTCTCTCATCAGGATAAAAAGATAAATAAATCAAACAATCAACTGCCCAGAAAAGAGCTTAGTATAAAAAACTTGGTACGTGAGAAATGGGCAACAAAATCAGTGAGGAATGGGAGGAGTAGCTGCTATAAACTGAATGTTTGTGTCCCCAAAAATGTCCTGCCAAATAGTATGCTGGGAGTCCTAACCCCCAAGGTGATTAGTAAGAGGCAGGACCTTTAGTAGGTAGGACCTTTAGGTCATGAGAGTGGAGCCCTCATGAATGGGATGAGTGCCCTTATAAAAGAGACCCTGGAGAGCTCCCTCACCCCCTCCACCACATGAGGACACAGTGAGAAGACAGCCGCCTAGGAACCAGGAAGCAGGCCCTCACCAGACATCAAATCTGCCAGTGCCTTAGTCTTGGACTTGCCAACCACCAGAGCTGTGAGAAATAAACTTCTGTTGTTTATAAGCCATCCAGTCTATTCTGTTATTACATCCTGAATGGACTAGAACAAGTACCATTGATCACTTAACAACGCAGGTTTCATCTGCAGGGGTCCACTCACACGTAGATATTTTCAACAGTAAATAGCACGATACTTCACAATCTGTGGCTGGTTGAATGCACAGATGCCTAGGAACCTCGGATGCAGAGGACCGGCTATAAGTTACATGCAGATCAACCCCCAAGCTGTTCAGCAGTCAACTGTAGTCAACAAATTTGTACACTTAGATACCTACAGCTGACCCTTGAAGAGCATGGTCTGAGCTATGTGGGTCCACTCACACATGGATTTTTCTCACTAAATACATACTACACTACACAATCCGCAGTTGGCTGAATTCTTTTTTTTTTTTTAATTTTTAATTTTATTTATTTTTGGCCGCATTGGGTCTTTGTTGCTGCGCGGGCTTTCTCTAGTTGCAGCGAGCGGGGGCTACTCTTCGTTGTGGTGCGTGGGCTTCTCACTGCGGTGGCTTCTCTTGTTGCAGAGCACAGGCTCTAGGCACGCGGGCTTCAGGAGTTGTGGCACGTGGGCTCGGTAGTTGTGGCTCACGGGCTCTAGAGCACAGGCTCAGTAGTTGTGGCACACGGGCTTAGTTGTTCCGCGGCATGTGGGATCTTCCCGGACCAGGCTCGAACCCGTGTCCTCTGCATTGGCAGGCGGATTCTTAACCACTGAGCCACCAGGGAAGCCCCTGGCTGAATTCTTAGATGCAGAACCTCGAACATGGAGGGCCAACTGTAAAGTTTTATGGGGATTTTTGACTGTGCAGGGGTTTGGCAACCCCCACCCCCTGTGTTGTCAAGGGTCAACTGTAATTGAGTTCTTCACCTCACACTGGAGCCCAAAATATCTCTTTATAAACATAATTGCACAGAGAGGGGCATAAGGAAAGAGCATGAACTCAGACGGCCTTCATTCAAGTCCCCACCGTGCCAGCTGTCCTAGTGGTGGACTCTCTCCAATGCTGAAGTTGCTTTTTATATTCAAACCAAATCTCTTTCGAGTACCTACTGTATACAAGTCTGGGCCATAGGACAACAGGGGTGATGCGTACGGTTCCTTACACTGCACGATTTGATAGTTCAATGGCAGAGGTAAGACACAAAGGCCACAGGCAGGTGGGCAGAGCAGCGAGGGTTCACAAACGCATGGGTCACTCGAGCTCATGCCACAGCCAGATCTGCAGCAGGTCAACAGGCAGGCATCAAGGACCCCTTGGGCCCCCATGCCAACGCTCCTTCGGTAGTTATCCTCCACTGTAGTTATCCCACAGTTTCACTGCACAGGCTGAAAAAGTTCAAAGTAGGGGTAAGATTCAGAAGGTGTAAGGAGGCTCTGACAAACTTTTGCTAAGTTCTCCTCTAGGTCTCCCTTTGCTGGCCCCTTTTTGACCCACTACCTGCCCAGCTCAACACAGCCTCCTCTCCCCCAGCTCCAGCTCCAAGATATCTTTAAGTTTGCATTTTTCTGATCAGCTTCTCCAATGACAACACAATTACTCGACACAGCACTTAAGCTTTAACTGTGGCCCCTCTACTCCCAGGCCTGCAACACACTCAACAGTAAAACAGCACCACCCGGATATTGACAAGAGTGCCTCCATAAGGCAGAGCCAGTCTTCCTGCCACAAGACTCTTCTCCACGCTGGGAAGCAGCTGCCAGTCCTCTTCCCCCAGGTGAACACCTCTCAGTCCCTCCCGCACTCTCCCATGAAGTGATGTCCCAGACCCTAAGGTCCTGGCTGCCCCTGGGGTCAAAGTCAATACCAACCAAAGCCCAGGACAGAAGAGGCTTTGTTTGTATTTTTATTCACTGCAGTATCCCCACCCCCCAGCCAGGTCCAGCCAATAGCAGGTCCTCAATAAACCGTTTGTTGGATGAATGAATGGATGGAGGGAGGGATGAAAGGCACTACTTGCACCCGTCTCCAAAACAACATTATACCTTAAGTTTTGGCACATTTAAGAGTAATAAGCTCCTTAGTTTATTACTAACTAATAAACTCTTTGGAGGGCTATCTCTCCAGAGACACAGATGAGCGTGTAAAGTCCAGAGCACATAGAAGCATTTGGTACCCGGGGAAAACTGAGACAACAGACAAGGAGGGCACCTCCGCCCACCCCCCGACCCCGCAGGTTAAGAGGAAACCTCTCCCGAAGGCGGGCAAACACACGTCCCCGCAAATTCACATTTGTTTGGCAGGAATATTTCAAGGTGGAGACCCTCAGTCAAATGGCTATTTTGGGCGCGAGCCTTTCGAGCCGCCTAAACCGAACTATGGCACGGCTGCCTCCTCTGCCGGTGGGCAAGGGCCCCTGGACCTGCTGTGTCACTGACAGCTCGCTGGGGGTGGCGTTATCGCTGTCCCTGGCCTGTGCGGGGAGGGGGGCGGTTGTTGAGGGGAACCGATGCCAGGATGCAGAGAAGGCACCCGCCCTCCCGGGAGCTGACCTCTGGGGGCTCTCCCGACCGCTGCGCTCACAGCTGGAGGATGACCCACGTCCTCTCTTTACAGCTGGGGGTCCCATCCAGCCCTAGAGGCCAGCCGGCTGGCAGTTACGGTGCAAGTTCCACAGGAGGGGAAATCGGCGCGAGGGCTGGTCTCGCGAAACCGGGCAGCCGGGCATCCCGTGAGCCGCGCTGACCGACCCCCGGCTGCGGGGCGCGGCTCCGTGGGCCCGGGCCGGCCGCAGGGCAACACGCAGGGCCCCGGCCCGGGCAGCCGCCCCGGCCCCCCGCCGCCCCGGGGCCCGGCGGCCGCGCGCACGTTACCTGCGGGCCCAGGTCCGGCCCGCCCGCCGCCCTCCGCCATGGGTGCCGGCCTTCGGCCAGTCGGCAGCTCGCCTCCCCCGCGGCCCCCGCCCGGAGCGCCTCCCGCAGACCGGAAGCAGCGCGACCGCGACCACTTCCGGCGCCTCGGGCTGTGGGCCGCGTCGGGGGCGCGGCTTCCGGCGGGCGCGTGCCTCCCTCAGGGGCTTCTGGCGCCTCTACAGGGTGCCAGGGCGTCCACCTCCCGCTTCGCTCCCGATGTGAGGACGAACGAGCGCCGGCGCTGGGCGCGCACTGTCAGAGACGTGTGCTCGGGGGTGCGGGCTGTCGGGGGTGCGGGCTGTCGGGGGCGCGCGCCGTCGGGCCCCACCGGGGCTGTGTTTCGCCACAGAAGAAGCAGAGGAGTCTGGGAAAACACGCTCACCTGAGGGACGGAGCTAATTTGCATGTTCTGGGAACTCTGGTTGGTCGGGCCCGTCCCCGCCCCCACGGAAAGGGCGAGGCCTTCTGCCGGGAGGGTGTGGGCGGGGCCGCGGGATGTTCGCGCCGGTGTTTGAATCCCACCCGAGCCGGGCTGATGGGGCGTCCCCAGGGAGTGCCGGCTGAAGGAGGCCTGCGCCGGGCAGCGATGGCTCAGCGCCAGTGTGTCCCCGCGCGCTCAGCCGGGGGCTGGGAGCAGCCCCGGGAGAGCGTGGACGTGAAGGTGGGGGACTTTCAGCTCTGTTCCTTGCAACAGATTCTGTTGGAGAGGCACGGCACGGCTGGGCATATATTACTGTGGTATTAGATGAATGCCCCCCGAAATTCCTTCCATGAAGTCAGGGATCTTGTCTATCAAATTACTGTAGCCCAGTGCCTGACACAAAGCGTTTATTGAATAAATTAGTGAACCAAGGAATAACTTTTCTTGCCCACTCGCTTATTAAAATAACGTCGGACCATGTGTACTGAGTTTTGGTGTGTAAGCGTGGATTCCTTAGGCTCCTTTCACGCTCCCCACGGGTGGGGAGAAGGGTTCTGCAGGAGAAGGAGGAGGTCTCCAGCAGACGGGCAGGGAGGGGGGACTGAGGACAGGTGAAGAGCGGGTTCCGAGTTTTACAGGTGGAGAAAAGGAGCTCCAGCAGGGGACCGATGCGTGTGAGGCTGGAGACCCCCCCCCCCCAACAAGCGTGCGTGTGACCCGCCGCCTGGCCTGTGTTGTAATCACAGGACCGGCCTGGCGTAGGCGGAGCCACACGGAGGGGCTTCGCATCCCCAGGAGGAGTGCTCAAGTTCAGTGGGTGGCACCATCTGGGCAGCAGGCCCTGCAGGGGTGTCTGTTGGGGGAAGGGAGCTTCCTGCAGCTCTGTTTGGCCTTGATAACAGCAGAGACTACCACCGGCGGGAAAGCCAGGAGTGACGTGCCCTCCAGGGAGCCAGGGGCTCGCCATGCCCACTGGCCCTCCACCAGACCTGCACCTCGGGAACACCTGGGAGCTTGAAAAACTCAGAAGCCTGGACCACCCAAGTGTCCATCAGCGATGAATGGGTGGGTAAACAGTGTAGTCTACCCATACGGGTAGATATATATATCTGTCTACGGGTAGATATATATATCCCGCCATACGGTGGGATATCATTCAGCCTTAAAAGGGAAGGAAATTCTAACACATATTACAGCACGCGTGAACCTTTAAGGACATCAAGCTGAGTGGAAGAAGCCAGTCACCAAAAGGCCAATACTGTTTGATTCCACTCATGAGTTTCCTAAAGTGAAAGTCATAGAGACAGAAAGTAGATGGTGGTGCCAGGGGCTGGGGGAGGGGGAGCGGGAAGTTGCTTAATGGGCCTGGAGTTTCAGTTCGAGAGGATGATGAAGTTCTGGAGCTCCGCTGGTTGCACAACAGAGTTAATGTACTCACTACAAAACGGTGCACTTAAGATGGTAAAGTTTATTATGTATATCTTAACCACAGTTATTTAAAAAAAAAAAAAATTAAGCCTGATGCCACCCCACCCCCGAGATCCTAATGCAGGCGATCTAGGATGTGGCCTGGGCATCAGGATTTTTGAGGCTCCCAGGTGATTCGAATGCAGCCAGACTGAGACACCTGCCCCAGCCAGCTTCAGCTGCACTGCCCCCCCCCCCCCCACCCCGTCCCAGTATCAGGGCCTTTGCAACCAGGGGTTAAGTGGCCTGAGCAGAGTGTCACTCCCTGCGGCGCCTGGCTCTGATATTGCCCTGGGGATCCCGTCTGTTCTCTAGAAAGACCTGAGGCCCCACTGGGTCAGAGGCATCCCACCCCTCCTCCTAACTGCCCGCTGGGCATGGGTCAATGCTCTCAACACCAGCGGGTACTGGAGGGAGCACTAACGCTCGCCCTGTTGTTTTCAGGACCCTGAGGTCAGGGAGCCTTGGTACCGTGCCCACAACATACAGTGGCCCAGTCAGGACTCAAACCCAGGACCGTCCAGCCGGGCAGCCGCTCTCCTCAGGTCTCACCTTCCCTCCAGGTCCTTTAAGCCCAAAACACCCACCGACAAAGGGCTGTGAGTGAATGGAACAGATGGAATTCGTCAGATCACGTGACCGACCCCCTCCCAACAGGAACGCCCTGGTGCTGCCACAGCTCTGGGAGCACCAGCCCTGGACAGGCACAGGGCCAGTGCCACCTTCAGGCAGAGTAGGGGGCTGTCCCCGCACCCCTCCAAGTCCCACGGGCACCCTGGCATTTTCCCATCCTGTCACTTCCTCCTACCCCAAAATCCCCTGTCGCCTCCTGCTGCCATCTGACAGCTCGGGCCTGCCCCACAGCAGCTGTTGACAGAAAAAAATGTCCAACAATAGCTTTCTGGCTCAGGAGGTCCGGGAAGGGGCAAGGACTCCTCTCTTAACCAGCCCCTCGTCCCCTCGTCCCCTCCCCCCCTGCAGGGAGCCAGGACCTCCTCTGGAAACGCTGCAGGTGCTGGGGCAGCTAGAAGCCAGAGCCCCCAGCTGCGCGGGGGGAGGGCTCCTGCCCCGGGCTTGGGGTGCTGGTGCTGTCGGCAGCTCGACCCCGGGAGCCCAGCCCAGGACGGGGCAGCAGACGGCCACCCCACAGGGTGGGAAACGGGCAGCTCTCCTGATCCTGGGCCCCTGGGCCTGTGTTTGGGGCGTCTGCTCTCAGGGCCTCGGGCCTCAACCCCCTTTCGGAGATCTCCTTTGCTGCTCCCCTCCCCCCCTACCCTTGGCCTCCAAGGAGGAAGCAGGGCCACTCACTCCTCACGTTTACCCAGGAGACCATGAGCGAGGGCAGCCCTCACCCTCAGCTTTGCCCTGGAAACACCTGACCGGCCCTGCTCTGCAGACCCTGACTCTGCCCTTCAGAGTCCCCGCCGCCGCGGAGCCGAGGTGCCGACCCTCCGAAAGGGGGCGGAGCCTGGAGTCCTCCAGGAGCCGGGGGCCAAGTCCTTCTGCCCAGCAACCAGTTCAGGGCGCAGCTCCTCCGGGCCTCCGTCTCCTGTAAAACGGGGCTGATGACCCCTGTCTGCAGGATTACTGTAAAGACACGAAATTCCTCAGGAAGTGCACTCGCTTCCCGGTCCAGAGAGAGCCTCAGAACAAAACGGGCATCAGTGCCACGGCCTGCTCCGTTCTCCACCCAACACCGGCCGGGGGCACCTACTGCGCTGCTGGCCCCTGGGGGTGGGGGGTGGGGTCCAGACGTGGGAGAAGCCTGAACCTGAGTCCCCAGGGAGCAGAAGGGGCAGATTCTCGGAGAATGACTCCCCCATCCCAGGCCAGCCCAGTCTGCCCCAGGCTGAGGGGCTCCCAGAACGCAGGACCCCAGTTTTCAAACCGGAGTGAGCTGGGACCCTCCCCACCCTGCAGGATTGCTCCCAACCACCCTGCCTCACCCTCCCTCCCAACGGCCCCACCAGGTTGACTCTGTGCCCTGTGACTCAGGCTCTGTCGCTCTGACCCACAAACTCCTAAATGGTCCCCAGAACTCCGGAACGTTCCTTCTCTGGGCATCCGGGGCCCTTTACAATGCAGACTCCAACCTCCCACCTAGAACCCAACGTCTGCACACACCCGGAGGCCCGTCCACACCCTCAGCCAGGGGACCTGCCTCCCAGCTCAGCAGGTGCCTCCCCCATCCCCACCCACCCAGCTGGGCGCCTGGGCTCCTTGCCAGCCTCCACCCGTGGTCCTGGGCCCCATCTCCTCTCACCTTGACTTGCAGCTGCGGGAGGAGGTGTCTTATCTCTCCTGGCAGAGGTGCAGCTTCCTCGAAACCTGCTTCTGCTCACAAACATATTTAGATTCCCTCACAAGAGCTCGCTCGGGACTTGACATTGAACAGACGGCCAGAAGTGACAGCCACCTCGGCTGGGCACTGAGCCTGGTGCAGGGTGAGCCAAAGTGGACATTTACCATGGAGCCTGTGGTCCAGTAGGTGGGGTGAATGGTGGTTCCCCAAAAAGAAAAGTCCACCTCCTAACCCCTGAAACCTACGAATGGGACGTTATTTGGGAAAAGGGGTTTTGCCAATGTAATTAAGTAAACGATCTCCAACATCCTGCATTTAGGGTGACCCTAAATCCAATGACAGATCTTTGGGTTTGAAAGGAAGAGGGAGATTTGAGACTCAGACACAGAGCAAGAAGGCCACGTGAGCAGACAGAGTCTGGAGGGATGCAGCCACAAGCTAAGAGCCACCAGAAGCTGGAAAAGGGTCCTGCCCGAGAGCCTCCAGAGGGAGCGTGGCTCTGCCGACACGCTGATTTCAGACCTCTGCCCTCTAAACTGAGCACAAGTACATGTCCGTTGGGTGAAGCCTCCCGGTGTGCGTGCCACTTGTCACAGCAGCCACAGGAAACTCACACCAGCCATGGACCAGAATCACAAATCACCCGCAGAGCGAGGGCCATGAAGGACGGAGGGGGCCGGGGAGCAAGAGGACGTCTGCAGGAGTCAGGGAGGGTGAGAAGTTAACCACAACGAGAGAGGACGCATCGCAACCAAGGCACCGGACAGTTGGGCAAAGGCCCTTCTGGGGCCTGGGAGCGGAGACCCTGTGGACCTGGTGATGCCGGTTCCTGTGCTGTGTCACAGGAGGTCAACAGGGTTTTACCAAGCAGTGTGGTGATCAGACCCAGGTTTGGACAGAGCCACGCTGGCTTCCGTGTGTGGGAAATCGAGGGGAAAAGGGCGCAGGAGTCCAGAGAGACCTGGGCAACCCCGTCCCCGCACCGGCTGAGGGGACAGAAGACGCTGGCCTTCATGGGGCCGCTGCCCCCGCGTCCGGCGCTGAACAGTCCTGTGCATCCCTGTGAGCTAAGAGTGTGTCCTGTGAGAGAGTCAGGAGGCAAAACGAACACAGACCAGGCGTCCCCTGAAGCTGGTTGAAGTACCAGGAGCCTTTGGTTTGGTCTGGGGACACGGGGTGGCCAGGGTGTCAGGCCAAGCTGAGCTCGGAAGGCTGGCTGCACGGGACCCAGCACCCTCTCTGCTCTGTTTCCCTCCTTGACCTGCCATGTGTGTCTCTCTGTGTTGCCAGGTGACAAAGCAGTGGTTTCAATAATCACCAGGTGTCGTCGTATGTCATCCCGCATGGTTGCTGTGCGGCAGGAACCTGGCCCGGGCACGGCGGGAATGGCTTGGTTCTGATTCATGACTGAGGTCTCAGCCGGGAGACCCCGAGGCTGGGGTGGGCCATCTGAAGGGACACAGGCCGATGCTGGCTGTTGGCTGCGGCTTAGCTGGGGCTGCGGAAGGAACACCTGCATGTGGCCTCCCCACGTGGTTAGGGCTCCTCACAACGTGGCCGGATTCCACTGGGAGCATCCGGAGAGAAGGGGACACAAAGAGGAGAGAGGGAGCGAGGGAGGGGGAAGCCGTGAGCATCATTCTTGCTGCGTTCTATTGCCAAGAAGTTACAAAGGTCCGCCCGTGTCCAGGGTGCCAGCATGGACCCCACCCATCTCTCTGTGGAGGAACATCAATGTCACGTCCAAAGAAAGGTTGTGAGATGGGATATATTTTGCTGCAGCTGAGTAATACAATCTCTCTTTCTCTCCATCTCTCTCTGTCTCTGCCTTTGTCTCTCACTGTTTCCCTGAACCTTGGTGTTTCTCTGTCCCTCTCTCTCCCTCTCTCTGTCTCTTTAGCACCCTCCCTGTCTCTCTCCCTGCCTGTCCTGTGCGTGTGCCCATCCCCTCTCTGCAGATGGACTTCCTCGGCCCGCCTGTCTCTCAGCTTCTGCCCCTGGCAGCCCTCAGTCTCACTGAGTCAGAAACTCCAGCCTGACCCTCGGTGACCAACAGTTCAGGCATCCACCTCCCCCTGGGTCTCTGGATTCATGTTCTGGGGACAGAACCCTGGCCAGCCAGTCGGCCATGATCAGCTTCCTCTGGCCCAGGAGCCCCTGCTCCAAGCCTCCAAGGACTCCACAGGCTGTGTGGACCGGCAGAGTCTGGCCACCTGGATAATCAAAAGCCTTTGCTGTGGTCTGTAGCTGAGGGGTTGTTGCCAAAAGCTTGGCCTCTGTGCACCGGTCCTGAATCAGATCTTGGAGTTTTGGGTGAACTAGAAAAGAGCAGCTTTATTGCTTTGCCAGGCAGAGGGCTACATGCCCCTCAGAAACTGCGTGTGACCCAACCCAGGAGGATTTGGTGAGGAGTTTATAGCCATGGTTCAAGGACGGGGTTGCTGATAAGGACGGGGTTGCGAGGCCTGCGCTCCTTTCATCTGGCCTCAGGTGGTCTCCTCCTGATGAGCTGCTCTGGTTGCTTTCATCTGGCCTCAGGTGGTCCCTTGATGAGGTTATCAAACTGTGATGTTCTCGGGAATGAAGAATGCCGACATCTTCCATTTGTTGGGTTTTAGTTCTATAAAGAGCTCAAATACATTGTTCTGTGTGTCCCTTGAGGAGGGACCAGGACCCTGGCCCAAGGCTGCTCTACTGCTTCCTGGCCGCTCCTCCCTTGTCTCTGCATCCCCTCCCTTCCCTGATTAGCAACTGTTTGAATCCGCGCTTTAGAACTCAGGGAAGGTCATGGAGGCTGGAGTCTTCTTGTCCCTACAAACAAGAAGCAGGGGACATGGAAAGGCGTCCGTGCCCAGGAGCCCCACAGGGTCCTGCTCGGTTTCAGAGTTTCCCTCTGAACAGCACAGTGAGTTGACGATTTGTCAGGAGAGGCTCTACTCAAACCAGTAAAGGAGGAAAGAATCTATTGGCCTGTTGTAGCAGAAGCTCTTGGTGCCCTGGAACCACTGCCAAGAGGTGAGAGAGAGAAGGACCTGGGAGTTACAGCCCTTACCGGAGGCAGGGCAAACTCTGACTGTAATTCATACTTCAGAGGCCCCCACGGGATCCAGCTGAGGCCTGAAATCAGATTCCACCTGTTTCCACTCTTCCATGTCCCCCGCTGCCACTCCCTGCCCCCCTCCCCAGGCAGCCACTGCCTTAATAAATCACTTGCACACAAATCCTTGCCTTAGGGTCTGCCCAGGGAACACGGAGTTGGCGCATGTAATTGAGAAAGCTGGCAAGTGTGAAATCCAGGCTGGCAGCCTGGAAACTCAGACAAGAGCTGGTGTTGTCATCTTGAGCCCAAAATTTGTAGGGCAGCCGAGCAAGCTGGAAACTCAAGACAGGGTTTCTATGCCGCAGTCTTGAGTCAGAATTCCTTTTTCTCAGGGAAACCTGGTTTTGTTCTTAAGGCTTTCAACTGGCTGAGGCCCACCCAGATTATCCAGGGTAATCTCTTTAAAGTAAAGTCAGTGAATTGTAGATGCTAATTCCATTTATAAAATACCTTCACAGAAGCACCCAGACAGGTGTTTGACCAATAACCTAGCCAAGATGACCCATAAAATTGAACCATCACACCTACCAAGTCATCTACAGAATGGGATGTCAAAGGTGGGATGGCCTTCAGGCACAGCTGGATCCAGGAGCTCAAAGTCTGGCCCTAGGTCTCACCCACCTCCAGACTTGCTTTCCTCCGTGTGCAGTTTCCACTGTGACAGTTTCTTCTGCGTTGCATCACCACAGGCCTTCAAGCTCCTCGCTCAGTAACTGCAGGAGAAACCTCTCAGCCCACATCACATGTCCATCCCAAAGAGTATTCTGACTGTCCTGCTGGGCCACGTGCCGACACAAAGGCCGGTGCAAGCCCGTGGCTGGGTCCTCCACCAGGGCACTGGGGTGAAGGAGGAGTTCCGCAGAGAACTGGAAAAAGGAGAGCCAGAAGGTGACCAAAGGAGCCAACACAGCACAGTAGCTCCTCTAAGCCACGCTGCTTAAGGCGCCTCGCTTTGGTCACTTTCCTTCTCAGAACTTATGATGTTTGAAGACAACATGAATTTATCTTATTTTCTCACAGGTCGAAAGCCAGAAAACACATGCCATTCCACTGTCAGTGGACACTGAGATGGTCACCTTCGTCCAGGTGACACAGCACCACCTCCTCTGCTTTTCCTTGCAGTGGTCGGTCACACCGGGGTCAGGACCAAGGGTGCACCCCCTGCCCAAGGGCCCGATGAAAGGCTACTTCTAAATCCATAAAGTAACAGAAGAACATCCCAGGTTACAGTTAATAAAGGTCATTGTTACTAGATGTGAACAAAGCCGGCCTTCATTTCTTTATTTGGTGGCCCATTTGGTGAAGCACTTAAGAAACGCCCAGGCCAACATACACATATAATGGTTTTAATTACATCCTGTGAATTTATTTTTCCAGAGAGGAATATTTCTCAGGGAAATGTCCATAAAAGCAACTTCCACAGCAGTGTGATTGTGTATGTTTCCTAGAGGAAGTCTGTTTAGTTTAAGTCCCACGCGGAGTACAATTTTTTACAAAGACAGGGGGCCCGAGAAGGCTGCCAACAGCCCCAGAGATGGTGATGTCATGGCCTGGGACACCGGGGATACTGGGTGTGCGGCCTGCCCCCCCATGAAAAGAAGGCAGAGTGGGTGAGGGCAGAGTGGTTCCCACTGACTCACCCTCTGGGCAACCTTTAGTGAGTTTGCAGGGTTATTTCCGCACTCAAAATAAGCTTGACAGAATGGGCAAATATAGACACAACATTGTATGCAACAATTTGAAAGTACAGATTCTTCTCAAACTAACGTGAGAAGAACAAGTGTAGGCACGTATGGTGGTTCCTCAACAAATTAAACAGAGAAATACCATATGATCCAGCAATTCCAATTCTGGGTATGTATCCCAAAAAAATGGAAAGCAAGCATGCAAATAGATATTTGCACACCCACACTCATAGCGGCACTATTCACAATAGCCAAGGGGTGAAAAGCAGCCCGGGTATCCACTGACAAGTGAGTGGGTGAACAAAGTGGGGTCCAACCACAGCATGCAATGTTATTCAGCCTTGAAAAGAAGTGAAATGCTGGGCTTCCCTGGTGGCGCAGTGGTTGAGAGTCCGCCTGCCGATGCAGGGGACGCAGGTTCATGCCCCGGTCCGGGGAGATCCCACATGCCGTGGAGTGGCTGGGCCTGTGAGCTGTGGCCGCTGAGCCTGCGCGTCCGGAGCCTGTGCTCCGCAACGGGGGAGGCCGCAACGGTGAGAGGCCCGCGTACCGCAAAAAAAAAAAAAAAAAAAAAAAAAGAAGTGAAATGCTGACACGGGCTACGACACGGATGGACCTTGAAGACACCGTGCTGAGTGAAAGGAGCAGTCGCAGAACGACAAACACTGCCTGACCCCACTTATATGAGGTCCCTGGAAGAGTCCCCACTTATATGAGGTCCCTGGAAGAGTCCCCACTTATATGAGGTCCCTGGAAGAGTCCCCACTTATATGAGGTCCCTGGAAGAGTCCCCACTTATATGAGGTCCCTGGAAGAGTCCCCACTTATATGAGGTCCCTGGAAGAGTCCCCACTTATATGAGGTCCCTGGAAGAGTCCCCACTTATATGAGGTCCCTGGAAGAGTCCCCACTTATATGAGGTCCCTGGAAGAGTCCCCACTTATATGAGGTCCCTGGAAGAGTCCCCACTTACTTATATGAGGTCCCTGGAAGAGTCCCCACTTATATGAGGTCCCTGGAAGAGTCCCCACTTATATGAGGTCCCTGGAAGAGTCCCCACTTATATGAGGTCCCTGGAAGAGTCAGATTCAGATTCCCCGACACAGACAGTAAAATGAGTGTCGCCAGGGCTGGAGGAGGAGGGATGGGGAGTTAGTGTTTAATGGGGACAGAGTTTCCGTTCGGGAAGACGCAGAAGTTCTGGCAATGGGTGGGGTGGCGGTTGCACAAGGTAAACGTGCTTAATGCCGCGGAAAATACACGGGAAAACGGTTAAGAGTGAATTTCACGTTATGTGTATTTTACCACAATAAGAATAAAAGGGGGGATAATGACATGTCAAAACGTTGTTTGTTAAGCCCAATAAAGTGATAAATTGTGAAAAAAAGTTACATGGCGTTTTACGAAATTGACTACATGCCAGGCCACGTGCAGCCTCCACTCAGCTCAAAGGTGTGGCTGGTCCCATTCTCTCATGTGATGCAATCAAACCAGAAACCAAGAACAAAAAGAAAAAACGGGGGAGGGGGAAGTACGTATCTGACAACAGGACAAAGAAGAAATTATTACGGAATGAGAAAATATTTGCAGCTGAACCAAAATAAGTCCTCCATTCAATGAAACAGTATTCAGCTATCAAAATGACGGTTAACAGAACAAAATGACAAGGGGGAAATACACTAAATTCTTTCCTGAAGATAAGAAGTCAACGTTGCGTAACAATATAAGCCACGTTGTCTCAACGGTGTGAATATGTGGCTGATGTGTACGTGTTGCCTATGCATAAAAAACAGATGCGGTTGTAAAGAAAAAAGAAATTTAAAGATGGGAAAACAGATACCAGCAACCAGCGTATATAAATCGTTAACTTTGGAAGATGGGATTATGAGTCATGTTTATTTCCTTCCTGATGCTGTTTTCTAACCGAACAAAAATTAAGCAAGCAGGAAACCGAAACAATGAACGTCACTGGGACAAAAGTAACAGTAGCTGTGTGGGCGGAGTACAAGGAACCCCCAGCACCCAACTTTTGGTCCCCTGGGTGTTGATCCAGCCACTCAAGCAGGATCGATGGAAGGGCACTGGGTGGTCAGAGAAGGACACGAGACCCCCGCTTCCATCCTCTGCCTTCCCAGGTGAGGGGTGCCACCGGCGGGACCCCTGGAGTCGATGAGGCCAGTTCTGCTCTGTCTTCAATGCCCCCCTAAGTCCTCTGGCTCTCCTCTCATCCTGGAGCCCCAGCCGACCGTGCCAGACCCCGGGAAGCACCTCAGTACCCCAGAGCCTGCTAAATCAAGGGGACTCAGAACTTTCAGGAGGCCCTCCAGCCCCCAGTCAGAACCAGAGGTCCAAACGGAAGACGTCTCCTCCCCTGATCGGAGGGAAGGGAATTATAAATATCAACGAGACAATACATAATAATATATTCTCAAAATACTGGTGGTATAAATATGTGTAGCACACAACTTACAAACAATAAGGTATACAATATTATAAATTCCACGAGGTCGATAATAGATTCTCACAGAATGTTTTTGTGGATTTTTGCTGAACTCTTGTGTTCATAGTCAACCTATGGCTGTAACTGACAAACAAACGTAGCTCTGACCTGAATGTCGGTTAACGTTTTCATTTATTTTAACAAGTAAGAGAAAAGAAATACAATTCCTGCAGAGGAACTTCGGTTGTTTGGCAATGACACGAGTGATGGCTTTGCTGAACTGAATAATCGTTTTTGAACACTGGAATGAATTGCCTTCGTTTTTTGTGCTATTCACCATGTAATGGCTACAGATATGCATACTTTATTATCACTCTCACTCTATCAAAGTTGCCAGTTTCCATGGTGTAAATACTTCAACCTTGGCCAAAAGGGACTTAACTGAATTTGGATTCAGGGAGAGATGCAACACACAGTAGTATTCCACCATACAGATAGGCCCAAAGGCAGAGCTAAGAGTAGAAAGTGATAAAATAATTAAGAAGCGATGAGTTTTCAGTATCCACTACTTTTGTTTTTTAACACAACAGCTCGCAGAATTCCGGAAAGTTTAACAATCGCTCACCGTGCACCCCTCGACCTGTGCTCTGGCCCTCGGGGTGCCAGTGTCTGGGGCATGTGGCCCTGGAGGTCTGGAGGTGCCCCTCAGGCAGGGCCCTGCAAGGCTCCTCCTGGGGGGACAACGAGGGGAATGCTCACCCCAGAGACAATTCTCTTTATAAACTGTGACCTTTCCATTCCATTGCTAAGGAGTCTAATAAGAGTTTTATTTTAAAACCACAAATGGTTGTTCTGGCAGCTGTAAAAATAGGGGAAATACTGAGATGGGTGTGCAGTTTTACAGGCGATAGGAGAGAGGCTTGCGGAGGGCTGGAGGCTGGTCCACAAGCCCTGCCCGCGGGGCTGTGCTGGCAGCGGGACACAGAAGCCACTGCTAAGGGGACAGCCTCCTTCCACAGCACTGCGGGCTGCAAGAGGCACGTCCACGCGCTGACATGAGGTTCTGATTTTGCATCCATCCGAACGAGCTTAATGCCTGCCTAAAAGCCACGGTTTAAGAGCTTCCATTTGCAAGTTCTATTTTTAAATACATCCCGGTGTTTGTACTGAAACTGCCCCAAAGATGCTTTCCTTCAGAACCATAATCCCTGGAAATGGAAAACCCATCGGAAGAATGCAGCTCTGCTCCACTCCCTGGGTGTGTCCGGGTAAAGTGAGGAATGAGGTCACCTTCGAGGTGGGTCCAGCCACACTGGGGACAGGACGGGCGTGAGCCCCAGCGGCCGGGCGGCGCTCAGGCTGCACGATGGTCTGTGGCACTTGTGCCTTTGTGGGCCCTTCTTTCACAAAAAATATGAAAAATTCTATTTTACAACCACATTGTTATAAAGGCAGATGTATTAATATTATACATTCAAACATTTACTCTGACCTAAAAGTTAATTTTTTTTATTATAAAAAGTTACAACGCTTTCCCGGGCCCCTCAAAATGCTGCACCTGCTGCGCCCGGTGGGTTGGTGGGTCCTGCCAATGCGCCCAGTGGCTGTGGCCCTTGGGCTGATGGGCCACGTATCAAGGTCTTGGCTCAGGTGTGCGGTTTGAGACGGGCAGGGGGTGACCGTCATCCTACAGACTCGGGCGGGGAGGCGTCCTTGCTGGGGCACCAGCCAAAACAACAAACGGGCTTTTAGAAATCACTGACTCGCCCTTTCTTAGCTGTGTGCTCACCCAGATGACAGAACAAGGAACCCACCCCGGGGACCGGCAAGCGATGTGTTCTCAGCCCAAAGGCCAGCAGCCCTGGACCCGGCCTCCATGCTCTTCAACTCAGCCCAGGTTTGCTCACCTCAAAGGCAGCTGGACAACATGCCTGGGGCTTAGACCTGGCAGAGGCCTGAGACTTGCTAACACAGCCTCGGTTTTCTCATCTGTAAAATGGGTAGCTAAGGCCTGACTCCCAGCCCCAGAGAGGCTCACATGAGAAGGTGGGAGGGAAAGATCTCTGTAAACAATTCCATGCCAGGAGGGCTCTTTCTTTTTCCCTGTATCTCTAACAAAAGAGCAGAAGGGGCTTCCCTGACACAGGGAATTCCAGGCCCTGACCAAGGTGCCAAGCCATGGAAAACCGCAGGGCAGCTACAGCCAACCCAGAGAGCCAGTGCCAGGCACGCGATCGCAGAGGACAGCTTTCCCCGGGGTTTAAATGAAAAACTCTGGAACACCCTGGAAGGGTCTCAGGCTGCTTGAAAGTGAAACAGAAAAATTAGCAAATGCTCTTGTCCCAATCGGTCTCTGTCGTGAGAGGCACATCCCTCTGAAGCTGCCTGCCCGTCGCCCCCAGTTTCCTGGGGCCACGATGAAACCTCCTGAAAGGCGGTTTGTATTCAGGAGAGAACAATGACATCCACACCTGGCTGGAGGAGGGCAAGGCGAGGCCTCTCCCGGCAAACTTTGAGCAGTGGAGGGGAATGGAAGCTGCAGGTCCATCACGGGGGCAGGAAGCACAGCCGGGCTCAGCCTGCAGGGGCTCCTGAAGACCACATCTGCTGACCTGGCAGAGTCAGCAGGTAGAGCCGGGAGGAGGGTGGGTGGAGATCTGGGCTAGTGGGATGGGTCATTCCTTGTGGTGGGCAAGGCCTGAAGAAGCAGAGGGAGCCTCCAGCGAACCCCCCAAGGCATCCCTGGGAAGTGGCCAACCAGCCTCTGCTCGCACACCTCCTGAGGCGGGGAGCTCGCTATCCACACCACCTACGGACCGCTCCGTCTGAATGGAGACTTATTTCTTACACAGGGCCAAGGCCATCTCCCTATATTTCGCATCCACACATCAGTGCTAGGGCCACAGAGAACCTTTTATTTGAAGGTTCCTCCACCCACCGGACCTTTTATCTGAAGACAGTGGTCATCTCCCTGCTCCAGCTTTTTCTTCAGTCAGCCAAATATTCCTGTTTTTAATTTTGAGAAGTACTTCCAGAACGCCCTCTAAAAATACTGACCGACTTACACACCACATCCTCAACCACACCATGCATTATTATTATTATTATTTTTTGTGGTACGCGGGCCTCTCACTGCTGTGGCCTCTCCCGTTGCAGAGCACAGGCTCCGGATGCGCAAGCTCAGCAGCCACGGCTCACGGGCCCAGCCGCTCTGCAGCATGTGGGATCTTCCCGGACCGGGGCACGAACCCGCGTCCCCTGCCTTGGCAGGCGGACTCTCAACCACTGCGCCACCAGGGAAGCCCCACACCATGCATTATTAATCTTTCTAACCCCTGCCAGCTGAAAACTTGTGCCAGTGCGATGCTCACATTACGTGAATACTAGTCAATACTTATATAGCCCGTACTACGTGCCAATTATTGATCTTTGTACTCTATAACCAGAAACATTTATCCTCTGACAACAACTATGAAGCCGGTGCCATGTGGATTAACCCAATCAAACACATGGGCAAGTGAGGCAAAAGTTTAGGCCATTTGCCCGAAGTCACCAGCTAACAAAGGAGCCCTCCTCTGGCTGAGGGCTGAGCACCCTGACCTGCTGGGGTCTGAACCCGAGTCACTCTCTCCAGCCTGGACTCCCGAGCTCTCGGCCCCTTTATCTGTTGATGATAAGGCCAAACGTTGGTTTCTGGCTCCTTCCATGAATTGACTGCCTATTTTGTCACTTCCTTCCATCATTCAATTGGGCCATAAGTATTTTTCTTATTAATGAGAAAGTCTTTGCCTCTTATGAATAGTAACTCTTTGTTACAGACATTGCAAGTATTTCTCCCAGTGAACCATTTTTCACTTTTGCTTGGCTATACAGAAATTTTTATTTCTTATAGAGCCAAGTATATATAATTTTTTTCACTTAAGATTTCTGAAAATGTCTTTTTTAGGAAGTTCTTCTTCACCTTAAAATATGTTTAGCACTTAGTACCCTCTCTTCTAAGTGCTTTGTTCCGATACATTACACTGCCTCTCACAAAACAGAACTATCATAAATACCAAATGTATTAATAGTATAATAAATATATCAATAAATTATATAAACATTTATACATATTATCAATATAAAATATTCTCCAATTATTTTCTTCCGGTATTCTCATATGTTTTGAACTGTTTAATTTCTTGGAATTTATTTTTGTATGTAATAGTTTTGCCGTATGGAAAACCATACGTTCCAATGCCATTTATTTGGACACCAATCTGAAATACTTCTGCGTTGAAGTAACCACATTTATCAGAAGTCAGAATTCCTAGACTTATGTGTCTGGAGGGGGGTCCTGTGCTATTTCAGTGGTTCATGTTTTCCTACACCGGCTCCACTCTGTTACAATTACTAGAGCCTCATCGTATGTGATCAGCTTACATTTCTTCAATAACGTCACTGGGATTTGAATTTTTACTGTTCAATTTCCAGGTTTCGGGGAGAAAGGTCCGTTTGCGTCCCTGAGGCCTGCACCCTGCCCATGCTCTGCACCCCCCGGGAACGCAGACTCGCCGTTTCCCCGGCCCTTCCCTGTGCCGCACCCATGCCCACACTCCTGGGCACCCCTCCTCCACCCCCCGGGCAGAGGAAGCTAAGGGTCCACACAGCAGAGCTGGACCCGGGCAGCCCACCGTGCTGGCTGGAGTGCAGTCCTGTGTCGGGCTGTCCTCCACTTGCCCACCCTCGGCCTCCTGTCCTGGGGGGAGCCGGCAGCCGGCCCTGCCTGGTCCCGCCCCACCACGCACCCCGTGGCTCGCGACCGGGACGACAGCTGGAGCCCCAGGGAGACCTGTGCCCACCCAGCCTCATCTGTCTGTCCCCTGGGCAGGGTGGACACGTCTGCACTCAGGAAGCTGGGAGTCTGGGAGGGCCGGGCTGGCCCCTCACTGCCCAGGTCAGAGGGCTTCATGTGCTTTATGAAGACAGCGCCTCCCAGAACTGTCAGGGCCCTCAGCCCCAAGGGGCCCCATGCCCGGCTTTGGGACCATATCGCTCCTCGGTGCCACCAGCCAGGAGGCCCGAGTCCCCTCAGTGGCCACAGGCCGAGGCAAAGCTGCCCCTTTTGTGTCCAGCTCTGGGTGTCCTCAGGCCAAGGCCTGGGCAGGCCTCTCCTAAGACCTCAGCTTAGACCACAGTCGGGTCTCTCACAGGAAAACGCTCGTAGCCAGCGATCCAAACACGGACGAGGGGACAGTCCCGGACTTAACTGTGCGTCTGCAGCACATTCTCTCCTCGAGCCAGGAAGGAGATGTGCGACCCTCCAGCAAGATGGGGACACAGCCCACCTGCCCTGAAGGATGAAGGGGCTGAGGAGCCCCCAGGAGACCCTGTGTGAGCTGGAATGCTCTTGAGAAGCCCCCTGATGCTGAGGGGTCATGGCGACCCCGTCCCCAGGCATCTACTGCTCAGAGATGGTGTGCGGGGACACCCAGGCCACACAGCCTCCAAGTCCCGAGCTCTCCCCAGGCCACTGGCCTCCTTCCCACCAGGTCTGCCTTTGCCTGTGGGGTTTAAGGGAAGAGGAGACCACCTCGGCAAGGGCAGAATTCACCCGGAGAGGTGGGGTCCGGCAGGGAGAGGGACCTGCACTCCCCCGTGGGGCACCTTTGTTCTTCTCTGCCAGCGGAGGAGAGACATGGCTCAAGTCCTGGTTGGGGGGCTGGGGGAAAGGTCCAGGGGTCATGGGGGGGCGCATCCCATCTGTAATCCTGGCGGCCAGTGAGACGTGCCCCCAGCCAGCACGCCACCCTCAGCCTTCAGATACTGACCCGTCTGCCCCTTACTGTTGATGATGAACCTTGTTTGGGCTTTGAAACACTGTGGCGTCACTATCTGGCCCGACCTTTGATTTTCAGGTCCATCGGGGGCTTTGAGTCTACAGTTCAGAGCAAGACGCAGGAACCAGCCCCCAGGACCGGCAGAGGAGAACGTCCTGCTCCACTTGGGGAAAAAGGCTGCACAAGCCGGAGACTTGTCTTGAGCTGGGAGCTGAGGCCACAGGACAGGCACCCGGCACAGAACCCAAAAGAGGGCAGAGCCCAAGCCAGAAGGGAGAAAGCCTGGAGCGGGGCCACCCTCCTGCAGGTGTCCTCCACAACCTCCCAGAAGACGCTGGACAGCTTTTCACCATGTATCCCTCGCGGTGTAGACCTGGGAAAGGGAGCAGCAGCCACTGGAAGGGCAACACCTCCTACTGGAACCTTCTCCCCCTCCCCCTCTGTGGGGCAGCGACAAGCACTGTCCGCTTCAGGGCACTGCAGGCAGGGAAGTGTGCTGGGCCCGGAGCTGCAGCCCGGGGCGGGCAGGAGTGCCGGGGGGCCGCACCCCAGGGACAGAGAACCACAGAGGGCTGGGGTAAACGGAACAACAGAGGGCGCCCCTGCAGCCCCGGCAACAGGAAATCCTGGAATAATGACTACGTAACACAACTAATTGGAAGAGCAAAAGAATAATCCATCCTGATGAGGCAGGATCTGATCTATGACTGTAAGGATATTCTGACATCAGGTGACCTAGAATATCACATCACCAGGCCAAAGGAGAAACAGGTACACTCTCCCTAACAGAAAAGAACGATTCAACATCCATTCGTGTTGATCACTCTTTGTGAGCCGGGAATAGGACGTGTTTTCAACGTGATAAAAGTACCTTAAAGCAGCGGTCAACACCGCTCTGAGCAGTGGCACCAGAGGGACCATCCGTCAAGTCGGTTACAAAATGAGGATGGGGCTTCCCTGGTGGCGCCGTGGTTGAGAGTCCGCCTGCCGATGCAGTGGACGCGGCTTCCTGCGCCGGTTCGGGAGGATCCCACGTGCCGCGGAGCGGTTGGGCCCGTGAGCCATGATGGCCGCTGCGCCTGCGCGTCTGGAGCCTGTGCTCCGCAACGGGAGAGGCCACAACAGTGAGAGGCCCGCATACCGCAAAAAAAAAAAAAAAAAAAAAATGAGGATGATTAGCATCGTTATTTGTTTAGCATCACTTTGGGTGAAAGGCGAAGTGGAAAATAATATTTACAACGCAAGACACAAAGGGCTTCTAGAAACAAATCGGAAGAAAAAGGCCAAGAGTCCACCAGAATCAAGGGCAGCTGATCAGAAGACTCAGTTCACAGAAAGCAAACAGTCCTTAAACACACGGCCAGATGCTCGAAGCCATTCGAAAAAAGAGAAGTGTAAATTAAACCTCACCGAGATCCGCTTTCTCACCTGTCAGAGTAACAAAAGGCCAAATGTGTGACAATAGCCGCTGGAAAGGCTGTGGCGAAGCAGACACGCCTGCACCTGTACTGGCGGGAGACAAAACAGCGCAGCCCACAGCCATCGCCTTGAAGCTGAGGTGCCGACGTTACGTTGCGTCTACCCAGCAACCCGGCAACCTCGTTTCTGGGTGTCCATCCACGGACACACCTGCACACGTAAAAAACGAAGCAAAACAAGGTCGGTCACTGCGCAAGGCTGGAAACCACCCGAGGCCAGCGACAGGGAACTGGGCCGCACGCACCGGGCACGTCCTTGGGACACTCCGCACGGCTCTGCAGGGAATGACGATGGCCTCTAGGGACTGGCAGGGCGCAGTCCCCAGGATTTGGGAAAATTTTAAAAACCAAGATGCAGAATGGCATATATATAGCATTCTACCTTTCGCGATACTGTGTGTCGTGGGAGTATAAAAATATGTATTCATATTTCCCTAAAGAAACAGAGAGACAAAGGAGAATCTAATAAAAGAGGCTGCCTACAGGGGCACGAAGAAACAGGGCAGACGGGGATGAGAAGGGGGAGACCGCTCGCTGCAGACCTTTTGCACCACTTATTCATCCATGTTAATATATAATCTATTTCTTTAAAAAGCACTTTAGGGCTTCCCTGGTGGCGCAGTGGTTGGGAGTCCGCCTGCCGATGCAGGGGACACGGGTTCGTATCCCGATCCGGGAGGATCCCACATGCCGCGGAGCGGCTGGGCCCGTGAGCCATGGCCACTGAGCCTGCGCGTCCGGAGCCTGTGCTCCGCAACGGGAGAGGCCACAACAGTGAGAGGCCCATATACCGCAAAAAAAAAAAAAAAAAAAAAAAAAAAAAAGCACTTTAAATAAAAATATGGAAGCCATATTTTTAAAGTTATAGTTATGCCACATACAAAAATGTGGAATGACTAAGAATACTGATACGTGAGAGCAGTTAACGGTCATTTTCTTTTTTAAAAAGACATTTACACATAACACTGTCATCGGATGTCACGCCGGGCTCCGTGGGAACACGGCCCAACCCTGCCGTCCACGCGGACCAGCCGGGCCTCGCCTCCACGGGCATCCCCTGAGGTCGCGCTGTGCCGGCTTCACCACGGAATGCCCCGGGGTGGGGGGCGTCTCTGCGCGCCCAGCGCGCCCTGACTGTGGTGCCAGGAGCCCTGGGGTTCCTCCTGCCGCTCTCCTCCAGGCAGGGTCTGCCTGGTCCCATCTTGCCGTGGCCCGGGGAGGTTCTCCGGGGCCTCTGTCCTGCCCGGTCAAGGTCGTGCCAGCTGCACACAGCACAGACCCACCTCCTGCAGCCCCGTCCAGACAGCTGGAAGGGCGTCCGACAGGCCTCCTGCGACTCCCTTCAGGCAACATCAGCTCAGACGGGAGCCTTTGGGGAAGGCCCTGCAACAGTCATGAAGCCAAGACACAGGTCCGCGTCTTGCCCCGGGCAAGCAGAGGTCCTGTCACCTGTCTGCAGTGTGGACGCGTCACGAACGCCCCCTGACCTGCGGCAGAGCTGTGGCGACAGTGGGACCCACACGGCTCTCCTGTCGCTCAGAGGGGCCCCGTCACCCCTTCACGGCCGTGTGTCACCACTGCTAGGTATCAAATAGGGAGAGGGAGAAGGTCATTTGTCATCCAAACCAGAACCCTCCTGCAGGCGGGGAAGGGATGTATTAATAACTCTGCCTCAAGAAAAGGCACGGCTGTCACCGTCCTGAGCAGATCAGGGCTATGGCTCCGCTCCCCAGGGTGCACGTCGCGCCCCAAGTACAGGCGGGCGCAAGAGGCACCGCGCACCCGGCGTTCAGGCCGGGGTCCGGCAAGCGAGGCCCGCGATCGCTGGCCGCCATCACCCGGCAAAGTGCTGGCTTTGACGGGGACCGTAAACGGCAGACCTAAGTGTTTTTTGGCTTGTTACGTCACGGCGACAGCAACGCTAAGAGCCTTTTCCGAGAATTGAACGGGAAGTCCGAGAGTGCAGTGAAGAACAAGACAGATGCTGTGAATTAGCCGACAGGCTGTGGCGGAAAACTGGTGCGGGCGTAGCGTCCTCTGAGCTGCCCCGACTCGCTGGCCGCGCGCCTGCGGGGTGTGCTGAGCCGGCGGTGTGGGGGGCAGAGGGCGGGGCTGCCGGGGAACCTCGCACACCGAGCGCACCCACCACACTGGCTTACAAAGCCCTGGTTGCGCCTCGGCTGGCCGGCACAGCCTCCGTGACTCAGGCCTTGATTTCCTTCGGAACCCCGTTTTCGGTTTTTTTTTGGTGGGGCGGGGGGTCTGCACCACGAAGCTTGTGGGATCTTAGTTCCCGACCGGGGACTGAACCCGCGCCCTCGGCAGTGCAAGCGCGGGGCCCTAACCACTGGACGGCCAGGGAAGTCCCTGAACCCCATTTTCTCACCAGAAAGACCAACTTGCTTGGTTAAAGAGGCTGATAATCAAACTGGAACTCAGCTCTAAATATGGACTTAAACACTAGTTTTATAGCTTAAAAAGCCATTTAAATGTCATTTCTCTCACTGAATTAAAAAAATAAAAGTCCTTCCCAAACTGCTTTTATGAAAATGCACGTAAGCGGCAGAAGGAGACTCTTCCAGGGGCCTCCTTCTGCCCTCTTGCAGAGCTTGTGTGAAGCGCACTCACCCAAACACTTTTTAGGAGAACATGAGGCCTTTCGATTAGTGAAGTACATCACAGGATAGAGGTGAACACAGCCCCGCCACGGCAAGAGCACACCCCGGGAGTGGACGGGCCTGGGGCTTCCTCCCAGCTCGGGCGGTGGGCTCCTGGGGGCAGGGAGGGCGTGAGGAGCGAGGCGCTCTGCCTCTGCCCCCCCTGGGAGCAGGCAGAAGACCCCGGAGCTGAGAGGGGGTCTGGGTCTGTGCGGAAACCGGCCCTTCAGGGCGGCCGCCTGAGCACAGGGTCCTGCGTGCGGCCTCACCCTGAACCCGATTCTTGTGGGAACTCAAGCAGACTGGTCGCCCTAAGCCTGTGACTGGTGACACCAAGCTGGTAAAGGTCCAGCCACCTCTCCTCTCGCTCATGTACCCCAGGGCGGCGCAAGTCAGCAGAAGACACATCCCGGTCAGTTCAGGGCAGCCTGGAAAAGAAGTCTGGGAATATTTCAGGGGCACTTGTCAACAGACTGAGAATTCCAGACCCCCACCCCCCAATCCTAAACTGCACTTATATTGTCGCTAAATAACATCATCTGTCTTCACAGATTCCAGTTATCATTTTTTAAGTTGCTTATTAAGAAAAATAAGCATGACTATCAAAGTAGAAAGCCTGAATTTTAGTCTTGTTTTTTTTTTCAAAGGTTTATGTATTTCCTTTAAATATAAATATGTCAGCTCAACTTTTAATTTCTTTTTTTTCTTCTTCTGTGGCCGCACCACACGGCATGCGGGATCTTAGTTCCCCCCACCAGGGATTGAACCCGTGCCCCCTGCGGTGGAAGTGCAGAGTCTTAACCACTGGACCGCCAGGGAAGTCGCTTAAATGAAAATTTCTGAAGTATGACTCCAGTACTTCTTGAAAACTTACAAGCCAAAGCAGAGAAAAACATTTAATAATCCCATTTGTGTATTCTATCAAAATAATAAATAACAGGATTTAATTTGTTTGTGATAAGATACAGTAATAACTACACGCAGAGACTTCCTAAAACTTCCTGAATGGTCTTAAAATTTCTGGTAAATGCTTACCTGCCATATATAAGACTTCAATTTATGCAGAAAAGGGGTGTCACAATGAGTGAAAATATAAATTTCCCTGAACTTTCTTCAAAGAAAAACAAACTGCACACATCTGAAAACTAAAAAAAATCCAAATGCTTATAAATGCTTTTTTCCAGGTGTGAACTGAACTGCACAACCCATACACTGATAGAAAAAAATATCTGATTATTTTTAATGATTTATGTATAAAAGAAAAATAAATTTTACGATACAATTTAAGAGACTACTTCATACAAAATTTTACTCACAATGTATGTAATTTTTTGCAACACAAAATCTCTAGTCTTATGTACAAATTCATTAAAGGCAGACACCTTCACTTGAAGCAAAAGAGGGTCCCTTTAGGATGGTGGCTGCCATCCAAGCCAGTGGAAAAGAGACTATGAGCATGTGAGGGCTGGGGACTGACACACCTGCCCGCCAGCAGTGCTGCATTAGTGGAGCCTCGCCAAACTGAATTTTACAGTAAACTACGGAAAGGAGAAGACCAATGTTTCACAATGGCAGACCTTAATAATGTGACCTTGAACTTACTCAGCTTCGAGAGTCATAGAACTACCTTTGTAACAGATTTATTTTGGAAATTACACTAAGAAAAACTTAACCGTGCCATTTGTGCTAGTCTTTTAAAGAAACAAAACTTTCTCAGGCAAATTCTAACACTTAAAATGGCCCTCCTTGGGTTACATAATAAATACAGTATCTAGAAATAAAAGTATCAGGACCCAGACCTTAAGACCCGTAAGTATGTCTCCAAACAGTGAAATCCTTTATACACAAATTGAAGACTTTAGTAAGTATTTACAATATTATATGCAGTGAAAAACTAAATATAAACCGTGTTTAAAAAAAAAAAAACTTTTGCTTTAAAAAAACAATTTCCAAAAAAATGCTAACACTAAAAAATTTTGCAAATCCATGTATCCTTTTAAGTCTTCCTTTTGCAGTTTTCCCTAAGCTACCTGTCTCTCAGGTGCACAGGTACTTACACCTGTGCGAAGGAAAAGGCATGATGCCGATGCCTTGGAGAGCAAGCCCCTCTTCTGGAGAGAACGAGGCAAGTGACACAAGTGTGCACGCGGCGAAAACCCAGGGGCAAAGTGTTAAAGAAAGTGAGGAAAGGGCCTGTGACAATCTCATGTCCAGACGATGTCCATGAAGGCCATACTCAAACCTCCTTTTTTTTTTTTTTTTTTTTTTTTTTTTTTTTTATGCGTTACGCGGGCCTCTCACTGTTGTGGCCTCTCCCGTTGCGGAGGACAGGCTCCGGACGCGCAGGCCCAGCGGCCATGGCTCACGGGCCCAGCCGCTCCGCGGCATGTGGGATCCTCCCAGACCGGGGCACGAACCCGTGTCCCCTGCATCGGCAGGCGGACTCTCAACCACTGCGCCACCAGGGAAGCCCCAAACCTCCTTTTTAAATGTAAGAACTTTAAGGGCTGGAAACATAAGCAAAGGATAAAAGGGACCAGTAAGAAAATTACATAACGTGTATGCAATCACAAAGAGGTTAAAAATTAAAGTTCACGCGTACCTTATAAAGATATGGGCCGAAATTAACCCTTTTCAAGTGGAAATGAGCTAAAAATATAATTCATTCATTTTCAGGCTTCATAGTATTTATGAAGCTCCTATCAAAATGTACAGCCATCTCACTCAGTGCTTGACTCACGGAAGTCCTGTCACTAGACTCAGAGTCTGAAATCACGGACGCCTGCATCCCTGGCTGCGCCAGCACCACTTACCTGCTGGCGAATCTGGCACAGAACTGAACAGCCTATGGCGGAAATACGAAGAACAGGCTTGTAAAGAAACTTTTCACACAGGCATTTGCAAGAGCTATTTATAACTAGCAAGTATTCTAGCGGAGGAAGGTAGGAACACATGGTCTTTCACACACTGAATATGCCTCAAGCTTGTAAAGCTCTGAAAATTAGTTGGATAACATTGTAAACTCTTCATTGTCTTCAAACGGAAACTTAAGGAGTAACAACGTGCAAACTGAGGACGACGGACGACCTTTAGTCTCCGAAAGGTTTGAGCTTTCACCTTCTGGAACTCAAATGGATACTATGTACCATTTTCTGAATTTTCTCTTCATTCTTCAGAATACTGGCCTTCACGGCGCAGATCCTGTCCTGCTGGTCTCTGACCAGCTGCTCCAGCTCCGCCAGCTCCACCTCCAAGGGCTCCAGGGCACAGTCTGTGATGCTGACGGAAAGCAAAGCCAGGGGCTCATAAATATCTTTCACATTTTACATTTGCTTCTTAATTAAAACAGTGGAAGACAACAAAAGGGGAATTAGTCATTGCATCCAAAGAAAAAGGGTAAAAACATAAATGTACTCTTTCAGAGTGAAAAATTAAAATACTTTCAAATTACAGTCACAAAGCTTTGGGGATTTCGATAAGATACATGAAAAATATGGTATCCAAATTGCAAAGTTTGCTGTCTGTTTTAATGTCTAAATCTCGTTTTTGAACACTGACTGCAGATCTTCTCCAACAGCTACAAAGAAATACACGTTATGCTATGAACGAAAAAGAAAAAGAAACGTGTTTCCTTCGGGGGAGGAGGTAAGAAAGAGAGGGTCAAGGGGCCGTGGGCTCTCGGGAGCCCTCCCCCTGGGCTGCGGGCACACGTGGGCCCCGCCCCGACTCTCTGCCCCGGCTCTCCCCCCCCCACCCCCGGCCCCCACCTCTGCTCCTTCCGCAGGGCCTCAGCATGCTGCCGGTTCTCGCTGTGCCACAGCTGCAACTCGTTCTGCATGGCGTCGACATCCTCCTGGATGTAGTCCATGATCTTGCCCAGGGGAAGTGCGCTCCTGCACAGGGTCTGGATGGACACACGGAGCTTCTCTATCTCCTTGGAGACTATGTCCTTCTCCTTCTTCCACGCTGACTCAAAGACGAGCAGTTTCTCCTACAGTCAGTGGGAAGAGAATGAAGAGAGAGCAACAGCCTCACTCCTAAGGCAGGACAGGGACTGCTAAAGGCGGAAGGGGCGTGGGCGTGGGGACGGTGCCGGTTCGGGACCCACCCGGCTATGGGACACTGCTTCACGCCTGTGACCGCGAGACTAGGCCAGCAGTGGCCCGGGGTGCCTGGCCCTGTGTGAGCATGTCAGCAGCGTCCCGTAAGGCCCTGTCCCTGGAAGGCTGCCCGAGGGGCACATTTCTGTAGGGTAAGATTTTCATTTCCCAACTGGCCAGAAACTTACTGCCGCTGTTGTTACAAAAGCTCAGGCAGGGCCACCGATGATCTTCCCAAACCGTCTGGCGGGAAGGGGACCTGGCCCTGCATCTCACTCCTTGATGCACCACCCTCCCAGCTCAAACGACTCTGCAACCCGGCCTGCCAGGTCAGAGGAGGGCAGCCGCCAGCCGAGGAGAAGAGGGCTGCGAGGTGGAGAGAGGGAGATGCGGTGTGCGGACGGAGGGTGCGGCCATCGGCAGCGCCGGGGCAGCAGGTGAGGTCGAGGAGGGCTGGCCTGGGCTGGCCGGTGCGGAGGTGACGGGGCCTGGGGCCCCGGCGGGCATCGAGGGTGCAGGGTCGGCGGGGGAGGGGCTAATGCACAGCAGGTGAAGGAGGTGACCAGGGAGCTTCATGCAGTTTTGGCCAGGAGTTCTTGGGCTCTTGGACAAGAAATATTTAATTCCCTTCATATGAGGTTTTACCACAGACGTCTCTGAACTGCAAAAACTGATGTAAGAATCAACAAGCAGTTTGGGTCGGGAAACCCTTCCTGGGGAAATGAACAATGTTTAGCAAGTCCCCCCTGGGTGCCCCCACTCCACACAGGCTGACTAAAGGTCCCTGCTTTACCCACTGACACTGAGTCAGATGCATTAGGTTATAATTAATCAACGTCTTGTTTTATTTTTAAACTTCTTGTATTAAGTTAGATAACCGCTTGTGTCACTTCTAATTCCGGTTTCAGACCGCAGGCCCCAGGAGGGCAGACACCCTGCATCTGGTCCATATAAGTGCTCCTTAAATATTTGCCAAATGAATAGATGAAGTGAATAAGTAATTTATGAGTCAAGATCCTAGCCTCACTACGTCCTGGCCTTTGGCAAACACACGGAAAGCCTTAACGTAACGCCTGGTACATAGACAGTGTTAAGTACACAGGACTACAAATAAAAGGCCAAGCTCACAGAACTAATAAGTGAGCTCTGCAAGGTTGCGGGATACAAGATAAACATACGAAAATCAACTGTGTTTCTATTTACTGCCAGTGAACACACGGATACCAAAATTAAAAATACAGTGCCATTTATAATTGCTCAAAAAAAAGAAATACTAGGTGTAAATCTAACCAAATACGTACAGAATTTGTATACTGAAAACTACACAATGTGGATGAAATAAATCAAAGGAGCTCTAAAAAGAGAGAGCCATACCCTGTTCATCAATTGCAAGATTCAACATAGTAGAGATGTCAATTCTCCCCAAGCTGATAAATAGGTTTAATACAATTCTTACCAAAATCCCAAATTCTCTGTAGACATGGACAGGATTATCCTAAAACTTATATAGAAAGGCAAAGGAACTAGCACAGCTAAAACATTTTGAAAAAGAAGAAATAAGAGGGAAGAATCAGGCTACCCAATTTCAGGACCTCCCAGATAGCTACAGTAATCAAGACAGGGTGGTACTGGCAGGATGGACACACAGATCAACGGAACAGAACAGAGACTCCAGAAACAGGTCCTCACAAATACGCCCAGCTGGTTTCTGACGAAGGTGCACAAGCAATCCAGTGGGGGAAACACAGCCAGTCAACATAAGGCACTGGAGCAACTGGACATCCACAGGGAAAAATGAGCCTTGATCTAAGTCTCACATCTTGTACAAAAATTAACTCCAAATGGATCACAGACTTAAATGTAAAACAGAAAACTATAAAGCTTCTAGAAAAAAAGCTAGAAGAAAATCCTTGGGATTTAGGGCCAGGCAAAGAGTTCTGACCTGACACCGAAAGCATGATCAATTAAAGGAAAAACTGATAAACTGGACTTCATCAGAATTAAAAACTGTCGCTGGGCAAGAAACCCTGCTGAGAGCATGCAAGAAAGCCTAGAGAGTGAGAGGACATATGTTCAAACCACAGACCTGGTGAGGGACTAGCACCCAGAATGTAAAAACTCTCAAAAGTCAACAGCAAAAAAAGCAAACAATCAAATTAGAAAACGGACAAAAGAACAGACATTTCACCAAAGATGATATACAGAAGGCCAACGAGCACGTGAACAGATGTTCAAAATCATTACCTACGAAGGAAATGGAAATTAGAACCACCATGAGATAACACTCCACACCTATCAGAATGTTTAAAACAAAAAACAGCGACCACACCAAATGCTGGGAAGGGTGCAGAGAAACTGGATCCCTCACTCACGGCTGGTGGGAACGTAAAATGGTGCAGCTGCTCTGGAAAACCAGTTGGCAGTTTCTTTAAAAGCTAAACATGCAGCTGCCATACAACCCAGCGATTGTACTCCTGGGCACTGATCCCAGAGAAGAGAAGACACGTTCACACAAAAACCTGTATAGGTATGTTTACAGGAGCTGTATTCAAGGAGCCAAAAACTGGACACAACCCAGATGCCCTTCAAGGAGTGAGTAGTTAAATAAACTATGCTACATCTGTATCATGGAATACTACTTGGCAATAAAAAAGGAATGAACTGTTGATTCACACAACAACCTGGACGGACCTTGAGAGAGTTATGCTGAGTGAAGAAAGCCAGTCTCAAAACTTACACGCCGCGGGCTTCCCTGGTGGCGCAGTGGTTAAGAATCTGCCTGCCAATGCGGGGGACACGGGTTCGAGCCCTGGTCCGGGAAGATCCCACATGCCGCAGAGCAACTAAGCCCACGCGTCATAATTACTGAGCCTGCGCTCTAGAGCCTGTGAGCCACAATTACCGAGCCCATGTGCCGCAACTACTGAAGCCCGCGTGCCTAGAGCCCGTGCTCCGCAACAAGAGAAGCCACCGCAGTGAGAAGCCCGCGCACCTCAACGAAGAGTAGCCCCCGCTCGCCGCAACTAGAGAAAGCCCATGTGCAGCAACGAACACCCAATACAGCCAAAAATAAATACAAATTTTAAAATTAAAAAAAAAACATACATGCTGCGTGATTCCATTTATATAACATTCTTAAAATGATAAAACTATAAAAACGGAGAACAGATTAGTGGTTGCCAGGGGTTCAGGACGGGCTGGGGTGGAAGGTAGAGAATGGATTGTGGTTATACAGGGGCAACAAGAGGGATCCTTGTGATGATGGAGATGTTGTATCTTGACTGTATCAAGGTCAGCATCCTGGGTGTCATACTGCACTCAGTTTTGTAAGATGTTATCAGCGGGAAAAACTGAGTAAGGCGTCCCTGGGATCTCTCTATTATTTCTTACAACTGCATTTGAATCTAGTTATCTCAAAATAAGTTTAATTAAAGAAAAAAGGTAGTAGCTATAAAAATGCTTTTAAATTAAAGTGCTAAATGACTAAAATGAATCAATACAATGACAAACGACTTCCCAGGAAAAACTGTGTTGTCTTTATTATATTGACTACTTAGTTCAGACATTTAAAATTCTATTTAAACCGACTCAATGATTATTAAGCAATTCCTATGTATTTGGCATCATGTCGTCTCTAACACAAAACTGTTTAGGGCACAGAACTTAGGATGGAGACTAACAGGCACAACGTCTTGCCGAACTGGCAAGTCCCAACGTGGATGCAGACAATAAGGGGTCATCTGTCAAAATCCTTCATGTTTCTGTGGCACAGAACCAAGCAGGATTGGGAACAGTAATCTTGCTTTTTTTTTTTTTTTTTTTTTTTTTTTTGCGGTACGCGGGCCTCTCACTGTTGGGGCCTCTCCCGTTGCGGGGCACAGGCTCCGGACGCGCAGGCTCAGCGGCCATGGCTCACGGGCCCAGCCGCTCGGCGGCATGTGGGATCTTCCCGGACCGGGGCACGAACGCGCGCCCCCAGCATCGGCAGGCGGACTCTCAAGCACCGCGCCGCCGGGGAAGCCCGGGAGCACTAATCTAAGAGTTCTAATTTTAAGAGCCTAAGATTTTAAACAAGACACATTTGGGCTTGGATTATGATAGTCGGGAGAGGCTTTTATTGTTGCTGCAAAATATCAAAATTCTGGCATTTTTCAAACTTTCACTTAAAGTGGTAGGTGGGGTGGATAAGTCAAGCACTGATCATGTGCTTTAAAAGCACACTCCACTGACGACAGCCTCTGATTTACGCATAGCTTCTACTGCTATATCAGCAACTTTCCAGACAAATACAACCACTATAAACCCTTGTTTTATAGACTTTTAATATGTACGGTAGAATTGGAGAATCCACCACCATACTCACCATACAGGAATCAGTCACATGAAATATACTTAATTTTTGAAAACAGAAGAGCAAAAGGTAACAAAACTGTATCATGACCCCAAATAGCACCTAAAACCGCCTAGAACACAGGAGGGCCTGTGGGCGAGGCGCGAGCGGTCGGGAGCGTGTGCTCTGCAGGGCCCCAGCCGATCCCAGCCCGCCTCACCGCCTCCCATCTTTACGGCCTTGGGAGCTTGACGTGACCTCTCTGTACCTCGGTTTCCTCACCATAAAACAGAAGTAATAATATTTACCCTGCAGGTCAGATTAAGTGGGGTAATATAAAATAAGCAGCTCAGTGCCTCGCACAGAGTAAGCCCTCAGTAAACGGTAACCATTATAAATTGATCCACCATGAAGGACGAAGCCGCAAGGCCTGCAGGGGGAGCAGGCGAGTCCCCGCTTCAGTGCGGGCGCCGCCGCTCCAGGCAAGGCGACAGGCTGACAGGTACGCTGCTGTACTGTCAACACCAACCGACAAGCTGTGTGCCCAGCTGCAGGCGGACAAGTTCTTTCACCAAAAAATCATTTGCCTTCCTTCCTGACACATCCCCTTCCCCATCGCCACTTCATAAATAACCCAAACCATGAAATTAGCCCTTAAAAATCTTTACCGAAAGACTGCAGTGCTGAGCTCGGAGATCTGCAGCTCCTGCGTGTGGCTTGCCACGGGATCAGCTGCTACAGGTGACACAGAGGGGCGGCCGCTGTGTGTCGCGGGCACACACACCCGCCCGCCCTCCCGCCTGGCCGGCCCTCCGCCTGCCGCGGGCTGCATGCAGACTGTTTGCTCAGCTGGTAGCGTCTGGCCGGCCACTTCGCACGCGCGCTCCAGAAAAAGTGACTTTCCAAGAGTTTTCAGGTGAAGAGTTACTCCTGGGACTTAATATTATTTGCATTTACCACACACACACTTGTCCCCAGAACTGTGGGCATTTGTGTTTATAGTGCTTTTTAAATTTATAACGATTTATTATTATAAGTCATACACATAAAAACTGCTGACCTCCGAGATTTGTTTCTTTAAGTTTCAATTACAACGCTTCAGGGCAAAAAAGTACTATTGTTAAAATAATGCTTGAAAGCCTGACCCTTAGATTCTGCTAGAAGTCTCTCAGAAGCCGGATCTGGGGTACGACACTGCCCTCCACTCTGCCGCTGATCTGAGGGGTCACGACACTCCCAAGCAGAGCTCTACCCTACATGAAGCCAACCCAATAAACAAAGGCCTGATTAATTGAGGGGGGGGTAATAAATCAAAGAGTGTGAGTATTTGCTTTAAGTAACATACTCTCCCATGACTTCAGGAAGCGATTTATATACAGCCTGTCAAAAGTTCATTTTCTTCGTAAACCGAGGAATGCCTGCATCCAAGTTACATGAGAGAAGCAGAGACCCACGGAATAATGATTCCAAGCGTCCTGTTCATCCAGAAATATTCCATCACCAAACTTCTCTGTAAACCACACATTCATTTCTAGTGTGGGTCAAACTGGTATCTTGAACGCACAGTAAAACAGTCTGGAATCAAACACTTTAACCTTTACACACACACAGAAAAGCACCTAAGACAGAAATGAATGGTTTAACAAAATGATAAAGTGACACCTGCAGCCATCGTCTGGGTGAGGAAAGCAAACCCTGCCAGGGTCCCCAAAGCCCAAGGTCACTGTCAGTCTGCCGTCCCTGGTGTTCGAGTCCCAGGTCCGCATGACGGGCTCTGCTGTTCGCTGACCCGTGTGCCTGTCCTATGTGCACGGGACAAACGGAATCACACATGTATCTGCACGTGCTGGACCCTGTTGCTCAACGCTGTGCTTGAGAATCAACCATGCAATTACGAGCACACGCGTTCTGTTCACCTGCATTGCTGAATGGTTATGTCATCATATGAGTACACCGTGATTTATCCAACCACCCCACTGCTGGTGGACACCTGGGTGATTCTTGGTCTGGGGCCGTGACAAACAGGGCCACTCGGAACAGCCTTATACATCTGTCCTAATACACACAGGCACAGGATTCTCCACGGCATGCAACAAGAAGGGGCACTGCTGGGTCAACGGGTACGTACGTCACACAGTTTTCCAAAGTGCTTGTACCGATTTACATCAAATATTTTTCACAAGCCAGCATTTTACTTCTGTGCATATACAAGAACATCGACTCCGATGGCATTTCCACAATCTGACAGCTGCAGGTGTCACTACTGAACACTGGCAGCAGAGAGAAAACCACCGGTCCGAGTCAGGGACACGCTGTTAAAAAAAAACCTCCCAGCTGGTAAAATCTGCTCACTGCAGCCACTACGGATAAGAAATAAACACGAGCAGGAAGCTTTTAGAACGTATGTATGAGAAGCTATATAGTGTGAGGTTCACTGATGCCCTACCTGCGCGACTGTCCACATCATCTTGGGCAAGATAACTCTCGTGCCTCAGTTTCCTAACCTAGAAAATGGGGATGACACCTATCTCATAAATTACTGTGAGGATTAAATGAAGTGATGTATGCAACTCCTTAGGGATAGTAAGTGCTCCATCAATGTCAGCTGTTGTTATCATTATTATATTGTCCACGACTGAGACTATCCGATGGGTAAGCTTCTACGGGAGAAGAAATGCATATTAGGAACCACCTAGAACCTGGTGCAGAGAGAAATCAAAAGATCATTAAATGTTAGCTACTTCCACAAACATTAATGTCCTTGGAAAGGAACGAGGAACCCTCTCGGAAGGCCGGTGTGTAAGATAAGAGTACAGAGGCTTGGCGTGGGGTCACTGCGGCTGAAGCCAAAGGGTACTGCACGGAACAGAGAAGACGTACCTTCAGCCTGGCCTTTCAGACTGACATGAAAATGGAAAGAATTTAAAACATCATCTTGTCACATGGAGGACTGACCATAATGACACTAACAAAGCAGGCAGCAGGGAAAGTAGAACTCAGATCCCCAGCTACAGTGATCCCTTCTCCACTTAAAGTAATGAAAGTAAGTTAAGAATGTGCCATTACAGATCCCCAGCTGCAGTGATCCTTTCTCCACTTAAAGTAATGAAAGTAAGTTAAGAATGTGCCATTACAGATCCCCAGCTACAGTGATCCCTTCTCCACTTAAAGTAATGAAAGTAAGTTAAGAATGTGCCATTACAGATCCCCAGCTACAGTGATCCCTTCTCCACTTAAAGTAATGAAAGTAAGTTAAGAATGTGCCATTACAGATCCCCAGCTGCAGTGATCCCTTCTCCACTTAAAGTAATGAAAGTAAGTTAAGAATGTGCCATTACAGATCCCCAGCTGCAGTGATCCCTTCTCCACTTAAAGTAATGAAAGTAAGTTAAGAATGTGCCATTACAGATCCCCAGCTACAGTGATCCCTTCTCCACTTAAAGTAATGAAAGTAAGTTAAGAATGTGCCATTACAGATCCCCAGCTACAGTGATCCCTTCTCCACTTAAAGTAATGAAAGTAAGTTAAGAATGTGCCATTACAGATCCCCAGCTGCAGTGATCCCTTCTCCACTTAAAGTAATGAAAGTAAGTTAAGAATGTGCCATTACAGATCCCCAGCTGCAGTGATCCCTTCTCCACTTAAAGTAATGAAAGTAAGTTAAGAATGTGCCATTACAGATCCCCAGCTGCAGTGATCCCTTCTCCACTTAAAGTAATGAAAGTAAGTTAAGAATGTGCCATTACAGATCCCCAGCTACAGTGATCCCTTCTCCACTTAAAGTAATGAAAGTAAGTTAAGAATGTGCCATTACAGATCCCCAGCTACAGTGATCCCTTCTCCACTTAAAGTAATGAAAGTAAGTTAAGAATGTGCCATTACAGATCCCCAGCTACAGTGATCCCTTCTCCACTTAAAGTAATGAAAGTAAGTTAAGAATGTGCCATTACAGATCCCCAGCTGCAGTGATCCCTTCTCCACTTAAAGTAATGAAAGTAAGTTAAGAATGTGCCATTACAGATCCCCAGCTGCAGTGATCCCTTCTCCACTTAAAGTAATGAAAGTAAGTTAAGAATGTGCCATTACAGATCCCCAGCTGCAGTGATCCCTTCTCCACTTAAAGTAATGAAAGTAAGTTAAGAATGTGCCATTACAGATCCCCAGCTGCAGTGATCCCTTCTCCACTTAAAGTAATGAAAGTAAGTTAAGAATGTGCCATTACAGATCCCCAGCTGCAGTGATCCCTTCTCCACTTAAAGTAATGAAAGTAAGTTAAGAATGTGCCATTACAGATCCCCAGCTACAGTGATCCCTTCTCCACTTAAAGTAATGAAAGTAAGTTAAGAATGTGCCATTACAGATCCCCAGCTGCAGTGATCCCTTCTCCACTTAAAGTAATGAAAGTAAGTTAAGAATGTGCCATTACTGGCCTAAACCTGGCCCTTTCAAACATTTTTATGGAAGGCTATTCTCATATATTTATGCTTTCAGAAAAACTTCAGAATATTCCCTGCCAAATTCCCAAACATCCACTGAATATTTACTGGAATTGCATTAAACTTACAAGTTAACTTGAGAGAAGTGACATCTCTATGATATTGAGTTTCCACCCAGAAACACAATGTCTCTCTCTCGACTTTTTCCAGACCTTTTGTATTTCTTGGTAAAATTCTGTGGCTTCTCAATACAGTTACTATAAATTCTTATTAAATGCACACATGCCTTGGAAACTTACATTTTTGTTTCCAGTTCTGGATGGGGGACTTGATATACGTTGTTTCCAACTGGTTATTGCTGACATATAGGAAAAGTACTGACTTCTGTGTATTTATTTTGTCACTGGCCACCTTATAAAATTTTTAAATAGTTTTAACTTTTAGGGGGTTGATTGACTCGGTAGACTGCTGTCATCTTCAAATGATGGTGACCCTGTCTCCTTTCCAGAATTCAACCTCATTTCTTTTTGTACCAGTTAGACCCTCCAGAATATCTCAGCCAGGTTTCACTTCACATCCTTGTTCCTGAATTCCACGGAAACACCTGCAGCCCCTCCCTGCTGTGTAGGTTGCTGGCTGCTCGTTGCAGGTACTCTCCCTCCTGTGGCCAGAGGAACCTTCCTACCCCTCGTTCACTGCAAGCTTGTAGCAATAATGGATGTTGAATTTTATATGTGCCATTTATTCTTGAGAGACAACCCACTCACTAGTGATTTTACCTGAGACACAACACACTCACTAGTGATTTTATTTGGTTCAAGAATAATTTCTTGGTTAAATGTACCGTAAGTAAGCTAAGTTCAAAGGATGCTACAACGGCTGACTTGAATTTTTTTTAACTGAAACAACTGGCTCTTTCCTGGATGTGGCAGCCCCAAAGAAACACTGACTATTAAAGAAAATGGACAAAAATACATTTATCCACTAGGGAATAGGGTTTCCACTCCTAGAGTGTATTCCATTTCACTATTAATCATATAATAAAATATATGCTTTAGAAAAAAATAAGATTAGGAATTCGTAACCATGAACCTTTATTTTTGTATTCCTTTATCTTTGTTTAAATCTCTAAAATTCATTCTAGCTAGAGATTTTTAGGATTCTGCAATTCTTTTAAGCTACAGCAAGTAGATTCTGCCCAAATAACAGAACTGAAACCGAACTAGGGAACAACTATAAAACAGAACAAAATGTCAGAGGCAACCATGCTCAGGAGATGAAGAAAGGCAGTGGACGGCTCAGAGCTGGACAGGAGGACACTCGGGCAGCCAGCCCACTCTCGCTCCGCTCTCCACGTGGGGACAATCTCCCAACCGCGGCACAGAGTAGGGGGCCACCAAGCTTTGGAGACTCCACCACAAGGCAACGGATGTGCTGACTCTGCAGGCAGGGAGCCCTTGGAGAGGTCCAGCACACCACCAGAGCAAAACAATCCAGTGTGGATGCACTGGAGAGGGAAAGAGAAACAGCCTGACTTCACCCATGGTGTCACTCCTCCCCAAGGTGGAACAGCTTAGGGCCAAGAGAGACCACCATGGCCTGTGATTTCCCCCGAGGGGGACAGCGAGAGCGCCAGAGTGGGCACTCCGCTTCCCCAGCTGTGCGGGAAGCTGCCAAGGAGGCTCCTTTCTCTTTCGCCCCATCCAGAGTCGTGGGCTGCATGCCTCGGGGCTCGGAGTGGCTGGGAGAGTGGCAGGTAGCTAAACTGATGCAGATCCTACTGCCCCCACTGCAGACTCCACCAACAAGTCCGCCTATACGAGCCGCTGGGGACGCCTCACCTACGGAGCCCCAGCTGACCCATGGGTGCCCCCCAGCGCTCAGCGTGCCTCACCCACACGTACTCCCACCCTGCAGCCACTCCTGTGTGTGATCCCCACATGGTGAGAGCAAGCTCTGACGGACGGCTACTGAGCACGTGCAGAGAGCCAGCCTGAGTCTGTGGAGGGAGAGACCTCAACCTTCAGCTTCAGCTCCACTCCTGGGAAAAGAAACAGAGGCTGTCATCACCCAGCCGGGAGCTACGGGGCAGAGAGACGGCACAGAAGCTGAGGAATTCTGCTGGAGGAGGGAGCAAGAAACGGCAAGAAACATGGAGCGAACGTACGCATAGGAGATGAGAAAGCCTCCGAATCCCTAGCAGGGCTGGTGGAAATATTTATCACCCAAAGTCAGTTAGTAAAGATTGGAGGAGATGGCTGCTACTTCAAACGTGAAGACAGCAACATAAGACTCAAGCAACAAGGGGCTTCCTGGTGGCGCAGTGGTTGAGAATCCACCTGCCAATGCAGGGGACGTGGGTTCGAGCTCTGGTCTGGAAAGATCCCACATGCTGCAGAGCAGCTAAGCCCATGCGCCACAACTACTGAGCCTGCGATCTAGAGCCCGCAAGCCACAACTACTGAGCCCATATGCCACAACTACTGAAGCCCACACGCCTAGAGCCCGTGCTCCACAACAAGAGAAGCCACCGCAATGAGAAGCCAGCACACCACAACAAAGAGTAGCCCCTGCTCACTGCAACTAGAGAAAGCCTGCGTGCAGCAACAAAGACCCAACACAGCCAAAAATAAGTAAATAAGATAAATAAATTAAAAAAAAAAAAAAGACTCAAGGAACATGAAAAATCAAGAAAACATGACACCACCAATACTCTTCCAGTAACCAATACCAAAGACATGGAGAGCTCCAATTTACCTGATAAAGAACCCAAAATAGCTATTTTAAGGAAGTTCGATGAGCTGCAAGGAAACACAGACAGTTCAACAAATCAGGAAAATAACGTAGGAAAAAAATGATAAGTTTAACAAAGAGATAGAAACAGAAGTTCGGGAGCTGAATAACACAACCAATGAAATGAAAAATGTGACGAGAGCATCAACAACAGAACGGTTCAAGCGGAAGAAGAATCTGTGACGTAGAAGACAAGACCTTCAAAATTACCCTGTCTGGGGGGAAAAGCATGAATGAAAAAGAGTGAAGAAAGCCTACGTGATCAATGGGCACCATCAAGAGAAGCAATCTACAAACTACTGGAGTCCCAGAAGAAAAGAGGGAGAAAGGGGCAGAAAGCTTATTTAAAGAAATAATGGCTGAGAACTTCCCAAATCTGGAAGAAGATTTGGACATCCAAGTTCACTAAGCTCTCAGTTCATCAAACAAACTTCACCTAAGGAGATCCTCTCCAAGACACACAATAATGAAACTGCCAAAAATCAAACAAAAGAAGAGACTCTTAAAGCAGCAAGAGAAAAGCAGCTTGCAACTTCCAGCTATCCCCATAAAGCAATCTGCAGATCTGTCAGCAGAAACCTTACAGGCCAGGAAAGAGGGGGACAAAATATTCAAAGAGATGAAGGAAAAAATTGCCAACCAAGAATACTCTATCCAGCAAAGCTGTCCTTCAGAAATGAAGGAGAGATAAGACTTTCTCAGATAAACAAAAGCTGAGGGAGTTCATCACCACTAGATCTGCCTTATAAGAAATGCTGAAAGGAGTTCTTCGGGCTGAAACTAAAGGACACTAATTAGTAACATGAAAACATGAAAATATACAACACACTGGTGAAGATAAGTATACTGTCAAATTCAAAATACTCTAATACTGGCCTCTTGCCTTCGAAGATGGCCCACACTCTGCCTACGGAGTGTATACCTCCCTGAATAAACCTGCTTTCGCTTTAAAAATAAACAGATAAATAGGTGCATGTATAAATGCAATTATTTTTCTTGAAATGTAGTATTAACCAAATTTAAAACATTTCATCTGCAACAAAATGCTGATCTTGAAGGAAGCAAGCTCAAGATGGGACCTCATAGTTCTTATGTCATGACATACAGTTACTCTTAGATTTATGGCTGTTAAATAAGAAGCCATAAAGTCTCAAAAATAGCATATTTGTTAACTGTAGACAATCCCGTGTAAATAGTGCCTTCTAAAGTGTCACAGACAGAGAAGAAATGTCACAAAGCCTTATCCATGTCTAGCGTTTCTGCTGAAGCCAAACGAAACAACAACAACAACACTCTAGTACTGTAATGTGATGGAGGTATTAACCACTTAACTCTAGTATAAAGGTTTGAGGACAAAAGTGTTAAAAATAACTAAAGCTACAATAATTTGTTAATAAATACACAATATAAAAAGAGGTAGATCACAATATCAAAAACATAAGGGGGAGTAAAAGGGTAGAGTTTTTGTATGCAATTGAAGTTAAGCTGTTATCAGTGTAAAATAGACTGTTATATCTGTAAGATGTTTTATGTAAGCCTCAGAAAAAAACAAAGCAAAAAAAAAAAATGAAATAAAAGCAGAGCAAAAACCTACAGTAGATACACAAGAGATAAAGAGAAAAGAATCAAGGCACACCACTATGGAAAATCATGAATTCACAAAGGCAGGCAGAAAGAGAAGAAGAAAGGAACGTGGGAATCAGAAAACAACAGGATGGCATTAGTAAGTCCTTACTTATGGTAATTACTCTACATGTAAATGGATTAAATTCTCCAAGCAAAAAGCACAGAGCGGACCCAGCAATTCCACTTCTGGGAACATATCTGAAGAAAATGAAAGCACCATGTCAAAGAGCCATCTGCAGCCCCACGTTTATTGTAGCTCTATTCACAATAGCAAAGACGTGGAAACAACCTAAGTGTCCATCAACAGATGAATGGATAAAGAAGTTGTGGGATGGATGGATAGATAGTTATACACAGTGGAATATTATTCACCCACACAAAGGGAAGAAATCCTACCATTTGCAACAACACAGGTAGACCCTGGGGCATTATGCTAACGGAAATACATCAGGCGGAGAAAGACAAATACAGTATGATGGGGGTAAGGGGAGAAGGAACTGGAGGAAGGTGGTCAAAAGGTATGAACTTCCAGTTATAAGACAAATAAGTACTGGGAATGTGATGTACAACACGATGGTTATAGCTAACACTGCTGTACAGTATATATGAAAGTTGTTAGGAGACTAGATCCTAAGAGTTCTCATCACAATGAAAAAATTTCTTTTTTTTTTTAATCCATAAGAGATGATGGATGTTAGCTAACTTGTTATGGCAATCATTTCACGATATATTTAAGTCAAATCATTACGCTGTACACCTTAAAAGTACACAGTGCTATATGTCAATTATATTTCAATAAAACTGGGAGAAAGAAGGCATAGAGTGGCTGGAAGGATTAAAAAAAAAACAAGACTCAAGTACCTGTTGCCTGCAAGAGACTCACTTCATCTTTAAAGATACACATAGGCTAAAAGTGAAGGGATAGAAAAAGATATTTCACAAAATTAGAAACCAAAAGAGAGCAGGAGTATCTACACTTGTATCAGACAAAATAGAGTTCAAGCCAAAAACTCTGAGACAAAAAAGGTCATTATATATACTGATAAAGGGGTCAATTCATCAAGAGTTTAAAACAACCATAAACATATATGCATTATAAATATATATGCACCCAACATCAGCATACCTAGGTATACTAAGCAAATACTAATAGGAGAGAGGAAGATAAACTCTTGGGCTCAAGCTGCCCCATCTGACCTAGAAGTTCCATGGAAACAGAATTCTGAAAAAGTATCAAGCCTCCTACTGAGTCCCGTCATCAAGGCAAGAAAACCAGTGGCCATTCTGTAAAGAGGGCGGATGGCTCTGGGAGTACCCTCAGACGACCAGACCGGAGGCGCCAGGCTCAACAGATGGAGAAAACTGGTATCAAGCACTCAGAGGAACTTAAATCTAAGAAGACATTCCCAGGAAGGACCCTTGCTTTCCATCCAAGGCATCTCCATGGCATCTCCATGGCTATAGTATTCACGTTTAAGCATCAACTAATACATCTTCAGGGACATCAAAGTTATTAATATCCTTTTATGTCATTTTTATTACATCTCACATTCCTCTCATCTTTTTACAAGTCTATATTTGTTATTTAGATTTCTCAGGAGCTCAAGATTAAAAAGGTGTGTGCAGGCATTTCTTGTAAAATACTGTTAGGATGATCTCACCTTGGGGAAGCGGGGAGAGCCATGGGGTAAGTGAGTAAGCTTGGAGTGGCTAGGCTCATGCAAGCCAGGGCCAACAAGAAACAGTCCCTGCTCCTGACACAGCAACCTGGGCAGACGCACCGGCGAGGAACAGGCCCCACTCCCTGCATGTCAGCAAGAGGAAGAAGCTATAACTGGAGCACACAGGCCACCAGGCAGGAGGTAGTGCATGTTCCCTATTGGTTAGGACGATGCTTTTAGATCTGCCTCAAGTCCATAGCTCCATGGCCCCCCCACCCAAATGAGCCAGGTCCAAGAAGGCCACTGCTACCACCCAGGGATGGAGGGAGTGGACAGGCTCTTTCCTCCCCGAGCACTGACCCCAGGTCTTCTAAGGGTTTAATGGGATCAGCCCTTGTGCACAGGAACCAGAAGTGGAGGCTAAGCAACTCCTACCTCATCCCTCCAGGGGTCAGCGACCACCTGGCGCAGAAGCTTGAAGGCACCGTCTCATTCCTGGCTGTGCAGCAGAATCACCTGGGGAAGTTTTTAAACACACGCACACCAGGATCCTGCCCGAAGACTGACCTATGGGTGTGGGGCAGACCCGGCACCAACATTTAACAAGACCCTTTGGACAGGGCTAATGCAGACTGTTTGAGCAGATGTACCTTAAGGAAATTTCAAAGGATACAGGGTTCTGAAGTTCACTTGCTTTATACTGTATAATCACCTCCCATGATGTAGGCCGTGGCAGCAAATGAATCTAGGTCTAAAAATACACTTTAGAAGTGCTTTTCTCTCTTCACGATCATCTCTGGAAATGCCCATTAGGATACTTAAATTATTTTGCTTTTCCTTTCCATCCCTTTACTAACTAACTGAATTTGCTACTTTAAATGTCTTGCTACAATATTTATCATTTTCTATTGAGCCTACTGCTCCAATCTGTGCTTGTAATTCTGGCTCCAGTTTTATTTTTCATATTTAGACTTCTAAATTCTTACCATATTTAATGGCTCTAAAAATACCAGATAAAATAATCACACCCAAATTAAGCATTAACCCCCAAAGGCAGTTACTGGGCTATGACCCCAGTGAATTTCACGGTTGGCATGTGAAATGGAGAAGAAATCAACACTCAAACCTGTAACTGGAAGTACCCGGATATCAGAGGTCTTCAGCAGAAAATACATTCGGCAGAATTCGTGATCAGCATAAGCAGTGTGCCCAAGGCTAGGAGGAGCAAAGGAAATGCAAATAAAGGACGCTGGGTCCCAGACACCCTGCGGGCGCTGAGGACAGTGGCAAGAGTGCTGCAGGTGCCCTGCAGACACAGACGGCACAATTAGGTCTTCTTAAGCCGGGACTCATTATTCTTCGCTCCTCCAGCACTCAAGTCAGTCCAAAAACACATCCTACAATTCCAGGTGGCCACCGATGCCATGAAGAAAATAGTCGGGTCGGACATTCGTGGGTGAGGGGCTGGAGGGAGGACTGGTGTAGCCGGCAGGCAGGGAAGGCCTCTGAAGAGGCGACATGTGAGCGGGGACTTGAGCGGGGGGGGTTTCTGTGACAGGTCCTGATACTGGCGGCCGAGAGGCCGGAAGCCGCCGGTCCACAGCACAACCCAAGGGAGGAGGCGGCTTGCCCCGCAGGAGAGCAATCAGGAAAGCAAGCCGCTAATTACACCCTGACAACAGCCCCGCCCCACCTCCTACGGACAGACAGAGGGAGCACAGAGGGGACAAACCTCAGCTCTGGGATCCCGCCGAGCTCCCGCAGGGCAGCTGCACCCAGTGTCCCTCCCAGGGCTTCCCGGTGCGGGGGGGGGGGGGGGGGGGGGGGGGGGGCGGGGGGGCAAGCTGACCCACGTGTGTAGGAGAAGGACCCCTACCCAGGCCTCGCTACCTGTGACCTATGTGCCCTGCAGGCAAGAGCATGGGAACCTGTGACTGTCAGCAGCTGGGGACCAGGAAACCCTGGGAGCTCCGAGCTACTGGTTCTCAAGCTGTCCTCAGATAAGAAGTGAGCTCCTGCTTCTGATAGCAGCCCTGGGGAGAGGAGTCCCCGACCAACCTCTGTCTGAGAGGAAGGAAGGGCACCCAGCCTCAAGGCTCCATGAAACCTCTGTGAACCAAATCACTCCTCTGACTTAAACTGTCTAGGGCACAGGAAAAAAACGAATTTTATAAAACCAACATAATCTTGATCGTAACACCTAATGACAATACACAGACACATTCGAACAAACACCCCAGGTTAATTTCACTTGAATAAAGATACAAACTTCTGTTTTAAAATAGTAAATTGAATATGGTGCTGCAGTGGACAAATAATAGTCTATGACCAAGCAAAGGTTATTTTAGGAATGTAAGAATTGCTCAACATTAGGAATTCTATTAATATATGATAATCTCAACAGTTGCCAAAAAGATATTTGATAGCATTTAACATCCATTTCTGATTCGATGCCTAGAACAGTGCCCAGGATATCGCAGGTGATCAATAAATGGCTGGCGAGTGAATGAACACTGACTTGTTTTTTCTTTGGCTGCGCTATGCGCTGTGCGGGATCTTAGTTCCCTGAGCAGGGATGAACCCGTGCCCCTTGCAGTGGAATCGCAAAGTCTTAACCACGGGACCACCAGGGAAGTCCCGAATACTGACTTCTAAAACAAAATAACTTATAATCATAAAACAAGTTTATATTAAGGTTTTTTTTAAAGGGTAAATAAAAACTAGTAACAAGTGTCCAAGTTAAGAAATTAAAAAACGAAACAAAACAGAATAAACTCAAAGAGTAGAAGGAAGGAGATAAAGAAAACTTGAAATATCAGCAAAAAGTAAAATCAAAGATACAAAGTGAAGATCAGCAAAGCCACAATTCGGTGGTTTTAAGAGAGTGACAGACAAATTTCTGTAAAAAGTGATTAAAAAAAAGGAAAAAGCACAAATAAGTAATATTATTAATTAAAAAAAAAACCTAAATTACAAATAGAGCAGATGTTTAAGAGTTCTATCAAAAGCTTTTTTGCGGGCTTCCCTGGTGTCGCAGTGGTGGGAGTCTGCCTGCCAATGCCGGGGGCATAGGTTTGAGCCCTGGTCCGGGAAGATCCCACATGCCGCAGAGCAGCTGGGACCATGCGCCACAACTACTGAGTCTGCACTCTAGAGCCTGCGAGCCACAGCTACTGAGCCCGTGCGCCACAACTACCGAAGCCTGTGTGCCTAGAGCCCGTGCTCCGCAACAAGAGAAGCCACCGCAATGAGAAGCCCGCGCACCACAACAAAGAGTAGCCCCTGCTCGCCACAACCAGAGAAAAGCCCGCGTGCAGCAACGAAGACCCAATGCAGCTGAAAAATAAATTAATAAAATAAATTTTTAAAAAAACGTTTTGCGATAAGCTTGATAGTTTAAAAGAAATTAATAACCAGAACTGCCTCAGGAAGAAATAGAAGCCTGAATACGCCCGTAATTAATACAAAAATAAAAACAGTAGTTTAAATTTTTCCCACAAAAGAAACACCACACTCGGATGGTTTCACAGGTGAGTCCCACCACATTGTCAAGAAATATATCATTCCATCATCTACCATCTCTTCCAGAGAGAAGAAAAGGACGCTCCCCAATTCATTCTTAACCTGGGGACGAAAACAAGATGAAGACCACATGAGGAAGAAAACCAGGGGCCCATTTCACCCACGAATATAAGTGGAAAAATACTAACCAGCACCTAGAACCTAGCAGCGGATAAAAAAAGACGGCACATCACAGCAATGCTGGGTTATACCAGGAATGTGAGAGTAGTTTAATGTGAGAAAAGCTATAAACGGCATTTATCAAATTAAAAGAAGACAACAGAATCATCTCAATCAATGCGGAAAGAACATTTAATAAAATCAACACCCATTCAAGATCAAAGCCCCACACTGGGAAAAATCGTTACTTTCTCCACTTGTTTTTGCTACAACAATATCAGGAAGGGGTAGCTTCTAGAAGCATGTCCATTAAAAATCAGGAAGGAAACAAGACTGCTCACACTCACAACTACTATTTCATTACTACCCCAGCCAGAGCAATTAGACCCTAAAAAGAAAACCGTGAGGACAGGAAAGGAGGAGGTGAAGCCGCCTCGACTCGAGGTGGCACACGGGCTGGGGTCAGAAGGCCTGGGTGGGAGTCCCCCCTGCGCGCTGACCAGTCCCTTGGCCTCCTGGAGCACCCCCCCACCACCGTCTGCATCTCAATATCATCTACCTTAGTATCCAGTGGCTATTACAGCATAGACCACAAAAGCATCAACAGACGCATTTTGAACGTAACCAGTTTATCGAGGAAGCTGGTTATGAGTCAACAGCACTCCTACCTCCAGCAACAAACAGAAAACAGTCTTTACACATACAGCACTTACAATAACTGAACGAACTCTGGAGTCCCCAGACAGAATCTAACAAGAGACGTGCACAATCTCTACAGAGAAGGTCCTCGACATTTACGGAAAGACCCGAAAGAAGGCTAAGTAAATGCAGAACACGCCCACTGAACTCAAGAAGCTGGTTATAACGTTTACATGGCAGTGGAAAGGGCCAGCAATAGCCAAACTCCCAGACGTGGGCCTTATTATAAAGCTACAGGGACTGAGGCAGGGTGGACAGGGCAGGGCCAGCAGCCTGGCCCACCGCCGGCTTTTCATACAGCCCATGAGCTGAGAATGGTGACCTTTCACTTTCTTAAACACTTGAAAAAATATTTAAAGAATAATACTCTGTGACACACACTTAAGTCCTATAAAATTCACATTTCAGTGTCCATAAATAAAAGTTGATTTATGGATACGTTCATGTGCGTGTTGTCTACGGCTGTTTTCACTACAATGGCCACATTGAGTACTGGGCACAGACTGCACGGCTCTCAGAGCTGAAAATATTTACTACCTGGCCCTCTACAGAAAAAGTTTGCTAGCCTCTCGTGTAGAGAATCCAGGAAGAGCCTTCATATACAGCAGAGGCAGCATCACAGATCAGTGTGGAAAGGAGGAAGAACTGGGGGGAAAAATTGTAGCTCTACCTCAAGGAATACAGGAAAATCAACTCCACATGGATCAAGGACTTAAATGTCATAAGAAAGCATTAGTTTTTAAAAGAGAATAAATACCTTTCTGGCCTTAGAAGAGACAAGGATTTCTTAACGAAGACACAGAAAGCACTAATGACAAGGGACAAGACTGAAGAATTTGACTAGATTAAAATTAAGAACTGAGTAATCAAGAGACACTGAAGAAGGACAAGGAAAAGTGAGTAAATGAGGCCGTTCATGCGACCTGACCTCCCTTGACTTCTACCCCACTACCTGCTACTGTGTTATTTTTCTATAAAACTGATGTTTTGAAAGCTGTCTTAAGGATTTCACATTTAATTCTGTAGCCCATTCAAATTCTCTTTGCTTAACTGGTTTTAATGCTCAATTTTAATTCATTTTGTTCACACCAACGATGCCCACTACAAACATGTGAGCCACGTATGTAACTTAACATTTTCTTCTAGTTTCGTTAAAAAAGGGGAAAGAAATAGGTGAAATTAACTTCAATGAATTTTTAATTAACATTGTCCAAAATCTGCAGTCAATATATATAAAAATATATAGTATAAAATATAGAAATATAAAAATTACTAACGAGATGGTTTCTGTCTTCTTTCCTTCTATGTCTTCTATAAACCCGCTGCGTCTGTTAAGCTTACAGCACACTTTTCAGTTCAGACCAGCCACTTCCGGGCGCCCAAATGCATCTGACCAGTGGCTCCTGCACTGGTCAGGCCTACCTTCCCCTTTCCAGAGGGGTGGGCTTGGGCTGCTTTTTTGATCTCTTAGTTATCTAGACAGACTATATTTTAGGCAATCATTTTTTCCAAGAAGAATCCAAGAGCAATATTTTTTGAGCCCTCGCATTACCTGGGTATGTCTTTCATTATTTCTGCATATGAGACGCCAACCTGACTAAAAAATAAGAATCTTGGGTCAATCTGTTTCTCTCCAAATGCTATAACCACTATTATTATTCCATTTTCTTCGGGCATTTAGGGCTGCTGAGAAGTGTAAAAGCAAATCTGACTTTGGTTCCTCTGAAAAGAACCTATTGGGGCTTCCCTGGTGGCACAGTGGTTGACAGTCCGCCTGCTGATGCAGGGGACACGGGTTCGTGCCCTGGTCCGGGAAGGTCCCACGTGCCGCAAAGCGGCTGGGCCCGTGAGCCATGGCCGCTGAGCCTGCGCTTCGCAATGGGAGAGGCCACAGCAGTGAGAGGCTCGCGTACCGGAAAAAAAAAAAAAAAAAAAAGGACCTATTGTTTCTTGCCCTACGGTGTACCTATAGAATAGTTAAACACAAACAAAACAAACAAAACCTCAATCCCAACAATACTGCCAATATTGTGAGTTCTCTTTTTACCCAGAACATAACAGCCCTTTTAAGTGCAGGCCCACCACAGGTTAAGCTTCTTGCTTTTGTGAAAGTACCAAAGCACCTCTTAAAAGGCATACTTTTATGTTTAACATCACATTAACCTAGGTCAGAAAACCATTTAAGCGTCATGCCTATCACACTTTACTTGGAAATCTGAATTACTGTTCAAACTGCAAACTTCCAAGTTGTGGCAGAAAACCGCAGAGCAAGGGGGCTGTGGGCCTGCTCTCCACCACCCGGCGGCCGGCGGTCAGGCCATCCAGGGCTCTGCGCCAGGACAGCGCCACTGGAGGGGCTGGAAGCACCAGCCCGCAGTTAGTGTGCGGCTCCCGAGGCCGCAGCCCCTCCTGTTCATTTCATCTCTGCCAAGGGCTTCCTCACATGTTAGCATTCCTTCTCTTCCATGTCCCTCTTTCTCTCCTAATTTTTGTTCAGTAGCTCTGAAATTCACCTAGTCAACAGGTAATGATCACTCACTTATGTCCAATACTATGCGAGCCACGGGAGGGGGAAATGAGATGCACGGGTCCTCACCTTATGAGATCCCCTTCCGAGGGAACGCCAGTAAGTGGCCTTTCCTGGCTCCTTTCCCTCCTGAACCATTCAGCCCTGAAGCCATGAGGTGCGCAGAGCAAGGAAAGCATCTGCACGGGGTGGGAAGTCTCGGGGGCCCAGGGTGGGGAGGGGAAAGGGAGGAAGCGGGCAGCAGTCAACGCAGGCTGCAGAGAGGGCAGCCGTGCGGGGAGGCTGGCTAGTGCAGGAGCGACGGGGAGCTCGTCCACAGGGCAGCGGTCACGCTGGTGTTCTGGCGAGGGCTGTTGGAACCCAAGGTGGGTGAAGAGGGCAGCCACACAGGCCAGGGGTGACAGCAGCAATGGGGACCAGCTACATGCAAGGGGGAGTCATGTATAAGCTCGTCTACAAAGGATAACGAGAGCCAGGTTTCACACTGTTGGAAAAGAGAAATACAAATACAGAAACAGAAAACTGGCACACACACACACTCACACACTTTTTCTCTCTAGCTCTGACCAGCGAGAGGGCCTGAGAGCAGAAACACTTCAAAAGCAGCGAGCACACCTAGTGAGCAGATCGTGCTTTCTAAAGACCCTTCTCCACTGCACGGAACCAGGAAAAACGGCTCATGCCAGGGCTGAGGCAGGGAAAGTACAGGCAAGGCCTAGAACATCTTGGCGAACCAGCAAGAAATGAAGAACTCAAAGAATGACAGGGGCAGAATGAAAGGACACAGAAGCCAGTCTGAAGGAGCCCCCACTGGCCAAATCAGAGGCCATCTGAGCGTTAAAATAACGATAAAACTAAATTGGAAACCATGAGCCCATAGTGATATAAATAATTAAAATGAAAGTTAGTGAAGAACAGGATACTTACGTGGTTCCAAAGCGCTTCCCCACAAAGTATTATTTACTACAAAAAGTAACCTGCCAGTGGAGAAGCCTGGCAGACACCGTGAGATAGGAGGCAGAACTAGCAGTAAAGGGACAGATTAAAACACATGCCCCGTGACGGGACCCAGTGAGAAGAGCAGGGCCTTGCTTCTGGGCTATTCCCGCCCAAGACGGTAATGATGGTAACAATGTAGCAGCGCTCATTTCCTGGGGAAGGTGGCCCTGTTGTCGTGCAGAGAATGCCCCTGTTCAGAGAACTTACTCAGGAAAGTATGCGGGAGTGATATCAGCAATTTGTTCTCAGACAGTCCAGAGGGGAAACTTCTTTGTATTGTACACCCAACTTTTCTCTAAGTGTAAGATTACTGTGAGAATTAACTGTGGCAACATATCCAGGCACGTGGCTCAGAGCCTGGCCCATAACAGAAGCTCACCAACCCTGGGGCACGATGACTGTTGCTGCCACCCCAGGATGGGCTTCGGAGAAGGCCTTCCTTCCCTAGAAGCTAAGCCGGCTTCACCCAGTCGAGGGCTGAATGTGGAGCCAAGACCAACCCGAGGAGCAGAGCGGGAGCGGCCCTGGAAGGAGGGCCATGACACACACTCCTTTTTCACATTAAACATCCCGATCAGTCATCTCTGAAGTATCTGAAAGTGCTCAAAAGTGGTCCTCACAACTTTAAATGTCTTCTAAATCTGCTTTTCTTCAAAAGTAGCTTTTAAAATTGTATTTTCTTTGCCTTGTTTAGCTGTTACTATTACAACATAATTGTCTATCATTTTTCACTGCAAGTGACTCTATCTGTAGTACGGTAAAGCTTTCAAAAGCTACCTGGAACCCTAATCAGTCTCAAAGATATTAATGTGAGGAAATTACTCCTGAGTTTCAAAACCTAACAAATAAAAGTTTTAGAGCACATCTTGTTTGTAATATGCAGTACACATGGGAGAGTATTAGGATACAGTGTATTTATTTGTAAATAACTTAGAAATAGAAATGCCTAAAAACTACATATTTCTACTTTAAGATCTGTTTTTCTTTAAGGGATTTAAGAATATTCTCTAAAATTTATAGCTTATGTAGAGCAAAACCCTGACATAAAACAAGCCCTTCACTAAGTGGCCATCAGTCCTGGCCTCTGTGACGAGGATTATGGAAAGGCTTTATTAGTCATTAAAGGGTTCCGCCTGCTGGGGAGAGGCCTTCGGCCAGAAGCAATGTTTTAGAGATTTGATCAGAAAACCTTGATAATGCTCCAATATGAAAAATTATACATGCATCACTGCTATAAGTAGGAAATCAAGTATTTCAATGCCAAGCATTTCAGTTTTCCTTGACTCTACAGCACCGCCGTGACCCGGACCCCAGGAGAGCGGCAGGGCCGTGCCCTTGGTTCCTCCAGCTCAGTCTCGCTGACATGGCCATGTGGCCCAGATTACATTAGAAGCTCAAGGAAACCTAATTTATTCATCCAGGTCTGGTCCTTCCAGCGACAGAGCTTCCCTGGAAGCTGCTTTTCAAGTCATAAGTAAACACACAGGAACAATAAAGAGAGGGGAACTGGCAAAATAAAATAAACATGTTTCTCACTTAAAACAGTAAGCACAAATGGGTATGTTTCAGGATGGACCAAAATAACTAAGAATAAGAATAGTTACCAGGAAATAAATGTCTTTGTTTAAAGTGAAGACAAAGACATATGGATTTCAGGATTAAACCAGTTCTAGGAAGGAGCTGCTCCACCCAATCCACACAGCACAGGTTCTGCCCCTGCAAACTGGGGGGTGGGGGAGGGGGCGGTTTCTGGTGAATCTGAGATGTGTCCCCAAGCAGCCCGCGGGCCCTACTGCGTTAAGACCCTCTGCCCAGGAGCGGAATAAGAGCTGGGCCCCAGGCCCTGGGCGTGAGACCTCGGCAAGGTACGGAGACGCCCGGACCCCAACTTCCTCAGCAGTGCAGTCCTCCCCCAGTATCCGGGGATTGGTTCAGGACCACCCCCGAACCCCCGACACCAAAATCTTCGGATGCTTAAGTCCCTTATGTAAAATGGCGAAGTGTTTGCATATAACCAAGTCACATCCTCCAGTATACTTTAAATCACCTCTAGATTATTTATAACACCTAATACAGTATAAATGCTATGTAAATAGCTGTAAATTTAATGTAAATGCCACGTAAACAGTTGCCAGCACTGCAAATTTAAGTTTTGCTTTTTGGAACTTTCTGGAATTTTTTTTTCTTGAAATATCTTCTGTCTGAGGTTGGTTGAATCTGTGGATTCAGACCCCATGGGTGCAGAGGGCCCACTGTAAATCACCGATGGTACCGGGCAGGGCTCTGAACAAGGTGGTGAGATTACAGGAGATGCTGCATGGGGAACGCGACTCTCCTACCTCTGTCACCCACGGACCTGCAGTCCACCTGGACCAGCAGAGACAACTGGAGACCCGCCCTGCAAGGCTGCTCTGTGCTGGGCTTCAGGGGACCAGGCCAGACCTGCACCAGCAGGCCAGCCAAGGCAGGCTGAGCCGGCAGTGGCTCAGCTAGATCATTTTTACGCCACTCCTTGTAAGCCTTGATTTCTAATGTGTTTTTTTTTTTTTTTTTTTTTTTCTTAAAAAAACGTTTCATGACATCTCATGGGTATTTTCTAGTCTTCCTACCTGCACAAACTAGCGAGAATTACCCTTCAGTCAGGGCAGCGCACCTGCAGTCTCTTCCTGTCGACGGAGCCCGAGTCTGGCAGCTGGAGCTTCTGTGACGTGTGACGAAATCTCTCTTATTTGCCTACTTTCTGCTCCCAAGACTACCCCCTGCACTTTTCTACAGTCAATTTGTGTAAACTCACTCTGAATCCTAACGCTAACCAACTGACGTCCACCCTGTGGCTTCCACAGCACAATCCCCTCCTACACTCATTAACGTGTCCCAGTGAGTATAGTTAAACCCCAGGCTCCATACTACTCCGTAACTGAATGTCCATCTACAGGCTTAGGCTGTCAAGATCAATCAAACTAAAGATATTTTTTACGCAGAGCACAGAACTTTGGAATTGAGGCCAAAATTACTTATCGTGACAGAACTAAAATCTAGGAAAGTATAGATACAATATGATAAGAATTTTAAGTTGACATTTTGAGTAAAAATATTTGTCACATCATTCACTGAGTAAACATATTAAAGAGAAGATGATGACCATTCAATTTGGAAATGTTTATAGGACTATAGCTAATTCTTATAATCCAAATTGTTAAGTCACATATATATTTTTTCAGGTAAAGTCTCCTCATCCACATAACAAACCACATCACAGGATATACAGAGAAGGCCTATGTCCTCATAATTATCTTCACAAAGTTCAGATACATATAATGTTTTGATGGTTCCTAAACCACTTTTGTGGCTATAATATATCCATGGTATATTATCTGTAAGTATTTTGAAGTGATACTGTTGATAATTCTGTTTTAAGTTTTTTTTTTTTTTTTTTTTTTTTTTTGCGGTACGCGGGCCTCTCACTGCTGCGGGCTCTCCCGTTGCGGAGCACAGGCTCCGGATGCGCAGGCTCAGCGGCCGTGGCTCACGGGCCCAGCCGCTGCGCGGCATGTGGGACCTTCCCGGACCGGGGCACGAACCCGTGTCCCCTGCATTGGCAGGCGGACTCTCAACAACTGCGCCACCAGGGAAGCCCTTGTTTTAATTTTATATCCAAAACTCCAAATCCCCAGCCTGTGTATTGGAAAACACTGCACTACTTGGGAATGTAAAACTATTCCCTTATTTCCAAATAAAGAAAGAAAGAAATACAAAAACCCTGTAATTCTTCATGATTACAATCAATTTCAGTGGTTCCCCAGTTTAGCTATTAAAGTCTCACCAGCGAAGAAATATCGTAGCATACGTTCCCTTTTATTTCTTTCATAGCAATTTAAACAGAACAACATTCTTAGCAAAAGAACATCCAATAATAGTAGGACCATGAACTTCCAAACTAAGAATACATTTATCAGGCTCAGAATTTCAGTTAAGCAGGGATTTGGAATAGCATTTTTCTAACAGGGTTAAGAAATTTGTAATGAAATTGCACCATCTAGCCACCAAAATAAGAAATAACTTGACGATCTATTCAGATCACCAAAGTAAACGAGAATACGACCGAAACCCCTGACTTTCATATAAGAATTTAGGTAATTACTATTAGCTATATTCTACTTATTACAATTAAAATATAACATGTTTGTGATAAGATCATTTTATCCATCAAGAGGCATTTCAAGATACGAGAGGTTCTCATATGCCCAAATAAGTGCTTCTTTAAGACAGTCATCCATAATCTCTACGATGTGTGGGTGCTACCTTAGGTCCTTATGACAGCTTTCCTTCAGAAGGGCAGTGAAATACATACGTGCAGGTCCAATTCAACACACGCTCAGGTTCTCATCTGAAGAGATGTATGACCTCTAGCAGTCCCAGTACAATACATGGTTTATGTGACTGAGAAGATGAAGAGAGTAAAATCACCAAAACTTTAAATAAACGAAGAGAAAGAAATTTACGAAGAGAAATAGACTCTCTGAGTCTATTTCAAAATAAAGAATTTAAATGCAAAGAAAAAGCATCTGAACTTTGATATTCACAGAACAGATATAAAATGAAAAAACACCCGAGAGAAGACTGTATAAAAGGAGATTGAAAAATTAGGAGTGAGAAATCTTTAAATGGTACTTTAAACTGAGTGAACCATCCTGGACACTGCTGGTTGTTCTCCAAAGCACCTTCATTTATAAAGCTGAAAAAGCAAGCATTTTTAAAGCATAAGGAACACTGTAATAAAACTGCTTTTCTGGTTGTTTTTCAAAAACTTCGTAAATCTGAAGGAAAAAAATACTTGGCATGGGCTAATATCGTACTATTAACAAAGTTTATATTTCCTCTTGAAAAGAGAGCAAGTAAGTCAGGATGATGAAGAAAATGCTCAAAGCAATCTGACTCACATATTTATTCTATAATGTATTCCTCAAGTCCATTAGCACAATAAGGAACGGCTTTTCTTCCAACACAACTTCAAAGACAGGCTGGAGAGATGCCCAGATTACAAATATGTATTTCCTTAGCACTGAAAAAAGTGCTCCTTCCAAAAAAATAAAAAGTACCGAAACTAAGGGCACACTACAAGTTATGTGAGAGCAAACACCTACTATTTGAATTTTTGAATAAGATAGAGAAGATAAGCAATTAATATTATGATTAATACATAAAAATCATAGATAGATACGGTCTGCACATAGTCGTCCAATCACCTCTCCGTGAAATCAGCAGTGTGCACTGAAGTGTGGACACCAAAGAGAGAAAGTAAACATACTCTGCAAGCACTCTGAAACATTTATAAAAACTGACCACAAACTAGGCCACAAAGAAAGTCTCAATTCCAAATAATCAACATCATACAGACCAAATTCTTTGAACATGCAACTATATTAGATACTGTTAAAAAAAAAAAAAAACAGCTTTTAAAAAACCGTTATGTTTAGAAACTAAAGACCAGGGCTTCCCTGGTGGTGCAGTGGTTGAGAGTCCGCCTGCCGATGCAGGGGACACGGGTTCGTGCCCCGGTCCGGGGAGATCCCACACGCCGCGCAGCGGCTGGGCCCGTGAGCCATGGCCGCTGAGCCTGTGCGTCCGGAGCCTGCGCATCTGGAGCCTGTGCTCCGCAACGGGGGAGGCCACAACAGTGAGAGGCCCGCGTACCGCAAAAAGAAAAAAAAAAACCAAAAAACTAAAGACCAGACTCCTAAATAGCCCACATGTTAAAGAAGAAATAACAACCAACTACTTCATATTAAAATTCAAGGAGTTTTTAGTATTCAAAACATTTTAAACTTAAGGATATAAAGCATGCTTAAAGGGAGAGGTACAGTCTTAAATATATTTGTTTAAAATTATAAAGACTAAAAATAAATGCGTTGTGTCTTTTACTCAAGAGGCGAGAAAAACTAAACACCCAAAGAAATTAAGAGGAAGAATAAAGAGTAGATATCAATGAAACGAAAATACGAGTGAATATCTACAAACCCAAAGTTGATTCTTTGCTAGAGGGTGTCTCCTTCAATAGTTTTGTCAAAGTCTTATCAAAGGAAAAAAGACGCAAAAATTTTGGAAGAAAAGGAAAACTATAACTATAGATATATCTTTTAAATCATGAAAGTATCTCGAAACATCTTCTTGCCATGACTCTGTAAAATGTGCATGAAATAAGCAACTTCCTAGAGAAGCTCCGTGGAAGGGACTGCTGGTTGACCCCCGTGTCTGACCTCCCTACTTATAGCAAAGCTTCCTGCCCTGTGTGCAGCCCACATGCGGTAGCCGTGCTGGTTCCAGAACCCTCGGTCCCTAGCCAGGCAGGCAGCCTCCGCCACTTACCCAAGCGCCTTGAAAAATCATCATCTTCTGACCATGCCAGGCAATGAGAAAATCTGGCAAGTTGTGGTCTGTATTAACGGAACCTCTGACTGCTAGCTAAGCAAACGGATGCCTGGAATAAACGTGTCACTTCACAGACCCCTTCGTGACAAAGATCTGGCCAATATAACGTAAGTAGAAGTAGTATGCATCACTTCCATTACATAGCCTAAAAGAGAAGAGGTGGGCCCTCCTCCTACTTCCCTTTTCCTTCTTGCTGGCTGGAACGCAGTCGTGAAGGCTAGAGCCGACAGCCGTTGTGGCCCACGAGGTGCCCTGAGGAATGGAAGTCACGCATGGAGGAAGGAGGCAGAAGGGTCTGGATCACCACCACCTCCAGACTGACTTGGGACCTTCCAGCTCACTTTAGCCACTACTGCTTCAGATCTTTCCTGCACCCACAGGTAACCCTAATCCTAACTGATTCAAATATTAATTCCCATAATAAACTCAAAAAGAGATAGGAAATGGAATAGACTCACTTAGGAAAGTGACTTGGTAAAACAAACAGAAAGGACCAGTTTGAGAGAACAGAAAAGCTAGCAACAGAGATGCCGATACTAGGAAAAGTGAGAGAGGAGGAAGAACCAGCAATGGAGACAAGGAGAGGTGACCGGCACCGAGCAGGGGCACCAGAGAGGCACGCTGCTGTCCTGGGAGCCAAAGGGAGAGGGCACGTCAAGGAAGAGCGCCCAAGTGAACCATGTGCTGCTGCCAATTCCAGTAAGATGAGGACGAGAATCACACGAGGAGGATTTAACGACCAGGAAGGCAGGTGACCTTGACAAGAGCAACTCAGAAGAGTCATTCGCAAGAGGATGGGAGTACATCCAGTTCCACTGAGGAGCTCTGCTATATGGGGAGGCAAGGCAATGGAGCAAGGGTGAGCAGCCACAGCAAAATCAAGAAGGATGAAAACAATTCCAATCAACGTCACAACAGGACCTTCTAATGGAACCACACAAACTGATTCTAAAGTTCATACAAAGCCAGAAAGATTTAAGAGTAATAGCCAAGACAACCTGGGGTGTGGGAGGAGTGGAGGGGAACAATTAGAACGTCTTTCCCAGACATAAAAACATAGGACTTAAAACAGGAGGACCACAGCAGAGCCCAGAAATACACCCACACACGAGGGGTCTGGGTTCACTAGAGGGCGGCACCACTTACAAGGAGAAAACAAGCAGATCCCTACCCACGACATAAACAAAAACTCCAGATTAGAGACCTAGATGTAAAAAAGAAAACAAACTATTTTAAGAAAACTATTGAGACCATCTCTATTACCAGGATAGGACAGTTTTTTTTTTTAAGGCAAGAGCAGAACAACTTATAAAGAAAAAGGCTGATTAAATTTTATATCAAAATAGAAAAGTTCTGTATATAAAAAGACATTAAGTTAGACAAATAACAGACTGGGAAGATGTTTACAGCATGAGACACAAGGGATTATTCCATGACACACGTAATATATGCAACCATAACATATACCATATATGATATTTATTATTATAGGATATATGACATATGCAACCATTTTACACACACACACACATACACACACACACACACCAATAACAAAAGGAAAAACACCACTAAAGAAAATGGGCAAAGATGTGAACAGGCAACACACGAGAAGAAACCACAGTGTCAATTCCAAAAGCCACAAGCGCTGAAAATGGAAAGATTTTTCATAAACTTGGCACCAAAACTCATGTGAGGTTATTTTTAGCATTCTGCCCACCCCCTTAGTGGGACTCTTAATCCATGCTGTTGTGGAACTGTTCATGCATTTGATTACCTCTGACCTCAGTAGGGATTAGAGGATATACAGTATATGTACCACAGCACATTTCTAAAACCAAATACCTCTGGCATCAGGAGTTCTGCCTACAGGACTGTGACTGAACTGACACCAGACAGTTGATATAAGGCCAGAGCAATCAATGCAAAGCCCCTAGCACAGAGCGAGGCAACAGACGTGTGTTGCTATTAATATTAAATTAAAGAAACAAGAAGATACAATTGTACATCCTTCAGACTGGGCAAAAAATTTGTTAAGGGTGACAATTTAACAAATGATGCTGGAACATTTGGATACCATATGCAAAAACAAATAAGTAAACTTCAATATACCTCACATTCTATGCAAAAATTAACTCAAAATATAAAACCTAAAACTATGAAACCTCTAGAAAATATATGAAGAAACCTCTATGACTGAGGGTTAGGCAAGACTTCTTAGACACAACACCAAAAGCACAACCAACAAAAAGAGCAAACCGCTACATATGACTACTTTAAAATTCTAAACTTCTGCTCCTTGAAAGACACTGTTAAGAGAAGGAAAAGACAAGCCACAGACTGGATGAAAATATTTGCACATCATGTCTGATAAGGGTCTCGTATCCAGAATATAAGAAGAATTCTCAGAACTCAACAGGAAGAAAACAACCAGCCTAATTTTAAAAGGGGCAAAAAAATTTGGACACTTTACCAAAGAAGATATTAGAATGGAAAAATAAGCACAGAAAAGACGTTCAACATCATTAGCAACTAAGAAAATGCAAATCAAAACCACAGGAAATTAAAAAGACTGGCCACACCAAGTGTTGATGAAGGTGTGGAGGAAGTGGAACTTAACTGCTGGCTGGAATGGGAGGTGGTGCAGCCACCCTGGAAGACAGTCTGGCAGTGTTTTAAAAAGGTGAACACACATTTACCACATGACCCAGCAGTCCCACTCCTGAGTACTTACCCAATGGGATGAAAGTATTTGTCCACACAAAGACTTGTTCACAGCAGCTCTGTCTGCAACAGTCCCAAACTGGAAACAACCCAGATGTTCCTTGGCTGATACATGGGTAAGCGCACGGCGGTACACCCACACCGCCGACTACTTACTACTCAGCGGTAAAAGAAAAAGTGAACTGTTGATACACGATGCAACGTGGAGATATCTCAAAACAATCAGGATGGATAAAAGGAGCCAGACCCAATAAAAAGTATATACCAACTAAGTCCATTCATATACAGTTCTAGGAATGCAAACTAAAGTGACAGAAGGCAGATGAGCGGCTGCTGGGGATTGGGGGGGGCATGGAGAGAAGTGGGTGGGAGGGATGCCCAAGGGCCACTTCTGAGGGCGGTGGGCACGTTCGTTATCTTGGCTGTGGCTGCACGGATGTGTGGCAACAGAGACTTTCATTCCATTTGGAGAACAAATCGGTACAGCCTTTGACAGCACCTGGTGAAACTGCAGCTCTGCCCGCGCTCTGGCGAGCAATTCCAGGTCTGGCACGGCCTCTGAAGTACGGGGGTCGCAAATCACAGGCCCAGGCCTGGTTCTGCTGTTGTGAATACAGTCTCATTGGAACGCGGCCACACATCTGTTTACTGGTATCTATGCTATAGCCGTTTGCAAGCTCGTCAGCAGAGATGAGACGTTACAATGGACACTGTGGCTCTGAAGCCTTAAAGATTTACTATCTGGCCTTTTACAGAGGACGCTTCCTGACCACTGCTGGAGAGAGACACTGGCTCTTGTGTGCCAGGGCACACGCAAAGCAGCCCGTGGAGGCACTGTTCACAAACAGCCAAAGGCTGAAGAATCCTAAATGTCCATCAGTAAAGGAATTAATTACTGACAAACACTGGAATGCCATTCATCAATTAAAATGAATCAACTAGAAACACCACGCTGTCTGAAGAAAGCAACTTGCACAACAAATCAACAACAGGATAAAGTTACAAACTCACAAAGCAATGCAGATACACGTAAAAGTAAGGAGCACACCAAACGCATCTTAGTGGTTTTGCCCTCGTGAGAACAGGATTAGAGCGAGGACAGAAAGGACTTCAACTTTCCCAATACATTTTAACTTATTTGTGAAAATCTAATTAAAACGTTTTTAGAAGACCCACAAGTTAAATTTAAATCTGATGTCTATAACACACCAAAGAAAAAAAGCAGAGAAACTTGCTGACTTTCCCGCCCAACTGTAGCCCACGTCGCCCCTGACTTCAGAACACTCACAAACTGGACTTCTTTAAAGCCCCAAATGTTCACCAAACAAGGGAATTTTTTCCCTTTTATCTTCTGAAGTCAGAAGATCTACTAATCTGAAATTTACTCTTCAGAGGAAACTGAAACACAGGCCTAGTGTGCTTTGCAGAAAAACATAGCTATAAAATTTAAACCAACTGAAGCTTCAAAGGTTACCTACAGTAACAGCCCGAGGCCCACACTGGAGGTTTCTGACAGGGTTGCAGAAACACTGCCAGGGACACCGGGACAAGCCCTCAGGCCTATGAAAAGGACTATGACATATTAAAATTCCACAGCAATAGACAATAAACTGCAGAAAGAGTTTTTCTATTTTCAGAAGAGCTGGCGGTGGTGTTGCCGGCAGAACTCAGGCTACGCTACTCTCCCGTTACTGCTGTAAAGGGCTCCCTCTAACGGTGGGCTCTACCATGCAGCTCTCCTCAGTAGCTATTAATCCTGCAGGCCGTATCTGCATGCCAAACCAGGACATTTTAAGCAAAATTATCTAAAACAAATAACCGTTCACTCAACTGGAAGGAAAGAAAAGTGTCTGTGGGAGTGTGTATGTAAAACTTACTGAAACTGTTGGCTGCTGATAAAGCTAACTAACCAAGAAACTTCTGTTAAAAACCCCCAATATAGGGCTTCCCTGGTGGCGCAGTGGTTGGGAGTCCGCCTGCCGATGCAGGGGACACGGGTTCGTGCCCCGGTCCGGGAAGATCCCACATGTCGCGGAGCAGCTGGGCCCGGGAGCCATGGCCGCTGAGCCTGCGCATCTGGAGCCTGCGCATCTGGAGCCTGTGCTCCGCAACGGGAGAGGCCACAACAGTGAGAGGCCCACGTACCGCAAAATAAAAAAAAATAAAAAAATTTTTTAAAAATGAAGATTTATTCTTATAAGGCGCGATAACGGAAACCTCAGCATGGCATTTGAGGCACGCTACCCGGCCTGCAGGTATTCACCCCAGGTCACGTGCCCAAGGGCAGTGGCTGGTAGGAGGCCGTGGGTTCCAACAAAGCCACATCACACACCTGTAAGGGAGACGGCTGGAGGCCACATACAAATAGGACGTGTATTTAAAAGCCAGCCCTGAAAACTTCCCCCGACTCTTACTTTGTCATCAGCCAGGGCCATGCAGACAGCCTGTCCACTCTGTGCAGGGAGAAGGGATGCACCAGGCAGGAAGGGGTCAACAGGGGGTCAGAGCAGAACAGGCCTTGGACCCTGACTCCTGAGCTCCCAAGCAAGGCCACTGCCCCACCCAGGACGGAACTGGATGTGGGTCCAGGGAAGCAACGTCGCACCCCAAGAGCCCCAAATCTTCTATCCTCCCAACTGGAGGGTGAGGGAGATGGGAAGGGGCTTGTAAACATGTAAACAGACATTACTGATAATCACAACATTTGAAGGATGCTTCTAATTTTTAAATGTAAATGTGTGAAACAGACTGCTAAAATGCCACTGTTTACAAAAATCATTTTGTTACCTTCTCTCCAGGTTTGGGCGACTGCTGCAACTTCTCATAATCTTTCTTAGTCTCCAAAATTTTTTTGACAAGTCCTCCTGTTGAAAACCAGTGGTTTTATGTTAAAGTGATTCTCCGCCCTAAGAAGCTATCCTGTTCTAAAGGGGTGGGGGGCTGGGGGTGAGGAGGGATACTTAGTTCTTATCCTTTCTCTCTCTATACTGAAACGGCTTCAGATAATCATTGTATGATAAAAGGTCAAAGCAATTCTCTCAGCCTATTGTAGACTAAGTACAAATACTTTTTTTATATTGGGACAAGTCATCAACTTTTTTTTTTTTAAAGGATTACTCATGGCATAAATATCATATGAAAAACCATTTGAATATATCTTGTTTGGTACATTTGACCTTGGAACTATGTGAATATTTTACATAAGGGAATATTTTACATAGATAAAACAAAATTAAATCAAAAATTTCAAAGCCTAAAACTTGAAAGCAAAATGAAACTATAAACGTAACAGTATCGAAACCTTGAAGCATCATGAACTGTTAGCTCATGTTTGAAATCGTGTATCCACTGAATCAGAAGCTGGAGCAGTGTCACAATCCGTGCTCTGCAGGACTGAGACCCAAGGAAGAAGAGGTTCATCTGAAATCCTGAAATCAGACCTGCCTCCTTCCCCTTGACCCTGTTCCTGCCCCACCCCCCGTTACAGCTATGCAGGCCAAACACACTTATCATCACGTCCACCTTCTCCCATCATGCCTTGCAACCAGAGCCCTAAGACCCTGGAGGTACATCAGAGAAAACCCACAGGAGCAAATGCCTCCCTTTTTCCAGTTCTGAGGGACCATGAAGCAAATATCATGAAAGAGTCCCTTCTAATTGCTCCTTGAGGACAGAAGTGATGGTGACTTTTTCATTTTGGTTTTTTGCTTTTGTTTCTTAATTTTTTATAAATAAATAAAAAATAAACATTAAGTGTCATGCTGGCAAGCATAACCAAACAGAGAAGAATTGGTTGTACATTTCTAATGGGATATGCACTAAGAACAAAAAGGCAAGCAGATCTGCCGAAAACGATCCTAAGGTGTTTCCAGTAATCATGTTGTTGTTAACCACCAGTGGTGTTGCTCTAAATCGCTGTGAGTGCACAAAGTAGGGTAAAGACATGAATAGCTACTGCTGGGGGGAGCCGGGATTGGGGCACGAGACAGGAAGGAACGTACCTGCAAAAATAAAGAACTTAGGAAGAACCCTGCAATCATAAACCTAAGTTGGAAATACCAGTACAAACTCAGGATATACTTTCCTGCAAAAAAAATTAGAAAACCCCCAGAGACAATGACCAACCCAGAAGCAAGTTGCAGCCAGGCTCCTTAGAGACACGGGGCAGGAAATACACAAAAGGAGTCTGAAACATCTGTCCTACCATAAACAAGGAAGCTACAAAGTCCACTGGGACGTGTCAAAATGCCCCCACGGTCAAACACTGGACAATAGAACATCAAGGAGAAAACTGAGATGGACTGAAATGGAACACGTCAAGCGTGTTAAAAACCATGACATCATACAGACATCAAGCACTTGCTTCGGCAGTACATACACTAAAATTGGAACGATACAGAGAAGATAAGCATGACACTTGTGCAAGGATGACACGCAAATCCGTTCCATGTTTTTGTAAATCAGCTACTCCAATAAAAATTAAAAAAAAAAAAAAACAACCCACCACCACCACCAAAGCCCTCATTAGTCACCCCTGAAGGTGCCAGGAGACAAATGCACTATTAACAAAACTGATCAATGAAGGGGAAGCACGAAGCTGGGCCTCAGAGCGGCAAATTCCTGCAGAGGGGAAGCCTCACAGTGTGGAGATTGCCAACCAAAACGTGCTGGAGCGGGGACGGGGCGGGACGAGAATGGTCACCGTCCCCACAACCCTCATGAAACAACAGACTTAGACCAACCTCCAAGCACAGAGACGGGCAGGCGTGATGAAGAACCAACACCACTTGTCAAGTGTTCTTGCCCGAAAAACCTGAATCTGACCAAGTCTCTAGAACCAATTTACAGGAACCGAAGAACATGGAAGAAACCCACAACACTGGGGTGTGACAAGCAACACCCAACGGTGAGGAACTCTGCTGGACAACCGACCAGCCTCTTCAACAAATAAACTACAAGGGGGACGGGGTGGTAGGGGACCTACAGGCTAAGAGCGGATTCAGAGTTAGATCCACCAGCTGCAAACACAGGGACCCTATTTGGATTCTGACTCATACAAACTAGAAAAAAAACACACAAAACCACTGGGAAAAAAAACAGGCATTTGATGATATTAAGGAAGGACTGCTTTTTTATATATATAATAATGGAGTTACGGTTCTGCTTTTTAAAAAAGAACATGTTTATGGCAAGAACGATGCTCTCCAGGACTTGAAAGCAGTCGGTGGAGACTGAGATCAGACCAGATGACCGCTCACCGCAAAAGCTGCACGACCGTCAGGGGCTCACGAGGCTATTCTCTCTGCTTCTATAAATGTTTGAAACCAAAGAAGACATTGTGCTTGGGAAGAAAACAATATGACAGAACTGTCGACCTGGGAAGGACTTCAGGGGTCATCCAATCCCACAGTCTAACCGTGCAGAAAATTAGTGATGTCATCCCCACAACTGCCTACGGCTGCCCTCTGGGGTCCTGGCCACCCCCCGCCCCCCAGCAGCTTCCATCGCCTCCCAGAATAACCCACACACGGAGGAGGCATCCGTGCCCACGGCATCCCATCTACTGCTACTCAGACCCCTGACCAAACCCTGGCAGACAAAGCTCATTTCACCAGATCCTTTCACAACACACGGAGCAGACACACATGTGCACACACAACCCCACGACTCACCGTGCTTCTCATCTTCTAATTCCACCGCCTGTACCTGAGCAGGAAAGGAAGAAGAAAAGGAGATTCAGATTTGTTGGAATCTCAAACTCATGCTTGCATGCATCTCAGCAGAGGTGACAAAATTAAAGATGGCAGAGAACTAACTGAAACGCTGGAGGAAAATTCCGTCTACACAAATCTCTAAGCTGGAGAATTAATCCCAGTGCTGTTTGAGTGTGATTATTAAACATACACTGTGGCTGACCCACCATTTCAAGCTCTGACATCTCAGAGAGCTGGGGGGCAGCCTCCACCACAAACTGGTCGGCGTCCTCATTGTCAGAATTCTGTGACTCTACGATCACATTTGAGACGGTTTTACCACTTCCTGTCCTAAATGAAAAGAAATCAGATTAAATTAGAAACATTCTCCAGGTCCTAAATGAAAAGAAATCAGATCAAATTAGAAACATTCTCCAGGTCACACATCCTCATCAATCCCAGTGTCTGGAACTGTGTCTGAGGTTCCCTGAGAGGAGGCCGGAGCTGAGATGCAGTCTGCGAACATGCAGTCTGGGGAAAGCCGCCAGGCCCTGCACCACTGTGCCACCCCGCCCCACTGTGCCACCCCGCCCCACGCCGTGCCCTCCTTCCAGCCGGGCTCGCTGCGGGACCAGCCCTGGGCCTGCAGCCCCTCTCCAGGAGAGGCCCAGTCTCCCAAGTCGCAAATCTCAGGGCAGGGGTGGCACTCACTGGTGGCCCTGCTGGCCAGTGCCACCCCAGACCCTGCTCCTTGGTCTCTCGCGGGAACACAGCAGCCTCCTCGAGGCCCCTCATTTGGCTGCTGGGTGCTGTCCCTGACCTACGGCCCCACCCAGCACCCTCACTTACACACCGCCTCTCCCCGAGGGCCTGCCATCATTCTGGACCAGTCCGATGTCCAGGGGCTCCTGACCTGGTCTCCCTGGTAACTGCCTCCATCCAAGGGCTCTCTCCTGCCTCCAGTGGCCACCGCCGGAACTGCCCCGCCTACTGTCACCCGGCGGCAGACCACCACCAGCTGCCTGCCGCTTAGGCACTGACTTCTGCTGCGCCTGCACTTGGACCACAGCCCCCAGACCCCAACACTCCACGGCTCCCCACCAGCCCCTCCTGCCCTCATTTCTTCCCTACCAACCTGACACAGTCACGCTTCAACAAATACCCTTCAGCCCCTGCCACTCTCTCTCCAGCGCATGTACACACGCGTGCACACACACCCTTCGGTGGGATGGGAGGTCCAGAAGCAGTCCCTGCACTTGGGTGTGAGCTCTCAACACAACACCCGCTTCCCACTAACACCTTCGGCTCCACCCCCAGGGTCCTCAGACACTCCCAGCCGCCCGTCCTGCCCCACCAGGACCGACCCTGTCTCGTCCTTGGTCTTCCACGCCCTCTGTACACCCCCGTCCGGCCTACATCCCACCACTTCCAGCTCCCAAAACCCTCCCCCACATCCTTCCCCTCAGCAAACCCTCTCCATCCTCACCCTCGTCCCCGAATGCTGCCGCCACGTGCCTGCCCTGCGAGGCCTTCCTCCTTCTGGCCTCCGACCGCCAGGTCCCAAGGAGGGTCGAGGTTTTCCTTGGGCTTATGGAGGCTTCCAGATCTTTCTCCCTAAAATCTCCCAACTCTGAATCTCACGTTGTCAGAGATTCCCCGAGAATCAGAGTCTCGCCCTGAACCCCACTATGAGTGCCACCATCTGCCAATCCCGGGCCTCACCCCTGCACTCCAGGCTCCTGGCTTCACTCTTGAGGATTTCAAGGGCTGAGAAATCACTCCCAAAGTGATGCCTTGTCACTGCCACTGACAGCAAATGCTTAACCGCAGATCCAAGCACCCACTCTGTGGCCTCCCCCACCCATCTTCCCAGCTCTGGCTGGAGAACAAAGTCCACGCGATGCTGAGCCATCACTCCACCCCACGTGCCCTGGGAGGCACGCCACAGACCGCTGGGGTGGGGCTGCCTGTCCTCCACAGGATGTTCAGCAGCATCCTTGGCTCCAAGCCCCAACTAGAGGCCAAGGGCCTCCCCTGCACCTCCTCCCCAATCACGGTGCTACAAAACGCCCCCAGACGTGGCCCCGGGCTGGGGCGGCCCCCGGGTAGGACCTCTGCCCTCGCCCGTTCACCAGCCCCTCTCGTGGAGGACACTACCCACCACCTCCTCTCTCCTCTGAGCCCTGCCCCTCCTCGCCCAGACTCGCTGTTGGCTCAGGAGAAAGGTGAAGAGCCAGGGTCTCACCTCCTGGGATCTCACCCGCCCGCCAGCCCCCCGGCCTTCGCTGAGGCCGTTCCCTCCACACGTCCTGGCCCACCCAGGGGCTCTGTTCCCACAGTCCCCTCTCCCCACCCCGCAACGCCGGCATCTCCAGTCTCCCCCTCTCCACTGGACCATCCCCCGCACCAGAAAAATGTGCTAGCCGGCTCATCTTAAAAACAGAGACCCCTAACTTCCCTTGACATCGCGCATCCCTCCGCTTCCCCCGGCAACCATACGTAAAATACGTCTACGCCGCCTCCAGGCCCCGCCTCCCGGCCCCGCCTCCCGTTCCATCTGAAGCCTACTCCGACCAGCCTGTTTTCATCTTCCTAGTTTTTTGTTTTGATTTTCTGTACTGGATCCACAGGTAGATTTGTAAAATTTATAAAAGCCCTGCCTGAGGCTTGTCTTTATACTGCTGATGACTTTCTGACCACCTTTTTTTAAATTTTTGTGCAATTAAGCCTTTAAATTTTTTTATCCTATTTTTCCCCTAATTGTTTTTATGCTTAGAAAATCCTCTATGTAGAGATGGGGGCAATCCACCTTCCCCGTAACTGTAAGGACATAACTGTACGAGCACGAACACCTGTGTTTTCCCTCACTTCTATCTGAAGTGTGAGGCACGCACGAGGTTTGAGGTCACGCTCTACCCCGGGTTCTCTTTTACTCCACAGCAAGTGCTCCCTGCGCCGTCTGCTGCCCGCTCCGCCCCCGTCTCTCAGCACACGCACCATCCTCACCCATCCCTGTCCCACCAGCGCCAGGGAAGCCCTGCCCCTCGGTGCCAACGCGGATTCCAGGGCCTCACCTGTCCGTCGTCGGCACCTCCGCACTCTCCGGCCGCCTGACCCGGGGAGGCACGGGCCGTGCGCTCCCGGGCCGAGGTATCCTCCTGAAAAGGGATACAAAACACTTGCACATTTCAAAGTGGACAGATGAAAACCCACATTAATGTCAATGCTAATTTCCAGGCCACCATCAATACGCCAGTTAGGACACAGCCTGCAGAATAGTAAGAACGTTCCATTAACCTGACAAGTCTAAAAGTATCCATCTTCTAATCTTACATTCTCGTTAATTTTAAGGTACAAAAAGTAGTAACCTAACTATCAGGAATCAAACCATGACATAATTTAGCCTTAGGAACGAATTTCCCTAAATCTCTAAAACATTCTACGTGAGTTAGTTACACCTCAGGAACAAGAAAATGAAACAGTTTTTGCTTTCTTTGTACACACACTTCCTCACAATTAAGCCCAAGCATTACATGAGCTGTGGAAGGTACGGAGAGGAGCAGGGCAGCTGCCCGGGTGGGAACCAGAGCACACGAACCTGACGGCGCCTGGGAGCTCGCCTGGCAGCTCGGAATTCTCCGGCACCTCACACTTCTCCTGGCCAGAAGGTCCAACGTCTCCTTCTGGACAGGCAGCAAGCCAACCAGCAGTTCACAAAGAAAGAAACAAACAACTAGTAAATATATGAAGAGACAGCAGTCAAACAACTGCAAATATAAATGAGCTTTTTTTCATCTATCATTTTGATGAAGTTCAAACAGACACCTGATATCTAAATGTGGGGGGAGATCTGGGGAAACGGGCACACTCAAACCCTGGGAATACAAACTGGTTTAACTTCTCCAGAAACAGAATATAAAAAAGGTAGGTCAATCAAGTCAGCAATTTAACTTAAAGGAAATACAAGCTAAGGAAAGAAGCGGACACGTGTAACCTCGTGTCAAGACGCTCACCCATCAGCATTTACAACAGTGACAGACACTGGGAAACTTCAGGGAACTGCGGTTTGTGAGACCCTCGTATAAACCAGTCGTCATGTTAACGTATGTATCATCAGTAGAGTAGGGTAACGTATCTGATCATTACACACACAGGCGGGCGAGTTACGAGCAGGGGCACTGCCGGTGCTTTTCATTTTCTTCTCCATAGTTTTCTGCATTTTTAAGGTTTTTCACTTTGGCTCTGTACCATATTGTTTTTATAATCTGAATAAAGTTTTCTTCATTTTGATAAATATTTAATCAGTAAATAATAAGCCCAAGCTATAATATTAAGACAATTAAATTTACTCTTACTATTTAAAGTAAAAGGACTTTATACATTAGAAAATAGTAAAATCAGAACTTGATTATTGGAAATACAGTTTACACTCAGGAAGAAATCCTGAAATGTATTCTTTTGAAACATATTTTCATAAAACATGAAAATTAAATCTTAACTTGTTGTAGTTATGTTTCCTTAAGTTACTTTCACTAATATAATTTGTAAAACATAAATCTGAGAGTACATGTTAATAACTATACACACGTACACAATTTACACACCAAACAGATTTACTTAAGGCTATTCTTTACCTGCATCACTAGGAGAATCACCTAAAAAAAAAAAAAAAAAAGTACATCAGAAAATCAACTTCTGTGTTAGGAAACCTCAGTATATTAAATGAGCAGAACAGGGTTAGAGAGAAATACATAATTAATAATTTCGGATGTCTACTGGGGAAAAAAGGGGTCATTTCCTCATAGCCTTTTTTCTAGTTTCCTACTGCCACTGCTTTATTTTCAAAGAGAGAAAGACAAAGAACAAACAAAACTATGAATCAGAATATGTTATTACGTGGAAACAGGAAGCAGCGATGAGAAGAAAGTGTATCCATCAAAGAGATGAATGAAAGAAACAGAAGAGGGAGAAGGTGACAGAGGCTCGAAGCCACGGATGGACTGACTCCATGGGTGGGACGAGCCAGGGGTGAACTGGCGAACACACCTTGGGGCATTTTCCAGGCTCTGGATGGAAGCAAACCAGAGCCCGTCTTACATAACTCAGCAGCGAGTGTTTCTCCATCAGCTCCTAAATTAGAAGAAAGTGTTTCTGCCCCACACAGGCCTGCCTTGGCACTCTTCCCCCAGGACCCTTTCTCTTCAAGTGCCACTTTATGGGGACAAATGTGACCGACGCGGCCACAGTCAACGAGTGAAGCATTGCAGGGGTGGGTGGACCCAGGAAGGTCTCTGTGTTACACTCCTAAAATGCATGAACACGTGTGCAGAAGACCCAAAACTCCCTGGATTCAGGTGAGGGCCTGGACAGACACGCCCTGGGGATGGGCCCAGCTTACCCTCAGGACACACAGATGTGACAGACAAGCGCCCCTCAGACCCCGGAGCTGTGCACCGGTGGGGGGGACCTCGAGCACTTTGGGTGGCCTGTGGACGCCGTGGTCAGAGCCACAGAAATGCTGCCCCAAAGAGGGCGGCTCTAGGGGTGGGGGCGGGCCCGCTTAGGGCATCGGGGGGACCCGGGAGCCCTCCAGGACTCCATCTGTGTGGGACACAGAGCCTCCCGGAGGTCCCGCCCCACAGAGGGACAAGGTGAGGACAGGCCTGGGGAGCGTGGCTCCAGACAGAGCCTCTGGAAGACGGGGTGATGGGGGCTGCCCGGGAGGACACACAGCAGCCACAGCCGCCCTCCTTGCTGCCCTGTCGCCGGGTGCGCGGAAAAGAGACCAGCGTGAGAGCCGCTGGGCCCCCGGGGCCCCGACGCCACACCTCCAGACTCTCTCCAAAGCCCATGCCCTCGGTGTCGCTGGGGACAGGCCGTGGGTCCCGGAAAGGTGGCTGAGTCATGAGCTGATGCCCAGGTGGTGAGGGCACACGGCAGCCCCGCCCACAGATCAGCCCGGCCCCTGGGCGCCCCGTCCTCATGGATGCCCAGGTCCTCTGCGGCTCCACCTCCTCCCCAGATCCCGGGGCCGAGGCGGCCCGGACGTGCAGGCGCTCTGTCCCCCTCGGATCCCTCGTCCCAGGTGAGCGCACCCTCACAGCCAGCCGCGCCCCCCTCTGAGCTCTGGAGCCTGCCCTCAGGTGTCTGCGTGCCTCGAGACTCTGCCACCCCCCTCTCCCCCGCCACTCCACAGCCCAGGCCGCTCTCGCCTCTGGACCACGCGCTGCTCTGCCCACGTGGAGGCCATCTGAGTAGGGCTTAGCCACTCATCGTAAAAATGCCATTGGCTTCCTGCTGCGAAGCTCCCTGACGTGGCCACTGGCCCCAGCTCTCACCCCTGCCCCTGCCCAAAGGCTCTCCCTGACCCTCCCCGAGAGAGTGCAGAGTCCCTCCCCCCAGCACCCCTTAGGGCACCTACTGGCTTCTGCCCACTCATGCACTCACTGCCTTAGGGCCTAGCACACAGTAGGCCTTCAACCAACATTTTCTACTGGAACAAACTGACAAATGTCGGCCCTCACCTGGCCATGCCCCTGCTACCCCGGTCCCAACACGCTGCACCAGGCCCAGCACTGGGGCACGCACAACTCACGTGCCAGGGGGCACGTGCACCCCTCCATGCTCAAAGGAGCTCCAGGGCCTTAAAAAGCAAATGCTGAACGTGGACTTTACCACGACTTTTTTTTTTAACTGCTGAGAAAAATTATGCCAAAAGCAGAACCCCACTGAGGTGGGACTTAAGACACTCAGAGAACGTCACAGACAGAAAAGTCACAGTCGTGACAGCGCTCTGAGCTGCTTAAAAGTCCTCTTTGGACCTGAAACCTGGGGGATGCAGCTCGGCCTCTGGGACCCCCAGCAGCGACTGAGGCTTGTTCCTGTCGTCCCGACACCCCGGGCTTTCCCACAGTATCTCAGGAGGAACACTGGGGACACAGGAGAGTCTGCTGCCATCAGGCAGTGACTAGAAGACGCTTTCTAGTTTCTGTAAAAAGGCAAAAGTGAGCCATTTGCCACGTTCGGTCCTGATGGTGCGGAGAACGAGGGACTGGACTCTCTGGGGGTGTCAGAGACTCAGGGAACCTGTGGTTGCAGCCATGGCCTTGGGCTGAGAGGCATCCACACAAGCACGCCACATCTGGGGTGCCGGGTCTCCCTCACGGGACAGGAGTGCTTGACACGGGGCCCCCTTCTCACCTTTCTGCTTTACTGCTGGCTCTGGCTCAGCACTTTCTCGCTGCAGACTAGATGAATTAGCGTCTGAAACACTAGCTGAGTTAGTATTAGCTTCCTTTGTTCCTGATGTAAGACAGTTAAATGGGTTATTAAGACAGAACTGGTCATCAGCGGCACCTTACTTATCTGTGCTTCCCCACCGCAAGCTTCCCAAGGATGACCCAGGGCAGCTTCTAGAAAACGCACCTAGAACACTCCTCCCAGGCCTGGCTCTGGGATCAGGAGAGCGCGAAGGGACACCCAGACGTGAGCAGAGCCCGCCCACGTGGCCCAGGCAGAGGCCTGGGCTCCCACAGCCAAAGCACCCTGGCCCCCCATTTCCAGGACCACCCGACACTACCAGTCTCCCCTCATCTCCCCACGACAGCCAGGCCTGGGAGTCACAAGCTGCAAATAGGCTGCAACTTCAGGAAAGCAGGAGGAGAAGGAAAAATATTTCTGGCCTCATGCACAGCCCTAGACGTGTCAAAAGCTCCCAAACACTTGTCTCCCGATTACTGACTCATATGCGAGTGTTTATAAAAATGGAAAAAAACACCAAATACCTGAGAAATAAAACATTTTTTCCTAGTAAAAATGAAAGGATGGGTGCTGGGGGAACAGATTTTGAATTGTGGCAGGACCCAGGGAGGAAACCTGACCCATTACTAAAGGACCCTCCCACACACTCTCTAAAATGGATCCGGAGGCAAAAATAAAATTAGGAAAATGTTCCTTTTCCTGAAACATGATCTTATACTTTCTTAAAAGTACTCAAAGAAATAGTTTATGTCGGAATTAAACTGTCACTAACTATCAGAGGACTGCTTGACTTTACGTAGCGCAACTACATAAAATAGACAACATATAATTTTCTGAGGAAATTTTTTTTTTGATCTGCAAAAACGATGCTGACTTAAACAGTCTGATTCATGTCTACAGTTAATTATTTATGATATCTCATAGGACCAACAAGAAATACCATTAAGTTCTAAAACAAACAAATCTAAACATAAGTATAAGTTAGGCAGCTGTAGATTGTCAACTTTAGAAGAAAACACCGCAATAACTTTAAGTTGTCGTATGTCATCTGAAAGTATCAAATATTTTCTATATTGTACAAAACCCACCAGCACAGGAAGGAAAGTACAAATGCATTATTTCTGTCCATAGCTTGAGGAGACCAATGACACTCTACACAATTTTATCTCCTCAAAGCTCTTTCTTTCTTTACTTTTTTGAGAGGCCTATGATGGTTGTTTTAACGTTTCTAGTGGTATTCTTAAGTAAGCTTTACTAAGCCCCGAATTCACACAAACAGAAAGAACATAAAAACAGACTATCATTCACTAATAATACTTACAATCGATTCTTAATCAGAGGGCAGGTTAACCAACTTGCCAAGCAACAGCTTTTGAAACAGTAACGCACCCGTAAGAAATTAAAATGACCATGAATTGGAAAAAAAAAAGTCAGCGCGTTAGCACCGTCTGCGGGGTTAGCGGCCACTGCTGAGCCCTGCAGGTAAGGACGCGGGCGGAGCACCGTGCCTTGAGGGGCTTCTCATCCCAGTAAGGTCACCCGCGCAAAGCTGGGGGCACCGGCTGGGGCCACGGAGTCTGCACCAGCCACTCTCCCTGAAACTCACCAAGCAGCGCAGAGCCCACGGCACTGCACAAGCAGCTTGCTGTTCCGCCAGGCCTCTGTGCAAAGTTCAGCTGCACGGAGGTGCTGACTACATCTGAGGGTAAATGCAAATAACCAGGGTTTTTAAATGGGCGGATCTGCCTGGCCCAGTGACCAGCCTTAGCATCATATCATGGGATGCAGAGACACTAAGTGCATCCTGACAGGACATAAGGTAAAGGGCACAGCATCACCTACGTAGGGGTGAGGGAGAAGCAATCTCTTTAACCCAAATCTGATCAGGCCTTTAGATCTAACAGAAATACCGGGGGGCGGGGGGTGGTGCCATAAGTTAAATGACACCACGGGAGCAATCAGACAAACACAGAGGAGGGAGTGCTGTACAGGACAAGCAGCCTCAGATCTCCACAAAGTCAATGCTGTGGAACGAAGGTGGGGGAAGGGGGGCAGAGGGAACGCTGTACAGGACAAGCAACCTCACCTCTCCACAAAGTCAATGCTCTGGAACGAAGGTGGGGGAAGGGGGGCTGTTCCACATTCAAGAGGTTAAAGACACAAAGAGAATAATAAAAAACATACAGTGTGTTCTGGATCCTGATTTTTTTAAAAATAACATTGTTGAGACAATAAGAATGCAGACTGGGTTTTAGATGCTCTTGGGGAATGACAAGTCTGTTGGGTGCAACAGTAATTTTACAGCTATGTAGAAACATTTTTTTTTGAGGTGCATGCTGAAGTATTTAAATGGAATTATTTAAAGTATTAAAATATTTTTTAAATGCTCTGAAATATTTCATAAAGCTATGTCACCATAGATGAAGCAAATGCGTCAGAATGTTAGGACTACTGAATCTACATGAGAGGTACATGGGTGCGAGTCATTCTACTCTTCCTATGTACTTTTCATAATGAAAACGTCTAAATGATAAAACAAAATGAAATGAGCGAACCCGAGCAAAATGAAGACATGGATGGCGTAAGGTTCCGGGAAAACATAAGACGGCCAAACAGCTGTAGAAGGAGCGAGTCTCCTCAGACAGCCTGTGTGACAATGTGAGCAGGGGAAGAAGACGTTCATGTTTTGAGAAAGAAATGGATAAATTCCTTGTTGAATTCTTCAACCCACCTGCAAAGGCAAGTGAGAACCACCAAGCCCAACCATTGTCCCGGGACACCCCAACAGTAACGCAGGCCGGCCAGGCCCTGGAGCAGTCGGCACGACCCGGCCAGGCGCTGGTCTGAAGCGCTGGCCAGGAGAGGAAGGGGGCTGGGAGGACAGACCCAGTGGCCTGGATCTGGAAGCCATAATCAATCTGGGAACTTAAGGAACCCTAACGACTGCTGGCAAACCCTGAATTCCGGAAGCAAAATGACTGCCAGTGCAGGACGACACTTGTGATGACAGGGACCCGGGGTGTGTGCAGTGACAGGACTCAAGGGAGGAAGGGTTTGCGGGGGAGGGAGGCTCACTAGGGCCACCCGGGGACAGGGAGCGCACAGGACTCTGCTGGCGGCCACCAGGTGGCGCCAGGCTTCCTTCTAATCTCCACAAAGCGCTCAACTGAGAATCGCCTGCTGCAATGCTCTGTGCTTCTTAAACACTGAGCTTTTATTATTTTCACACATGCAGATAAAGATCTATAAAGATCCATAAAGTCTAACATATGTCTAAAGAACTACCCCAATTTATTTTAAATCCAGCATACCATCTCAGAACAGCGCTGACTCACCCTGACCTGGGGCTCTCGGTAAACTTTACATATAAAGTGACGGGTACCAAAGCAATGGTGCATGACATGTCTGTGACAAGCCAGCCACTTCATGATCATCACCTCATTTACCCTCAAGGCAGGTCTTCTCACACCCGTCTACCCACGAGGAGACACTGGCTCAGAGGGCACACCTGTGCGGCTCGTTCCAGGGCAGCAGGTACGCAGGCTTGGGTTTGGATGCGAGGTGTGCCCACGTGGGCCGCCCAGGGCCTGCGCAGGGCAAGCCCTCACTCAAGCTTCGCCCCGCCCACTCCCCTCTCCTGCAGTACCAGGACTGCCCTGTGCTGCCCCCCACAGGACCCCGCCTGTGGCTGAGAAAAGCTCCTGCAGAAATGAAATAAACCATCACAAGATGCAGCTGAATTGCAACGGGCGTGGCCACTGAGAAGGGCATTTTCATCCGTAAGAACTCATTCTGTCCCAGTTTAGGTCGTTCGGTCCGCCCACACTGCTCAAGACGCAGATAAACCACACAGAGCTGACCTACTTGGAAGAGAATAACCCCAGACCATCACTGCTGAACCAGCGATAGAGCAGACGGCTTGCAAACACACCCCTCTTAGAAAAGCAAAAACTAGTAAAGGGAGAACGCAAGTGCAGAAAGATGGGCTTATTGTTATTCTAGCTACAGTTACAGAATGTTAAAAAACCAGGTAGATCCGAGGCAAGTTCAGCCTAGAAAAATTTTTATCTTTCCCTGGAGGCAAGATTTACACTATTTTTCCCCTCAAATGTCACTCAAGAATTGCCGTATTTCTGAAGAATTTAGTTAAACGTCACAGAAGACTCCATACAGTTACAATCTCGGATCATCCCACCGAAATTCCATATCCGTACGTCTAATCACCCGGTATCAGCACGGTGAGGATGTGCACACACGTCACACTGCCAGCCTCAAATGTAAAAGGTGTGCCACGGGGACACCTTCCCCGGGTGCTCCGAGCAAGTTCCTGTGGAGCATTTTCTTAACAGAACACAGCAGAGCACGCTGCAGAGCTGAAAGATAATTTCTCTAACTATCCACAACGCTTTTTAAAATTCCAGGAGTAAGATGAAGAAAGCATTTTGACTTAGATGCAAAGATGTTACACATAATAAAGCATGTAAAGGTTAACTTAAAGCTGAGTTAATCTTCTTTATCATAAAACTTAGCAAATTAAAGCAAACAGACTGTCAAGTCATTTCTGTTCTTCAGTACACTGTGGGAAAAAAGACATCTGATGAACATTAAAGTGGTTAGAAAAATAAAGAATAATGATAACCCCACTGAGATGTAAATATTTCATACCAAAGCGGTGAGGAATTTAAACTAAAGAAGATATTTTTCTTACCTATTTCGGAAGTTGTAGTTTCCTGATCTGGTTCATTATTTAATCCAGACACTATGGGGTCTAAAATTTTAGCTGAAATATCATCCTCCTTTCTTCCTGACATAAAACAGTGAACAACAGATTAAACTATTGCAAAGGTTTTCGCGTTTGGTTGCTTTGGCTGGGATTTACAAGGGTTTATGCCAAGGTCACCAACTAACTGTCCCATCAACTCAACGGTCAACCCTCAGCCTCCACGGGACCCGTCTCGGAAGCGCTGGATAAGCCCCTCCTTCTCCGGAAGCCCCTGGCTTTCAGGGCGCTGGCTCTCCAACCCCCACAACTTGCTGGCCTCTGTCTCCTCTGCCAGAGCCCTCTCCTCCTCTCCGACCCTCGAATCCTGGGCTCCACGCTCCCCGTAGGCCTTTACTGCATGAAGGCCCGTGCGCTAATCTGGGAACCCCCAAGTTCTTCATTTTAACGTCAGCTTCTCCAGCTCTGCCCCTGAACCTCAGGCCCACACGCCCGCCCGCTGTCCCAACGCCTCCACCTGCTTGTTTCACAGGCATCTTGAACTTAACGCCTCTAGAACGGATCCGCCAACCAGCTTCTCCCAAAGCCTTCCCCACTTCAATAAATGACACCACGGAGGTGCCGGACACCCCCGACCGATCCCACCTGTGATTCCTCTCTAACAGGCGCCGTGCAGTCCATCGGCGCCACTGTCATCCCTTCCGCGAGAGCAGCCTACCCCGCCCCCCGCCCCGCCGATCTCCACAGCAGTGACCTTGGGTCCCAGATGTCACGGCCTCTCACCTGGATGCCACAGCACCACCTAACTGCTCTCTGGCCTTCATTCCCACCCCTGCAGTTTTAACGGGGGCACTTCTCAAACCTAAGCCAGAGCCCGTCTCTGTCCTGCTGGGCACCCCCAGGACCTCGCTCCCACCTACTCCACCATGCCCCCAGCCTGCCCGCTCACGAGCCCCTTCTCCTGGCACCTGCCCTTCTCTCTGCTGCAGCTTCACCACCCAGCTTCCAGTCACCCAAACAGGCAGGGCTGTCCCCAGCTCGGGGCCTCTGGCCATTCCTGGACGCCCACAGGTCATGTGCTCTGTGACGCTAGTGGACTCTGTCCAGACACCCCCTCCTCAGTGGCCCTCCCTGCCTACGCCCCCCTCCACCTCTCTCGGCTTCACCTCCCTTCAAAAGACTCATGGTTAACTAACACGAATGTATACATCCTGAGTTCTCTTTATTGCCTGTCTTCTCCTTCTAGATCATACTCTCCACGAGGGCAGGTACTCCACAGATATTTGCAGAATTAAGGAAGGAAGGCTCACATGGACGATTTCGGCCAGTGAGGGAGTCACGGACGGGAATCCATGCACGGCGGGGGCAGCCCCGTGGCCCAGACAAGGGGGCCCACGGGTCCCCTGCCCCTGCTCCACTTGGGGCCGAGAACAGTGCTCTAGCACCCGGGCCCGCGTCAAACAGGCGCATCTCCTCCGCACCACCCACAGGGCTCCGTCTGTTTCACGATCAAACGGAAGCAAGGCATCAGGCGGCTAAAGGTTTCGAGTCGCAAACCCTCACTTGCAGCCTCCCTGGGGTTCACTCAGTCTTACCGAGCTGTTTCCCGGTGTGTTCCTTCTTAGCTTTACTGCAGGAAGAGTTACGTTCTTTTTCAGGGGAGAGACTATTTTCACTGGTTCTAGAATCCCTTCTTCCTAACGTGAAATTGCACAATGAAAATACGTATTAAACTTCATCTGCGATGCTGCATATCATCAAACAAGTGACACTAAAATGCACCCACGAACTCCAGGTGATTTGCTCTGCTAGTCTCCACTGGCTAAGGATAAGCAAAAATTATCATATTCTTACACAGAATATTGTTTGGATCCTATAGGGATTCTAGTATGGCCTTAAGATTCTAAGTATGTCTAAGAAACGTGATGCCCTCCCTCTCTAGTAAAGGCAAGGCTTCTCTCCTGGGCGGGAACACAGAGGGCCTGTGTCGCGCACACCTCCTGGGTGCTGGACCCTTCCCCTAAAGCTACCCGCTAAAGCGAGGCAGCACGATAGGGCGCAGTGCCAGCTTTGCTGGGCAAGGACCCGGGGTGAGGTCAGTGCCCGACTGGCAGAGAAGAAAGAGTTCACCAATTTGTCGACAGCTCAGTAAACCTTAATGTCATAAAGCTGGCAACTCTGATAACCAAATCTCTTAAAGATCAAACAAAAGGAACCCTACAGTTCAAGCTTACCGGTTAACTCACATGCTAACATCCTGAGTTATTAAAAAAGAAAAGCAGATGATGCGACCATCAGCTTAGAAAATCAAAACATCAATGGAACAATTATGGGTTAAGATTCAATACAAGCTAGATTTAAGATACATTTACAAAAATCAATAAAGCTTCTATATTCCAACAATGATCACTAAAAATTAATGACGGGAAGAAAGATACCATTTCCAAAAAAACTGAAAACAAAACAAACAATCGAGCAATCCCTGACTGACAGACACACCCAAGCACCCGACACACATCTCGGGAGAGGAGGAGACCCCTGTCTAACTTGAAAGTAGAGGTATCCAATCTTCCCAGAATAACGAAAGCCTAAGTTTCACCCAAGTCCAATTACATCCTGATCCATTTGTTTTGTGGGAGGTGGGATTCTTTGACTAATGAAATGATTACAAAATACATGTGGAAGAATAGCAAATAAAAGGGCTTAAAACGTCTTTGAAAAGAAAAACGATAGGGAACTAGTAGTGAAACAGAAAAACAGTAGAGCAAAAACAAAAACAGAAACACCAGATTCCAGACTCCAAAAGGCATGTGGGGAGATCACAGAGCAGGAGGGAAGGGAACAATTATTTAGTAAGTGACCCTGGAACACCTGATGAGTTATTATGAAAAAATAAATTCAGAGCCTCATTTTATACCATGAATTAAAATAAGAGATAACCAAAAAGATTAAATATTAAAACGTATGACAAAACACAAACCTTCATCTCTCAAATCTCTGGAAAAACTACAGAAAAAAGACTGGTAGCTTCCAGCGCATAAAAATTAAACACCTAGGCAAGTCAGAAACCAAACAAAATTAGAATAAAAAAAGTGGAAAAAAAATATAAGAAACAAATACTTATTTAAAAATCAGCAGGGGGGTGGTGGTGGGATGAATTGGGAGATTGGGATTGACATACATACACTAATATGTATAAAATAGATACCTAATAAGAACCTGCTGTTAGCACAGGGAACTCCACTTCCCTGTACAGTAGAAACCAACCCAACACTGTAAAACAACTATACCCCGATAAAAAAAAATGAAACAATAAATACTGAAAAAAAAAATTGGCAGATGTCCTTAACATACAGGGAGCTCACGCAAATTAAGAACACTCAGACTCTGAGTGTTTTCCGTCTATCAAAATCAGCAAGCCTTTCAAACAAATCCCCGGAGAAGGTGTGGGGTAGAGGGTACAGACAGTGTCCACTGTAGCTAAAACCTTACAATGTCCATAATGGCCCTCTGTGCCAGTAATTATACCCTGGGAACCTATCCCACAGAGATCGCCCAAAAGGAAGAGAAAGTTTCTGGCACAAAGAAGTTCACTAAAGCATTTATCAATGTCAAAGAGTGGAACTTACCACCTAAGTTCAATTTCTCAGTGAAAAATTCTAACTACTACATTCTTGCCATACTTCTTTAAGTTTTACAATTTAGGAAAAGGATGACTTTTCAGGAACTATTACTGCTCATTCAAAGTAATTTCATGCTTCCACTGAAAGCCGCCGATACTGCCGGCCTCCAACTGTACTTCCCTGCATTGGACTGACATTCTTTCCCTACTTATCGGTCTGTCACAAGGAGACACATCTTCGGGCAAACCCAGGCCAGGCCCGTTTGCTTCAGCTTCAGCTTCAGCTTTTAGCATGACTGCCAGTGACATTTTCTGCTATGTTTTAAATGCATAAACATCACCCGTCTAAGGGCAGGATGCTCTTGAGGTCCGTCCTGCATCAGGACTAAACTTGCTTACCCATTCAGAAGAGTCAGTGAGACACGGATGACTGATACATATTTCTGGAAAATTAACATTCAGTCACACCTTTTAGACTGGAACACAGATCACGCAGGCGTGCTCTGCCCCTGGTGTCGTGAGCTCACACGTGTGCAAGGGCATGCACGTGCATGTGGGTGTGAAAGCCATATATCGTCATCATTTTCACTCAGTCTTTGTTCATTCCTTCCAAAGGCAAATCTGCTTTCTAGTCACAGAAGCTTTTTCCTACTAGATGTTGTGACTAAAGCAAAGAATCTAGTATTGGGTTTCCCTGGCGGCACAGTGGTTAAGAATCCGCCTGCCAATGCAGGGGACGTGGGTTCGAGCCCTGGTCCAGGAGGATCCCACATACTGCGCAGCAGCTAAGCCCGCATGCCACAACTACTGAAGCCAGCGCGCCTAGAGCCCGTGCTCCACAACAAGAGAAGCCACCGCGATGAGAAGCCCGCACACCACAACGAAGAGTAGCCCCCACTCGCCACAACCAGAGAAAAGCCTGTGCGCAGCAACCAAGACCCAACGCAGCCAAAAATAAAACAAATTAAGAAAAAAGCATCTAGTATCTTCAGCTACATTGTATGATAAATTTTGCAGTACCTTCCACTGAATTTTTGGACCGCCGTTTTGATGTCTTTGTTGTCACTGACCTGGATGCTCCAGTGGAAATCTCAGTCTTAAAGAAAAGAGAATGAAAAAATAAATTAATTGATGTACCACAGAGTGACACCATGAGCGATTTATCATTCAAGCTCAAGGAAGAACAAACAGGAAACACAACAACATCCGTGCGCATTCAGAGGGGAACTGACTCCAAGTCAGCGCGGCCAAGCACTTAAGGCCTAAGAGTGTGAGTCAGAAGGAAGCCGAAAGCTCTTTCACTCTAAATGCAGAATTCCACTTTTTGGTACAGCCCTAAAAAGGTCAGCCGTCCACTGACCATACCTTGAGAATCATTGTCTCATCAGATGAGTTTATGGGGACTCGCCTTCTGTCGCTATATGCTTAATTACCTCAATGCATTTGTGAACAACTCTGAGAGTGAAAACGTACACAGTGTGTTTAAACAGAGCGTAAATCAGAGAAAACAGCACATCCCGTCCCTCCCACCGCTGGCTCAGTTCCCTGGCCCGACCCCTCCCTCAACCTGCCACGAGGGCCTCTTAACTAGCCTCCCAGCCTCCACTCCACGCCTGTCCATCTTGCCTGTGGCTGCCCGGATATACTTTCTGAAATGCAAACTGGATGATGAAGTTGGGGTGAGTCTAACCTCCCCAAGACAGCCCGGCCTGGCCTGGACCTCACCCACAGGAATTGCACTGCAGGGTCCCACCGGGCCAGGCAGAGCTTGGACGGGTCCCTCCAGCCGGCCCTCCGGTCCCTGCCTGCCTCGTGACTTAATCCTCTCCCAGACTCCTCCGAAGTGCCACCTCCATCCTCTCCCAAATGACTGCCTTACCCCTCTGTACTCCATATATCATATTTGTCACATAAAGGTACGAGGAGACCCAAGAGTCCACCACAGAGAAGCAGAGAATAAACACACCCACCTACTTTACAGGCAGTAAACCCTTTAAAGCGGTACTTTTACAACAAAATAAATATGGACCTATTGTGTGTGAGCCTCTGCCACGCCCCACCCCGTGCCTCCGTGGACTGGGGGTGGACCACACACAGCACTTACTATTTCAACACAGCTATGGGTTTATGTCTCTCAAAATTATTTTTTCAAGTTTACCTCTGTTTCAGCTTTGGAGTCTTTGAAAGGTCCATCTGATGACTTTTTAGACACCTCTCCTGAGCTTGAGGACTATAAAAAAAAATTTTTTTTTCAAACTCTAGAATTACTCAAGTCTGTAACATCTAAAAACGCGCCGAGATGTTTTCTCTAACGCTGACCAACAACAAGATAACCCTTCACACGGGAGCACCATGTCACATCCCAGCCCCGCCCCACTGCGGTCACTGTGTGGCCTGGACCTCCAAAGGCCCATCCAAGATCTCCACCCACTGGGGGCTGACCAGGAGGCCAAGGGCAGCAGGGGCAGAGCCTCGCAGGGAACTGCAGGGAGCAGCGTCTCCCAGGCCCACACGGTCCCTACGCCAGGCCAGACTTCTCGGAGATGTTCCAGGGACACACAGGGAATCTGGAAACGAGGGAGTCGCCCACTCCTATCTTCTGTGAGGGAACCACTCTCACCTCCCAATGGAGCGGTTCTTTTTGAGCAAAGTCTCCAGACGCTACATCAGGAAAGCACTCTCAAAACAAAAATGACGTGAAAACTAAGCATGTTAAATCAACACCTTAAAAAACCTCACACTTAAATCAGCTCTCAGAAAGACGTATCTCGACATAAGGAGTAGAAGAGACACAATCACTGAGATTTTCCTCCATGAAAAGCAGTGGACGCCTGTTGAATACTTCAACAATTAACCATCCTCATGACTTAACTATGAAGGTAGCAGACTATATCCGAAGTAGTTTCCTGTGCGGGCCGGGCTCTGTGCCTGGGTCCCCCCAGCCCGGAGTGCTCAGTTCCCTGAAGACATGGGAGGAGGGCAGCACCCACACGTGGCCACTCTGACCTCAGACTCATCCTCCACCGCCACACGGGGACACACCCGTGACTTCTCAGAGTGCCTTCACACCTGCTGTTTCACAGGCTGAGAGTGTCTCACCATCGTCTCTTCTAAGTCATGGGATTCGACTGGAGGCTGCAGACTGCCCGGCAGGGCCCAGGTGAGAGCTGAGTCTCCTCTTCCCTGGAGCTGCCCTCCCGGAAGCCTCGAGGCTCGGCTCTCTGGGGGTCCCACCACTCCTGGGGGAGACAGCAGCCTGCCCCCAGAGCCCCGTTCCACAAAGGAGCCCCAGACGGACACAGAAGGGCCAGTCCAGCAAAATCACCACGACAGGTCTATGAACACCTGCCTTCAGCCAACAAGGGCCAGCTGGGAGCAGGAACGCAGTCCGTTCACCCTGGTCTCACGCACTTAAACAAAACCGTCCCTCGCTCGTGGCTCCAATACGTCCCATATATCCACCCATAAAAGTTCTCTTTGGAACTGTCTCTCTACTTAGAAAACCAGTCCCACCACCAGCAACCTCAGTGAACGTCACGGGTGGGACACTGGGTCTGAAGGCCTGGAGGGCTGAGGAGGTGCCCCAGGCAGGCGCTGCCTCGTGAAGTGCACTAGAATGTGCGAGCACCGCACTAAAACCGGCTCCGTGAAAGACTTTTCTTCGACCTCTAAAAAGAAGCAAAAGACGGGGAAGGCCTTGGTTATTTCTAAAACTCCTACGGGAAACCACGCTTTTATGATACATACGCCGTGCTGGGTCACATGACTCCAGGGTGTCCCTGGGAGACCCCAGGGTCCCAGGTAGCATACCGACAGCCAACAGAACCACCGAGCAGACCAGCTGCCAGGCCTGGCGCGCAGTCCGTCCCACGGAGCCCGCTCACCTCCCGGTGCCAGGGATGCGAGGCCACAAGACCAGAGGCCGGCTCGGCAGGAAAGAGCAAGCTGGCCCCTCACCGCCTGGCCGCCTCACTCAGCAGACCTTGTACTTTCCCAGACCTCAGCTTCCTCCTTTCTAGCAGCTGGAGACCAGAGGATTTCCAGGACCTGCCCAGGACACTTTACAGTCGTCTGATGTCCCTGCAAGAACCAGCATTTGCAATGCCAGCCCTGCCAGGAGACTTACCCTATTTACAGCGGGTCCGAAATAACCTGCACGTCGAGAAAACAGAGTCTGAAACCAAAAGAATTTTCTGGAAAACCCTAAATGTACCTGAAAATTTAATTAAACAAGAATTCAGTAAACTGAGGTCTCATTTTACTCCTCTGCTAATGCTTCAGAGACTTAGAAAGTATCCCTAATCCTTAATAAGCGCAGCCATGCCCACACCCCGGGGACCCCACACACTGAGGCTGCCTGGAAACGCTGCTCACAAAGCCACGGGGCCCACTGATCCCCGGTCTCCAGGAGAACGCCCAAAGGCACACACACACACCGCAGACAGGAAAAGCAAAAACCAGTATCACTTTAAGGTTCTCCTAGGAATCCACGACTGTCAGAATTTTAAACTGGTGATAAAGAAATCCAGTTTCCTAATCACACTACAACCAAGACCAGAGTCATTGTGGAGAACACCACGAACCCTTTCTAAGTTAAAGGCAGAGGTTTTCCAACAGGACTTACCTTTCTCCCCGGCTTCTCGCGCTCGCGGCTCCTCTCCCTGTCAGGGTCCCTGGAGCGCTGCCCGTCCCGCACCCTCTGCCGGGCCCGCTCCTGGCCCTTGTGTCGCTCGCGCTCGCTCTCCCGGTCTTTCCACTTCTCCTCCTTTCCGCCCTCGTTCTTCCGCTCGCTCTCCCGCTCTGCGTCCTTGTCCCTGGCCCTCTCCGGCCGGGCCCTGTTCTTGGCCCGCTCGCTCTCCCCTTCGTGGCACTTGTCTCTCTCGGGATCTTTGTGTCTGTCTCGGTCATTCTCCTTGGCCTTCTCCCTGTCCCTTTCCTTTTCTCTTGGTTTGCTTTCTTCCTTTAATTCCTCTTTCTGTTTTCGACCTCCGCTTGTATTTCTCTCGTTTATTTCAGAGTTTCTTCTATCCTAGAAAAAAAAAAAAAGCTGGATGACAATATCACTTATAAACGTCTACCTGAACCACAAAAAGCCTCATTATTTCATTTTCAGATGCACGTAACTTGCATTCACCTCTTTATCCTTATGAACCCTGGACGCTTCCTCCCTCACGTTCTTATTATCCAATTCTTGAGGTTTCGACGTCAGTGAGGACCTTCCTTTTGTTTCCGCCTTCTCTCCGGCTAACACTCTCTTCACCGCATCGTCGCTGGAGAGCTTGTCCCAACGTGAGGAAATAAAATGCAAGGTTGCGATGAAATTAGTACGTTTAATAAACATGAATGTCAACATTCAAAGATTGCTCATTAAACGGAATCTTTGTCTCCTAATGGATTTCAAAGGATAAAATATTAAAAGGAAATGAACGTTACCACAGACAACGTACAGCATCTCCTCTAACCGAGCCCTCCAGCACTCCTGCGGTAACAGCGCAGTCCACTCAAGCTAAATGAACCCTGGGTCCCTTCTACCCAAGGTGCCAAGAGTGGACGTGTGTGCTGTTCAAGGACACCAAAGCTGGCCACACGACTCTACGACACCCTTCACTTCTCACGGGGCCACAGAGGCCCAGCACCGAAAGGGCCTAAGGAATGATCTAACCGGAGCCCCATCAAATGCCAAAATCCCTTCTGCAGCATCCCTGACCGCCCCCCAGAGTCTCTGAACACCTCGGGTCAGGAATCCCACTGGCCACACACTCCCGCTTTCCGCAAGCCTGCGCTGAGTGACTGCTACACGCCCGGCACTAGACCGCGGGCCGAGGACACGCTGCACACCAGCGAGGCGGCCAAACACAAGAACCAAAAGTCAGTGCGCTGGGGGAACACGACCGGGGTTCCAGCAAGAGCAGCCAATCCCACACGGCTCCCGGGAAGCAGCTCCGCACAGAGAAAGCAGCAGCACAAGCGAGGGAGTGACACCAGGGCAGGAGCCCTCGGGGTGCAGGCACAAGGTGAGAGATGAGAGAAAAGGACCAGAGGAGGCGGGCTTCGTGAGCGGTGCACGGAGCTGGGGGCGAGGGATGCAGCAGGAAGGCTAGTCAGATTTGCTTTTTGGAAAGACGAGCAACGAGAAGGATCTGGGGGTGGGGGCGGGGGACAGAGGTCAGCGCACTGGAAGATCAGCCTCTGCGTCTCCATGCCTTGGACCCAGCACACCAGGGCGAGGCTACCCTGAGGCCCCGGGGGCCAGTCTGATCCCACTCTCCATCTCCCACTGCTGCTGTGTGAGCTGAAGCCCACCTTTCCCATCTTGGTAACATGGAAGGTTAGCCCCCAGCCCATCAGGTCCATGAAGGGCTCTGTTAGCCATGCCCTTGATAAAGGTCCAACTCCGCTCTCCTGGGGGCTACTCAGATCCCACAAAGAAGGCAGGCCCTGGGGATGACCTGCTCCTATGGCCCCAGCTGGACTGTGAGGGAGAAGCCAAGATTCCAGCCCTTGGTGAGGATCTCAGGAAATCCAGTCCCTGCACAAGTGAAACGGGATCTCTTTGAAGGCAGCACAGCTCTGCAAACACCCACCAGGGGAGAGGGAGGGATGGAGGGGAGGAGGGAAAGAGGGAGGGAAGCAGACCCAAGAGGCTGGAAAGGCGGGCAGAGAACAGGGACATCCCATGAGCCCCAAAGATGAAGAAAAGCAGCTCCTCCGGTCACCCGGTTGGAAACAGTCACCTGCCCTGAAAGGAGGCCCGAAAGGAGAAAGGATTCAGGGCTCAGCAGGCCAGGCACGCAGCCTCCAGCCACGTGCCCAAGAGCAAAGTGTCTGCGGAGTCCCTATTTGATGCTGACAGCTCGTAGACCCTGAGCGTAGCACTGCCTTATCTGTTTCAGTGTGCAGCTTTAAACTACTTCTGCAACTCGGAGGCTCCAGGAGAGGTGGGGTCAGACTGCAAGCACAGGGTTAAAACCCCCTCCTTAAGCACCTCGGCTCCGCTGCGTGGCCTGCCCTCCCCATCTGGTCATCCCTCCCGTGCTGGCAGCCTCCAGCTCGGGGGCGGCGCTACCTTGTTGAGACAGCACTTTCCGATTCTCTGGAGCAGCTCGTTGGTCCTTTCAGGCTCGTGCCCGGCCACGATGCGAGCCGGTTTTGCCAACAGTGGCTCTCCGGAGACCATGACCACCACGTCTATGGCCTTCTGAAGGAAGCTAATTTTGGTGTCTTTATCCTGAAAGATTTCCATTTAAAACACAAATATTAAAATACTTCAAAAAGAGCTTGCATTGTCTTCAGTATGTCCAACAGGCACAGCTCCCATTTAGATAAGAAGCTATTTTTAGATGCGTGGTAAATTTAGAAATCCTGACTCTATAACAACAACCACCAAAAAAACTCTTCAGTAAAGCTTTTAGCTGTAGGTGGTGGGCTAGCATCATTTACCTTTGGAACACTCATTCCACCTCTCCAGGATAACGTTAGCGTGCTAGGCAGCTGCCGCAAAGACCACGAAGCGAGGAAGGGCACGTGGCAACGCCCAGAGCCACCAGCCTCGCATGCCAGCCACAGGTCAGCCGTGAGCGAGGGGCCACCACAGCGCACCGCTCACAAAAGCCCTGTTCACGAAGGCGAGCAGGGACAGCGCCTCAAACCTACCTTAACGCTGTCGGACTTCATCTCAGCGTCTGTGTAGAGGCCCTTCATGAAACCCGTCATCCTGATCACCTTCAAAAGATAAAGCGAGGCCATGGTCAGCGCCCCACGGGACAGCCCGTGCCCTGGCCTCGCCCACTGCCCACGCTAAGGGCCGCCTGGATCTGTCTACGCCCAGGACGTCATTCATCCACTGACGCAATGAGCACTGAGCGTCTGCCATGTGCCAGGCCTCGTCCCGGCAGGAGCCAGCCTGGTCCTCACAGAACTCAGCCTGGCTATGACAACAGGTGAACACGATGGACCCGCAGGGCTATAACGGGGGACAGGATCCCTCCTAATCCAGGTGCAGGAGGCCCTGGGGAGTCGGGGACCACTTCCCAGAGCAAATCATATCTAAACTAAGACCAGAAGCTTACGGGAGAAGAACTGGGGGAGCGGGTATTGAGGAAGCACGTGACAGGCAAAAGAAACAGTCCCACAGGGTCCAACTAGGTCCTGTTCGAGGAGCCAGAGGAAGTTTGACAAGAGGAGCCTGAGGCCAGGGAGTCGGCACGAGCCTGACTGGATGGCCTTCGAAGCCATCAGGAATGTGGACTTAGCCTCACTACCACGAGGAGGCCCCGAGGGGTGCACAGACAGGAAATGGCCTCCTGTGAGGATGGCTCAGGGCAGTGGAGAGCGCGGACTTTGGAAAGAAGAGGGACTTCCCAGCCTGGGTTTCTCCTCGCCACTGGGTCACTCACTTCCTGGGACACAGGGGTGCTCTGTGCCACGTCACTTTTGCTCTTCCCCGACCCCTTCCTCTCCTCAGTCAACCTGGACCTCCCAGCTACCCCTCAGTCAGGCTTTGGGGGTGGTGATGTGTTCCGTTCCTCCCCACCTCCAGACACACCAGGGCCCTGGCTTCTCTCAGACCAGAGGTTTTCAAAATGCGGCAGGTCACTATAAAGTCAATGTAATGGGTAGCAATAAGCATTTTTTAATAAAACATATAAGAAAATATCAGACTGCACTGTATGTGGTTAGGATGAATATTGCCTATATGTGTGTGTCCTGGGTCAGATATAAAGAGTATTTATTACCTTAAAAAAAAAGACAGTCCCACACTAATATTAGGCTCCTTCTCTGAGACCAAGCTACAACTAGCTAGCTATTAATTAAGCTAGCTTTCATTCCTCAAACTACTTAACAGCTGTGCTGGTTTTCTTCCTGACAAGACAGGTGGAACATCAGCAGTACCCTGCATTTAACATTCCTGGAACTTCTGCATCCTCGAAAGGAAAAACCTTTGGAGCTTCTTCCAGTGTGCTGACAGTTAAACCTGTGAGCAGTCATTTTAACCAACAAGAGACATGAATTTCGCAGGATCAGTGCTTCAATTTATGAAAGAGGCAGAGTTGGTTTAGCAGTAGCTAAAATACTAACAGGGACATTTGAATACAATACTCAGGGGCAGTGAAGAATTTTCGTACAAGGATCTGCACATATTATCTGAAAATGCTTTCCAGATGTCAACTGTCCTAACATCTTTATTGAGTAGGTGACAATTAACGTATTTATCTTTACACAGGTAGAGAAATTAATTTTGACCTTAGATTAGGAAAAAACTGAGGAAGAAAAGCAGACCAGTGGATCCCGACTGGGAACACGGAACTCCTTCCCCACACCCTGGCTACCCGGCCAACCAAGCCGATTCCTGCCCGAACCTTCCTCCTCCTCCGCCCTTCCAGGAGGTGGGGACAGCAGCCACCATGAGCCCAGGGCCACACCAAGACCCACAAGACGAGGTGTGGCCCCCAGCCTCCTTCCTGGCTCTGTTTCAGTGAAGAGATGGGACTAACACAGAAAATGAAAGTGTGAGGCTGGGCGGCAACCGCTGTAGTTGGCCACTCACCTCCTGGCTAAGTGACTTGACCCCTCCTGGGTTAGAGGACGCTACCTGCCTACTTCACAGGGCGGGGGTGATGCAGCTCAAGGCCCGGCTCCCACCAGGCTCTCCACGCAGCCACGTCCCTTCCCCAAACACTGTCCAGGGCAGGTCTAAGTGCTGCACTAGGTTAGGAGGAGGGGGAGGCCAGTCAAGGCAGCCCTTGGGATGTGGGTGGGTTTCAAGAGAGCTGTGAGAACGATTAGGGTTTTTAACAGAGAGAGGCACACATTGTAAGCTAAGCTAAGATAGCAAAAACAAGCAAAGCAAAATTTGTGTAATTTCCAGCACCTGCTGGAAAGAGTGAGAAGTGAAGTTTAAGGACAAACACAGGGCAAGAGTGGGAGCCTGAGCCCCTGGACACCTGCAAGTTCGAGCTCTTAACTCCCCAAGAGCATGCCCGAGTTTCCAAGGTCAACACTGCACTCAGGTGCACCACGGAAATGGGCGCTGCCACCCTGAGTTACAGGAGCCTTGACTGATTCCATTCAACAATGAATGTTTGTCGTGCACCTTCTGTGTACCGTACCCAGGATATGCCAACAAACAAGCTACCGTCCACGTCACTCAGGAATTCACCAGCCAGTGGGGAAAAGTTTACAGACAACCCATCTCAAGACATGCTCTTCCGTTTATCAGCAAACACTGACCTGCTCTTTTATAGCGTCTTCTTTTCAGGTCCCCTAAACCACCTTCAATCAATTCACCCACAGGTACTGATTAAGCATCCAGTATGTGGTGACCACAGTGGAGCAGGTGGAGGGAAACTTGGGGAGAGGGAGTTTATACAAAAAAAAAAAAAGAATGATTTCTTTCTCCCGGGATTTGTAAGCACTCTTCACATGCTAGACACCGCAGCAAAAAAAATCACAGAAACAGCTTTGCCAGGTAGAGTGGAAGATGTGCTCTAAGAGATACATGGGTAGGATGGGAAGAAATAAGAATGCTCTCCAAGGGGCCGGGAGTCTACCCGGAAGAGGGGGCTCAGGGGGTTGGCGCGAAGGGGAGCACAGGGGTGAGAGCAGAGGCGCCGCGGAATCCGGCCAAAGCCCGGCTCCTCGGGCAGGGGACGCGCTCGGCGACGCGAGGTCCGACCCTGACGCCAGCCCTGGTCCCGACCCACAACCCGGCAGTGACCCCCGACCCGCATCCCGACCCTCACCCCGACCCCCACGAGGGCCCTGACCCCCGACCCGCACCCCGAGCCCCACAAGGGCCCTGACCCCCGGCCTGCACCCAGACAGCGCACCGGGACCCCGGCCCCGACCCCGACGAACCCCGGACTGCACCCCGACCCCCGCCCCGGCCCGGTGCTCACCTCCGTGATGATGTCGTGCAGGTAGCGGAACGGGGGCTTGTTCAGCAGCTTCTCCGTCAGCGGCGGCCTCCGAATCACCTTCCCCAGAGCCTCCTGCGTCCGCTTCACCACCGCCGCGTTCATGGCGGCGCTGCCCGCGTCTCGCCGGCCGCCGAGCCTAAACCCCGCTCCCCGGCCGCCGTCGACCCCGCCGCCGCCGCCAGGTCCGGCCTAGACGCGCCGCTCGGGTTTCCATCCCACAGTGCACCGGAGTCGGCCAAGGCGCGTGCGCGGGGCCGCGGCCCTCGGTCGCCAGGGCGGCGCGGCCTTAGCAACGGACCGGCGGCGGCGCCCCGGCCCCTGTCCGACTGCGCGCGCACGCGGGCGGCGTTTGCGGTGGGGCTGCCTCAGCGTCCCTGCCCGGTGACAGCGCCGAACCCCTCCACCGCTCAGCAGCCTCGGGAAAAAGCTGTTCGCCCCGCGTTAGAGGAGCCCTCCCGAGGACTGGATAGCAGCAACGCAGCTTCCAAGGTTCACTTCAGGGGGACCGGACTAAATTATCTCAAAAGACACGTACCTTATCCTGTTGTTACTTAACGTGGCTTCTTGGAAGAGTAACTCCTTTTCTCTGAGGCTATGTTTCTGTTCCTATAAAGCAGGGATAATATGTGCCAGCCTCCCTAACTCCCAGGGAGATGAGGACCAAACGATGCTTCAGGGCTTTGTAACCAGGATGAAGCCGCTCCCTTGTTGTTCTGCCAGGTGTCTGTGGTTCTGTCCCATCTGTCTTCCATCCGCCACGCACAGGCTCACTGCAGATACTTCTATCAATTTTGAAGCTTTGTGGTCTGTTTTTAGTTCTTCTATTGGATACCTTTATAATTTTTATTTACATTCATTTTTACCATTTTCAATGCGCTCCATTCTTTATGTGTTCTTTGCTCGAGATGTATCTGGATGTGGAGTTTTTTAACTTAAAATTTATATTTGACTTTTTAAAATATTTATTTATTTGGCTACGTCAGGCCTTCGTTGCAGCACGCGGAATCTTCGTTGGCGGTATGTGGGATCTATCGTTGTGGCTGTAAAGTCCGTTGGCCCGGGTGAAAGGAGGCCTGGGGGTAAGAGAAAACATCGACCAGTCTGAGGTGGGAGAGGCATTGGAACATAACGACCTCACCTGTTCTGGGAATCAACAAGAGACTCTAACTTTCTGCCCAGAAAACAATGGGGCTGACGGTAAGGGAAAATGGGCTTTCGCCCCACAACAGACCAACCAACATCTGGCCCTGCTGTAGCCTCACCAAATAAGGAATTACCCTGTATAGCAAACCACCCCCTCCCCTTGCAAGCCGCCTTCTGCTTTTACCCCAATAAAAATTCCCCTCATCCAGTACTGGACGCGACTTCTCTGGCCCCTTTCTCTCCGACCAGTGAACCTCGCCCGGGAGCGCTCCCTAATAAAGCTCACTTGAAGCTTTCCTTTGTTTCGCGGTGCCGTTTTGTTAAGATCCGACCTTACGGTGGCGCTCCTTGCGGCGCGCGGGCTTCTCTCTAGTTGTGGCGTGCGTGCGGGTTTTCTCTTCTCTAGTTGTGGCCTGGGCTCCAGAGCGCAGGGGCTCTGTACTTTGCGGCACGCGGGCTCTCTAATTGAGGCGCGAGAGCTCGGTAGTGGCACTGAGGCTTAGTTGACCCGCGGCATGTGGGATGTTAGTTCCCCGACCAGGGATTGCGCCCATGTCCCCTGCATTGGAAGGCGGATTCTTTACCACTGGACCACCAGGAAAGCCCCCGATTATTATTGACATTCAATAAAATTCACCCATTTTAAGTGTACAGCCTGTTGCGTTTTGGTAATTTTACACAATTATGCTACCGTCGCCACAATCAAGATACAGAACAGTTCCTGTACCCTAAAACATTTTCTCCTGCTCATTTGCAGTTCATCTCCTCCCCCACGCCAGCCCCAGGCAACTGCAACTGTCGTTATAACCATGCCTTTCCTAGAGTTCCATATGAATGGAATCGTACAGTACATAGTCTTTTGTGTTTAATTCTTTCCTTTATAATGTTTTGAGATTCATCCATATGTCATTCCTTTTTGCAGCTGAGTAGTATCCGTAGTACGATTTGGTTATCTGTTCAACAGTTGATGCATATTTGAGTTGCTTTTATTTCTTATTATTTATGAGTAACACTACTAAGACCATTCACATACAAGTCTTTGTATGAACATACGTTTTCATTTCTCTTGGCTAAATACCTAGAAATAGGATTGCTGGATTATATGGTAAGAACATGCTTAACTTTGCAAGAAGCAACCGCACTGTTTTTAAAGTGGCTGCATCAGTTTTCATTTGCCCTAGCAACGTATGGCATTCCCAGTTGCTCCATATCCCCTGGCAACACCTGATGTGTCAGTCTTTTTAATTTTAGCCATTCTAATAGGTATGTAATAGTATCTTATTATGGTTTTAATTTGCATTTCTCTGGTAATTACTGAGTTCAAGCACTTTTTGTGTACATGCGCACTTTTCATTTTCATGGGCATTCATGTATATTTGGTGAGGATCGCCTACAAAGTATCATTCAGGCATTTATTGAAGCACTGCCGTGCGCCGAGTATTGTTTAGGTGCGGGGGATTTCTGTGGAACTACACACCTTCTAGTAAGCAACTTCCACAGCAGCAGTTGATCACTGCTCCTAAGACCATAGCTCTCTCTGCTGCTAACTGCATCCAGGACCATGTGAGCATTGGTTATCTAGCCAGAGGCCAGGTGAACGGCCAGAGCTCATCTCCCTCCAGCAGTGCCAACCTCATTTCTTTCCACACTTCACCATGCACGTGGGCTGGCTGTAAGAGACTTTACTGAGCGGTTGAGAGAAGCCTAAGAGGTGACAACCTGTGAGGGAAGGCATTTGATAACACTCACTGTGTAGAGCTCTTCCACGGTCCATGAGGAAGAAAGCCCCCGGAGAATCATGCTCTCAGAGAGATTCCCTCCCGGGTGGCCCTCGGCTAGTAACCCTGCTTCCCCACTTCCAAGTCCACCCCTTGACCAGAGCACCTCCATCCTCTGGCCCCTGCCTTATCAAATCTTCCTGGCTTTCTGGAAACCCCACTCTACCCATGGGAGCTTTTGTCTTCCCATCCATCCCCTTTCTCCCAGCAGTACACTTCCCAGAGTCTGGGTTCTCCCGTCCAGACCCACAACCCAAGGTCTTGGTAGGACAGTCCCCTGTGGCATTTGGCACCTTGGTCCCTTGGGTGATGGTGGACACTGTGAACTAGGCTCCTTCCAGGGCTCTCAGATTCCTGTTATCCTCCTTGTCGTCCACACACTTATCTTTATCACACATGTATCCTGTTGCCCAAGAGCAAACATTCATTCTTAAACAGTCCATCAAACGCCATAAAGAAGCGTAAAACAGTTTCCCAACTGCCTCGTCATTTCTGAGCGTCCTCACCCACGCTGATGCTAGTACTTCACATCACGGAGGATGGTATTCACTCCCTTCCCCCTCCCCGTCCACCACCCGACCCCACCTCAGGCCCCCTGGAAGTCTATTAGAAGGGGGGCCATAATGGGACTGTGTACTTTTTCGAGGCTGGGCCCTTAGTTCATGAAGCTCGGCCCAAAGCTCTGCGGTGATTAAGCCCTTAGACGAGGATGCACCAGCTTCCTGCCCTCCAGGCGTTAGGGAGAGAAGGAAGGGGAACTCACTGGCACAGGGCGGCCAGGCCCCCGGGGCCTGCAGCAGATGCAGAAGACGCTGTGGAGTCTGAGAGCTGGGGTGTCCCACCCAGACCTCTTCCTCCACCTGCCCACCGTGGCCAAGCTGGGAGCCCAGAGTCTCCCCTCAGGGGCACCCACCTGTGAGCTTTGAACACTGGCTGGGCTTGGCCTGAGCAGGGGCAAAGGGGGAACTCAGGGAGGTCAGTGACCTTGGCCTCTGACCCCCAAGTACCCTGCCTTCTCAACAGAGGCTCCCCAGCCTCCTGCCCAGAAAGTTCACGCCAGGCAGAATCCTTCTCTGGGCCCGGAGTAGCCAGGGCAGCTGTGGCCAGTAACCGGCTTGTCTGTGAGCGGTGGGGGAGGGGGTATGGCTGTGGAGAGTCCTCTGACCCCGAGGGTCCACCGAGGACTCCAGCCAGTGCCGCACGAGGAGGAATCGTGTTTCTCCCACAGCTGTGGAGAGTAGGGGGACTTCTAGGCTGAGGAGGCCCTGTGGAGGCCGGAGGGCACAGGCCTGGCCCCTCTCTGCGGGACCGTGAGGGAGGGTGTGAGATCTGAGATCTGGGACAAGGGAGCAGGGTCACCACCCCGCACTGAGGGCCTGTCTGGGCGGAGGTGACTGTCGAGTGGACATGAGTCCCTGTAGGTCACGTCCTTAACACTGTCCCTAGGTGAGTCCTCGCCTCCTACCTGGAAGGCAGGTGGGCAGGCATTCTGGGGCCTGGGAAAGCAGGGCTAGTGCATGCAGCTAAGGATTCCTGCCTCCAGGAAAGAGACCTGGCACCAGGGCCTCGGGAGTCGGGGCGGGAGGAGGGCGCCAGCCTGGGGCCTCCAGTTCTGGGGGCTGGCTGCAGGGAGTGGGGGCTCTGTACCCTGAATGCCCCTAAGTTCCTCAGAGTCATGAAAGGATTAGAGAAAAAGGCAGAGCACATAAAAAAGTGTCATTCATAAAAAAAGATAATTGATTGAATAACTAGAGAAAATCACAGCAAAGAAAGTGTTTGAAACATAAAAGCCTGGCAGGAGATGCTTTTGAAATCGGCAGTTTCTGAATGAATGAATGAACGAAGTAACCGTGGCCAGGACTCACCCCAGGAGGGAAAGTCCACAAAACAAGGTGGCTTCCAGGCCCTATCTTCCCTTGCCTGAGAGGCAAACATGCCTAGAGACAAAGGCCCACAGAGGCTGGGGAGGCCCAATCCTGAGCTCCACATCTGAGAAGAGCCCAGAATGTAGGTCAGCCAGAGGGACGGGCTGGGAAGCAGGCACCAGGAGAAGGAGAAGTGGCCAGAGCCTGGGGACAGCCTCAGAAGGGCAGGTATCAGTCTGTATGGCCAGTAAAGTGCCTTGCTGTATACTCCATCATCTAAGCCACGAGGTAACTGACATCATTTTGTGAAACCTGAGGGGTCTGCCTAGAAGGCTTTGTCCCCTCCTCTCCAAGTGAGCCTAGAAGACAAAACCTTCTATCTGTTCCTAAACTTGCTAAGATCATTTCTGCCCCAGGACCTTTGAACTTGCCGGTCTTTTCAGCTGAATAACACTGGTCCCCCAGATCTTCATATGGCTGCATCCTTGCCATTATTTGGGTCTCAAATCACATGTGACATCCTCAGAGATGTCAAAAGTAAACCACATCTGAACTCTCCAGTCTGTTAATTTACTTTCTTCAAAGTACTTATCACTCTCTGGAAGTAATTTTTAAAATTCATATCTGCCTTTTCATTTTCTGTCTCCTCTCCCACCCCAGTTTCCCCCCAGAAAGTGAGTTCCACTTGTACAGGTTGATTTGCTCACCTCTGAATCCCCTATACCTTCAACATTGTCAGATGCATACAATACTTAATACCTATTTGCCAAACGCTGAGTAGCTTATGCAGTTAGTAGAAGTGCTCTTTCCTAAGGGCTCTTAGTAACATGGTTCACTTATACCGCAAGTTTAAATGAAAAAATCAAGCTATGATGTTACGTGGACAATATGATCTCAGTCATGTTAAATGTGTACTTGTGTGAGTGTGTTTGAGTGTGTGAATAAGTCCAGCAGTCCCAAGGTTTCAGAGATGATCTTGGAGTTGGGATAATGGGACATTTCTCTGCTTCTTTATACCTCATTGTAATTTAGATTTATTTCTCAATAAATAATAACTTTTCAATCAAAAACAAAAGTTAAAGGTTGTCAGAGGAAGCCCCCACTTAGGAAAAACCACAATATTGATGCCTTGTTGGTGAATGCTCTGGGTGCCCATTTATACCCCATTCAAATATAACTGCATCTGGGCTTCCCTGGTGGCGCAGTGGTTGAGAGTCCACCTGCCGATGCAGGGGACGCGGGTTCGTGCCCCGGTCCGGGAAGATCCCACATGCCGCAAAGTGGCTGGGCCCGTGAGCCATGGCCGCCGAGCCTGCGCGTCCGGAGCCTGTGCTCTGCAACGGGAGAGGCCACAACAGTGAGAGGCCCGCGTACCGCAAAAAAAACAAAACAACAACAACACAAAAAATATATATATATATATAAAACTGCATCTAACAGGATCATTTAGGAGACTGAAGTTTACCTGGTACTGTGGTGAGTTCCCCAAATTAGCAGCGACCAGCTGTCACTTTACTTGTAACCAGCTGTGTGACTTTTTGGTCAATTCTGGCCTTTTTAGTCCTCATCTATTTCACCAGGAAAGCGAGGGATTTGAATTAGATAAGCTCAGACGCCTCCTCCAATAATTATCCCTAATGACAAGCGCTTGGAGCAACGCCCCGCAGAAGAATCCGGGCCGAGCCAGATTCCACCAGGATTTTCTTAAACCGGGATCTCCCAGGACCTAGAGATCTGATGGAGGGCCCTTACATCCATGAAAACACAGACAGAATAATTGTTCAGGGCACCTTCCTGGAGTGGAGGCGGGGGGCATCCATGGCTTTCCTCTTATTTGAACAGAGGGGCTGGTTCTCAAACAAAGGGCAAGAATCATCTGCTGTTAGAGACCCAAGCAAGCCCTTTCCAGGAAAGCCTGGTTAACTAGTGTCCGAAGTCAGTCAGGGTTTGCCCGAAAGCACGAGGACAAGGCACTCACGTGGACTTGGCGCTTTCTGCCAGAGTAGGTGTCACAGGAGGGCAGGCAGGCGGGTTCCGAGGCCTCAGCGCTGCCTGGCGCTGCCCCTCCGCCTCGCTGGGCCCAGCCCCTCCCTCCGGAGTGCCTACCACACACCGTCCACGTGAGCCACACACCGTGAGCCACACACCGTCCACGCCTCAGAGCGGAGTTTCAGAGCACAGCTTCTGTCTGAATCATGTAAAAACTGAGTTTTCCACCCAAACTATGCCAGCCTGCCACCCCTGCAAGCCCAGTAGGCTTGTGGGTCATTCCTCAGGGAGCTTCCCCTGACCTGCACCTCCGGGTGCCTCGCCAGGTGGCCCACGGCCGCCCATCAGCTTCCTCCGGGCTGCACCTAAACGAGATATTGTATAAAGGGATGTACAGTGTCTCCTCCCCGCTAGAACGCAAGCTCCAGGAAGACAGGAGCCTGCTCTGCTGTCTCCTTGGTACACACGGTGCATCTTGGCTAGATGAGCCAAAGTCTGAAACCACTGTCACGGATGCTGTGGACGGCCACCCAGATGCTTCTCGGACCAAAGCCCACTCCACAAGGAGCACTGGTCCTTGTTGGCTCCCAGCTAAGCTCCTCTCTGGGGAAATTCAACCAAAGCGGCTTACCTCCCCCCTCTTCCCCCCGGGGAGTCCCCATTCGAGTTGGGGCTACAAACCCACTTTCTCAGGGACCTCCACCTAATATAGTTGCTATCAGGAGTGGTCTGGGGAAGCAGCCTCTAACCTGAGACTTTGAAGCCGAATCACCTACTGGCCAGCTGAACTGAAATCCCCATGGTTAATGTAAGAGTGGGAGAACTGAGCTCCTGGTGCAGTAGGAATCTCCCCAGCGCTGGAGGGATGGGAGCTCCTGGTGTGAAGAATCTCCCCAGTGCTGGAGGGATGGGAGTCCAGCAAGAGGGCACTATCTTCATCTGAAAGAAGCATGGGGTCAGTTGGTGGCTGTGGGGTTGCCAGGGCAGTGGGTAAAGACAATGAAGGCTGAGGCTGAGAGTCAGAGGACCTCCTTGGCAGATCATAAAGAAACCCTTGTCTCTTGCAGCCAAAGATCAGAAATAGCTGGGGATCAGGTCCAACATTAATTTTTTTTTTTTTTGTGGTATGCGGACCTCTCCCGCAGAGCACAGGCTCCAGATGTGCAGGCTCAGCGGCCATGGCTCACGGGCCCAGCTGCTCCGCGGCATGTGGGATCTCCCCGGACCGGGGCACGAACCCGTGTCCCCTGCATCGGCAGGCGGACTCCCAACCACTGCGCCACCAGGGAAGCCCCAACATTAATTTTAAGGGCAGTGGAGCTCCAGAGAAGGTTTATTTCTCAACTCCAGGAAGTCTCTTCTGCCAAGATGAGACGTCTGATTGGGAAGCCCTGGGACTGAGATTTGAACAGGACATCTGGATTGATGTACTCAAAAATCTAGAATCCCCACATTCCCCTGAATCTTCTGGGCTTACAGAAGTGGTCCACTCCTCCCCGTAAAGGGCTTCTCGAAGACAATATAGAGGTCGTTGCTTGCAAGACAGCACGCACCTTTCTCGGGATCCTCCCCATTAGCCCCCTCCTGTCCCCAGACTTGTCACCAGGGTCAAGTCACATGACCTGCTGGGAAGAAGGCACTAGACCCACAGGAGCTGTAGGGCCCAGCAGAGCCTGGAGGCCATATTTGGGACCGCATCCCAACATGCTGGATCAGCAGGGGATAGAATGAAAAGTTGGATGAGAGAGAGTTAGTCAGTGTGGCAGGACTTCTGCCATACAGTATAGGATTTACGACCCTGGCAAGGGCCCAGGGAGACGGAACTAATCATCTTAGTTGTTAGTATGGTTCTTGAACGCCTGCAAAACGCTGTGGCCTTCACTAAATGAAGGAAAACTGCCGTCCCTGCCACGGGATATGGTGGAGAAAAGGGTCAAAGGCTCAGAGAAGTAGTCCTGCTAGAGTAGATGTAGTATGTAACGCCAGCAAACCCACCAGCCGACTTGCTTCCGTGGGGGGTCCTGGTGGATCACTTCTTTTACCAAAGCAGTGACTGGTGAGAAGTGCGCTCGGCGGGGGCTCGTGGTAGGGAGATGCTGTTGTGAGTCTGAGCTCCCTGGTAACAAGGGGGACGACGGGATCTCAGAATAATAGAGGCCAAGCAGTGGTGTCTAATGATCAGTAACAGGGTAGATACAGTTACAGTAAAGAGTGGCAAGGTTGGTGTGGTAGCCAGCAGGAGGTGACACGCAGACAGCCATGAGATGGTTGATAGAACACAGTGTCCCTAGGGGCCAGATGCACAGGCAGTGAGGTTTAAGCAACAAAAGAAATCAAAGATAATCCAGAGGCTGAGGGTTTCTGCCCCCAATAAAATGCCTCTATCCCTTACTCACTGTTCATACCTGGACCCCACTGACTGAAGGAAAGCCCAGATTCCCAACATCACTGCCATTGTATACAGTCATAATCTCCCCCAGTCTTTCTCTAAAGAGACCTAAGGTCACTCATCCAGGTAAGCCTACACTGGGGGGACGGGGGCGGGGTATACACAACCATTTCACGGAATATTGGACGCAGGGTCCTGGGGACCTGAAGCGTCATCATGGCCCCTGTTAGAGGGAGGGCATTCGGGGTCGAGTGATTAATAAAGTCCTGGCCAAGATTCGCTTCAGTTAGCTGTAGGTTTGTTTAGATTTTGTTAGGTCCACTGAGCGTATGGACCCACCTGGTGGTCATTTCCCAAGCCCTTAAACGCACAGTTGAAATGGACATACTTAGCAGGTGGGATAAGCCCCGTGTTGGCCAGGTCCTTGGACTATGGAATAAGAGCTACAGAAGTGGGGGAGCCTGTGTGGGAGCCCCCGCTCACCTCCGCCGGTAGAGTAAACCAAAACGGTACTGAATACTGAGAATGGCAGTAGTTATAAGAATGGGATCTGCCCCACCCTTAAAATGGATAGTTTGCCCCATCGTATAGCCATTTAATTCATCAGTCTAACTCCTGTAAAATTCAGCTGGATCCTGGAAAATGACAGTGGAGTACTGCAAACCCAAACAAGTAGTAGCCCCAATTATTGTGTTTTCCAGAGCAGGTCAACACAGCCTCAAGTCCGTGGGAGGCAGCCAATACATTCTTTTCCATCCCTACTAAAAAGGAGGACGAGAGGCAGTTTACACTCATTTAGGATGGACAGAGGGCACATTGATGGTCTTGCCCAGGGTTATGGTAACTCTTTTCCCTCTGTCCTAACATAGTCTGGACTGTCTGGGTGCTCTGCATGGCACCACATTGGTCCAGCATATTAACGGTATCATATTAATTAAACTGGATGAACAAGAGGAAAACACATCAGAGGCTTTAGTAAGATACATGCTGCAGAGGGCGGGAGAGAACTCCTATGAAGACTCCGGGGCCTGCAGCATCAATGTTTAGGAGTCCAGTGGTTTGGAGCATAACAGACACCTGCTCCAAAGGAAAGGACAAAAAAAAAAAAAAAAGGAGAGGACAGATACTGCATTTTGCACTTCCCACCACTAAGAAAGACACACGACACCTCGTAGCTTCTTCGGATGCTGGTGGCAGAGTGGGCCACACTTGGGAATAATGCCCCGATGTACTTACCAAGTGGCTCTGGGAAAAGTCCCAGAAGAGCAAAGAACTCTCACAGGTGCAGAGGCTGTGGTACAAGCATCCCTGCCACTTAGACCATGTGATCTGGAAGATACTGTGGTTCTAGAGGTATCTATGCTGGGAAACGATGCCATATTCCTTTAAACCACTAAGCCTGTGGTAATTTTATGGCAAGCCCCAGGAGGAGAATCACAACGTAGACCCCTAGGTTTCTGGAGCAAGGCCACACGCTACCTGCAGCAAAGACCCATAGCTGCTGGCACGCCTCTGTGTCCTAGAGAAGGAGTGCCTGACCGCGAGACACCAAGTGGTCACCACGCCACTAGAGCTGGGTTCCACCAGACCCTCCAAGTTGCAAGGTCAGGCACAGCCAACTGCGATCCACTGGAAGAAGAAAGTAGTACGTCGGGATCGGGCACACGCAGGGCCAGAGGACGAAAGCAAACCTTGTTAAGCCCAGACCCTCGTATCACCTACTGCTGTTGTCCCAGTTGCCTGTCCTTCACCTCCACCTATTGCTGTGTTGGGTTAGGGTGGCACTTATGACCAGCCGAGAGAGGAAGAAGGGAGCTGAGCTTCCTATGTGGATGGGTTGGCTCAGGGTGGGACGCAAAATGTGCCTACAAACAGCAGCGCTACACTATAGCCTCACTCGGTGTCCCTGAAAGGCAGCTGTAGCTACACTACAGCCTCACTCGGTGTCCCTGAAAGGCAGAGGTGAAATGAAATCTTCCCAAGCTCCCAGGGAGGAGAAACTTGGTGTGTTAGTTTCACTGTTGCTGCTACAACAAATTTCCACAAACTTAGGAGTTTAAAACGATATACATTTAATATCATACAGTCCTGGAGGTCAGAAATCCAAAATGGGTCTCACTGGGCTAAAATCACGGTGATGGCAGGGCTGTGTTCTTTCTGGAGATTCTTGGGGAGAATCCACTTCCTTGACTTTTCCAGCTTCTAGAGGCCACCTGAGTTCGTTGGCTCGTGGCTTCTTTCCAGCAGTGACATCACTTCAACATCTGCTTCTATCGCCACATCTCCCTCTCGGACTCTGACCCTCCTGCCTCCCTTTTTCACTAGTTAAATTGAGCCTGCCCAGATAATCCAAGATCACCTTCTCATCTAAAACTCCTCAACTTGATGCCATCCACAAACTCCCTTTAGCCATGTACTGTTACCTATTCATAGGTTCCAGGGGTCTGGACGTGAACATCTTTGGGAGCCATCATTCTGCCCACCACCCTTGGGCAGCACACTTGGCTATTCATTTTACGTAGAAAGGGATGTGACCTGAATGTATTCAAACCCATGGACGGTGATTGAAGGCTTGGCTGCCGCTAGGCTGGACCTGGAAGGATCCAACGGTTGAGGACCCCAGGAATTTTGTGGAGGGGCACGCGTGTGGATCGACCTGGGGGTGGGGGTGGTGCAAAGACCTTTGTCTTCCACGGTGACACCCACCAGAAAACACCCACCAGGGAACAGGCAATAACCAATCAAGCAGGCAAATGGTTTGACTGGTTGAAATCAACATGCCTCAGCCATGGGCCGCTCAGCGACCAGCCGTGGCGGTGGGACAACAGGACGGCATGGGCCCAGCATGAGGTCCTACCCGCCCAGGCTGAGCCAGTTATGGTATCTGCTGAAGTTCAACCCGACAGCACCAGGAAGCAGAGCTACCCCCACCCTAGCACCACCCCTTGAGGAATCCCACAGGCTACTCTGTGGAAAGTTGATCACTTTGGACGTTTCCACCCTAAAGGGGGCAATGATTCATGTTGGCTGAATCAACGCATAGTCCGAGTGTGGATTTGTTCTTCCTGCCTTTATGGTCACTCTCTGGGGCTCATAAGAATGTTCGATCGTCAGGTATAGAACAACACATAGTACTGCTCCAGACCAAAGGACCCACTTGACAGCAAAGGGGATGTGGCATTAGGCCCATGAGCGCGGGGTCCACAGGGTCTCTCATTTACCGCTCCACCCAGAAGCGGCGCGCCCAGGTGAGTGATGGAGCGCTCCTCTTGGAGGCTCAGCTGAGGTCCCAGGTGGGAGAAAATACCCTATAAGGATGCGACTCGATCCTTTAGGACACGGAATGTACCCTAAATCATTATAAATTGCTGTCTCCAATTGATAAAATGCATAGGTCTGGGAACCAAGGAGTAAAACTAGAAGCAGTGCCCTTTCCTTCACTTCCAGGCATTCACTGGGAGAATCTGTGCTTCTCCTCCAGAGGGAGACCACTTCCACCAGGGTACCCAGTAAGAGTGCCACTGAGCTGTGTCATGGCTGTCAGCAGTCGCTTCGGGCTCTTTGTGCCCAGAGACCGGCAGGCAGGAAAAGGAGTCACCACCGGAAGGTGGGGTACCAATGCAAGGTCGGACCTCCTCAAGCACAAACAAATGGGAACGTGGTTGAATTTTTAAATAACCTTTTAAATAAGCTGTAAATCCGGCTACATGAATTATGAAACCCAAGCCGCTGCTCTGCACACTATACACAACATACTTTTTTTTGAATAAGATTAAAAAATAAAAACAAACCAAAGGATGCCCAAGGTTGCATCTCCGGTGAGACCTTCGACTCCCACCTCAGCTGGTCCGCAGGGCCCATCCACCCAACCCCTTTCTCAGGCCATGTCCTGGGGATCATTTTGATGGTCAGACCTCAGATGTCCTTCGACCCTCCCCTACCACGTCCCGCAAGGCCTGCACTGTCCCCTCCCCACCAACCCCACTCCTTTTCCTTTACTTTGTCCATCAAGTTGGTCTCTGATCCCCCAAACAAGCCTGTTTACCACCTTCTGAACAAGATTTGACCTTCGTTTCCCTCTGATGCACTCACCTTCAAATCAAATCAACATTGTAAAAACAAAAATAACACAAGCCAGAGAAACAGGAAAATAACGTTTATATCAATTCCCACCATGTTGACTGTACGCAAACAAAAAGCTGAGGCAGAGGTCCAGGCGTGACGTGTTTCTTCAAAAGGCAGTATTTGGCTAACAATTTAAATGTTAGTCTTGTCCATTCACTTTGTGCTGTCCAAACAGATGAATTTTATATGTGCCCAACAATTGTTACAAACTTAGGACAGCTAGCACTAGGCATAATGCCAGCGTCTAGAAGAAAGCAGGGCTGCATTATTGTACGACGCCATTAAGTGAGGCCAGGCCGGCCCCTGAGACTCCTGGGGGTCCACACGCAGGAGGAGCATGGAATAGTTTAAGAGTTAAAACACGGCTTCCCCGGGGGCGCAGTGGTTGGGAATCCGCCTGCCAATGCAGGGGACATGGGTTCGAGCCCTGGTCTGGGAAGATCCCACACGCCGCGGGGCAGCTAAGCCCGTGCGCCACAACTACTGAGCCTGCGCGTCTGGAGCCTGTGCTCCGCAACAGTGAGAGGCCCGCGCACTGCCATGAAGAGTGGTCCCCGCTCGCCGCAACTGGAGAAAGCCCTCACACAGAAACGAAGAACCAACACAGCCAAAAATAGGTAAATAAATTTTTTTTAAAGAGGTCAAGCAATTGGTTTTATTGTAAGTGCAATGAAATTTTACAAACAAACCAAAACCAGTTCCACTTGCTGGGACTTAGTGGGCTCTCAGCAAATGCTTAGTGCACTCGGCTTGCCCTTCACTGAAGCTCTCTGCAAACTCAGGGCTTAGCCGTGTGCCAGAGCTGAGCCTGGGGCCTGTGAGGCGTTCATCACCATGGAGAACGGGGGCTTTCACGGGCCTGAATCCCAGGTACCAACAGGGGGTGCTGTTTTCAGGGTATTTCCATTGCGCCCCGTTGACTTTATGCCTGAAGAGAGGCTTCCATTATGACTGAGCAAAAGGAAACCAGAGTCTTGTGAATTTTCCAGAAAGAAAGGAGGTGAGATTTCACAGGAGACCCATGGCCAGGCTTCCTTCCCACCTGCTAAGCCCCTACGGCTTCTCTTAAAAACAACCCGGCCCAGCTGGAGACGCATTTCCGCTCTCCCATACAAACTGAACAAAGGCTTCGTCGGCTGCAAGAAGGTGGCTGCAGAAAATGGGTCAGTCTTTTGATGCCGGTGAAAGATGCTAGTCCCTGATGATAGGCATTCACGCACACACAGGTGCACGCATGCACACACACACACACAAACACCCCTCACTGGGCCATGCAGCCGGAGCCCCAGAGCCCCCAGGGACAGACATGGCTCTCCCAGATATCACACGCAGCCTTGGCCTGAGCACCCTCCAAAGACCTGGAGGGAAAATTCCCAGTCAGGAGCTCCACGTACAAGCATGCCAGGAGCTCCTTTTCTGGCCGGCAAAGGGTGTCTCAGAGGAGAGTTCATGTGGCCTGAAATCTTGGGGACCTGAACAACGAGGGGGAGGGAAGAGAATATTGAGGGGAAGGTAGGGAACAAAAGAGTTAAACAAAAACAAGGCAAAGGACTTCCCTGGTGGCGCAGTGGTTGGGAATCCGCCTGCCAAGGCAGGGGACATGGGTTCGAGCCCTGGTCCGGGAAGATCCCACATGCCGCAGAGCAACCTAGCCCATGTGCCTCAACTACTGAGCCCTCGTGCCACAACTACTGAAGCCCATGCGCCTAGATCCCGTGCTCCGTGACAAGAGAAGGCACCGCAATGAGAAGCCGGCAAATCCGCAACGAAGAGTAGCCCCGCCCCCTCTGCAACTAGAGAAAGCCCCCGCTCGGCAACGAAGACCCAATGCAGCCAAAAATAGAATAAATAAATTAATTATTTTAAAAAAGGCAAAAACATTTGGATAGGATGAGGTGAAGCTTGTCCTTGGAAAAAAGAGTGAGTTCCAAACAGATTTGGAGAAGAGCACGCTTAAACCTAGAGCCCAGGGTGGCGAGAACTTACTCCCTCAGAATAAAAAAACCTCCATGATCCCGGGCAGGGACGCCATCAGATGTTTCCCGAAAGCGGCAGTTGGATGAGGAGTTTCGAGTGTTAGAAGAACGCTGGAGTCCCGAGGGTGAGGACAGAGAGGAGGGCAGGAGAGGAAGTCGCGGACGGGGGGCAGCCATGGGTGCACAGTGTCCTTGCGTCAGGGCCGGCGGAAGGTGAGAGCCGGGGACAGATTCTGCACGAGGCGGCTTCCAGGACGCAAATCCGCCCGCACCCAGCGCTGACCGACGCTGTCGTTTCGGGGCCTGATGTCTTCAACCCAGATGACACCCAGGGCCACGTCCGGTCTTCATGGACGGAGGAGCAGGCAACCCGCGTTCCAACCCGGAGCCTGAGGGGGTCGGAGGAGGAAGGGGCTGAAAAGTGACCTGGAGGTGCGCTAAAGCCTCGGGGGTCCAGCTGTGAGCAGGTGGCGGGCAGGGGCAGAGTGAGCCCCCTGCCCGCCCCCAGGGCTCCCTCGCACTGCCCTGACCCGCTCCAGGAAGAGCCTGTTGCCACATCTCTGCCTCAGCTCCCCAAAATCCCGCTCTTGAGAGATGCCTGGTCTTTTTCTTTTTTGAAGTAGAGTTGATTTACAATGTCGTGTTAGTTTCAGGTGTACAGCAAAGTGATATATATATATATATAATGTGTGCATAACTGAATATATATATTCTTTTTCAGTTTTTTTCCATTAAAGGTTATTACAAGATATTGAATGTAGTTCACTGTGCTACACAGTAGGTCCTTGTTGGTTATCTATTTTATATATAGCAATGTGTATCTGTTAATCCCAAACTCCTAATTTATCCCGTCCTCCTTTCCCCTTTGGTAACCATAAGTTTGTTTTCTCTGTCTATCTCTGTTTTCTTAATCAGTTCATTTGTATCATTTTTTTAGATTCCATATATGAGTGATATCATATGATATTTGTCTTTCTCTGTCTGACTTACTTCACTTAGTATGATAACCTCTAGGTCCATCCATGTTGTTGCAAATGGCATTATTTCATTCTTTTTGTGGCTGAGTAATATTCCATTGTATATATGTACCACATCTTCTTTATCCATTCGTCTGTTGATGGACACTTAGGTTGCGTCCATGTCTTGGCTATTATAAATTGTGCTAGCTGCATGGTCTTTAAGCAAACATGCTTAGAAGGTTTTGTTTTGTTTTGTTTTGTTTTGTTTAAAAGCTAGCTGAGAAAGCACAGGAATTAGCATCCCCTGTTTGTTTGTACAAGCAAAACAGAGCTTGGAAAACAAGTGAGGAAGCCACTTCCACTCCACCCACCTGACAGAAGTGTATTCCTTTCACGTTTTCCCTCCCCGCACTCCCCATTGGCACGTATGCTTCATATGGTTGTACGTGTAAGATACGTACACCCAAAAGCACAAATTTTGCTTTGTCTTTCCACAATGTTGCCACATCTACATTCTTTGGTTTCACAGATACAGCCAAGCTCATCATTTTATTTATTTTATTATTTTATCTTTCTGTAGCTTTTGTGTCTTGGCCTCTTAAAAGCCCCCCAATATTGGGTGTTTTCTGTCCCACCTGAAAGCCCACTGCTCTTACTTCCATTGTTTGTTTGTTGCACTCATGGCTGTGCCTGACCTATGTCCGTCACATTATTTTCTGTGGTTTGTTTATTGTTCTATCATCTGACTTTGGCTCTGTAGAATATTTTATTTGTTTATCGTTTCTGCAAAGGTGTGGACAATAAATATATGCTTGGTAAATCTCTAGCAGTGGTTGTTCAAAACAGCATGAAACTCATATCTATGTAATTATTGAAGACAAAAACTGGGAAATGAAGAGAAGTCGAACAAAAATAGTAACTTCACAATGTGAAGAATTCAGCGTTTTTGCTTTTTACGGCTCTGGTCCCAATTCTTCATCTCTGTTGGGGTTACAAAGCCAGCCATTTTAAACTGATACTAAGCACCCTGTTCAAAATTAATTTTATTCACCATCCATTCATGGTAAAAACTCAAAATTAATTTTTGATTTATATTTAGTAGTTTATAACATTTAAAACTATATTTTTCTAATTATAAAAATTCTTATATAAATGTAGATTATCTAGAATTTATACAAATATATAGAACATGTAACGAATGCTTATTATAGACTACATGAAGGACATTGAAAAGTACGGTATAAAAAGGAAAACTAATGCCACCCATATTCCACAACTCAGGGAAAAATCACTGTAAGAGTTTTGATGTTCCTTTTTGGTTTTCTTCTATGTACACATTCACACAAACACACTCCCCTAAAAACATAGGCTGTTAACTGCGTACCTCATCTGGAAGGGAAGTCCATACTCTTTCAATAAAGTGCAAGTCTGGCTCTCTCAGGCCAACATTCGACATCAAGGGCGGGGGGTTTGGGCACAGCTCATCCCCTGCTGGCCATGCTTACCCCCCTACCACTGAGGAACAACCTGTCAGGGACACTGAGACTTTCTGGTGACCTCCTCCTGAACTTTGACCCTGAGGGGTGGCTCAGATGTGAGAGGCAGGGGCGGGAGGAAGCCTCCCAGAGGGCAGGGGTCATTCCCAGGGGATGAGACAGGGTGCCTGCCAGCCACTTCTCCTTCACTGGAGCCCTAATGACTCACACCGATACCTGGGCCCTCATTCAGGACAGAAACTTGAGCCGCCTCCTCTGTGCTGACAGCAGATTTTACAGCTGTGACAGCAGGAGTGCTGTAACTGCGGACTGGCCTGTCCTTGTCCCGAACAGCATCTCAAGAGCCATGATTCCAAGCCCAGCGTGAACTGACTTACAGCAGAATCCTCCCACAAGAGGCCAGAGGCCTCAATGACCCTGAGAAATGTTTTTACAATGAACACTTTATTCGGATTATTCGGCAACACTTGCCTCTTTTTAAATCTCCTAAACAAAGAGTCGTGAAAAACAGTCTTTTAGGTGTTGGAACTTTGGAAGACCCATTTCTCCTTGCAACTGAGTGAATTCACTCTATTTTCTAAAGAAACGCTTCTGTCAGCTGTACTGGACTGAGTCCTGTGTGGATCTTTTCTCTTCACGGTGTGGCCTTAGTGGGCATTGCCACTTTCCTAAGAGAGTCACATTGGTAGCTGGAAATTGGCCACAGTGGGGACATTTACACCATGACAAACATTTTTCTCCTCCAGAGACCCAGCTGTTAAACTTTTACCAGCACACCACTGGACTCACCCCCAAGAAATGATTAGAACAAGTTCCCGGTGTTCTTGCCAAAACGTTAAGTTCTAAATCACAGAAGAGTGCCCCACGCCAGTGAATTCTTCTCTAGCCACCAACCTAGCCTTGTAGTCCCCCCGCCCCCCCGCCGCCCACTGCAGCATTCTGAAGACCCCCCGTCACACATGTACTTCAGGTCCTGTGGGTACCTGTCAGCCAGGCTTGCAATTCCTTTGGCATGTGGGCTGTTTCTTACCAGGGCAGGGCTTATCTTCCCTGCTCCAGCTATGCTGAAACCCGATCCCCCTCGTAGGCCTGGAATCAAAGAGGCATGCTGAGAGTAGATCTTGAGGAGAACAGGCATCATTTTGCAGGGCACCTGCTCCAGGTGAGGCATCCAGCAAGGACAGTCAGTTCTCTGGAAGGGGGAAGCGATCGTTTCTGCCGACGAGGAGACTCCTGGGAACTTGGGGCTTTGAAATTTTCAGTTCATCCATGACCCAGGATCATTCCCTATCTGACTCCTGACCTTGACATAAGGGACCTGTCAAGCCTGTGACTTGGTCTCCTTTGTAGCTCTGGGAACCTCACAATCAGAGTCTAGGCCTGATTTCCACCAGTCTACCCAGTGGCCGTGGGAGACGTGAATCTGCAGGGCTGCAAAGGGGCCCTCAGGCTTACAGACTTGGTCAAGTTGGCAGTGAGCTGTCCTAAGCCTACCATTTTCTTTTGCCAAGGTCTCCAGCCCTAACGTTAGAAGCCACCCTTCTCCATGATCAATATCATTACCATTGGCCCCTCTGATGAAGTACCACCTCTGCTTGACTTCCCAGTACCTTGCTCTCTACCTGTGCCCCATCATAACCGACCACCCGTGAAAACCTAAGGAATTGCAATGCTACTGCGTGGTAAGTTATTACCAGCGGTCAGCAAACTTCTTCTGTAAATGGCCAGACAGTAAATAATCCAGGCTTTGTGCGCCTAGTGTGATCTCTGTAGCATATACTTTGACTTTTTTTTTTTTTTTTTGCGGTACGCGGGCCTCTCACTGTTGTGGCCCCTCCCGGTGCGGAGCACAGGCTCTGGACGCGCAGGCTCAGCGGCCATGGCTCACAGGCCCAGCCGCTCCGCGGCATGTGGGATCTTCCCGGACCGGGTCACGAACCTGCGTCCCCTGCAACGGCAGGCAGCCTCTTTGACTTTTTTATTCCTCCTTTTTCTGTTTAAAAAATAAAAACCATTCTTGGGACTTCCCTGGTGGTCCAGGGGTTAAGACTCCACGCTCCCAATGCAGGGGCCCCAGGTTCGATCGCTGGTCAGAGAACTAGATCCTGCCTGCCACAACTAAGACCCGGCACAGTCAAATAAATAAATATTAAAAAATAAAATAAAATAAAAATTAGAAAGGAAATAAAAACCATTCTTAGCTCAAGGACCATACAAAACAAGCCACGGCCGAACCCTGGTTGTTACAATCCCGCTTACCCCTAGGAATGGATAATGCGGTGGCTTTAAGACAAGTGGGCAGTTCAATCCCAGAATGAAACCCTGAGGGTCTGCTTTCTAAAACCATTTGCAGTCTCCAGTGTCTTCGTTTAGATTCCCTGGAAAACAGAGCCTGAGGAAAGGCTTAAGAACCCACACTTTACCAGGAGGCGCAGTCCCAGGGCAGTGAGCGCAAAGGAATATGGAGGAAAATGCGAGATGCAGCATTTCCGTGGCCACCTCTGCTCCCCAATGAACCACGTGAGACACACCAGACAGTCAGCAGGTTCACGTGCTCAGCCCAGGAATTTCTCTGGAACAGCTGGGATTTTTGCCCCCTGGAGGGCGAAGGGTGAGGCACTGGTGAGCTGGCCCTCTCCCGCCTCTTCCTGGAGAAGTGCAAGGCCGGCTCCACAGTCCCACCAGGGACATGGGAAAAGCCAGGACAGCAGTTACCACAGTGACCTTTCCTGGGCTCCAGCTGGGACCGCAGGCCTAGGATCCCTCCCCTTTCCAGTGTATATGACACAGAGTCTTCAATCCCCACCCAGGCTCAAGGGAGCAGAGGGCCAGGACCTCGGTCCTCATCTTCTGGTTTGAAGGACTCCGGGTGTAGGGAGGCCTGAGCAGGACTGGTCTGGCTGCGTGGACCCTCCAGCCACAAGCCTTCCCTTCAGGAATGCGTTTCAGTGTTGTCAGAATGTGGCATGCCAGCTCTTCGGCTGCACTCCCGAGTCCTTCAGAGGGGTAGGAGCTTTGCAGGGTGGACCACAGAGGTGAGGGTGATGGGCTCTTCTCTCCTAGGGACCCCCGGCCCCAGACTTCCTCTTGCCCTCCCTTCCTAGTTTTCACATTACTCTCCCTTCACCATCTCCCCACCCCGTCCACACACTTCCTTACAAACGGTCCCTTCCCTACTCTCGCCATGGGCCCCTTTGTCCTCCTTCCTGATCTACCAGCCTTCCACGGTGTAGGATTAGGCAGGCCACCATTTCCCTACTCAGCACCCTTTGTTCCCAAGCCATGGCCACACAGTTTGGGAGGGGGGCAGGTCCGTCCCATCTTTGCTCCCCTTTCCTATCTCAGGCAGAGATCTGGGAGGACCGTTCCATCCCTGACACTGCCTCGGGACTGGAGGAGCAAAGCCGAGGACATCCCCCCTTGGAGGCCTCACAACGTTAAATCACTTGGCATTTTCTGACTCCAGAAATTGTAGTCAGGGGTTCTTCCTGGTTTCCCACAAGTTCCCTCAGTAACGCCATGGCCTCAGTGGGGTGTCCTAGTTTATCCCAAGGTCTCAGGAGCTCCCCTGGGGTAGAGTGGGGGGGTATGACGGATGCCCTTGAGCACCCACTCCAAGACACAAGTGGGAATGCTAGTCTGTCCAGACCACAGACTCTGAGGCAGGGGTCCTGGGTTGGCCCCTGCCACCTGCCCTTTGCTTCGCTCGGCAGCACCATTGTTGGTTCTCATTGTGCAGACGGACCCTCCCGGCTTCCTGAGGGTCCAGAGTGCTGGTGGCAGCAACGCCAGGGGGAGCCCATCTCTTTAAGGAGCACCCACACATATCCCACCAACACGTGGTCTTCTCCCTGCACCACGGGGCCCCAGAAGCTTCGGTAGTGCCATGCGGGTGGGGGTCTCCTACTTTCCCTTCCTCCTCCCTCGCAGGGCTTGATCTGTTGAAGAGGAGTAGGGGTATGGGCCCACAGCAGCCTTGTCCCCCCAAGGGTCGCTTTCACGATGGGACCACCATGCACCCCAAGGCTGCTGCCTTCCACAGCTAAGTCACCTGGGCTCCTGCCTTGGCAACTCAGCCAGGTGACCTGTCACCATCCCGAGGCGATGCTGCCCACCCTGAGAGTGGTCTAGTCAGACCCCTTTGTTGCTTCCAAAAAGGTGTGGTCCGGGCACAAGTGGTATATTTTCCACGCTGGGCAGCAAGGAGAAGCAGGTGAGCAAGGACCAACACGGCAGGTAACGCAGGTGAGATACACACCGCAGTGTACTGGAGGGAAAGCTTAGAGGTTCAGGCGGAAGGCAAGAGCCCTGCCATCCAGGGAGGCCCTGCGGGCGGCAGGGCCAGTGGTGGGTGGTGGGCCACGAGGGGGACCTGCGCTCCAGCCACTCCCACCCCCCATTCCCCACCACCGTGAGCCTCTATGTATTTAAAGGCGGGTGAGGAAGGTGCAGGCACCTGGCCGGCCACATCACAGAGGGAGATTTCAGGTGGGGTTAATGTTCTGGGGACGAGAGAGACATTGGAGTTTGGACTTCGGTCGCCTTGTTCCCAGGCTCTGCAGGAGCAAGCGACCGTGAGCTCGTTCTGCAGACAAAGACCGTCTCTCCTTGATGACGTGAGGCACGGCTCTGTACGATTCCTTGGCGTGTCCTGGCGTCGAGGGTGTCTTTTGCAAAGGGACCGTGGGGATCTGGATACACGCCTCACAGAGTTGTGAGGACGAAAGAAGAGAATTCACGTAAAGCGCTGCCGGTGGTGAGCGTGTGCGATGTCGTAGCTCGTCCACGGGATGAGAGGCGTCCTGAGGTCCAGGCCGTGCGTGAACATGGAGCTCACCTCAGCGTCCTGAAGGATCACACGCCCTGACGGCAAGGGCCCCTCTCCGCCTCCCGAAGCGTGCAATGTTCCAATTCCAGACACTGCCCCAGGATATGGATGTTTGCGGGGGTACCGGCTGGGCTAAACTTCAGCACCAACGCCAGCAATGCCATAGCAGAACCAGCCTCGGGGACACACACCAGGCAGAGTGTCACAGGGCGAGAGCCTCTGCCCCAGGGGCCTGCCTCGTCCAGTCCATGGCCCCAAAGACCAGCTGGACGGCATGCCAACCAGTGAGAGACCTTCTGCCCTCTGAAGAAAGGGGCACCTCGGACATGGGGGTCACCTTGGACATGGGGGGCCTTGTTGGTAAGCTGTCTTTCTTTGGGCCATTCCAAGAGAGTGAGGGATATTAGTGGCCCAGAAACTCTAGGAAGGGGGCTCAAGCTTCCAGAGACCAGAAAAGCTGACCCACAGATCAGCCATCAAAGTCGAGAGGCAAAAATCTTTTTTTTTTACATCTTTACTGGAGTATAATTGCTTTACAATGGTGTGTTGGTTTCTGTTTTATAACAAAGTGAATCAGTTACACACATACATATGTTTCCATACCTCTTCCCTCTTGCGTCTCCCTCCCTCCCACCCTCCCTATCCCACCCCTCTAGGTGGTCACAAAGCACCAAGCTGATCTCCCTGTGCTATGCGGCTGCTTCCCACTAGCTATCTATTTTACGTTTGGTAGTGTATATATGTCCATGGCGAGGCAAAAATCTGACCAGCAAACCCAGCCTCCCCACTGCCACATCCCTCTCCCTTACCAAAGGGCACAGGTTTCACCTCAGCGAAACCCTCAGGTTACCTTTTAATGGCCTCGTGATTAGGAAGTTTGAAGTTTTAATCCCTTCTCAAGTGACACAACAACAAACCGTTTTTTGGCTTCCGCTAAAACCATGCCTTTTATTTGCAAAACTGATAATAAGAGGATTCTGTTGGGTACACATTTAATCATTGGGTTCTGAGAGCAAAAGGAAGAAACTGACAACATGAAAAAGGCAGAGTCTTAGGCACTAATCTTTTTATTCATTAATATTTTTTGTTTTAAGACGCAATCATGAAGTAAGCAAGTCTATACACGGTGTTGCATAGTAAAGACAAAGGTATGGTGATTTAAGTTATTTGCAGATCTAAAAAAATAGATTAGATTTATTTGGGGGGGATGTTTTAAATAATAATAATTGCCATGGATTAAAAGTCATTGAACAGATGTATGAGTTTTAAAAAAACTCTCAAAGGGACTTCCCTAGCAGTCCAGTGGTTAGGACTCCGCACTGCCGCTGCCAGCGGCCCGGGTTCGATCCCTGGTCTGGGAAGAAAGATCCCACACGCCGCGCAGCGTGGCCAAAAAAAAAAAAAAGAAAAATACTCTCAGCAAACTATACTAATAGAGAATAATATTTACATTAGTAATATAGTAGGTGATATGATTATATTAATAATAATATAATAGAAGGACACTTTCTCTATGTGACAAAGGACATGTGTAAAAAACTAAACACCTAAGGCTCACATCATACTTCGTGGAGAAACACTGAGCACTTTTTCTCCAGTTGGGGACTGGGCACGATGTCCACCGTCACCACTTCTATTCTACGTTGTACTGGAGGTCCTAGCCTGTGCCATCAGGACTGTGATGCTGGGGATGTCGCTTGCAAAGGGGCCATGGGGACGCGGGGCCAACACTCCTGGCCAGGTAGTGCTGTGCAGACTCGCTCAGTCATTTTCAAAGTCTCTTCTCCGGGGTGAGGTGAAGAAAGACGTTGGCTGCACACTCACTGCTGATGGCTCAGTCTACAACTTCCCGGGGGAGTACCATGAACACACACGTGTGCACACACGTGTGTCATGCACACGCAACACAAACACACGGCTCCCCAAAACAAAGAACAGCCTTCCCTGCATCTATATTTAGTTTTAAAAAAACAACAACAACCTTCTCAGTAGGTGGCTAGAACAATAAAGACACCTTCTTTACACTGGTCCCCAGAGCACCTCACAGCCATAGAGGAGCACCAGCCCTCTGGTCACTGCCTGGCTCAGGAAACTTCCCAACCATGAGGCGCAGGGAGGCCTTGTCTCACCCATGTCTTCAGACCCTGGACACAGCTGCCCATGCCTTCGGACCCGCCTCTGGGAGATGGCTGAGGGTGTGTCCCCGACAGGAGCTGCCTCTGTGTCCAGTGCCCAGCATGAGGGAGGCTGGAGAGGGAGGGTCAGGGTCCGGCGTTCTCATCTCCAACGTCCCTAGAGCCAGAAAGATCCACAGTGTCCCCTCCATCTCCTTAGAGAGGACATGAGAGCCCCCTCCCCGTTCACAGACCTAATTCTCTTCCCGGCCCCTGTCCTTTGCCTCCCCAGCTCACGCCCCAGCTTGCCAACTCACAACCCACGTGATTCAGGAGGAGAGGAAGCAGTGGCCAGCACCGTGCCTGTCACATAGTAGTTGCCCAGTAAACAGCTGGCCGACTGAGTGCAGGAGCAAACGAGAGAGCCAGCGCCCTGGCAAGGGCACGTGGGGCCCAGGTGCAGAGGGGCCCTCCAGGAAGGGCCCTGCAGGAGTGGGCAGGGCTGACCTGGGCCAGGCCCCCTGGAAGAAGCGGGCTGCTGGGAATGGACTGGGCGTCCGGGCAGAGCAGCTTGGCTGGGAAGTGGGGTGAAGGCTGAGACCAGAGGCCAGATCCTTCCACAGACAGCATTCCCCAGGCACCTGGGGACCCTGGCTCAACACCCCTGCACCCAGGCTTCCTTCTCGCCGGCATGCCTCCCCCACTGCCAAGAGCTCTGCGCTAGAGGTGACGGCTAATCTGAACACATTTCCAGGTCAGCGTAGACTGACCAGGAAAACATATATCCTCCCCCGGCCCCTCCAAGCTGAAAGCACTAATGTGTGTACCTGAGTGCACACACACACAATCTCTCATACACACACACACACATGCTCACACACCATCTTGGTTCAGTGAAAATGTCATCGTGGACTTGGTCTGGTACTGGGAGTTTGCGCGCTATTGGAGCTGCAGTGGACACTTCCACCCAGGTCTATGCAGTTCTCCCGGGACTTACAACCCATCTTAGATGAAATTGCCTCTGGACCTGCCTCATCACCCCTTCTATGTTGCAAACTCCTTACAAGCAAAGGATCCAATGAGATGCATTTTTCCACACCCCCCAATACTCAGGTGTCAACAAATATTTGTGGAGTGAATGAAAATTTCCAGAAACAAGAATAAAGAAACCAGCTGTGAGACATTGAAAATAGATTCAATTCCAGAGTTCTCGAGGTCCATAATGTTTGATAATTTCTAAAATAATGGATTTCACTTTTTACCAGATTTTTGGGTGGAAATACAAATGGCTAAATTTAAGGAGGAAATGTGACATTAAGCTGAAGGCTGAATATGGAGCAAGACCAAAGAGGAGTGGAGCGGGAGGAGAATCTGTGTGATGTGAATGAGCTGTTTCCTCTCGCTTCCAGAACAATGGAGCTCACCATTGATGTCAATGTATGTGAAGAAACAAAAGGCCTTTGGGGGCTTCCCTGGTGGCACAGTGGCTGGGAGTCCGCCTGCCGATACAGGGGACACGGGTTCATGCCCCGGTCCGGGAAGATCCCACAGGCTGCAGAGCGGCTGGGCCCGTGAGCCATGGCCGCTGGGCCTGCGCGTCCGGAGCCTGTGCTCTGCAACGGGAGAGGCCACAACAGTGAGAGGCCCGCGTACCGCAAAAAAAAAAAAAAAAAAAAAAAAAGGCCTTTGGGTGTGTTCAGGGTGCAGCTGGGCTTGGATTTGCTTGGGTTTGTATATGTGTATTTAGGGAGGGGGACGGGGAGGACGTCAATGTCAGAGAAGCAGAGGGGCCGCTGTCACCCAGGAGTGTGCGGCACGCAGCAGGCCTGCCAGGACTTATGTGGGAAGGATTGTCCTGATGAACTTGGCATTGCTCCGCTTTGCATCTGTGTGTGATGAAGTTGCACACACACCTTGCCCAGGAGAGGGAAAAAAGTGACTTGCACATAGGAAATACTGAATGTGCATTTGGCTTTGGGAACAAGCAGCTTGGTTTGTTGCAGGCCACCAGATCTTAACTCTTCCCTCCCTCCCATCCCTCATCCCCAGGAAAGCCCAGGAAGAAGAATGGACAAATGGAGGGAGATTCTACAGGCCCCTTCAGCCCTTCAGAGCCCAACCAGCCTCGCCTCCCCCATCAGACCCTGCAGTTTCAGAGCCTGCTGCAGCTGAGCTGCCTTAGAGTCTGCCCACTGTTTCATGTCCCACAGGGAAAGCCTTGGCCCTCTACCTGGTCTGAGAGGAAGTTCTACTCTCTCCCGACACTTTAGACGGAAGGCTGGGGCTTCATATGCCACAAACAATGCTCACTGAAGAACAAATGGCCACAGCCAAGGCACTCAGAGTACAGCGCTCTCTCCCAGACCTGCCCACACCTGGCTCATTTGTCTCTGTGGCTTCCGCATTCAGAAAACCCTCCTTTGACTTCCCTGGTGGCACAGTGGTTAAGAATCCGCCTGCCAATGCAGGGGACACGGGTTCGAGCCCTGGTCCAGGAAGATCCCACATGCCGCGAGCAACTAAGCCCTTGCGCCACAACTACTGAGCCTGCGCTCTAGAGCCCACATGCCACAACTACTGAGCCCGTGCGCCTAGAGCCTGTACTCTGCAACGAGAAGCCACCACAGTGAGAAGCCTGTGCACAGCAACCAAGAGTGGCCCCCCGCTCACCGCAACTAGAGAAAGCCCACGCGCAGCAACGAAGACCCAGTGCAGCCAAAAATAAATTAAGTAATTAAAAAAAAAAGAAAACCCTCCTTTTCCAAAGGCCTTTCCCACTCTTCAAGCGCTGCCTCCTCCATGGAGCCTCGGGCATAACTCTAGCCCCGGTTAATTTATGATCCATACCGCCCAATTTAGTATTTGATTACGTTCCCTTTTCATGAGACGTCCTTTCTCCCTAATGACGTGGTTGGGGGCAGAGACAACATCATTTATTTCTTTTGTACATCCTTCCAGTAACAAGGACCCTATTTGCTGAACCAAACCTTGCGACACATGATCTGAAAAAGAAGAAAGGCCACCTGGAAGCTAACTGTCCTGGCAGATCTGGGACAAGTGTCAACCTCATTGGCCTGGGTGGGCGTGCACCGGGAGCTCCTGCAGGGCCGCCCAGTCTCCGGGGCAGCTACAGCGCCTAGCGATGAATGAGAGTGAGTAAATGAATGAATGTGAATGAGTGAATGAAAGATATCTTCGGGGGGCGCGCCCCTGGCAGGTTGCTCAAGGTGACAGCCTCTGGGGGCCTGGGCTTCAGCGGGGGTTCGGCTGCCCGGCGGGCCGGCGCGGGTGCACAGGAGCCCCAGTCCCGCGCCCAATTCCCCCCGCCCCGCGGTGGTACGCGCCACTCCGCACTCCCTGAGCCGGCGGACCTGAGCTGTCTTGAATGGAAGGCACCGAGGCCGGAAGTGGAAGGGCCCACTCAGGAGGACAAGGAGGGGGGCACGAGCGCGCCGCGTCTTCATTGAGGAACCGAATCTGTGAACATGGAATTCCATGTGCGTCTTATGTAAAGAGAGCGACGGGCGCAGCATCCAATGGACGCGCGGCGTTTGCAGGCCCGGCCCCCCTGGTATGCAGATGAGGCGACACCCCGGCCAATGGCGAGCGCCGGGGGCGGGCGCGGCGAGCGGTCACGTTTTCCACTATGTGACAGCGGCTAGTCCCCGGCGGCGGCGGAGGCGGGAGGCCCTGCGGGATCAGTTCAGCTTTTGGCGGCTGCGGCGGCGGGGTTGGCGGGCGACTAGCTGACTGGGCTGGCGGACAGGCGAGGACGCGGCTCCGGTGAGTGCGCGGCGCGGCGGGAAGGGCAAGCCAGCCTGGGCGCCGACCGGCGTCCGGCCGCCCGGCTCGCTGGTTACGTAACCGCCTCCAGGCCGGCCCCGGCCCCGGCCTCGGGCTGGCGGTCTGGGGTCTCGGCGGGCGGGCTGTGGGAGGCGGCAGAGGATCCTCTAGCCCACGGAGGCACGATCCGAGGTTTTCCTGGGCGCTTTTACTCCTCGTCTTGAAACCGGCCTGGGGTGGGGACTGTTAGTCCCATTTTGCAGATCAAGAAACTGAGGTCCAGAGTGGTTAAGCCCATGTCTGAGGCCACAGAGCTACTGAGTGGCTATATGTCGGACTGTCCTTCTCTAGACGATTTTCTTTTATGAACCTTCCTCTTCTCCCTCCCTGACCCCCTCCCTCCCCCCCCACCCCCGTGGGAGAAGGCTGAGAAAGGCCAAGGCAACTGAGAGTCAGTGCGACAGTCCCTGGGAACATGGAGGGACCCTTGGGGAGCCAGCTTCCTGCTCTGAGGCCACAGAGTCAAGTCTCTGGCTGGGGAAAGGCTACTGCTGGGCACTAGTCTAGGAGCCCTACCTGGACAGCCCATGGGTCCCCTTGAGTGGGTGAGTAGAGAGACAAGACAGTTCCTGGGCCAAGCCAGGCCTGAGCACCTGGTGTTCATCCCCTTTGTCCACCCTGGACCTCTCTGTGTTTATTCTCTCTCCCCAGGTTGGGTGGAAGAAGGGGGAGGGTTGTACTTTGTGATGTAGCAATCATATTAACCTTCCGGGGGGTACTTTGGCTGCCAAGTCCTGGACAGGAGCCAGGGGGTGGGTAGTGGCCTGCTTATCCCTGCAGGAAGGCCAGGATAAGGGATGACAACTCGGTTACCAGGGTTTCTGATATACAGAAGAAACCAGTTTGGAAAGCTGATTCATACTCACAGAAAAAGGGAGCCAGAAGGTACCCTGGAAATCACCCAGGGTAACCCCTTAGCTTGACAGATGAGAAAACTGAGGCCCAGATGCCTGCTGGGCACACATCACGGCAGGGCCAGGCCCAGGCTCAGGGTGCCTGCAGTGTCTTTCCATTGTCCTGAAGGTCTTGATCTGGGTCAGGATGAGCTTCAGAAGTTCTATTGGGTGCTGCTGAATCTTGAATGAGCTGGAGTTTAGGGAGAGGGGCCTCAGGCCCCCCAAACGTTAAGAACCCTAGCACCATGGCAGAAGCCCCTCCATGAATACCTCTCCCCTCCCACGTCCAGTGCAGCAAGGCCACTGGCCTTCTCTCTACCTGCAAAGGGGAGATGTCCATCCCCTGTCCCCAGCCGGGGTTTCTGGTCCTGGGCTGGTTTGGCTGAGGAGGGAACAGGACTCTACCTGAAGGCTTTCACTGGAAATTGAGCTTTTAAATACAAGGCTAATCACTTTTTATAAGGCGTCTGAGTAAAATGAGGAAAGGGACTCCTTTTTCTTAAGCGGAAGCTACGTGATATGCCGACAGGGATGGTGCCGTGGGTGTTCGCAGTTGTCTTGTCACTGTCATCTTGGTGTGATTCACTGGTACAGAACCAGCACAGCCCTGGCTTTCTGTGGAGGCTGGGGCGCTGGTGAGGAGGGGGTGGCCTGTCACCAGCCAGCGGGCTGCTGCTGGCTGACTCAGCTCCACCCTGGGGCTGGTCTGTACGGCGGGGGCTCAGGGTAGGCGATCTTTGAGGTCTGTTTCCATCCCTAGCTTTTGGATTCCTGTTACTCCACAGGTGATTTCCTTAGGCACCTACACGGGAGACACAAGTTTCTGACTCCGGGGCACATAATGTTACCCTGTGAGGCTTAGAAGGAAACAGGAAAACTTCCTCTCATTTGTACTATTTTTCAATCACACTTAACTTTCAGAAAAATGCTGGTGGGCACGCCTCTGTTTTTAAATGACGATGTAACCTGACGGGGCTTCAGCAAATCACAGGCTCTGGCAGGTCCCTGAGTCTCTGGCGGGACCTCTCAACATGCAGTCCAAAGAGAGAGTGACGCTGAAAACTACCATATTCGGCAAAATTAACTAGAAACACATAACCTGGCATCTCTGCAGACGCTCTGCACCCCTGCCCAGTGACAAGCTGGCTCACCTGCCAACTCACAGAGAACCAGAAAGTCTGGACAGGGCTTCTGATGGGCCTGCCCGGAAGCTTTTCTGTGAAGCCCTCCTTTCAGCTCTGTGCTCTTTGTAGGCACCTCTAACAAGTTTGTCACTGTATTTCCAAGTCTAGAGCAAATCAGGAGCAGTAAGTGAGCTTCCCAGCAGTGCAGGTCAGGGCGAGACCAAGGCCACTGTGTTATCAGAGGTGGGCAGTTCTGAAGGTGGTGGGGCTCCGGGCTGAGTGCTGGACCCTCCCCAGGCCCCGAAGGCTTTGAGAATCCTAGCACTCTCCCTGGGGTGACAGAAGAATCAGAACAGCTGGGCTATTCCCAGGCCCCCGACGCTGAAGCCAGGAAGCTGACGCCTTTGCATTATTGTTTTAAATTTTGTGCTTCTCCGTATGTGAGGTTTTAAAGGCCGAGCTGAGAGTGTTTGAAGGGGTCTTAGTGAGGCGGAGACAAGCCTCTCCCCAGCCATCTTCCCTTCCATATTTGGACAGCTGCAGTCACATTTTCCTCGGTTACCAACCGTTTCCATGGAGAGTGCGGGTGTTTATTCAGCAGGACAAACATTTTCTCCAGATTACAGCAGTCTGGCCTCAGGGAATTGGCTCCTACCAGGAAGTAGCAACCGTGTTATAATATTTGGGGTTGTAAAATACCGAGGTTTGCAGAAACAAAGTACAGGCTGTGAGATCCCTGTTACATGAAGTTCGGAAACAGGCAGAATGAACCAGGCTGTGAGAATTCAGGCTCACGGGGCCCTGGGGTGGGAGGGGGAGGGGTGGGGCGACCACCCGGGGCCCCTGGGGGCTGGCAGCATTCTGCCTCCGGGGCTGGGGGCTCAGTTTGTGGACATGGAGCAAGGCCTTACAATCTCAAGTATCTTATCTTCCATTTCAAATCATTGATCGTCTTAAGTGATTGAACCTACACCGCTTTCCGCTTTCCACAGAGAAATGCACGTTCCCCCTTAGACTCACGGGTACTGAGTGCAGGGAGCCTTTACCAGTCGTGGCAGTGGCAGTGGAAGGTGGCCCTGGGGCCCAGGCTGTGTTTTTGTTCTCCATTTTTTTTTTTTTTTTAACTATTTATTATGGAAACTATGAGTACATGTGCAAGTAGAGAGGGTAATGAACCCATAAGCCAGCTTGGGTCTTGGCCCTTCTCCTTCTGTATCCCTGCCCATTTCCTTCCCATCCTGAATACTGTGAAGCCATCCCAGATGAAGATCTCATCGTGGACGGCACTTTCTAAGTGTTCCTCTGTCCAGTCAGGGCAGCCATCGCTGCTGCAGGTGTGGTCAGGGGCCCGGAGTCAGGGGTGCGAGCTCAGCTCCTTTCCTCTGGTCTGACCGTTTTCCAGGGCAGAACCCATGTGTGGACGACTGAGAAGCAGCCGCGATGGGCCTCTAGCCTTAGGCGCTCGAACTCATGGCCAGCAGCACACCCAGCTTCCCCGCAGCCCCTTTGCAGCAGGGCTGTCCTTTCCTTCGCGGGGCCCCTGGGCTCACGAGGACACCCCACTGCCCTGGTGGAAACACAGGTTTCCCCGGGGCTTCCTTGGGGCCCTGGCAGTGCTGGCGCGAGCGGATGCTCAGTGGACGTTGGTGGAAGGCAGGAGGCAAAGTGCTTTGACGGGCACGTTGGTTTTGCCGACTTGGCAAAACGCGGTTGGTCAGTTAGAGCTGTCAGTGCTGAGTGACGTGTTTTTCTGGAATAATGAAGCTCAGATGGTTTGGTTTGTTGTTTCCCATTTCTGGCATGCTTGCCCTACCCTCTTAGCAAAAAGATTTACCTTCCACCGAAGGTCACCTTGTGACCCCTGCTCGATGAATCCTACTCAGACAGGCTCCCAGGGGTGGGACTGGTGAAAACCAGGAGGCCCTCCGGGGAGCTGAGCGGCAAGCCTGGGCGAGCATGGAAGCAAAGCGCGTGATGCACCCACCAAGGGTCGTCCGCATCGCCTGGGGCGGCCAGAAACAGCGCTCGTGACAATGAAATATCAACTTTTTTTTTTTTAATTTGCTTTTTGTTACGCTGTCTCTTTTCCTCTAGTGATTGGCAGTGATAGTAAAAGCCAGGCTTTGCTGGACACTTACTGCATTCCAGATACTGCACTGCTGTCCTTTAACCCTCCGAGCAACCAGTAGGAGGCAGGTGCTGCTGTAGCCCCAGCTCACAGATCAGGAAGTGAGGCACCAGGACGTGTAGGAACTTGCCCAAGGTAACGGCCAGGAAGTGGAGGAACCCGCCAAAGGCCCTGCTGTCCAGAGTCTGCTCATTGGTCCTCTGCAGCTGCCCTGTCACCTTCATAACTTACCCAGCAGAGGACCGGTGCTGCTGCTTGTCTGGGGAGGGCTGCGGGATGGGACAGGTGGTGTCCAAGGAGTGGAGGGGACAGAGTGAATGTCCTCTGCACCCTGGGTGGCCCAGAGCCCCCTTAGAGGTGTCCAGGCTTCCACCTTGCCTCTACCCTGTGGCCCTGCTAACACGCGAGTCATACCTTGTTGCACAGGACTCTACAGCAGTTCCCACCTCACTCAGAAAAAGCCAGGGCCCTGGCTCTGCCCTGCGAGGTGCCACATGACCTGGCTCTGACCTCACGTCAGCTCCTACCTTCTGCCTTGCCCTTTCTGCTCCAGACTCGTCCATTGTCCTCAGACCCATCTGCCTCAGGACCTTTGCATGTGCTGTCCTCCTGCCTAGAATACTCTTCTTCCAGCACCCTCCTGGCCCATTCTGTCACTCTCTTCAGTCTGTCTTAGATTGGGTTCTCTTAAAAGCAGAGTGCAGGCCGAGGCTTAAAGGCTAGTGCTTCCGGCAATCAGAGAAGAAAAAGAAATAAAAGGAGTACAAATTGGAAAAGAAGAAGTAAAACTGTCACTGTTTGCAGATGACATGATACTATACATAGAGAATCCTAAAGATGTCACCAGAAAACTACTAGAGCTAATCAATGAATTTGGTAAAGTAGCAGGATACAAAATTAACGCACAGAAATCTCTTGCATTCCTATACACTAATGATGAAAAATCTGAAAGAGAAATTAGGGAAACACTCCCATTTACTATTGCAACAAAAAGGATAAAATACCTAGGAATAAACCTACCTAGGGAGACAAAAGACCTGTATGCAGAAAACTATAAGACTGTTGAAAGAAATTAAAGATGATACCAACAGATGGAGAGATATACCATGTTCTTGGATTGGAAGAATCAATATTGTGAAAATGACCATACTACCCAAAGCAATCTACAGACTCAATGCAATCCCTATCAAATTACCAATGGCATTTTTTTACAGAACTAGAACAAAAAAATCTTAAAATTTGTATGGAGACACAAGAGACCCCGAATAGCCAAAGCAGTCTTGAGGGAAAAAAAAGGAGCTGGAGGAATTAGACTCCCTGACTTCAGACTATACTACAAAGCTACAGTAATCAAGACAATATGGTACTGGCACAAAAACAGAAATATAGATCAATGGAACAGGATAGAAAGCCCAGAGATAAACCCATGCACCTATGGTCAACTAATCTATGACAGAGGAGGCAAGGATATACAATGGAGAAAAGACAGCCTCTTCAATAAGTGGTGCTGGGAAAACTGGACAGTTACATGTAAAAGAATGAAATTAGAACATGCCCTAACACCATACACAAAAATAAACTCAAAATGGATTAGAGACCTAAATGTAAGACTGGACACTATAAAACTCTTAGAGGAAAACATAGGCAGAACACTCTTTGACATAAATCACAGCAAGATCTTTTTCATCCACCTCCTAGAGTAATGGAAATAAAAATAAACACATGGGACCTATTGAAACTTAAAAGCTTTTACAAAGCAAAGGAAACTACAAACAAGATGAAAAGATAACCCTCAGAATGGGAAAAAATATTTGCAAATGAATCAACGGACAAAGGGTTAATGTCCAAAATACATAAACAGCTCATGCAACTAAATATTAAAAAAACAAACAACCCAATCCAAAAATGGGCAGAAGAACTAAATAGACATTTCTCCAAAGAATATATACAGGTGGCCAAGAAGCACATGAAAAGCTGCTCAACATCACTAATCATTAGAGAAATGCAAATCAAAACTACAATGAGGTGTCACCTCACACCAGTCAGAATGGGCATCATCAGAAAATCTACAAACAACAAATGCTGGAGAGGGTGTGGAGAAAAGGGAACCCTCTTGCACTGTTGGTGGGAATGTAAATTGATACAGCCACTATGGAGAACAGTATGGAGGTTCCTTAAAAAACTAAAAATAGAACTACCATACGACCCAGCAATCCCACTACTGGGCATATACCCTGAGAAAACCGTAATTCAAAAAGACACATGCACCCCAGTGTTCGTTGCAGCACTATTTACAATAGCCAGGTCATGGAAGCAACCTAAATGCCCATTGACAGACGAATGGATAAAAAAGATGTGGTACATATATACGATGGAATATTATTACTCAGCCATAAAAAGGAACGAAATTGGGTCATTTGTAGAGAAGTGGATGAATCTAGAGACTGTCATACAGAGTGAAGTAAGAAAGAGAAAAACAAATATCGCATATTAACTCATATATGTGGAACCTAGAAAAATGGTACAGATGAACCGGTTTGCAGGGCAGAAATTGAGACACAGACATAGAGAACAAACGTATGGACACCAAGGGGAGAAAGCAGCGGCAGGTGGGGGTGCTGGTGTGATGAATTGGGCGATTGGGATTTACATGTATACACTGATGTGTATAAAATGGATAACTAATAAGAACCTGCTGTATAAAAAAATAAATAAAATAAAATTCAAAAAACAAAACAAAAAAACGCTAGTGCCCCCCTGGGAGGTGCAATCCCAGGACAGCTGGAGTGAGGGAGGGGGGAGTGCAGAAGAGAAGGCTGTGACACACACACACGCATCCAAAAAACTATCAAAAAAAAAGGAAGGAAGGACACAAAGAAAAGCTCCAGGACAGTCTATTCGAGGGAGGGGTGGAGAGGGATGGGTGCTGTGGTCCGAGCTCACCCAGGGAGTACACTCTCCCTGGGTTCCGGCTGCCTCACCGGGCCCTTCGGCGGCAGCGGGGGAAGCAGGGCGCACCCCCGTGGTGTGGCGCTTCATCCAAGGTCACAGGCGTGCGGCAGAGCCAGAGTCTCCTGAGGGCTTCAGGTGTGGAGCCAGGAGGGCCGCGTGGGTGTGTGCCTAGTGGTGGCCGGGGGAGGGGAGTGAGGGGCTGCAGGCCGTGGGGAGAGGGGGGCCAAGGGGCTCTGAATCACTACCACATGGGGGTGCAAGGCCAGACATCACTTACCCATGGGCCTTACCTGGCCACCCTTCCCAATTCACGCCGCTGCTCCCACACACGTCCTGGACTCCAGCTCTGCGTCTTTCCCTTAGCGCTTACCCGTAATCTGCTCTACGCATCGCTCCCTCTTGATGGTCTGTTTTCCCCACTAGAATGTAAGCTCTGTGCGGGCAGGAAAGATGGCTGTCCCGTTCTCTGCCAGCACGGTGGCCCTCGGTGCTGTGCACAGAGAGCAAGTTGACCAGCAGAAGCAGCCCTGGAGCAGTGCGGGCGCACGCCGAGCCCTGCGAAGTGCTGCCTGTCATGTTTACTGTCGCTCCCGCTGTTCTGTGACTTGTCCATTTATGCCCCAGAGTCTTCCCACATCAGTGTGTCTGGTCTCCGTTTTTTTGATGGAGTACATAGTATTCCACAGTGCAGATGTCCCAGAGTTTATGCCTTCACACCACGTGCCAGGCCCTGGTGTACAGCCGTCAGCAAAAGCGCCCATGCGTCAGTGTGCAGTCGGGCAGTGTCGGTACCACGGGAGAGAATGCAGAGAAGGGGATGCAGGGCTGGCAGGGCCGGGGAGAAGGCAGGGCTGTTTGTGCAGGACGGTCATCTGCCGGACAAGTGCTGCGGGCACCAGGGAGCAGCAAATGCAAGGTCCCCGAGGTCGGAGCACAGTGCCTGGGCCAAGGGGTGGCTGCGCGGGAGATCCCAGGATGCAGCTGGAGGCCTCGCTGAGCTGTTGACCCCTGTGCAGAGCAGGGCTGAGCTCTGTGCCCAGGGGAGAGAGGAGCTCACTTGCCCCGTGTGGACCGCAGTGGGGTCAGGTGAGGCAGGGGGCCCAGTTTGGAAGTTGCCCTGGACAGGATGCAGGTAGACTCCTTGCTGGTGGTTCTTTCCAGGTTTTTCTTCCTCCAGACTCCGTGCTCACATGTCTCTGTGCATGGACGAGCATTCCCACAGAGCAGCTTCCTAGGAGTGGGGAGGGGGAGGGGCTGGGGTGTAAGCATTGCTAGACGCACCCAGAGACCCCCAGGAAGACTTCGTTAGTCCAACACAGTGCACAGGAGGCCTCCTCCTGGCCAGCCCTGGATGCTGTCGGTCCTGTTAGATTTGGAAACCTCGTGCTTTGCGTTTTCCTCGTGTCTAAAGTTGGGCATCCTTCCAGGTTTAGAGCTCTTACCTGGTGTTTCTCTTTGTGGGAACAGTCTGTTCTTAGTCTTTGGTCTCTCTCTTCCCAGATGTTAGCACCTTTCATTCTTTCATCGAATTAGCTAGAACTTCCCTGAAATGTTGAAGACCGAGCAGTAGACTTGCCTGTTTTGTTCCTGACTTTCACTGCAGAGAGCTGGCGTTTGAGGTTCTCTGTGATTTGGGACCAATAAACAGCTTCCGTCTAAAGCCACAGCAAGATCCTCTGGGGCTTCCTGCCTGTGGCCGTGACTGTCTCCTCTCAGAGTGTAGAGACTTTATCTTCTGAAAATTTAACATTACAGCAGCGATGTCCAAGACTAGCGTGACTTAGCATCCTTCGCAGGTAACCTGTTTTTCCTGTTGGGATGTGGGTAGAATTTTCTTTTTTCTTGAAAGCGCCATTTTCATCAGGACACGGATGGGCTTTGACACTCCTCACATAATTCTGCCTGGTCCTCAGGGAGTCCCGCAGCTGCAGATCTGCCTCCAGGATGGTTTCCTTCACGTGTATCTTTCACTGTAGTTTCTGTTTCATTGCTATGGTGTCTTTTTCAGAAAGAGATGTTATCTGCAGGTAACAATGTGCCTCTAACATCAGCCCTTTCCCTGGGCGTGTTTAAAAGGTGTCTCGCTCTCATCCTCCCTGTCGCTGAGTCTGAACTTTAGCTTTCTAATTGTCTGTTGTAATGTGACATTTCCACTTCAGTCTGCAGCTTTAGCTCATCCTTCATCACGTGTTTCATCGAATCTGTCGTTTCTTGATTTTTGCTTGTTTCCTCGTGCCGTGGAGGTTGTGTGCATCTTGTCTTCATCGCACTTCTTTTCAGAAGCTGCATGTTGGCTGTTTTCTGTTTATCTGGTTCATGAACAAGACGGGGTCTGATCGGACCTGCTGTTTTCCAAAGCGTAATGTGGTTGGATTCTGCGCGGGTCCCCACCTTTGGCGGATGGGGGAGCCTGAATCCGGCACTGTCTCCTGCTGTGTGTGGCCTTGGGCAGCTCACCGGCCTGTTTGCCCACCCCTAGAAGGGAATGCTGGTGCGCCGTGGATGGTGATCATGAGGGTTACGTGAGCCAGCACGTGTCACATCCTCAGCACAGTGTCCACAGAGGCCTCCTGCGGCCTCTGGTCCAGGTGCCTGAGCGCAGGAAAGCTGCAGGGGCACATTCTGCTTTCTGGGGACCCCCCTCGGTGAAGGCGCCGCTGCCTGGGGCCTCCAGATCTTCCCCCGCTGCTCGGTGACCGAGGCTGGCCTTTAGGGACTGTGTCAGTGTGTCCCTTTGCCTTCCGGCTTCCTGACCTCCGAGCTCGGGAGGTTGAGGCCTCCCACGGGCCGCAGGTTGTCTGGGCGCCTCTGGTTTCAGTAGCCCTCCTCTTCCTGCCCCTCCAGGCCCAGAGAAGGTAACAGCTCCCTCCCCCTAACCGGTTGCCCCCCGAGCTGCACATCATTTGTAGTTTCCTTAACCCTGACCACACCCTTTCGTGCCGGGCCTTCCTCGACCTCCCCGCTGGTGTGCATGAGTGCCTGCTTCCTCCCGGGACCTCGCAGAGGGGCACCATCCCAGGTCCTGCTATTACCCTGTGACCTCTAAGTCTCCCGTCCTTAGGCTTCTGGTCAACCCCTCCTGCCCTGGCTACTCACTGTCTTTACTCATCCCCGCCTGCGACCGGTCGGTCTCTCATTTCAGCCCCACTCCATCCACCTACCCCCAAAGCACCAAAGCTAAACTTGCTGTCCAAACGCAAGCGAAGTTATAGGAGTCTTTGCTTCCAGTGCTCCAGCGGCTCACCGTCAATCCCAGATAACTCCACGCCGGCCTCGTACTGGTCCCTCCACCTCCCCACCCCGCTCACACACACCTTAGCGCTCGGCTGGATCCCCCCCGGTGCCCAGACCCCCTGCTGCTGTAAGGGCCCCCGCCGCTCTGCCCTCCTCACGCAGTGATGCCTGCTCCCCGAAGCCACGTTTCTTCCTGGCCCGCAGCCAGGTTCCAGGCTCTGCCCCTGCCCGCAGCCAGGTTCCAGGGCCTCCTATAACTTGTGATGGCCAAGATTTCTGAACCCCGCTGCCCCCGCCCATCGCCTGGGGAGGCCGTCAGCAACTTGGTGTCTGGGGCTGCAGCCACCTGATTCATGCACCTTCACAATTCATGGCAGGTGGGAGCCCTGTGGATACGAGCGCAGAAGACCCGTGATTGACCGCACCTCCTGCCGGCTCCTCCAGCGAAACGTGGAGAAAGATTCCCACGGGACGCTTCACCTGATGGCTGCACGACCCCCTGCCCCCTGAACCTGATGACCTTCTCTCGTTTGCCAGCATCACTCAGGAGCCGGCATGAACGGATGCGCTGACTACACCCCCAGCCCCAGTGACCCTTCCAAGGAGCCTGTGGAGCCCTGGCCCAGCCAAGCCCCCCTCCAGGAGGACGTGGACATGAGCGATGGAACAAGCGGGAATGAAACCAACGGGAACGGCTCGATGGGGCAGGACTCACGGGGCAGCAACTGTGACGACAGCGGCCGGGAGCTGGGGATGCTGGTGGGGCCACCCGGCACCTGCCAGGGGTGGGTGTGTCTGAGGCCCCCAAGGCGAGGCCGGGCATTTGTTTTCTCAGTGTCTCATTCCGTGCTATTGCGATTGCTTTTGCAGTCTTTAAATCTTGATGACCAAGTTTTTTAAGACTTCTGAAAATCTTATTGACTCAGAATAACTAAAATTTGCTAGGGTCTGTCCTTCCTTATGACGGTGATTTTGGGTGTCAGACCGCCAGTAGCTAGACACGTAGCACGGTGACCAGATCTTGGGAGGCGGAAGAGTCAGGGAACCCCTCGAGCAGCTACTGAACCAACACTCCGTGGTTTATAGAAAACGAACTTCTCCTCTAGTCTTGGGTTTATATCCCCCAGTACTTAGCTTCTCCGGTGTCCAGAGGTTTCTTGTTCTTTTTCTCTTAAGCTCATATTTTTTCCTAATTGACTTACTGTGGTGTGATCCAGCCCGTCATCGCTGGGTGGATGGGGGGAGAAGTGGGTGGACACACTCTTCTGAGTTTGGCCTTTATTTTTTGTTCTTTTAGTCCAGGTGCATTTAGCGTGATGATGGTGAAGTCTGAACACCACCCGTCCACAAGTGGCTGCAGGTAAGACCAATTAGAACTCCCTCAATTTAGAGCCTTTAGAGAGATGGAAAGATTTGTCATGAGATAAGGTTTTGGGGGTGATGCAACTTTTTTCAGGCTTCTGCTAGAATCTGTTAGTCTGAGCAGCTGTCCGCCTTGTGAGCCCAGCCACGCCCTTTCAGACGACCGTTCCCACAGGCCGCTCACAGCCCCTGATGTTGCCCCAGACCTGTAGCTGCTCAGCTCTCACTAAGCAGACCTTGTCTGCATCTTAGACATGTATCTGGAACACTCACTTTTTTTTACGTGTTTGTAACAAACGTGTCCTTAATTTCATATTGACAGACGCTTTTACATCCCCACTGGAGCAAAATCCCGATCTCTGTCCTGGGCATGTGGGGCCTTTGCCATCACCACCCCAGAGGCCCGACCCCATCACTCTCTCGGTACCCTCTGTCTAAACAGGCCCATCTCCCTCAGCAAGTGCCCCCTGCCCCTCCTCCTACCCCTTCCACGTCCTTGAGTTTGAAGATCCTCCTTATAAACCCCCTTTCCTCTCCAAGGCCTTCACACGTCATTTATGTCCTCACCCCAGGACGCCATTGTGCTGCCCTCTGGGGTCTCCGTCGCTGTCTCCCTCTCTGTCTGAGATGGGGGTGGGCAGAGCTCAGCAGTGGGGCCTGCTGGCCGGGCTGTGGGTGGACCAGCAGTGGGGAGGGCACCCTCCAGCATTCACCTGGGTCAGAACACTGGTTCTCCTGGGCAGTTCCTCTCCCCGTGAGAGACACGAGGCGATGTCTGCATACATTCGTGGTTGTCACAGCTGCTGGGGGCTGCTGCATCCTGCATGCCCACCCAGGACCACGTGGACCGCAGTGTCCTCGCGCCCTGGTGGAGAAACTGGACCAGAGGCACGTTTCTTCCGAAAAGGGCACTTAGGGTACTGACGTCTTTCTTTAACTCCGTAGCAGCGAGCAGTCCACCAAAGTGGACACCCACAAAGAGCTGATCAAAACGCTGAAGGAGCTGAAGGTCCACCTCCCTGCGGACAAGAGGGCCAAGGGGAAGGCCAGCACCTTGTTGACCCTCAAGTACGCCCTGAGGAGCGTGAAGCAGGTGAAAGGTACGTCCGCCTCACGTGTTTGTTCCAACGTGTAGAAGTCGGCTTCACGTCTCCCCAAATTAGAGCTTCAGTTGTGTTGATTTTCTAAAATTCAGTCCTGAAGTAGCAGGAGGAAGTTGGGGAAGTCTGATGAAATCTCAGCTGGCTGGAAATCTCAGTTCACTGGAAGTTTTCTGTTGTACTTTTAGAGGAAAAAAAAGCAGGTAGAAAACCAGCTGATAAAAGAAACCCATTTACAACATGAAGCTTTCGTGCCCAGGGCTGGGGTCAGGTCACATTCAGGAACGTCCAGCACCTTCCAGGCTCTGGCTGGAGAGTTGTGACGTGTGTGTACGCTGGCGACGTGAATAGCCCCCAGCATTTAGCTGAGGGCTTGCCCCTCCTTTAAAAAATAATGTGAGGGGGGGCTTCCCTGGTGGCGCAGTGGTTGAGGGTCCGCCTGCCGACGCAGGGGACACGGGTTCGTGCCCCGGTCCGGGAAGATACCACGTGCCACGGAGCGGCTGGGCCCGTGAGCCATGGCCGCTGAGCCTGCGCGTCCGGAGCCTGTGCTCCGCAACGGGAGAGGCCACAACACTGAGAGGCCCGCGTACCGCAAAAAAAAAAAACAAAACAAAATAACGTGAGGGGGAAGAAAAGGAAACAAACAGCAATAAAAAAAGGAGAAGATACAAGGAGGGTATTGCCTGATCTTATCCTTAAAGGACAGTATTTTCAAGCTGCTCCAGATTCAAGACCTTGGGCAGTTCATTTCTCGTTTTTCTAAAAATATGTGAATTTCCATCGTGGTGGTCTTTGCACCAGGAAGGCGGCCAGGCGGGACCAGGCGCCCCCTTTCCATCACAGGCACACAGTGACAGGACCCACGTGATCCAAGTCCTGCTTACCTCTGGGGGTATGTTCGGGTTTTACTGTTGGGTGGAAGAACTCGTAAGAGCTTCGAGAGCCGGTCAGTGGAATCGACTGAGGCTTTTACCTGAGATGTGTGTGCAGAACTCTTCACAGATGCAGTACAGGAATCCACCAACAAACACTGCAGATTCCAAAGGACTCGTGTCATCAAGCCGCTTTACGTTGCAATAAATTCCAGATCCCTGCCGTAACTTCCAATAGCGTGCAGTCTTCCTTCAGTTGCTCCTGTGGCTGGCCCTTCCACTGAGCTGGGTGGAAGGGCCCCTTCCCTGGGTCTCAGGTAAACACAGGTGCCTCTGTCTCCGGGGCAGGTAAGGAACGCACCACCGTGGAGGGAGCACCGGCATCTCCAGTGCACTGTTCTGCCAACAGCCCATCCCCGGAGACCAGGCCCAGGACACCCACGCCAGGGGTCACCTCAGCACGGTTTAGCTGTTGAAGTCGGGCATCCTGGGTTCCACTCGCCTGAGGGCTCCTCTCTGGGTGGAGATAGCTTTGTCACCCTGTACGGGGTGTCCCGGGATGCGCGGTCCTCATCTTCAGTTCTGTTCTGAACAGTTCATTCTGAAAACAGGGTTGTTTCTTACGCCCGGTGTTTCTAAGAGTTGATTCTGTCCAGATGGGAGCGTCTGACCCCCGAGGGGGCAGAGGCAGGGGCTGCCACGGCTGTCCTGCGCGGAAACATTGATGCTGTGTCGCGGTTACAGACCTTTGGGGAAAGTGAGGCTTAGGTAGAACCGTGTGGTCGTGTTACTGAAAAGAATGTGTCTTTATCGTTTTAAAAATTTCTGTAATCAAAGGCCTTCTGATTTTTCAGGGAAAAGAATCCCGGATTTCTGTTTGTCTAGCCTTCACATTTCTCTGTGTTCTGTGCCCACTTCCTCATGAGAAAGGTAGAGCCCCAGCCATGAGTTAGGGCCGCCCTCAGCCCTCCCCTTGGTCTCGCCTACAGCCAATGAGGAGTACTACCAGCTGCTGATGTCCAGTGAGGACCACCCCTGCAGCGCCCATGTACCCTCCTACACGGTGGAGGAAATCGAGAGCATCACCTCCGAGTTCATTGTGAAGAACATGGTAAGTGTCCTAAAGAGCAAAGTCTTCACCCAGGAGACCCAGCTCAGGTGGCCGAGGTCTTCACCCAGGAGGCTCAGCTCAGGTGGCCGAGGTCTTCACCCAGGGGAGCTGGCTGAACCTCCGTTTCATAGCAGCAGGTTTGGGAGTTTCAGGAAATGAGTTCCTTCCTTAAAAGAAAAAGTCAGTCAGGGATTCCAAAGTGGTGGCCGTGCTGCTGACTTGTGCTGTTCTCTGAGGCTGTCCTCTGGCGCTGACTGCACCCCACACCCCGCATGTGTGTGAGTGAGCCCCCCTTGACTGAGGGCGGGGGTGGGGGAAGGGACACACTAGGTGACTGTCAGTTCACTTGCGGGGCGGACGCTTCGTGAGACTCCACAACCTCATGCATTTTTAAGCAACCCATAAAGGTGAGGCCTCCCTGGAGGTCGGGGGAAGGGGCGGGAGTTACCCCCAGTTCTCAATTAATGAGAGGAAACCAGAGAGCAGGTGGGGACCCAGAGGTGCGGAATCGCAGCAGTGATGGCCTGCAGAATGGGACTTCCTGGCCCTTCCTGTCTCTTTCCTCCCGTGCCCTCCCTGCAGCTTAACCCCCAGGGAACCCCACCCCGAGCTCAGAGGGCCAGCCAGTGTAGGGAGCCCGTGGTGGGCCAGGGGGCCTGAGGCCTCCAGCCCCCGAGGCAGCCCTGAGCCCCAGGAGAGAGAGGAAGAGGCCCCCTTCCCCCTCCCGAATCACCCAGGCTGGACGCCAGGGAGCTCCGTGCCCAGAAGACGGAGCAGGTGACAGCTGCAGGGAATCAGCACAGCTGGGGTTCCCTTTGGCGGTGGAGCCCTGATGTGTTTTTTCAGATAATATCCCCCTGGGACCCCAATATATGTAAGAGGGGAGGCAGAGTTATCCTCGTCAGGGCTGAGGAGAGGGGCCCAAGGCTTCCCCAGACCCTTCACGCGTCCTGCTCCCTTCCCGTCTGTCGGCCCCGATTCTCTGCCCTCGGGGAAGGGTGACCTGTCCAGTCCCCTCCAGCCCGGCCTCACCAGAGTCGTGTTCTCCATTCTAGGACACGTTTGCTGCGGCTGTGTCCCTGGTGACCGGGAAAATCCTGTACATCTCTGACCAAGTGGTCTCCATCTTCCACTGCAAGCGGGGCACCTTCCACGACACCAAGTTCGTGGAGTTCCTGGCGCCCCACGACGTGGGCGTGTTCCACAGCCGCACCACGCCGTGCCAGCTGCCGCCCTGGAGTGTCCGCCACCGAGCAGGTGAGGGCCCCGCGGCCGGGCTGCCTTGTCCTTCTCCACAGGCAGCATGGGGAGGGGCCGGGCGGGGCCGCCCCCGACATGGGGCTGCTGCCCACCTCCCCTCCGCTGGAGGCCTGCAGTAGGCCCCCGTGGAGGGGCCTGAGGCTGCCCTGTCTGTCCAGGTGCAAGGTTAAAGGTGGTTTGCTCAGAATACATTTAGAGAGAAAAAAAAGTCTTTTCATAAATTTCAGAAAGGGAAAACTGCTTCAGAAGATTTTAAGACACGTCAGGCATTTTAGAAAGGAAGTTGATCGGAGCTGGAGTCTGGACATGAGGCTGCAGGGTTGGGGGAAGGACGGAGGTACATCTGGAAGGCTCCCTGCAGGTGGTGCAACGATGTCAGCATAGCGGGGGGCTCTTCACCTCCGCCAGAGGCCGCACCATCCTCCCGGGCTCAGACCCCGGCCTTCCAGGCGCTTCAGGCTCCAGTCTGCGCCCAGGTGGCTGCTTCCTCGGACCTCGGGTCCCCCACCCGCCCCCACGTTCCTGGCCACAGGGCTCTCACGGTCAAGTGTCGTGTGTCCTTGTCCTCCTGCAACATGGTTGGGGAGACATTGCGTCTGGAAGGCATGGAAGCTCTCTCGTGACCAGCACGGGCCTTCACATGAGTGGGTGCAGGAGGGGACCAGTTGACCAGACAAGTCTCAGCAGAAACACGGCACGGGGTCCTGGCAGAAGGTACTGGAGAGGAGGGGGTCCCCACCAGCTCAGGCCTTTCAGTGACCGGGTGGCCGACAGTGTAAGTCCTGCAGTGTCTGTCCACCTGCACCTTGACTGTCATTAGCCCCTCGTTGGGCTCTGATTGCTCAGAGCTGAGACGGACCCAAAGAGGAGAAGCCAAGAGAGACGAGCAGGAAACGGACGGGGTCGGGAGTCCCCCCAGAACAGCTGGGCCTCAGTCGGGATCTTAACCAAGAGCCAGCCCTGACCGCACCACCCAAAGCTGACTCCCATCTCGTCCTTGGCTCCTGGGTCAGCATCTCTGCTCACGTCGAAACGCTCCTCAGCCCACTGTCACCACCTCCTGGATCTTGGGTCCCTCCGCGCCATGGTGCTCCCCGGCAGCCGGCAGCGGGGCCGTCACTGTCACAGCCACCTTTCAGCAGCTGTTCCTCCCTGACAACAGACAACCCGGGGCTAGAAGCGCAGTAAGCTTTAGGGTTGACTCATTAAAGGAGGAGACACTCGCTTTGCATTTCAGAGGTAGAGCTGTCTGCTTTCTCCCAAAGTCCCAGCCCAAGGGCTGTGTGGTCAGATCACCAAAGTTCGTGGTGCACGTTACTAGGACCTGTCAATGCTGGGTCACTGCATGGAGGGAGGGAGGCAGCTCTGCGTGTGGATTCACAGCACCAACAGGCCGGCGCCATCTCCCCAGGATGCTTGCCATTGAATTTTTGTCTGAATAGAAAAGGACCAGGTGACTTCTTGAAGGCCTTTCCAGGCCGGAAATTTTATATCATTTTCCCCAACCAGCAATCATCTACTTTTCCTCATTTCTTTTGAGTAGAGGAAGCTTTACCTGAAAGACCAGCATCTTAAGATTTCTTTTTCTGAAATGCGTTCATTGTGGAAACACCATTCCGTCATCTCTGATGAGGTCACCCAGTCGAACTCATGTTTTTACTAGACATTTTAAATTTTAAAGTAAGTTAATATTTAGGAAAAGGATCGATGTAAGCTGTGAAATGCCCTGAGTTGCTTCTATTAGAATTAAATATCCCCCAAAATATGTAGGTTGAAATGTCCAGGGCTTTATATGCAAACATTCTGCACGTCAGTCAGTACATCTTGCACAGTTAAATTGGTCGTTAGTTAGTGTGTTTGTAGCAGCGCTTCTAGCACGGCATAATTTGGTGAGTGCACGCTCGTGAAATAGATTTCTCCTTAGAACTGTGGTACAAGGTCTCTAACCTAAGGGCTCTGCTCAGCGCCAGGTAAATGTGCATCACACCTTGACTCTCGATCCTCCTGCTTCTGCCTGGTCTGTGGGAAGTAAAAGCACTGTCCCTGGTCAGTGGTGTAACTGGGTGAGTGACTGGGGCCTTCTCTTTTAGACTCTTTTACTCAAGAATGCGTGGAGGAGAAGTCTTTCTTTTGCCGCGTCAGGTAAGCCCAGGTTTTCCTGAATTTCACTGCCCAGACGTTTCATCGTGAGGGCCTCTCGTAAAGGCGGAGGAGGTGCAGGGGTGCCCTCCGCATGCCGCCAGCCGAGGCCACAAGCCTGCCCAGGCCCCGTTCTCTGGGGCTACGGTGTTGCAGGAGTATCCCTGCCACAGAGCATGAGTGTTCCTGAAAAGTCCGCGTGAAAACATGTTTCCATAAGCGGAGTTATTTGTTTTGTTTGGGGAGGGGGGGCACCACTCGGCTTGTGGGATCTTAAGTTCCCTGACTCGGGATTGAATCCAGTCTCCGGCAGTGAAAGCGCCGAGACCTAGCCACTGGACCGCCAGGGAATTCCCGAGCCGTGTTTTAAATGTGCACAAGATATTAAGACAGCCTGGTCAACGATGGAGCGGTTTGCCTGCTCCTTGGGGGGAGTGTCGGCCTGGGGAGCCCGGACTTGCTGTCCGTGACCCAGGAAACTGGCCGGCAGCCCCCACCTGGGAAGGCATGAACCCCATGGTCTGCGAGGACCCCGGAAGCATATGTGGCCTTTGGTTCGAGTGTACCTTTTTTCAGGGAGAGCCCCATAGCTTTCCCAACAGGTTTTTGGCCCCAAATCGAGTGACCAGTTGAGCATCCAGCTGCGGTATCAGGAGTGACCCTGGCCAGACACTGGCACCCTCAGAAGCTGGGGCTGGGACCCCACTGTTGGAGCAGCATCCTCTCCCCAATTAAAATGCAAACTGCTCCAGAGAAGGACCCCTGATGCTCCCATGGCCCAGGCCGGTGACTCTCCAATTGACCCCTCACTGTCACCGGACGTCTGAGGGTGAGGACAGAGGAGCAGGGTTGGGGGTTCCAGACCCTCGGGCGGGACAGAGGCACAGACCACAGACCGAGGGAGCGCATCCGGCTTGGCCTGGGTCCCCAAGTGAGGGGCCTGGCTCTGCTCTGCAGGCGTCCGTGCAGTAAATAAAAGGATTGCTGAGACATGACAGCTGTCGCTGGGGAGAGGCAACCAGCAATAAAGGATGACTCCTTCGGTCGTAATCCCAAACCTCTCATCGTGCCCTCCTCTGCAGTGTCGGCAAAAACCACGAGAGCGAAATCCGCTACCACCCGTTCCGCATGACACCCTACCTGGCCCAGGTGCGCGACCGGCAGGGCACCGAGAGCCAGCTGTGCTGCGTGCTGCTGGCAGAAAGGGTGCACTCGGGCTACGAAGGTAACAGCTGGCCCAGGCCGCTCCCTCACGTCCTCCCGTGGTTCAGATACATGAGTGTGAGGTGGGCTCCCGGCCCCTGCCCCTCCCCAGCCTCGGGCAGAGCCTCCATCTCCCTCAAGACTTGGCACCCACCTTTGTCACCTGGCCCTCCCTGTAGTCCCATCCACACCACCTCCCCTTGTCAGCTAAAGGCTCCGGGCCCTGGCATCTCTCACCTGGGTCCAGCCCGTCGCTGAGGGCCTCTGAGGTGCGGAACCCCGAAGCAGCCACCGCCTAAGAAGTAAGTGCTGGGCCTTCCTCCCTGCTCACCTTGGTCCGTCCCACCTCCTGCGGGATGTCCCGCCCTCCGGTACGGCTTCTGCGGACCAGCTGTGGAGCCTCCAGAGCCCAGTGTTCCCCTGACCCCCAGTCTCTGTCCTGCCGTTTCCTCCCCTAGGGCTCCTCCCCTGCACCTCTGCCTGTAGAAACCCAGTCGTCACAGCAGGCTTACCTCACCAGGTGTCCTTTTCTGGACCTGCTGGCTCCTCAGGCCACCCCCTCCCAAAGGACCCAAGGCGCTTTGCCACGCTGCTTGTATCCTCCCAGCAGCCCCTTCTCATAGGCTTTCTCGTGGCACGGCCTCGCGCTGGCCACAAGACCTGGCCAGGAACCTAGGTCCTCGCCATGGCAACTCAGCAAGTCACGAGATTTCAAAATTCTCTGGAAGCAGGGCCATCTGAGAGTCCTGAACCACAAGGGTCCAGTTTAGTCCAGGTTTAATTGTATTTATAATTGTCTCTCAGTGGTTAATGATGTCTTTTTTAAAAAGGCATTTCTCAAAAGTGGTAGAAATGTTTTAGGTATGTGAGTTCCTTTCAGATGTTTGCTGGATTCCCACATATAGAACATTCTCTTCTAAATATTCAGTAAATGTTTAGAGGGGTTACTCAGATCTCAGCACGTTATTCCCCAAAATGATCAGAGTCTCCTTCAAGAATGAAAAGTGTTGGAATTTTGAATGTTTTGCCCACGAATCTGGTAGTTGAGGAGAATTCTGCATATGTGACTTCCTTTATGAAAATTACTCTTATCACCTCTGCCCACCTTAGAAACTGTGAGGTCCCAGTACAGTGACGTTTGCTGAGAATTTTGAATCCAAATACTTTACCCCTTTAAAAAATAGAATTTGTTCAGTTCACTCTCGTTGGATCTTAAACATCATGAAGACGGCCTTGCAGCAGGATTTTGCTGAAAGAAGCCTAAATCTCACCACGTGGTTCTGCTAACACGGCAATTCCTAGCTTTCTAGACTAAAACTGGTCCACTAAGAAGTTGAGAAGCCTGGCTGGTGGTCACCAAGCGTAGGGTCTGTTCTTCACCCTTCAGGACGTGCTCTGTTATTCGGAGTCCGCTGTTAATTTTTTCTCTAGCTCCCTATCATTCTGAATCTATCAACACATGGTGTTTTCCAGTAGTTGTAGTATGACTACATAAATTACGTATGGCTTAGAATCAGAAATCCGTGCAAAATTCTTTTCTTTCAGCCCCTAGAATCCCTCCTGAAAAGAGAATTTTTACGACCACACATTCGCCAAAGTGTTTGTTCCAGGACGTGGACGAAAGGTAAGCGATGCAGCGCCGTCCCCCTGCCAGCGCTCGCCTCTCCCGCAGTCCTGGCCTTGAAGTCGGTATCGCCTCCTTTATGTCAGCCGGTCGCCCCCTCTCCCCAGATATTTTGTGTTTCAGCATTATCGTGGCGGTTACTTAATAACTAAATAAAGCTCAATCAATTTTCATGTTTTTGACGCTGAAGCTGTTTAGCTAAAGCTAAGGCTGCATGTTATGTGTAATCACCAACTGAAACATTTAATTATACATAGACAATGAGATAATTATGGAATTACACTGAAAACCTCCTAAGGTATGGACGCTGTGTAGATGGGGCATTCTAGGGAGCTGGTCATCATTCTAACTGAGCCTGTCTTTATTACCTTGTTTAATAAACCCATTTCAGAAACTGGGCACATGAGTAAAGGCTGGTACAACCAGGGACCGTGTGCCTGGGGCAGTGTCAGGACACCCTTGGCAGGATCCCAGCACACGTGCATCTTCCAGCCTGCGTGCCACAGGCTGCTACAGGGAGGGGGCCACCTCGTACTTCCACCCAGAGCCCACTCGGACTCCCCTCCTGCGTCGCCCACCCAGGGTGCTGTAGCTGGTGCCCATGGCCCCGCTGGAGTCGGGAGCACTGACCATTCTGAGAGGGCTCTGGGTTCTCTGGCATCGGGTCAGGGGCCCTGTGTGACTCCCCTGGCTCCTGGGCAGACGCATGAAGACGCAGAGAATGCCATGGCTGCCGGCAGTGATCAGGGAGAAGTCTCCTGAGAAGACACATGGGAAACACGCTGGGCTTCATGCAGTGGCATCCGTGGAGGGTCGGGACCTCCTCGCTGCCTGCACCTGGTCTGGGACACGAGGTGCCCCCTCAGATGCAGGCCATGGGGCCTGCTGGACAAGTTCTGCTCTTGGGCATCCAGGGCCCATCGGCCTCCACCAGCCCCTGACTGCTCAGGTGTGCCCTGCCGGCCACCTGCGGCAGAACCTCCGGAGGGACAGCGTCAGGTGCAGGTTCCCAGGCCCCGCCCAGCCCTGCCCAACAAGATCTTGGAGGTGGGGGAGCGGGAGCTGCATTTGTGTAGCAATCCCAGGATAATTTTTATTCCTCCAAAAGACTAAGAACTGTCTGCAGCTGCCCCAGGTGCCCACTCGTTTGTGTGCAGGAGGGCTGGTGAGCAGGTCGTTACAGGCCAGCAGCCTGCAGAGCCTTCCTCAGCAAAGCCCAGTGGGCAGCCCAGCCCATGAGCCCAGGCTGGCCAGGGCTCCCCCCTCTCCTCCGGCCGGGCCTTGGCCAGGGACATTTTGTACATCCTGTGCAAAGGAAGACACGAGGCCCAGAGAGCGCGCCTCAGACGAGGAAGAGGGAATCCAAGAACCGCGCCGGGCCCGTGAGGAAGCTCCACTCCACACAGGACAGGCAGCCTTCACTCTAACGATGCAGGAGGACGTCCTCCACCAGAACAGAAGGGTTTGGGAAAACAGCTGTTGGGATGAAAGAAGACGGGCCTGAGAAGGGGAAGGCCGAGCTGCAGCTCAGAAGCGGGGACGGCAACTGAGCGGGGATGGCAGAGGGTGCTGGACACACAGAGGGGACAGGACACGACAGAGGGAAGGGGGACTACAGAAGTTCAGTGCAAGACATCGCCCAGAAAGCGAAACAGCTCCCAGGGAAGACCTGACGGGCACAGAGCGCAGGTCCCCAGCCAGTGGTGGCCACTCCTGGGGAGCCGCGGTCAATTGGACCGGACACAGCGACCACACTTAGAGCTGGAGCAGAACACCTTGAGCTGGAAAAGACGCACGCGGGCGGGGTTTTCCTGGTCCCGGCAAACCTGTTAAAAAAAAAAGTCCATGTCAGGCCACATCTAGCCAAACTCACGAACGACACAAAACAAGAAAAAGGTCTTAGGAGAAGAAAACAACGTTGTCATGATTGATTCAGGAAATAGACGCAGAGCTAGAGCACTGGGCCTGTAACGGGCAGGGACTTGTGGGGCCTTATTTCCTATCGCAGACCCTCGGCGATGCTGCCGTCGTCTGTTTGCTAATTAGCTAGAAGACTGACTGTTTCTTTGTTAGCATGAGACCCACATTTTGGTCTTTGGGGAATTTGGAGTCAGACTCGTTCCTGGAGATGGTCGGCTGCCCCGTTTGGAGGCTGTGTTCTGGCTCGTGTCCTGAAGCGCAGCCATGACCCTGTGTGCGCTTGCTTTGCAGGGCGGTCCCCCTCCTGGGCCACCTGCCCCAGGACCTGATCGAGACCCCTGTGCTCGGGCAGCTGCACCCCAGCGACAGGCCCTTGATGCTTGCCATCCACAAAAAGAGTAGGTCCCCTTCTCACTGTCCTTCGTGGGGGCACTCTGGGAGCGTCTTCCCGAGGTCAGCACCCACCGGGAGGGGTCCAGTGGGCTGCGGGCAAGGGGTGCCCCGCCCCCTGCCTGAGTCCTGGTGCTGTCGGTTGGTTGAGAGTCGCCCTTGGCCCGAGTCCTCGGCCTCTCATCTTTTACCATTGGCTTCGCCAGCAGGCGGGAGGAGAGACAGGGTCAGCTGCGGTGGGGGGTTGGGGGGTGGTCTGCCCAGGCCAGGGGCTGGACGACACATGTCCCCAGCAAGCCCAGGCCTCACCGACACAGGTGACACTGAGCGTCCCGCTGGCAGCAGACCTGTGAGGCTCACGGGGAAGTGTGTCCTAAAACGTGTAAGGACACTGCTGCAAACAGTCCCCGGTCGCAATTTAAAGCAAGACGGGGGATTGAAAGTGGTGGCTTTGAAGAGGTATTGGCACCTCCTAAGTTTTCAGATGATTCCAGAATCAGGTGCATCTCCACGTGTCTTGTCTTGTACCGCGAACACCGGTTGAATCTCTTCGCTCCCTGAACTCCGTTTTCGCTCTCCTAGTCGTGCAGTCCGGCGGGCAGCCTTTCGACTGTTCCCCCATCCGGTTCCGTGCCCGGAACGGGGAGTACGTCACGCTGGACACCAGCTGGTCCAGCTTCGTCAACCCGTGCAGCAGGCAGATCTCCTTCGTCATCGGGAGACACAGAGTCAGGGTGTGAGTGTCCCCAGTGCCCCCGGGGGCTGGAGACCAGGACCCCGCTCACCTCCCACCACATGCTTGTGCCGACCTGCCCCCTGCCCCCTGGGGGGCCCCAGCCTCGTCCAGGCAGAGCAGTCGGGGAGGGGGGAGGCAGGTGGCGGGCCGGGGGTCTGCAGAGAGGAGGGCGGGGCCCCGACTCACAGAGACAAACGAAAACCACGCAGGGGGCCTTTGAATGAGGACGTGTTCTCGGCTCAGCCGCACGTGGAGGAGAAGGCCCTGCAGCGCGGCACCCAGGAGCTCACGGAGCAGATCCACCGGCTGCTGCTACAGGTGGGTGGGCTGCCTGCACGCCCTCCCTCCTGCCCCCGCAGGCAGCCCAGAGCTGCCCTGCGGCCTGGGGGCCCCCCCACCCCCCGTTCTCAGGCCCTTCTCCTCCTTCCAGCTCTGCCCTGCGCCCTGCTGCGCATGGTGGTGGTCTCTGTCCCACCCGCGTGGGCCTTGCCCGCGTGGGGGCTGCCCCCGCCTCGCACATTCAGGGCATCTGTGTCTGAACCACAGCTCTGGGCAAGTGGCTGAAGGGCGCACCCCAGCCCAGTCCCCACGTCCCAGGCGCCAGCCCACACGTGACCCCCGTGGGTGGAAGGGGGCGGGGGCATCCCTGCAACACGGGACGTCGCGCTGGCCCCAGGGGGAACTGAGGACGCCCCTCCCTGTCCCTGGGGACACAGCACTCAAGACAGATTCCTGCAAGCACGTTGGCCCCACGAGGAGTGGCCTCTTGCCTCTCGGTTCCGGGGGCTGTGGGAACTGTCAGGCACCTTGTTTTGTTTCCAGGCCCCGTGGCCGCGGACTCCCTGTTGGTGGAGTCTCCTGGGGATTGGGATCCAGGACCAGCCCCGCGGGTGGAGCCTGGGAGCCCACTGCAGCCTGACCCTGGGTCCAAGCCCGGCCCCACCTGGTCCTCGCCGAGGGCCCCCGGGCAGGTCGCGGCGCCTCTGAGAGAAGGCGGGCGTGCCCCGGCCCGTCCAGAGTCCTTCTGTTGCTGTCTCCCCAGCCTGTCCCACACAGCAGCTCCAGCGGCTACGGGAGCCTGGGCAGCAGCGGGTCCCACGAACACCTCCTGAGCCAGACCTCCTCCAGCGAATGCACCGGCCAGGAGGACCCCTGCCGGAGGAGAGCCGTACGTGCCCCTCTGTCCCCTCTGTCCCTCTCTGTCTGTCATCTGTGACCCAAATGTCTGAGCACTTTAGAAACAGCCCTCGCCGGGGCCGAGCCTTTCCGACCTCACCTGCTCCTGGCTGCTCTGGACTTGGCTCACCTGGGACTCGTTGTGTAACCTCGAAAGGGTGGAGGCAGCCACAGACTGGCTAGAGGTTCAGGTGAAAATTATTTAACAGGCCAATCAAGCAAAAGTGAGGAGTTAACTGTAGGGTTAGGGTTAGAAAGAAGAAAGTGTAACCTGCCGTTCCCTTTACTATTTATTCTTCCGAATCGTAAAATCTGCTGTATCTAGTTCTGCCTCTCAGGTCTCCTTCAGAACTTGCTGCTGTTGCTGGGATTAATCCTGCTTTTCTCTTTCCAGGGTGGGGCAAAGGCTGCGGGGGTCTCCCAGGGTGAATGATGTGTTTTTCTTCCAGGAGATTTGTAAAAATGGTAAGAAGGTCAAAAGCAAAAGCCCTTGTCCGGATGAATCTGGAGAACAAAAGAACGAGTCTGCTGCAGGTAACAAATGATCCAGCATCTCCTTAGTGAGACATCAGCGTGGTGAGGCGAGGAGACGGAAAGCTGTACTGCCGGCAGTTACGGTTAAAATTGTTATTCCCGCCAAGTCATGTTTGAAAAGACCGACCCTCCCCAAGGCAGGGAGCGTCGACTGGCCATAAGGCGCCTGTGATCTTATTGGCCCTGAAAGTTTCAGGAGTTCAAGTGAAGAACTGACCTTTCCCACTGCTGAGTCCCTGACCCTGGGGACAGGCCGGACCGAGTGCCGCAGAGAGAGCGCCCCCCAGGCCCCCTGCGGATGGCTTAGCAGTGCTACATGAATAGCGGGTCTCTGCGTCCGTGAAGCGTATTCTGAGGCCCCAGCCTTATCTTTAGGTAGAATTAACGTGCTTTGTCAGTATAGAGTGTACTCCGGGGAAAACAAGGATTAACTGAAAAAACAACGTTGTCGTTCCTCCAGAAATGCAGAGCAGTTCCCCGGCTCAGATGAAAGCTGTTGCAGCCGCGGAAAAGGACCGCTCCAGGGCCAGCCTGCCCAAGGCCGGCCTTCCTGAGGAGCTGGCCTTCAAGAGCCCGCTCGCGGGCTCCTACCAGCAGATCAGCTGCCTGGACAGTGTCATCAGGTGCGGCCCTCTGGCCTCCCTCCCCACCCAGCTGCTCATGCTGTGGGGTTCTCTGTTACATGAAGCCCTTTATCACCCGCCCACAGGTACCTGGAGAGCTGCAGCAAGGCCACCACCCTGAAGAGGAAGTGTGAGTTCCCGGCACACCTCCCCACGCAGAAGGCCAGCGACAAGCGCAAGGCCACCGCCGGCCCCGGGCCACGTGCCGCAGGTACCTGGTTCGTTTGAGCTGTTAACTGCGGGATAACTTAGACCCTCTCTGGTGGGATCAGCCGTCATTTGAGGTCCTGGAGCCCCTTTATCCAGGTGGATTCTGAGCGGCTTCAGGGACACGGTATTAGGGTATAGGCTATTTTTTACATGACCAGAGTAGCTCAGAACTTCTTATGAGCTGGAGATAAAGGTGGTCCTGGACTTTGAGGGCAGGATCCTGCGGGGCTCCTGGAGGCCGGGGCCTCTCGGGCTGTCATTCTTGGGCGTCTCAGAGGAGGCCTGGCCTCTGAGGGTCAGTGACCCCACGAGTCAGATGAGACCTCAGGCCCTTCAAACATGAGGGCGTTGCTGGCGGCCGCCACCGGGATCAGAAGTAGGGTCTCCCACTGTAGACGGAAGCCCAGGCGACCGGACAGCCGTGCCCTGGTGGAGTCTGGCCCAGCCCGCAGGGAGGGAGCACCACCTGCCTGCCTGCACTCAGCAGACGGGCTCCTGACTGCTGGGCGGCCCTCCCCGCGGGCCCACGGCAGAGGCCCTGACCCAGGGCTCCGCGGTCACCTGCTGCCTGCCGCCTCCCTCCTCCCAAAGGACTCAGGAGGTCAGGGCGGCGGCATTCCCATTTCAGAATCTCCTCCTCTCCGCCATCCCCCGTGAATAAACACCCGAGGACACAGTGTCACCTGCCAGGACGTGTGCAGACTTGCAGCTGCCCCCCGCCCCTGCCCCCAGTACTGGGGCACCACCTAGGCCTCCACGCAGCTTATCCCGACAGTTCGTTTTTATCGCATTTTTGTGTCTTGCTTCCATTTTCCCTTATAAAGAGACCGCATCACCCTTCAAGGTGGACAGCCCCACGGACGTCAGCACGCACTTGACCTCGCTGACGCTGCCCAGCAAGGCACAGAGCGTGGTGTCGCTCACCAGCCAGTGCAGCTACAGCAGCACCATCGTTCACGTGGGCGACAAGAAGCCACAGCCTGAGCTCGGTACGCTTGCTGCTCCTTGGGTGATGCCAGGAGAAATCGGACTTGAACGATAGAGATGAGAAGTTTTGACTGCCGTCCTCAGATTCTCTTTAAGTTTATCCAAGTGTGGAGGTAGCTACACAGCCCAGTAACAGGGGTGCAGGAAATCCGTGCAATGCCCGGCGGGGGCGGCCACACCTGTCCTGCCCCCGCTGCGCTCTGGCTCCACCTGTGACAGGTGTCTGCTCAGGTGTCGATACGGAGGGGCCTCCCAGGACTCCCCTTTCGTTGGTGCCGAGAGAAGCCTGGGGACGAGCCCCCGCCCAGCATCCTGCTTCCTTGGATGGGATTACAAGCCTTGCCCTCCCCATGTGAGGACAGGGGCCAGTGCGGGTCGTAATAGCAGGACAACCACGGGCGTCACGCTGAGCTGTTCTTCAGATACCACGAGCAAAACGAATCCTGAATTCATTCTTTGCTTGGAAGGGGGGCGTGATGAGGGCAGAAGTACACATCAGAGAGTCAATGTCCAACCCCTTCCAGGACGGTCTGTGGTCCCACCCGCCCCATCCTGTCTGCACCCGCAGTTCCACTGGCCACACTGTCAAGCCCGTGATCCTGAGCCAGGATGAGGCCGTGCGCCAGCCTTAGCCTCTTGCTCTGAAAGCACAAGACAGCCTGGAGTGTCTTCAGCGTCAGAGGCTGAAAACCCCCCGAGGTGCCCCAATTTACAGGACTGATCCCGGAGCCCCTGGGTAATGGGGCTTCCCACCCCTTTTGTCATTAACTTTCTCAGAAAGCTAGACAAATACATCATGTTGTGGGCATGCTGTGGGCGTCGTGAAGGAACCTTATCCCCATGCTGTGGGCGTCGTGAAGGAACCTTATCCCCATGCTGTGGGCGTCGTGAAGGAATCTCCCGTGCGAGTGATTTCTCTTCTTCGTAGGTGCAGTGTGCGTTTTTTCAGCCGTTTTAAGATAGAAGGGCCCTTGCGGATGAGAGCTGTGCGTCTTCTGTTACAGAGACGGTGGGAGATGCTGCCAGTGGGCCCGAGTCTCTGGATTGCCTGGCGGGCTCCGTGCTGCCCTGCGGCCTCGGCCAGGAGCAGGGGCCCTTCCGGAAGCTGGGCCTCACCAAGGAAGTGCTGGCCGCCCACACCCAGAGGGAGGAGCAGAGTTTCCTGCTAAAGTTCAGAGAAGTAAGAAAGCTCAGTGTCTTCCAGCCTCGCTGCCATTACTACTCACAAGACAGATGCAAGGAGCAGTCGAGTGAAAGAGGTAAGTGGTAATGCCTGAGCTAAAAGTGGATTTATTTTTTAACTTTATTCTTAATGCTACTGAGTCTAGCGCTGCTTTCAGAAGGCGAAACGTCCCCAGTTTGGGACACGTGGGTTTGTAAGAAGCTGTTGGAACTTGACCAGTGATGTTCTCAAGGATGTCACTTTGTGTTCCCAAGGGAGCAGTGCTGTAAATAGTGGTGACAGTCCCAGCCCAGCCCCCTGTGGAATGCAGGGCGGGCAGTTGCAGTGCTGCCATGCCAGACATTTCTCGCCTGGGTGACTTTGAGAGGCAAGAGACCCTACCCCACCTTCCCACCCAGACAGGACCCTCAGAGGACCAGCTGGGCTAATGCACCGCCCAGAGAAGGAGCATGGCACTGACGGGGCGTTTGGTGTCAAGCCCCTGAGGGAGGAGGTTAGCCCCAGACGACACCGTAGGAGGGAATGGCACCCTTCTCCCCAGAGCACGTACGCTCCTGGCGGATTGGCTTCAGGACCAGGCTGCTGACTCCAAGCCCGACAGAGCCCAGGGGTGCGTGAAGCTGCCCTTTAGGCTGAGAGCCATCAGGTGGTCAACGGGCAAGGGATGAAGTGGAACAGACGAGCTTCCCTGCCCCTTTTCTGGTCCAGGAGCCTGGCTCCCAACCCCCAGCCACCTTCCCAGGCCCCACTGACAAGGCCAAGCTGATCAGAGATGCCGCCTCTTCCCTGGGCTCCCAGGCCGTGACACAGGGATCAGAGCTGAGAGCTAGTGAGCCCAGGGGACACACACCATGAGGACCCAACTCCCCCTGGTCTCTGGACAGACACACCGAAACAGATGTCCCAGAAGTGAGAGGCTGACACACTCCTTAAGGAGTTTATCCCCAGACCCAGGGTTACTGCCAGCACATCGGGAACCTCTGTGGAAATCAGGAAACGGTGCCCACACCACCGTAGAGTTCCAGCCCCCTCTTGCCCCCTTGGCCACGCATTTTGTTCAGTGCACAGATGGCACAGCTGTCCACAGCAGCCCCGCCCAGACCCTGGTGTGGCATCCCAGGAGCCCAGTGCTGTAGCTCCGGGTCCCAGTAGGGGGCAGATTTCCTGTAGGAAGAACACCAGGCAGAGAGGCTGAATGGCAAAACCTCCACCCGCTTAGCAGTCTGCTTTGGTCTGGCCCATTTGCCTTTAGCGTGTGGCACAGCGGGCAGGGGATGTCCTCGCACACCTGCTGCAGGAGCCCGGAGTTACCCTCTGTGACAGGAGAGGAGAAGCTGAGGTTCCTGGGACCCATTCCATTGCCCACCCCACCCTCCCCCACCACCCCCGGCTCGGCATGACCCCCGAGCCCACAGTACTCCCAGCGCTGGCCGGTGCCCAGGGGAGGTGGGGCGGGGGGGACATGCCCAGGGTCCCTTATGTCACTGGGTGGAGCCTCTCCAGCCTCCTGAGAAAGGCCCTCTCAGCAGCACTCATCGTCAGAGAGGAAGACCTCGGTTCCAAGGGCGTGCGTTCCTTCGGCCCTTTGCCTTCACTGGGCTGGAATCACAAGCTTTCTAAGCAGGAAACATCTCTTTTTAGGAACAGCAGCGATGAAGCTCGTAACACTGACAGATAAGGTTAGATGAGACCAGCGGTTCTGCCTCTAAGGTGTCACAAACCGCCCTTGGGGAATAGCATCGACTTCCAGCTTTCTTACTGTTCTGGACAAATAAAACCTTCTTGATGCCGCTTATCACTATTACTTCATGAAAGAAACGGCATTTTAATATGAGAAGAAAGCAAGGAATGTGATCTCGCAACAAAGGGTGGTCCTTTAAATGGATTGAATCTAGTTTTATGAAAACCTAACGTGTTGCCCTGATTTTTCTCACTTTCCTGAGGATCCGGGAAGACCGGGTGGTGGCCCCGTGATCCCCAGGCTGGCGATGGGGAGGGTGGGACTGACTGTTGAACTGGAAGGTGCCTTCAAGTTTCTGAGGTCCTACAAATCTCTGAAAATTGATGTAACAGGAAACATAACATAATTTTTACATTTTAACTCTTGTTTTCCCATTATTTTAGCTGCTCCCGGACTAAGAAATACCTCTGGAATAGATTCATCTTGGAAAAAAACGGGGAAGAACAGAAAACTTAAGTCCAAACGGGTCAAGCCTCGAGACTCCTTGGGGAGCCCTGGGTCTGGGGGCCCCCCGCTCCAGCGGCTGCCGCTGGTGGGCCTGAATGCCACCGCCTGGTCACCGTCGGACACATCCCAGTCCAGCTGCCCCGCGATGCCCTTCCCCACCCCGGTGCCCGCTTACTCCCTGCCCATGTTTCCAGCCCCAGGGATAGTGCCAGCTCCAGGGACCGTGGCAGCGGCACCCGGAACTCCCCACGCCGGCCTCGCGCTGCCCGTGGACACCCAGCACGAGTTCGCGGTCCAGCCGCCACCGTCTGCCGGCCCCTTGCCCCCGGTCGTGGCCTTGGTCTTACCCAGCTGCCCCTTCTCTCCGGTGACCCCGAGCCTGCCCCCAGCTTTCTTCCCCGGCCAGCCGAACTTGCCGTCCGAGGTGATTCCTGCCTCGCAGCCCGAGTTCCCTGGTCGGACCTCATCCCCAAAACACCCGCACACGTGTGCCCTGGCAGAGCGCGGGCTGTCCGTGTCGCACGTGGCCGCCCAGGCCGCCCTGCCCTCAGCCGCGGGGTCCGCAGGCAGGACCTCACCGCCGCTCTTCCACTCCCGCGGGAGCTCGCCCCTGCAGCTCAGCCTGTTGCAGCTGGAGGAGGCCCCCGAGGGCGGCTCAGCGGCCACAGGGCCCACGGGGCCCACAGAGACCGTGCGAGCCGGGCCCGACTGCCAGCCTGGCTCATCCTGGGACCGGCGGCCCGAGGCACCGCCAACCGTAAGGATCTCCTGATGCCCTTTGTCTAACGAAGGCAGGTGGCGAACGCAGCCGCCTCGGGCGGGTCACGAACATCCTGACCTCAGGTGGTCCCCGCACTGAGGTTACTACCAGACCATTTCAATTCCGACATAAACACGTGTGCTAGGAAATAACATTTTCCGGGTAAAAGACCCTATCAGAGTAGACCAGTTTTTATTGTCGTGGGATCTGAAGGGGAAAAGGGAGTTTTGTTGTCTGATGGCAGATGCAGGCTCCAAATAGCCACAGGTGATTTCGTGACTCATCGTCATGGGCCTCCAGGTTTTCAGTGAATGCTTCCAGGATAGAGCGCAGTCAGGTGAAAGGTCAGAACGGAGGCGCCTTGGAGGGCAGCTGGCAGCAGAGGGGCTCACGGTGAAGGGGCAGGGCCAGGAGGGAGCTGGAAGCCAGTGCCATGGGTGTGTATCCTCCCACGTCTTGAGGGACGTTGGCGTGCACTCGTACTCGGTTAATGAAACTGTAGTTTGATCTCCAGTTAATGCTTCTGTGTCCTGAGAGCTTCGGTGTGTGGTCGCACCCGCTGAGGCAGTGTGATCCGTGGGCCCTCCAAGGAAGGAGCTGCGCGGGGCTCCCCTGCCAGTGCTCCTGGGAGAGCAAGTGGGAACGGGGTGGCTGTCCCAGCACGGCTGCTGCCCTCCTGACTCCCGGGCCTACAGTCTGGGTTCCAAGGATTGGAGGGTGGGGGCGCTCCCAGGCCAAGCCCCCCTCATGTCCAAGCCCGCCCCCACTCTGCGGGTGCGGGAGCCGGGCAGCCAGAGCCCCTGCCTCTGCGAGGAGCAGCTTTGGGGTGCTGCAGGAGACACTTGCCCGCCTTGGCGGAGGAACAAGCCTGAGGCTTCCCCCGCAGGGATCCGAGAGCTGCCGTCTTTAGTGGGACTCCCCCCAAACTAAATTTAATTAGATGGCATCCATCCCACTACCAAGAGTCCCGCTGTGGTCCCAGTAACCACGGGCTCTGTGCATGTGGCACGTGGAGGAAGGGCCAGCGGTCCAAGGAGGGTGTACCCGCTCTGTCCCTGAGAGTCTGGTGCAGACCGGACACCTGACTTGGTGTCTCCGCCCTGTTCCCAAAGTGCGACCAGCCCAAGGATGCCCAGAGCAGCGACGCCCTGTGCACGCCCGGCGGCCTGCTGCACGTCCTGCCGCGTGAGGACCTCCGCTCGGCCATGGGCTCAGCCCCGTCCGGGAGCGGGGCCTCCGCCGCCTCCTGCTCCCTGGGCTCCGGCTCGCTGGGCTGTGATGCATCTGCAAGTGGGGCCGGTATGTAGGTGGTGCTGGGAGCGCCTGGGAGTCGGGGCGGGGTGGGAGGTGGCAGGTGTGTTTGGAAGATTCTCACGTGATACACCTGGGTGTCCTTGACTCTCCGGCCCCCAGGGAGCCAGTCACCCCAAAGCCGCAGGCTGACTTGGGCAGGGCCCTGACATGCAGGCGTCCAGCTGCACCCCGAGCAGCTCCTCGGGGCCCTCGGCCGTTCAGACAGGCAGCTGGGTTCCTCCTACCCCGCTCCACCCGTGCGGACGGCAGCCCCGGCCCGCCCCACTTCCCTCTGTTGCCCGTCGCTCTTGACCTCAGCGGCACTGCAGGCCCCCCACCCCAGCTGGCCCTGCTTGGACTGTCCCTGGGGCTCCCCGGGTGTGCCGGGAGGGCTGGCAGTGGCTCGCCTTCCTGAGTTAGATCCCCTGGTGAGAAGCTAGCGTATGGACCGACCGGGATCGTTCAGGTGTGATCTGGAACCGCCCCACGGGAAGAGCACACACTCTCCCCAGACCGTAAGACCCCCGCTCCCCTGAAGTGAGCGGGCCCCTCTCCTTGTGGGAGGCCTGCCGGGAGGCGCTCCGGGACAGCTGCCTGCCGCTCACAGGGGCGGCTTCTCTGTGGCCTGGCTTAGTCCGGAGGCAGTGAGCCTGGGAGAGAAGAGCACGGCTTCTAAGATATAGCCCCACCTGGACTCCTCGGGGCCTCCCCAGGAGAGAGTCACCTCCATGGTACCAGCTGATATCCTGTTTTTAAATTACCCAGGCAACTCGAGAATTGGAAAGAGAAGGGAAGGTCCACCAACCCAGGCACCAGGTACCAAACAAAACCCTTCAGCTCTGTAATGCTGCCGTTCCTTTACACGAGCACAGCGTGCAAGGTCAGTGCAGTAGTCAAGGTTCTGACCTGCCGTGCTTTGTGCTTTTAAAGGCAGCAGCAACACGAGTCACACCAGCAAGTATTTTGGAAGCGTCGACTCCCCGGAGAATAACCACAGAGCAAAAGGGAAGGTGGATATGGCGGAGAGTGAGCGCCTCAAGGACGTCCTCCAGGACCCCGTCTGGCTGCTCGGGGCCCCCACGGACGACAGCGTCATGATGGCATACCAGATGCCTTCGCGGTAACCGTTCACCGCCGGCTCGGGACGGTGAAGGGCTGGGTTCAGGTTTCCCCAGAACGCCAAGGCCAGAGGCCTTCCCTTGGAGCCTTATCTCAGATTGAGCTGAGTGCAGAGGTGGAAGCAGGGCTCCTCTAGATGGTGCCGCTGGCCACACAGAGCCCGCAGAGTGACCTGCTACAGGCCTCCAGGATGACGGGCTCTGGGGACCCGCCACGGTGTCACAAGACGTTTACAAAGCATTCGTGCCAACGTCGTCTCTTTTGCTCTGTTGCCAGCAACCCTATGTGGTCAGTGATGTGTGTGTGTGTGTGTGTGTGTGTGTCTTAGAGATGCAGAAACCAAGAGTCAAGGTGGGTGACCAGCCCGAGGCTGCTGGCTGCTCTGTAGGGACCTGGGTCTGGGCCTCAGCTCTGACCACTCCAAGGAACCTGGAACCTATCAGGGTCCATGCCCCTGTGCAGTGCCCCCGCGGTGGAGGGACATGGGGGGGAGGAAGGACAGATTAACCCTGAGGCTCAGAACAGCCAGGCCTCTGGGCCAGGGGAGCCCAGGGCTCTGTCTCCAGGACTGCTGCGGGGCAGGCCAGTGTCGGCAGGTGGCAGGGGAGGGCTTGTCTACCTACCAGCTCGCTGGTGAGACCCTCCCGGGCACAGAACCAAGTGTCTGCAGATACCCGGCTCCCATGGCTGCACTCAAGTGAAATGAAAATCAGAACTCGGTGTATCATCTTCATAGAAAAACTACAGACTATCTACTAGGGAGATGACGTTACCTTAAGTAGGGTAATTTATTTTAAATGGAAAGGAAATTTAAACAAAATCATCTAAAATTACATGATTAACACTGGAAGTGTTGGTAGAAAACGAGTATATTCTTTAAAAAACAAAGCCCTTGAGACGTTCTAAAGCTTCCCTATTTCTAAATATTTCATGAAGAAATTTAGAAACGGTCCTGCAGGAGGACAGGGAGAAGCTGAAGGTGCTGCAGAGGCTCCAGCCCAGGTTCACAGACAGGCAGAGGCAGGAGCTGCAGGACGTCCACCCGTGGATGCGGTCGGGCGGCCTGCCCGCGGCCTTCGACGTGGCGGTGAGCTCTGGAGTGGGTTTTCTGACTTTGCATTAAAAGGCACTGTGATGAGAATGCTCTGTGCTGTCTTTGCAACTGTTCTGTACATTTAAAACTTCTAAGACTAAAGGTTCATTAAAGGGCTTCCCTGGTGGCCCGGTGGTTGAGAGTCCGCCTGCCGATGCAGGGGACGCGGGTTCGTGCCCCGGTCCGGGAAGATCCCACATGCCGCGGAGCGGCTGGGCCCGTGAGCCATGGCCGCTGAGCCTGCGCGTCCGGAGCCTGTGCTCCGCAACGGGAGAGGCCACAGCGGTGAGAGGCCCGTGTGCCGAAAAAAAAAAAAAAAAAAAAGTTCATTAAAAAAAAAATACCACCACACTGTTAGGTTTCCTTCAAAGAACTTTCTTCCAATGGCTTTTCAACACTGTTTCCAAAAAGGTCTCCTAAGTATCTAGTCTCAATCACATGCTGAAATTTGAATTTTTTTTCTTTCAATTCTGTTTCCAGTGAAAACACCCACACACACACTTCCTCTGTCATAAACCCTCAACATCCACGTAGACCATTAAGTAACAGGGAGACAGCAGGTCCCCACCCTCCCTCCCACTCTCGCCAGGCTGCCCCTCCTGTCTCTGTTCCTTCCCGAGGGTCCCAGAGGTGTCTCTGTACCCCAGCTCCTCTTCCCCGCTCCCCTCAGAGCACCCCCATACCAACACTGCCCGGGAGGCTGCTCTCGTCGAGGCCTCCAGGTCCAGCAGCTGAATCCACTGACGTCTCCGTCCTCACCCTAACCGACCCACTTGCGGCATTCAGCGACGGCCGGCCCCTCCTCTGAGAGCACCCCACCCTTGGCCCCTCGCTCTTGTACCCATCAGTGTGGATGCGCCCAGGCTCAGCGTTTGCACCTTCCTCTTCTGTCTACACTCCCTCTGGCGCTGTCAGCTCTCTCCTCCTGACCGAAAGTAGTGTCTCCGTGCCGAGACTCCCTAGCGTCCACCTCTGTCGAACTTCATCTGCTGTCCTGGTTATGCTCAGAGAGAGCCAGCCCACCCACTGTCTTCCCACCCACTCAAGGGTGACTCCATCACCCCTCTTGCTCGGTCCACAGCCCTCTGGACTCTCTTTCTGTCATGCCCCATCCAGTCCACTAGCAGGTCCTACTGGCTTGACCTTCAAGGTGGCTGGAAACCAGCCCCTTCCCGTCACCTCCAGCATCACCACCCTGGTCCACGCCACAGTGCTGCTTCACCTGACTGTCACAGTATCCCCCCCGCTGCACTCTGTTCCCTCTTGTCCCCTACAGTGAGATCACGTCACCCCTCAGCTCTGAGCCCTTCCAGCGGTGCCGCTTCTCAATCAGAATAAATTGCTGCGAAGCTGTTAAAATATGACACCCCCTCCCCACAGCTCCCATCTCCCCTCACTCCCTCCTCTCCAGTTCCCTGAAATCATCGAGCAGGCTTCTGCCTCAGGGCCTTTGCACCTGCCCTTCCCTCTGCTTGGACTCCTCTTTCCTCAGACAGACACATGGCTCACTCCAGCTTCCTTCAAGTCTTTTTTTCACATGCTGCTGTGTTATTTATCTAATACTACCTAGCAAATAACCCCAAAGCTTAGGAGCTTAAAATAATAATCATTTATCATCTCCCACTGTTTCTTTGGGTTGGGAATTTAAGAGCAACTTAGCTGGGTGGTTCTGGCTCAGGGTCTCTCCTGAGGGCGAAGGTGAGACATTGGCCGGGGCTCATGCCATCTGAAGACAGGATGGTGGCTGGAAGATCCCCTTCCAAGGAGGCTCCCTCGCGTCCCTGCACATTGGTGCTGGCTGTTGGCAGGAGGCCTCAGTTCCTTGCCGTGTGGATCTGTCCATCGGGCTGCTTGTGTGTCCTCATGACATGATCCCGGCCTCCCCAGAGAGAACCGAGGGGCTGCAGTGCCTGTTACAACCCACATGTCACCTGCGTCACCTCCTCTTTGTTAGTGGCAGGTCACCGAGTCCAGGCCTCCACCTTCTGAGGAAGGGGTGTCAAAGAATTTGTGGGCGTATTTTAAAACCACTACAGTCACTCTCTCAGTGGAACATCAGTAAAATTACAGACGTCCTCACATGCCTTATTCCACGTCAGCCCCGCATTTCCCATCTTTTAATACGCTGTGGAGCATTTCTCATTCGGCTACTGGGAGGTCACCTCCACTGGGACACAGATTTTCCTCTCTGTTCACTGCTGACTCCCAGTGCTTAGAACGTGCCTGGAACACGACAGGTGCTTAACAGATGGGAAATGAACAAATGAGACAGTACGTTGTTGCTATCCCATTCTACAGATTAGAAAACTGAGGTTAGAGAAGGCCGGTAGCAACTCCAGGTCCCACAGGCAGAAAGAGGAGGAGCTGGCACTAGAGCCTCTGGTTGATGCTGTCCCCTCGCTATGCACAGCCACCTCGCAGACAAGTGAGGGGCCTGGGGAGCTGGGAGCAGGGACCTCTTGGGAAGAGCTCTGGCTCCTTGGAGAGCAGGCAGGGGTCTCATGCCCAGTGGTACCTGCTCACCCTCCAGCAGCCTCACGGCTGACTCCTGATCACCTGCACCCCTCTCAGCTTGAACTACTTTTTCGTACCAAAGATCTCGTTTTTGTTACTGATTTACATTTTTTCTTTTAAGGAATGTGTTTGCTGTGAAAACAAGGGAAAAGACAACGTTTGCATGTGGTATGAGGAAGCTACCCCTACTCCGGGACTCAGCGGAACAACCAGCACCACAGAAGAGGAAAACGGACCCTCCCTGAGTCACGGAAACGAAGGGCAGACGTAACCCCCCACAGCGGGACAGCCAGTGGCGTACATTAGATGGTGCTCTGAGGAGAGGGAGGGTCTTCACCTGTGTTTCTAATGAAATGGACGGATATACTTACGTGGCTTTTTTTGTTCTAGAAAAAACCCATCGTTTTCCGAAGGGGTGATTTAAAACCGTGGCGGGTAGGAGAAGTTTGGGAAGAAATAGCTTTTTGTATTTAAAATATAAATATGGAGTTTTCGGGGACAGGGGAGGAGATTTTCATCATTGTTTAAATTGAGAAGGACTGCTTCCCTCCTTGTGTCGGGGAAGCGGCTGAGCGTCCTCAGCCAGAGCACCAGTGTCTGCTGGCTCCCCGTGGGCGGTCCCGAGGCATCGCACCGGGCTGTGACCAACAGCTAGGATGCCACAGGTGACTCCGCGCTGAGGGGCCGGCCTTTCAGAGCTTCCCCAGGGTGTGTTTGGATCAGATCAAATTATGTCCTCTCTGGGGGGCTGCTTTTTATCTAAATTATTTATTCAGATTAGGTGTTTTTAAAACATACCAAGTGGAGATCACAGCCTCTGCTACTTTCTTTCAAAATGTTTTGCATTAAATGGCGTGAAGCGTAGTTTGGCAGACCAGCGGCTTCAGCTTCAAGTGTGGTAGCAGCAAACATTTCACCTGATGTAGCTTAAGTTTGGGGTGAACGAAGTTGAAATGCTCGCTCTGGACTAAAGATGCCTAGTGGTTTGTGTGACCAACTCCGTCATAGAAATATACATCCTCAGAAATACACAGACCCTTGTGTATATTTTGACATCATTCTCGTATCCTTTTCAGACCGGGATAGCCAATATGTAGATAAAAACACATTGTCGGTCATCCCCTTATTGTGACTTCCCTCTGCAAACCAGGCTTTGATCGCCACACTTGGGACCCACCCGTATTTATTCTTTGATTGGCACTTCCGAGACATCAGCTCTGGCCCAGCTGAGCCAGTGCTTTCTCCTGACTTAGCTGGTGGCTGCATCTGTGTTTTCCAGGGTGCCGTGATCTAACCGCTCTCACCACACCTGGGCTGGGACACGGACCCCCTAATTCTTTTCATGAACCTGACCTCAGTGGTGCGATTTCCGGTCTCTGTGGTGATGTCCACTGGCACTTTCAGGTGAATGGGACACTTGGGGAAAAGTGAGACCAGACGGCCCAGCTTTTTGCAAAACCTCGTATTGCATCGTCTATCCCAAAGATTGTCTGCAAGAATGTTACGCTGGTCCCTCGGGTGAATGAGAAGCTGCCAGTGATGAAACAGCTGACTTACAATTGCATCGCGTCTGTAGAAAGTTAAAAGGGGGCAGCTTCCCCTGTTCTTTGCTGGAGAAGCAGCTACTAGAACAGGTGACGTCTCCTTGTAATCCAGTTGGTTTTCAGTCAAACCACTTTATGCCTGACTATCAATCATATATTTTTCATAAACTCGAACACAGAAAGTTTAACTTTTTATTTTTTTTTAATTTACAAAGCCACATCACCTGCAGATACCCAAGACAAGGTGTAGTCTATGCATTTGTGTGGAGACTAGATGCTACAAACTGCTTCCTGCCACTAAAGTCAGATCATTAAGGGATTAGATGGGAGCCAAAGTTGCATTGACTCTCCCTAAACACAGGACTGCCAACACGTTCCCTCCTGTTAGCAGTGTTTACCGGCAGCATTATCTTAGCATTTATGTATATTCGTTGATTGTTAACTGCTGCGGAGCTTTGATGTGTGCTGAGAAGTTGACAGCAGGAGCATTTTGTGAAACTGTTTACACGGTGCCACGCATCGGGTCTTACATTTTCGTTAGTATGTGTGCTTACACGGGTGTTATAAAAAACTTCTTCTCGATTTTAAACTGAGCCTTCTTTTTAATATATTCCTAAAAAGAAATGTAAATAAGCTCTCAGAGTCTGTGTAACGACGTGTTAAACCTTGCCGGACAAGTGGTTTGTTTATGTGCAAACCAGACTTTCTTCACCCAGTGCAATACGTTTGTTGGACTGCTTGTGTCTTTTTATGATTTTTTGCCTTTTAGAAAATTGGTAAATAAAGCAAGTATATTTTTATTTTTATTTGTGTGTATTTTTAATGTAGCACAGAGGAACAGGAACCTGAATAGAGATCAAAGATTATCAAAATCGTTTTTTAAAAAAAAGAACCCGGGCTTCCCTGGTGGCGTGGTGGTTGAGAGTCCGCCTGCCGATGCAGGGGACATGGGTTCGTGCCCCAGTCCGGCAAGATCCCACATGCTGCGGAGCAGCTGGGCCCGTGAGCCATGGCTACTGAGCCTGCGCATCCGGAGCCTGTGCTCCGCAACGGGAGAGGCCACAACAGTGAGACGCCCGCGTATCGCAAAAAAAAAAAAAAAAAAAAGAACCCTAGAAATTCTGGATTAGGAACTCTTCTGTCACAAAGGCCCCCCTCACCTCTTCCCCTGCACAGGGTGCCTCTCGCTGGTCCCTTCCTCTCTGACATGCAGCCCCACCCCAGTGAACCCCCAGCGATTTAGATCTAATCCTGGAGTCCCGTTCCCCCATGGTTTTTCACTCACAGATGGGGAGTAGGGCCACTCAGCTCAGCCCCTGGTGCCCCTGTCCACTCTGCGGTGACCCCAGGCACCTGCTCCATTCTCTTCCTGCCCCCTCCAGGATAGTCTGTCTCACCTGGGCTGGCTGCCTGTGTGCTGGCCACGGGGCTGAAAGCAGAGTGGTCTAAAGGACCTCGCGTCTCCATCAGAGGTGATACAGGCAGCGTGGCAGCCTCCTCCCACCCCACCCCCCAGTCCTTCCTTCCACAGCGATGAAGTCGTGCAGGGCCTGGTCAAACAGTGGAGGCCTGCTCCCCCTCCACCCCACTTTTCACACCAGGACCGTATTGTGGTGTCGGAGCAGGGAGATGAATGGATCCGGCCCTGGTGCCCAGCCTTCCAGAAGCTCCCTGAGCAGGAGGGAGGGCTCGACGCCGCTTCCTGTCCTGGCTGCCTAAATCCAAGTGGTGCTTGGGGGCTGGGGAGGCAAAGTCCTCCCAGTGAGCATGGAGGCCTCTGCAAACCCGCTAAGTGGCCAGATATGGCTGTTTCACTGAACGTCTGAGTGCCTTCGGGGGCTCTTAACTGCATTTTTATCTACCATATATCCCCAAGGGCATGTGCTCCCCTTATTTCTAAACCAAAAGGAGCTTCTCCAAGCCTCTGGGCTGATTGCCCACAAGGGGCCTGGACATCCATAGGCTGGCCACTGTCTTTGTTCCCTGGGGATTTATGGCTCGCCACCCCTGCCGCTAACTGGTCCCCCTGTGGCCACTGCAGCCCTGCACAGCCTCTGTTGGCCTCTGTTTTTGGATATGAGGGGATCAAAGAGCCCAGATGCTCAGGAAGTCTGTGCTCAGGCAACCTTTGAAAGGGGGATCAGTCCAAGGGACAAATGGCAGGAAGCGTGCCTGCTAGACGAGGCCATGCAAAGGAGAAAGAAAGGGTGTGGTGGTCCTGAGACGGAGTAGCCAGGCTTCTGGGAGGAAAAGGCCAAGCCAGCCAGCCAATGGGCGCACTAAAGGAAGTGGAGGCTGACTTCGAAGATGAGGCCGTGGGCAACTTCCAGTCTAACCAAGAAGGATTTTGCTGCCTCACACTCCCCGCTCTATCCCTATACTTCCTTCCCCAAGGGTACGTGGTCAGACTGAGGCATACCCCAGTACTTAATTTCTCCTTCCTTAACTCTAGACAGCATTCCTCAAGCCCCCCACCCCATGTACGACAAGGGTTATGAGGTCCCTAGCCCATGCTTCAGCCTCCTCCCTTCTCCTGACAGCTGTCATCTGTCCTTTTGTTTTTACAAAGCAATTTTATACCCTGTAACCATAATTAAGCCTTCCTTGCCTTTTCTATAGATTGACTCTAAAATGTTGAAACCCTGTGAACAATGTTACCTCGTTCTGACTGTGAAAGAATTGGCTACTGGGCCAAGTAGGCGCTAAGACTACACTTCTCTTCTTCAGCAGCTTTTTGTTTTTCCCGGAGTTCCTAGTTGCCTTTCATTTTTTGCTTGCACCATTTGCCTTTATCATTCTTCCTCCACCTCCCACATTCAGTTCCCCATCCAATCAGGAAAAGATTACTAGTCTTCTCCCAGAGGCCTTCCCCAGAGCCCTGACCATCCGGTTCCAATACAAACTGCCTTTCAGGGAGAGCGTCCTAAACGACTTGTTTGATCTTATTCAAACAACGTAATCAATAACGGGAGGGGTATGAATCAGAGTACAAGAAATATCACTGAGTTTATTTTTCCATATCTGAGCCCCTCAGAGCTTAGTAGAAGCTTAATTGTAGTTTCTTGGGGTGGGGGGGGATCTCCTTCCCTGGGGTGATGTCTAAATGGTGAAGAAAAGTAAAGTTACAGGCCAGCTATCGGCTCTCTTGGGGTTCACTACTCAAGCCCCTCCCCCACTCTGTCAGTCCCTCCACTAGGAGTAGAGGGGGAAGGGTAGTCAGGTCTCTGACCAGGCAGGGGAGGATGGGAGGAAGAGAACTAAGCTTTCTGGCTTGTGGGGGAGACTGAGGACAACACAGGGTGATTGAAGGAAAGGAGTGGGTTCATACCTGGGTGAACAGCGCAGGGCTGGGGTAGTCCCCGGGCCCTGCTCACAGAAAAGCAAAGAGATGGCCAGGTGAGAATCAGCAGGAGGGGTTCCCAGGTACTTACAGAGGTCAGTGAGGTGACTTTGGGAACCATCAAGCCACTCACCAAACTTGTCCTACCTACGGAGGTCCCTCGGCGGGGAGCTGAAGTGAAACAGTCACCTGAAGGGCTGCCAGATCCATCTTCAGATGGCTGGGGGCACAGGTGGGTGTCTGGGGCCTAGTCCTACCACCCCACCACACTGCAGTCCCTGGATTTTTCTTTCCCCTGCTGCCTTCCAGCTAGGCTTGGGACACTCTCTCAATTTCCCTACCTACCCAGTGCTTCTGCTAGGCCAGGCTCTGTGCTGGGGGTAGATAAGGGGTCCTAGGTCGGACTGTACCCCCAGGGATGCTTGGAACCTGGAGGGGCACAGACCAGGCCCTGACAATCCCAGTCCCGGGAGGGAAGCAGAGGATTGGGTAAAGGGAAGCTGAGACCTGAACAGTGAGGAAACAGCCATTGAAGGGAGATCCCAGCGTGTCCCAGGTGTAAAGCTGTGTTTGTGCAAAGGCTTCACGGTCTGAAGGCAAATTGGTACTCTGGCTGTGCCAGGAGACGCCGTGGACCTAGGCCGGTGGGGCTGTGGCCAGGCTGCGGTCCCCAGGGAGCTGCCCCACCGCCCACGCACCCCACCCTCACGGAGGCTGGGCCAACAGATGGGCGGCCAGCCGTGGGGGTGGCGGTCGTCTGGCGGACAGAGGCGCACCCACCGCCCGCTCCCGCCCGAGTGACAAAGCGGCAAAGACAAAGGCGCGGCCAACACCTGTCGCTCTTGGCTAGGCTGCCGCTTTTCTCCGCCCGAAGCGGCTGCAGCTGCCAACTGTCACGGGCATCAAGTTACGGGGACCAGACGGCGGCCTCCACCAGCCGGGCGGGGAGCGGGGGAGGGCTGGGGGGGAAAGGGAACCGAGGGGGATAGGAGGCGGGGAGGGGGGCCGGGGCGAACAAACAAGGGTGCGGGGAAGGGTGGTTGGGCTGGGCGGGCGGGGACCAGGGAAGGGTGAGCTCGGGTTGGGAATCAGAGAACGTGGGTTCGGGGGCGGGAGGGCAGGGGAGGGCGGCGGTGGGTGCTGAGGGGGGAAAGGGAAGTCAAAGAGGGGTCGGGGAGCAAAGGGGACTAGAAGGAGATGAGGGGAACTCCGGTGGTGAGGGCGATGATGACCAGGAGAGAACAGACGGCCTGTGGGGACAGAGGATGACCCGAGAAGGAGAGCCTAGAGATGGAGCGGTGCGGGCGGGCCTGGGGACCCCGCCCCACTAGGATCCCTGAGCGGGCTGAAGGCGGTGTCGACGTTCGGATGTCAGGACCCACAGGTCCGCAAGAAACGCACTGGGGCCAAGGGCCCGCTCCCACCCCCGCTGCCCTAGGGGCCCTCACCTCCCTGGGGCTCTGCAGCCACCCCAGCCCGGACCTGTAGCTCCCTCCAGGGCCGGAGACCGCGGCCTTTGCTGTGGCTCTGGCCGCCAGGACCCCGGCACTTGGGCAGGAGCGTTCCTCTCCTGTTGCACCTTGGGTGAACAAAGTCAAGCGTGAATGAATGAATGGGCAGATGGATGCGCCCCTGCTAGCACGCACCGCAGACCTGGGCGCCTTGCTCGGGGTAGGAAGGGAAACAAGCGCACCCAGAGCCACAGCTCTCCGGGTCATCGCCCCCTCCGGTGCCCCACAATGTTGGAGTGGCGCGGAGGGCCTGGCTGGACCCCCGAGTCCCCGGCCGCAGGCCACGCCCCGCCAGCTGCCGGCCGACCCCGGCGGCGGGGCCAGACAAAGCACGCCTCTGCCATTGGCTCTCACGAGCAATCGGCGCCTTGAGATGCAAATAAGGCGCTATAAAAGGGGCGGGCGCCGCTGCAGGCGTGAGGACGCGGCGTAAGACGCCAGGGGCCGAGGGCGGCGGCGGTTGCGGGCCGCTGCGCTGCCAGGGGCGCGGGCGCACTGCGCTCCGGGAGGTGGAGGTCATGGCTCCGCTCTTGGCGCCCGGCCGGGACCGTGCGGCCCGGGAGGATGAGGACGGCTGCGAGGCGCGGGGGGACCGCAAGGTGCTGGCTGTAGCCGTGGATGGGCGGGCGGGGGGCCGCGCAGCGCCGGGGCTCAGTTGCTCGCTTCCCGCAGGCCCGGAAACCCCTAGTGGAGAAGAAGAGGCGCGCGCGGATCAACGAGAGCTTGCAGGAGCTGCGGCTGCTGCTGGCGGGCGCCGAGGTGAGGCCGGCGGGCGGGCGCCCAGGGGCTGCGGGCGGGCGGGGGTCGCCGTCCGGCCTCGCCTCACCGACCCTCCCCACCGGGCGCTCCCGCCGGCGCAGGTGCAGGCCAAGCTGGAGAACGCCGAGGTGCTGGAGCTCACGGTGCGGCGCGTGCAGGGCGCGCTGCGGGGCCGGGCGCGCGGTGAGTGGCGCCGGGGCGCGCGGGCGGGGGCGCGTTCGCCTGGCCTGCCCCTGCCCGGGACCGAGGACTTCCCCTCCTGGAGCAGGGCGCGCCCCCCGCGTCTCCTGGGTGAGCCTTGTCCCCGGGGGCCGGGCGGGCCGGGCCACAGCAATCAGTTGCCGCTCACCGAACCGGGCGCGGCCCTCTCCCCTCCCACTCCTGAACACAGAACGCGAGCAGCTGCAGGCGGAAGCAAGCGAGCGCTTCGCCGCCGGCTACATCCAGTGCATGCACGAGGTGCACACGTTCGTGTCAACGTGCCAGGCAATCGACGCTACCGTCGCCGCCGAGCTCCTGAACCACCTGCTAGAGTCCATGCCGCTGCGCGAGGGCAGCAGCTTCCGGGATCTGCTCGGGGACGCCCTGTCCGGGCCACCGGGAGCCCATGGGCGGAGCAACTGGCCAGTAGGAGGCGCCCTGGGGTCCCCACTGCCCAGCCCCCGGGGCTCCGGGGACGACCAGTCCTCCGACCTGGAGGAGGTCCCCGAGGCTGAACTGAGCTGGGCGCCTGCCGAGGGGCCGGACTTGGTGCCTGCAGCCCTGGGCAGCCTGACCGCCGCCCGCATAGCCCAGAGTGTCTGGAGACCTTGGTGACCAACGGCAGCCTAGGGCCTAAGGGGTGGGCCCTGCCTGCCCATGCTCTAGTCCCTCCTCCCTGGGGTCCAGGTATCTGGACAGGGGCAGGGCCCTGGATATCTCCCAGTTTTGCTGTCCTCCAGTGGATGCTTGCAGGGCAGTCCCCGATAACCAGGCCAGCCAGGCCCCTGTTTTCTTAAGGGAGTAACGTTTATGGACCATCCCACCCCCACCCCCTGCCCCCCTAGCCCTCTGGTGGGTGGAGGGAAGGAGCTACAGGCAGGAGGAAGTAGCTTGCAGGGCTACCAGGTCTCTCACCTTTCCCAGACTTCTCAGGCACTGTGTGGGCCTGGGGGCAGAGGTAACAGAGTGGAGCTGAGCCTCTCCTGAGCGCTGGGCACTCAGCCAGGGCACAGGGGAGGCATTCTGCAGCACTGCCCAGAGCTGCCAGACAGAAGCATGGCTCTCTGTATGTCTTGTGTTTAGCACACTTGAGTTTGTGTATTACGTTGCCTTCAGTTGTTCCAATTCTGTTAAGTAAGGGGTTTTGGAGAGTTAGTTACCCTTCTGACGTATTGCCGAATGCTGTGGTGTCATTAAGGTGTCAAATGCACAGAGACTAAACCAAGCACATTTTTTCCCCATATCTAATGCTGTGAGTGGTTTTAAAACTTCTGACCCTTTGTCAGCAAAGTAAGTAGTGTAATGGCAGTGGAGATGGGACACCCCGCGGCGTGGTCTCACGTTGGACGGTGCTTCTACCTCCCTGCTGCCAGCCCATTCCACATCGGTTTCCCCTTCAGGTCCCTGGGCCCGGCCTGCACTCCCTGGGGATTGTGTGCATCCTGGCGATGGAAACCACGGCATGGAGTTTGTCTCCAGAGTCACTAAGCAACAGGGAAACGGCCTGTCCCTGGACCATTCTCTTGTTTGTGAGCTTCCAGGAATAAAACAAATGCCTGATTACTAGCCATGTGGTTTGGAAGTTTCTTTCAAAAGTCTGTTTTAAGGTCCGTTGAGTTTGATGCAGACGTCGGTCTAATTAGGTGGTCAGTTTTCCTGACTGAAGAGGGAGCTTCCCCATTGCCAGTGACCTCGGGGGCATGGAGACCCACCCAGTTCATGGCCCAGGCAGTTTGGACTTAAGGCCAAATTGAGCCCGGGAGGTCAGAACCCTTGGAAGGAGGGTGATGGGATGGGCAGCTGGGGTGTAGGGAGATGGCCCTCTTGGCCTGGGTCTGCAGATAGCATGCGGTCAGCTGATAGCAGTCACTGCCACAGGTATCCCGGCCCCTGCATCTCCAGCTCCAGGACCCCAAAGCAGCTTGTTCTCGTTCTTACTTCGGGTTGGCAGTGCCCAGGCCGGGTCAAGGTGTGACAATTTAGGATTGACACCTGCGTCTCCTCTCCAGTGTGTGCCTTTGCTTGAAAAACATCTCTCCCAAGAACCCTTTTACAAAAGCCCCCTAGCAGATCCTGGCCACCAGGGGTGTTTCACTGTGGCTTCCCGGTGATTTAGTCTTAGACCTCGGCCACCAGGCTATAACAGACGCAGCCTGCTTTTAGCCACTGGGGATGAGTTTATTGAGGGGTTGGGGTAGGGGAGGCAGGTCCATAAAAGAGAGCTCAAGAGAGACGGAGAGTTTTTCCTGGGATTATCTTAATCGCCCCAGTCGGATTGATGTAGGATGTGTCCACAGGGACACGAGAGCAGGTCCACCTGTAAGACGTCTGTCCCGTAGCTCCCAGCAGTACCCAAGGCCACTGTGATGAGCTCTGGGTGCCATCTGGGGAGCATCAGACAGGGGACTGTTTAGGAGGAACCACTCTTTACTCTCATACCCACACTTGTCACGTCCTCCCAAGGGGTCCTAGAAGGGGGCCCAGGGGAGCCCAAGACACAGGATTCGAGGTGCAGGAGGCTGACCTGGGGGAAAGATGTTGCTGGGACCAGGACCCCCCTAAGGTCAGAACTCTGGCCCTGGGGCCCCCTCCCACCTATGAGTCAGCTTCTCGGGACCCCCTCAAGAGCGGTATCTTTTCTTTCTCACAAATATAAGTGGCTCCCAGAGCAGAGACCACTGTCAGCCTCCGTGGGGTGAGAGCAGCTTTTGCCTATGGTGTGGCCTGGGACCACCAGTTTCCTGCCTGCGTTCCTTCCCATTCTGCCAGACAACTTTCACAACCACCTCCTCTCTCTGAAGTACCCAACAAACCCTTGCAAGCCTTGCTCTAGGCGTCATTCCCATGAATCCCCTCCTTTCCCACTTCAATCCCTGGCCCCCCGTCTTCGTCCTTCTATGAATGCCATACATTGCCACCAACTTGGTGTCTCAAAACAACACACGTTTATTTGCTTGCACTCCTGTAGGCTAGGAGTCTGACGGGATTCACTAGGCTAAAGCCAACGCAGGGCTTCATTCCCTTCTGGAGGCTTGAGGGTGAATCCACATCCCTTCCTTTTCCCACTGCAGAAGCCGTCCACATGCCTTAGCTGGTGGCCCCCTTCCTCCACCTTCAAAGCAAGCAACGTTGCATCTTTCTGACCTTTCGTCCATAGTCACATTTCCTTCTGACCGTCCCCTACTTCTTCCCTCTTCTTTTCTACTTGTGATTACTTTGAGGCCACCTGGACAATCCAGGATAACCTCCCTACCTCAGGGTCCTTAACCCGTAATCAGACTTGCAAAGCCTCTTTTGCCATGTAAGGTAACATAGTCGCAGGGCGTGGAAATGAGGATGTGGACATCTTCGGGGATCCCTGTTCTGCCAACCACACCCACCTGCACCTCTGCCGAGGCTTTCTTGCCTTCCATCGTGATGCAGTGTGGTGCCAGCCTTCCGCACGGGCTTTGGGTCCCATACCCTCGGACCTGCTCAGTGACCCTGCTCTCTGCACTGCATCATTAATCTCTCCTTCCTTCTGGGTCATTCTCGTTGACCTACAAACAAGCTGTAACATCTCCACCTAGAAAAAGAAGAGGGACTTTCCTCGTGGTCCAGTGGTTAAGATTTCGCTCTTCCAATGCAGGGGGCGCAGGTTCCATCCCTGGTCGGGGAACTAAGATCCCCAGGCCACGCGGCAGGGGCACAAAAAGTAAAAAAATAAAAATAAAATAAATAATAAATAGAAAAAGAAGAGCTAAAACCTCCCGGGCCCGACGTACCCTATTAACCTCTGCTTCATTTCTCTGCTTTAAAGCAAAATTCCTTGAAAGCATTGTCTACACTACTGCTTGGCACCTTTCACTTCTCTTCCTTCCTCTCCAGTCAGGCTATTGCTCCCACCCCTGCCCTTGTCAAGAGCTTCAGTGACGTCCATGTTTCCAAATCCAGTGGCTGTATCTCTGTTTCAATTTACTCAACCTTCCAGTGAAGCACTCCTTAGGTGTTATCACTCTCTCCCTCCTAAAAGGCTCTCCCCTCTCAACCTCAGGAACACTCTCTTTCCGGGCTTGTCCTATCTTACTGGCCGTCCTCGGCCTCCTGCCAACTTCTGAATGCGGGCCTGCACGTCCAAGGCTCTGTGCCCAGCTCTTCCCTATCACCCCTGCCCAGGAAGCCCATCTGGTCCATTTGGTTTGTTACATCCACGTGCCCTCGAGCTAAAGTGCATCTCCATTCTGTTGGCTTCCCTATATCCTGCTGTCTACTCAGTGTTTCCACTGAGATGTGAGATGGGCGTCACAAACCACAGCCAAAACACAACTGATTGTCACCCGAAAGGCGTTTGGAGGCGCCCAGCACTCGAGCGCGCTCGGAGGTGCTCGGAGGCATTCGGGAGGCGCTCGGAGGCTCTCGGGGTGTTTGGAGGTGCCGAGGCCTTGGTCGCGCCCTCCCGCCCCCACGCCCAGGGGGTGCCGCGATGACTTCTGGGAAGTGTAGTTCCAGCCCTTTCGTCTTCCTTTCCCCGAGGTCCCTGCAGGCCGAGCCGGAACTACGACTCCCAGAGGCCTCCCGGCCCAGAGGCCCCTCCTTTCGCCGCCTCGAGCTCCGAGCCCGGGGCCCAAGGGAGCCCAGCGGAGGCCAACGGCGGTCGGGGCCCTCGCTCAGTCGGCTAAGCGGCTCTGCGGCCGGCAGAGGCTAGGCTGCGGTCCCTCCAACGTCCCTGGGACCAGGAGAGGAAGCGATGAAGGCGCCGGCGCCCCGCAGCTCGGTCCCTCCTCTTGCGGCTCCAGCCCAGGACCGCTGACCGCCTCCAGCCCAGGACCGCTGACCGCCTCCGGTCGCCAGGAGGCCTGGACGTCGGGAATATTAAAAGCGCCCCAGATGGTTCAAAAGTGCAGCCAAAGCTCACAGCGACTGGTGTCGAGGAAAGAGAGAGTCGTTTCAGGCTGTGGCAATGGAAGCAGGTTTCTCGAGGAGGGAACACAAGGCTTACTGACCCTTCGGGAGACCAAGCCTCAGCTTTGTCCAGGTGCTTTGAGCACCTGTTACGTGCAGGGAACACAGAGACGAGAGTGTCCAGACCTTTGCTGTTGAGGAACTTGCATTCTCTTGAGATGGGCAAGAGCCCACAGAGAGCCGCAAGCCACCACATCCTGCCCAGAGGTAGACAAAGGCGTTGCTTGGTGGAGAGTAGCCAGAGAAGCCCAGAGCTCATCAGGTTATTAAAGACAGTCCTTGGGTTTAAACGGATCTGAAAGGACGAGGGATAAGGTTTTAAACCTGTGACCCAGAGGCCTTCTAGCTCCTCCTGGCGGCACGCAGGCTTTTTGCTCTTCCACCCACATACAAGAAACTGCCCTGCCCTGAAGATCGCGCACTCCCGCCGTCTGTGTCTGTTCTGCCCCTAGTTGTCACGCTGTCCATCCACTGTCAACAGGTGGCACTTGGGGCACCCTCTTCCTCTCCCCTCCAGATCCCGCCCCGCCTTAATCTGGGAAAGTCGTGTAGGTGCTGTAGCACGTCCACGACTTCTCAGTCAATGTATGTACTGTAGTAGACTTCTCAGTCAATAACCATGCCACGGGCTTTGTCACCCCTTACAGTTGAACTAGCTGCAAAACCCTAAGCTCCTGCCTTCCATCCACTCCGTCCCAGGAAACTTGTTTAGACGTCATCGGGGTCTCCTAGTTACTGTCCTGCCGTTTCCTTCACAGTCAGGTTTCTTGAGAATAGTCTTTATTCTTACTTTCTTCATTCCCTCGCCTGCTTGCTCGTCACAAAATGTCACCATTTTCCATTTCCCACCATTCTACTGAAAACTTCTGGCAGTCTCTGGCAAAGACCTAGTTGCCAGGTAGACCCTTCATTTCCATCTTCCCTAAGTGTTACAGCATCTGACACTGGCAGTAACTTCTTGCTTCTCCATCTAGCTTTCTTGCTTTGTCTTCAACCATTCCTTCTCAAGTTCGAGCCAGGGCTCTTCTCCTCAGCCCACCCTGTAAATATCACTATGTCCCACATCTTCCTCGGACCTGTTATCTCTAAACTATGACCTGTATGATCTCCGTGGCTTCACCTACTGCGTCACTGACTCCAAAAAGGACCTCCAGCCCAGTCCTCTCTGGAGCTGTAGTCGGGTTGGTCCAAATGCCCGGGTTGTCACCTCTCAGACATCCCACAGGTTCTTCAAACTCAGCTCAAACCTGAGCTCGGCTTTCCTGCAAAGCCTGCCCTTTCTTTCATGTTCTGGAACACTGAGAGCAGCACGGCCATCATCAGCCACTCAGGGCAGAAACCGGACATTCGGGGAGACACCCAGTTTTCCTTCAGTCCCACCCTGCGAGCGGCGTCCAGGAAGTGTCAGTTCTACATCTTTAACGGGCGGAGTGAAGGAATGAATGAATGAGTTTGCATCTTATACCTTTTATCCCTTTTCCTCTGTTCCTGCTGCTGCCTTCTCGGTTCACGTCCTTATCACTCACCTGGAGAATGACAGTGGCCATTAAGTCTCTACATCTAGTATTACCTCCTGAACTTAAGTCCTTCAAAAGCCCAGCACTCCACAGATTAGCAGGTGTACTAGGCCCACAGCTCCCGCGGGTCGGCTCGGAACTTCATAGCTCCGCCCCTGTGCCCCGCTCCTGTCCCATACCCCTGCCAGGCGTTCGTCTTGCTGCGCTGCTGGCTCACTGCTTGCCTTCAAGGTTGGCTCAGATAGCACCTGTGGGAAGCATTTCCTGGTCCCCTTGGTTTTATGTAGCTTCCAAGGTTTCTCCCTTGCATTTCCGTGATGGTACATTTCAAACAATGGGTATTTATTCATTCCACAATGTTTCTTGCATGCCTCCTCTTTGTCAGGCGTTATTCTAGTTGCTGGAGATAAAGTTTCTTCTCAAGCTTATACTGTAATGAGGGAAAGGGGCAAGAAATACATGCTGTGGCAGACGGTGTTTACGTGCCAAGAAGAAAAATCAGTCAGGTCAAGGGGACAGGGAGTGATGATGTGGAAGCAGGGTGCAGATTGATGATAGAGGTGACTGTAGGTTTTGTCTGAGCGGAAAACAGATGATATGGGGGAACAAGCAAGCCGCTGTCCTGGGAAGGGGTGGTCCAGGCAGAGGAAATAAGTGCAAAGGCCTGGAGGCAAGACGTCGCAGGGCCTGTTCAAGGGACTGTGCTGCTGGGTCCCTGAGTCTCTTAAAAAATACTCATGTTTTCTGTGCTTATTGACACACACCAGGTACCAAGGGACAGTATGTCAAGCGCTCTATTCATGTGACCTTATCCGTTCCTTACATGTCACAGTAACCCTCTAAGGCAGGCATTACTATTCTTAATTTCACAAATGAGGAAACTGAGGCTCAGATAGGTCAAGTAACCTTTTCTTCAACTAGATTTTTGTTGTAAGAGGAATACACACTCCCAGGAAAAGTCGGGCATCACTGAAAGCCTGCAGTGGAAGGTCCAAGGTCTTCCCTCTTATTCTGCACCTTCATCCCTCTCTCCAGGAGTCTCCAGGTTTAACAATTTCCTGGGTGTCTTTTACGAGGCTTTCCATGAATCCAGAATCATATAATGGGATAGGATAAATGTCTTTCTCTTCTTATGCTGATGGGCCCATTTGTACATACCATTCTGCAGGTTTTTTTTAACCCAACAACACAATCGTTTATTCCACAGTGTAGACTGTGCATCTCCTGTGTGCCGAGCACTGTCCTAGGCGCTGGGGACACGGGTGAGGAGGAAGAAGCCGCTCCTTCACGGGACCTCCTGGCCCACCGCACCCGTACACGCAGACCCTCCTCGCGCATCTTAACCCTGCAGGTGTCCTCCCCCTCCAAGGTTTTGCTAAGATCAACACTCAGCGAACAACCTGGGTACTTTATAGCATACCATATAAATTTCTGGAATTAAAATGGTAAGTCATTGAAAAGTGTAAATCTTGTCAGATGGCTGCCGTGAAAAACTGTCTCAATTTACACTCCCACCTTCGGCAGATGAGGGTGGCGGTTCTCCAGACTCTTGCTCAGAGCGGGCATTCCTAGTTCCCTGATTTACTACTGTTAAAACTTCTTTTAAGGGAAGGAGATGAAATTGGGGGGTTGCCTCTCGGCATCGTTGAGGTAATCACGTGTTTTCTCGTGTGCGTCCTCTGGTAATCACGTGTTTTCTCGTGTGCGTCCTCTGGCCTCTGGACACGAGGTATCTTGTGATTGGGATTCACGGAAAATGAGCAATGCTTGTGTTTTCATTATGAGCCCCAATGGTCATGGTGGGATCAAGGTCCTGCTGAACTCGGTTTGTATATAATTTGGTGTAGGATGTTTTAGACTAGATTTTATTTGGTAGAGCAGTTTTAGGTTCACAGAAACATGGAGCAGAAGGTACAGATGTTTCCATATAGTCCCTGTCCCCACACGTGCATGACCTCCCCCATCATCAGCATCCCTTGCCAGATGCTGTGACACGTCATTGTCACCCAAAGTTTATAGTTTACACTAGGGTTCACTCTCGGTGTCTGTGGTGCATACTATGGATTTGGACAAACGTATAACATGTAGCCACCGTTGCCAATCATGCAGAGTAGTTTCACTGCCTTCAAAACCCTCTGTGCTCCCCCATCATCCCTCCTTCCCAACCCCTGACAATCACTCATCTTTTCCAGTCTCCGTACTTTTGCCTTTTCCGGAATGTTGTGCAGGACTTCTTTTTTTTTTTTTTTGCGGTACGCGGGTCTCTCACCGCTGTGGCCTCTCCCGCTGCGGACCACAGGCTCCGGACGCTCAGGCTCAGCGGCCATGGCTCACGGGCCCAGCCGCTCCGCGGCATGTGGGATCCTCCCGGACCGGGGCACGAACCCGCGTCCCCCGCATCGGCAGGCGGACTCTCAACCACTGCGCCGCCAGGGAAGCCCCTCTGCCCCTTCCTTAAAGGACACATTTCACAATAAAAATAGCACCGCCAATTAATTTTGCACAGTGTGAGAGATTTTCTGACATTTACTCCAATTTCCCCAAACCAGTGTTGCTGTAAAGTTCCTTTCCCCATTGCCACGGAAAGTAGAACAGTTGTCATTTTCTTCCTTTTTCAGTCCTTTCTCACAGTGCACAAAACATGCCTGAATGACAGGTTGTTCAATCATTATTGCTGCATTTTACAGCCCCCAGAACTTGGCAGTTTATGACAACGCCTTCATTTGTGCTTGGCCCGGCACTTCTTGCTTCAGACCCCTCGCTTGGTTGCAGTTGAAACTTCCGACATTTTTCCTGGAAATCTCTTTTTTACTATTGTGGTACTGTTGTACATCTCAGTTGTTGATTCATCTATATTTTTATTTTTATATTCTTTCTAACATATCTGTTAGTTTCCTAGTCTAATTTTATTCTTTACTTTGTTATTGTTCTTTGTTTGTTTGTTTGTTTTTGCTACCCCACGCGGCTTGGGGGATCTTGTTTCACGAGCCGGGGATCAGGCGAAACTCCTGCAGTAGGAGGTCCAAGTCCAAACCACTGGACTAACAGAGAACCTCAGACCCCAGGGAATATCCATTGGAGTGAGATCTCACGGAGGTCCTCATCTCAGTACCAAGACCCAGCCTACAAACCCCAGTGTTGGAAGCCTCAGGCCAAACAACCAGTAAGACAGGAACACAATCCCACTCATAAAAAAAATTTTTAAATGAGACAACAAAAAAATATGTCACAGTTGAAGGAGCACGGTAAAAACCTACAAGAACAAATAAATGAAGAGGAAATAGGCAATCTACCTGAAAAAGTAATGACAGTAAAGATGATCCAGAGTCTCAGAAATAGAATGGAGGCACAGATTGAGAAAATACAAGAAAGGTATAACAAAGATCTAGAAGAATTCGGGGCTTCCCCAGTGGCACAGTGGTTAAGAATCCACCTGCCAATGCAGGAGACATGGGTTCGAGCCCTGGTCCAGGAAGATCCCACATGCCGTGGAGCAACAAATCCTGTGCACCACAACTACTGAGCCTGTGCTCTAGAGCCTGCGAGCCACAACTGCTGAGCCTGCAAGCCACAACTACTGAAGTCTGTGCACATACAGCCCATGCTCTGTAACAAGAGAAGCCACCGCAATGAGAAGCCTGCACACCACAATGAAGAGTAGCCCCCACTCGCCGCAACTAGAGAAACCCCACGTGCAGCAACGAAGACCCAATGCAGCCAAAAATAAATAAATAAATAAATTTATAGAACTAAAGAACAAACAAACAGAGATGAGTAACACAATAACTGAAATGAAAACTACACTAGAAGGAATCAATAACAGAATAACTGAGGCAGAAGAACGAATAAGTGAGCTGGAAGACAAAATGGTGGAAATAACTGCTGAGGAGCAGAATAAAGAAAAAAGAATGAAAAGAAGACAATCTCAGAGACCTCTGGGACAACACTAAATGCACCAACATTCAAATTATAGGGGTCCCAGAAGAAGGGGAAAAGAAAGGGACTGAGGAGATATTTGAAGAGATTATAGTTGAAAACTTCCCTAACGTGGGAAAAGAAATAGTCCCCCAAGTCCAGGAAGCACAGAGAGTCCCATACAGGATAAACCCTAATAAAAACACACAAAGACACATATAAATCAAACTAACAAAAATTAAATTCAAAGAAAAAAAGTAAAAACCAGCAAGGGAAAAACAAAAAAGAACATACAAAGGAATCCTCATAAGATTATCAGCTGATTTTTCAGCAGAAACACTGCAGGCCAGAAGGGAGTGGCAGGATATGCTTAAAGTGATGAAAAAGAAAAACCTACAATGAAGATTACTCTACCCAGCAAGGATCTCATTCAGATTCAATGGAGAAATCAAAAGCTTTTCAGACAAGCAAAACCTAAGACAAATAAGCACCACCAAACCAGCTTTACAACAAATGCTGAAGAAACTTCTCTAGGTGGGAAACACAAGAGAAGAAAAAGACCCACAAAAACAAACCCAAAACAATTAAGAAAATGGTAATAGGAACACACATATCGACAATAACCTTGAATGTAAATGGATTAAATGCCCCAACCAAAAGACACAGACTGGCTGAATGGATACAAAAACAAGACCCATATATATGCTGTCTACAAGAGACCCACTTCAGACCTAGGGACACATACACACTGAAAGTGAAAGGATGGAAAAAGATACTCCATGCAAATGGAAATCAAAAGAAAGCTGGAGTAGCAATACTCGTGTCAGACAAAATAGACTTTAAAATAAAGACTGTTACAAGAGATAAGGAGGGACACTACATAATGATCAAAGGATCAATCCAAGAAGAAGATATAACAATTATAAATGTTTATGCACCCAACATAGGAGCACCTCAATACATAAGGCAAAAGCTAACAACCATGAAAGGAGAAATTGACAGTAACGCAATAATAGTAGGGGACTTTAACACCCCACTTACACCAATGGACAGATCATCCAACCAGAAAATAAATAAGGAATCACAAGCTTTAAGTGACACAATAGACCAGATAGATTTAATTGATATTTATAGACCATTCCACCAAAAAGTGGCAGGGTACACTTTCTTCTCGAGTGCACACAGAACATTCTCCAGGGTAGATCACATCTTGGGTCACAAATCAAGCCATGGAAGATTTAAGAAAATTGAAATCGTATCAAGCATGTTTTCTGACCACAACGTTGTGAGATTGGAAATCAATTACAGCAAAAAAATTGTAAAAAACACAAATACATGGAGGCTAAACAGTGCGCTACTAAATAACCAAGAGATCACTGAAGAAATCAGAGAAGAAATTAAAAAATGTACAGAAACAAATGACAGCGAAAACACGACGACCCAAAACCTATGGGATGCAGCAAAAGCAATGCTAAGAGGGAAGTTTATAGCAATTCAATCTCACCTCAAGAAACAAGAAAAATCTCAAATAAACAATCTAACCCTACACTTAAAACAACTAGAGAAAGAAGAACAAAGGAAATCCAAAGTCAGTAGAAGGAAAGAAATCATAAAGATCAGAGCAGAAATAGATATAGAAATGAAGAAAACAATAGCAAAGATCAATAAAACTAAAAACTGGTTCTTTGAGAAGATAAACAAAATTGATAAACCCTTAGCCAGACGCATCAAGAAAAAAAGGGAGAGGACGCAAATCAATAAAATTAGAAAGGAAAAAGGAGAAATCACAACTGACACGGCAGAAATACAAAGGATTATAAGAGACTACTACAAACAGCCATATGCCAATAAAATGGACAACCATGATGAAATCGACAAATTCTTGGAAAGGTACAATTTTCCACAGCTGAACCAGGAAGAATTAGAAAATATAAACAGACCTATCACAAGCAATGAAATTGAAACTGTAATTTAAAATCTTCCAACAAACAAAAGTCCAGGACCAGAGGGCTTCACAGGCAAATTCTATCAAACATTTAGAGAAGAGCTAACACTGATGCTTCTGAAACTCTTCCAAAAAATTGCAGAGGGAGAAACACTCCCAAATTCATTCTACGAAGCCACCATCACCCTGATACCAAAACCAGAATAAGATATCACACACAAAAGAGAAAATTATAGGGGCTTCCTCGGTGGCGCAGTGGTTGAGAGTCCACCTGCCGATGCAGGGGACACGGGTTCGTGCCCCAGTCCGGGAAGATCCCACGTGCTGTGGAACAGCTGGGCCCGTGAGCCATGGCCACTGAGCCTGTGCGTCTGGAGCCTGTGCTCCGCAACGGGAGAGGCCACAACAGTGAGAGGCCCGCATACAGCAAAAAAGAAAATTATAGACCAATATCACTAATGAACATAGATGCAAAAACCCTGAACAAAATACTAGCAAACAGAATCCAACAGCACATTAAAAGGATCATACACCATGATCAAGTGGGATTTATCCCAGGGATGCAAGGATTCTTCAATATAAGCAAATCAATCTATGTGATACAGAACATTAACAAATTAAGGAATAAAAACCATATGATCATCTCAATAGATGCAGAAAAAGCTTTTGACAAAATTCAACACACATTTATGATAAAAACTCTCCAGAAAATGGGCATAGAGGGAACCTAACTTAACATCAGAAAAGCCATATATGACAAACCCACAGCAAGCATCATACTCAATGGTGAAAACCTAAAAGCATTTCCACTAAGATCAGGAAAAAGACAAGGATGTCCACTCTCGCAACTCTTATTCAACATAGTTTTGGAAGTTCTAGCCACGGCAATCAGAGAAGAAAAAGAAATAAAAGGAATACAAATTGGAAAAGAAGAAGTAAACCTGTTGCTCTTTGCAGATGACATGATACTATACAAAGAAAATCCTAAAGATGCCACCAGAAAACTACTAGAACTAATCAATAAATTTGGCAAGGTTGCAGGATACAAAATTAATGCACAGAAATCTCTGGCATTCCTATACACCAACAATGAAAAATCAGAAATTAAGGAAACACTCCCATTTACCACTGCAACAAAAAGAATTAAATGCCTAGGAATAAACCTGCCTAAGGAGGCGAAAGACTTGCACTCAGAAAACTATAAAACACTACTGAAAGAAATCAAAGATGACATAAACAGATGGAGAAATATACCATGTTCTCGGATTGGAAGAATCAACACTGTGAAAATGACTATACTACCCAAAGCAATCTACAGATTCAATGCAATCTCTATCAAACTACCAGTAGCATTCTTCACAGAATTAAAACAAAAAATTTTACAATTCGTATGGAATCACAAAAGACTCCGAATAGCCAAAGCAATCTTGAGAAAGAAAAACGGAGTTGGAGGAATCAGGCTCCCTGACTTCAAACTATACCACAAAGCTAATCAAGACAGTATGGTATTGGCCCAAAAACAGAAATATAGATCGGTGGTAAAGGATAGAAAGCCCAGAGATAAACCCATGCACATATGGGCACCTAATTTACAACAAAGGAGGCAAGAACATAAAATGGAGAAAAGACAGCCTCTTCAATAAGTGGTGCTGGGAAAACTGGACAGCTACATGTAAAAGAATGAAATTAGAACACTACCCTACACCATACACAAAAATAAACTCCAAATGGATTAAAGACTTAAATGTAAGACCAGCCAGACACTACAAAACTCTTAGAGGAAAACATAGGAAAAAACACCCTTTGACATAAACCACAGCAAGATCTTCTTTGACCCACCTCCCACAGTAACGGAAATAAAAACAAAAATAAACAAAATGGGACATAATTAAACTTAAAAGCTTTTGCACAGCAAAGGAAACCATAAACAAGACAAAAACACAACCCTCAGAATGGGAGAAAGTATTTGCAAATGAAACAACAGACAAAGGATTAATCTCCAAAATATACAAACAGCCCATGGAGCTCAATCTCAAAAAAACAAACAATCCAGTTAAAAACTGGGTGGAATACCTAAATAGACATTTCACCGAGGAAGACGTACAGATGGCCAAGAGGCACAGGAAAAGATGCTCAACATCACTAATTATTAGAGCAATGCAAATCAAAACTACAGTGAGGTACCACCTCACACCAGTGAGATTGGCCATTATCAAAAAATCTAGAAACAATAAATGCTGGAAAGGGTGTGGTGCACTATTAGTGGGAATGCAAATTGATACAGCCACTATGGAGAACAGTATGGAGGTTCCTTAAAAAACTAAAAATAGAACTACCATATAACTCAGCAATCCCACTACTGGGCATATACCCTGAGAAAACCATAATTCAAAAAGAGACATGTACCACAATGTTCATTGCAGCACTATTTACAATAGCCAGGACATGAAACCAACCTAAATGTCCACTGACAGATAAATGGATAAAGAAGATGTGGTGCATACATACAATGGAATATTAGCCATAAAAAGAGACGAAATCGAGTTATTTGTAGTGAGGTGGATGGACCTAGAGTCTGTCATACAGAGTGAAGTAAGTCAGAAAGAGAAAAACAAATACCATATGCTAATGCATATATATGGAATCTAAAAGAAAGTGGTACAGATGAACCTAGTGGCAGGGCAGGAATAAAGATGTAGACATAGAGAATGGACTTGAGGACACGGGTGGGAGGGGGAAGCTGGGGAGAAGAGAGAGTAGCATCGACATATATGCACTACAGAATGTAAAATAGATAGCTAGTGGGAAGCAGCTGCATAGCACAGGGAGATCAGCTCGGTGCTTTGCGATGACCTAGAGGGGTAGGATAGGGAGGGTGGGAGGGAGGCTCAAGAGGGAGGGGATAAGGGGACATATGTGTGCATATAGCTGATTCACTTTGGTGTACAACAGAAACTAACAGTATTGTGGAGCAATTATACTCCAATAAAGATGTATTTTAAAAAAATATAGGGCTTCCCTGGTGGCGCAGTGGTTGAGAGTCTGCCTGCCGATGCACGGGACATGGGTTCGTGCCCCCGTCCGGGAAGATCCCACATGCCGCGGAGCGGCTAAGCCCGTGAGCCATGGCCGCTGAGCCTGCGCATCCGGAGCCTGTGCTCCGCAACGGGAGAGGCCACAACAGTGAGAGGCCCAAGTACCGCAAAAAAAAAAAAAAAAAAAAAAAAAAAAAAAAATATATATATATATATATATATATATATCTGAATCACTTTGTTGTAGACATGAAACTAACACAATATAGTCAATCAACTATACTTCCATTTTAAAAAAGAAACCTTATTTTATTTTGCTTGTGGTTTTGTGGGTCAGGATTTCATAAAGGGCTTAGCTGGGCAGTCCTTGCTTGGGGTCTCTCATGAGGTTGCAGTCAGCTGTTGGCTGGGGCTCAGAACCCTAGTCTGAATGTTTCCCTGGAATGGATGTCCAAGATGACTCATTCGACTTGGCTGGCACTCACTGCTGGCTGTTGGCTGGCACCTCAGCAGGGTTGTTGAACGCAGTGCCTACGTGAGGCTTTTCCATCACGGCAGCCTCAGAGTAGCTGGACTTCTTACTTGGTGACTGACTTCCTCGAGAGCAAGCATCTCCAGAGAACCAGGCAGAAGCTGAGTGGCCTTCTACGACCTAGCCTTGGAAGTCATATAATGGCACATCTTCCACTCTCTATCCGTCCAAGTAGTCGCAGCTCACCCAGGTTGAAGGGGAGGAGACTCAGAACCTACCTGTTGATGGGGGGAGTGGCAAGGACCCATTTAGAAGAGCACAGGGGATGGGAGACATGGTTGCAGCAAACTTTGGAAAATACCGTCTGCCACTCAGGCAACTGATAATGTCCTAGGACATCCGGTACCTTCCTTACCTCTAGACAGTTTAAGCTCTCAAAATCAGAAATCTATGATCTTTTTCTAAGAGCACAGCAGTGAACTTAGTCTGGGCAGCCCTGGGCAAGCACGAAATTGGCCCCAAACTTCCTGACATTCCTGAGGCAGGAAGGCTTGTGTCATGAACTGTGAGCATCAAAAATGGACATATTCATCCATTCACTCAATCATCCATTCGTTCATTCATTCATTCATCATTCATCTAGCCAGTGTACGTGAGCATCTACTGCGTGCCAGGTGCAGTAATGTGCGAAACCAACCATAGTTCCTGACCTCCTACAGCTTACATTTTGTTAGGAGATCCAGTCGTTAATGACATAATCACATAAATAACCGTAAAACGGCAACTATGACAAAAGCCATAAAGGAGAGGTGTAAAGGGGGATCGTACTTAGGTCACTCAAGAATGGTTTTCCTGAGGAATCGATGACTGAAATCCGAGGAACAGATGAAATTTTCCTGGAGTGGAGGACCTAGAAGAACATCCCAAGCCAAAGGACCCACATGAGAAAATATGCTGGGACCAGAGAGAGAAAAACTAGTACAGGCATTGAGAAAAGGCCTCAGGGAGAAGCCCGAAAGGAGGCCATGATTCGGTGACACAGACTTGGTGGGCGCAGGGGTCAGGGGGTGGATTCAAAAGGCAGTCAGGGGATAAAACTGATAGGACTTGGTGATGGAGGGTGTATTTGTTATCTATTGCTGCATAACAAATTACCACGATTGAGCAGCTTAAAACCACATCCATCTGTTATGGCACAGTTTCCATGGTTCAGGAGTCCAGGCACGATAGAGTCCTCTGCAAGGCTGCAGTCAGGGTGTGGGCCTGGACAGGAGTCTCATCTGAGGCTCGACTAGGAAGGACCAGCTTCCAAGCTCACAAGCTGTTGCAGCACTCATTTCCTTGTGTGCTCCTGGATTGAAGCCCTCCGCTTCCGTCAGCCGGAAGCCACCCTCAGGTCCTCGCTGTGGCCCTCTCCATTCTGCAGCTCACAGCGTGGTGTCTTGCTTCTTCAAAGTCAGCAAGAGAGAGTCTCTTAGTGTTGCTGAAACTTGGCCTCTGTACACCGGCGCCGGATTAAATCTCGGAGACAGTTTTGGGTGAAACAGAAAGAAATAGCTTTATTGCTTTGCCAGGCAAAGGGGGCCACAGCGGGCTACTTCCCTCAAGACTGTGTGTCCCTCCCTGGAGCGGGGAGTGAGGAGTCTTACAGAGTTCAAGGAACAGGGCGTGGTCAGCTCATGGACATTCTTCTGATTGGTTGGTGGTGAGGTAATTGGGAATCAGCATCATCAACCTTCTGGTTCCAACTGGTTTGGGGTCTACGTGCTTGTGGGCAGCATGCAGTTAACTTCTTCCACTTGGTGTGGGTTTCAGTATCTGCAAAACAGCTCAAAGGATGTGGCTCAGAATATTATCTAGAGTCCTTGAGGAAGAACTAAAGGTCCTTGACTTTGTTTAATGACTAAAGTATTATTATTTTGTCTTGTTTGACTGTTTTCCTTTCTTTCTGCATTTTCTCACTTCTCTGATTAAATTAATTCTTTGACTAAAGTTTTTCTACAGACAAAAGGCAGGTGGAGGACATGGGTGGGAGTCTATTCTGAGAAGGCCTCATAGGATCCCGCTGGGTCACACTAGCAGGATGGGTGTCACTAACCTGTGTGAAGGAATTACATCCACGTAACCACATACCTCCTGACACTTTTGCTGTACTCTATTGACCAGAGCAAGTCACACCAGCCACGTTCAAAAGAAGGTGACCACACAAGAGCTGAATACGAGGAGACGGGGATTGTGGAAGCCACCTTGGAGGCTATCTTCCCAAGAGGGATTCTGGGGTAGGGACACAGGGAGGTGTCAATCCTGGAAGGAGATATCGAAGGGGATACGGTGAGGAGTCGAGAAAATGATTTTGGTTGGGACATGTTGAGTTTGAGGTACTTTTTTTTTTTTTTTTTGCCGTACGCAGGCCTCTCACTGTTGTGGCCTCTCCCGTTGCGGAGCACAGGCTCGGGACGCCCAGGCTCAGTGGCCATGGCTCACAGGCCCAGCTGCTCCGCGGCATGTGGGATCTTCCCGGACCGGGGCACGAACCCGTGTCCCCTGCATCAGCAGGCAGACTCTCAACCACTGTGCCACCAGGGAAGCCCTTGAGGTACCTTTGAGACATCCAATAGATGTCACATGAGTGATATTTGAACATGTGGATCTGGAGCTGGTAGGAAACATAAATTAATGAACCACGTTTAGATGAGTGGTAATTCAAGCCAAGTGTGGATGAGATTTGCTGAAGGAGGGAGTGTGGCATGAAGAGGACCCAGGATCAAGTCTTAAAGAATGCCATCAGTTAATCGCCGGGCAGAAGACGTGGGCCTGCAAAGCAGACAGAGAACAGGCGTCAAACCAGGAGAGCGATGTGTTCCACAAACCAAAGGGAAAGAGACACTGACCGTGTCATACTGCTGGGATTCATGTATGGTGACGACTAAAAACATCACCTCCACTTAGCCACAGAGTGGGAAATGACTGGTGAGCTTAGCAGGAACTGTTTTGGGGAAGTGATGAGGTGAAGCTAGGTTGGGGTGGGCTGAGAAGTGGATGAGAGGTGAGGAAATGGGACTGTATTGCTACTTTAGAGCATTTCTGCAGGGATGAGGCAGTTCATCTGTTAAAGGGAGAGCAGAGGGCAGTGAGGGTTTCAAATAGTGGTGAGTGAGCGGGCAAGTAGATGAGAGGCATGAAGGCCCACTGGGCCCAACAATGTCCTCAGCCAGAGATCACCAGAAACACACCTGCAGTCGTCGGAATTGGGTTATTACTCATCCCAGCCAGGGAGACTATTACCACGGGCAACCTCAGTAAAGGGACGTGCAGAGGACTTACAACATTTGGGTCTGTGTTAGTTGATTTGGGGAAACATTTAAGGAAGCAGGGCTTTGCTCTGGATTGGATTATGCCAGGAAAAGGAGGCAATTCCTTGACTGGATGTCTTAATAAATCGTATCTCAAAGGCAGGAAGACTAGAGAAAGCCTAAACTTGTAATTGGTAAAGAAGCAACAGTCACTCTTATTGGCCAAGACAGAAGGATGTTTGGTCACTTTTGTGGCTTGGCCAACGCTCGTCTTTTCGTCTGTGTTCAGACATGAAGAGAGGGGCCTCGGTTTTGGCTTGATCAGTCATCAGACCCTGATGTCGACGTTTCATGAACCTGTGTATATTCAACAGAACACCGAGGCCCAGCTGTGTGCCAGGCCAGCTCCCTAACGTCACTGCTCTCTGGAACCTGCCATGGACGCTCCCTTTCCCCTCCCCCCCCCCCCCACGTGCCCGGATGGCGGCAGTCGAGACATGCCTCCTCTCCACCCTGCATCTTAAGGGGCCGCTCTATGAGGCTTCGGCTTCTCAATCTCAAATTGGCCAGGGATGGAGGCCCACCGTGGCGGTGTGAGGATGAAGGGACGGAACCGATGTGAAAACCCCATAAAGCCTTCCGGGCCACCAGGGCTCACTACAGCTGCCCTCGAGCTCAGACATGTCTATCTGAAAGGGCCTTCTTGGTATCGGACGGCAGTACCCAGGAAGAGCAGGAGGGGCCCGGGACGGGCGTCCGAGAGAAACATCGCACAGTCGGTGGCGCGTCAACCCTGCCGGCCCAGGTATCCGCTCGCGCAGCCGGCGAGGAGTAGACCTGTGCGCGTGCGCGCCGCCGCCCCGCCCCCTCACCGCCCCGCCCCCCCCGCCGGCGCGCAGGCCGCTGGGGCGGCCGGGCCACGCCGCGTGCCGATTGGTGGCGTTCCGGGCCCGCCTTCGGGTGATTGACGGCTCCCGGGCCGCCACCGCCCAGCCGCCGCAACAGCCGCCGCCGCCGCTGCCTCCGCCTCCGTCTCAGCCGCAGGGTGTGGAGCCCGCCGCCGCTCGCGGGCTGCGCGTCTGCCGCCGCCGCCGCCGCCGACGCCGCCGCCGCCGCCGCCGCCGCCTCCGCCTCCGCCTCCGCCTCCCAGCCTCCGCCATGGACCTGTTCGGGGACCTGCCGGAGCCCGAGCGCTCGCCGCGCCCGGCTGCGGGTAAGCGGGTGGCCGCCCGGACGGTGGGGAGAAGGAGGGCGGGCGGGCGGTGGCCTTGAGGCCGCGGCGCCTGAGGCGGCGGCGGGGACGCGGGAGGGTGAGCGCGGCCTACACCGGCGCGGGGAGTTCGCCGTCTCCGCCATGTTCGCTGCGTAGGAGGAGGGGACCGCGGCTCGGAGACCTTTGTGTGCGGCCCACACGTGTGGCCGCCGCGGCCCGCGCACAGCCGCCGCCGTCCCCTCACGGGAGCCGCGCGCCGGGTCCGCCGGCCTGCGTCCGAACAGCTCGCCGTGTGGGCCGCGTTGTTCCGGGCGCGCTCCCAGTTGTGCGTTTTCTTCGGCTTTGTTTTTCGTCTCTACCCCGGAGATGGAAGGCATCGTCGACTCAGTCCTTGGGGTTGTGAGGCCCAGAAAAGAGGATTCATTCTCTCTGCTCCTCTCGTCGGATCTAACGATTCATGGTAGTTTTTGTGCTTTCCGGGGCCCCGGGAAGTGCCCGCTCTCCCCAGAGTGGAGGGCATTAGCCCAGGCCCGCTCCCCTGCCCGCCCCCGACCTCGGCCGCTGTGCCAGGTCCTTCCCGGAGGCTGGGGTTGGAGCTGCCCACGGCAGCAGCGCGGGGACCGCACGGTTGGTCCTGTGTGTCCAGCGGGTGACGGCCACGCCAGGTTGAGGTTGGCAAGACCCGTGAATACGGGCTAGGTACGCAGCTGGGTGCTGTGGTTTAGGGCTTTCTTTACGAGCCCAGCTTGGTGGCAGAAGACATGGAAAACTCTAAAAACGCATTCAGACTCCAGGCTCACCTCAGCGCCGGGTCTCAGTCTGAAAGCCTGCGGGGGGCGGGGGGCCCGCGTCTGCGGTAGGGGATCCGCGGGCGATTTGGGACCGCGCGGCGCGGGTCTGGAGAGCCTGGTTCGGGAACTGCCGTTGTAGTAGGGGAGGGGGAAGGTGACTGATGCCCAGCCTTTGCTCTCCAGGAGCCTAATTCTGCACGCAGGTGATGAAAATTGAACATGGCTAAGGTTAATGCCTGTGGGAAACGCTGAGTGTCCAGAGGAGCGACGTTTGTAGTCCGTGGACAGAGAGCGGGGAAGGAGGTGGTGCTGGAATCTGGCCTCTCGGAAGATGGGTAGACTTGGGACTTGCAGAGACTCCAGGCAAGGGAACGGTGTGCTCTTTGGGGAACGTTTCGTTCTCTAGTTGGCCTGGGCGTACCAGCGTGGAGGGCTACTGTGACATGGGGCCCTAAAAGAAAGGCCCCCAGAGAAGGGGTTGTTGTGCCCTCCATGGGGCCTGGATTCTGGCTTGTCACACGTGGACCACCAGGCTGGCCAGTCTTTGTCGGGCCATTATTCCCAGTAATGGTGCCGTGACTTTTCCCTCCCAGACAGACATTCATCTTGTGGATTGTTTCTGAGATTTGTTTTCTAGATTGTTCTAGGTACGGGTGAAAACTCTGGCTTGTGTATGCACTCTTCCTTACTCTGTTGATGGAGTATAACCTCTATCTGAATATGTTTGGGGCAGCGTTTGGACTCGCAGATGTGCCTGTGGGCCTGTCATTTTCTTGAATCGCAAAGGGACCCTTGAAACGATACAAAACTTGACAACTCTTACAGGTTGGTGCGTGGGAGGGCGTATCCAGCCCTGGCTGAGATGACAGGGTGGCAGGGGTGCTGCGTGAAGTTTAAACGCCCCCTTCCCTGAAGCGTGGATTCGTGAACTGCTCCCTGCCTGTGGGGAGGGCACTGACACTGTCCTGCTTGGCTGAGTGTATGTTTTTAAATAGGCTTGAAAACAAAGAAGGCATGCTTTCTGAATTTGTAGCTGACAGAAAGCTGAGAGGGATAAGTACTAAAGTGAGTGACAGAATCGGGACCCAAAGTTATCTTGACAGGCATTTAGTTCAGACCAACAAGGTGAGTCTTAACAGGTTAAAAAAAATCATTTGAACAAGAACAGAATCTGATTTCACAATTTTGTGGAAATGCTTTGATTTTTGAAAACTTAATTCAAAACGTCATACTTTTTATTTCCGAAAAATTGATCATATTGATTGACAAAACTGAACGTAGAGAGAATGAAAGGAAAATAAAGTTGGTTTCATGAAGTGGATGGAGAGATGAGGCTAACTCGCACCATCATGACCCTCACAAAGGATGTGCAGGTGCCACCAATTTCTGAGCTAATTCAGGGAACAATAAAAGACCCAGACACTTTCACAGTCCCCAAAAAGAGTTGTTCCAGACATGTTATCAGACTGTGTGGTTTCTGATCCCAGCTCTGCTCTTGCTGTCTTCTGTGGCAGTGCCTGCTTCTGGGAAACATGAATGTCGCCTCCTCCTGTTAGCCCACAGGTTAGACAGGGCGCTGTGTGTACAGTATTTAGCACAGGTAGAGCACGAGGTCTGCGCTTACTAGATGCTAGTGCCTAGTAGGTGCTATTCTATGAGTTAACTTTCACAGCCGTTCAGGAGGGGGAAAAAATGCACTCTTAAATGGATTTTGTGAAAACACTGAGTGTCCAAAGGGAGGAGGTATCACACTCCTCAGGTCACATCAAGTGCATTTTATTTAGTTCTTTGATTTTTGTTTTAAACATTACATCTAATGTTTCTGCCCCAAGCCTCCTAATTTTTATGGTCTGAAGAAAAATGTGGAAAGAACGCATTAAATGTTTTCAGATTTTGTGCTAAATTAGGAGTTTTCATACCAGCCCCTAACATGTTTTGACTGCTGAGTGAAATCAGGTTTTTTATATACAGTATACATAGCTTACCTAAAAAAGGGAGTATGTTTGTTATTATCAGATAGAAATGGAATTTCTCTGGTACATCATACTCATAAAAGTGCTGACTTGATGTCTTTAAAGATTGACAGCTTATATTTGGCAGTCCAAACAAGTTAAAGGTGTCCTGGTTTAAAGTTGTTTGGGCAGTAACCTGGTTTCAGTTTTATAGGATGGTTCTTTCACTACACCAGTACACTTTAAAGCTGATGGTCAACTGTCAGGGACTAAATAAATATTTGCTTGGCAGGCCATCTTCAAAATATTTCCTTTTAGAAAATTGGAGATCTAAATATAAAATAAAGGCTAAGATATTAGAAAAAACTTGGACTAATTGTAAAACTTCAGGGTTAATAAGAAAAAACTCAAGTCATAAAAATTAGAATGGATTTAGCTATGTAAAAATAAAAAGTTTCTGCAGGCAAATTAGCACAAAGGCAAAAGACAGACTGAGAGAAAGTGGTTGTGGTACACAATACTAAAGGTTACTATCCCTAGTAAGGGAAAGGCGCAGATGAATTAATAAGAAAAAGAGATGACCCGTTAGAAAAATGGTCAAAGGATGTGTCCTGACAGTTTATAGAGGAAGAAATGCAAATGGCCCATCAACCAGAGCTTCCTCCGTCACTGGAAAGGAATAGCAAATCACTGATGTGCCGTATTTTTCACCCATCAGATTTAAAAATTGGCAAGATGGTAATGAGGGTGTAGAGAAATGGATATTCTCATAAAGCGTGTTGGGAGTGAAAGTTACCACAACTTTTTTTGGAACAAATTTTGGCATTTGTCAGATTTATTTATTTACCCTTTGACCAGCAGTCAGCAGATCAAAGAAGGATATAAGTCTAGGGTTGTTTATTGTGGCATTATTTGTCATGTAAAAAGCCAGAATCATGCTGCGTGCCCGTCAGTAAGGGACCAGACCACGTGAGCGGCAGTGCTTTCCGTAGAGAATGGTGTGCGGCTGTTGAAGCGAATCGTTAGACCCAGCGTGATGGCTTACGTGAACAGTGATGTATGTAGAGTGTTGCGTATAGTATACTTCTACCTTTTAAAAATTAAAATGCACGTACACAAGTTCACGAGCATAAAGGAAAGTGGAACGTATACAATAAACTGTTACGGTGGCGGGGACGCGGGGCCTTTTTCTGAAACGTCTATCGTGTTTGGAAAACATGTACCGTAGTCCCTCAGTATCTGTGGGGGATTGGTTCCAGGGTCCCCTTCGGATGCCAAAATCCGAGGATGCTCAAGTCCCTTATATATCAATAAAATGGCCTAGTACAATGGCCCTCCGTATCCACAGGTTCCACATCCTCGGATGAGGAGATCAACTGTGTCACATTTGTGGTTGAAAAGAAAATCTAGGTATAAGAAGCAATTTAGGCAAAATATCTAAAAACTTGTTGCTTTACTGTACGTAGCAACTTATAGCTAATCTGAATATAATCAGCCCAAGAGTATTTTTCTCAGCATAGTATGTAACTTTCAGTAGACTTAGCTTCAGAGTGTAGGTAACTTTAAAAAAAAAACCAACAATCTAGATAAGATTATCTGTAGTGAAAAACTTGTTTTCTGTCTTGTTTCTTTCTTTATGAGAGTTCTTATATTTAGAACTCAGGGGCCTCTTCCAAAGTTTAGGGTCAAGGTTACACTTGGTCCAATGATTGCAGCCCCAAATACTTTAAATTACTATTTATCCAAAACAAAATGTAAAGTTCTGGCTAACCGGAAGTTCCCTTTATAGCATCTGTGACCTACAGATTGTTGTTAAAGAATCCAGATGCAAGCTATTCTAACTCTGACCCTTTCGATGGTGCAAAAAGGTGTCCCAGAGATCTTACAGGGCCTCGGGATTCTCCTTGTGGGGTTGTGTAAGGGTTAAAATGAGACGATCCTTGTGAAGTTCTAGAACAATGTGGGGTGGGGGCAGTGTAGCACGTCGCCAAGAGCATGGGCTGGGAAAGCAGGCTGCCTGGGTTTGGATCTCCACTCCTCACTGGCTCTCTCTTGGACAGTTATTTAACCTAAGTGCCTCAGTCTTCTTATCAGTAAGTTACAATAATAATAGTACCCACCTCATAAGATTATTGTAAGGATTAAATCCGTTAAAATTTGTAGAGCACTAGAATAGTTCCTGGCAGGCAGCGAACGTTAATTATCATTTATATAAGCCATTTTCAGTTGTGGCCAACAAAAATATGAGATGATCTCATTGTGTTTAATTGAAATACCACTCACAGTATTCCAGAGTGACAGAGGAGAGGAGAGGCTCGTTCTGTTCAGCATGGGAAGATGAGCCCTTCTCTGGGGCTGGTGGTAGGTTTGAGGAACTGACTTAGACTGAGTTGTCAACAAAGGAGAGAGGCCAGGCTAGTGCTCAGCTGGAAACTCTATTATGAGGAATGCTTGCCAGGACCGAAAATGTATTAATACCTGGGTAAAAGAGGACTTTGCCCCATTGGACATTGGGTTTGGAAAGACCTGATTTTTAATTCAAAAATTAAAATCGGACCCTGCGTAAGTAGAAGGGTTGATTGTCCTCAGGTTGGCCTCCTCCCTATAATGTCGCCCTCTCCCAAGATGTCTGGTGCTCTGGCCCCGCTGAATCCAGTGTGATTGTCCTGGGTCGTCCCATTCAGCTGTGAGTCTGTTGGGATGGGCATGTTGATGCTTAGACCAATACAGTGTGAGTTTCCCTTGGAAGGGGCTTGCTAGGATATTAGCAGTTCTCGTGGGGGGTTAGTGCAGTGAGTAAGTGGTTACCCTAATGCCTTTAGTGCCCTCCTAATGCTGTTTTCTGGATACTCCCCGCAGAGTCTTTATGTCACTTGTGAGAAAAATGGAAGTATTTGTAATTACTTAATGTCTTTAGGGTAATCCTAAGGGATAAAAATGTCATTTATGGAGTCGACATTTCCCATTTGCATTAGGGGTATAAAGCAGAAGAGTTACTTTTTGTTAAATTAGGAATTACCAGGTATTTAATGTACTTCTGACCTAAAGACTCCTGAAGAAATTTCCTTTCTTGGAGTTTATGAATTTTAATTAAAATTTTTACTTTTTTAAAAAAGTAAAATTGATACCCAGCTCATTTCTAGGCAAAAAGACAATATGGATGAAACTTTTAGAGCATACACATTGAATTGGTTTTTACTTTTGTTTTTTAAAGAGGGTATTAAATTGTTTATTTATTACACGATAGTGGATGATACACAAGCTTCATTCCCACCTATATCTGGTACCATAATCCAATTTAGATGTATTGCATAGGATGTGCCAATAATCATATATTAATAATCAAAAAACTCCATGACTTGGCTTGGGTGACCCTTTTCACGGTGAACTCCAGGTCACAACGCAGTAACTGTCAGTTCAACTACACCAAGGTTTCGGAAGACAGTAGCTTCTCCACCAAAGCAGGTTGTAAATAAATTTTGAATGGAACCTGGCATCACCTTGAAGGAATACTAACTTCACACTGTTGGGGTAGTTTACCAAAATGGCTTCAGAGTAGACTAACTTTACACAGTACATTTAAAAAAAGGACACATTTATTCAGCGTCATGATCAGACTATTGTGTTTAGCAATCAACAGCATGGGTGCAAAAAAAAAAAAAATCTACATTAAAACCCTTTGTTGGAATGCTTTACACTTTCCACAGAACAGAAACTAAAACAACCTGTTATACAGTTAGTCACAAATACAGTCCTCGAGTTTTTTTGCCCATACATATGAGTATTGTCTAAAACATGTCTTCTTTGTAGCAGCTATGCCCTGCCACCACTGTGCTTGGCTGAGTTCACAAATCTGTTGTAACCTGTAGCTTCCCTGTCACTTCTCTGGCTCTCCTCTCCTGCTAAGCTTTGTTTCCTGGCAGTAATCAAAACCTTCTGCCACTGCCATAGCCACTGCTGCTGCTGGAACCACCACAGCCACCTTGGTTTCGGGGTTTAGCAAAGTATTGGCCTCCACTGCCATAGGGGCCAGAACTTCTGCCTCCAAAGTTTCCTCCTTTCATGGGTCCAAAATTTGAAGATTGATTGTTGTAACTGCCAAAATCATTGTAGCTTCCACCACCTCCAAAATTGCTTCCATCATTACCAAATCCATTATAGCCATCCGCACTGCCACCATATCCACCACCACCGCGGCTGCCACCAAAGCCACCTCGACCACTGAAGTCTCCTCCACGACCAAAGTTGTCATTCCCACCAAAACCCCCTCCACGACCACCACCAAAGTTTCCAGAACCACTTCGACCTCTTTGGCTGGACGAGGAACTAGCCATCTCTTGCTTAGATAGGGCTTTCCTTACTTCACAGTTGTGGCCATTCACAGTTTGGTATTTCTGAATGACAATCTTGTCTACAGAGTCATGGTCATCAAAGGTTACGAAAGCAAAGCCTCTCTTTTTACACTGCCTCGATCAGTCATGATTTCAAACACTTCAATTTTCCCGTATTGTTCAAAATAATCTCTTAGATGATGTTCTTCAGTGTCTTCTTTAATGCCACCAACAAAAATCTTTTTCACAGTTAAGTGGGCACCAGGTCTTTGAGAATCTTCTCTTGAGACGGCCCTCTTTGGTTCCCCAACTCTTCCATCTACCTCGTGTGGCCTTGCATTCATGGCCGCACCCACCTCCTCCACAGTGGCATATGTGACAAACCCGAAGCCTCTGGAGCGTTTGGTGTTTGGGTCCCTCATTACCACACAATCTGTGAGCGTTTCCCACTGCTCAGAATGACTCCTCAGACTGTCGTCGGTTGTTTCAAAGCTCAAACCTCCGATGAGGAGCTTCTGCAGCTGTTCGGGCTCTTTGGGTGACTCTGACTTAGACGTGACGGCAGTGGAGGGGCGGAGGGGAGATGTCAACGATGCTTACTCTGCGGCGTCCGTGAGCAGAAAGGAGTAATCTACCGAACGTATCTCTGAATTGGTTTTTAAATGAGTACATTTCTGTACTTGAACTCAGAGGAGAAAGATCAGTGTGTTGAACTTCATAGGACGTGGATGTCCACACCTTCATCTTTAGCCCTCTGTTTCCCCCACGTTCCTGTGGGCCAGTTCATGTATTTCATAGCTTCAATAGAAATTTTGGGGAAAGCTGGCGAAGGAATAATGGTTACATTTTATGTGGAAAGGGATAATTGAGTATAAAATATTTCAGATAAGTACTTTTGGTAGGTAAATCTTTAGGTTTTTTTTTTTTTTTTTTTCCCGGTACGCGGGCCTCTCACTGTTGTGGCCTCTCCTGTTGCGGAGCACAGGCTCCAGACGCACAGGCTCAGTGGCCGTGGCTCACGGGCCCAGCCGCTCCGCGGCGTGTGGGATCTTCCCAGACCGGGGTATGAACCCGTGTCCCCTGCATCGGCAGTTGGACTCTCAACCACTGCGCCACCAGGGAAGCCCAGTCTTTAGGTTTTTAGATAGAAAGTTTCCTGGCTTTCTCCTGAGTTTACCTTGGAGTATCTGAAATCCCTCATTTTCTTCATAGATATTTATTGAATTGGGCACTGTGCTGTTAAGGCAGATTGGCTTCCCTCAGGCCTCTCACCATCTCTGTGCTCCGTGTGTTTAAGATTCTCCCTGGTGGTTAATTCAGAATGGTACTGAAATAGGATTTTTAAGACCTGTAGATGTTTGAAGAGTCCCTTTATTTCTGAAGTTCTGTATTGAGGTACCAAGATAGAATTATTGTTTTGCTCTAGAGTCAGTTTTTTCTTCCCAGGATTCACTTTTAAAGAAAGATTTTAAAATACTTGTTCAATAGTGAAATTATCAAAAAAATACTTGTTTCCCTCAAAACACCCAATAGCCCTTTAAAACGCCTGTTGGGTCATCTTTCATTGCTTGTATTATATGTTGACTATAACTTTTTGGAAACAAATGTCCGTATTAAATGGCTGTCAAGAAAATATTTTTTAAAAATAAGCTTTGTCCAGCAGGGGGGAGAAGATTTGAATTTAATGGCAAACTTAAAGATGTCCCCCTTTGAATCCCATCTGGCCAATGACCAAATGCTCTCTAAGCAGGTGTTCCGTGTTCTAGGGAAAGAAGCTCAGAAAGGATCTCTGCTCTTTGATGATCTCCCTCCGGCCAGCAGTACTGACTCAGGTACAGTCTTCAGGCTCTCCCAGGTGTGTGTCAACATGTCATCCTGGGATTGTAGTTGTCTCAATCTTTTTCCCTTTCCCCCATTTTCAACACACAGATGTTTTAGGTGTTGGACTGTCTTAAGTTTTGAATCCATGCATCAGGTAAGGCAGAAAAATCCGCTAGTCGCTAGCCCTGAGAAACTGCATAAAAGTGTTGAGCAGTTTTCTCTGGTTCATTTGAGTGTTTAATATACTAGCTGGAATAAGATTTAACTCCTTAAGGCAGATTTTTTTGTTTCCTTTGAAATGATAGGACTTTAAAATAAAATAGGTTCAAGACATTATTTAGCACTGTATGAGTTGCCACTGGATTGACACAAGAGTTTTGAGTTTATTTCAATGACCTGTGTAGGTGTCCTGGTGGGATGGATCTGAAACTTAAGCCCCCTCCTGGTTTTGTGGGCTCACTCAGTGTTCTGCTGTGTTTCAGGATCGGGGGGACCTTTGCTTTTTGATGATCTCCCACCAGCCAGCAAGTGGTGATTCAGGTAAGTGGTAGGCAAAAATGTCCAACGTGCTGGTGGAAATAATATGCACTGTTTTACCCTTACGTAAAATTTATTTATTTATAGCTTGTAACAAGCCTTAGGATGTTATTAAATCATAATACAACATAAGGTTTATTAAAACTGAATAGATACCGGGAATTTCTTGGCAGTCCAGTGGTTAGGACTCAGTGCTTTCACTGCTGGGGCCAAGGTTTTGATCCCTGGTTGGGGAAACTAAGTTCCCACAAAAAAAAAACCCTAAACAGATACCATTAGGTGGGAGCAAAAAGACGCTTAAATGCTACATCACTTTTGGTGATTATTTTTTACTTCTTGCAACTGACTTTTAAGAAGTGAAGAGTCAGAAATTTACTTTGATCTTTGTTATTAACGTGTTTTTTTTTAATTAATTTAGTTTTGGCTGTGTTGGGTCTTCGTTTCTGTGCAAGGGCTTTCTTTAGTTGTGGCAAGCGGGGGCCACTCTTCATCGCGGCGCGCAGGCCTCTCACTATTGTGGCCTCTCTGTTGCGGAGCACAGGCTCCAGACGCACAGGCTCAGTAGTTGTGGCTCACGGGCCTAGTTGCTCCGCGGCATGTGGGATCTTCCCAGACCAGAGCTCGAACCCATGTCCCCTGTATTAGCAGGCAGATTCTCAACCACTGCGCCACCAGGGAAGTCCCTGTTATTAACGTTTAAAAGAAAATCTCAGTCTGTCATTCTGGTTTTGCCTTGTTATATTCCTGACAGACCCAAATGTATCCAGCAGAAGTGTCTGAATATATGAGGTACAGTTAAAATATTTTCAGTTTCCTGATAAATAAGTCATTTGTTTTATGCCACTTACATTAAAAAGAATTTTGATTTTAAGAAAATGAGGTCAGAATGACACTGCTTTACTGACTGGTATAGACCATGTACAGGAATTTGAATTCTTGAAATTCAAGACCTTAGTTAATTATTTTCCAGTCAGTCCTTTTATGTTCTCAAGATTCTTTTTATTGATTTGGTTTCATTTTTGTCAAGCCTATTAACATTGGCTCTACCTGTTCCTGTAAATGTTTAACTTTTCCTTTTATGTCCCAATTACACAGAAGAGGAAAATAGAGCCAATTCTTCTAGGTTGTCATATATGACGAATGTATTATTCAACTAACTGAGAACTTCTCATATGGAATTCCCCCAAAGGGAGGGGGAAGGTAGGGTAATGGTGGGGGACAGTGGGGATGCAGGCTGTCCTTTTTCACGTGCAGTTATCCTCTAGTGTAAAAAACCTTCCTTATGTTGTCAAATAGAACACTTGCTGCTTTTCAGGTATATTTTTTGTATTATTAATTCTTTACCATAAATTCATTGGAATTAGTCTAGAAAGTATGGATTAAATTAGGTATCATTCCTATATTTAGAAAAAGTATCACAATCGTCTTACATAAGAAGTCTCAGGTTTTCAGGCTATGTATCCATACCAAAAAATTACAGCATTCTCATACAATTTACCCTAAAACCTTCCCAATAAAGACAGTGCACTTAGTTAAAATGAAAGTTAACGTGTGCAACTAGGGCTCTTAACAGATTTAATTTAAAAAAGGAAGATTCAGCATAGTTACCTCTTAGTTATCCACAGGGCAAAAGGCAATAAACTAGTAGCGACTTAGAAGACGTCAACACCATTGTTAACAAGCTTGATTTTTTTGGATATAGAATCCAATCTTGTATGCAGTATTTAGGCTCTCTTGAGAAGACATGTCTTTCTTCTCAAGCAGGCAAGAGCCATTTACAAAAAATTGACTGCATTCTAGGCCATAAAGTAAGTCCCAGTAAAGAATCAGCTTCATATGTAGACCGCATTCTCTGATGACAATGTGATTCACTTAGAAGTCAATAAACAGTTTAAAACATTTCTCTGTTTTTCAATTTAAAAGAAAGGAAGATTCTTTTACATACACATTGGGAAAACTGGAACCACAAACAGTAAGTGACAGGAGGCTAATGAAGAGACCCTTTGGGAAATCCGTGACATTGTCCCAGTTAATTTGCCTTACTATGTGGGGTGGATGTGTGTGTTATACTGTTGCAGAAATCTGTCCTTTGCAAGTAATTGACCCTTCTTGCAGGCAGGGACATTTCTTTCCTTTTTTTTTCTCAGTACTCAGAAATGTCTGGCAAAGAATAGTTGAATAAATAAATAAATGGTTGCATGCTTTTATACCTAATGCAGAGAATACTTAGGGCCATTTATTGGATACTTGATGGACCAGGCACTGTGATGAATGCTTTACATACCTTCTCCCCAGCAGTTTTTCAAACAAACCCCTGAGGAGGACAGTATTCGCCCTATTACGGGTGAAGAAACTGAGGCTGAAAGGTTAAGTAACTTGCCTTAAGGGCACACCCCTTGGAAGTGGCAGAACTGAGATTTGAAACTAGACTTCTGTTGTTCCAAAATGCATACACACTGCAGGTGCTCTTAGCTCTGGCTTTGAATACAAATTCGTCCCTTTGCAAGTGGGAATGGCTTCAGCAGTCCTATTTTGCCTTTCAGGATACATACAGTTCTTAAAGCCTGATGTTTATTTTAAGCCTTTTTTGGCACTTGTTACTCTTTTTTTTTTTTTTTTTGCGGTACGCGGGCCTCTCACGGCTGTGGCCTCTCCCGTTGCGGAGCACAGGCTCCGGACACGCAGGCTCAGCGGCCATGGCTCACGGGCCTAGCCGCTCCGCGGCGTGTGGGATCTTCCCGGACCGGGGCACGAACCCGTGTCCCCTGCATCGGCAGTTGGACTCTCAACCACTGCGCCACCAGGGAAGCCCTACACTTGTTACTCTTTTGAACTGGTTCAGGACATTTCACTTTGCAGATTTGGGAAACATAAATTATAAGTAAGGGCTTGTGGATGTAAAACATCATATATGTGCCATAGCCCCAAGATATGAATGTGCATTTTTACCACTGAGAAGCCTCTCTTGCATGTCCTCTTATGCCAGTCTGAGCAGGGCCTGGATCTTAATTTGTGGTCTCCCACTGTGGGTGCCCAGGCACTGCCCCACCCCTCAAAGTCATAGCCGTGACTGCTGTGCCTCTCTCTCTGCCAGGCCTCTCTCAAATGTCTTTTGTCTCTGAGGGCTGGGAGGGAGCCTGGTCTGCTAGGGACTCTTACCGTCTACAGCTGTGTTTCTGTCTGGCTTTGACTTTATATTTCCAGGTTCTCTTGACACTTCGATATCCCAGGTGGTAAAGAATGAAGGGAAAGGAGCAAAGAGAAAAACCTCTGAAGAAGAGAAGAATGGCAGTGAAGAGCTTGTGGAAAAGAAAGTTTGTAAAGGTTTTCAGACAGTTTGAAAACAAATGTATTAGACTTCATATTGTAAAACAACCCAGAGCAAAAAAACAAGCTCAGCTTCTGACGATATTGGATTGGCCAAAATGTTCGTTCGGTTTTAAGTAAAAATAAAAGATATTTTTCATTTTCACCAAGAAGTTTATTGAATAATGTATTCATTAACTGAATGACCTTTTTGGCCAACCCAATACTTCCTTTTAATGTCTGTATTTAAGAAGTGGATAGGGTTTCTTATTTGCAAACGGATTTCCAAGTTTACTTTTGCTTCCTCTCTCTCTTTGGTCTCCATGTACATCTGTTACCTTTGGTCAGATAGGAAACCTGCATTTGTCCTTCAAGGGTTAAAAACCACAGGTAGTTCTTACTTAGCCTTCGGCAGTGAGTGTTTAGCTTATTGGCCCCCCAGTTCCTTGTCCCCAGCCTGTTGGTTAGCACTTGGAATTCTGTGAATAGCTCAGTAGGCAGGTCCCAAGAGACAGCCTGAGGCTGGAAAAAGCAATTGAAATTTGTAGTCAGCTTTGTAACATGTCACAGTGAGTGGGGAAGAAATGAAAAGTATCAGCTAAAGAGAAAAACTGTGGATTTTCACTTATTGCACCGGCCACTTTGTCTTGTGCCATAAGTGATCTCAAGGCAGAGGCTGTAGGCTGCAGTGGAGGTGTGAGAGGACCTGCTCCGCCTCTGCTGTGAAGACGTGGGCTCAGCTTGGCTTGTCACTGCCTTGAGCCTGGAGAGCACTGTGCCTGCCACCAGCCGCTCTTCAGAAAGCACTCATTCTATCACTTCTATGGGTCTAGGTGTCAGAAAAAGCTTAAACCAGCCATTAAAGAGAAATTTCTGCGCCTCCAGTGAACTCCTTTTTTCCTTTCCTTCCTCAGTTAAAGTAAAAGCAGCTGATCTTACCATTTGTTCAAATTCTTCCAGCCTCAAGCATGGAAATATATATTTCCAGTGTATCCAACAGGGCATTAGGGATAAACTCTACTCGGCTTGCATTCCTCTAAACTAGAAATTTTTTTGTCCTTATTAAATTATTGACAGACTAGATTTACACAGAATTCCTTGCCCCAGTTCAAATCCCACTTCTGTGGGATGACAGCGCATTCCTTGCTCTGGTGCTTTGACTTAATGCCCTCGCAAGAGAAGCCATTCTGTACTAACTTGCTGTCGTCTGCTGTCTCCTTTCCACTGCTCAGCCTTGCAGAGACCGGCCCTGTCCAACAGTGGTCTGAATCTTGTAACAGACTTGCAGCCCGGGAGATGCCTTGAGGGGTATAGCTTATTTGTTTGCAGCATTAGGGCATTGCTGAGTAGAACAGCCATAGTTCCCTCTCATTTGCTCTGGGACTAGGGCTTCTGGAGAGAAGGGCACAGTTTTGTATTGGCTTTTTGTTCTCTTTTTCTTAGGCTCTTCGGTGATCTTTGGTTTGAAAGGCTATGTAGCTGAGCGGAAGGGCGAGCGGGAGGAGATGCAGGACGCCCATGTCATCCTGAATGACATCACCGAGGAGTGTAGGCCCCCCTCCTCCCTCATGTGAGTGTCTGTGCTCCAGCAGCCCGATGGCATAAAAGTCTCTGTTCTGATGGGAACTTTGGGCTGTATCCAGTTTGTGTTTATTAGAAAGACATATTTCTTGAGCTGCTTGGTTCAACATCAGTAGTTCTCAGCTGGGGTTGGTTTTTCCCCCCAGGGACATTTTTGGTTGTCACAGTGGGGGATGTACTACTGGCATATGGTGAGTGGAGGCCAGGATGTTATCCTATAGTGCACTGGTTAGCCCTACAACAATTGTCCTGCTGAACTTGAGAAACCCTGCTGATTGGGAAATGACTCTCCCTATTTTGGGTCTTGGGGTGTGTGCTTTCCACCAGTACCTGAAGAGGTTCTGACAGATAGTATTCTTATTCTTTGACCCAGGAGATAGAGGTAGAAGCTGCTAATTACAGAGGTGAATGGTGATCCAGGAGAGCTAGTGCATATAGTGAGGGCCCAGAAAGAGAACAGAAAAGCAGAAATGGCATCAAGAAGATTTCCTGCAGTTGTACAAACTAAAATGAAGGAAAAGGCATGGAGGAAAAGCCATTGCTCACCAAGAGCAGGAATATGCTTTGGAGTTGTTTTTGAACCCAGGAAAGGGGCTTCTGGAGAGCCCCATGGGGGTAGATATTTTCGGGATAGATTTAATTGAGGAACACTAAGCCATAACTAGCAAATACTGCACTGTAAGATTCTGAGTTATCAACCACATGAAATTTATTTTTTCATGGCTTGTGATGCCCCAAATTGAAAAGGAATTTCAAAAATGTTTGAAAAAAGAGCAGCTCTGCAGAATAAATGTCATTTCTCATAGGCATTTTTGTTCTTTCCTTCTTGAAACAGTTTTTTAATGACATTTATTCTATTTATGTTTTTTGGCAAAACTTGAAAGGGGAATAGGAATAAGACTAGTAAGATAGGCTTTAAGAATTCTATATTGGTCAGAGTTTGAGCAAGAATCCTGAAATTACCTATTCTCTCATAGATTTTTTAAAATAATTTTTAAAATATCTTTATTGGAGTATAATTGCTTTACAATATTGTGTTAGTTTCTGCTATACAACAAAGTGAGTGAATCAGCTATAACTCTTACAGATATTTTTGACTGTCTTGGATCAGTAACTGTTTATCTGTGTGTTAGTATTTGAAACTAAATCTGCTTTAAATAGAAAAAAGTTCTGAATTTTAGTTTAGTGAAAAATCAGGGTTAATAGATCTTGATTTTTAAAAACAAGTGTGAGTTTTTAATTCTTAATTTAAAAATGTCACGGAAGTTACTTAAATGTTTGTCTCAGGTAATGCTAATGTTCGCTAAGAGTTAACAGCTTTTATGGAGAGGAGTAGTCTTTGCTGTGAGAATCTCTCTGACTCTCAGTTCATTGTTCCAGTACCCGGGTTTCATATTTTGCTGTTTTCGATGGACATGGAGGAATTCGAGCCTCAAAATTTGCTGCACAGAATTTGCATCAGAACTTAATCAGGAAATTTCCTAAAGGTGAGACTGAGAGCTAAATCGGTTCATGTTCATCTTGGTGTTGGCTGTTTGTGCTGATCAGTGACATGTCACTGGCTTTAGCAGAGTCCTTGGTGACTCTAAAAGAGCAGGGATGGGCTTCCCTGGTGGCGCAGTGGTTGAGAGTCTGCCTGCCAGTGCAGGGGACACGGGTTCGTGCCCCGGTCCGGGGAGATCCCACATGCCGCGGAGCGGCTGGGCCTGTGAGCCATGGCCGCTGAGCCTGCTCGTCCGGAGCCTGTGCTACACAACGGGAGAGGCCACAACAGGGAGAGGCCCACGTACTGCAAAAAATAAAAATAAAAAAAAAATGAAACAGCAGGGCTGAGAGGAGGCGGCTCCGAGGTGAGCAGGTGCAGTGGCAGTGCAGGTGTGCCTAGTATGGAACTTCTCACGTCTCTGAGTGATTGGCCCCTCTCGTGGAATGTCTTTGGGTACAAGTGAGTGTCTTGCCTTTGTATTTGGGAGACTACTAAAACCAAATGCAGATGGTACTTAAAGGTGAGGAAGTACAGGTTGTTCTTGGTCGTAATACAGAAACAAAATGACAGTGGCGGGAGGATAATCTTCCCTCCTTAAGAGTTTGTTTTCTTTTGTTCCTTCTGTAATAGGAGATGTAATCAGTGTAGAGAAAACCGTGAAAAGATGCCTCTTGGACACTTTCAAGCATACTGATGAAGAATTCCTGAAGCAAGCTTCAAGCCAGTAAGTGTAATAACCACATGAAGACACATGAGTGGAGCACGCGTGTTGTTTTCCTAAACGCATTCCAGGCCTGCTAATGCAGTTTAATGCTAATGCTCACTGTCTGAAAAGTTCCTAGCACCAAGTAATCTCTCACAACTTAACGAAATCTGGAACAGAGAAAAGCACGTATCAAAGAAACCATCCATTTAAAAAGTATAAGACACTCCCCATTCAACTCTGGAAATTAGTATCAAAGTGCTAGCATGTTGGTGGTGACTGTATTTCTGATGTGTTTCCCCCCAGGAAGCCTGCCTGGAAAGATGGGTCCACTGCTACCTGTGTTCTGGCTGTAGACAACATTCTTTATATTGCCAACCTCGGAGATAGTCGGGTATGTGACTCTGGAGCCACCTGTTTAGATAACAGCACGTCACATGGGAGAAGAGCTGTAGAAGCACTTGCTGGATAAGATTACGGTGATGATGGCTGGGTTGGAATCTTCTATTGGGGTTGCTGCAGGGGGTTCTGCTGCAGGGTTTAAGTTCTGGATCAGGGAACAGCAGCTAAGCTTGAGGCTGTTTGTTCTCTGAGAAGGCTTATACCCTGTCTGTCAGGTACAGAGCTGTGAGTTGGAATTTAATTGGCCTGCAAGTACCTTAAATATTCATCTTCATTTTTCTGACCTCAGGCCATAATCAATGAATAACTCAAAAGCTGTAGCTAGAAAGTGCTAGATGATGTGACATATATCCGTTGAGCCCAGTACACCTGGCTGAGGGAGAAACCCGATGATTTCCCACTGGTGACATCCTGTGTCCCAGTCCCAGTTGTGGGGAATGACTCAGAGCTGGAGGGCGGTGCTCTGCAGGGTCTCTGCAGTCCCTCCCACCTCCGCTGCCAGGAGCGGATGTTCACCTCCATTGCCGCTTGCTTTTCAGCCATTCTCCATGCTTGTTCAGCAGTCACTGGACAAAGTGACCTTCCCCCTCTTACTAGCATCTTCAGATGTGGAAATAGCTGCTCCCACCCCTGTTGCTCTTAGGGTGATCTATAAATATGGAGCGCTAGGAGCTGTAGCATCACAGACGACAGCCCTGCCCTAGTGGAGTTCATATTCTGGTGATGTTTTAGTGGGTCTGTCTAGTGGACTGTCTCTTGTACATAGGTGTTTAGATCAAAGGACTTAAAAAAACAACATGAGTAAAATTGGCCAAAAAAAGAGAGACTTTGGAGTCAGGCCCAAGTTTGAGTCCTGGCCTTGCTCTCTGACTCTAGGCACGATGCTTATCCCCTGGGCCTCAGGCTTCCTCCTCTGTAGAATAAGAGGTTTGTCCGGAAGTTACCACACAGTAAACATGGTGGCGGGAACCCACGGAGAGGTACTTGGTCAGCCCACCAAACTGCCCTCGTCTTTGCCATTGTAAACTCTTGGAATGGTAACGCCTAAAGGGGCCTTGGTACCTGTTAGGTCCTCCCTTTCACATCACAGGTGAGAAGATAATGGCCTAGTGAGGGTGAGCAGTGAGCTGTGGTCATCCAGCAGAGTTTGCACCAGAGTTGAGACCCAAGCCTGGGGCTTCTCTCCCTGAATTTTTTTGTGACACCACTTTGCTGCTTGTACTTTTGATGCTGGATCCACTGACCTCAAGTTTGTCAGCAGGAGGCTGAATCTGAAACTCCATTGTTAGCCTTTCTCTTCAGCTGTCAACTTTAGGTGCTGGGCTCATTAAATTTCACAGCCAGTGTACTCTCCATCTTCCCAGGCAATCCTGTGTCGTTACAATGAGGAGAGTCAAAAACATGCAGCCTTAAGCCTCAGCAAGGAGCATAATCCAACCCAGTATGAAGAACGAATGAGAATACAGAAGGCTGGAGGGAATGTCAGGTAACCGGGGAGTGACGGGAACTCGGGAAGGAGGGTTCACTTATGTAAAAGCAGCCTTGAGACCTCTGAGGGTGGAACGTTCTGTGTCATGCAGTCTTCAGCGTAATGAGACTCTGTATGAGGTCTAACCTGGTGAAGTTGAAGTAGGTGAACGAGTGTTGTAGGATTTCACCTGTGTCCAAGTGGGAGCAAAAAATGTATGCAAGAAACATGCTTCCCTACGTTTGCAAAAGGAGACCTGTCTCAAATTCAAGTTCACCGTTGGCAGCATTGTCTCTGGTCCTGGTAACTCTCATAAAAGCTGTCATTTGTCACAACCCGGTAAGCTACAGTTTTCGGCAAATTCTCCAGAGAGAAAATCTAAAGTGGTTAAGACAGTAAATGTAAGACATTAAGTAGTGTGTGCTGATCACCTCTGGTCTTCCTGGGGAACAACTTATCTAGCCCAGAGGGCCGCTCTTACCTGGCTGCGTCCGTAGCAATTCCAGTTCATCTCTCTTTACACCTTTGAAGAGTGTGTGCCAGCTCTAGTTTATCATCTGCCATCTCTCAGGTAGTTGAAGGAGGGCTTAAGTCTTTTCTGCACTTCAGGAGAATTATACTTTAAGGACATTGCATTATGAATTTGATCAGAGGTGTTTTCTGGTTCATCTTACAGTTTGACCCCATGAGGATTTTGTCTCCTGTTGGAGATAAGGGAGAAGTAATATATCAGTGTAAGAGTGCAGTTATTTGTCCTTGGATGTGTAGTTTCTCTTGTTGTTTATTTGGGGCAGTTTTTATTATTGCTTCAGGCTGTTTCTAGCCAGGGGTGCAGGGAGGTCTCTGGAGAGCAGTTAGAATTCTTAGGGTTGGTTAAAAAAACTGGGTTAGTCAAAGGTGATTTGGGTCTTGGTTGTGGCTGTCTACATGAGCGTCGACGGAACTGTAGGCTGGGTTCAGACCTTGGCCAGTGCTCTGTGCCTGACTTCTCCCCCATGACTGCTGTGGAAGTTAATGCCCGAGAATGTGACCCCAGTGTTAGTGTCAGCATCACCTTTTCTGCCCTTTATTATAACTTTAAAATGCTGCTTTTGCCTGAACTCCTTGAAAAGATCTTGACATTGGCAGTCCTATGGCTGAAAGTAAGATTAGCTGCATTGCATTTACTTCCGGTTTCCCAGTCCCTACTTGCTAAGAACAGCGTGGGCTTAGGGTGAGCCCCTCAATTTAGAGAAACGGGGTGGGAGGCTCAGAGACAGCAGGGGCTTTCTGTTCCTGAGCAGCAGGGCCAGGCTGTGGCCCATCTCCTGCCTGAGGCCAGAGGTGGCATGCTTTTTCTTTTCCACCACCCCCTCCTCCTTTTATTATTAAAATTTTCAAACATGCAGAAAACATTTTAAAAGAGTAAACATTTCAATCTCTACCACCTAGATTCAGTAGTTAACATTTTGCCATTTTGCTTTGTCTGTTTATGTTTGTGTTTGGCTGAACTATTTAAAAGTTAGTTGCAGACATAACACTTAAGAAAATAATAATGCCTTAGGTTGTATTAGGTTATCTAATATCCCGTCTGTACTCGTATTTCCCCAGTTGTCCCCACCGTGTCTCTGTTTGAAACCAGGGTCTGGTGTGTTCGCATCTACCTTGGACTCACATCTTTCCATGTAGAATCGTCTCCACTTGTACTAGGCTTGGATCATCACTAGTCAGCACTTGTATAGGGTCACCAGTGCTGTTTTTTCATAGTATTGTTTAAGTTGCTTGTGTGTATTTCTTGTAAACTAGAAGTTAGGTCTAAAGGCTTCTTTAAATTCAGATAAGACATTTTCAGCAAAAATATTTGATGGGGGATGCTATGTACTTCTGATAGTCCCTCACTTCAGTAGCCATGTAAGGTCACTGGTGCGATACTGATTCCATGCTGGCTACCATGGCTACCATGTGGTGACAACAGATGGCTCCAGAGTGAAAGGACGTGTTTCTGTGTAATCAGCCCATGATCCGGGGAGATACACTTGAGCACCGTGTGAACATTGTGGCCCACCAGCCTTTCAGCTGACGGTTTTAGCATCCCTTAGTGATCCTTGCATGAATCATTTATTTCACAGGGATGGCAAAGATGATCATCCACTTCTGTGCTTCCTTCTACGTGTATTGACAGGCATCCTATAAAGAAAGGCTTTCCTTCATCAATAGGGGATGAACCATAGTTTCTCCCTGAAAGCAGGGTAAATGTTGAATTCTTTAATCACCATTTGTAGAGTGAGAGCCACCCACAGTTGTGGAAACTAGTGTTTTCTTTCCCTTCTCTGCTTCTCTCCATCCCCTTTCCCTTGCTCCGTGAGTCACTGCAGGCGGCTTTCTGTATTGGAGGCGCTGACTCGAGCTGTAGAGGCACGGTGCTCTTGCTGCTCACACGGCCTCATCTGTGGCCAGTGGGCGGAGCTTCGGCTTGCTTCAGACACGTCTGCCTTTGTCTTAAAGCTGAGCTCCATATGCTGGGGATGCTTGTTTCAACTGCAGCTTCGTCAATTCTGCGTCTGTACTAGGACAGAGCCAGGAAACACACACACACACACTCACTCTCTCTCTCTCTCTCTCTCTCTCTCTCTCTCTCTCTCTCTCTCTCTCTCTCTGTAAGCTGTGAGCTTAGATTGCTATTTCTCATTCATATTGGACACTTATAGGGCTTTCTCCTAAATTCTTTGATTCAGTACTTGTAGTGTCTTCTTTTATGCTGAAAATCTTGGTTCCTAACAACAATAGTATATTTATTTGCCAAAATAGCTTGGAAATCATAGTATCAACAGTATCACTATTAATGAATTTGAGTTCCTTGTGGTTCTCTTATCCTTAGTCTGTGCTTCACTGAGGATATATGGAGTACTGTGTGTAAACATGGAATAGTAATTTTCACCGCGGTTTTGTTACACTCTGGCTATTATGATCATTAGTTTCATTTTGCTTTCAACTTCAGGGCTTTCCCTGCTGGTGGGGATGTAAAATGGTGCATCTGCTGTGGAAAATAGTTTGGCAGTTCCTCACAAATTAAAAATAGATCTGTCATCACAACATTGCAAATCAAGTGTACTTCAATGAAAGATAAATTTAAAAATAAAAAATAAATAGATCTACCATATGATCTAGCAATTCCACTCCTGGGTATATACCCCCCAAAATTCAAAGCAGTGGATTTGAAGAGATAGGCGTGCACCCATGTTCATAGCAGCATTTTTCACAAGAACCAAAAGGTGGAAGCAACCCAAGTGTCCATCCACAGATGAAGTGATGAGCAAAATACGGTTTCTCCATACAATGGAAATACTATTCAGCCTTAACAAGGAAGGAAATCCTGTCGCATGGATGAACCTTGAGGACATTTTGCTAAGTGTTAGAATAAGCTAGTCACAGAAGAGTGACGGCTGTATGTTCACTTATGTGAGGTCCCTGAGTGGTCAGAATCATCACTGGGACAGAAAGTAGGGTGGGAGTTGTCGGGGGAGGGGGAGGGGGAGTTGGTGTTCAATGGTTGCAGAGCTCAGTTTGGGAAGATGGGAAGGTTTTTGGAGATGGATTGTGGTGATGGTTGCACAACAACGTGAATGTACTTAATGCCACTCAGCTGTACGTTTAAAAGTAGTTCAGGGCTTCCCTGGTGGCGCAGGGGTTGAGAGTCCACCTGCCGATGCAGGGGACACGGGTTCGTGCCCCGGTCCGGGGAGATCCCACATGCCGCGGAGCAGCTGGGCCCGTGAGCCATGGCTGCTGAGCCTGCACGTCCAGAGCCTGTGCTCCGCAACGGGAGAGGCCACAGCAGTGAGAGGCCCGCGTACTGCAAAAAAAAAAAAAAAGGTCTTAAGGGACTTCCCTGGTGGTGCAGTGGTTGAGAATCTGCCTGCCAGAGCAGGGGACACGGGTTCGAGACCTGGTCTGGGAAGATCCCACATGCCACGGAGCAACTCGGCCCGTGAGCCATAACTACTGAGCCTGTGCGTCTGGAGCCTGTGCTCCACAAGAGAGGCTGCGATAGTGAGAGGCCCGCACACCACAATGAAGAGTGGCCCCTGCTCACCGCAACTAGAGAAAGCCCTCGCACAGAAACGAAGACCCAACACAGCCAAAAATAAATAAATTTATTTTTTTTAAAAAAAGTAGTTAAGATGGTAAATTTTCTGTTACATGTATTTTTACCACAATTTTAAAAATGAAAACCCCCCCACGTTTACGTGGTTAATTATCTAAGTTAAATAAAAGGCACAGTTAGACATGCTTTCGTCTCTGTTCCCTTCACCCTTATTTCCTGATTCTTTCCAGTGTTTCTTTTTACAAAAATAAGCAAATCCACGTACGTATTTTTATTTTCCTACTTGCTCACACTGAAGGTAGTATACTGTATGCAGCAGTGCGTTACACTCTTTCAGGTGACTTCCTCGGAGAAGGTGAAAACAGTTTTGTGTTTATTTTATAAGGAAGGCAACTGAACAGCTGAAGGGAAGCTTGCACATGTAGCATTTAGTGTCAGATTTGCAGTACTTGTGCTGGTACAGGTCTTTGATGGCAAAAAGAAACACTTCTGGAATCATACCTGCAGTTTTCTCTGTAGCACGCATCGTATTGATACACCGGATCTTGGCATCTACAATCCTGGGATGGTCAGAAGAGGATGGAGCGTCCACCTCCCAGCCTCAGCTTTCTGAGCCTGGCAAGACCACCGAGTCCCTGCATTCGCTCACCTGCCAGAGTTGCTGAAGTCCGAGCAGGGTCTGGCTTGTCCTCACAGCCAGATTGGCTGTCCCAGTGCCTCCCTCTCCGATTGCGAAGGGAGAACCGGAACAGAAAATGGCAGCAAAAAGAGCTACGATCAGGGGACTCTGTTGAACGACTTTCCCACCAATAGAACAGCAGTTCTCTGACGGCTGGGCAGATGGGAAGGAGATGAGGGACAAAGCAGCGTGGAGCAAAAGTCGCTTGAGGGCGGGAGGCCAGGCCTGTGGACGATTGGTACCGAGGGAGGCACGTGGGTCGTGAGTGTGGACCTCAAAGCCCACTTCCTCCTCAGCATGGTGGTCTTGGGGGAGAACTTTGAGGGTAGCGGGAGGAGAGTGGGTTTTCAGCCGTTAGTTGAGGGAGAACCCGCAGCAGAGCACGCAGCTTCCTATTGTGCGTTTAGGAAGCTGGCCGCGTATCGGGTGCGTGTGGAGGAGCTCGGCTGAGGGGGATTGGAGCGTGCCGGAAAGTGTGAGCCCACACATCCACGTGGCTGGTTCCGGACAGGCCTCGTCGGGTGTGGTCCTGTTCCAGTTGTCACTGACCATGAAGGCAGGTGGTGTGGCTTCGTGCTCTTGTGATGCACAGCCTTAGAGTTGGCACTGGCCTCTGGAGCTGACTGGCGTTTGCACACGCACGTCTTAGATAGCCCGTGACACTGAGTGCAGGCAGAGTGACAGCCAGCTTGCGGTGTCCGTTTCTGCAGTGTAAGTGGCTTTTCCTGGGTCTGCGATTCTGTCTGTTGTTGCTTTCTCCTGTCACTCCAGTAGTTGAGTGAGTGTAAGATTTCCACTCTGTGTAGAACTTTGCTCAGTAAACAAGAATGGAAATGGCAGCTTCTGTGTTGTGGCGCACACATTTTTCTTCATTAGACTCAGGAATTGTTCCACATTTTGTGTACTGAGTTGTGCTGGTAGTAACTGGGGCTTTGGGACCTGCCGTTGCACGCAATCTCGTTGAAACAAGCTGGGTTTATGACTTGGGGGTGCGGTTGGGTGTGCACCAGGCACCCAGTTCCTTGATCCTGAAGAAGCGCTTTGTTGGCTTCTCGCGGTGCTCGTGCTTTGAGCTGCTTCCTCAAAGGCGCTCTTGAGGCTGAGGGATCCCGCCCCCCGCCCCACTTCACTCTTCAGCTCGGCCCCTGTGCACTTCGGCCCCTCTTGCTGCGCGTTTTACTGTTTGCACTTGAGAAGACTGCTCAGCTCTTCACAGACACCGGCAGAAGTCTTCATTGCTGGTGATTCAGCTGTGACCACTGGGAGGGTGAGGGCGACTTTGTGGGCACAGTGAAGGGCCAGGGGCCAGGCTGAGCTCTGACTCTATGAGACAGCAGCCCAGACCCAGGCGAGCAGCTTCTGGCCATGTGTGTCCATCACACAGCCTCTCCAGAGCTTGTTCCATCGTTTGGGAGCCCCGTGGTGACAGTACACCTCCACGCACAGCTTTGCTGTGTGCTGAGTGCTCTGACGCACCTCGTCGAGCGTGGGCTCTGGTTTTACACATGAGGGTCTAGATGCTTGGGAGGTTGCAGCTGCCCGAGGTCACACAGCAAGTACACCGCCAGAATTGTCCTTGGGAGTGTCAGGCTAGGGACTGTTCCTCCTGCTGACAGAACTCTGTCTTACAATGTGGAGTCTTCTTATAGGTCACCTTCCCATCTCCCTGTCCCTCATCTAAAAATAGAATGGGTGGCAGTATAATGCTGTGCAGAACACTGCCATTTGTGCTGGAGTCACATTAAATCACATTCATGCCCAGTGCAGAGAAAACGTGCTTCCAAGTCTGGGAATCTGATTAGAGTGAAATACAAAATATCCCTCTGTTCCAGCTGTTCTCAACTCTGGTGACATGGTTGAATCACGTGAGAAGCTTTAAGATAAAAACAAAGCCAGGTCCCCATCCAATCAAGTTTGACCCTGGGCTTTGGGCAGATCAGTGGATTAGGCCCAGGGCTGCCATATGCCAGCTAGAGGGGGCGCTAGCCCCATCAGTGTGCTGCCGGGCTGAGGAGCCAGGGGCAGCAGGAGTGTGAACGACCGAGAACAAAGAAGACGGCACACAAATGCTCAGACGCTGCTATGTATTAGAGGCTAAGAGATGTGGATGCCACAGGTTACATCTTTTACTCTATCCCATTTTTCTGCTTTTAAGATCGGATTCTGAGTACTGTGACCCGTGATCTGTCAGATGGAATCTGAATTTGCTTTTCCCCTCATTTTAGGGACGGGCGTGTCCTGGGTGTGCTGGAGGTGTCCCGCTCCATTGGGGATGGGCAGTACAAGCGCTGTGGGGTCACTTCTGTGCCAGATATCAGACGCTGCCAGCTGACCCCCAACGACAGGTAAAACCTCCCAGAGGCACAGGTGTGCACACACATGGTTTTGTTTCTCTTCTGATTTCTTCCAGTTTGTGTAGTGAACCTGGGGTGGGCAGCCATGTCTCAGGCACTGTGCTAGGCCCTAGAGGTGCAGGGATAAATGAAATGCCGTTTCTGCTCTCGTGGGGTCCACAGTCTGCCGGGGGGAGCACCTGTGAATGGACGGTTCCAGTCTAGTGTGTCTTAAGAGTGTGGGGTGCTCTGGGAGACTTTGGCCGTGGGGGGAGAGAGGCATCCTTGCTGGAGAAAAGAGAAGGGCTTTTTGGCAGAGCAGACACAAGGGACAGGATGAAAATGTGGCCAGGCAGATGCCATAATAGGGAGTCAGGAAAGTAATGGCAGGGTACCTGGGGACAGATTGTAAAGGCCCTGGATTCTTTGCTGAGGAGCTTGAATTTTAGCTCATAATTGGTGGAGAATCCTGGGAGGTTTTTAAGCAGAGTCAAGTTAGGTTGCGAAAGAGACCCCTTGTTTAATTGTCCAGCCCCTAATTCTGAGCTGCTTGAAGGTGAGGCACCATGCCTAGTGCCAGAAGCCCTCAGCAAGTCAGTGTTAGAGGCTGGCCAGTTAGGAACTGATGCACTGGCCCTTGCTGCGGGTGGGGATGGGGGAGGTGAACTAAGGCAGCAGTGGAAGGAGACCGGGGAGGCCAGTGCTGCGAGGGAGGAGCCTTACCCCGGCCCCCCGCCTGCTGAGTGAGCGTCTTAGGACACGGTTCCACCAGCTCCTCTGGTTTTCTAGATGATGCCTCAGGGGAGTCTCGTCTGTCCCCACATTAGACCAGGCCCCCTGTTGTATGTACTGCTCGAGCTCCCTCTGCTTTGGATCATGGTTGTGTGTTTGTATGGCCAGTTGCTTAGGGTCTGTCACATCAGTGGAAGGGGCCAGCACCTGCTTGGACCTGTGCCCTGGTAGATACGTGTTGAATGAATGCCCAGTCAAAAGAGGAAAACCAGGACCTGGGTATTAAAATGAGGAGAAAAGGGTGTTAGATCTGTGGGGAAACTGTCCTAGGAGAACCAGAACTGTCTCGTCTCATCCATCATTGTTCAGAAAGACTTTCCTTGGGAAGTCTAGAGGGGACTCTGAAAGGGAGGTAGTCCCGTTCTCAGATGGTGAAAGTGGAAGGTGGTTCTTCACGTGGGGAGTGAGTGCTTGAGAACATTCCTTAAGTCCACAAACTGTCAGTTTTATTGGGTTGGCCAAAAAGTGCCTTTGGTTTTTTAAGTAAAAATAAAAGACACATTTTCACCAAGAACTTTATTGAAGAACGTATTCACCCTTTTATTCCACTACCTTCTGCCATTTTTCAGCCAACTTCACAATCCCATCTTCCCAAAACTCTTTATCTTTTTGAGCAAAGAACTGTTCCAGGGGCCTTTTACAGTCATCCAGGGAATCGACATTGTTTTCCATTGAGAGAATTTTGTAAAGACTGAAATAAATGGAAATCCGAAGGTGCGATGTCTGGTGAATAAGGCAGATGAATCAAACTTCCCAGCCAAGCTGTAACAGCTTTTGCCTGGTCATCAAAGAAACATGCAGTCTTGTGTTATCCTGCTGGAAGATTATGCGTTTTCTCTTGACTAATTCTGGACACTTTTCGTCGAGTGCTGCTTTCAGTTGGTCTAATTGGGAGCAGTACTTGTTGGAATTAATCGTTTGGTTTTCCAGAAGGAGCTCATAATAGAGGACTCCCTCCCAATCCCACCATATACACAACATCACCTTCTTTGGATGAAGACCGGCCTTTGGTGTGGTTGGTGGTGGTTCATTTCGCTTGCCCCACGATCTCTTCCGTTCCACGTTATTGTCATTTCATTGCCCATCATGATTTGTTTTAAAAACGGAACATTTTCATTACATTTCAGTAGAGAATCACATGCGGAAATGTGGTCAAGAAAGTTTTTTTCGCTTAACTTACGTGGAACCGAAACATCACAGCGATGAACACAACCAAGCTGTGCAGGTGATTTTCAGCGCTTGATTTGTATATTTCGAGTGTGTCGGCTGTCTCCAGCGTGGTATAACGGTGATTGTTCTCAATTAATGTCTCGATTTGATCACTACTTCAACTGGTCTACCTGACCATGGAGCGGCGTCCAGTGAGAAATCTCCAGCACAAAACTTCACAGACCGCTTCTGACACCTTCGATCAGTCACAGCACCTTCTCCATACACTGCACAAATCTTTTTTTGCACTTCAGTTGCGTTTTTACCTTTCTTGAAATAATCATAATATGCCGAAAATGTTGCGCTTTTTTCTCCCATCTTCAGTATTAAAACGGCTACACAAAAATTCACCAATTTTGATAAGTTTTTTTTTTTTTTTTTTTTTTTTTTTTTTTGCGGTACACGGGCCTCTCACTGTTGTGGCCTCTCCCGTTGCGGAGCACAGGCTCCGGACGCGCAGGCTCAGCGGCCATGGCTCACGGGTCCAGCCGCTCCGAGGCATGTGGGATCTTCCCGGACCGGGGCACGAACCCGTGTCCCCTGCATCGGCAGGCAGACTCTCAACCACTGCGCCACCAGGGAAGCCCGATAAGTCTTTGTTTTAAATGTACGCTGATATGACAGCTGTCACATACAATCTAACAAAATTGTTTGGAACGATGTTAAAGACAACTGAGTGCTACAGAGCCCTCTTACAGAAAACAACCGAACGAACCTTCTGGCCCACGCAGTATGTTTGGGAAATGGCTCGAGGCATGTGGTGATAGAAATTTAGCATGTATTTATCGTAACACCTGATGGATTTTATTTGGTGATTTTCCTAGAGTTTGTCTAAGAAGTGGGTTTGGGTTAATCCATAATTTTCGGTGAACAGAGAGTAGTCCCAATTTTGATGTGTAACATTTCACCTACAGATATTTTTAAGTAGTTTTAACCTTTGTCTCATAGAAGTTAAATTGGTTTTAAAAAATGTTTAGCCTTTGAGTAGTTGGACAAATATTTTTACCTCCACTGCCAGGCCATTTAATAAAGTTTGCTGCTAAAACCCATTTATATTTTTCTCTGTGTTGTAGGTTTATTTTGCTGGCCTGTGATGGCCTCTTCAAGGTCTTTAACCCAGAAGAAGCCGTGAACTTCATCTTGTCCTGCCTTGAGGTAAGAAGTCCCACAAGGGAGAGGGTGCCAGTCGTCCCAGCTGCACTTGGGCTTTAGAGGAGAAGTCCCGAAGCCCCCTTCCTCCCCCGTGTTCCCTGTAGTTGGGAGTGGGAACTCCAGCCCGGGGACTCACCCGTCAGTTTGTCCTGCCCGCCCTGATGGGGACTGGGGAGCAGTTCTTCCTTGTGGCAGTGGTGTCTCAGGAGAGTGATGGGGTGCAGGGTCCCCACTCACCAGTGCCCCTTTCCTGCCCGGTAGGATGAGAAGATCCAGAGCCGAGAAGGGAAGCCCGCCGTGGACGCCCGCTACGAAGCCGCCTGCAACAGGCTGGCCAACAAGGCGGTGCAGCGGGGCTCGGCGGACAATGTCACCGTGATGGTGGTGCGGATAGGGCACTGAGGTGCTGTGGGCCGGGGCGCGGCGTGGTGGTCACTTCCAACGTTCACTCTGTGTTGTGCACATTGTGTGTTTCGTGTACTCCTGTGGGATTCCCATGGTTGTAAATAAAGGTTTCGTTTTTTTTTTTCTAGACTTTTGAGTTATCTTATTACATTTTGAGCAACTCTTGACCTTTCAGAGGTTGCGTTTGCTTTCGAATATGCTTTGGGTCTCTCCTCGTTAAAACCATTATGGGCATCTTGGGTTGGCCGGTGATGACGGCCCATCCTTAGTAAGCTGCTCGTTGTGCAGTGCTTTGTGGTTTATGCGCACCTTTCCTGTGCTGTTTCACCCTCCTGATAACTGCTTGGGGAAGTGGCATTTTACAGTGAGGAAATCGAGGTAATGACTGCATTGGACAGGCCACGACTAGAGCCCAGGGCTGCTGGAGCACTCTGGCTGCTTTCAGCTGTCTATACAAAAACAAGGTCACAAAACATTATGTGGCATGATCCCAGGCTCGGCAGGGGAACGAGATGAGGTGGCCACTCTGGAGCAGCGTGCCCCCGGCGGGCCCTCCAGAAACACCACGGGATTCTGCTTACTTCCAGTTCTGTGATGACAGGTTCAGTCGGGCTGAGGGACTCTAAGAAGGGCTGGGTTTACTGGGTTTCACGTCTGGGTCCCCCGGGTGCAAAATGCGTACTTTTCCAGGTTTGAGCAGTCACGCTGCTGTTCCCTGTGGCCAAGTCCAGCCTCCCGTCTTAGTCTTAGGAATGTGCATTCAGTTGGTTCTGTGCTGGGCTGAGGTTGATGGTCACATCACACTTTGTCAAAGATGTTAAAAATGCACGATGAGCCTAGTCAGAAAAACAAACTTTAAAATTCTTTTCAAGCCCTCATTGATATGTAAAGCAGGCCATTGGTATTGCTGCAATTACTTAGTAAAGCAGCTTTTAGGTCTGTGTAAATGCTGCCTCGGGATGATGTAAGATTCTGAAAATTTGCTTTTGAAGCTGTTTTGTCATGTTTGCTGGCCCTGCCCAGCCTGCGCACATGGCCTTATCACCTCGTCAGTTCTGTCAGTGGGACCGGCCTCCCTACAAGTACCTCGGGAGCGTTTCCAGCACACCCTTCCCCAGAGTGTTAAGAGCCAGGTTTCACTCCTGCTGAGGACTGGGACGACGCGGTGTGGCGTCGCGGAAGGAAAGAACCTCAGCGTCTCAGAATTGGGAAGTGGGACAATTTATTCAATAAACATTTTCTTACAGCAAACGAGGCACCAGTCTTTGACCATGTATCCCTAATCCCCAGACCGCTAGTGTCCTAGAGCTGGGAGAGGCTTGGTGCTGGGCTTCCCTGGACGGGCTCTCCCTGCCACCTTCTCCATGGGTCTGAGGGCCCCAGTGGGCTGGAAACATGCTTCCACCTCCCCTCCCAGAGCTCACTCCGCTGTCCTCGGTGAGCCTGGCCTAAATGACTAAGACCCTATATTTTAAGGTCTGCCCTTTGTTTCTATAATTTTGTATAATCACATAAAGTAATTCTCAAAAGTCAGTTTATATATATATGTATGTGTATATATATATATATTCCACCTGACAATATTATACAATAAATACTTCAATAAATTGCTGTGTGACACACTCATATTGAGAAAATGAAAGACATCTGTGGGTTTTTCAAGGGTAAAAGATAGCTTCTCTAAAATATCTGGATACAAAGTGAAATCCAGAAAAGGGCGTGGCCACACCATCCCTTATCAGAGAACATGGGCAGGCAGGACGCCGGCCAGCTCGCACTTCCTGGTAGGGCGGGTACGAGTCCTACTGAGAACTGTGCCAGGACTGCCAAAGGGCACAGAGTGGTGGTTTGTGTGCATTGCGCCGGGGGGTCCCCTGGCTGGGAGGGAAATGTCTGAGCCTGACTGTGGCGCTGGAAGCTTAGGGCTCCGGGGCATCAGCTAGGCCTGGCCAGTCACCTGCTCATCCCAAGGCCAGCTAGAAGGTTACGGTGAGAGGTGACTGCAGCCATTGCCCCCTTCTCTCCCAGGCCTGAGAAGGGGGCAATGGCTTGCCAGACCAGCTTGGCCCCCAGGACATCTTATGGTACCCTGTTCCTGTAGCCTGTTTTGTGTGTAGGTACAGGGGTTGGGTTAACTTCCTCAGCAGGCAGCGGGGGCCCTGCACCTTGAAAGAAATTGCAGCAACTCCCAGACCCCCATCACCACTGCTACCCGCATCCCATCACTGCTGCAGCAGCACAGAAGGACTTGGGACCTGGTCTTCTCAGGACACCCATCTGAGCTTGGGGCCATATTCCCACCCCCGTGGGGAAGATTCTTTCAAGAGCCCCAGAGCTGGATGGACCCAGCGGGGCTAGGCTGTGGTTGGGCACCGAGAGCCTGTCAGCTTGTGGGAAGCGTCCGCTTCATCCGTGCAGGTGGGCAGGCAGGGCCTGGCCGCCCCTGACCTGCAAGGGTGTTCTAGCTCTTTCATCTGGTGGGTGGATCCGAGCAGTGAGCCAGGGCCGCAAGGGGGTGGGCAAGGGGCCCTCATCCTCGAGAGGGTCTGTGACGGAGGGGGAGGGTGCAGCTCCTATGTGGAAAGGCTGGGTGAGCGTGCAAGTGACCTTGCACATGTCACAAGTGAAAACAGCTCCAGACTGTCACTGTCCCTTGTCAGCCCCCATCCAGTGTCTCTCTGGTGCCTGAGGCTGCTATGCCCCGGGGCCACAAGGAGAGGCTTGGGCCCCGTGGTCCCTGCAGGCTAAAGGCAGGGCTGGGAGAGGGGCAGGTGGGGACCAGGCAGGCTGGGCGGCCTCTGCCCTCTGTCCTGGCACTCCCAGCAGGCAGCCCGTGAGAACACTAAGAAAGATGGAAAAGGTGGGGCTGGGCCACAGCAACAAAGCTGAGGCTGCCGGGGCCACTGGGGCCAGGAGGGGCCCAGGTCTGCAGCTGGGGAGGGACAAAGCACGTGCTCCTGGGCACGCTGAAACGTCTCCCCTTTAACTTAAGCTGGCATCCTGAAATCATTCCCAGTCTGGGACTGCCAGTTTGCGTGTCACCTCCCCGGGCTGCCTGTAGTGGCATCTCTGGGTTGAACTGCGGTGGCCAGTGTGGGCAGTTCGGCGGCCTCCCTCCTGCGTGTGGCCCCCGCCACTCCGCCACGGCCCCGAGATTGTTCGCACTCCTGCTCCGTTTGCCCGGCGAGAGGGAGAGCCTGGGGTGGCCGGTCATACACCGAGGAGGACAGCACTGAAGTGGGAGCCGCCGCGCACTGTGAGGGAGGAGCTGCTGGCATTGTCCAGGAAGACGGAGGTGTACTGCCCCACCTGCGGGGAAGGTCAGCGTCAGCCTGGATGCCGCCGGCCTGCAGGTGCGCCCATCACACACCATGCCCGCCCCGCCCCGCCCAAGGACAGGAGCGAGGGCCGCAGGCCTTGCCCTCAAACCCAGCACCCCTGATGCCTGGTCTAGTGCCTCCTCCCCAGCTCCATCAGCCCCGGCACCAATGGGCTCCCTGTAGCGCGTGTGCAGGGGAGCAAGCCTCTGCTCAGGGCCAGGGCGGGGCTCGAGCGTCAAACAGTTCCCTCTGCGGCACTCGAAGCCTGAAAGCGTGCTGAACTCACGTGTGACGGTGCCCCTTCCCCCCATAGGCCTGGCCACTGACCCATTTGGTAGAGCCACGGTCGGACTGGTACTCTGCCTGGCTACTCCGAATGTGGTCCAGGCATCAGCAGGGTCACATCCCCAGATGTGAGCTGGGAACTCCCAGAGATGCAGAATCTGGGCATTTGCATCTGAAGGCCCCAGGCGCGCCGTGTGCCATCTGAGTTCACGCAGCAGTGCCAGGGACCAGACCTCTAAACGCCTTCCAGCAACCACAGCCGCCTGCAGCCACAGCCTGGCCTCCAATCCTGGCTTTGCTGTGCGAGCTTGGGCAAATTACTTAACGCTTCTGTGCCCTAGTTCCCTTATTTGTAAACAGGGGAATGATATTTTCTACCTCAAAGTGCTGTGAGTAATGGGTAATTGATGTTAAGTACTCAGAACGGGCCTGGCCTAGTTAGTGCTATTTACATGTGAGCTTTATTCCGCACATCTGTACCTAAATTTTTCTTTCTTAGGAAATCTCGTCTTTTCATCAGTTTCTCAAGCCCTTGCCCAAATCCCCACAGTTCTAGGAAGAGACTGTCAGTTGGGGTTTTGTGTAGGAAGTAACTGCGTCTGCTTCCCGAAGTCCCAATGGGCCAGGGGGTCGTGATGTCATCCTGGGCAAGGAGCTCATCTCTGTCACTGCCCCCCGCCCCGTTGCCCACTGAGTCCCTTCCGAAGGGCTCGTTACGGCCAGAAGCACCAGTCCTCAATGTGGGGGGGGCCAGGTCTGGGGAAAGGAGCCCCGGTCTCGGCCTGGCTCTGCCTGGACTAGCAGGAGTGCTCTGTGCCGCCCTGACCCTTGCCCGGGCCTGGAGGCTGAGGGCACTGCACCCAGAGCTCTGAGCACCCACCAGCACCCCTCCCTGCCCAGTCACCCCCACGGCTGTGTCCAGGTGGCCCCCCCCCCCCCATAGCTGAGCCTGCCCCACACACCTGCAGATACAGAACGCCGTTGACCGAGATGGTGAAGAACTCACTGCTGCTCTGCAGCCCCATGACAGCCTCCAGGGAGCTGCAGCCAAAACAGAAAGAGGGTGGGCCTGAGACCCCTGCCCCGGAACCACCAAGTGCACCCACAATGTGCTCACAGTCACCGCAGCGCCCGACACCCAGCAAAGTGCCCTGAGAACGGCTGTCTTAGCCAGGGCTTCTGGTGGAGGTGGCATCTGAACTGGGTCCCCAAGAGGAGTAAGGACAGGCTCCACAGGGCTGAAGGTGTGCCGTGAGGGCCGGGCAGCAAATCCTGGCTCTGATGGGAAGCGAGACACTGGCCGGTGCAGCTGGAGGTGCGGGGCTGGCAGCAGTGAGGCTGGGTTCAGGCCAATCGGTGCAGGGCTTTCCAAACCAGAGTGAGAAGATTTGAACTTCACCCATGCATGCCTTCTGCAACCGCTGGGGAGCACCTGCTCTCTGCCTGGGCTGTTGTGGGTGCTGGGGACACTGAAGGAGCAGCCCTGCCCTCCCGGACCAGCAAGAGACGGGAAGCTGGACAAGTTCACGGAGAAGGGCTGGGAGAGAGCCTGGGGAGGGTCCGCACAGACTGGTCAGGACAGGCCTGGGGACGCGACGTTGGCGCCTCGGGTCGCCGGATGGGAGTCAGTCCCCTGTGGGGGGCGGACTGAGCAGGGGCTGGGGCGGGCCGGGCCCCCACGTCCCGGGTCGGGGTTCAGGGAGCGCGCACCAGGGCGGGAGGAACGCCTGACGGTAGCCGGGGGGAGCCCCGAGGGAGGAGGCGGGCGCCCGGGCTGCGCGCCCTGCCCGCGCCCACTCACGCGTGGTGCTGGCACCGGGACTGGATGCAGATGAGCAGGCGCAGGCGGTCCCGGGGGCGCGGCGGCGCGCGTCTCGTCTGCTCCGCCAGCGCTGCGGGGAAGGCACGGGGGCGGTCACCGGGCGGCGGGAACCAAGCGCGGCGGGGCGCCACCCCCCCAGGCCCCGCCCCAGCCCCGGGCCTCACCCACGTGCAGCGTGGCGGCGAGCGCGTAGAAGCCGGCGACGGGCGCCGTGTACTGGCCGCTGGTCACGTTCAGGCCCGGGCCGCGGCGGAAGGCGCCCTCGGCGTTGGGCTGCGGGCGCACGGACGGTCACCCCGAGCCCGCCGCGCCCGCCGCGCCCCGGCCGCCCCGGCCCGGACTCACCACGTAGTAGACGCCGAGCTCGTGTAGCGCGCGCCGCTCCACCGACGCGTCCCGGCGCAGGCGGCAGTGGAAGGCGGCCTCGATGCGCGGCGCCCGTGGACCCGGGGCCAGGGGCGCAGCCAGCAGCGCCAGCACGCCCGCGCCCGCCGCCGCCGCCGCCGCCGCCGCCTCGTCGTCGTCCTCCTCGTCCTCCGCGGGGACGGCCGGCACCGCGGCGGGGCCGCGCGGGCGGGGCTCAGGCTCCGCGCACTCGCGTGTGCGCACCGCGCCTGACACAGAGCGAGCGGTGGCCGCGCTGGGACCACCTCGCTCGCCCTTCCGTGTCCCGCCCGGACCCCTTCCCCAAACCCGGGCGCTGCTGAGAGCGCGGGGGACCATTTCCGGTTACCCCGGAACCGCGCGCCGGGCGCACGCAGTCGGGCCTGGCGGGTCTTCGGAAACTGCCTCCTGATCCTGCGGCTGCACCTGTTTCCTTTCACGCTTTGGCTACCGGGAAGCTCAGGGCTGATTCACCCAGGACCCTCGTTCTCCTGCTTCACCTGCCTGTCCTACTGCTTCTTCCCCCTTCCCGCTGCTGTTTCTTCTCTGTTTACATTTTTGTTGTATCAGGGAATGCAATAGTTTAAGCCAGACTGGTCATTTTTGAAAAGAAGTTGGGTATAAATAAATAATTTTGCAGCTCTATTGCACATAATATGGAGGTTCTTCAGCCGCTGAAGCTGGCCTATTTAAATGAACAGTACATTAAATTGAAGGGGGAGAGACTCAGTAGCTCTTCACAATGACATTATCTAGTCAATAGCGTGAGCTGCGACTCGGCAGCTGGCCACAGTGCAGGGACACCGCCCTCGGTGCCGGAGCCCCGCTCAGCGCTGCTCTCTCCGCCTGCGGCCTCCAGCGGCTGCCCCATCCTCCTCCCTGTGCTGCCCCCAGACACCATCCTCCTTGCCCCGTGAGGGCGGCCTCCTGGTGCCCTCCCATGCGGCTCTGAGGCCGGCGGCAGAGATCTGTCAGGAGAAGAGGCGGGGGCACAGGTGATCAGGGGGTAGAAGGGGGCCTGTGTTACTGGGCTGAGCCTCCGATCTCCCTGGTGTCTCTGCAGGGATCAGAGGAGCACTTTACAAGCTTACGGGGCCCTGAGCCCCCCCTGACAGTCCCCACCTGGGGGGCACGGGCTTAGATCTCTCAGCCTTTGCTAGGCTCACCGGACTCGCAGGTGGGGCATGGATGCTGGTCCCCAGGCCCCTGCTGAACACCGAGTGGCCAAGTCCACCTTCCTCTGGAAGCCACCTCCTCACCACGCTCCTCCCACCTCCCCCGCAATCTCCCGACCCACGGCCTTGACCCAGGCCAGCACCAGAGCAGAAGCCTCCTTGGGATACCGGTCAACAGACAAAGGTCTAGTCCACCTCAGCTCCTCCAGGATGCCCTCCCCGGCCCCGCTCACACCGGGGGTGCAGTGGGTGGGGTGGGTGCCCTTCCCTACCTTTCAGCAGCAGCTGGAACTCTTTCAGCAGGACCTCAGGTGGGGTGATGGGGCCCGGGAGGCCCTGGGGGCCGGGGGGCCCTGGGGGACCTGGCAGACCGAGCTGAAAGAGAAGCTTGACGGTGAAGACATCTGAACAGGCAGGCTGGGGACCACGGGCACCCCCTCTGCAAGCTCTTGCCACTGAGCCTGGCAAGGGAGGGGGGGTGGGGTCCTGCTTTGACCCCTGGGGTGGAGGTCAGCCTCCAGGGCCTCCGATTCGCCTGAGGAGGCAGTGAAAGCTGCAGGCACAGGGCCTCAGGGTGGTGGGGCCCCTGGGGGCAGGGCTGGGGGGAGGAAAGTGCACAAACGGAGAAGCAGAGGGCTGCAGCCCAGCCCCGGGGCTGGATTTCCTGATGGAGGGAAAAGGGGAGGGAGGAACACGCCAGGCTGCTTTCGACTCTCAAGGTCTGTCTCGGCAGCAGCTGGCAAGCCCTCCCTGTGCCTGGCCCAGCACCGGGGCCTGGGGTCCTCAAGGAGCCCTCACTGGGCTGGGTTGGTACCCACCCAGGAGCAAGGAAGTCCCCTGCAAGGAGGAGCCTGGGGGAGCCCCCAGCTCAGCGTCGGGGGTGACGGGTCAGGCCATGGTGACAGCCCAGCAGCCCGGCTGCCTCAGGCTCAGAGCCCGGCACTCGGTCACTGGGTCAGATCTGGGGCAGGGTGAGGCCCGAACTCAGCATGGGCAGCACCGCCGTGACCAGAGTGCTCACCCCAGGGGACACAGCCCTCTTCGGGGCTCAAGGTAAGAGTCAGCCATCAGGACCAGGTGCCAGGTCCCTGCCAGGCTGAATGAGAGTGGGGGCCAGCAGCTGCCAGGGCCCCCATGTCCCCCAGCCACTAGGAACCAGACCGTGCCACCCCAGCCCGCCTGTAGGCCCCTCCAGCTTGGTCCCTGACAGCCCTACCAGGCCAAACCAGGCCTCCCGTGCCAGGATGCAGAGGGGAGAGAAAGCGGGGAGCCAGTGAGGCTGCCTGGCATTCCAGGCGTGCAGGGTAAATGGTTGGAACAGGCCCCAAACTCAGGGTCACTAGGCCCCAGCTTGACAGTTCTGTGCCCTCTGGCCCAAGGGTGAGGGTCTCTGCTTGTCGGAACTGCTCAAGGTGTCCAGGGGGAGCCAGTGAGGGGTGTGGGGTGGTGGTGGTGGACTGGGAGTTTGGGGAAAGGCCCGTGGGTGGGGGCTCACACACACACACCCACACACACACACCCACACACACACACCCAAGACACACACACCCAGGACACACACACACACACCCAGGACACACACACACACACACCCAAGACACACACCCAGGACACACACACCCAAGACACATACACCCAGGACACACACACACCCGAGGACACACACACCCCAGGACACACACACACACACACCAGGACACACACACACACACCCAGGACACACACACACACGCAACACTGGCTGGGGCTCCAGGGCTCACCTTCAACTTCTTGGCTTTGCCTCTGCTCCCCTTCTTGCCGTTGGCGCCCTTGTCACCCTGCCTCACGAAGAGCATCCAGGCATCTCGCGGATCGATGCCGCGCACTTGCTCCACGGGGGGCTCCTGGAACGTGGCGGCCATCAGCTGGTCTGCCTCCCCTGACGCTTTGCAGGAGGTCACTGTGCAGGACTGGCCTCCGGCAGCCTCGGGCCCATCACTGCGCCCTCCAAGACAGCACAGCCCCGGCCCTCAGCCCCGCGGAGGACGACCCCTGGGGAACAGGCCACTCCACAGCCTGGACTTTGCGGGAGAAGAGGCCCCTGGGCACGGGTGCGTGGGAATCGGGCTCTGCTGGGCCACCAGGCCTGTCCCGGCTTCCGTCCCGGGAGCTGCAGTGAATGCACCTTCCTGGGAGTCGGAGAATCAGACCACCGGCTCCACGGGTGCTCAGGCAGGGGCCCCCGACTACCAGCAGGCCCCCCGACCAAGCCCGATGGTCCGAAGTTCCAGGGAGGCCAATTTCAGCCCTCAGGGATGTGAAGCCTACAGTCCAGTGCGGTTAGGGGGACCGGGGTAGGGGGGTGTCCAGCACTGAGATATGACTCCAGGCGCCTGCACGGCATGTGACACCACTCATCTGCCTCAGGACTTCTGAGATGCGTGACCTAAGCAAGGACAGTGATGGTTCCAGAAATGTCCATTCGCCTTCATGGTGCGTTCTGACTAGTCCTGACATGGAGGAGAGTTCCAGGAGGTACCTTGCAGGGAGAGGCCCTTGGCCCTCCGGGCAGTGGGCCTCGCACAGTCTGAGCTCCAGGCAGTGCTGCCAGCTGGGATGGAAATTGGCTCCAGAGGGCTTAGATGAGGTCATGGGTGCCGACTCCGGTGACTGATGGAAGGACCCTGGGATCTTGGAGCCACCAGGCCCTTTCGTCAGAGGCAGACTCAGTGGTCTGGCAGCCCCTCTGCAAGGATCTGGGGCTTCCCATCAGGAGCCAGTGTGCTGTGATGGGGACGGGCTTCTGTGATGGAGGAGCCTGGGAAGCCTCGGAAAGGCCTCAGAGTGCCTGGGGCTTCCCCACATCTCCCTGGGTGCTGGGCCCCGCGAGGCACCCCCCGACTGCTTCCTCTCCACGGACACCAGGACCTGTGGCCTCACTTCACGGCCTCACGCTGCCCTCAGTGGAAACACGTGGCAGGAGGATTCTACATGGGCTGGATGGTGTGCCACACTGGCCCTCCAGCTGGACCAGTAGCCTGTGGAAGGACTCAGACCCCAGTTTGGTTTGGGGAACTGAAACAGGTGGGACAACGTTGGTCTGGGGATCTGGGAGATGGGCCTGCAGCAGTATGGGTGGGTATCTGGCAACTGCCCTGGCCGACTGAAGTCTCCAGCCTCCAGGGGCTCTCAGAAAGGAGCCTCCATGGACCCAAGGAGGGTCCAAGGCCAGAACCCCACCTGGAAGCACGTGAAGCCCCCTCTGCTTCCTGGCCACCACAGCCCAACATCTGGCAACCCTGCCCCCCAGGGGTTGTGGTTGGCTGGCTGGGTAGGGTTTGCCTTCAGTCCATGGGAAGTGGCCGGAGGTGATGGGAACGAGGGCTTCGGGGAGGCCCTTCCCAGGGGGCAGGCAGGGCTGGCCGACACCTCCACCTGTCTTTAATGGGGGTGTTCTTTAGTGGAGGCATCACGGTTCCCAGAGTGATGCTGAGAGCAGAGGTGCAGGCTTGAGGTCCCAGCAAGGCTCTGCTCTTTGCACTGCCCACAGGCATCTTCAGAAAAAAGAAACTCAAAGCTCTTTCCCCGACGGCCCTCGCCTCCCTGTCTGAAAGGCCCCACCCACACTGAGGGCCCCTCTGAAGGCCCCAATTCCCCAGCCTCCTCCAACCTGAGCACCCTTTTGTGTAGCAAGGGAAGGAAGAAGCAGGCTGAGCCAGAAATCACACGTCACTGGGGGCCCAGCACCCCACCCCTTTCTCCCCTGCACCCTCCCCAGCCGGCAGGAAGGCAGTTTTTGTTTTCCAGAGAGACTTGCACCAAACAGATTGGGGGCAGGGGTGGGGTGCGGTGGTGGTCAGTAACTTGCTCACACTTTTACAAATACGTTCTTCCCATTTCAGGAGAATGAAGTTATTTACACTTTACTCACTTCCCAACGCAGAAGTCCCCAAAGAAAAGGCATTTCCCCCGGTCTGGTAGAACTTTGCTTCAATGCCAAAGAACAACCCCAAAAGCCAAGGTCACGGCTGGCCTTAAGGCGCCCGTGGGGAGGTGCAGTGAGGTGGCGACCAGACCTCCTGGGCCTGCCCCGCAAGCTAAACGTTTTTCTGCCCACTTCACAAAGGAGGACACCCAAGCCAGCCCAGGTCCCCGCTCGCGGCGCCGCGCTCCCCACCGCCCCGGAAGCAAGCGCCCTCCGCCTCCGGGGCGCCCTGGCTCAGGAGGTGCGGGCTCCGGGTGGGGAAGCTGAGGCCCGGAGGTCTCTGGGGCGCTGGGGCCCGGTCGAGTAGTCGGGCGGCGTCTTACCTGCGGGCTGGCGGCCGACCCCGCGGGCAGCTCGTTCCCGGGAGGCGGCTCTTCGCGGGCGCGGCTCCCCGAGGGCTCGCCGGGCTCTGGGGAGCCGAGGCCCGCGGCGGCGGCCAGCAGGCCCGCGTACGCCAGCATCAGGGCTCCGGCAGGACAGCAGGCGGGGGCCATGCGGGTGGCGGGTCCCTCTCTCCTCCGAGCGCTGCGTCTGGGACTCGCCCTCCGGCTCCGCGCCTTATAACGCGCTTGAATCCCCCGCGTCGCCCGGAGAGCGCGCATCACCGCCGGCGCCCCCTCCCGGCTCCCGCGCGCGCTGCAGCCGCGGGGGCGGGGGGGGGGCGGTGCGGGGAGGGAAGGGGGCGCTGCGGGGCGGGGCACGCGTTAGGAAAGGGGGCGCGGGGTCGAGGGAGGAAGTACAGGGGAAGCAGGGGGCTCGGAGAGCGCTGGCTGGCGGTGGCCTGAGCGCCCCCTGCTGTCGAGCGCGCTTCCGCCCCAGCTGGGGGCCCCCGGTCCCTCCTGCGCTCTGTCCCGCGCTTCTGCTTGGCGGGGAGCCCGGACGCCCCTTCTCCCGACCCGGGGCATCCCTCTCCCCTCCCTATCCCGCGCGTCTTCTGCGGGGACCTCGAGACGCCTCCTCCCCATTCTCCCGGCCGCGCCCTGCGTGTTGGATTGAGCACATCGGAGCGCGAAGACCGTCAGGGTCCCTCCTTGGAGTCCTTTTACCAGGCGGCGGCCCCTCCCTTCAGAGGCAGCCTTCTCCCCAGGGCTGGGGCGCCCTGAGGTCAGGGATGGGCTCTTCCTCCCCAGCAGGGCGCACCTGCAGGGGCCTCCGGGGGCGGGGGTGGGGCACGGAGCAAATCTACAGCCGGGGACAGGCGCCCTGCACTGAAGCGGGCGCCCTGAGGCCTGGACTGGGAGGATTGAGCCCAATGTCGACCTGGGGGCCGGGGGTGGGGTGGGGCGGGGCGGTGGGCCGATCCGACCCGGGACCACATTACCCGCAGCCCACCAGGATCAGCGCAGGGCACGCCGCGGGCACAGGTGGACCAGGCCCTGCAGGCCTGGGGTCCAGGCTTCTCCCGGAAAAGAGCAGCCCCTTGACTCTTCCCTGGGCTGTTTGTTCTATCACCTGCGCGTCGCCTCTCCACCCCTACCGTCCACTCCGCCCACACCCCGCCCCGACTGCCTGCCGAGGCTGGCGCTCCAGACTCTCCTGTGTCCCTTCCCGAGGGGCCTGAACCTGGTGGGTAAACAATGCATTTTATTCAGGGGGTTCAAGGGAAGGGCACAGCTGAGGATTGCACCTTACAAGGGCCTGCCACCCTCACAAGGGATGATTTCCACCTCTTCTGAGAAGAGGGGGGACCTCCCCCTGTCCTGTTTAAGAGGGTGGGTCCACCAATTTCAGCAAGTGCGGCCAGGGCCTGGGGGAGGGGCTGGGGGTCATCCTCAGTCAGGGCCTCACCGCATCGCCTGCGGTCTTCCCCACCCCTGCACTGTTTCCAGGGGACAGGAAACACTTAATACTTTCGAAAAAGCCTGGTATTAGATGTTAATTTTTCCCTGTGATTCTGCCTCTTTTCCTGTAGGATGGGGGGATGGTGGTAGTTTTGGGGGGGTTTAAAGAGAAAAACACCCTTCCCACCCTGAGAATATGTCCCCGCCAGGGTGTGTCCTACAGACTTACTCTATGAGACTTACTGAAAGGCAAATTAGAACTGCAGAGGAGTTCTGTCTTTATCTTTATACAATTTGGGGGGGAAATTATCAGTGGAATGAAAAAACTGAAATTCCTCTAGAAATTGCAGCTCTCCAAGGAGATATTTGAGAAATACTGGCTTTTATAATACATACTCAATAAACTATATGAACTTATTCCATCGGCAACCATTTGCTACAAATAAGGCCATTTGCTCCAAAATTTGTAGATGGTGTTGCCAGAAGGTTCTCAAAGAATTCAGGACTTCTTGGGTGGCTTCTCATTTCTGGTCCCACAAGGAACATCTGTTAGGAAGCCGGGCATTGGAACTTTGTAATGACATGTGTGTGTGTGTGTGCTGGGCGTGTGCTTCAGCGTTAGGTATTAAAATTTTGTTCACTTTCATTTTGTGGGGGAGACTTCATCTGGGACCATGGGATGCCAAGTGTGGGGTGTTTTCATCGTTGAAACCCACAGTCCGCTGGCAGAGAGGGGCTTCTGTCCTCAGGAGATGCAGCTCTGTGAACAGTACCTTCATGTTTCTGAAAAAGCTTGTCCACATCCAGCACCTCATTCACTTCTCACTGGTCAGCCCAGCGAGATGAGGGTTCGCTAGGGACTCACAGCCTGGGCTCGGGCTGGGGCCGGGCTGGGCCCTCAGGCGCCCTGGGCATGGTCACATCTTCACAGCCACATGTTTTGCCCATCAGGGTCCTGCCTATTCTTGCTGATGAACTTGAAGGTTATTGAAAATACAGCTCTGTCTTTTCCCTGAGACGGGAACCCCTTAGGTGTGGGGTTTCCTATGGGGGTCTGGCTGTGAGCGAGGCCCAGGGAAAAGTGTACGGCTGCCACTCTTGAACCACGGGGCTCATCACGAGCTTTCCCTTCCTGGGGGGATGGAAGTCCAAGGGGGCAGCCCGATGTGGTGGGAAAGGGGCTCCACCTGGGCTCTGCCCCTCACCTGAGGGTGGCCGGCCTGTCCTTGAGCTCCTTGGAGTCTCAGCTTCCTTGGCTGAGAGCTGGGATTAATGCACGTGTCCTCAGGGCCTGCTCTAGGAGGAGCTGAGTCCATGGCAGGTCCCGTGTGGAGCCACGAGCGAGGCCTGCTTGCCTTCCAGGCTGCCTGAGCAGTGAGGGTCATCACATCACATCATGGGGGCGCGGAGGGTAGGTGCCCTCAGACCTACCTGAAGACAGAGGCCTTGGGCCGTGGAGGCCATGGCAGAGCATGGTCAGAGCCCAGGTCACACCCAGCCGCGGGTCTGCTCAGCAAACCTGGTCCTCACACGGCCCTCTGAGGCTTTGGAGGAGGCACACCTCAGGGCCTTTAGGCACTCATCCCCCGAAGCCTCAGTTTGCTGCTCTGTACAATGGGCGCAATAACAGGGGGACGTGCGGGGAGGGAGGGACCAGATTTGGGTCACGTGATCCTTAAGATAGTCTTGTGACACCATTTCCAACTCACAGTCGGGAGCCCCAGTCCTCACAAGGCCAGCATTGAGGACAGGAGCTGTTGCTATGTGAAAAACAGTTATTTTCCCAAACAGTGAACAGTCCTCATGATGTCATAGGCCTGCCAGAGGCCCCAAATCAGATCCGTTCTGGTGCTGTGCAGCCTCCAGTAACCCTCTCCGGAGGTGATGACACAGCCTGGCCGTGGGGCAGGAGAGCACAGAGGGCTGGGGCCTTCAGGTGGGGCTCCCTGCAGGTTTCTGGGGTCGCATTCCAAAAATGGCCTCTACTCAGAGGAGGGGGGAGCTTAGCAAAGCAGCATGCAGCTCAAGGACCACCACAAACAAGGTTCCGATGGCCCTGGGGGCCCCTTCCACTGCAGCTGCATCCCGTGGGCTCAGAAGTGAGGGTGGCATCTGAGGGTGAGTTAACGGATCCCAGGGAGGGGCAACTGGATGGAGCGGCCGCAGGAGGGAGCGGGCGGGGCTCGAGGCGGCCTCCCCCACGCGCCTTCACGCCTGGCTGAAATCTAATCCTCATTCTTGGGCCCTCATGTCACGGCCTCAGCCCTGGCTTCCCAGCGGCCTGCTGCAGTCAAGCTGTTCCCACTCTTCTCTCTTCCTCCAAAGGAAGGACCTTTGCAGATGAAGTCATGGGAATCAAAGCTCCCTCTGCCCCCCAAAACGATGGGAACCTTGTTGTGTGGCCTCCCGGTATACAGGCGGGCAACCTTTGCTGTCCATCGGAGCCTTCCCAGCATGACATCATCTAATTCTCAAGTCACGTGATTGTCCCCATTGCACAGACAAGGAAACTGAGGCTAGGTCTTGGGATTGGCCTGAGGTCACGGAGCCACCAAATGAAAACTCGCCCAGATCCGGCCCCCGCAGCTTGAGGTCAGTAGCTCTGAAGCCCACAGATTCAGTTCAATTCAATGAACGTTGACTCAGTTCCTGCTGCGTGCTGAGCACAGGGACAAGTGCTGGGAACCTGCACGTACTTCCTGGATGGGACCGTGGGCAACCTCATGTCTAACGCTCAGGGGAAGCATTCCTTCTCACCTCTCACCAAGAGGGTCTCTTGGGTTATTTTCTGCTAATTGTTTCCATGTTTTCAAGAGATTCATTTTAAAATTAGGCCTTAGCCCGCCTCTCAGCTTAACGCGAGATGGTAGGCTCTCGATGGCTCCGTTTGCCATTGTGGGAAGAAGCACATTCTAAAATGTGATTGCGACCAAGGTAATTCCTAGGACAGTCTATTAGCTTTGAGGACATCACGTTGCCTCCTAGGGTGTTCATGCCAAACAGGCAATTACTTTCTCCGTGAAGAGTCTCATCACAGTCTACTCCATTCTTCAATTAATCCGCTTCATGCCCGGCTGCTCTGCTATGTACCTAGTCCTGCACACATAGCAACGGCAGGTATGTTTCAGCCTGAGTGTCCAGCGCTGTGCTAGGCTCTGGGAACCAAAGACGAATGACACAGCCCTGGAGGAGTGGACATCCTTACGCTGTATGTGGCTGAAACCACCCCGTTCTTCAGTCACTACCAAAATCCAGGTCGGCACGCATACTTTCCACTGGGCCAACTGGTCAACCAGCCAACTGATGCAGTGGTCTTAATGGACCACAGTGAACCGTCATTTGACCAGTCCGTTTAATTACAAATGTCAGCTGGCTGATTCCAGCAATCCCTGTCCCTGCCTGGCACAGGGAAGATGCTCAGTAATGAAGTGGTCTTGTCTAGGAGGTACTGGAAAATCCAAGTCCAGTGCAAATGTCTAGAAGCATCCCCAGACCCTGGCCCAAAGGGAGGGGACCAAAGGGAGCTTCACCCGGCTCAGCTGTGCTGGGCCCGGCTGCTGAGAGCACTGTGGTCACTGCAGGCAGGGTCTGCTGGAGGTGTCTCAGTCTACCCAACATGGTCTGAGGGAAAGACAGCATGCACCCACCCGGCACACACGAGTATTCTGGAGCGGGGCAGGTGGTCACCTGCCGTGGTCTGAGAGTGGTGGGCATCTGCACGTGTTCCAAAGTTACCTGCTCCCTTTTCTAGATTCCGCACTAGCCCCAAGCCCTCTGATGAGCCTTGATTTCTGGGGGCTTTGGAAAGGGGTGTGGAGGCCTGGATTCTCCATGACCATCCTTGCTTGAATGAGTACATGAGTGTCCATCTTACATGAGAATCTCTTGTGTTTGCTTTGTGTGCTGGAGATCTTGTTTGCCCATCCTTGTGCCCTGTCCACCCCTCTCCACCTGCTCTCTGCCCCTGCAGGCTGGCCACTACAGACTGTGGCAGTGGCCTGTCTTACCTCTGATTCTGGTTGGGTTTGGCCAGTGGGAGGCACTGGGGGAGTGGCAGTGGCAGTGGCAGTGGCTGCGTTCCTCTAGCAATGGCCCCAGCTCCTCGGCAGCCCTGTCCCTCTAGCTCCCTTTCTGGGGTCTGCATCTCCTCTGCTTGGCCCTGGAGGCCGAGAGGTGGTGGCAGCTCCCCACCGTCGGTAGCCCTGGGAGCTCCTCGAGCCCTGGCTGGGTCCCCCTCAGCCTGCCCACACCTCGGAAATAGCTCATTAAACTATTCTCCATCACTCAACTGGAGGGGCCCGATTCCAGCTCTGCTGATCAGATGAAGGGCGGTTTGGCGCCCCAAAGTTGAGGACAAGGCCCTGGAGTGGGCTATGCTCCCCCACCCCAAGTACTGCCCCCCAGTGCCGTGGGGGCAAGTGGGGCAGAAAGCAGGCCTTCTCCTAGAACACCACCTTTTCAACTACCCATTTGTCATCAAAATAAGTCCACTTCGACACGTTCAGTCTTTGTTTTGAAACAGCACTTTCAATCACTGTCTGGATTGAAAATTCAGAAGATTTTCTTAAGGAAAGATTCAAGGATCCCAGAAACCTTCATCCTCATTTTCACCCAGGCCACCAGCCCACCACGTGTCCTCAGGTGCAGAGAGCAGACACTCAGCAGGCCCCGCTCTGTCTGGGCCCTGGGCCCAACTCAATTCTCCCGTAAGACATGGCTGTGAGGGCTCAGGTCTGGGAGCAAAGTGGATCTGGATCCATAGAAGCTGGAGGGACCAGGGGTTCCTTCCTCAGGACCAGGGATGTCAAAGCTCCCTTGGGTCCCTGATGCCTTCACAGAGGAGCCTGTGGGCTGGTCCTGGAGAGGAAACCTGGGTCCTGAGGGGGTGGGAGGTACCCGAGGCCTCAGCTGCTCAGTGCCAGGCTGGACCCAGAGCTCCCCATCTGGAGCCCTGTGTCCCCTGACGGAGCCTGTGTCAAAGGGGCTGGTCCACGGAGCACCCAGTGGGAGTCCTTCATCATCCCCTTGGCTACAAACTTGGCCTTGTTCAGGATGAGGTGGAAGGAGCAGGGCGGCCGAGCCAGCCCCGCGAGGGGACACAGTCCAAGTCAGGGGGCTCTGGGCAGGCGCGAGCCACCCGAGTCACCCCAAGTGCTGGTCTTCCTGGCTCAGGAGGCCGCCTGGGCGCAAGCCACCAAGGCGCCCAAGGGCCATCCCGCGAAGTCCCTGCAGGACCCCCGCCCCTGTGGGCCCCCGTCTGGGGACCTTCATTTTGATGAAGAGCCTTTGTTTAGAAGCAAATCTCCCCAAGAAACTGGGGGGGTCCTGGCTCTCGCTGCTCGCCTCCCTGGGAAGCCCTACTGCCCCCTCTGCCCCCAGCGCCCAAGCGGGTGGGAGGACCCTCTCTCCTCCCGCCACGCCCCGCCCCCTTCCCTCAGAGCCTCTGAGTGCTGCCCTCCTGGGGCTGACACAGAAAAAGCTGGGTCTCCTTTGTCCCCAGAAACAGTCTTTGGAAACAAGGTGCCAACGTAAGGCTGGGGGCAGGGAGAGCAGACAGCCCACCCAAGGCAGCCCCATGTGCCCGAGGCCCAGAGAGGGTCGGCTGCTGGCTGTGGTCACACAGCTGTGGGACAGGCAGAAGCAGGCCCCCCAGGGCTGGGCGCTGACCCCACCTCAGGCCCTTTGCTCTGTGCTGCCCACCCTCTGCAACAGCCTCAGCTTCCGGGGCCTCCGTGTCACCCTCACCTGTGCAGGTCCTCCAAAAGCCACCAGTGGGACACACAGCCAGGGGCGGCCAGTATTCAGAGAGCACGGGAGTTCTCTCAAGGCTCCCCCGGCCCTGGGCTCCTTCCTCTGAGGTCTCAGACACCCGACAGGCAGTAGAGCTGCTTCTCCCATCCATACAGGCTTCCAGAGGCCCAGCCCTTCCCGCGGGTCAGCTCAGAGTTTGGCGTGGTGGCTGCGGAGACCAAGGCTGTGTCCTCTGACGTCCCCTGGTGGCCCGAACCCAGCCCAAGCCCTGGAGGGGACGGCGACACTTTGGTTCACAAACCACAGCGAAAGGGGGCCGTCCCCCGGGGCGGGAGCTCAGCCGGGCCTGCTCCAGGTGCGCCGAGGGGCGGCTTAGGGCTCCTGGGTGGGCCCGAAGGGCTGGGTCCACTTGGAGACATCCAGGAAGACGGCGGAGGCCCCATGGTAGAGCCAGAGGCGGGGCAGGGCGCCGTGGCGGGTCCAGGCGTCGCGCCGGGGGTCGTAGGCCTCCATCTCCACGCGGTAGTCGCCGTCCATGCCCTGCCAGCGGCCGCCCGTCACGTACAGCTCATCCCCCAGCGACACCAGCGCCCCGTTCTCATGCAGGCTGTGCAGGGACTGCACCTGTGGACAGTCCTCGGTCAGCGTCCAGTGGGCGACTGGAGGGTGGTGGTGACGGTGCCCTCGGGGTGGGACGGGGGGACATGCAGAGAGGACGGCCTGCACCCCATCCAGGGCACCAGCACACCTGCTGCCTGGGACCTCACCCCGGCTGCCCCGCCAGGGCCCCTCAGACTCTCCCTTCAGTGGAGAGACCCCACTGCTCCCCTCTCCACCCTACGTCTCCCAGGACGATGTTTCCGGCCCCCTCTTTCTCTCTTAGGCCAGAATTTGCTCACATCTGAAGCTGGGGAGTCAGAGGGGGTGGGAGCTGTGGAGGCCTGACCCCAGGGCTCCCTCCCAGGGTGAGGGCTGGGCTGCGCTTCTGATTCCCGGTGGTTCTCTCTCGGAGGGAACAGATGTGGCCTCAGCCCTGACTGGTGCCCCATGGGACCCATTGCTCTGCCCCTGCACCCCTTGCCTCGGCCCGTAGCCTAGGGATGCCCTGGATGGGGGCTGTGGGGTGAGGGCTAAAGATGTGGGCCCTTCTGGAAGAGCCTGGGAGGGCAGGAAGAGAGAGGTCTTGGGCGGCAACCCCCCAGGCCTGGGAAGGACCAAGTGGAGCCCCGCACAGCTGGGACCCAACCCAGAACCACGCTGTGGGCCGGGACGGGCCCGGCCGACGGGACCCAGGGAGAGAGTGTCAGCCTGGAAGGTCCTCCCTGCACCTGTTCTGCCACTGTAATGGGGGCCTCCGGTCAGCTGAGCGCTGACGCCAGGGGCCAGCTGCGGTCAGCAGGATCACAGAGGCCTTGCTGCTGCCCTGCTGGCCCAGCTAGTGCCGAGGCCACCACGGGCTCCAGGCACTGTCCCTCCCCCTTCTCGGGAAGAAACAGGGGGAAAGGCCGGGGCTCCGTTGCCCCCAGGGCACACCCACCGCGCCCTCCCCTGGGCCTGATGGAGGAGGGAGGGAGTAGCGGCAATGGGGGTGGGGGGAACGGGGTGCCTAGGAATGGCTGCTCCCCGCCCCACAGCTCAGGAATCCCCTCCCTGGCCTGACCACCCCCAGGGCCGGGAGACTCACTCCCCCTCGGGCCCGGCCGACACCAAGGAAGTGCTGTCTCTGAGTCCACAGGTCCCTGAGTACTGAGCCCGGTTTTGCCCCCCGAGGAGGACAGGCGCTGTGCGCTGGGGACAGAGCATCCTCCGTGACCAGCAGCTCGAGGTTCTCAGCGCGCTCTTCCTCAGGGGGGCTCTGGGCTCTTGTGTCTCCATTCACTGTCCCCACCTCCCTCGGTGGCGACACCCCCAGACCCCACCGTCCCCGGGCCTGCTCTCTGCAGGGTCGGGGGTCCAGGTGGGGGTCGCCCTGGGAGGTGAGGCTGGCTCACCTTCTGCCACAGGTTGGCCCCGGGGTCGTACACGTAGACCTTCTTGGTATTGTCCCCCACCAGGTAGAGCGCCCCGTGCAGCGCCGTGCAGCGTGGCGAGGACAAGTACTTGGGGAGGAAGGGCGAGGCAACCACGCTCCACGCGTCTGCGGGGACACGCCCCAGCCCGTGTCACCGGGCGGCTGTGCGGCCAGGGCTCCCGAGGGGGCCCAAAGCCTGGCACAGAGTCTAGAGCCCACGCTGGCGCCCACTGTGCCTTGGGGGTCCGGGCCACTGCTCGTCCCCAGGAGGCCAGTTCCAGGCAGATGCAGCACCCAGACAGCTTTCAGTCCCAGGGCTGGGCTTCCCTGTCCCCCGCCCTGGGCACTCTGCCCCCAGCCCCCTATACCTCTAGGCTGGGATGGAGCTGTGGCTCTGAGCTGGTGACCCCCTTTGTCCCCTGCCCCCTTGGTCCCCTGCCTTCCTTGACTGTCCCATCCGCCGCTGATGGGGCCGTGGCCGCCCGCGCCCTGACCCTCTCGGCCTCACCTACCCCTGGGGCCTCCACCCTCCCACTCACTGAGGTGGGATCCCACTTGTGCCCTGCCCCCGGGTCCCACCTACCCCTCGGCCACACTGGGAGGGACTGGTGGCCCGGCCCCGGCCCCTCCCTGTGCCCCATGCCCCCTCTCCCCGACCTGTGACGGGATTGTAGCACTGCAGAGCCAGGGCGTTGTACTTGCAGGCGCTGGAGCCCACCAGGTAGAGCCTGCCCTGGCAGCCGGCCGCCGAGAAGTTGCTGACGTACTTGAGGGCTGGGCTGATGGGCGTCCAGGTGTCCGTGTAGGGGTCGTAGCTCTCCACCTCTACAGCATCCAGAGTGGTGCCTGCAGGGGAAAGGGGTGGAGGTGTCAGGGCTGCAGGGGCTAGGATGAGGGAAGGCTCCTGGAAACGTAGGGTCTGGGGCCCTGTAGAGGCCGCAGGGACCACTCCGGGCGCCCCAGGAGGGGAAGGGCACGGCCTTGAGAGGCAGGGGACTTATCCTCATTTTACAGAGAGCGAAGCTGGGGCTCGGAGAGGTGAGGGTGTCTGCCCAAGGCCTCACCTCCAAGAAGTGGCATGAGGGTGGGCACCTGGACCCAGGACCGCCCGATTCCAGAGTGGGCAATGGGCCCTCACCGTGAAGCCCAGCCTCTCTGAACCTTTCAGAGCCCAGGGCCCTTGGAGAGGTGCCCACGGGGCCCCCAGGAGGCCACCACCCCCTGACCCCTCACATGGTGGGGTCCTTCCGTGGGAGAGAGGAGGTCAGTGTGGATGGAGCTATAGGCAGCACCTCCGCTCTGGATGTGACAATGACATAGACCAGCCGTGGGTGGGAGGGCTTCCTGCTCTCCCTGGAGCCCACCTTGGGCTCTGAGAGCCTGGGGACCCTGAGCTGCCCTGGGCCCTACGCATGCCCTCTACACTTGGGTCAGGGATATGGCAGCCACTGAGGGCAAGGGGGCCGGCCAGGACAGGTGGGGCACCTAGGACGGCCTCAGGGCCAGCTTGTCACCTCCAGAGGCCTCGGGAAACTCCCACACGCATCTCATGTCTCAATACTCATCTAACTGTTAGCGTCTCCTTGCAGCAGCTCTGGGCTGTAAGGGGGATAAGGTGGGCCCTGGGCTCAGGCCGAGGGCATGGTGTGGGCAAAGGCGACAGCAAAAGGAGGCACGGTGGGTCCCCTCACCCCAGGGACGTCACCGAGGAGGTGACCCCAAGCTGAGGGCTGAGCCCAAGTTTCTGGGACGGGAGTGGTCGTCCCTGCTGGCAGCTCGAGGCCCCAGCTCCTCATGGGTCCCTTTCGGGGACTGACTCGTTGTCCTGTTCTTGCGTCCCTGGAGAGCATTGAGTCACCCTGGGGCCAGATACCAAGGCTCCCGTCTGAGCCTCACCCCGGATGCCCAGGGAGCAGGTGGCCCAGGTGTGGGGGCGAGAGGGAGGGGCCGGAAGGAGGCGGGAGGCGAGGGGAGGGGCCGGAAGGAGGCGGGAGGCGAGGGAAGGGAGCCTCACCGCCAATGGCGTAGATCTCCCCGTTGAGCGCCGCGCTGGCGTGGTTCGTGCGGGCCTTCAGCATGGGCGCCACAGGCCTCCAGGCTGCCTCCCTCAGCGGGAAGCACCAGGCCTGCGTCGTGGACCAGGTGTCCGTCTTGGTGCCCCGAGAACCCCCTGCCGGGAGAGGCTCTGTCCACTCGGGCACCCGCCAGCCTGGACTCTCCAGGACCCCGCCCCCTTCCCCCCACGCCAGGCCTCCGTCCTGCTGGACACTGGGCTGGGGGTGGCCGTGGTGGCACAGTCTCGCCGTGTGATTTGGACACCCCAGAAACAAGCGGAACATGATCACTGGTTTCAGACCTCCACCAGTGGAGGCTTTCTTCTCAATCAGACCTTACAAGGACCCTCAACTTCTAAGACATAAAACAGAAGGCTGACCCCGGCACCCTCCATCACACAGCTCCTTCTAGGGAGGCCCCGGCTGTAGGACAGAACCCAGAACGGTTCCCTGCACCCTCGTGTGGATGTAAATGTCCTTGCTTTCACAAGATGGAAAGGTCTGGAAGAGCCTTGACTAAACGGGCAGGGATCCCACTGAGTGCAGGGCGAGGGTTGGTTCTCACGGCCGTTACGTTCAGGGAGGGGTCAGATCTGCTCTGTGGATTAAGCTGCTGGGAGCCTGGCTCAAGGCGGGTAGCGCCCGCCTGCCCACCTGTCACGTAGACATCGTTGTTCAGTGCCGCCAGAGAGAAGCCCCACTTGTGGTAGTCAGGGAAGTCTGGGAGCGCCATCCACCTCTCTGGCAAGAAAAGAGAGGGGTCAGGGTGGCTGGGCTCACTACGGGGGCCTCTCCTCCCCGCTCTAGGGGTGCAGAAATGTCCCCTCACCGGTGGGGAGGGCCGAGGGGCGGGACTCAGCTGGGGGCAGAGGTGGGGGAGGACACCTGGTGGGGTGAGGCTCGAGGTGGCCCCGGGTGCTGCGTGCGCATCAGCCTTAGCTCCTGGAGACCCCTGGTGCCCCGCGCCGCCCTCAGAGCCCGGCACCCAGACTGGACGCCTGACTGCACCCAGGGTGTGCCGAGAAGTGGTCCAGGCTCCAGAGGCCAGGTCTCACCCCGGCCCTGCAGCAGATCCCACTGAGCCCCGAGGGCCCTCTTGGGCCTGAGTCAGGTCCCACCTCGGTCAGATGGGGGAGTGGGTTAAGGGGCCTGATCACTAGCCACAGGTGGGTTATGACACCAGCCTCATTCATTCACTCGTTTCTCATCCGTTCATTCATCCTGAGCACCGTCCGTGCCCACGGGCAGTGTGGAGGGGATCAGACTCGGCCATGTAGCGGGCAGAGCGGGTCCAAGCCCCAGCTCTTCTGCACCGGCTGTGTGGCCTTGGGTAAACCGCAGCCTCGGTTTCCTCGTCTGTAGAATGGGGCTAACTCCCGTCTCTCGGGGGTGTGGGGACTACAGGAGACTCGTCTGTCAGACGGCAGCTGCTGTTAAAAGTGCAGTGTCCCTAATGTGAGGGATGGGGTAACGCGCCCGCGCTGGCCTGCCTTCACAAAGCTACCTGAGGTCAACTGAAGCAAGAGATGAGAAAGTGCTTTGAAAAAACCAAAATGAGGCAATAAGTGTGGGAATGGTTAAGTCCTATAACGGACACATTTTGGGTGCTTGTGGGAGGCTGTGGGAGAGACCTGGGCCTCGGGGGTGTTCCTGGGAGGACTTTGTTTACTGTTTACGACAGTTTTCAGGACATGTGAAACCCCAGGCTTCGCCGGGTGCCTGCCCACTGGGCAGGGACTGCGTGTCCCCCTGACTCATGTCTGTGTCACCCCAGGGTGGGGACTGCCCAGCGGTCACCAGAACTTTGCCTGCCAGTGCCCCCCTGCCCCCTCCCCTCGGGGTCTGAGGGACAGCTGTTCCTGGGCTCAGCTCCTGACGTCAGCCCCCAAATCCCTTCTCGTCTGGCCCTGACTTGGGACAGCCGGCCTCGGACTTCCTGGAGCCTGCCAGCCGCTGACGCCATGGGGGTGGTGGCCACCGGCCGAGCGGCCCCAGGACAGTGGCCAGCTCCTGAGTGCTTTCCAAAGAGCTTCCTGGGGCCAGTGTGGCCCCCCCACCATCCTGCTGCCCTCTCAACCCTGCCTTCTTGTGGTCAGGAGAGGCCCCATCCAGATGGCAGGCCTGGCCTCTCTTCCCATTGGCTCCTTGTTACAAAGGCCATCTCACAGATGAGGAAACCGAGGCTCAAGGAGATGGAGAGACCCGCTCAAAGGCCGGAATCAGAGCCCCACTGGGCCGACCCAGAGCCTGAGCTCTCACTCCCCAGGTTGTCTGCACCCCCGGCCCTCTGTCCTACCCCTGGGACCTGGTTCCACTGGGCACACAGGGCAGGGGTGCCAAGAGGAAGCAGCGGTCAGGCCGCCCTCCCACTCTGGCCAGCGGCCACCTTCCCACGCTGTTCCGTCTGGGAGGTAGGACCCTTCACCCAGGGCCCCAGGGCCCAAAGTTAGGGCTGTGGCTGGAGGGAGAGGGAGCCGCAGCGCCCCACACAGTCAGCCCCCCTCCCCTGCGGGGGCCCCGGTGTCCTCTGCAGTCCCCCATCCTGCCCCCGCACAGCCGGTGGGTGCCCCGCTCTCTGTGCAGCCCGCGTCGCGGTGCGGGGACAGCAGGGCCCGTGCCCTGGGCGCCGGACGGTCACTCACTGGCCTCGGGGTCGTAGAAGGCGAAGTTCCCGGGGCGGGGAGCCAGCTGCTCGGCGTCCTCCTCCTCTTCCTCCAGCGCCCGCCCGCCAACCACCACCAGAACCTCCTCCAGCTCCCGCGGGAGGCCCAGCAGCGCCTGTGGGGCCGGGAGGGCTGGGGTCAGAGGCGCCCGGCGCCAGCAGGCCGCTAAGGTGGCTTCTGCGGCGGGGGGTGGCCGGGATGTTTGGGGGCAGCCGTGGGCCCTCCGCGTGGCCCTGTGACAGGGCGGGGCGAGCTGCAGTGCGTGCGTGCCCCGGTGTGCTTGTGCGTGGGTGTGCACTCACACACACATGTCCACATGCCGTGCCCGTGCCGGCGACGGTAACAAGAGCTCAGGGCCGGGAGAGGCGGGGGCAGCAGGTCCTGGTGTGCCTGTGCGTGAGACCTGCTCGCTTGGAGCGGCCAAGGCCCGTACGTTTCCCCAGCTCCCCCCCTAAGCTCCCCGCCCCACCAGGAGCCCAGCTCCCCCAGCCAGCCTGTAGCAGGTCGCGCTGGGATGGCCCAGCAGGAAATGCTGGGATGCTCCTACCTGGGTGGGTAAGGAGCCACCGCCCAGAGCTCCCAGGATCCCGGGGTCCCACTGCCTCTCAGACCTGCCCTCCCACCACCCACCGTCACAGAGTGACCACCTAGTGGGCGGGGCTCCTAGCTGGCTCCAGCGCGAGGCCGCCCTCGGGGCCTGGCGGGGCGGGGCGGGGCGGGGCCTGGCGGGGCTGCGGTTAGTATTTGCCACCACACACCCCGCCACTGGCCCGAGCCACGTCTTTGTCCCCTGACGTGGCTCCTAAGAAGCCCTTCCGAGCAAGGCTGCCTGGCAGCGGACAGACTTCGGCTCCCCTGGCCCGTCGCTTCATTAGGACCTGTCCACCCACCGGGCCCACCTCCAGCACAGATAGGAAATTGCCCCCGATAAACGCTTGAGCAGCTTCCTAAGGGGCAGGTGGTGGCCGGCTGCCACGCCTGTCCGTGCTCCTTGCCTGGGCGCAAGCTGTGCCATCTTCCTGTACTGTTGTCTCCCTTGCCAAGCTCCTATCCTTCCTCTAAAGCCCAGCTCAGATGCTGCTTCCTCTGGAGAGCTCTCCGTGACTGCCTGACCCTCTGAGGATGCCCACAGCCCAGCGCTGGCCTTTCTCATGCTGCCTTAGGTGTGTTTCCAGGTTTGTCCCCACCAAGCTGTGGGCTCCTTCAAGACAGGGGTTGGGAATGACCACTTCTGGGGTCCCTCTCCCCTCACGTCCAGGGTATGGCACACACAGGGGTGCAACCTGTACTTGGGGATGAACTGCGGCCCCCTCACAGGTAACTGGCCCAAGGGAGGCAGAGTTGCAAGATTGGGGACACCTCCATCATACTGTCTGTCCCCATGCCGGTGGGGTCTCTGGAGCGCCTCTCCCCGCTCCCCACCCGTCACTCACCCCCTCGTGGCCCTGGGACAGGGCCTCCCGACAGGCCTCCGACTCTCGGATCAGCGGCTCCGTGGCCAGCAACTGCTGCACGCGGGGCCGGGGCACGGCGTCCAGGTGCACCAGGCCGAGCAGCTCGGGCAGGTGGGTGGCCCGGGCCTGGGGGTCGTGGCGCACCCAGCGCAGCAGGGCCTCCAGCCGGCTCTGCTCCGGCTGCACCTGCAGCAGGTCGCCGGCCAGACAAGTGGCCAGCCGCTCGTGGGACAGCTGCAGAAACTCATCCTCCTGGGCTACGGCCTCAAAGTTCTCCCTCAGGAAGGCCCAGGCCTTGGCAGCCACGCCCAGCAACCCCTGCTGCTCCCCAAACTCACAGATGCCGAGGCAGTTGGTGGCATCCAGCTGCTGCTGCAGGTAGCGGCCGCAGACCTTCTGCACGGCGGGGAAGTGGAGGTGCGTGGCCGTGCGTGTCAGCGCCTCCACGTTGCCCTGGGTGATGGTCAGCCGGCCCGTGTACACGAAGTCCACCAGCTGCGCCACCACGGCCGGCTCCATGTCCCTCAGCTCCACGCGCGCCGAGAAGCTCTCGGCGAAGTCGCCCGCGAACATGGCGTGGAAGTAGGGGCTGCTCAGCGCCAGGAGCCCCCGGTGGCAGGGCAGCTCCCGGCCACCCACCAGCAGCGTGACGTCTGCTAGCTTGGGCTGGGAGCGCAGCCGCCGCAGGCCATCCAGCATGTCCTGGGCGTGCGAGGGCAGGTGGAAGTCCAGGTCGTCCACGTTCCACACCATGACTGCACGGCCACCTACTCACGGCCGTCCCCACGGGCTCCTAGGGAAGGAGCCAGCACGGTCAGCCACGGGGCCGGTCTCCTCAGCCCGAGTCACCCATCCACCCGACCGTCGGTCTGAGCATCAACTATGAGTGAAGCGCTTCGCCCAGCCTCTCACCTAAGCCAGCCCCGTAGCCCTGCAAGGCAGGCAGTGTCTTTCCCAGGTTACAGTGTGGAGGCTGAGGCTCAGAGCGGGCGGGAGACCTAGTCGTGGTCAAGTGATCAGGGCAGGACAGGCCAGCAAGGGAACCAAGCCTCAGCCCCCCTCCATACCTCCTCCTGGAGCGTGGGGATCCCTGTGGACCCCCAAACCCCCAAGTGGCCTCCTCTGCTCCCAGATCCCACCTTGCTGGGGAGAGCATCAGCATTTGAATAGTTTCTGCCCCATAGGTCCTCACTGGTCATGACCTTGCTGGGTGACCTTGGGTGAGCCACGCCCCTCTCTGATCCCAGCTTCCTCATGTGCCGATTAAGAGGCTGGCGGTGAAAGGGGCCGAGGGGTCATGTCCCCACGGCAGCTTGTGCTGTCACGGTGCCCCCCACGTGGCAGGCCCATCCTGAGCTTTGCACAAATACTCATCATTCAGCCCTCGCGGCAACCCCGAGAGCTGGGTGCTGTTTGAGTCCCTTTGACAAGTGGGGAGACAGAGGCAAAAAAGGCTCAGGTCGCTTGTCCGAGACCACACAGCTCAGACATGGGGGAGCCAGGCTCGGGGGCCTGGGCCCTGAGCCCCCAGGTTACACGTCGCTGGGCGTAGGTTGGTAAAGAAAAGCAGCCAAAGGAAACTTTCTGGGGGGCGGCCGCCGTTCACATTGCCTGATTCAGCAGATCCTCTTCTGGGCTTATTTAATGATGTGCATATTTCTTTATGATCTTCGGGTATTTTTGCCCTAAGAAAACCGCCCCAGAGAAACAAAGGTTCTGCACAGGTGATCTCACCCCGAGTTACCACACAGCAAAAAAGCTGTCTGCCCACCAGGGGGCAGCTTCGGACCCATCAAAGCGAAGGCCAGTGCAGAATGCTGGGTCAACCAAGAGCCATCAAAGTGACAAAGCCCCATAAGGAGAACCGTGCACCACGGGTGCCCCGGGGTGGGGGTGCCGTTGGTGGAAGTTGAGCAGGGAAGCACCCGAGGGACCCACCTAGGGGCCCAAGGACCTGCCTGGGCTCTGCCCAGACAGGACTGGTAGGGAGCCCTGGTCCGTGTCCATCCTGCCTGACCCAGCGGTCTCTCTGGCCAGGATGAAGGTGGCCCTTCCCTCCCAGGGGAGCGCAGGAGATCAGTCAGGCGGCCGCCATCCCCAGGCCTCGCATTCCCCTCATTGCTGTGGCCCCGTTCTCTGGGCACTGCAGCCCCGGGGACCAGCGGGCCAGGGTGCCCAGCACCTTCCCATGGGGACTCAGGTTGTCTGCTGACACCTGCTGCCCCGCAGTTCCAGCAGGGGGGCGGGCGCTTCCAGAGGGTCTCAGAGCCTCCACCCAGTGCCTGCCAGGCCAGGAGAGAGGAGGGCGGAGTGGGCAGGGCACCAAAGGGCCTTAACCCAGCTCTGGCCAGGGGCTGGCAGCTGTGGCCCCGGCTGCAGTCAGAGGTGTGGTCCAGCCTCCCCCGGCCCACCCTCGCCCTCTTCCCCAGCCAGGACCTGAGCCCCCACCCCACGCTGAGGGGCCTGGCCTAGCCAGCGTGCAGGGTCTCTCCAAAGCACCCAGCGCTGTGATCTCCAAGCCCACTGAGCTGTCCCACTAGAACCCACCCTCCCCTCTGGTCCCAGCCCTGGTCCTCACCTTGCCTTCCCATCTGCCCCCCCAGACCCTACCTCTCAGTCGGCACCTGGACCTTGTCTCAGAACTCAGGCTGGAGAGCAGGACTGCCCAGCGGCCAAGGGGTATGGAGGGCCTGCTGGGATATGACTGGGCTGGGCTGGGCGGGGCGGCCACGTGGGGACAGAAGGGTATTTTTAGCCTCTGTCAGTGTGGGGAGGGAGGGAGGGTGGCCAGTGGGGGAAGGAGAGAGGTGACAGCTCTTCCCTGGCTGTCCTCCCTGAAAGCCCACACTGGCCTGGAGCCTCCTGTGACCCCCTGAGACAGGACAGGTGGCAGGAGGCACCGTAGGGCAGGGGGGAGTCCGGGCTTACACCCTCCCAGTGGTGTTCGGCTGACGGCACGGGGTGGGGCACGGCTCCCCCCACTTCTGTTTCTTCATCTGCAAGAGGGTCCCCCTCAGGTGAAGCCTGAGCTGGGGACTCAGGAGCCACACGGAGCCCCCAGTTCAGGGCCTGGGTGTCCTGAGCACCCAGCAGGTACCAGCTTCCCTGTGGTTATGGACAGGTGCCCACATGGCCTCTTATTCTCCGCCAAGTGGGGAGAAGTTATCATCATGAAGAAATGTGGGTTGCTCAGCAAAGACTTTCAAAACCTGGGGTCCCTGGTGGCGAGGAGTCTCGGTGGTAAAGGAGGGGACCAGAGAGGTGCCCGCCAGGCTGGTAACAGGGTCATGGGATCCCAAGGATCTGTCCCCTCGTATTGTGGCCTTGGCCTCCCTGCCCTGCTGTCTTCATTAGTCGTGAGCATCAAAGATGGCTAAGAAATGGGATCATCTACAAATACAGCAGCGGCGGCTCACAGCCTCCCCGGAGTGGGGAGTCCCTGCCGTCTGGGTCTCGGTGGGGCTCTGGAGCCACAGACCCTGACTGAGTCTGGGCTTGAGCCCAAAGAGCTGCGAGGGTGTCTCTCATGCCAGCAGTCAGAGGAAAGCATCCTGGCCCAGGGCCTGCAGGTACACAGGAGAGAAGCCTGCAGCCTGGTGAGGCCAGGTGGGGCCTCTACCTGTCAGCCCCTCCTTCCTGTACCCGCGTGGGCCTTACCAATGCAACCATTTTCTAGGCGTGTTGCAACGTGGAAGAGTCAGGTAGGGCCGAGGCTGACAGGCCTCCTGACACCCACTAGGGACTGGCTAGATGCTCTTATGGTGCGGAGAGGCCCGGGGGTCCCAGGGTGACAGTCTCACTCCTGGCAAGATTTGGTAATTTCCCAAGGGTATCTGGGTGTCATGACACCTCGCGTCCGAGACAGATGGCTCTGCTTGCTGCTGGGGTGCTGGTTGTGAGCTGGGCACCACAGTCTCTGCTCTCATGACGTGAGGACCCAGTCGTTACACACATACTGCAGTGACTGCCTAGTTGATTATACGTTCACAAGATTCTTCCATACTTTGCTCACTCACAGGTTTCCTGAATCCATCATTCCCTCCCCAGCCCAGCCCAGCCCAGCCCAGTCATATCCCAGTTCAGGCCAGTCCAGTCATAGCCCAGCCCAGCCCAAGGCCCTGCCCCCTGCCCCCAGAGAGTCCCAGGACTTTCCCCGTAGCCTCGGGCATCAGCTTCATGCCCAGGGGCCTCACGGATGTCCCCACCTCTCACTGTGTCCAGGGCCATCCCGGGGAAGGCGCTGGAGGGGGAACAGAGTTATTGGTCTCGCCTCCCAGCCCCACTGTGTTTGCAGGCAGAACGCGGAGGGTTAAGGCATTCCTGGCTCAGGCTGGAGGAAATGAGGACAGGGGATTCTGATGACAGGCCACTTCACAGGCAGCCGCCTCCCGTCGTGTGCCAAGAAAGGAGGCCCTTCAGGGACCCAACGCCTCGGATGACAGGTCAGTTTGGGAAACTCGAAACCAGGGGCTCAACATATCCTCATCATCAGATTGCTACCGAGTGGTGCAGTTTTTAAAAATACGCTGCTTGTTTCTTTTTATGATGATAAAAATAACACATGTTCATTGTGGGAAATTTAGAAAACACAGAAAAGTACAAAGAAGAAAACTGGTAGAAGGAAATCCCCATGAACACACTGGTGTTAGAATGACTGCAGTGTGTGTCCTGTTTTATCACAATATTGTATCGTGAGCATTTCTGATGTGATTAGTCTTTGAAAATAAGACTAATCACATCAGAAAATATGATTTTGGGGACTTCCCTGGAGGTCCAGTGGTTAAGATTTCGCCTTCCAAGGCAGGGGGTGTGGGTTCGATCCCTGGTCGGGGAGCTAAGATCCCACATGCCTCGTGGCCAAAAAAAAAAAACAAAAACCAAAACATAGAAGAGAAGCGATATTGTGATAAATTCAATAAAGACTTTAAAAAATGGTCCACATCAAAAAAAATAAAAAGAAAATACGATTTTAAATTTCATCATAAAGGGAACATATCACACTTTAAGAAGGTGGAAGTGACACCCAGTCACTCCTATTAAGGGACATGTGAGTTGTGTGCCGTTTTGGACTATGATAACTAGTACGGTGATTACTCCCCCAGAACAGATTTGGAGAGTGAGATCACCAAGGTTTACAGCTCGACGAGTGGACAAGAGGGTCGTCATCTTGGGTGACGGAGGCACTTTCTCCATCAGGAGGTAAAACTGTCCCCTACACTTGGCCTGGTGCCTTCACGCCGTGAGGTCCTGCTCAACCAGACCCGTCCACCCCCTCGGTCATACACTTTTTTCCCCCAAATAGTTACCAACATTCTCTGTACTGTTATTAATAATTCCTTCTTTCCCCCACGGATTTGCTGCAGTGCCTTTATCTCAAGGGCAAAGTTTTCTGTGTGAAATATCTCAGCTTTCTCTCTTCTGGTCTATTGATCTGAGTGACCATATTCTGGGGTCAGAACCACCTTGTCTGATGGACTGTTGCTTTATAATTATGATGTTGTCACACTTGAAATGTAAGCCCCTTCGTTACTCTTCTATTTAAAATCTTCTAGTGTGTTGTATTAGTTAGCTATTGCTGCGTAACAAATGACCCCAAAGTCTAGTGTCTTAAAACAATGAACATTTATTATCTCACGCAGTTTCATGGTTCTGGGACCACTTTAGTGGGTGGTTCTGCCTCAGGGTCTGTCCTTAGATGGCTCCAAGGGGCTGGCCGGACTGCAGTTGTCTGAAGGCTGGCCTTGGGTGGGGGCCCACACGGACCTCCCCACAGGGCTGCTCCGAACATGGCGGCCAGCTTCCCCCAGAGGTAAGACAGCAACAAAGATGGGAGTCTTTCATAACCTACTTGGAGGTGCTGTCTGTGGCTTCTGCCATATTCTGAGGTACAATGTGGGAGGGACTCCAGCAGACATGCTTCCAGGAGGTGGGCTTACTGGAGGCCTTCTTGGAGGCTGGCCTCCACAGCTGGCTTTGTTCACGGTTTGCTTCAAAAGAACTTTAGAGTCATTAAAAAAAGAGTTTGACTTTGCCTAAATCTATGCGTTGATATGTGAACAGCTTACACTATTCCCATATTTTTCCCACACGGCTTTTTCTTCATATTTGTCTTGCACATATTTATGAGCCGGGGAGAGAGATGGGGTTCCCTTTCTCCAGTATTTTCCCGACTCTTCTGGAAGCCCCTGTTTTTGCACCTTGTTTTGTGTCTGGTCACCTCACAGCCTCCGGATCCCTAGGTAGTGGCTCCGGGGTCCTCAGTGAGCTTTTGACAACTGGATGACAGGATTATAGGGACCAGACAGGCCTTACAGCGGCACGTGTGGCCTTGCCAGGGCCAGGCCTCGCCTGCGGCAGGGGACACCTGCTTCCCACAGGAGAGTTGCTAGTGGGCCAGGGGTTCCCAGGTCGCTGAGCATCAGGACCACCTGGAATCTCTTTAAAAGGAAACCAGCTTTATCAGGCCCGGCCCAGGCAAAGGGACTCAGAATCCCCGGGGCTGCTCCCGGGACACCGTGTTTTTATAAGAAGGACCCCCGGGAAGCAGAGTGTCCGCAGAAAGGCATGTGGGGAGTCCCCCGTGACTGCCAAGCAGAGAAGTCCTCTCCTCCCTTCCAGGCCTCAAGCTTGGGTCTGAGCCCCCCGCCTCAACCCCTGCCTGCCACTCACCTTGAGCCCAGGTCCTCATGGACCCCAGGATATTGTGGGCTGCTCCCAGCTGGGCTCGGTCCAGTCTCTTAGCTGGGAAAGTGAGGGCATGGAGGGACTTGCCCAAGGCCATAGTGAGTAGGCAGGGACGCCTTAAGTTGGGCTTGCTGGCCCCCCGCTCAGTGCTCTCTGGGACTGCGCTCTGTGTCTGCCGCCCACCCCCCTCCGGGCCTCCTCTGAACAATAGTGTCCTGCAGGAGGCCCACAGGGAGAGAGACATCGGAGTGCCAGCACCTTCTGACCCCCGGCCCCTGGGCTCCCCCCACCCCCCTTGGACCTGCACCCCGCCAACCTGGGCAGCGGAAGCGCCCTGTGGACCAGCCCTTGTCTAGCACCAAAGGTTGAGTTTTGGGTCTAAGCGCCAGGGCATCGTGACGGCAACAGCGTAGGGGATGTTCCCAGCTGCCTGGGGTTGGTGCCCGGCTCATTAGAACCTGCTCCTTAAAATACTGACACAGGCTGGTGTCACTGTCACCCCAGGACAGAGACCCCCTCATACGGGACCCCAGTCCACCCTCGCCAGGACGCTGGGAACGGGCGGTCAATGCCGTACCTCCATTTTACAGATGAGGAGGTAGAGGAGGCTCTGTGGGGCTAAGGATGCTGCCTCTGTTGTTTCGGCCAAGCTGAGCTGAGGACTGGGGTCTTGGTGCCCATCAGGTGGGGCCCTCTCTCTCTATGGGCACAGGTGGGAAGGCCGGCCAGGAATGGATCTTTGTTTAGCAAACTCACGTCAGGTGTCCACCCTGCAGGAGGGTCTGGAGCTGGAGCCATTGCCAGCGCTGCCCCCCAGCCTGGCCCTGGCAGCTCCGACTTTATATTTTCCTGATCATCGCTCCCTGTGACAGCCTCAAGTCAGCTGGCTGGGAGGACCCTCTGTCCTAATGGGTCTGTCTGCAGGGAGGCGGCGGCCCGTAGGAGATTCCTGAAACCTCTCCCCAGCACACTGCCTGCTGGGGCCATGGCACGGCTGCAAGACACCTCTCCCCTAAAGCCCCTTGGTTTCCCTCCCTGACCCGGAGAATTCGGGAGTCTGGTCTCTTGCCCGTCGAATCCCGTTCTCTCCGACCCCCAGCTCCTCCGCCACTTCACAGGTGGGGAAAGGGGACAGAAGAGGGGAAGGGGCATGGCCCAAGGTCACCAGAAGGAACCAAGGCAGGACCCGAGGAGGGCAGACAGAGGCTCAGGACGCGACCAGAGCCACCGGCACCAGAAGCACTGAGAGAGGGGACACCCAGGCGACTCTGGAAGGAGGACCAAGGGGAAACCCGGGCTGGAATCACAGGTCCCTGAAGGAAGAGCAGGCAGAAGGGCGCGGGCCGAGATGGCAAGTCATCCAACTTCGGGGCCGACTGGGGGACTGACTTTCAGGCCGGCGGTGAGAAGGGCTCTGAAGCTGATTCCCGCCAGGGGGCAGACCTGGAGGGTGGCAACTAGCACGCCGAGGATCCGCCGGCCTGCCCTCGAGGCTCACCTGGGCACCAGGTGGGCGAAAGGAGAAGAGACGAGAGGACCAAAACCACACCGGAAGCCCCGTGGTAGGAAGGCAGGCTGCCAGCCCATCTCACTCCCCGAAGCTGAACATCTCGGCTTCTTTCTCCTTCCAGAAGGCGAAGCTCCGGTCGATGTAGCCACAGATGTCCTCGCTGTTGAAGCTGCCCCGCTGGGGGCCGCACCCCAGCCTCTGTGCCGCGGGCCCGGGGCCGCCGCTGGGGCCGGCATGGGGCAGGGGCCGGAGCGGGGTCAGGCCCGACTTGCGGCCGGGCTCTGCGCCCCAGGGGTGACTGCGGCTGGAGCCGAAAAAGCGGGCTTTGATGTCCTCGAAGCCGTCGGTCCAGGCACGGCGGCCGGCAGCCACCTCGTCCGTCACGGCCTTGTGGAAGGCGCGCGCGGCCTCCCAGCCGTGGGCGCCCAGGTGCTCGAAGACCTCGAAGCAGAGCAGGTGACGCATTTTGCGCTCCTCAGCCGACAGGTCGCACTCCAGGAGCTGGAAGTAGCCCAGCATGAAGAGGTCCAGCGTGAGGCTGCCGTAGGGCACCGGCGCCCCGTCCACGTGGGGCAGGAACTGCTCGGGGGACAGGGGGCCGTGGGGCCGCCGGCTCAGCCGCCGCAGCTGCCGGGCGGGCACGTGGGCCAGGATGGACTTCCAGTTGCCCAGCAGGTGGGCGATGATGGTGCGCTGCTGCCACAGGTGGCCCAGCCGCGGGCTCTCGCTGGACGGCGGGGAGGGCAGCTGAGGGCCCCCGGCCGCCTCCCGCCGCCGCGGCTGCACGCGCCGGGCCTCCAGGGTCCTGCAGGCCACCGTCTTCAGGGCCGGCGTGTAGGCCGACTTCTTCCAGTGGCTGAGGAAGAGCATGACGATGCGCTCCTTGCGAAGGCTGGCCAGGTCAGGGCCGGGCACGGCTCCCGCCTCCGACGGGGCCTCCTCGCAGCTGATGCCCGAGTCGCTGGCCTCCTCCGCGTCGCCCGGCCCCGGCTCCCCTCCGATCGGGCCGCCGCGGGGCTGCAAGGGGGAGGGCCAGCAGCCTCTCAGGCACGGCCCCGGCTGGGGCCCCAGCTCACAGGGGCCAGGGCTCGGGGTGCAGGGCCGGCCGGGGGCTGACTCGAAGTTGCCACGAAGTGTCCGCACCGACACCCCACACTCCTGGATCTCGCGCTGGGCCTCGCTCCTCGGAGGGCTGGCTGGGGCCTCCCTGGGGGCCTCCAGCGGGGGCCTCTCCTCGCCTTGCACCAGCCCGTTCACGCCCTTCAGCAGCAGCGACAAGCTGCGCACCAGCCGGGCGACGTGGCTGCACCAGAAGGGCAGGGGCTGCGCGCCGGGTGTGGCCTGCGAAGCCCCCCCGGAGCCCTCGGGCTCGACCTCGGGGCTGGGGCCTTCCTCGCCCTCCAGCCCGGGCGCGCGGGGCAGGAAGTGGCTGTTGACAGTGACGCTGACCAGGGGCGCAGGCAGCAGGGCCTGCAGCTCGGCAGCCAGCCGGCCCAGCTCGCTCTCGTACTCCTGGCAGCGGCGCCGCAGCTGCAGGTCTGCGATCTGCTTCTCCAGGTACACCAGGTCGTCCTCGGTCAGCAGCTCCCCGAAGGGGCCCAGGATGGCCTGGTGAGTCTGCGAGTACCGCCAGGCCGCCTGCTCCGTGGCGCCCGTGCTCCCGCCGTCGTCCTGGGCACAGGGAGGGCAGCTCAGCGGGGCCACGGCCCACATGGCGAGTTCCTGCTGGACACAAGCTCCCCTGGGAACCCCAGCCCAGCCCCTGGACACCCGCTGGCCACTGCCTGGACTCTGAGGGCAAACGAGGTGAGCGGCCAGCCCCGTTCCCGAGTCTGAGGCTCAGGGCAGTCACCCACCCTGGAGGGCCCAGTCTTCCCCTCAGAAGGGGTAAGCGTGCCTCTGCTCTGCCACCCGCATGTCCTCCTCAACTCCTCAATGTTGATTTCAAAGACTCTCTCTCCTCAGAGCCCCCCAGTCCCTCCACAGAGTCTTCTGCGGTTGGACGGCAGCCTAAGGATGGGCGGCCTCAACAGCTCTGCTCTCAGTTCTTGTAGCACGTGGCCAACTTCACCCAAAACACCACCCCTCGGGGCTTCCCCTGGCACCAGGATACAGCTGTGCCCCCAGCGCTCACAGTTTGCAGGGGAGACCGACACAGAGAGCCTCCGAGCTGGGCTCCCTCTGGGTGCGGCTCTGTGCCCACCTGATTACTTCTCCGAGACCCCTGATGGAGGCCCTGCATCCGCCCCATTGCACAGGTGAGGGGACTGAGTTGCCAGCTGGTTGCCAAGAGGCCCGGGATTGCCTGGTGCCAGGTGGCACTCTGCACAAGTAAGTTCTGATTCCTTGTCCCAGGAGGCCCGGGGAGGGGAGCAGGTGCTGCAGGGGTGGGGGGAGCTGCTGTCCTGGGCAGCGTCCAGCCCACAAGGGTCGGGCACAGGAACCCACAGCCTGCGGCCAGGCTGTGACTGGGCCAATCCCTCCCCCCTCAGTCTGTCCTTCCTGTTTCCCGGAGTTCTTCCGCATACCCTTGGCCCTGCCCCAGGGTCAGATTCCAAAGGGCTTCCCGGCTGTGGCAGGAGGCCCCACCCACTCCTGCCTGGCTCCACCCCCAACCCCACGGGTGTCCATCGCGGACTTCGAGGACAGGCTGGGCCATTAGACCAGCGCCACCCAACACTTCTGAGATGAGGGGATGGCATGCCGAAACCTGCAGTGGCCCTTAGCCACCTGGGGCTACGGAAGTGAAATGTGGCTAATGCAGCTGAGGGGCAGGGGGGTTATTTTTATTTCATTTTAATTCATTTAAATAGCCACATATGGCTGGCATTATTGTATTGACAGGGCAGCTCTAGACCAAGGGTGCAGAATACATCATTCAGACAAAATTGTATCCCTCCAGGATAAGACTCTACAACAACGGTCCACATGGTAGCCAGAGGGAGGCTGTTGAAATCCAAGTCAGATCACAGCCCTTCCCTGCTCAGATTCTCAGCGGTTCCCGCCAAGGTGATATCTGCCTGACCCCTCTCCGACCTCACCTCTGCCCACCAGGCCTCATTCACTGCATGCTCGAGGTGTGTGCTTAGGGACCCCACCTTCCACTTCCACCAGCCAGTACAAAGCCTCCTGCTCCCGCCTCCGCCCTCTACGCTCTCGTCCCACCCGGGCCCCGCCCACCTCCCACAACGCCACGCCCCTCACCCCATCCGGCCCTGCCCTCCAAGCCGGGCTCCGCCCCCTTTCAGGCCCCGCCCCCACCCTCGTCCCCGCCGGGCCCCACCTGGACCTCTGGCGCTGGAGCTGCGCCCAGGCGAGCCTGCAGCTTCCGCACCATCACCTGCCGCTTCCACTCGGGGATGGGCCGGCCGCGCTCATCCCGCGTGGGCACCAGCCCGTCGAGGTCGCCCGCGGGCAGCCCATCCAGCTGCAGCGCGACCAGGCTGTCCGGGGCGCCCCCCGCTGCCGTCTCCGTCACCTGTGTGGACAGGCAGGTCGTTCAAGGCCCCTGTGGGCCTCTGGCCCGGCAGGGAGCGGAGGGGAGGACCGCCCTGGGCAAGCGCAGCTGAGGGAGGAGGGGCGGTGGAGGCTGACCAGGTAGGGCAGGGGAGCTGACCACTGACGGCACCCCCAGCCTGTCTAAGTGTGAGTCTTCTGAGGGCAGGGACCCCGCTGTGCCCTGTGGGACCCAGGCACGTGTTGGGAGGCTTGCTGGCTGAGAGAGGCAATCAGAGATACCGCCCAGGGCGCGCCATGTGGATGGGCAAACTCGTTTGGGGAACAGTTGCATAGACAAGTTTGGTGGCTAATTCTGGACTGCAGGACTTGTCAGAGCCTTTAATGTGCTGTGTGCACTGTGACTCTACAAGGGGGCAGCATGATGCAGCACTTCCCAAACTCAAAAAGAGCATCTCAGGGGCTGAGAGTTCCCAAGACCCATTCAGGGAAAGGGTGGCTGGATTTAAAAGGGGCTGGTGCCCAGAAAGAGAAGGAGTGGGCCGCTGGGAGCCCCCCGAGGAGGAGAGCAGTGGGCGCCAGGCCCACCTTTCCCATGGACTGATGCTTCCCTGCACCGTGACAGCAGCATCTGTCAGGATGAGGGGCTTGGGCCACTGGACCCCCCTGGAATCAGAGAAGTGTCCCTCGTCTACTATGATGGGGAGACAGGTTGCTTCTGGCCTCGGAATCACCATCTCCTCAGATGCCAGCCAGTCACCCCAGGGGCCTCCGGGAGGAAAGGGCCTGGCTGTCCCAGGAGTGACCTGGCTGGGGCCCACATAGGAGAACACGGTGAGAAGCCAGCCGGGCTTTGGCTGGGGTGCCTTGGGAGACAGGGATACGGCGGGGGTTCTCACCATAGGGACGGCTGTGGCACCGGTGGTGACCCTCGGGGGTGCTGTGCGGGTCACGTGCTCCCTTGGAAGAGGCTGGTCAGGCTGGCCGGGCCAGGCTGGGCTGAGAGATGCTGCCACTGGAAGGAAGGGGCAGCTGGAGTCAGAGAGGTCAGGGGATGGGGAGCAGAGGACCCCGGACCTGGGGCAGGACCGGCCTTCCTGAAGGACCACTGGACTTGGAGCCAAAGGCCCAAGCAGCTCCCTGCCAAGTGCCCTGGGACCTGGGCAAACTCATTCATCCCTGGCATTCCAGAGGTGTCCTTGGAGCCCCCTCCAAGCCCTGCCGGTTGGGGAGCCTGCATTCTACCCAACTCATCCCATCCCATGGCCCGTCCCCCCCTTCCCAGCCTCTCCTGCAGCCTAGAAGGAGCTAGAAAGGGCATAGGGTTCCATGGTCTGGGGATCTAATGCAGCCCCATCAGACCACAATCCTGTCCTTTCACCGCTCTTCCCTCCACTAAACACACACACGCACACACGCACGCACGCACCCCTACGTGTAACTGTATAACTACAGCCCATTCCATGAAGCACGCTGACCTTCCCTGCACATGGGGCCTGCTGACATTTTTCACGCTATTCCATTGACGTTTCATTTTCATAAGTGCTGTCACGGTTCCCTAACGGGTGGTGACCGCTCCCCCGCCCCCTGCTGGAATCTCAGGGAACAGCAGCGGACTCGGAGGCCCCTTCAGACACAGCCTCTGATTTCCCTCTGCACAGGCTGAGGCCCAGAGAAGGGAGGAGGCTGCCCGAGATCTCAGCGGCAGGAGAGTCAGGCCGCGGGGGCTTCAGGGCTCACAGAGAGACGCCCGAGGGCTGCGCAGGAGGCTGTTTAATTGTGGTTATGGAGTTTGTCCTCACTTGAAAAAGGCAACAGGACAATAAAGGAATCCTGGAAGAGCTGGGGTGCTGGCTCACGGGAAGGGGTGGTCCTGGCCCTGTCCTCAGTGTTCTGCGTGCCCAGCTGCCGAGGCTTCTGCTCCCCACCTCCCCCCGGCCCCTTCGAAGGACCTCGGAGGTGAGGCCAGAAAGGCCCACTCCCAGCACCCACAGCCCAGGCCAGTCCTCCCTGGAGATGTGTACGCACCAGTGGGATCCCCGACACCTGGGCCCCCTCTTCTTCCATCCTCCAGGGAGTGCCTTGCAGCCGACAGCGGAGGAGGGGGGAACGGCGGCGGCGGCGGGGGCGCCATCAGGAGTGGCACCTGGGGGCAGACAGGCCTGGTCACTGGGAGGCCCAGGTGGGCCTCGACTTGGGCTCCCAGGTAGGGGTGGGAGGCATCCAGCGGGCTAGCCCTGGCCCGGTCTCCCTGGGGCTGGGGCTGTGCATCTGAACGGAGCTCGGAGAGGTAAGTTTGCGGGAGTGAGGGGCAGCGCCCCTAGAGGTTCTGTCCACCCCTCCACACTGGTGAGCGGCGCTCCCCAAACATACCCACGCACTTGTCTGAGAGCTGCCACCCCTAGGTGAACCCCTCATCTCAAGGCCCGGCTCCCCGTGGAGGCAGCTTAACTCGGCGGCTCTGGGCTCTGGGTCAGGGTCTGGTGTCCCCCTCGTGCTCACTCACCACTCCTTGGCCTTACAAGAGACACGTACACACTTGCACACACACCCTCCCTGACTGTCCTGACTGCTGAGACACACTGCCTGGACCTGCCCCCTCTCTCAGCCCTGGGCATAGGGGAAACCACAACGAACTCGCAACTCTTCTCAGCCCCGTAAACAGTGCGGCCGTGTGACCGCGCCTCACAGCAGAGGCGCTGTGCCCAGGACCCACCATGCAGCGTCTAGGCCACTCTCCCAAGGGCCACCCGGAGACAGAGACCACCAACATTGGTCCCCGGCAGCCTGGGGTCAGGGAGATCCATCAGCCCCAGTCTGGGGCTGCAGGGGCACCCGCATTTCAACCCCATGTCTGCCCCGGGTCTGGGGTGAGGCACAGACCTGGCCTTGACCATCTCCCCTGCCCCCAAGCGCTGACTGGTGGGCAGCCGGAAAGAATCCTCGACCTGGAGGTGCCACTGCCCCCTGCATCCCCCCCAGCTGAGGCCTGCAAGGTCTCAGCTTTTGCATCTGACCAATGGGAGCCAAGAGTCGAGACTGGAGCACGCAGGCTGCTGTGAGGCCGCAGGTGGTGCGTCCCTCCCCAGGCGGCAGAGAAGTTCTCCGGGAGGACGCTGAGCTGTCCTCCAAAGACTCCAGAGCCGGGCTTGCTGCCTTTTGGTTTAAAGCTGAACGTCAAAAGGCTGGCCGGCTGTCTTTCAGATGACGTGGCTCCCGGCTGAGCCAGTGTCGCCTGGATGCCTGAGAGCACATGGCCACCCCAGCTCGGGTCCCCAGCAGGGAGGGCCACTCACGGCGGTCTCTCTGGGCACCCACCACTGGCTGTCAGACCAAAGCTCCTCGCCCTGCTCCCTCCAGTGGGTAGGTGCGGCGGAAGGTGGCCTCAGGGCTGCCAGGCAGGGCAGAGGGGCTGGTTCCAGCCCGCCGCCCCCAGGCGGGACACGTGGTTTGGCGCCGGTGTCGCTGCAGCTCTGTGGAAGGTTCTCCAGTCTCTGTCTTGAAGTTCTTAATCAGTTGTTAACAAGAAGCCCACGTTTTCATTTTGCACTGAGCCCTGCACGTGATGTAGCTGGAGCTGCAGGGCCAAGTCCCCCGGCCACGCTGAGTGTCCCCTGGCTCACCTGTAGGTGGGCCCTGTCCCTCCCACGGGCAAGGAGGCACAGGCATTAGGTGGCCTCCCCAGCCTGGGGGATTCCCGTCAGAAGAATCCCCGGCTCTGCAGCCACTGCCTCGGGCCCCTCAGTCGCATTCCCATCCAGGACCCTCGGCCAGGCGGACCCACGGGGAGGGGAACACAGCCCGACCCCTTATCTGCCACCGCCCTGCACCTCATACCTCACTCTGCAGGAATCTGTGCCGAGAGCCCAGGAGCCCTGGTCCGACAGGGCGGGGAGTGTCCGCCAGGCCCCAGCCGGGAGGACCTTCAGAAGCAGGTGCTGGGCTGTGAGCACAGGAAGCTGTGGCTGTCCTGGACCGTCGGGGGCTGTCGCAGCTGCCGCCCCCAGAAGCTGGAGGTGTCGCATTAATATTTGAAGGCTGAGGTGTCAGGTGGCCCGGCGGGCTTGGGCTGGGTGTGGGATCCCTTACCACCGTGCCTTAACCCTCCGCAGCGCAGGGGCCGGGGGAGCGGACCCTCGGGAGAGGTGGGGGAGACCTGAGATCCCTGGTCACGCAAGAAGGGACCACCCAGATGACTCCCGCAGTACAGCCCTCCAGGCACAGATGGGGAAACCAAGACTCAGAGAGGCAAGGGGCTTTCTCAAGGGCCCACAGCTGGGACGGGGCAGAGCTAGACCAGAATCTTACTTGAGACCCCCCTCTTTGCTCCTTCCAGGACTGAGAGCCCCTCGAATCGCTGCTCCTTTCATCCAGGGGCATCAGCAGTGGAGGAAGAGGCAGGCGGGTGGGGTCTCTTGCGCCCCTACAGAGGATGCAAAGCCCTGGCTGCGCTTCACCCGGCTCTTCCTCTGGGCTGCCTTTGCACGGGAGGGACCCAAAAGGAAGAGCGGGCTGCTCGCCGACTGCTACAGAACACGGGCCTTCCCGGGCTCAGGGGTCCCCGCCTGTGACACAAGTGTGTGCGCGCAGCAGCCATGTGGGCCTATATCGGTCACACTGGGACTTGGAGGCGGGAGGGGATTCGACAAAACACGACGCTTTCTCCCTGCCGTGTGTCTCCGACCTAGGAATCCCCTGTCTTCTTCCAGCGTCGGCAAGGCAGGAGCCAGTTGGCTTAGGAACTTTATGCAGGGTTGAGTCAGACCCCAGACCCCACGGCTGGCGCTGACAGTCTGATGGGCAGAGCAGGGCTGAGTCCCAGGTCGGCCCGGGCCCCTGCACAACCAGGACAGGGCTGTGAGGCTGCGGCACTCCCCGCTGCTCCCTGCCCCTGCCTGGGAGCCCGCAGCCCCTCCCCGCAATTGAATCTGCTCTCGGGCTGAGGGGCAAGGGCTTCCCAGTCCCTGCAGAGTGAAGGGCTCAACTGGGGTGGCTGGGGCCCTGTCATTCCGGGGAAGATGGAAGAGGCAGGAAGTTGGTCCAGGGCCCAGGGGGATGGACTTGGCGCCAGTACAGTACCCACAGCCTGGGAGACCTCATGCCACCTGGTGCCTGAGGCTGAAGTCTGCTCCAACCCTCACCAAGGAGAAGCCTTGCGGAGTCACTCAGTGTCCCCCAGGCCTGAGTTTCTCTGCCTTTGCTGGGAAGTGAAGGGGTTACTGAGAGCCCCTGGCGGGGCCTGGCACACGTGGCACTCAGACCTCTTTGCTGTTGTTAGCACGGTATCTTGATGATCTCTGAATTTCAGCGGGGACGGGGGTCGGCTGTGCTGTTTCCCAGGTGACAGGAGTATCCACATCCCCGTGTCCCTCATTCAGGCCCTGGACGCTAACCGAATCTACGAGGACCCGAGGGAGTGGCAGATGTTGGGTCCCGACATTTGGGATTCTGACAGCTGGGCGTGTGCTGCCCCCGAAGGGGGCTGTTGCCCTAAGGTTGGCGGTCAGCTGGCCCTGGGCTGGTGCCCTTCCCACGGCCTGGTGTCTCCTTTTCTGTGTTTTTGATGAGATTTGAGCAGCGCCATGCCTGCCATGCATTATATATCGAGGACAGCTGCGGCGAGCCGGGTTACAGGCCTGTAATGCCACCCGGGCCGAGAAAATCATGGCCCACAGATGGGCGACGGCTGAGATTCGGTTACTGGCTGCGCGGCCAGGCCCCGCCCCTCCCTGGGGGAGGAGACTGCCCAGGGGAGTCCCTTGCCCTCTCTGGGCCTCAGTTTCCCCATCTGTAGAAGGAAGGGGTCCTAGGGCCCTTCTGGACCAGGGGAGGGAAATTGGCACCCGCTGTGTGCTCAAGGCACACGTCTACCAGCCAGCAAGGCTCCTGAGTTACATTATACAGATGAGAACATCAAGGCTCACAGACGCTCAGAACTGGGGGTGCCACCCGGCCGGGAAGACTCACTCCAGCTCCGGTGAGCGCTGAGTGCCGGGCTGGGGGCAAGCTGAAGGGCTAGGCTCCCCGTCCTGGGCCGCTACTCCTCACTGTTGCTGCCGTCCAGCGTCTCACTCTAACCTGGCCCTGCAGCCAGGAGCCCAGCTGCCCAGCCCACTCCTTGAGGGTCAGAGAGGCCCAAGCCCTCACTGTGCAGAGGGGTACCCCAGGCCCAGGGGGGGGCAAGGCTTGGTCAAGGTCGAGGTGGTGTGGTCGAGGCAGGGCCTGGCCTTCCTGAGCCTCGCGGAGGCCCTGCAATGGGCAGCGGGTGAACCCAGGCCCTGCGAAGCCTCCCAGGAAGGGGGCGCCTCCCACAGGGCAGGTCTCCGTTCCCCGTCCAGCCGTGCCCCCCAAGGCTGCCTCTCGGGACCCACGGCTCCCTGGGGGCAGAGGCAGGCGGCCGTGTGGAGAGGAAAAAGATGGCTTTCAGCACCTCCTCTGAGCCCGACACAGGGAGAGGCCACGCGGGCGACCTCTGGATATCGTGTTTCCATCAATACTGCATCAGGCGCACAGCTGACAGCCTGCCGCCCGCGGGGCCGAGACTGCCGGTGAGGCGGGGGCTGGCGGGGAGCGACTCCAGCCAGCTCCGGACGCAGTGGATCTCAGGGAGGTGGCCCAGCCTGCCCACTCTCCACCACCGCAGGCGGGGCACGTGGACGGGCTGGACACTGCGGGCCGGAAGGCCGGGAGGGGAGGCTACACAGACAGGCCAGGCCGGCTTGGGGAGTCCTGAGCGGAGGGGATGCTGCCTTGTATCCTGTGGCGACACCAAGGAGGCCACCAGGACCAGGCGAAACCGCAGGACGCCTGACATGGGCTGGTCCCCAAAACCCTGGGGGCTCAGGAGAGCGCCCAGAGCCTCCAACCCCTAGGAGAGCTGGGCACAGTGGCCAGGACGGGCTGGCAGATGTGCCAGGACCTGGGGATGGAGAGCAGGGGGCAGAGACCCTGCTTGGACAGAAGGCTCAGCCGTGGGCACCGCCGTGTGGGCTGGGGACAAGCAGGGGACCCCAGCCAGAGGCCAGGCAGCACCTGCTCCCTGGCAGCTGAGCAGCTGCCCACCCCACCTCCAGGCCGGCTCCAGGGCCCACACAGAGGCTGGGGGGCCCAGGCGGCCAGGGCATCCCTGGCCGGTGGACTGCAGAGCTCTGTCCGCTACACCAGGAACCCACTGAGTTCCCGCAACTTCTGGAACCCAAGCCAGAACGACAGCCCTTATCATACAATAGCCAATTGAAGCGTTAGTGAATAATCCGTACGTTGATTACTCCAAGCAGTGAGTATAGTCCTGTTTCTGAAACTACGACACCAGGACTCCCAACTCGTGTGCCCCGAAGCACCCCTGTCCTTTGACCCAAGGCCTCCTGGGTGGGGCTTTCAGGCAGTGGAGACAAGAGGCTCTCAGTGGTGGTCGGGTGAGGACCATGCCACTGGCCCGGGGCCGGGGCCGCTGGCTCAGCCTCAGCTGGTCACGGATGCTCCGGGGGGCGCCCCGAGGGAAAGGAGGCACAGCAGCCGTGGGTGAGACCCGGCGTGGGGGGCACCTCGCCCCTCTGGGCCTCGGTGCTCTCACCTGAAGGCAGGGCCGGGCGATCCCGGGGACGCCTTCCGAAGGGGTGGCCGCTACAGAAAACTGCGGCGCGATCTATATTTGCCGCCCGGGGTCTGCAGTCGGGGGTGGAGGCCGGGCGGGAGGGCACTGGCCCATACGCTTCCCCACCACACACCCGCCCGGCCACCCTCCCCTGTCCACTCGCTCGCCCGCCTGCCCACCGCTCCACTTATTCGGCACGGGCGTGGCCCGTCACGTGCTGGGGGCTGGGGCCCACGAGGCCTTTGCCCTTGCGGACCGAGGCCCGGCGAGGTCACGTGCCCAGGTGGGAGGGTGGGACGAGACTCTCCTCTTCCGGGCTGCACGGGGCTGGCCTGCCTCACTGGCTCACCTCACCCAGGGCCCAGGGCCCTGCTCCCACCCCCGGGGTGTCTTCAGCCTGACACAGCGTCACCCAACAGCAGCCCTGGCCGGAAGCATGGATCCCAGGTCCTAAGTGTGGTTGCTGTGGCCCAGGTGGAGGGCAGACCTCGGCCGAGGTCCAGCCACAGCCCAGCACCGGCTCAGGCGCGGCCAGGCCCTTTCACGTGACAGTGACACTGCGTACGCAGACGGCTCCCCAGCTACCCGGCCGTCAGCGCGGTAGGGGTCTGTCACCCGGCCCGGGGTGGGGGGTGGGGGGGCGGGACCGCGAAGCTTACCGGCCGGGTGCTGTCGCGGAGGTACTGGGCGCAGTCGCGGTGGCCGTGGTACTCCGCCAGGTCTGCGGCCGTGTAGCCGTCCTCGTCCCGCAGGGCGGGGTCCACGCGGTGGGAGAGCAGGGTCTGGCAGCACTGCAGGGAGGGCGCACCCGTGGCCGCACCGCCGGCCCCCCCACCCAGCCCTGAGCTGGGGCACCGAGGCCGTTCAGTCAGGGGCACGGCCTGAACCCGTGCCCGGACCCAGGCCGCCCTGCCTGCGGGCACTGGCATGCCCCTGTCCCGGGTGGGAACCCCAGGCGCTCGCGCTCAGGAGCTCACCAAGGGCCCAGCTGGTCAGTCAGCGACCCAGCCGGATCCTAGCCAGGCAGCCTGACCCCGACTTTGCCCTTGTAACCCTTGCCTCGAGTTCAGATACGGAGCCGGTTTCCATTTTTACAGCGAACTTTGGAGGCATGTGTCATTTTCACACGAGGAAACCGGGGTGCAGGAGGCTAAACAACGCGGCTCCACCCCAGGACTCTGGGCCTGTGCCCTGCCCACCTCACCCCGCCCACTCCTTGGCCTCCGGTCAGGCCTGGCACTCGATGAGCCCCTCTTCTTGGCCCCAAGCCTAGGCGAGCTCTGGGGGCTCCCACCCTCACCCTCTGTGTCTCTATGTCTGAGCTCACGGCTCCACCAGCCACACGCATGCTCCCTCCTCGCTCAAGCCGGGCCTGGGCCCCCTTGTCTCCCTCCTGACTGGTCCTCTGGGCTCATGTGATGGGAGCTGGGAGGAGAGGAAGGCCTGGAGGCCCAGAAGCTGGGAGGAGAGGGGAGGATGGAGGAGAGCAAAGCGAGAGGAGATCCGGGTCTGTGAAGGGACCTTTGTGAAGGAGGCTGTGGCGGGGTGGGGGCGGGGGGAGGATACAGGGCGCTGCAGGAGCCGGCTGTGCGTCCAGAGCGTGGGGGGGGGCGGTGTCACAGCGGAAGCGGAGTGGAGCAGGGGCCACCGGAGTGTCAGGCCCGGCCCCAGATGGGCGGGGACGGCAGCCCGGGGGAGGGAGGGGGGAGGAGAGAACTTTCCCCCCCGAATGACGGCGATGACTGCTGGCAAACGATGGTGATCCATCTGTGAGCAGAGGGTGGGTGGTTACAGATGACCAAGAGTTAGGTCTGGAAATCCGTGAGGTAGCCGTGCCAGCGGCAAAAACAGGTGGGCAGACGGATCCGTGTCAAGGAGTAGAGAACCAGGCAGGTACCACCAATCCACTCTCCAGAGTCAACGTAAAAAATGGACTAACTGTGAAAGGCACCTTCCTAGAGCATCAGACAGGCAACAAGGAAGTGAGGACTTGTCAGACCAAGCTCAGGACACAAGGAAAATCCCGAGGGATAAGCCCACCACTCAGAACAGCTTTCGCCCTAAGAGCAGGCTGACGCAGAAGAAATGGCTGTAACCAGAGCAGCTGTGTCACAGGCTCACGAGACTAGGGAGACCAGCAACAGCTCAGGGTCCACCGCAGGCTGGGCCTCCGCCCTCAGAGAAAAGGTGAAGCAGGAGCCAGCCCGCCCTCTGCTTCCCGTCACGCAGGTGCTCCAGGAATCTCAAGCCGGATTGTGGACTAATATGGTCCACGTGTGCCTGTCAGCCAGAAGCAAGTAAGATGTCACCTAAGGCCCTAAATAATGATGTGCTGCATCGACTCAAACAAAACCAGCAGCACAAGGAAATAAGATACCAGAAACGAGAACCAGGGGACCCAACACACAAAGAAACAGACCCACAAAGTCCTGAGAAACAGCAGACTGTAACACAGCTGTGCTCACTGCTTTCAAGGAAGTAAAAACCAAGCTTGAAAATCTAGGCGTGGAATTGTAAATTCTAAAAAGCGGCACAGATTTTAAACCATCAACAAAATGAAAAGACAACCTACGGAATGGGAGAAAATACTTGCAAACAATGTGACTGATAAGGGGTTAATATCCAAAATAGCTCATACAACTCAACATCATAAACAACCCAATCAAAAAATGGGCAGAAGGGACTTCCTTGGTGGCACAGTGGTTAAGACTCTGCACTCCCAATGCAGGGGGCCCGGGTTCGATATCTGGTCGGGGAACTAGATCCCACATACTGCAACTAAGAGTTCATATGCCACAACTAAGGAGCCCTCCAGCCGCAGCTAAGGAGACCACCTGCTGCAACTAAGACCTGGTGCAACCAAAAAAAAAAAAAAAAAAACGGGCAGAAGACCTAAATAGCCATTTCTCCAAAGAAGACACACAGACGGGCAACAGGCACATGCAAAGATGCTCAACAGCACTAATTATTAGAGGAATGCAGATGAAAACCACAATCACCTCACACTGGTCAGAATGGCCATCATCAAAAAGTCTACAAACAACAAATGCTGGAGAGGGTGTGGAGAAAAGGAAACCCTCCTACACTGTTGGTGGGAATGTAAACTGATACAGCCACTATGGAGAATAGTATGGAGGGTTCCTTAGAAAACTACAAATAGAACTACCATATGACCCAGCAATCCCATTCCTGGGCATATATCCGGAAAAATGAAAACTCTAATTTGAAAAGATACTATCACTTTGAATTACTGGTTTCCTCATTAATTAATGAATTAAATAAAAATGTTTGACACAGGCTCATTTTATAGTTGAATGAAAGTCACGATTACCAGCACTTTTAAAAATTATCCTTTAACATGTGGAATCATTGCAAATTCACGGTTAAAAATCAGACAGCTGGAGACGCAAACGTCAGGTTCAGCATTGCCATTGGTGATGTCATTTGCTCAAATAGTGAATAAGTTTTGGTAAAGTGCTAAATAAAACAAAAGTCTATCTTCCCTCAATCTATACAGTCGGACCATTCTTGGAAAACTCTTATGTATATTAAAACTATGAAGAAACATTGGTGTATGTGTACGTATATTTGAATTTAGGTTCTAAGCTTAGATAATTACATGTACTTGAGTTAGGTTCGAAGCTCAGATAACTATGGACAGGTTTTCTACCTACATACCTGTCCGATTCATTGGGAACTTGCTTGGGGCACAAGACCCTTCCTCACTGTGCAGGACTGTTCTGGAGTAGCGGGCTACCCGGCCTCCCCCACAAGAGCACCCCAATCGTTGTAACAACAGAAACAGCCCTGAAATTTCCCAAACCGACCACTCATCTACGGCAGATATTCTCTGGTTCTCGAATCCTTGGTCACATACTAAGCAAGTGCTCAATAACTCTTTGTTCAATGAGTGTCTGCATGAAGGAAAGCGTGGACATGAATCGTTGACCATTAAAGACTCTAAAAAATTAGCCAGCACAGAAAGTCGACAGAGGCAATCGTCTGCTCGGAACGCCTTTTTGGGGACTCACAATGCTCAGTAAAAATTCTCTCTTGAATTAGCAGCAATGTTGAGCTAGGTAGAGAACTACCAATGAGTTTTAACTGCGTATCTAAACGTTGAAGGGACCTCGTTTACACCTGTCTTCTGCTGTTTCCTCTTCAACCTCGTCAGCAAAGCCCCAGACCACACCCCATCTTATGGCAACTTCCCGGTCCACAGCGAGCCCTCCTCCAAACAGCAAGGAAATCATATGCCCTCTTCTCGGGATCCCACAGCAGCTCCCAAATGGCTCCTTACACAATATTAAAACTAGTTCAAGGTCTTCCACCACTGACCTCTCACTACAAGCCCCAGCTTCTACTCTCCACTCTGTCCTAGCACGCTGAGCGCCTATAACCCTCTCTCCCTTGCTAGAAACCCTACTCCTTCCGACATTCACTGCTTTAAGAATGACCGTCTTCCAATAAACTCTGTGTCAGTAACTCAAAAAGAAAAGAACGACCATCTCTATGAATTCTTTCTAGATTAGCTCAGCTAACGCTACTCACATACATGGTTCTCAAATTTGACATATATTAGAGTCACCCGGCGAGCTTTAAGAAGTCCTGATACGTGGGCTCCCTAGGACCAATTAAATCAGGAGCGCTGGGGTAGGTGTTAGAATATTTTAAACCTGTTCTGGAGAGTTGTAGTGTGGGGCCACCTTTGAGAGCCATTACACTAGTGCTATCTACCACACTTAAAATCCTAAGCAAAATGTTAGCAAATTAAATTCACCGATGTAAAAAAGGGATCGTTTTTCATGACCAAATTGAGTGTACTCCAAGAATGCAAGGTTGGTTTAACATTTGAAAGAGCGATCAGAGTAGAAAGCAAGGTCTTGAAGAGATAGTTGCACACCCACGTTCATTGCAGCATCATTCACAATAGCCCAAAGGTGGAACCCAAATGTCCACTGACGGATGAACGGATAAAGATAACGTGGTGTAACATACCGTGGAATATTATTCAGCCTTATAAAAGAAAGAAAGCCTCATACATGCCACAACATGAATGAACCTTGAGGACATTATGCTAAGTGAAATAAGGCAGTCACAAAAAGATAAATACTGTATGATTCCACTTGTATGAGGTCCCTAGAGTAATCCAACTCATAGAGACAGAAAGGAGAATGGCGGTTGTCAGGGGCTGGGGAAGTGGGGATGGGGAGTTGTTGCTTAATGGGTACAGACTTTCCGTTTTGCAAGATAAAAGTCCTGGAGATGTGTTGTACAACAATGTGCATATATTTACACTTCTGCCCTGCACACTTAGAAATGGTTAAGATGGTCAATTTTATGTTATGTATTTTTTACTCAATTAAAAAACCAAGTAATCAGCGTAATTTGTGACATAAGAAAGACTGAGATACAGCAAAACAAAACACATACTAAACTATCATCATCCCCCACTGGGGGTGCTAGGGCACCAGCTCATTATTCTGAAGTTTTGTTTTTAAAGGGTAGGGGGGGAACTGTCACAGCTCGGGGGAGCCTAAGGAGACAAGATGATGAAATGTCATGTGGTGTCATGGAAGGGATCCTGGAACAGGAAAAGTACATCAGGTGAAAAGTAAGGAAACCTGAATGAAGTATGGACTTCGGTTAGTAATATTGTATCAATTTTGGTACATTAATTGTGACAAACGTACCATGCTAATGTAAATTGTTAATAATAGGGGGAAATGGATGTGAACTCTGAGAACTGTCTGTACTAGTGTCTCAATATTTCTACAAATCTAAAACTCTTCCAAATTATTCTAAAATAGAATTTATTGGGGCTTCCCTGGTAGCGCAGTGGTTGAGAGTCTGCCTGCCGATGCAGGGGACATGGGTTCGTGCCCTGGTCCGGGAAGATCCCACATGCCGCGGAGCGGCTAGGCCCGTGAGCCATGGCCACTGAGCCTGCGCGTCCGGAGCCTGCGCTCTGCAACGGCAGAGGCCACAACAGTGAGAGGCCCGTGTACCGCAAAATAATAATAAAAATAAAATAAAATAGAATTTATTTTAAAATGGGGTGTGGCGTGGGGTGGGAATGAAGCATTATCCTGTATTTCCTGGATGAATATATTTCTGGAATTGCTAACAGATTAAGACCCAAGAGACAAATCAATAATGTGTAGACTTTGCTTCGCTCCTGATTACAGCACAAGCAGGGAAATGGATATTAGATGGCTACTAGACAGACCGGATATTAGATGATATTAAGAAATTATTGGGGGCTTCCCTGGTGGCACAGTGGTTAGGAATCCGCCTGCCAATGCAGGGGACACGGGTTCGAGCCCTGGTCCGGGAAGATCTCACATGCCACGGAGCAACTAAGCCCGTGCGCCACAACTACTGGCCCTGCGCTCTAGAGCCCACGAGCCACAACTACTGAGCCCACATGCTGCAACTACTGAAGCCCACGTGCCTAGAGCCCGTGCTCCACAACAAGAGAAGCCACCGCAGTGAGAAGCCCGTGCACCGCAACGAAGAATATTCCCCGCTCGCCGCAACTAGAGAAAGCCCGTGCGCAGCAACGAAGACCCAACGCAGGCCCAAAAATTTAATTAATTTTAAAAAGTAGTCTAAAAATAAATAAATAAAAGAAATGATCATGAATTATTTTTATGCGTGATAATGGTTTGAGGCTGTGATAAGAAACAAAGGGAGTCTTCGTCTCCTGGAGAAGTCCACTGAAGTATTTATGGATAAAAAGATGTGCCTTCTCTGACTTGCTGTTAAATAATAGTGGGGTGGAGGGAGTGGCCAAGAGAGGCCAATGAGCTGAGGCAGGAGGCTCTGCTCTTGTGTGTTTAGAGTTTTCATAACAGATTGAAAAGGAAAGCAGTTCTCAGCCTTGAGGCCTGAGCTATTTTATTTTCGTATTAAGGGAGGGTGAGGAGGTGGTGGTCTCTTGGCTTATCTGGTGAGCTTCTCACCAGATAAGACTATTTCACTTGAAAAAGATGATGCTGTTTAAAAATAGAGTTTTTAGAGCGCTGCTCCAGCCACCCTTCCGATTACGGAGCCGGAGGCTGGGAGACGGGCGGCTGCCTGAGCCTCGCTGCAACGGCTCAGGGCTCCTCAGGCCACCAACTGCCTGCGGGGATCGCCCTCCTCGCCTCCCACCCTGTCATCTGCTCAGCTTCTTCTCTCGTGTCCAGGACAAAAGGGATGACTGTAGGGGTAACTGTAGGCTCTTCCTCTTCTCTGAGGACTGGCCTGGCCCGGACTGAGGTTCATGCCTGCCCTTCACGCCTGCCCTTCCCCTCCCTCTAGATAGGGGCGGATTGGGGGCATTGAGCCAGGGAGGGCTGAGTGGTGGCTTGCAGGGGTGAGAGGAGGGGGGCTGGGGTGGAGGGGTGGAGGGGTGGAGGGGTGGTGGGGTGGAGGGGTGGAGGGGTGGAGGGGTGGAGGGGTGGTGGGGTGGATGGGTGGAGGGATGGAGGGTGGAGGGGTAGAGGGGTGCAGGGGTGCTGGGGTGGAGGGGTGGAGGGGTGGTGGGGTGGAGGGTGGAGGGGTGGAGGGGTGGAGGGTGGAGGGTGGAGGGGTGGAGGGGTGGAGGGGTGGTGGGGTGGAGGGGTAGAGGGTGGAGGGGTGGTGGGGTGGAGGGGTGGAGGGGTGGAAGGGTGGTGGGGTGGAGGGGTGGAGGGGTGGTGGGGTGGAGGGGTAGAGGGTGGCGCGATAGAGGGTGGAGGGGTAGAGGGGTGCAGGGGTGCAGGGGTGCTGGGGTGGAGGGGTGGAGGGGTGGTGGGGTGGAGGGGTGGAGGGGTGGAGGGTGGAGGGGTGGAGGGGTGCTGGGGTGGAGGGTGGAGGAGTGGAGGGGTGGAGGGGTGGAGGGGTGGAGGGGTGGAAGGGTGGAGGGTGGAGGGGTGGAGGGGTGGAGGGTGGAGGGGTGGAGGGGTGGAGGGGTGGAGGGTGGAGGGGTGGAGGGGTGGAGGGGTGGAGGGGTGGAGGGGTGGAGGGGTGGACGGTGGAGGGGTGGAGGGGTGGACGGGTGGAGGGTGGAGGGTGGAGGGGTGGAGGGGTGGAGGGGTGGTGGGGTGGAGGGGTGGAGGGGTGCTGGGGTGGAGGGTGGAGGAGTGGAGGGGTGGAGGGGTGGAGGGGTGGAGGGCGGAGGGGTGGAGGGGTGGAGGGGTGGAGGGGTGGAGGGGTGGTGGGGTGGAGGGGTGGAGGGGTGGAGGGGTGGTGGGGTGGAGGGGTGGAGGGGTGGAGGGTGGAGGGGTGGTGGGGTGGAGGGGTGGAGGGGTGGAGGGGTGGAGGGGTGGAGGGGTGGAGGGTGGAGGGGTGGAGGGGTGGACGGGTGGAGGGTGGAGGGGTGGAGGGGTGGAGGGGTGGACGGTGGAGGGGTGGAGGGGTGGAGGGTGGAGGGGTGGAGGGGTGGACGGGTGGAGGGTGGAGGGTGGAGGGGTGGAGGGGTGGAGGGGTGGAGGGTGGAGGGGTGGAGGGGTGGTGGGGTGGAGGGGTGGAGGGGTGGAGGGGTGGAGGGGTGGAGGGGTGGAGGGTGGAGGGGTGGTGGGGTGGAGGGGTAGAGGGTGGAGGGGTGGTGGGGTGGAGGGGTGGAGGGGTGGAAGGGTGGTGGGGTGGAGGGGTGCTGGGGTGGAGGGGTGGAGGGGTGGAGGGGTGGAAGGGTGGAGGGTGGAGGGGTGGAGGGTGGAGGGGTGGAGGGGTGGAGGGTGGAGGAGTGGAGGGTGGAGGGTGGAGAGCAGGAGGGGCCCCAGGACTCCTGAGAGTCAGAGGCAGACAATTTCAGCAGCGCTGCCATGAGCTGGATTGGGTCTCTTTCTGATTCTTCAAAAGGACCCTGTGCCTTCCCGTGACTCTTGGTGGCCGCCCTGTGCTGCTTTTACACAACGCTGCTCAGGCTGGGCCCCAGGGACACTTTGGGTTCCAGCTGGAAACAGCTGTCCAGAATGTAGGCCCAAATGGGATACCCGGTTGCACCTCAGTAAAGCCCTCCCCCTGGACTGGCCTTTCCTGGGCCAGGAGCACGTTGCTCACGACGGCAGATGCAGCAGGCATCCCCGGGCGCTGTGGGAAAGCCCGGCAGCCGGCATGGGATGAGCTGACTCACTTCGGAGCCCTGCTGGGTGGGGCAGTGGAAGAGTCAGCCTGTGCGCTCCCCTCAGATACAGCCCTGCCTTTACAGGGGGTCAGTGGGCAGGTGATGCCAGTGTGGGGCCAGTGGCTGATGGCCAGGTCTATTCCCAGCGTTGGGCCGTGAATATTTGAACACCATCCCTGCCTACTCTGGATTTCTGGATGCTGTTTCCTGGGAACTGGGCCACAGGAGCCCCCAAGGTCCATCTGGATCATAGCGAACCCGCCAGGACTCTGCTCCTAGGCTGCTCACATCAGGGGGCCAGCAGCTAAAAGGCCCTCCGGGGAGGACCGGCAGGAAGACCACTCCCTGAGCGGGAACCTGGGGAGTCTCTGTGCGAAGGGAGGGGCCGAGAGCACGGATTTTGTTCCCCGATGGATCAGAGTCTGGATCCTGGGCAAGTGACTGGCCCTCTGAGCCTCAGTTTACCTGTCTGTAAAAGGGGACTAATAACATCTATTCTACAGGGCTGTGGTGAGGGTTAAATGACTTATTCATAGGAAGCCTTCCAGGACTGCTGGCTCTCGGAGGCCCCCCAGCCCCACCGTGCATCCTCCCCCGTCCCCTGCCTCACCTCCATTTGCCCGTTCTCCGCTGCGTCATGGAGAGGGGTCCCACCCCAGGAGTCTCTCATGATGGGGGCGCCCATCAGCAGGAGCCGGTCTAGAATGGGCGTGTGGCCGCCTCGAGCGGCAAAGTGGAGGACGGTGGCCCCCTCGTTATCCCGCGCCGTCAGGCCGATGTCCGTGAAGGTGACCTGAGGGACGAGGAGGGGGGATGGGCCAGCTGAGGCTGGATGGGGGTGACCACTCCTACCTCGGGGCAGGAAGCCCTGGGACAGAGCTGGCTCCTCTTGGCGCGTCCCGGGCAGCATGGGAGGAAGTGAGCTCGGTGATATTGCTGGGAGACTCCATGGTCCCCAAATCTGCCCCAGCCCTGACCATAAGCTGAACACCCCCAGGGGCTGGTTTCACATATCAAATAAAGAAATGCCTTTGGGCGGCACCTAAGGGACAGTAAGCAGATGTTTGCTGATGAAGGGAGGGAGGGAGGGAGAGAAAGGACATCCTGGCACCAGGCCTGTTTGTACCCTATCACGTCTCCAGCACGAAGATGCAGGGGTGCTGGGAGGCGGGTCCTGAGCAGCCTTCCTCATGGTGGACCCAAGCCTGGTCACCCTGTGGCTTGGGCCCCGTCCTGCTGGCTGCCACAGGAGTGACTTCCGGCCGGCCCTCCTCACGGGCCCTCAGTTGCCCCTCTGTGAGGGCACCAGTGGGCTCTGGTCCGCGGCACCCGGCCAGGCCCGTGGTCACGCAATGGACTGCGTGCACCGGGGCAGCCATGTGACAGTGAGACGTAAGGGGCTCTTCTTTTGCCTTCCTGATAGGAGGGGCTGGTGGATGTGGCGTCACCCCCTTTTCTCCCTCTTCCTGCCTTGAATGCGGCCAACTCTCACCATGAGGGAGAGGCCGGGAGGACAGCAGAGATGTGACCCAGTGTCAACGGCCTCTACGTGGGAGGGACAACCTTTCAGTGGTTTAGTGCACTGGTCACTGCAGCCAAACGCTGGCTGATTCAACAGCCAAACGTGTCTGTTAGAAAAAGGCCAGTGAGCCGGGAAGAGAGACCCTCCCCTCGGCCAGCTCCCCGAAGGGAGGGGGCGCCCAGCACTGAGTGGGTGAGCCAGGCTGGACGCCGCCCCCTCCCCTCTCGGTCCACCCTGCAGGAGGCAGGGCTGGGGAGTCACATCCGGAAAAGCCTTTCTGGCCCTGGGACCCCATGGCCCCAGCTGTTTCTCGCGGGATGAGCCCCTGTGGGGCTCCATGGGGCTCGGTGGACATTCTTCCCTCCTGCCCACCCTCCCCCTGCTCCTGGGCACCCCCGCTGCTCCGAGCTGCTTCTCCTCGCCCTGCACAGCCCACTAGCTCACTCCCACACCGTGTGCTGAGCACCTGCTGTGTTTGTGGCCCTGCGGCCAGAGATGACCAGGACTCAGGCTCCCGCAGGGCGAGGAGTCCAGGTCTGGGGACAGGCACGTTTCTGGGAGGCCAAGATCTGAACTACAGTGAGGGGACATAAGGACAACTCCACCCAGCGGCCCGGGCGGGGCTGAAGACAGGAAAGTTAGTGCAGCAGGAGCCGCAGAGCTTTCTTCTGCGAGAGGAGCTGGCCGTGTAGGAGGGGCTGCAGCAAGGGGGCCCGGGAGGGGACGCAGCCTGTACGAAGGTGCGGCCGCCTGAGGGGCTGAGGCCAGCCTGGGAGATCCAGCAGCGAAGGGAGGCTGGAGGCAACTGCTGGCGGCCTCTGAGGCCAAGGCGAGTGGCTGGAGGCCAGATTCCTTCCCTCCTTCACTCACTCATCAAACATCTCTGGAGCCCTTACTATGTGCCAGGCACAAGGAACGCAGCAGCAGGGCTGTGCCACTGCTTCCTGGAGCTGCTGGAACTTACAGCCTGGGTGGGAACAGACAACCACCAAGATAAAGTCAAACACAACGTTTATCAATGTTGGTGCAGGACAGACAGCAGGAGAGCAGGACGGGGAGCTGGGCCAGGTGGCTGCCATCCTAAACAGGTGGACAGGGGATGCAGTGGGGGGGAGGCACACCTGGGGAGCTGTCACCAGGCAGAGGGTGCAGCACATGCAAAGGCCCTGGGGCAGGGAGGCTGGCCTGCTGGAGGGAGGGCTGGAAAAGCAGGCCCCATGCGAAGGGAGGGAGGTTCTGAGTGAGGAAGGGCTCTCCCTTCTCCACCAGTGACCTGCGTGACCTTCAGAGATGCCAGCAGACCCTGGCGCTCCCAGCTCGCAAGCCCTTCAGCGGCTCCCCAGTGCTCCAGGAAAGAGCCCAGTTCCTCCCGGGGCCTTGGTCTGCCTTTCCGCCTCACGCCACCCCACGGGCTCTCCCAACTGTGACTGAGCTGGGCCCCCGCTCCTCCAGGAACCACCCCCTGCCCAGCCACCTCCTGCCCAGCCTCAGTTCTGCCCCTCCCCAGAGAGACCTCTCCACTCTGAGACTTGGCCGGTTCTCTGTAATGGACCCTCAGAGCTCCCAGACACCCCACCAGGCCAGGTATTTGGTGGTGGAGCCAGGAAGTCCTCAGCCCTGGAAGAAGTGTTGGCGGAAGGCATCCTCCCCAAGCTGGGTCACTCTGTGGTCCTTCTGGAAAGAGGTCTGGGTGACCCTTCCATGGGTCCAGCGGGCAAGAGGGGAGGGCTCTGGCCCTGGGCTCCAAATGGCCAGGGCCAGGCACTGCCTGTGCCAGAGACAGAGCAGCTGGGCGCCACCGACCCTGATGACTCCTGGGGGAGGGGCAGGAGAGCCCCCAGGGGGCCCTGCACACGCCCACGGTCCTGCAGGGGCTGACTTTCAGTCCGCAGCCACCTCCAGTCAAAGATGTGGGCTCCGGGCTGCATCCCGGGGCCGAGACTGGGCCTGGCATGTGGGTGCTCTGAGCCATGGGCCGGCCCATCTGCTCCCCCAACCACCGTGTGGGTCCTCGGACTTCCTGCGGGCAAACTGAGACCCAGTTTGGGTGTGCCGCGCCCACCCCAGCCGGGCGCCACTCGCTCGAAGGCGGTTCTGCAGGCGAGGTGCCAGCCTTCCCGGCCCTCCCCTGCCCACGCCCCTGGCGGCCCCTTACCAGCCAGACGACGAGCGAGTAGTGGCCGCGGGCAGCGGCGGCGTGCAGGGCGCTCATGCCGTCGAGGGCGCGCAGGTGTACGTCGGCGCCGCAGTCCTTCACCAGGAACTGGGCCAGGTGCAGGTGGCCCTCCTGGCAGGCCAGGTAGAGCGGGGAGGCGCCGCTGCGCGTCCGCCGGTTCACGCCGCTGTGGGGGAGGGCGGGGTTCAGAGGGCACTCGGCCCGGGGGTCGTGGGGAGCCGCTCCAGCCAAGGGCCCCAGATCGGGGAGGGGCGTCCCGGCACCTGGCTGAGCTGCTGCGGCCACCCCACTTCCCGGCTGAGGTGAGGGGCCCAGCCGGCCACCTGTAGCGTTGCACAGGTTGCGCACGGCGTAAGGGCACGGGGTCGGGGCGGGGGTGAGGTGGGCACGGGCGGCCGGAATCCAGCTTCCCCTCCCCCACCCCCACCCCCATCAAGATGTGAGCGCCGCCAGGGGTTGGCCGGCAGAGGGCGCTTCTTAGGGGGTGACTAGCCCAGCAGGGCCTGCAGTGGACGGGTCAGGGAACCTCCAGAGCTGAGGGCCTGCTCCGTACAAGGGGCCAGTGAGCAGGGCAGTAGCCCTTCTGTGGTGCCCAGCCCTGGCATCCGAATTCCAGGCCCCCATGTGGATGGACTGGGGCAGGGTCGTCAGATTTCCTGCATCCGGCTTTGCCTCTATGGTGCTGCAGGCCCAGGAGAGTTCTTGGTCCCCAGGGCAGCCCCTCCCCAAACCGGACCCACGCCCTGTTGACAAAGACTTCACCTCTAGGTCCTGTGGTCGGTGCCGGTGGGAATGTGGGCCCTGGGGCGGGGGACCTTCCCGTGTGCTTGTGTGTGCTTTAATGTGAAATCTTCCACTTTTCAAACGACAGAAACTGCTTCTAAAACTGCCGGTCTAAGAGACACTCTGTGGCCGGCCGGGCCCGGGGCAGCTGGTGTGGACGCTCTGGGGAAGATCCGCAGAGGTGAGTCCCGAAGGCCTTTGCCGAGGGGTCGGGATGGGGAGGCCCAGGGACAGGAACACTGTTCCACAGCTGAGCTGTCCGGCCTCATCCGGGAGCAACCGTGGGGTGGCCAGGACAGTCAGCCGGCCGGCAAGAGGCCCCGCAGAGGAGAAGGCGTGTGGTTACAGAGGCAGGCGGGTTCGGGGGACAAAGGCCAGGTCAGTGTGGGGCGGACACGGAGTCCCACCCCCAGCCAGGGCAGTAGCCCTGAGAACAGACGGTGGGGGGCAGGCCACGTGCACGGCACCCTAGATGGCCCGTTGTGTGCCCAGGCTATCTTTTGTGGGGCGCAAGGGCCACAGCGGTGCCCACGATGGGGAAGGGGAGTCCCGCTGCCCGCTGCCCCCGCCTCGCCATCCACCAACTCCAGGCGGTGGGACAGGGGTTCACAGTGTCAGGAACAGGACAGTGTGGAGGGAGAATCCAGGCCGACCTGAAGGGGCCCCCAAGTCCACTGCACAGCCTCTGCTCCCTTCGTGTGGCTTGAGGGGGCCACATTCCCAGCCGGGGGAAGCCGGGCCCTGAGACGCCCCCAGGCAGGGCCGGGAGCTGCCTGAGCATATAGAGCGCCTCCTGCTCTGACTGCTGTAGCAGCTTCCTCGCCGTTCTCACTGCCCCCTCCGAGCCTCACCCCGAGCGCTCTCCGCCCGCGCCTCGGCCACAGACTTGTCCCTCCGCACTCCCTCCCCCAAGGCCCGCCTCCAAGGCGGCAGCCCCTCCTCCTCCGCCGCCTCAGTGCGGCCTCCCCAGCACCTGCACCCCCCGGACTGCCCAACAGGCGGCGCTGCGGCTCCTCACCTGCCGTGGGCGGCCGTCAGGAGCTTCAGGCAGGTCAGGTCCCCGCTGACGGCGGCGTGGTGCAGCGGCAAGGCCCCCTCCAGCGTCTCCAGCGTGGCTGCGTGGCCCTCTCGCAGCAGCCACTCCACCAGCACCGGGTGTCCGAAGCGGGCGGCCAGGTGCAGCGGGGAGACGCCCGAGGAGTCTCGGTCCTACGGAGGCACGGACGGGGCGGTGAGCGGGCGGCGGGCCCGGAGCCAGCCCTGCCCGGCAGCACCAGTGTGGCCAGGGCCAGCCGCCCGGCACCACAGCGCCCGGGACCCCGGCGGAGAGCTTCCGCCCCGCCCCTCCGTCCGGCGTGCTCCGTCGCGGGGCGTGCGGAGGGAGGTCTCTGGGACTGAGAGGTCGGCGGCAGGGCCAGGATCAAGTCCAGGCCTTCTGGGTCCAAGTCCCTGATCCTGAGCATCCGAGCTCCCTCCCCTTCTCTGCTCGCAGTCAGAGCGGCTTCCGCTCGCCCAGCTGCGCCCGCGCCGGCCGGTGGCCTGCCCCGTGTCCAGGGCTGCGGCGTCTCTGGGCCTCTGCCCCACCCCCACCGAGCGCCCACCCGCCGGCCCCCGAGTCCTCTTGCCGGGGACCTTATCCACCGTGGGCCTCTGGCAGGCCTGCGCGTTCTCCCAGGCACAGGGGTGGCCCCGCTCCCGCCCCCGGGGTTGTGCGAAAAGCCGCTGAGGATGAGGACGGCGGCCTGGAGGCTGTTGGGACGCTCAGGCTGTGACCTCCGAGTCCTCCCCGTCCCGGACCGAGCGGGTCACGGTGATGCCCACCCCCCGACTCCGGCCTGTGGGAGGACGTCCTTACACCGTCAGAGCTGGCTCACCGACCTCCCGTGGTCCTTCACCCCCACACGGAGCACCCACCGGGCCGGCAGGAGAAGCGAGAGGCGGGCCCTGAGACTCTTCTCTTCACATCAAGGTTCTCGTCCCACTGCCCCCCACAGCTGCACCTGTGCTGTCACCCACCGGGGCCCCCGGGCGTCCAGGCCGGTGCCCACAGCTCCCGAGCCCGAGTGCCCACCTTGCTTCTCTTCGTAAGGACCCTTTTCTAAACCCTTCGGAAACAGGCCCACGGATCAGGCCTGATAAGGGCCCCGTGAGATCGCCACTGGCAAGGCCAGGCGCCCCTGGGTGGGACGTGGGGAGGAAGAACAAGGGTGGCCACTCTGTGCTGGGCGCTGGGGGACCCGAGGGCGTTTAGGAGGTGCTCACTTTGGGGGCGGAGGTATGTTGGGCAGAGACAGACGCCACGGACTGTGCTGTGGGGCCCGCGTGATGACTCCCTGAGAGGAGCAGCCCAGGGCCGAGGTGCCCAGGGGAGGCCGAGGGCTCCGGATCCGGCTCTCGGCTCCTGCCTCCCTCCATCCCCATGGACAGGGGTCCCCCCGTGGCCACCGTGACCGCTCGGCTCACCTGCAGACCGCAGCCCCCTTCGCGCACCAGCCAGCACATTTCGGCCAGGCTACCGGTGGCGGCGGCGTCATGCACCGGTGTGGCCCCGTTATGGGCCCGCTGGTTGCCGGGTAGCTGGGCCCGCTGCACCAGGAACTTGACGCAGGCCAGGTGGCCGGCCCGGGTGGCGTGGTGCACCAGGCCAGCCCCCAGGGCGTCAGTGACGCCCGGTCCCAGGGCGCCCGCCTCCAGCAGCCGCTCCAGGGTGGCCAGGTCCCCATCCTTGGCGGCCACGAGCGCCCGCTGCTCCTCCATCCACCCGGCCGGCTCTCCTCGACTCGCGCACAGGCCCGGGCTTCCTGTTTCAGGCGTGGACGCAGCTCCCGGCTCCGGTTACCTGATAAGCGGCGCAGAGGGCAGATGGGAGGCGGCAGGGGGGTGGGGGGACAGGCCTTGGGGACCGGGCCTCTGCAGCCCAGCCCCAGCCGCTCCCGCAGCGCCCGGAGCTGCGGTGGGCAGAGGGCGCGGGGGAAGGGCCCACACCGGGTTTGGGTTGGGGATGGGCGCTGGCCGGGGGGACACTGCCCTGTGCTGGCTCATGCCTCCTCCTCCCGTGGAGCGAGGGCTGGGATGGACTTCCCGCGTCGAGCAGGTGTTCACAGTGGCAGTGTCCTTTCCAGAAAGCGGTAGGCTCCCGAGTGTCCGCTTCCCCCAGGCTGGGGGCAGCCGCCCTGAGGGCTGTGCTGGGCCATGGGAGGCCACCTGGGAGACCCTTCTCACAGGAGGGCAGACCCATCCAAGTGGAGCCCTTTCTGGGGACCTTAAGTGTTTGGGACCTGTTGTCACCCACCGGGAGCTGGAGGCCTGCCTGGCCCCTGGGAAATCTATGCTGGATCCTGGCCTCAGCTGGCCTTGGAGGCTCCGTGAACCTCTGGACAGCAGCTGCTCCCCAGGGCCGGTGGCGGGCGGGCACAGGGCCCTGACCGAGAGTCTCTGGTGCTGCAGCTCAAGGTCCCGAGTGCATTTTTCAGAGCTGCCAAGCATCTTTTTCCAGACTGTCCTCTTCCGTGGGGCTGGACACCCATAGTTGTCTGCTGGGGGAATCGGGACTCCACAGCCTCTGCCTGGCGGAAGCAGGGTGCTGTGTGTCAGGGACCTACTTTCTAGAGCTCCCAGAGGCACAGTCGCAAGCCGAGTTCCTGGAGCTAAAGCGTGATTATGCAGTGAGCAGTGGGTCTGACCCCACCCCACTGCCGGCACAGACACACTGGTGCCCCCAAGAGAAGCACCCACTAGAAGAACCACAAAATGTCCAAAACAAGCCCTGGAAGCTTTTATTAGTTCATCTAATTTCTGACGGTTGTTTCCTCAGTGCCATCACGAAGTTCCTTGCACCTTTCAACCGCACATTACAAGTGTTATTCAATTAAAAAAAGCCACTCCTATGTAAATGTCTCCGGAGACATGACATTTGATGTGAATCAGACACCACAATGCCTCTGTGAAGATCAAAGAATCCTCCCGCAAATACAACTGAGATGGGAGCTGAGCGAGGGATGAACGATTTTCCGCCTTGGGAATGAGCCAGCATCACGCAGGCGCTGCCGCCCGTGACTCTGACGGCTGAGCTGAAACCCTGAGCATATGATTGAATGGAAGGGACGGGAGGGGCCTGCGGACTGGGAGAGAGGGCGCCCAGTGGTCGATGGCCCGAGTGACCAGCAAGTGATCAGGAGGATGGGCAGGCCCGGAAGCGGGGGGACGCCCAGCGGGGAGGGGCCTGACCACAGGGGCCCCCACCCTCTGGAAAGGGCTTGAGAAGGGCCATGAGGGTGAGGAGGGACCGACCTCTCAGCCAACAGGTGCACAGAGGCCAGGACAGCAGCCAAAAACCAGGTCTCCTATTTCCATGAGAGCAGCTGACAATCAATTATAAATACTAGGATTTTACCTTTCGGATAAAAATGCCACCTTCCAGGAAGGGCGTGCTTACAACAAGCTCGCCCCACTTCCCAGAGGGGAGGGTGGACGCGGCTAAAGCGTTTCTAATCCAACTGGTGCCAATGGGCAGCAGTGACAGGGACGGTCCCACACGGGCATCTTGTCCTGGGCCCCTCAGCACCGGTGGCGTCTGTGGGCCCAGCAGACCCGCTCCCTCACTGACCAAGGGACGGGAGGGAGCCCGGAGCCCACACGCTCTGGGACAAGAGGAAGACTCCTTCTGGCACCGCCCTGGGCACTAGGCCTGGCCCTCCAGCCGGGCCACCGCCTGCTTCAGGTCCTGCACGACGAGGTCCACTTCGGCCCGGGTGGTGCCGCGGCCCACGCTGAGACGGATGGCGTTCCTGGCCAGGTCCAAGGGGACGCCGCAGCTCAGCAGCACCGGGGATGGGCTGTGGGGCGGGGAGACGGGCCAGCCGTCAGCACACGGGCTCTCCCGGGCCGCCGCGTGTCCTCGGCCAGCTCCCCACTGGCCACGCACACTCTTTGGCCCACCGTCACCAAGGGCCGGCTCAAAGCCTCCCTGCTCTCCAGCCGGGCCTGCCCGGGCACAGACCCCGACCCCGGGAGCCGGAGCCCGGGGTACTGTGGCAACTCCCGTCTCCAAGGAGCTAGCGGGCTCGGTTCCTGGAGGGGACGCTGAGCCACACGCGAGGCGGAGGGACGGCCTCCCGCGGCCCGCCCTAGTCAGGGCTGAGTTTGGTCCCGGTGCCCTGGCCTCGAACGGAGGCCTGTTGCTCATCACGACCACAGCTCCGCTCTCTCCAGAGCCCAGGTGGCCGCATCCAGCTCTACTCCCGCCTGCAGGGCCCCCCAAGAAACCGAACCCCCTTCTCTTCCTCCAGCAGGGCTGCTCCCGATGCCCAGGCCCGAGGCTCCACCCTCCCCTCCCGCTTCCGCCCGCTCCTGGCAGGGGGCGTGATCTGAGCCCAAATCTGGTCACAGCTTCCGGTTTTCTGGAGGCTGAAGTGGGCGCCCGCAGCCCGGCCCTGCTGCACCAGCCCGGCCCTGCTGCACCAGCCCGCCCCTCCTCCCCGCTCCCCACCTCACGCGGAGCCCTGCTGCCCATCTCCCGGTCCAGCCCGAGGCCCCTGAAGGCTGCAGCTCCCACTCGCTCCTCCTGAGGGCCTGCGCCGTCTGGTCACTGTCCACGCCCCTGCTAGGCTGCAGAGCTGCCCAAACCTAGAGCCCGGATGCGCCCTGGATGCCGCGGCCAAGTACGTGGACAGCACTCACCGGTCTCCATGGTCCGAGTGGCACGCAGCCCCCAGGCTGGCCAGCAGCGTCCTGCACTGGGCCAGCACCAAGCGGCCTAGGAGACAGAGCACAGGGCCCCTGAGGTGGAGTCCAGGCGGGGGCTGCCTCTCTTCCCTGCTGCAAGTTTGGACGCTCCCTCCCTCGTACCACCTGACGGAATCCCAGGGCACAGGTCCCTCTGATGGCAGGTGAGAGAAACCACAGCAGGTCCCAGAGGAAGCGCTTCCTCTGCCCCTTGGCTGCAGAAAAGCAGACACTCTTCGGCCTCGTAAGACTGGCCTTGAGAATGTGGTACCATCAGCTGCCTGGCAGGACTCGCAGAATCCTGACGAGCTGCCTTACCGAATAACGTGCTGTCCCAGTAATAATGTCTAACTTGACGTCTCCGTTTTCTAAAGGGAGAGACATTGGGAGCTGTCTGTGTTAAGCTAGAAGGCACTTCCCTCTTCCTTCACAGGCACAGAGATTTAAAAAAATACAATGATGGGAATTCCCTGGTGGTCCAGTGGGTACGACTCTGCCCTCTTACTGCCGAGGACCCGGGTTCGATCCCTGGTCGGGGAACTAAAAATCCCACAAGCCACATGGCGCAGCCAAAAAAACCCAAAAACATAAACAAAAAAAACACCCCAACACCGATGACTGCTGATTTAATTAAAACGAACAGCCTGTCTCATTTAAATTAACACAGGTCATCACAGAATATAAAGTCTGCCCCCAGAAAAAGGGGGGAAGACACTAGAGGGAGGAACTTCCCTTCCCATAGCGGGGAGATTTGGAGAGTTAGCTGTGTGCTTCCTTCCCAACGAGGATGCACTCCAGACCCGGTGACAGCCGCCCTAGGGTTTCTTCATGGTCCAAACACGCTGCCCCGTTTCTCAGAGTGACCATGAGGCAACGACCTCTTCTTCTAAGAGGTGAAAACTGCCCTTCAGGTCGGCTCTCCCGTGCTCTTGGGGCCACCGTAATCTCCTCCCAGACAAACAGGATGCTCTACACCCAGGACTCAAGCCTCAGGGACTCCGGGCAGCCAAGTCCTAAGCGTCTGGGATAGGAGTCGCCCTAAGGCTAATCCTAACCCGAACCCTAACTTTTCCAGCTGGGAGGCAGAGCTCGCAGGAACTAATGAAGCCCACGGATCTGCACTTCAGCCTGACTCTGGGCCAGTTTTCACTTGGTTGCCTCTACTTTCCCGACCCTCATGAAATGTTTTGTAAAAATTGCAGACAAAGATGGACCAACTAGCCTACAATTCAGTTCACTTTATCTCCATCCCTCACATCTCTGGGGCGGGGCTAGGACCCTGTGAGAGCTGAGCGCCACTGTGCTGTGTCCAGAGAGCGCCTCAGCACCTGGAGCAGGTCAGCAGCTGTGCCCAGAGCCCCCCCACCACAGGACAGTGCCTGGTGGGGTGACCCTGCCTCGGCCAGTGCCCACGCCTCCCCACAGCTCAAGCTGTGCCCAGCCCAGCCCAGCCCCCAGCCAGGGAGAGCTGGGGGCAGTCGTCACCTTGCAGCCGGGGTCCCTGGATGGAGAAGTTACAGGTGTTGGGGAGTCGCTCAGTGCCTGGAAACTGGCTGTTCAGATGGACTCGCTCACCAAACTCAGCCTGGAAAACGAACAGAATATGTGCGGTAACATCTTCGAAGCCCCTCCCCCCAACTGCTTGAACTTGACTTTCTGGAAAACAAAACCTCACTCTCGGGAATTCCCTGGCGGTCCGGTGGTTAGGGCTCTGCACTCTCACTGCTGAGGGCCTGGGTCCAATCCCTGGTTGGGGAACTAAGATCTCGGAAGCCACGCGGTGTGGCAGGAAGGAAAACAACCTCACCCTCAACACACAGAATGATTATCTTACTGACAAGCATCTACGGATAATAGTCAGGGAGACTGGCTATGGAGAGCGAAGTTAACTGGGAGAAAACACTTCTGAATACATTTGGATCGTCTTCACACAACGCTGAGATATTCCGTCTCTGGTATTTCTGTCACGTGTCTGTGAGACAGTCGCCTGGTCTGGAGCCCGCCTTGGGGGGTCTCGGCCCCGCTGTCCCCAGAGCTCCGGGCCACGGGCACTCACCGCCAGCCTCTCCTCCAGGTAGTCGCGCACAGCCTGCATGTGGGCTTCGTAGGCCTCGCACTTCTCTGCCACCAGCTCAGCCGCCTAGGGACACAGGAGGGCCCCTCGGTTACGGTGAAACAAGGGGAGCAAGACAGCTTTAAGCAGCAGAGGTGATTCTCCCCGAAAGCAGACCGGTGACACGGCCTCAAACTGCTCACTCTCTGGAACCTCACAGATACACAGAACGCGCCGACCGTGTGACCGGGGGCCGGGATAAGTGCCGAGTACCCTTCACTTGTTAACAGGAATTTACTTTTTCAGGCTTCCGGATACCCCAGGTGCTGGAGAGTCCCTAGCCGGTGGCCAAAGGCAATCCCAGTCCTGAAGGCACATCCATCCCAGGGACAGACACACCAGGGAAGAGGTGACCACGGTAGACCGACGGGTGGGCGCCGTGACGGGAACTCGGGGCAGCGGGGAAGAGCATTCCAGGCAAAGGCCCTGCAGGGGGAAAGGCGAGTGCTCCTGGAACACAGTGAGCGAGGGGGACAGCGCCCCAGAGGCCCCATGACAGGGGGGATCTGAGCCTAAACACAAGGCAGATGCACGTGGATTTTGAGCAAGGGGTGGGCTGCTCTGATCTGTGTGTTAGAACTGGATGCTACGTGGAGAGTGGATGAGGCGTCCACACACAAGACGGGGATGATCCGGCCTAGTCGGTACAAGAGGCAGGTCCTGGACCTCTCGTGGAGACTGAACAGACAGGCCCGGCTGCTGTATCAGGTGCGGGGGACGGGACAGGGCAGATCAAAGGCACCTCCTAGATTTCTCAGCTGAGAGCCTGGGTGGCAGGAGGCACCACGGGGAGAGACGCCAACGATGCAGGAGAGAGAGCAGGACACATCGTGGGCTCAGAGGACATGTTGAGGAAGCAGGTGGGACGTGGGCCTCCCAGCAGGTCAGGACCTGCCCTGAGACGTCAAGTCCAAGACCGGAGCACAGGCTGGCATCAGAGCCACGGGACAGGGTGAGCACAGCGAGAGAGAGAGGAGGCACCCAGGATGCTGACGGGTGAAGAGGCAGAGAAGGAACCTCTGGGGGGAGAAGCGGTCCCACAGCTGCAGGAGGTCACAGGGCGAAATGGGGACCTCCTCGACCAGCTTCCGGGGAGGAGAGCAGGTGTCAGAAGGGTAGGGGGTGAGAGTGCATGCGGGCTGCTCCGCGGGGTGGAGGACTCGGGAAGAAGCTGGAGGAGTGAGGACCACGGGAGGCCGGTTTTAGAGGCTGGGGGAGGAACGCGCTGGCAGAGGGCTGTGAGGGTGCAGGGCAGGGGGTGGCCGCAGGGGGGCGCCTTTCTTCAGCCGGCACACGGGGAAGGGGTGGAAGGCAGCATAGAGACCTTGACTCGCGCCAGGGGGGGCCAGGACACACCTCCCAGGGGAGGGGGGGGCGTGTCCCGAGCCAGACCACACCGAGGAGGGCCAGGCTGAGCAAGGGGAGGGGGCGACAATGGTGTGCCACCCCTCCCGTGACGGCAGGGTCAGAGGGCCCGGGCACAGGTGCAAGCCAGGAGCGAGGCAAGGGCCACGGCTGCAGAAGGGAGCGGAGGGGCCTGCCGCTGCTGCGCCGCCCTCTAATCCTCATCAGGAAGATCTTTAAGAAGCCGCCCCTCTGTCACCATCTCGGGGGGCGGGGGGTAACTGGACCCAGGGGATGAGCAGACCTGTGGTGATGACGTCATTGCTTTTAATATTAGAAGAGACTTGAGAAAAGATACTTCCCTTTTAAATGCTAAGTGTATGAAACCCACTCCACATTTCTTAAAAAGCACATCTCCAGGTTGATAAATACAATTCAACGTTCCTCTTACGTTGGTCTGTTTCTCGGGATCATGAACGTGATCTCTCCTAAAGCCAGGATACCTATTAAAGCTGCTGGGAAACTGATGTGAGCTCATAGAAAATATGCGCTCTGGCCTCCGCCCTGGACCAGGCACAGAGCTTCTGAGACCCTTGGAATCTCCTAAGCACGAGGAGCGGCCTTTATTCTAATATCCGGGCTTGGGCTCTGCTTCCTGCTGCCAAGCTCCTAAATCCCTTGGAACTTCCTGGATGACAGTGTCTTTTGCCCTAATGAGGCGACCCTGGGTGGGCTCCTGGATAGGGGCTGGTCACCGAGCCCTGATGAGAAGCCTGGAATTTTTGTAGAGACGGGAGAGGGGCTGGAAACGGAGTTGATAACTGATCAAAGCCTCCACAGAAACCTCAACAGTGTGGGTTCAGAGAGCTTCCAGCTTGCTGATCACAGAGGTGCTAGGAGGCTGGTGCCTGGAGAGGGCACGGAAGCCCCTTCCCACATCCCCTGCCCTACACTTCTCTTCCTTCTGGAGGTTCACCTGTACCCTTTATCATATCCTTTCATAATAAACCAGTACTCTAGTTTCTCTGCATTCTGTGAGCTGTTCTAGCAAATACACTGAACTCAAGGAGGGGCCATGGGAACCTCTGATTCACAGCTGGTTGGTCAGAAGTGTGGGTGGCAGTTGGCATCTGAAGTTGTGGGTGCCCACAACTGAGCCCTTAGCCTGTGGGCTCTGACAGTAACTCTGGGTAGACAGTGTCAGAATTGAATTGTAGGAAACTCAGCTGGTGCCACAGAATTGCTGGGTGGGGACCCCTAACCCCGCACATCTGGTGTCAGAAGTGTGGCGAGTGTGGCAGTGGTGTGAGAGTGAGGCGGAAACACAGGAGGAAGACATTGATGGACAACGCAACGGCTTCAGCTGTCCGAGGTCACCAAGGCTTACCTTCCCAAGGCCGGCAATCATCGGGGTGTTCTCTGTCCTGTAAGAGACAAAGGATTCAATCCTATTTCCATGCAAAGCGATTAACAGACATCCCTGGAAGGAATCCTGTCTATCTGAAAGTCAGGTGTTCAAATAAAGTCACACCAACATCTTTCCTAAACAAGGGCAGCTGCCAGCCCCCAAACCCTCGTCATCGCCCAGGGGCAGCAGACGTGGCCCACTGGGCAATATACAGTGGGTGTCCAAGTGACAGTTCTACCTGGACCCGCCTCCTACCCAGGAGAAAGCCCTCCTCCGACTGCAGGCCCCAGAGCCCCCCTCTTTGGTCCCCCTGCCAAACCAGGTGAGGGTCTGGGGAACTCACTCCCCACTCCGTTCCCTTCAGCTGACGTTTCAGCTGAAGCCTCTCAACTGTAATATGGGATGAATCTTTTGTTACTAGACTTGGGGTGTGTGTGTGTGTTCAGGGGGGCTGTACAGGAGGGGACAGGAACACCCCCGAAGACCAGTGGTTCCCATACACTGATGTAACAAACTGAAAAACTCTTCGGGCTTCCTGGTGGCGCAGTGGTTGAGAGTCTGCCTGCCGATGCAGGGGACACGGGTTCGTGCCCCGGTCCGGAAAGATCCCACATGCCGCGGAGCGGCTGGGCCCGTGAGCCGTGGCCGCTGAGCCTGTACGTCTGGAGCCTGTGCTCCGCAATGGGAGAGCCCACAGCAGTGAGAGGCCCGTGTACCGCTAAAAAAAAAAAGAATGTGTATTTTGCTGTTGTTGGGTGGAGTGTTCCAAACAGGCTGATTAGATCCTGTTGGTTGATGGGTGTTGTTGCGTTCTTTTACACCATAGCCAATTTTTGTCTAGTTGTTCTATCCATTGTTGAGGGAAGGGTGTTGAAGTCTCCATCTATAATTGTGGATCTGTCTATTTTTCCTTTCAGTTTAGTTTGGTTTTTTTATTCCTCACATATTTTTCAGCTCTACTGTTTAGTGCATCCACATTAGGATCGCTATGTCTTCTTGGTGGACTGATTCTTTTATCATTATATAATTCTCCCTGCCTCCCCCATCCCCGGCAATTTTCTATTTTCTTTGCTCTGGAGTCTCCTTTATCTCATGTTATATAGCCATTCCTGCTTTCCTTAGATTAATGTTAGTGTGATACACTTTTTTCCAACCTTTACTTTTAACTTGCCTCTTGCTATATTTGAAGCAAGTTTCTTATAGACTGCATATAGTTGGATCAGTTTTTTAAATTTTTATTCTGCCAATCTCTGCCTTTTAATTGGTATATTTATACCATTTACATTTAATGTAATTGTTGATGTTCGGGCTTAAGTCTTCCATTTTATTTTTTTTCTGTTTTCTTTTTCCTACCTTTCTGTGGGTTACTTAAACAGTTTTCAGAAGTTCAAGTGAAGAACAGGAACCTTACCTCCTTTTACATCCCTTTACCCTCCCCCATTCATAATATAATTATCTTAAATATTTCTTCCACATACATTTTGAAACACATCAGACAGTGCTATGACTTTTGCTTAGGCCATCAAACATAATTTAGAAAACTGAAGAGAAGGAAAGTCTATTTTATTTACCGTTTTTTTGTGTGTGTGGGGTACGCAGGCCTCTCACTGTTGTGGCCTCTCCCATTGCGGAGTACAGGCTCCGGACGCGCAGGCTCAACGGCCATGGCTCACGGGCCCAGCTGCTCTGCGGCATATGGGATCTTCCCGGACCGGGGCACGAACCCGCGTCCCCTGCATCGGCAGGCGGACTCTCAACCACTGCGCCACCAGGGAAGCCCCCTATTTACCCATATTTTTGTTTACCATGCTCTTTCTCTCTGATGTTCCAAGGTTCCTTCTTTTACTGTTTCCTTCTGTGTAAAGAACTTCTTTAGTCATTTTTAGCATAGGTTTTCTGGTGACAAATTCTGTTAGTTTTCTCTTTCATCTGAGAATGTCTTGATTTCCTCTTCGTTCCTGAAGGATATTTCTGCTGTGTTTTTAATTTGGCTTGACAGTTCTTTTCTTTGAGCACTTGAAAATTTTTGCATACTTTCTCTGGCCTCCATGGCTTCAGAAGAGTAATCTACTGTCATTCAAATTATTTTTTTCCTATAGATAAGGTGTTATTTATTCTTTCCTCTGGCTGCTTTCAAGATTTTTCTTTTTCTTTTATGGAAGTTTACTATTTATGTCTTAGGGTAGATTTCTTTTGGTTTATCCTGTTTGTGTTTTGTTCAGCTTCTTGAATCTGTGGGTTTATGTCTCTTGCCAAATTTGGGAAGCTTTCAGCCATTATTTCTTCAAGTTCTTTTTCATCCCACCCTCTTTCTCCTGTCCCTTCAGGACCTCAACGAAATGAATGTTAGATCTTTTGCTATAGTCCCACAGGTCCCCGGAGACTCTGTTCAATCTTCTTCCAGTCTACTTCCTGTCTGTTTTTTATATTGGTTACTTCTATTGTTCTTTCAGTTCACTCTTTCCTCTGTTGCCCCTATTCTGCTGGTGAGCCTGTCCACTGAGCTTTTTACTTTGGCTGTTGTAGTTTTTAGTTCTAAAATTTCTGTTTAGTTCTTCTCTACATCTTCTTCTTCTTTGCTGACACTTTCTATTTCTTCTGTTTCGAGGGTGTTCATAATTGCTCATTAAAGCATTTTTATTGTGTTTGCCTTAAAATCTCTTATCAGATAATTCTAACATCTTTGTCATCTCAGGGTTGGCACCTCTTGATTGTCTTTTTTCTTTGATTTAAGATCTTTCTGGTTCTCAGTATGATGAGCGATTTTCAGTTGAAACCTGGACAGCCCTATGTCGTTATGAATCTGAATTCCGTATTAGCTGTCTTTTTTTGACTTTCCTCTGGCAGGAGGAGTGTGCCAACTGACTACTGCCAAGCGGGGGCAGACGTCCAGGTTCCTTCCTCGGCCTGTGTCAACATCCAAGAGGAGAACGCACGTTGTTAGTGATGGGTATGGGTGGAAGCCCAGGGTGCCCACGTGGTCTCCACTGACACCTTGGTGGGGTGCATGACTGTGGTGGGGCAAAAGTCCTGGCTCTTCACTAGGCCCTGTCTGACATAGGCGGGGCGTGGGGCTCTTGTCACAGCCTGTGTGGGTGAAGTCTGGGCTCCCTGCTCTCCTTCGTGGCACAGGTGGGGGCAGCAGTTTACCATGGTGACGGGCTGGAGAAGAGCAGGGATTGTCTAAAACTTCTCTGTATTGCTAGGCTCTCCTTTCCCTGGTCCACTGGCTGGAGAGAGAGGGCTTTCTTGGGCATTTTTCATCAGCCCTTATTGGTGTTTCTGAGTTGCGGGCTTCTTCTGCTCTAATTCTGGAATAAAGGAAGCAAGAGAAACCCTAGGGAACTCACCGCATGTTGTCTGTTTCTTCCTCTTGTTATCAAGTTTCTGACAACACGTGTGGTGCTGGTGCCACCTCATTCCCTGGCTAAAACACCTCTGCAGGTCACGGGGACACAGGCGCTTTCAGAGAGGAAACCAGGTGCTCACCCCACAGTCAAGAGAAGGGCAGCACATCTCAGCCGGGGGGCTCCGGCGGCACCTCTTTGGTGGGCTGGGCCAAAATAACAAAAGGAACTGGATGCTTTGAAGCAGCTGAAAGAGACTTCCTTCATCTGCTTTGAATCATCCCCAACGAGACTGCAGATCTGTGAGTCCCAAGTGTAGAACCGGCCAGTGGAGCCACGTCTGACTCAGTGGAGATGAGAGTGCTGTGCTATCACCGTGCTTCCAAGAGACGGGAGAGCCACTGCCCTACATACAGACAACACAGCCAGCGGCCCAGACACCTCGTTAAACTTCTACCTTACCCTGGCCTGAAATTCCGTTCTTGTCCACCTCCAAACAGCATAGGGTACAGAGGGGTGAGTTCACCGAGCCCTCGGACATAAAGTGCTCCAATCCTGGGGCCATAGAACTGAAAGAAAAGTCAGTCATTTATTCAACAAGAACCTTCTGGGGACCTTCTCCATATACGTATTGAGAGGCCCACAGAGATACTCTACGACGTCCGGGCCCACCTCCTCTGGTCCCGCAGGTGGCCACCCATCCCCACTGCAGACACGTGGGGGTCACAGAAGACTTTGGGTGGGGGCAGGTGCTGGACTCTGGCCCCCAGCTCGGGGGCAGCAGAGCACCTGCACGGCACGTGGGAGACTCTGTGAAGGAGAGGGGCTGGAGAGAGAGATGGCCAAGGGCTGCCCTGTGGATGACTCCATGCTCTCAAACCCACATTAGCTAGAAATCTCAAGGGCCGCCGTGTCAGGTCAGCACCTCACTCCCTTGGGAACCAGCTGAGGGGAAATTACTAAAAATACTCCAGCTTCCAGTCAGCTGCTGGAAAGATGAGCAAAAGCTTCAGAAGGGTCTTCACTGTTAACTATTTCCCCAGCACACCCTAGAGATGAGGGCCGTGAAAACCACACCCTTACACTCAGAGCCTCACTTTTAGTCAAGTGAGAGAGGCCACCATTCTTGAACCCTGCATCTTCCGTCCCTGGGTGTGGGGCTGAGTGGGCTGAGGAGGGGTCTGCACGCACTCTCCGGGCTGCAGAGCTCACTCACTCCCGGGCTAAACCCACCTGTGACCTCCACTCCCCCCATCCTCCCCCCGACCCCGCCTCTCCCCCTCCCACTCCCCCCTCCCCCGATGGCCTTACCTGGCCTCCCCTCCTGCCCCCTATGGGCTGCGCTGCCCAGTATTCCCGGTGGGCACTCAGCCCTCGGCATCCTAGCTCTGCTGGGCTCTCCTCTGAGCTGCCGAGGGCGGGGCCGCGGTCTGCCCATCACCATGACCCAGGGCCTCGCTGGGCATGCGCGCCGGGTGCACCGGTGACAGGGGATGAGCGGGGCCGTGGGCTCTGCTCGCAGGTGAGCCTCGCGGGCATCGAGGTGTCTCCCCGGCAGGAGGGCAGGAAGGCGGATGGACGCACCTTGTGGCCCACGACGGTCAGGAAGTCCACGCCCAGGTCCCGCACGTCCACGCGCCGCTTCCCCAAGGCCTGGGCGGCGTCCGTGTGCACGAGCACCCCCGGCAGCCCGCCCGCCGCCCGCTGCTGGTTCAGGGCTCGGACTCGCCGGCTGATCTCAGGCACTGGCTGGAGAGGGAGAAACACACGGCTGAGTGTGTTGATTTGATGAAGACGGAATGAGAGAAACGAGGAGTTGTTAATGAGGATGCACCAAAAGGTTCCCGGATGGAAGAAGAGGGGAAAGAAGAGGCGGGGCTGGGAAGCCGGGGTCCGCGCTCCATCTTCCTAGGAGGTGCCGCGACTCACCATGATGACGCCTGTCTCGTTATTGGCCAGCATGATGGTCACGAGGCACGTGGCCGGGCGGACGGCCGCCAGGATGTCCTCAGCCTCCACCTGCCCATTCACCTTGGACACGGGGACAAAGGTGACCTCTGAGGAATAAGACACAAGCATGAGGTCAAACCCACAAAGTATCCTTTCTGGAACGTTTACTTAGACACAGTGAAAAAAGCAGTTTATCAAAAAGGTTCAGAAAACTATGAAGAAGGAATATGAGCCCCTTTATCGCCCCGCCCACAGACAACTGGCTTGAAGGCTTCGTCAATGAGCTTCAGTTGGGGGGCTGTCTGGGGACACCCTGTTCCGCCTCTAAGGGACCCGCAAGCAGCTGAGACACCCTCAGTTCATGGGAGCATCTTGAGGCGCTAAGTACTTAACCTTCCCTCACTCAGCACTGACCCAGCCTTCGTTAAGCACCTACCGTGTGCCAGGCGCTGCTCCAGGCCCCTAGAATCCTACTACTGCAGATGGAAAATAACGAGACGTGACCAAATCGAGGTTTTGGGTTCAAAATGGTGAAGACAAACACACCCATTTTCCCCTCAAGGTCCCACGGAAACGAGAGAACGGATATATTTCTCAATAAGGGCGACCACCTGTGGACAAGGAATTTTGAGCAATGCCCAGAATACAGAAAGATGATGTCATTAGACTAACAGCATCAGGGAGAACCCACCCAGGACACTGATAGGCGAAAACTAACTCCACAGAAAGTAGGAAAGGATCCAGAGGCCACCCACGTTCAGGGTGCACTTGTGGAGAGCAGGGTGGGGGCCGACTGCCGAGGCAGGCAGGGGACCAGGTTCCGACAGACGAGGACCCCCGCCTCATACCTAGCAAGTGGGTGGCAGCAGCGCTGGCCTCGACAGCAGGCGGGCTCCGGGGTGGGTGGGCAGCAAGAGAAGGGCGGAGCTGGTGCATCCACTACGGGACTCAAAGGGGAGCAAAGGAAAGGCAACTCCGGCCAGGACTTCTGTCTTTTTATTAAGTCTATGAGCACCTGCTCAACATCATCAGCCCTCAGGGAGACGCAGATCAAAACCCCCATGAGCTCTCACTTCACACCCGCTAGGACGGCTGTTACGGAAAACACAGACACTAACACACGTTGGCGAGGACACATGGAGAAACTGGAGCCCCCAGGCACTGCTGGTGGGAATGGGAAACAGCGCAGCTACTGCGGGATACAGAGGTTAGGGTTAAACACCAAGATGCTGCAAAAGGTGAAACAGAGTTACCACGTGACACAGCAATTCCACTCCCGGGTATATACTCAAGAGAAACAAAAACATTCGTCCACACTAAGACTTCTACACAAATGCTCACAATAGCATTATTCATAGTATCAAATGTCCATCAAATGTTCATCAACTGACAAATGGATAAAATGTGAATAGTATTCACCCATAAAAAGGAATGGAATACCGACACAGGCTACAGCACAGATGAACCCTGAAAACACGATGCTAAGTGAAAGAAGCCAATTACAAAAGACCACATATCATGTGACTCCATTCATATGAAAGTCCAGAATGGGGAAATCTCCAGAGACAGAATGTATTAGTGGTTGCCCAGGGTTGAGGGAAACAGAGTTACAGTTAACAGATGTGAGGTTCTTTTGAGGGTCAGGACGTGCTCTATAATTGACTGTGGTGATGGTTGCACGACTCTGTGAATTCACTAAAAACTACCGAATCGCACACTTCAAACGGGTGAAGAGTATCACATGTGAGTTCCATCTCCATAAAGCTGACATATACAGTAAAAAACAACAACAGCAACAGCTGGACAGCGTGGAGGTGGAGGGGTGTGAGACAGTTGAGGTCAAGTCCCCGTTTTATACCAGGGAGTCAACAAATAGATGCTTTAGTTTATAAACTAAGAAATGGAGATTATATGTGTAAGTTATTAAGTATTAACGTGGAAGTAATTAAAGTGATAATGCCATAACCACGAGAAAACCTGAAGGCAGACTTGAGGGGCAGCTGCCTCTGAGGAGCCGGACTGGGGGTGGCAGGGAAGAGCCTCCACTTTACAGCAATGCTTGAAGCCCTTCTGTGATCTTTAGGTGCGTGTCTATTCTTTGTAAAAACTTGTACAATTTTAAACAAGAGGCAAAATGTAACAGCAACCAATAACAATGTATTAAGTTGCCCTTCCCTGTACCTGAGACACAGAAAAACAGGCACCAGGGATTAAAAGGAAGGACAGTTTAAACAAGAAAGTTGGACATGACTGTTTTTTAGTTAGAGTGGTGCATAAAGAGAAAAACCTTTCCAGTGGTCAAAGGGGAAAAGTGGTAACAAGGCTCACAGTCAAACCGAGCAGTTTTGGCACACTCCTTTATCGTTTTGTTTTGTTTTGGTTTGGTTTTCGCGGTACGCGGGCCTCTCACTGTTGCGGCCTCTCCCGTTGCAGAGCACAGGCTCCGGACGTACAGGCTCAGCGGCCATGGCTCACGGGCCCAGCCGCTCCGCGGTATGTGGGATCTTCCCGGACCGGGGGCACGAACCCGTGTCCCCTGCATCGGCAGGCGGACTCTCAACCACTGCGCCACCAGGGAAGCCCTCCTTTATCTTTAAGATAAGAACACTCTCGCCTGCCTCCCCTTCAGGTTTCCAGGCAGATTAGGTAAGAAGGCAAATGCTTCGTAGAAAACCAGTCTTATTCCAAGGAGAGGTCAACCCTGGCTGTCTTGGGAAAAATGTCTCTTACGTTTCCAAAAGCTAGTATCTATACCCTGTGTCTTGAGATGTCACATCACAGGACATGTGAAAGGACCAGAAGTAGCCAGGGCCACTGCCACTGCTGGGCAGAGGCTCCACGTGCCCCTCGGACTGCCTGGCCAGGTGCACCTCCCGGTGGGGCCCCAGCACCACCCCCCACCTCTGCTTCCCTCACCCCGGGAGGCCCTCACCTCCTCTCTGCTGAGCTAACAGGCTCCCAGCAGGGGTGCACTTATTCTTGTTTTTACCACCAGAACTTGATGTCTACTGGATCCACTTTCTTTCTACCAGAGGGAGTGCAAGCCAAGATTCAATCATTAAAATCAAACAACGAAAAGCACGGGTTAGCATTTATAGGCATGCTATTAAGTATGCACGTATGTATCAGGTACAAGAGTCTGACGTCTCATGCGGTGATAAACGACCAGTTCCATGCACTGGTGATTGATTTCTCCCCCAGGGAAAATCTGGAAGGACAGGCCTCGTAACCTTCTGGAAGGAACCTTCGCCACTGGGCACAGCCAGGCAGCCCAAGCGCCAGAGGGTGAATGATTCACCGGGCCCCCCCGGGTCGCCGCACCTCAGCCAGCTGCCCACTCACCTGCCACTTGTTCTTCCACCAGGTGCTCCAGGGGCAGGCGGATGGAGTCGTGTTCCACGGTGCAGGTGACGATGTGAGGCAGGGCCCCCTCCACTGGGCTGGGACGCTCGGCCGTGTCCCCCACTGCGGCATGGATTTTGTGGAAATGTTTCACCACAGAATGGATTACTAAATTATTTGACTGCAGAGACAGAGCAGAAAAATCATTTACGAAAACCATGCTTAGGGGAGACTCAGAGTAACAATCTCTCTCATTTATAGTTTCCTTTGTAGCTAACATTTAAAAAGAAAACAACCAAACAGAAAAACGGTCTCAAAGAAAACCAGCTCCTGAGCTGCACCTTCTGAAAGGCCGAACTACAAAGATTTGGGGGTTTTCAACATTCAAAAATATCAGAATTCGTTTCCGGTGGATTATGCAGGCTTTTTGTTAACCAACATTATGCATTTTAAAAATTTTCTAAATCTGTCAAAAAGAATATTTTGCCCAGGCACCCATCGCTGGTGGGAATGTGAGCTGGCACAACCTCTGTTGAGGGCCATCTGGCATATCTATCAAACAGGCCCTCTCACCCAGGAAGTCTAGTTCTTGGACTTGATCCTACAGCTACACTTGTGCAGAAGCAAAATGATGGATGTAAACGGTTACTGGTTAAGTGTGCAATGACGTAACAGCAAAACCTCAGGAAACCCTTCAACGTCTATCCATAAGGGGACTTGTTCAGTGGACACCAAGCAGATGTAAAAGCACAGAGGGAACGCCCTAAGGGCTGATGCCAGAGATCTCAAAGGCACGTGTTAAATGAGAAAAGGTAGCGAACGTTATATGCAGCATCATACCATGTGTATAAAAAGGGCGAGAAACACACACATTTGCTTATACATCCCCCAAATCCCTGAAGAGGTAGAAAGGGAAGGAGAAAATATATAAATCTACACACTTAATCTGTTTTTAAGGCAAAGGCTATCTCTGCAGGACTCGACAGAAACTAACAATACTGGTCTCCTGTAGGGAGAGGAAGTGGATAACTGAGGGGATGGGTGGGCGATTTTTGTTCTTAAGGACCTTTTCTCTTACTGCTAAATACAACATACACACAGAAAAGTGTATAAAACAGAAATGTAAGTTTCATGAGGAAGTATGACAGTGAAGGCCCGAGTAACCGTGACCTGGGTCAAGACGAAAACAGGACCCACACCAGGGAACACCTCACACCCGCCCTCAATCACTGCCCCACCCCCATGCCAGCTAACCTCCACCCTGATTTGCATGGTAATCATTTCCTTGCTTTTCTTTATGCTTTTCCTTCCTAGGTAAGGATCCCTAAGTGATTTTGCTAATTTTGCCTCTTTTTGACCTTCAAATGAATGGAATTGAACTGAATTAATTTTTTTCTCAACTGAAGATCCAACCTGTTCGTGTGTCTGAAGGCGTCGCCCAGCGGGAAGGCGGTGGCTGCTGTTTGTCGGGTGCTGAGGAACCCACACACGGTCAGCGGGGTGCTCAGAGGACTGGAAAGGCACTGAGAGTCCAACAGGTGGCCCTGATGGAGGACCAGGCGGCCGACGGCAGGGCTCACCCAGGTCTGAGACGCAGCAAACCAGATGAAAGGGAGGAGACGGCCAGGATGGAAGGCTGGATGTGTCCCTCTGAAGGTGGATGGCCCTTTAAAGCCCCAGGTCACCCCCTTGCAGAAAACACAGCGACTCCTGGTCCGGAAATGAGGGCCTTCGGGGGCCGCACACCTCAGGTCGAAGCTGAGCCAACCCACCGTGAACGCGACGAAGGTGCCTGGGCCCCTCCCATGTGCCGCCTCCACCTGCAGGCACCAAAGGGCACAGGACTCCACACTGAGCGCCCAGGTGGCACTGGGAGCACAGCAGCCTCTGTCGGAACCGGTCAGTCACAACTAAAAACGTACCACGTGCCCCCAGGCCACCAGGCTCCTCAGCACCTGGCCCCAGGCAAGACCAGGACGGCCCACAGGGCAGCAGGGGCGGCCCCTTGCGGGGCACCAGGAGTCTGGTCCTGGGGGGTGGGCGGTGCCCAGGGGCCTGGCGGCAGCTCCCCTCCCCTCTGGTCAGCTTGGCTCGGCCCGGGCCCGGCTCAGCATAGCCTCTGGCTGACGCCCGCCGCTCCACACTCACGATCCCTCCGCGCTGCTGCAGCGGACTGTGTGGTACCCTTCCACCCGGGACTGCATCGGAGGTGTGAATATCGGTCCCTGCTCTTTGCAGGGACATCTGCGCTGTCGCCAGTCTCTCCTGCCTGCCCCCGCTGCCCACGTGCCCCCTTCTTCTATGGTACGTACCTGAGAGGAGCTGCTGGCTGATGGGGTGGCATGGCCTCGACTTCACGAGGTGATGCCAACCCACCTTCCAGAACGGTTTCCGGCCTACACTCCTGTCAGCACCGTGCGTGCTCACTGCTGTGCATCCTTTGTCAATACTTCTTGTCGTTGGACTTCTTAATTGTTACCATCCTGATGGGTGGGCAGAGGCAACCCATGTTGTTGCTTACCCTTGTATTCTGATCACTTAATGAGGCTGAGTACCTTCTCCCACGTAGAAACCACATGGGTTTCTCTGTGAAGTGCATATTCACTTTTCTCGCCCATTTTTCTACCATCTTCGCCCACTGTCAGGCTGGTCTTCTGATTTCCTTCAGGGTTCTCTGATGAACTACAAATTGTTTAGTGGTGGTGGTGGTGGTAGAATTTATCGACCTTTTCTTTTATGATTAAAGTTTTCTGTATTTTATCTAAGAAATCCATCTCTTCAACATCACAAAGGCCAGGCCTTGTCACGTGACAAGGACCCATCCAGGTATGGCCCTGTTTCGGGCCTCGTGTCTCTCCTGCCCTAAGACCGGCTGCCTTAATTAGTAGAACAATTCACGGTGTTCTTAATCTTGAAGAAGATTTGGCTATTCTTGGCATTGTGTATTTCCATATAAATTAGTTTGCGAGATTCCCTCAGAAAAGAGTCAGAATTTTGACTGAAGTTGCTTTGAATCTACAGATCAATCTGGAAAGAGCTGACATATTTATCATACTGAGTCTTCCCATCTGTGAACATGGTATATGCTGCATTTGTTTAGAACTTCTTTGAAGGCTCTCGGTAATGTTTCTATTCCTTTCCCAACGTGTGTGTGCGGGTGTCTTACAAAAGCTTTTTTACTAGATTTATTTCCTAAGTATTTGATATTTTTTGGTGCTCTGGTAAATACCTGTTTGTTGCTGGTACATAAAAATACAATTGATTTTTTTATCTAATAACTTTGCTGAATTTACTTACTAACTCTAATAATCTAGCTGCAGATTCTCTTGGTTTTTTATGTAGACAGTCACATCACCTGTGGATGACCTTCTTCTCCAATAAGAAAATGAGATGGTGAGAATTACTAACTGAGTAGAGACCTTGACATCATCACGCTGTCACTGAGTATCTTCTATCAATTTAAAAAGAAGTACCTTTGAAATCGGGTCAAACCTCAAACTCTTTTTTTTTTTTTTTTAAATTGAAGTAGAGTGGATTTACAATGTTGTGTTAGTTTCAGGTGTACAGCAAAGTGATTCCATTATATATATGTTCTTTTTCAGATTCTCTTCCATTACACATTATTACCAGATACTGAACATAGTTCCCTGTGCTGTAGAGTAGGTCCTTGTTGGTTGTCTATTTTATGTAAGTAGTGTGTACCTGTTAATCCCAAACTCCTAATTTATCTCTCCCCCGTTTCCCCTTTGATAACCCTTAGTTTGTTTGCTGTGTCTGTGAGTCTATTTGTTTTGTAAATAAGTTCATTTATATCATTTTTTTAAGGTTCCACATATAAGTGATATCACATTATATTTGTCTTTCTGTCTGACTTACTTCAGTCAGTATGACAGTCTCCAGGTCCATCCATGTTGCTGCAAATGGCATTATTTCATTCTTTGTTTATGGCTGAGTAGTATTCCATTGTGTATATATATTTACACCACATCTTGATCCATTCATCTGTCCAGGGACATTCAGGTTGTTCCCATGTCTTGGTTATTGTAAATAGTGCTGCTATCAACACTGGGGTACATGTATCTTTTCGAATTAGAGTTTTTGTCTTTTCCAGATGTATGCCCAGGACTGGGATTGCTGGGTCATACAGCAGTTCTATTTTTAGATTTTTAAGGAACCTCCATACTGTTCTCCATAGTGGCTGCACCAATTTACATTCCTACCAACAATGCAGAAGGGTCCTCTCTTCTCCACACCCTCTCTGCATTTATTATTTGTAGATGTTTTGATGATGGCCATTCTGATCGGAAACCTCACACTCTTAACAAGGTAAGCAACTTAGTGGGATTCAAAGGAATGATTACAGGCCAAAATGAAGGGGAAACTCTTTATTGAAATAGCAATGCAAAGCAAATTAATTTATACGTTATGTAACAAATATCCTATCAGCCCCCTGGAATTCACTTATAGGATAAATGTTGGCTAATTATATCAAGGACAAAGCATTACTCTTTCTTTAAAAAACAATAATACCAAGAGGCAGCCACCTTCTACTTTTTAAAAAAAATAACTTACAGCTAAAAGAACATGAGACTGTTGAGACTGTTTACCTCTGTGCCCCCGGAAGTGAAGATCATATCTTGAGGCCTCCCACCTATCATCTTGGCAAGGTTTTCCCGAGCTGCGTTGATAATCTCCTTGGCCTTCCTACCTTGAGGGACCAAAGTGGAAATTCATTAACTTTGCTTCACCAAGTCCAATCAACACATGTTTAAAAGAACAACCAGACATGAAGGAGTGAGAGATCTGAGTGGGCAGTTCTAAGACAAAACGCGCTCCACTAACGTGAGCTACAACCAGAAATCACTCGGCGAAGGGGCAGCTGTAAGATGTCAGCAAATCAGGGAAAACTACTGAGATTTCAGTAACTTAGTAAGAGCCAGAGACAAATATGGGAGGATGCCTGGGAACCCTAAAGTTCCTGAGACATGGTTTTCTTCTTACCGGATGCTACGGAAGAGGGGAAGCTGTGGCCATCTGCCTTGCTTCCCATCTGTCAAGACAGGAGAATGAAAGGATGGGATAATTTGCTTAAGATCACGCTGCAAAACAACAAAAATAAGCAAAAATAGAACTTGTGACTCCTCGACACAAAGCCCAATGCCATATGTCATACTGCCAGTCCCCTAGGTAATGAGAAAGGTCACCGCCTCAGGGACACGTTTGCTTTCAAACAGCTGCTAGGAGCCCAGCTACTCCCAGTTTCACTGGAGAGCAGGAAAACAGGAACCAAACTTCATGCGGCAGAGAAGGAGATGCTCTGGGATGGGAATTCTGAGAATTTTGATGGCCATTTTGAGTCTGTAGACCAGTAGACTCCAAACGTTTTTGACTATTCAGTTCTATTTATAAAAAAACTTTTTTGAGCAGGTACCACTAAAATAAACAAATAAATAATAAAACATACGTAAAAATAGAAATGTAAAAAGATGTGGTAAAAATAAATATACAAAGTAATCCACACGCTCCTTAAGACTATTGCGTAGGTTCTAATTACAAGCAATGAAGGTCTGGAGTGTCTAGGAAACCCAGTCCTTTCAACCAGTGATACTTTAAAAGACTGCAGTAAATGTCAATCAGTTTGGGCAGGACCCTGGCCTGGTCCACTGTTAGCTCCTCCTGAGTGCCGCTCAAAGCCCGTCCACCAGCTCACGGCCCACTCTTCTTCCAGGATTCTGCTGAGAAGCCCCCTCTGAGGGGATGCTGGGCTGATCCCACAGCAGCAGGTCCCCTGCCCATGCCCCACTGCCCTTCCCAAGACAATCGGGTGGCCCATGTGGCATGTAGCCCCCAGAGCCTGTTTCGATGCGCCTGTAGACCTTCATATAAGCATTTCACAGGGTTTTCTTTGTCCTTTTCAAAAATGGGTTTCATAATCTACAAACTGGTTTGTAAAAACTTCCCTCTCCACTTATCGACAAGTCTTGGAGACCCTTCTACACAAGGATTCGGGGGGCTACCTCACCACCGTGATGTACCTATTGGAACAGTTAAAATGAAGAGACTGGCCAGTCCAAGTGTTCAGGAGGATGTGGAGAAAACGGAACTCTCAATCACATCAGTGGAAACAGAAACTGGTACAAGCACTTTGGAGATAGCACAGCAGTTCCTTAGGAAGTCAAACTTACACCTCCCATCTGACCCTGCCGTTCTGCTCCTAGGTGTTTAGGGTAAACAGTGTTTACCCAAGAAAAAAGAAGGTGATGTCCACAACTTGTACATCAACACACGCCCAAAATGCCAACCCAGACCTTGTTCTGGACGCCACTCACCCTACCTGGATGTCCAACAGGCATCTGAAACTACACACATTCAAAGCTGGATGTCTGGGGGCTTCCCTGGTGGTGCAGTGGTTAAGAATCTGCCTGCCAAGGCAGGGGACACGGGTTCAAGCCCTGGTCCGGGAAGATCCCACACGCCGCTGAGCAACTAAGCCCGTGCGCCACAACTACTGAGCCCACGTGCCACAACTACTGAGCCCACGTGCCACAACTACTGAAGCGTGCACGCCTAGAGCCCGTGCTCTGCAACAAGAGAAGCCACCGCGATGAGAAGCCCGCGCACCGCAACGAAGAGTAGCCCCCGCTCGCCACAACTAGAGAAAGCCCGTGCGCAGCAACGAAGACCCAATGCAGCCAAAAATAAATAAATAATAAATTTAAAAACAAAAACAAACAAACAAAGCTGAATGCCTGCCTCCCTCCCCTCAAACTGGCTCCTTTCTCAAAGGCTCCCAGCCTTTCCTTTCTCAGTAAGTAAATGGCATCTCAGTCCTTCCAGGGGACCAGGGTGAAAGTCCGTCTTTCTCCTACCCCATCACCCAACCCATTATCAAATCCTGTAGGATGTGCCGTCAAAAATATCCAGAATCCAACCCCACCTCCCCCTGTCCCAGCCACCAGCTGAGTCAAGGCCACTGCTGGGATATTCCCCTGGCATGACCCCAACTCCACGGACCCCACTGTGGTCCATTCTCCACAAAGTGGCCAAAGTAATGCCTTGAAAACCCAACAATTCTTTGTGCTCTGTGCTTTTCCCTCACCGGGAACAATGCTCGGCACACAGTAGGTACTCAACCAATATTGGTTAAATCACCTGTGTTCAAAGTGTGGTGTGGGGAACTCTGGGGGTCCACAAAGTCAAAACTATTTTCATAATAATACTGAGACATCATTTGCCTTTTTTACACCCATTTTCTCACAGGTATATAAGGAAGCCCTCCAGAGGCTACGTGATGTGAATATTGCAATGGACTGGATACAGAGCCAGCTATGGGACCCAAACGTCTTCTATTTATCCAGACCTTGAAGATTTTCAAACATGTACAACAGTGCCATTCTTCTCACTAAATTTGTTCTGCTTTGGAAAAGATAGTTTCTTTTTCATAAAAAAAAAGTTAACATGTAATGAATTTATTATTGTTACCTTTAATGAATAGATATGTAACTATTTAAAGTGTTTTAGTGTTAAGTTCTGATATGGCAAATATCTACAGACAAAGCATGCATAAGCAGAGGCTCTTTGGGGTCCTTAATACGTTTCCAGAGTGTGGGGTCCCGTGAGTGACCTCAGTTATGTCACCCCTCTGCTCAGGCCCTCCAGACGCACTCCACTCCAGGCCCAAGAGAGCCAGCCCTCACCTCACAGTGGCCTCCACAGCCCAGCGTGGCACTGCCCCCAAACCCCTGGGACCCCCGAACCCCCTGCTGTCACCCACAGCCCTCTGCCTGCAGTGCCTCCCCAGGTGTCCCCTCCTCATGTCTGCAAACGTATGTCATCCGAGAGTAGGGTCATCCTCCGTGAAGCGGGGCCCCTCCCCCAGAACTGTGTGCCCTTCATCGGCTTCACTGCTCCCCACAGGGCCTTGTCCACCTCACACACCTGCATCTGTAACTGCCCTGCCTGCCGCCCCTCACAAGAGCAGGACCTTTGCCTGTTGGCTGTCCCACCCACCAGGCACAGAGTAAGCGCCCTCCAGGCAAGCTGAGTGGACGGCTCATGGGGGAGGACCGGAGCCCTTGAAGGTGAGCCCCAGACACCTGGGGAAAAGGCCCTAGGGAATCCCTGACAGCAGCAGGAGGGGTGATGGTGGGAAAACCCCAGAACCCAGGGCTAGGAGAGCTGGGTTCCATCTGGGGACCAGCCCGAGATGCTGCAGGCCGCTGGCCCACTCTGAGAGCGGACGCCCTCAGCTGTGAACCTGAGCCCCGATCCCCACCCACCATGCAGGTTCTCACTAATAAGAAAAGTGGGTGCGTGCGAGAGCACCGTCAACCTAACTCACTGTACACACAGTGACACCCTCCCCGCATTTCCACAGCCAGAGGCACCCACCAGCGCTGGGGGGTGAGCCAGGGAACGTCACAGCACGGCGTGTGTACTGCCGTGTCAGCTAAGAAAGAGTTCTGAAGAGACAAAAGCTTGGCTTTAGTAAAGTTTTCTTCTCATTACACTAGGCATGCTGATTGTAGAGGAATTAAATACCATGATACAAAAAGAAAATACTCAAAACCTCCTGCCATGCCGCTACTCCAAGATAACTGCGGTGGGAGCATCTGGTGCGCGTCCCATCTGTGTTGGGGCCGCCCTTGCTGCCACTCTCCCTCCCTACCACGGAGGCATTTTCAGCTGGAACACATCTTAATTAAGGCCACATTTAAATGAAGAAAGTCTTAGATGAGTTAAGAATTTAGAGCCCATTTCCCAACTTCCACTGCAACCGAAATGCCAACGCGTGGCCATGGGACCAACCTCTGGCAATGGGTTATAGGCCAGAGTGGTACTTGCAACTTCCAGAAGGGTCTCTGAAGGACTCAGGCAGCCCTTTCTCCTCCTCTTTCTCTCCGTCCCACAGGCTGGACTGCTTACATGATGGCTTGAACTGCGGGAGCCATCTTGACCCCAAGGGGCAGGTGCATGTTAAAGATGGAAGAAGTTCTAAGATAGAAGGAGCTGCATCTCTGGTAGTGGCTGAGCAGCCACATGGGCCCTGGACCGTGAGAGAAATAAATTTCAAGCTGTTTAATCTACAGTTATTTGGGAGTTTCTCACAGCAAAACTATACATCTGCCATACTTGCTCTATATAATTTTTTCTTGGGTGGTGGGCAGGGGAATCAATCACACTGCACATTTATAACGTGCATTTTCCACTTGGGCCAAATACTGCAACTCTCCTCCTAGGTCGTCAATACAGTCCACACCATTGCTTTAAGGGTGACCAGAACTCACGCCAGGGCCTCTGCCCACTTATGTGATCCATCCGTGACTGATGGACACTGAGGCTATAAGCGAGGTAGTAAAAAACATCTCGGGTTTCTAAACTCTGCCCATACCGCCTTAATATTGGCCTTAAAACAGATTACCCTCCAAGGGATTATTATCATTATTAAATCATAATATTGTGAAAATAATTAAACCATTCTATCATACAGGTGATTTTTTCTTTCTTTCCTTTTTTTTTTTTCTTTTCCATTTCTACCTGAGTGTCAACAGAGAATTACTGCAATGCATTTTTAGTTATGGTTCTTAATTTGTGGAAACAAAGGCTGTCAAGGCAACATGCAATCCACAGACAGACAGGCTTCATCAGGTCTAGAAGGGTTATTTCTCCCTGAGGGTTATTCCTAAATTTCTTCATGATAAATGCTTTTTATTAGCACTTGACTGTTCTCTGGATTCTCCAGTTTTATGCGTCAGAAACTTCAGTTTCACTAGAGGAAAGATTAGCTACAAGGCAACGTCCAGAAGATTAGCCAGAATACATGTATAAGATAAACCAACAACAAAGTTAATGAATGACTAGTATCTGATTTTGCAAAAGCTTTTAGTTATCAAGCTGTGAAGCTTTGAATAAGCAAACCGACATGAAAACCCACAAAAGTCTATAAATTTGTACACAGGCATTGCTAAATCCTAGGGCGTGGCAGTAGTCTCAAAGTTATTTTAGTTCATCAGTGATCCACAGTTAAGATAGTTTATCTTCATTATCCCTGATAAAGCATTAAATAAGAAGACACAGCTTCAGCTCACTGTCTGAAAGACACAACGTGACTCTGCCACGTAACTCCTGATTTGAAGCAAATTCTTTTCCAAGACCTCCAGTTTAATGCTCTACATTAAAACAAGAATAAACGAGAAACATATAAGAATATTTATAATTGAAGAATTTGACAGTAATTTTTATTTTTAAAAAAAGACCAGGATTCTATGTGATCCTGATGTTGTAAAAGATCTATTTTGCAAATTTTGTAACAGTGGACTGAGACAGATACGTGACAGGGTTTTAATAGGTACTGTCACTACAAACAATTCTTAATAAGACAGCTTTTTCATCTGGGAAAGGAAGACAGGAGAGTATGTTAAAGATGAAAGATTATGGTATCAACAAGGCTCAAATTTGGACTTCTCAGGAAAAAACTACCCAAAATTACAGCTAAAGATTTGCAGTTAACAGAAAATCTATTCAAAATCGAGTCATCCCATGTGGGATTCTCTAATTTCTCTAAGAGTACCTCTGCCCCCCACGTCTCTGATCTGTGTGTGTCTTCTAGAATTACCTGCCGGGTAAGGGCTGCTGGGATTTCCCCAGGCTTCCTGCATGGCTTCAGTCATGGCCTGGATGACTTCTGGCTCCAGGGGGGTGGTTGCATTATAGTCCATATACACTTTCCTGCTGGAGAGAAAATAAAGACGTGCCTATTAGGGAAAAAGAAGGTGAAATCTGGAAGCACAGCTGCACCCTGTCTATCGTAGCAACAGGAGCAAATAATTCAAGGTTGGGGTGCTTCTCTGCATTTACATGTGCCAGATTCTACAAGCTCAGAAATTTCCACATCTTCATTACTTATGGAAAATGTATACATGTTTTCCAACCATCTATCAATAGTATTTGCTAGTTTCCTTTATCACTGTTAGGAAATTGTCCCTTTGGACTTTCAAAACTTTTTTCCACCGCTTGGTAGGAGGGGTGGTCCGCTGGGCCTGGGCTACCTACCTGACTCCGACCTTCCTCCTGAGGGAAGCAGGGGAACCTTGCAGTCCCAGGGAGCCGCACATTCCTCAGGGCTTTTTCCCTGGTTTTTCAACTTCACCACTTCACCAGTAGTTTTCCTTTATTTCCCTGCAGTGCCTGCGATGGCGTGAGGCTCGGGTGATCTAGGCGCCCACTGCCCCCCCCCCCCCCCGCTTCCCTGAGATGCAGTCTCCTCTGTGGGGTGGGGGGCCTGTGCAGGCTTGCTTCTCCTCCCTTTGCACTTTCCGTTTTCTTTGCCTAGAATGACCACACTGACACCCCCACCTTACTTTTTAGGTCTTTGCTCCAACTTGACCTTCTTGTGAGGCAAACTGGGCTCTAAATAAAATTGCAGCCACCCATGCCCTCCTCCCCAGGGCTGTGCCCCCTGGCACCCCGTTTCTCCAAGGCACCCCATCATCTAACACACTAGACTTGCTCCTTGTTTATTCTCTGTCTCAACAGAAAGTAACAGAACAGCAGCTCCACAAGCTCCCGTTTTCCTCCCAGCTCTGTCGCCAACACTGAGGACAACGGCTGGCGCAGAGTAGGGGCTTGACTTATAAGGTGACAAATGTCACAGAAAGTGCACAGCCCCTGAAAGATCCCTAAGTGAAACTTATCCGTATATCTTTTTACCAGTAACAAAAACTTTCAGAAACTTTCAGGAATATGTCATGGTAGGCAATCCTGCCAGATACCATTAATTATTTTACCTGACTTTAAAATCAGCAATAGCATTTAAACCAATCCACATGAAAATTCAAACACAATTACCAATGGCGGCTGTTAAAACACAGGTTCTTTAACCCACGGAGTGTTTTTTTTTTGGCCGCGCCTTGCAGCATGTGGGATCTTAGTTCCCCGACCAGGGATCAAACCCATGGCCACTGCAATGGCAGTGAGGACTCTTAACCACTGGACCACCAGGGAAGTCCCCCCCATGGAGTGTTTTAATGCAGCACCTTGTCTCTAAGATGCCCAAGCACAAGGCTCTGGGGCTTGGGAAGTCTGAGCAGCCATCCTTGGCCACCCGGGTATTAGGAATCCCTGGAACCTGTTGAGTCTTAAATCTGCATGTGCCCCTAACTCTGCTCTCACTTCCAATGATAAGTATTCCACAATTACTCAAACTACTAGTGACCACAGCTCTTCAATCTCCTGCTTGGCTGAGTTAATTCAAAGCTTGAATTTCAGAACACTTCAGAGATTTCTCTGCCCCATTATTTGTTACTTCTTTAAAGTGCTATCAATATTGCACGGGAAAGCTAAACTTTATTAGGTTCATAACCAAAAAGAAAAAGGCATCACGAATCTCTTCTCCACTCGGTACATTTTCCCAGCTCCCTTTTCTCAGTTCCAAGCAAATGAGACCTAATGAAAGACATGGCAGATTTAGGGCTGGACCCACATTTTAAAGACACACACCCGTTCCTCATACTCAGGTAGAGAGGATTACCCCTCCTACCCAGAAAGTATTTAACAAAGTCCTGGATTGAGGGTGAAGACTCACAAACAAACAAAGATGCATTTCCCCCGCCCAGGGGAAGGTCCCAGCAGGCTGGAACAGCTCTGTGGGCTGCAGTGCCCCCCTGTCTTCACCCCCACTCTGCCAGGTGCTCAGGCCAGCAGCCTCGGGGCATCCTTCTTAACCCTACCTCTCCCCTACTCGGAGGACGCTTCAGCAACCGCCGGGTTTATTCTCAGTACAAACCCTTCTCCCGCCACCCCTGCCACCACTGCCGTCCACACCGCCTCTCCCTCCTCGATTGTGACAAAAGATTCCCAACTGGCTTCCCTGCTTCCTGCAACCCCTACTCCCTACAAAGCAGCCAGAAGGATTCCTTTAAAATGTAAAGTAGTAATTTGTAATATAATTAAATGACGTCACTCCCCTCTCAAACCTCCAGGACACCCCAAGTCCTTCCTGGGCTCTGCGGCTCTGCTCGCGGACAGCTGCCCCAAGCCCCTCCGCTCCGCAGTCCTCGCTGCCCTGGACCCCAAGGGCTCGTTCCTGCCCTCGGGGCCTTTGCTGCGGTTTCCTCTTCCCCGCGCGCTCGCTCCCAGAACTTGTGCGGCTCACACCTGGATGTCACTCAGGTTTTAGCCCAAGCGTCACCTCCCCGGAGCCCTTCGCAGGCCACGCCTCGCATCCGCTCGTCCTCCCAGCGCTCATCCTCCCAGCGCTCATCCCTGCTTTAGGCCTCCCGCGCGGACAGCCGGGCGGCGCTGCGTCCCCGCGCGGACCCTCATGCCCGCGAGAGACCGGCCTGCTGGCGGCCCCTCTCCTGGAAGGACCCCTCCCCTGGAAGGACCCCTCCCCTGGAAAGTGACCACCAGCTGGCCGCCCCCTCCCTCGGGGAGTGACCACCGACCGGCCGCCACCCTCAGACCTCGCCACGCGGCGCCTGGAGGGCTTCCTGGAGGAGGGCGCCGACGGCTTCCCCTGCCTTCCGCTCAAGGAGCGCACCTCTCCGGCGGGCTCTTCTCTGCTCGGCTACCAGGCTGATTCGCCGCTCGCCCCCGCGCGTCCCTGCTCCGCGGCCCTGCCGCCTCCATCCCAACCCGTCCCAGCCCGGCCGCCCAGGGCGCAGCCCCAACCGGCAGAGCATGTCACTGTCAGGAGCGCCACCGGGAGGAGGCGGGGCCGCGAGGGCCGGGGCGAGTCCGGATTGGCTGAGGTGCGCACTCCCAGCCAATCCTCGCGCTTCAGTGGCGCTCCGCTGGGAGGCGGGGCCACGGCTGCGCGCCCTCAGGTGACGGGATGGGGGCGGGGCTTCATGCGCGTCACAGGGGGCGCGGCCCCGGCGGTGGAGCACGGGCGGAAAGGCTGTGAGCTGGCCCTGGGCGGTGAGTGGGTAGGCGGCACCGGGAACGAGGGCGACGGGGGCCCGGGGGCGACCGGGGAGCGAGGGGTCCGCGTGCTTCCGCCCGGCTGGAGCGGGAGCCCCGGTCCTCCGAGGCCGGCGGGCCACGCCCTGCGTCACCGCTCCCGGGGGGCTCCACCATGATCCGACCCTCTGCTTGGGTGACTTTGGGTGAAATTGGGGCTCATTTCCTGCGGGTGGATCTGAGGGGTCTGGAGTGGAGGCTGTTACAGGAGCCAAGGCAAGACATGAGGAACACCAGGCCCGGGCGCAAAACGCAGGAAAGATGGATCCGGGACAGATTTAGGGAACGGGGTCTGCTGAATGTGGGGCACGCGGGAGGGTGAGGGAGGAGGATGTTGGTCCCTTTACCCTGACAGGAAGGAGCCCCGGGGCGGGGAAGGTGATGGGCTGAGTTTCCGACCTGTTGCTTTGTCTGAGAGGCAGTCAAATGGACATGTCTAGTGTATCCTGCCAACCATAACGCAAGTCAGTTGCGAAAGCGGTGAGAGAGGGCAAAGATCCAGATGCTTGAATTCTAATGAAGCCACCCACCGTCTCTTGCCCTTTTGACAAAATAACAATTTGTAAGTTTATTTGAGCCCTGAGCATGTGTCAGGCACTGTTCCAAGCGCCTTTCCTGTATTCACTAGTTTCCTCTTGATAACACCCTTATCAAGTGGGTGCCTTTATCCCCGCTTTATATATGAGGAAAGTCAGGTACAGAAAAGGTCAGCATCTTGCCCAAGTTTACGCGGGGAGTAATGGAGCCAGAATTTGAATGCAGGAATGCTTTGTCAAGAAATTGAATTTTGGGGCTTCCCTGGTGGCACAGTGGTTGGGAGTCTGCCTGCCGATGCAGGGGACACGGGTTCGTACGGGTTCATGTCCCGGACCGGGAAGATCCCACATGCCGCGGAGCGGCTGGGCCCGTGAGCCATGGCCGCTGAGCCTGCGCGTCCAGAGCCTGTGCTCCGCAGGGGGAGAGGCCACAGCAGTGAGAGGCCCATGTACTGCAAAAAAAAAAAAAAAAAAAAAAAAAAAAGAAATTGAATTTTAATTGGAGGTTTGTAGACTTGCTCAATTTTATCTCCTGTTGGGGTCCAGAAGAAGTTGTTTTTTTCCAGCTCTTCAAGTCTCCACATTCCTGGACTCCTTATTTCCTTTCATTCTTGCTTGCAAACCGAGCTCATTTCTTGCCAAATGCGGCCAGGAGCAAAGGACACACCAACATTTAAGAAGCAAATAGAGGGCTTCCCTGGTGGCCCAATGGTTAAGAATCCACTTGCTAATGCAGGGGTCACGGGTTCGAGCCCTGGTCCAGGAAGATCCCACATGCCGCGGAGCAACTAAGCCCATGCGCCACAACTACTGAGGCTGCACTCTAGAGCCCGCGAGCCACAACTCCTGAAGCCTGGGCGCTGAGAACTGTGCTCTGCAACAAGAGAAGCCACCACAATGAGAAGCCCTCGCACCGCAAGGAAGAGTAGCTCCTGCTCGCCGAACTAGAGAAAGCCCACGTGCAGCAACGAAGACCCAGCGCAGCCAAAATAAATTTTAAAAATATCCTTTCGAGTTAAAAAAAATAATAATAATAATAAAGAAGCAAATAGACACACAGAAGCTCAAGGCCAGTGAAAAGAGGAGGAAAGGAAAGGGAATGAAAGAAGAGTGTCAAAATACAGAAGGTAGTGTAAGTGCAGCTGAGAGGAAAGCTGAAGTGTCTGCTGATAACTCAGTAGTCAATCGGGAGACACTGATGGTTTCAGCGAGAGGAATTTCAGTAGAGCAGTGGTGGGGGAGGGGTGATGCAGAGCTGAGGAAAGAACAGGACAAGAAAGGGTGGAGAAGGCAGGCAGCTCTTCAAAAGGTGGAGGAAGGAGGTCAAAGGGGTACAAGATGAAGGGGAAATGTTTTAGAGACTGAGCATGTTTATAGCTGACGGGAGGTAGCTAACAAGGAAGCTGAAGATAGAAAGAAGAGGTGAAGTCCTGGAGGCAGTGAGCGGGCATGAGGGCAAGAGCAAAGGTGGGGGGCACGTTTCATTCTCTAAGTCTATATGGAAGGCTGTAAGGGTGGGGAGCTGGAGGGGCCCAGGGACCACTGACAAGGGGGTTGATTCATCTCCAGCCCCCCTTGGACCAGTTAGGCAGCGGTTAGAGGGTTTGTGTTTCCAGGTGGATATAGTGAGTGTAGTGGTGAAGTCAGAGACAAGACAGCGCCCCATGTGGCTGGCGATGCCCACACACAGAGGACCAGTGGCCTCTTCACTCTTCCTAGAAGCGGTAGCAGCCACCACGATTCCAAGTGGGCTGGTCAAACAGATGCAACAGGTACCCTAACAGGGTGTCTTAATTACGAAATCAGTGCCCAGTAAAGACCAAACATTTGAGGAATGCCGTCTCCATGGAAATGAGGCAGTAAATGCACCAAACAGCTCGCACCTAAGGGGAAAGTCATACAGCACTCAGAGTGTCTTCAATACAGGAAGGGTCTACAAGGAGATGAGGGGGTATGTCTTATTTTTTAAAAAAGGCAGTCACAAAACAAGAACAAACAACAATAAAAAAAAAACATATTGGGACCTCCCTGGCAGCTCAGTGGTTAAGACTCTGCGCTTCCACTGCAGGGGGCGCAGGTTCAACCCCTGGTTGGGGAACTAAGATCCCGCATGCTGAGTGGTGAGGCAAAAAAAAAAGAAAAAAAACCATATCGGACAGAAACTATAATAATTGAGGTTTAGGGCTTTCCTGATGGCGCAGTGGTTAAGAATTCTCCTGCCAATGCAGGGGACACGGTTTCGAGCCCTGGTCTGGGAAGATGCCACATGCCGTGGAGCAACTAAGCCCGTGCGCCACAACTACTGAGCCTGCGCTCTAGAGCCCGTGAGACACAACTACTGAGCCCACATGCCACAACTACTGAAGCCCATGCACCTAGAGCCCGTGCTCCACAAGAGAAGCCACCGCCATGAGAAGCCCGCTCGCCGCAACCAGAGAAAGCCCGTGCGCAGCAACGAAGACCCAACGCAGCCAAAAATAAATTAAATAAATAAATAAAATATAATTGAGGTTTAAAAACAATAGAGTTGCCAGGGATTGGGGGGAAGGGAAGGATGGATAGGTAGAGCACAGGGGATTTTTAGGGCAGTGAAACCATTTTGAATGATACTATAATAGACAGATGTAATTATACAGTTGTGAAAACTCATGTACAACACCAAGAGTGAACCCCAATGTAACATGTGGGTGACAATGATGTGTCCATGTAGGTTCATTCATTGTAACAAATGTAACCTTTGTGTGATCTCGGTAGTAGACGAGGTTAGACATATAGGGACAGGGTTATACGGGAACTCTGTTCTGCTCAGTTTTCCTGAGAACCTAAAACCGCTCTGAAAAATAAAGTCTGTTTTTTAAAAAATCAATAGAGGGACTTCCCTGGTGGTCCAGTGGTAAAGAATCCACCTTCCAATTCAGGGAATGCGGGTTCAACCCCTGGTCAGGGAACTAAGATCCCACGTGCCGTGGGGCAACTTAGCCTACGCGCCACAACTACTGAGCCCGCACGCCTCAACGAGAGAGCCCGCATGCCACACACCACAGAGTCCACACGCTCTGGAGCCTGCACACCACAACTAAAGAAGAGAAAACCCGCACGCCACAACTACAGAAGCCCACACATCGCAATGGAGGATCCCACATGCCGCAACGAAGACCCAACGCAGCCAAATACATAAATAAATATTTTTAAAAAATCAATAGATGGGCTGAATAAAATAGGCATAAAAAGTGAATTAATGCCCTAAATGCCTGAGCATAGGAATTCCCTCAGATTATTGCTCAAAAGCATAAAGAGATGAAAAATATGAAAGAAAAGAAACATCCATCTAATAGTGATTCTCAACTGTCCCCACCAGGGGACATTTGACAATGTGTAGAGACAATGTTAGCCGTTGTAACTGAGGGTTGGTGCTTCTGGGATCTAGTGAGTAGAGGCCATATATGCTGCCAACCAGCCTACGATGCACTGGATAGCCCAATTTGGGGCCAAATCTGGCCCCAAACGTCAATAGTGCTGTGGTTGACAAACCCTGTTGTGGTTCCATATTCCCACTTGGTATCATTTCCTTCTGCCTGAGGACTTTGTTCAAGGTTTCTAGCAGTGCTAGTCTGCTGGTATGACTTTCAGCTTTTGTACATATGAGAAAAATCTTTATTTAGCCTTCATCTTTGATATCGTCCCTAGATATAGAATTCTAGCTTGAGTTTTTTCTTTCAATCAAGATTTTTCTCCACTGTTTGCTTGCTCGCATTGTTTCCAACAAGAAATGTGTGATCACCCTTTATAGATTATGTGTCTCTATTTCTTGACTGCTTTTAATATTTTTGCTCTGTCACTGATTTTAAGCAACTTAGAATGTGATTTGATGTAATTTTCTTCATGTCATTGTGCTTTGAAGCTGGTATCCGTGGGTTTGTAGTGTTTATCAAGTCGGGAATTTGTCAGTAATTATATCTTCAAATAATTTTCTCTCTCCCCTGCTCCTTTGGGAAACTCGAATTACAAGTTGATTGGGCTGTATGAAGTTTTCCCACAGCTCACTGAAGTTCTGAGGGTTTTCTTCCTAGATCCCACCCCGTTTTTCGTTTTGTTTTTATAATTGCTGTATCTTCAAGTTCACGAATCTTTTCTTCGTCAGTATGTAACCTGTCGTTAAACCCATCCATCCAGTGTGCTTCTCACCACACATTTGTGTTTTTCTTCAGGAGGCTTATTTTGTGTCTTAGATTTTCCATCTCTTTACTTAACATGAACCATCTTTTCTCTGCCTTACGGAACTGTTTTAATGCTCGGTCTCTAACATATTTGTCATTTCTGGGTCTGTTCTGATTTTTTTCCCCTCTAGACGTGGCTCTTGCTTTCTTGCCTCTTTGCATACATTGAAAATTTGTATTGATTACTAGGTATTGTCAGTTTTATCAATACCTTCTAGGGTGCTGGGTATATAGTTTAATTTAAAATTTTATTGAGATCCTTGTAGGTTGTAAGAACGATGCAGAGTCCCTCACCCAGTTTTCCACAATGGTAACACCTCCCCACACTATAGTAACCCACTCTGTAAGTCTTCGTCTTTGGGTGTATTAGATCATTTACATATAATCATTAAATGGTAATACATCTTAAATCTACCATTTTATGATTTGCTTTCTATCTGTTTCATCTGGTTCTCAACTCTGTTTCCTTTTGCTTGCCTTCCTGTGGGTAACTGAACATTTTTTAGTTTTCCATCTTAATTTCTCAATAATGTTTAAAAACAGATATAATTCACATACCATACATTTCACCCCTTTAAAGTGTAAAACTTAGCATTCACAAGGTTATGCAACTATCACCATCTAATCCCACAACATTTTCATCACCCCCAAAAAGAAACACTGCACTCGTTAGCCTTCAGCCCCCTCTTCCTCACCACACCCCTATCAACAAGCCACTTTCTATCTCTATAGATTTGCCTTTTCTGGGTGCTTCGTACAAATGCAGTCATACAGCACGTGGCCTTTTGTGTCTAGCTTCTTTCAGTCAGGAAAAGGTTCTCAAGGTTTCAGTCCAGGTTGTAGCATGTATCAGTAATTCCTTCTTGCTGACGGTTACTATTCCTTTGCCTGGCTATACCACATTCCGCTTTTCCATTCATCACTTGATGGGCATTTGGATTGTCTCCAGTTTTTGACTGTGACAAAGGACGCCGCTCTGAGCATTCATGTACAGGTTTTCACGTGGAGATGATTTTCAGCTCTCTTGCTTATATAATTAGGAGTGGAATTGCTGGGTAATATGGTAACTTTATATTTAACCTGAGGATTCCAATTTCTCAGCAACCTCAGCAACATTTGATGCCTGGTTGTTTTGATTTTAATTAAGAAACTTTAAAAAAAAATTTTAGCCATCTTTGTGGGTGTGAGGTGATCTTGATTTGCATTTCGCTAATGACTAATCGTGATATTGCAATTTACAGTATGTATAGTTCACCTTTGTCCCTGTTCCTAGTACACAGAGGAGATTAATCCAGTCCTGTTGCTCCATCTTAGCCACAAGCACGAGTCCCCTCTGTCCTGTAATCCTCTGTCTGCAGACAGCTTTTGTCTCTGTTGTCCTCGTCTGCGTTCTGGGAGAATTAATCAAGTTTGTCTCCACGTCATCGCTCTGTTTTCCCAGGATCGGTCCTGCCCTGTACTGCTGTGCATTTGTTATTATGGTTATAGTTTCATTCTGTTGCCATTTCATCTTAGCCTGTAGTCTCCTTATGAATTTTTGATTCCGGGTCAAAGGTGCCATTTACTGCATTTTCCTAAACACGTGGACTTCCTTTCCCCTGCCAAAGTTTCTTTAAATCCTACACTTCATTCCCAGCGTCATGTTTATCCTGAGTCTGCTGGATACCGTTCCTTCTTCTTCTGCAGGATTTTCCGCGGAGCCGTTTACGCAAGCTAAGCGAGCAGTTCAGACGTGGCATCTGTCAGCTGAAGGGCAGGTGGTCTGCCGGCCCGTGTGGCCTGGGCCTGCCGGCGTGCCCCGTCTCCGGGCAGGGGCCTGTCCTGAGCAGGCCTGCCTCTGGCGGACTCGTGCTCTTAAGCTCCTGCTACATCTACTCAGCGATAAGTCATCACATCGTAAGAACCTACTCAGTTACTGCCGGATGACTGAGGTGAGGCCGTGGGCTCCAGATGCTGACCGACGCCCGGGACGGGCAGAAATACATATGCGAGCCAGCGTGGACCACTTCCTCGGTGCTTCTGGAAGCCTGGGCGAGATGAGGACACCCCAGGAACTGCCCATCTGCCTGTGAAACAAGCTTCACGGGGGGCACCACCTGAACTGAATCCTGAAAGGCGCCCCAGGAGGGAAGCTCAGAGTCTGGGGAGAGCGGGCCTCACCACAAGGTGGGAAAGCACTGCTCTGAGGCCAGGGTCCCTGGCACAGTGGCTGGCAGCGTGGCCAGGCCCAGTCACGGCGGGCTCCATGTGCCAGGCCAGGTGCTTCTTCTGGATGTGTGGGGAGACGTGGCACGGGACGGGCCGCTGTAGGAAGCCCTCTGGCAGCACGTGAGGCGGCCGCCCCACGTGTGCTTTGGTCTCGGCCGGCTGTGGCCAGGCCTTCCTCCACTGCTGCTCTCCTGCAGAGACTGTGGTGCGTGTCACACCCGGTCACTGGCCTGGCGAGACACCAGCGACCACACTGGCTCCACAGTCACAGCGCTCGCCCGGGACACAGGCTTTCTCTGCTCCGACTCTAACCTGAGGCTGAAACCGCTTCGGAACAGGCTGCAGCAAGGCTCTCTGTCCCCAGCGCTGCCCCCAGCTGTGGCTCCCAACTCCATCCTGGCTGCGGGAAGGGAGGACGCAGGTGAACAGGGGTACTGAGGGTGGAACAAATTTTTAAAAAGAGCTGTTTGGTAATGACTGGCTTAAGAGACAAAACAATCTTTGGCCATCAAGCACCACACATCTCCTGGGAACGATGCGTCGTGCGGAAGGTGAGGGCTGACACCAAGGCAATGAGGATCCAGCACCAAAAAATACAACACAGACGAGTGAGTCCTGCCAGGCGGACAGGAGACCCAACAGGCCTCACTCGGGTACCAGTGCAGGGGGAGCATCCCTGGATGTGACCTGTGGGGGGCCACGCGAGGTGCCGGCCCACGCGCAGCCAGTGCTAACCCTCTTTCCGGGCCCCCGGCCCCGGCCCAGCATTTGTCCTGGACTGCAGTGCACAGGGCCTGTGCGTAGTCTCCCCTCCAGCGCCGGGAACTCTTGGGACGTGGATTATTTCTTCCAACTGGCCATAAGTTAAAAACCAAACCAAACCAAACCAAAAGGAACAGTGAATTTACCGGGAGGGCTCTGGTCCAGTGCATTTGGTAATGAAAGTGAATGAGACCTAAGATGGATATTTAAAAAGAGATTATAATTCAGTTTATACAGCTTGACATGAATAAACAGACATTCTTAACAATGCAAGGTCCCCAAAGGCCTCTATCACGGAGTTTTTTGAAGAATTTTTTCAAACTACAGTTCTTTCAATAAATCAATTTTGGTAACCCATGGAACCCCAGGGCATGAGCGGTAACTTAAGCAGGTGATATGGACCCCTCTGCAATGGCCCCTCCAACCTGCTGGATTTGCTTGAGGCCAGGCCATGGGAGCATGGGGAAGAAGGGTGTGACAGGTTTTCTCATTTTCCGAGTTCTTCTTTGGCAAAGGAAAACATTATTTTACTAAAACTATATATTAGCATCTTACTAGATACTTTATGAAGAATAATGAACTTGTAACAAACCTGACTTTCCATTTTTAAGTGGATGGAAGTGAAACAACCCCGGAACAGATGGCACCACCTGGGAAAGGGTCTCCTTAAAGCTGCCATTGGTGGTTAACGGTTTTTTATTTATTTATTTATTTATGCCTGTGTTGGATCTTTGTTGCTGTGCGCGGGCTTCTCATTGCGGTGGCTTCTCTTGTTGCGGACACGGGCTCTAGGCTTGCGGGCTCTAGAGCGCAGGCTCAGGAGTTGTGGCGCACGGGCTTAGTTGCTCCGCAGCATGTGGGATCGTCCCAGACCAGGGCTCGAACCTGTGTCCCCTGTGGTGGCTAACATCTTGTTGGACTTTTTTTTTTTTTTTTGCGGTACACAGGCCTCTCACCGCTGTGGCCTCTCCCGTTGCGGAGCACAGGCTCCGGACGCGCAGGCTCAGCGGCCATGGCTCACGGGCCCAGCCGCTCCGCGGCATGTGGGATCTTCCCGGACCAGGGCACGAACCTGTGTCCCCCGCGTCGGCAGGCGAACTCCCAGCCACTGCGCCACCAGGGAAGCCCCTGGGCTTTTTATATGAAGAGAATTCTGCTTGATCTGATAATCAAATCAGCAGAAAGTCCAACGGTAACAGGAATTTGGTTTTTTTCACAGCAGTTCTTTAAAGAAAGAAGGGCGGGGCTAACGAAGCAACCCAGGGAACAGTGGGATTTGTCCCCTGAAGACATGTAACACATTGTGGTGATCACCACTGCCTGGGAGTTTGCCCTCCGAGATTATTTTGCTAAAGCTCCAGCATCCGGCAGGACTGCTGAATCCGCTTCTGCTGCCCTAAGACAAAGACACGCTGCCGCTGCCCCCAGATGTCCTGAGAGCGGCCTGGCTGTGGCCAAGCCACGGGGAAGGGCGCTGTCGCCTCCCGAAGTTGTGAAGTCTTCCTAGACGGGTGTGCAAGCCCCGGGTAACGAAGGGCAGAGGAAGACATGCACGGACACTTTGGAGCACTGAAACCGGCAAACACAAAGGGACACGTTCCTCTCAAAGACTACATTCAAAATAGTTTAGCTACTGCAAATGGTCTGAATAGGGCAACGTTTTAACATGAAGTTTGTACTGCAGGCTTCTCCAGCCACGTGCAAGGCCCGACTTATCTAAGGTCGGTTGATCAGACAAGCAGGCCTCTGAGGCTTTCAGTGCTTGGAGGTGAGGGCAGGTAAAGCAGGGCGTCTTGTGAAGCTACCCATAACCCACGACACACTGCTCCCTGGGGCCAGCGTTCTGCAACAACGCACAGTGGCTGAAAAGAACACACAGGAGGTGCGAAGACCAGGACTGCAGGGAAAGAGGAGACACAAAGCCGGGAGGTCAGTGCTCAACACCCGGGTTACACTCGGCCCAGCTCCTTAGAAAGGCTGCAGAGGAGGTAGCCTGCAGGTGGTGTGTTTGAGGGAAGGTGAGAGGCGAGATGTGAGCCTTCTCCTTCTGAGAGGGCTACCCCGGGAGCTGTTTCCTTCTAAGTGTGCCTGAAAAACACGCAGCTGACATACCCCATTTTAAAGAGTAGAGCCGTGGGGATCCACCTGACCTTCAGAGTCAGAGCCGTGCCACAGCTTCATGCCCCAGGCCTGCCCCAGCCCACCCGGCCCCAGGGCTAGTCTGGCTGGCCAGAGGCTGGCATCCCACCCCAGCCCCCGCAAATTAGAAATCATCAACTGTCTCTGGGCCGGTGGGGCACATGGACGGCAGCCAGAAATGTTACTTTGGCCTAAGAGTGGGAAAAAGACCCCAGGAAAGCAAAAGTCCTGGAGGTCAATGTCCCGCAGCCACCAAAAGGTGCCACGGGCCCCGCTGGCCAAGCACCCAGCACAGTACCACTGGCCCACGGAGATGGGCCAAGCTGGGTGGGCTCCTTAACAAGATGGGAGGGGGCAGGGAGGTAAAACGCCTCTGAGATCGCCACTGGACAGAAAGGGATGGTCGTTACGTGGAAATGTCATTTTTGAAGAACTGCTTGACCGCTGATAAGCCAAGTATTTTTCTATATTGTGTGAGGTCAGAATTAACAAGGGATCCTCTCCCTTTCAGTCTGGCCCAGAGGGCAAAGTCTTCACCTGCATCACACACACGTTTCCATTTCACTACGGGCGCTGCCATCATTTCTTCCACCTCTGTCCGTCCGCACCGCCAGGGGAGGGTGCCGCCGGGAGAGCTAGGGGTTGTGAAATGACTCGGGCTAGAGCTGGCAGAGAGCAGCGCGCCCTGGGTCACAGGGGCACCAATCAGGCGTGTGGATGGTCAGCTGCTACCCTCCTGACCCCCTAGCAGAGGATGGCTCTGAGGCCAGTTGGTGAGTTGAAGTATGTGAACTGGAGCGCCCCTCCCAGGGTGACTGTGCCTGACAGGCTCTGGGCCACAGAGACGCCACCATGCCCTTAACCAGCCCCATCCTTCCTGCTCTGCACACCCGACGGAGTGGCCCGTCAGCCAGGGTCACCCTCCAGTCTAATGGGCATGACTGCTGGTTACAAATGGGAAGCATGGCCCGAATTCCTCCCCCGCTGATCTCCAGGACAGACTGATCTCATAATCTGGGATCATGTTATAAATTAAGAAAAACGAGCCAGACCGGTTAGCTGGTAGACGGGGGAATCCAGAGGCCTAAGGAGGCTGGCTGTCAGGTACACTGGAGCGTGTTAGGTGAGCAGCAGACAAAACCATACAGATATTTATTTTGCATTTGATTCCAAGGGTTCAGATGTCGAACGCTGTAATAAAGCCACTCACCTCTCCTCGGTGTTCTGACTCTGAAGTGCACTGACCTGACCCAGGAATGGCTGAGTGGTGCCACTGATTCCTGGCCCTCCAAGGCCTGGGAGACTCAACCCCGAGACGGGGCCCAGGAGCAGAGAACTCGGAAGGCCGCAGGGGTGGTCTCAGTGGCATCAGACATGGTTTGGGCCGATTCCTGAGGTCTCTCTCCCGTCCCCAGAACACGAGGGTCTGGCTCTCTTGTGCAGTGGCTCACAGACACATGACCACGGCAGAAATACCAAGCCGCTGTGCTCCAGCCAGTTTCCTCGGGGCAGCATGTGAGACAGGGCTCCCTGCTATTATTATTATTTTTTTTTAGTTCATCCAGATCTAGCTTCAAAGGGTCCCTAAACTTCTTTGCCCCATCTGGACCTGAAAACAGGAGCTGATTTTCACAAGCCAAATTCTCGTTGCATTTGGACAGAACGAATACTGTGTCTTTTATAATTTTCTTTGTATTTCTCTTCAATAGTTGCTTGACCCAACATCTTTCTGTCTGCTCTATACAATGAAAATACAAACTAAATGAGAATAGAAAAAAATAATTAAAGCATTAAATTGTACAAATTACAAATCTGTTCCAAAATATACTTACATTAAATAAAATACGCATTTCAGTAAGAGAGCTACAGTGAACGACCATATGCATTCTGGGAAGCTTCACGGCACCTGGGCAGGGCCGACATTCATGGAAGGAGCGAAGGGAATCCGCACCGATCACGGTCTGTAGCGGCTCCTGACCGCCGCCTGCGAGCTACACTGAGCACATCATTAGCGTCGCCCGGGCGGGGACTGACTGGGGAGAGGGGAGAAGCAAGCTCTAGCCTCAATGCTGCGTGCATCACAACTTCTCGAGAATCTCATTAACAGCCTATACAGTACAGTCTCAAAAAAGTAAACACGTTAGGGTAAGCAGACAACTCTTTAGGACCCGAAGCACATTTCCTGGCTGTATTTATGCGGAACTCTCTGTCTACAATGGGTGGTCGTGAAGAGGTGCTTCCTCGGGACGGCATGGTCGCGGGACTGAGGCGGCCCAGCAGGACTGAGGGGAGCCAGGGACGGGAGGAGACTCCCTTCTCGTTTCACCTGGAGACAAGCTGGTAGCGCGCAGTCCACGGCCCCGCAGCCCTCTCCTCCTGTCATCTGGCGTAGCGCTTAATGTAGTCTTCAACTTTATTCCGGAAGTCCTCCTGTGGGGCAGAGGGATCGGGCAGAGGGGAGGAAGGGGGGGTGAGTCAGCGCAGGACGACACTTCAGGGACAAGCTGCGTGCCCCCGAGCCAAGGGCCCCCGCCAGCTCTTGGGAGGGCGTGCAGGGTCCGGCCTCCAATCCTCCAGTCGCCAAGGCGGCAGGAGACTCAGAGACCCACGGGGCTGAGTGCCACCTCCCTGTCACTCTGGGTGCCGGGAGGGGACACAAACAGGCTCTGGGCGGACGGGAACCGAAGACCCTTCGTTGTGCGGACGGGGAGAGTGAGATCCACCAGTGTGGTCAAGGTCACGATACGGGTCCGGCCGGGACTCTGGACCACAAATGGGCATGAGCCTTGGCTGCGGCTCTCAGGAAGACCCTTGTGTCCTGATCTGTCTCCCCAGCACCCTGCTACCTATGGCCCAAGTGCAGCCCACCATCAGGGTGACCACCCTGCCCGAGAAGAGAGGTGGGCTTGCTACAGAGGGCCCTCTTTGGGCATCAAGCAGAGGCCACCCGGGGGCCTGGGCTGATCCCTCAGGGGTAAAAACGCTGTATGGATGCAGGTATCTCCCAGGCTAGCGTGAGAGGGAAAGCCACCTCAGATCTGAGCCAACACCCCAAGTGTGTCCCCAGGTCTTTTCTCTCTAAGGTCAGGAGCAAACTTCCCTGGCCTTACAGGACTGGGAAGGGCCCCCGGGACTGTCTGAGCCACGAGTGACTTGGAGCCTGTCCACCTCAGAACACCCGCCCGCATTTGGTGGCGGGACAGCCTGTGACCTGAAGGCGGGCTCTCAGCCCTCTCACCCCCACCCACAGCTGCACACAGGGTCCCGGGCTTCAGTCCCATCCAGCAAGAGGCACAGCCCCGGGCCCTGCCTGCTGCAGGGGCCACCCTGGGAGGCGCGGGCGGAACGGGCCTGCTCTCCTCGGCCACGCTGCAGTCACTCTTTCAGGGTGGGGCGGGTTCAAGGAAAGGGGAGAAGGGGACCCCTGTGGTCGCCACCAGGTGGCCCAGGACTGTGCTCAGAGGCTCCCTCACAGCTGTCTGCCCGCCGCCAACACGGGCTGCACAGAAGCCCTGGCTGTCTTCAGCAAAACTCTCACAAGGTCACCTCCATGGTACCCAGCTGCCGACATACCATCGGCTCCCAGGCAGCCGCGGCCAAAGCTCCCGGGATGTGGAGTGACGATCCCACAGACACCCCCAACCCCTCAACGACTGACCCAGGACCACAGGTGCCTCAGCTCAGCCTTAATCCCCTTTGCTCTCGGTCAGTGAGAAGACCACGAACCCTGGGGCCAAACCGCCTGGGTTCAAATCTTGGGCTCCGCCCCTTCCCGGCAAGTCTTTCACTTCCTGGTGGCCCTGCTCCCTCAGCAGCAAATCAGGGGCAAGAGTCCCTCCCTCGTGGGTTGTCAGGGAAACAAGTGTGTCTGGGAGCAGGTATGACACTGCCTGGCACCTGGAGGGCCACGCAGGGCTGCTGCTACACCATGTCACCACTGCCCTCCTGCTGCCCTGCCCCAGTCACACGGGGCCTCTGAAGCATCCCTGAACACCTGGAGCGCAGTCCTGCCTCAGGGCCTTTGCGCTGCTGCTGAGGCCTCTGGAACGCTCCCGCCTGAGGTCCACTTGGTTCACAACCGGCCTCTACTCACATCTTACCAGAAAGGCTCTCCCTGAGAACCCGACATAAAGCAGCAACGCCCATATCTGCGAAGCACAAAATGAAGTCTGCCTGTGAACTGCAAGTCTCTTCCTATTTCATACAAAGAGCAGGAAGCACCCTTCCGAGAACAATAAAAAGTAAACACTCGTAACATGTTTTTCTCCTCCTGGCTCTCTAAGGGTGTTCCCTCCCCGACAAGGTTTAGTCCACAGGGGCTACAACAGTTAGTGCTGAGTGGGGACATCCTTGTTGGGCACAATGACAATGACAGGTGGAGTTAGAACTTGAACAGAGCCTCCTGGGGGCCCGCCTGCAAGGCTTGTCAGCATGGCGGACAAACAAAGGCTCCTCCCTGCCAGGGCCGCCCCGAGGGTGCAGATGGCTGACTGCCAAAGGCCGGCGAGGAGAGACTGAAGACCTCGGCCGCCTCCCGGCCTGCTCAGCAGGACGTGGCCTCCTCTGCCCGCCTGACCAGAGGCACCCGCTGACCCTCCGGGGCCACCGCCTGGCTCTCTGCTCCCCGTGTGCCAGGACACGTGCCAGGGGGCTCTCCTGCCTGCCCTTCGGGGCCCTGCTAAGGCAGGCTGTGGTGAACACCACACGTGGCACATTTAAAATGCCCGTGCGCTCTGGCACACAGTAGGTCTTACATGTACAGAAGCAGCTGACCTCAACATTAAGCACGGTATTTAGAACCAACTTGATGGCCTTTAGAACGTCCTACGTTCAGAGCCGCGTCAGCCGATCCAACAGCGTTAGGTGGCTGACTCCTGGGCAGGGCAAGGATTCACAGGGAACGTGGCTCAGAAAACGAAACGTGAGGTCCGGTGACTAAACGGAGTCAGCGCCGCAGAGCTGTCTGCTTAGGCCCGACCAGCTCCGAGCAACCTCCAGCAGCCTCACCTCGGCCACGCTCGGCCTCCTCCCGGGCTCCTGCCCCAGACCCTGTGCCTTGTGCCCGCACACTGTAAGGATGTGTGTACGAAGGGCATTTACTGCAGCGCTGTCTGTAGCTGGAAAATAATCCCGTGGAAAAACCTGAGTGCCCAGCCATAAGAGAATGGTTGAGAAAAGTACGGTAGAGCCACACCACGGGATATTATTCAACAGCTCCTAAAATGAACGAGTGATAGTTTATGCACCGACTTGGAGGGAAAAAGCGAAAATACACGAACAACGACAACAAAACAAACACGACCCCATCGCTGTGGGCTCGCGTGCGCCTGCACTCTGGGAAGGTGTGGAGGGCCGTCAGCCCGCTGGGTGGCGGCAGAGGGGGCGGGGGCGGGGGTGGGGGTGGGGGGTGGGGGGGCGGTAGCACCCTTGGTTCGGTCTCCCTTCTGTGCTCCTACGCCATCATGCGGTAAAGCGACGGCCGCCTGTTGTAGATCACTCATACTGAACTCTACCAGGAAACCACACCTAAAAACACTTCTGTCTGACCTCGGGTCAAACACTTTTCTGAGACCACTCACATTTATTATAATACATCATTCATACATTGCTTTAAATTCTAGTCCCATTTAATTCAATGGGATTTAATTCTAGTCACCATTCTCAGTCTCATACTTATTTAATCAAGGGGCAGTAATTATCTTTTCACCAAATACATCAACCTAGAATATTCCTGTTACTAGCTTACCTTGTCCCGCAAGTGGTGTTCTGCAGCTTCAATATTCAGTGGGTCATCAAAATTCAAAAGATCCTTAAAAAGAGAGAAACTCAAAGTAAACGACGGAAAGAACCTGTTTTTCTGCTGTTGCAAGTCTTCATTTTATGAAGCAGGCCACAGACACCTAATCAGCCAATGACCGAACGACCCGGAGCTGAAAAAACTCCCGAGAACTGAAGTTCCTGTTGATGTAGGAGCACTGAACGTGAGACACTTTTTTCAGAACGGTGATTAACGGTCCACTGAAAGAAGGCAGGGATGTGTTTACTCACGATTATCCGACGTTTGGTGAGGAAAGAGCGATCACACGAATTTCTAATGCTAGTTTTGATACTTGGGGAATGACAAACCACTGTTATCATGAGCATTTCTAAATAAAAAATCCTATGAATTTTTCCTTAAAAATTCATTTTCTCCTTTATTTTGTGATTAACAACTCTGTCTTCTATGTTTCTGTTCTGACTTTGCCTAGATTCTCCCTTCACCTTTAACTCACCTCCACAAGCACGGCACTCACAATCCAGTAGGAAGGACGTCTGCAACCCGACCTAACAACTAGGATGGTGCCATTGTGGCCAGGGCTCCCTGGCCCCAGGGAACCAGCAGCAGACCCTTTCCACCTTAGAAGAGCCCTGGAATGCTACTCCCCCCCACCCCCAAGAATAATGACGGATTTTAGATTGAAGACCGTGTCTTTCCTTTATACTACCTATTCCTCTTCTTAAAGGTCAGGGTAGAAACATTTGTTATGTTGAGTCACTGCTTTCCAAAGCCACTGATGGATCATTGTAAAGACAACTGTTATTTCTCCTGAGGAGAAATGTTTAATCTGGGGATTGTACTCCTGATTTGGAAATAAATATGGGTGTGACCAATATGTCACAAATACAGCCAGGAAAAATTATAAATCTCTATGATCATTAACAGCTGGGAAATTAGTTCCAAGTCCCAGAAATAGGCAAAAATATAAAGCACATATTATATGAGAATCCTGGTGCATATAAAGACTTACACCAGACATACAGAATTCTTCGTCTTCTTTACCATGTATTTTACCTAAAATGAATATGTGAGTTGGAATAACCGTTATAGACTTCATTAGCAAGTCTGATGGGCTCTTTAGAATTTGGAAGGTTTGGAGTGCTTGGAGAGATGGGGACCCACCAGATGTCCTTCAAAAGAGAAGCAGCACAACTGCCAGGCAGGTTTTAAATCACGCTCCAGCCTCTGCATCTCCAGAAGTAAAACTTCATTCACTTCAATGGAAAAGCCAAAAACAATCACAACAAAACAGCTGAGACCAGCAGAAACCTGTCCAGATGGCCCGGTACCCCTTGGGTATTGCCTTCTCCTGGAGATTATGGCAGGTCCCGAAATCAGGAGGTGTTACCGGACCACCCGGTGACATCAGCCGAGAAGGCAGGAGGGGCAGGCACTTAGGGGTCTCCTCTGGGCTCTGCTCTGCTGTCTTTCACTGGCTGAGGACGGCAGGGTGAGGGAGCAGTCCCGCCATCCTGGGGGCTGTCCAGGATGGGCTCGTTTTCATGGGGGGACTTAGGTTTTACCAAAAGTAGCAGAGATTTTTTTTTTTTTTTTTTGCCCAGAGACAGATCCCTGAAGCTTATTTCTTTCAAAGCTTCTTTATGATCAAAAAGCCAAAACTTAAAGGAACAAATAATACTATATAAAACTCCAAATACCAGCTTTCCCCTTTTCCCCTTCTCCTACGCCTCTTCCCGCCCTCCAGCCCCTGCCTGAGAGGTGCTGTTCTCTGAGGACAGCAAACTTCACTGATTAAGAGAATAATTCTAAGGTTCTGGGTTTGTGAAAAGCCTAAAGGTTGGTGACTACACACTCCTTCTCCCAAACCAGGCCCCTGGGAGCGAAGGAAGCTGTGGACTGGCTGCCAGTGAGAGCGGACGGTGTGAGGTGGGCCAGGTGCTCCCAGAGGGGCCTGCGCGGAGGAGACCACAGCGAGCGGAACTGGCCCACGCCGGTCCCCGGGAGCGAGGCGGCCACGACAGCAGGGCGGAAGTGGGGACGCTCTGCTCCCACCCCTCCCGGCCCCAGGACCTCCCAGAGTGTCGCTCCAAAGCCCCCTCAGTTCTTGTCTCACTGCTCCTCTGATTCACAAAAGTGCCAAAGAAAAGGGGGCTTTAGTGCGCCCACACCGCTGGTTTTGATCCCCTCATGTTATCCTTGATGCGATCTTTAAAACCAGGAGGCAGAGGAATCAAGAAAAACTTGGGATTCTGGTCAACATACTTACAGTAAACAAAGAGTTTAATCCCCAAACAACATCCTGAAATGAGAGAGAAAGACAAAAACAAGTTTCAGGTGGGGATGGTCTCTAAGAGATGAACCAGTTAAGTCAGCATATCGTGGAGGAGGTTAGTTTTCTGCAGGAGTTATTTTAAAAGGTAGGCCCTAGGGCTTCCCTGGTGGCGCAGTGGTTGAGAGTCCGCCTGCCGACGCAGGGGACGCGGGTTTGTGCCCCGGTCTGGGAAGATCCCACATGCCGCGGATCCTGTGCTCCGCAATGGGAGAGGCCACAACAGTGAGAGGCCCGCGTACCGCAAAAAAAAAAAAAAAAAAAGGTAGGGCCTAGAAAGTTAATCTTGGGCTCCCCCTTGCAACCTGGGGGACAGCACCCAGCGCAGCAGCTCTGTTACCAGCCATCGCTCGCTTTCTGTGCACTTGGCACAGACTGAGACCTACGAGTGGTTTTAGGTGGGACAGCGTTTATAATCCATGCCTGACTGAGCCGAAGTGGACATGTGTGGAAAAACGTTACGAGAGACAGAGGCAGGGAGACGGCACGTGTGATATGCCACACGGCTGTCAGAGCTTCACAAACAGGCTGACTGGACGCCCACGGCCCTTTCAAGTTGAAAGGTGGGACCATCAGTGTCAGAGCAGCAGGACGGTCACCAGGGAAGACGGTGACTGGCTCAGAAGACCACGCCTTTGTGCTGAAGTGCAGGCTGGGAACACGGCTGCCCCTAAACCCAGTCCCAGGCGATCGCTCTTCTGGGCAGGGTCGATCCCTCAGCAGACAGGCAGAGGCTATGACCGTGTGGGACCAGTTCACTACTCAGTCAAAGAAGATGGCAAAAGTCAGGTAGCTGCCTACTACTAGGTGAACACTGGCCAAAAGTCCTGACTCCTTCTGATAAAAGGTCAGGCATGGGAAGAAACCGCAGGCGCCTACGGACAGCACCATGGAAAAGCCCTGAGGCGAAGCACAGCCGGTGGCCTCACGTGGGTACCCACGACACGCACCCCTGAAACCCACTCAGGCCATGTTGGAGAAGCAACTGGGGCCACTTATTTAGTCCCTGTGGCTCCCCTTTCCACCCCCTGCCCCAGCAGAGGGGCCCCCGTGCAGCACACCTGGCTGCACCCTGCCACCCCTCCTCTGTCCAGTGTAACTCAGAGCAGACACAGAACATCCAGCCTTTCCTTCCTCCGTCTCTACCCACGCCTGGCGAGTCTCCACTGCTTAAAGGGGGAGACAACTATCAAAGACTGGGGCGAATAGCAAGACGAGGGTAGAAACAGTAAACCACCGAAGCACAAACCGTAAACGGTAAAGGGCAGAGGGGAGAGGAGATGACCCGACACCCTGATCCCCACCCCCAACCGAAGAGAAATGGGGGCAGAGGAGCTGAGCAGGGCCAGCGCCTGGCCAGCAGCCCCAGGCGGGCGGTGGCGGGTGGGCAGCGTGGGCCCGTCCACCCATGCAGATGGGACAGCGTGGACATCGCTGTCCTTACAGGAGGCTGGCTGCCGATGGAGGGGCATCCGGGTAGGTGTGGGCAAAGGACACTCTACCTTCAGTGTCCTCGTGGGGGCCCAGCCGGTGCCGTCAATCGAATGTTCTCTCAGTAAACTGAAACAGACACAGAAAGGCACAGCGGTCAGCAGGGAGCAGGCTCCAGTCCCGCGAGCTGCTCAGCGTGATTTCTGTCGGAACGGAGGTGCACGTCTCATGCAGTCCATCTCTCCTCTGTGGCTCCAGTTTCCTGTGTCGCTACAGAAGGCCTTCTCTGCCTCACGCCTGTATGGGTCCTCCAGTCTAATCGCAAGTGTTATTTTTATGTATTGTACACTCAGCAGGGGAAAAGCATGCTTAAATCAGAACATACAGAGCGCATCTGTCAATTTAACATTCGGAAAAGGACGGTGACAACAATGACAGCGGAGCTTCCTGTTTGTGTGTCAGCAGGACCCAACACTCACCCAGTGCCCCAAGACCAAAGAGGGAGGGGTCCCATGCTACAGAGGAGAAACCAAGGCGCAGGGCAGCACCCGCCCCAGGGCACGCGCCCCCAAATGGAGCTGTAGACTCACACCCACGTGAGCACCTAGCACATGATTTTAATAGCTGTTTAAAAAATAAAAGCAGATTAACACAAAATTCTGGAAGGGGCTCACCCGGGGGTGGGAGGACCACGCTCAGGGAAGGTCACGTGGGCTCCAGGGGTACGTGATGTGAGCTGACCTAAGAGTCATTTTCATGACTGTTCTATCAACTGCAAACGCACAGCATATACTCTCATATAAATAACCATTCCATACTTTGAAAAATTACCACTTACTGCCTAGTTTCCTTCTGGTGAAAAAAGGAGCTCGGCATTGTTGAATTACCACACTGTTGCTTTCACCTGAACCTAACAGCTCCTAAGCTAACACGTCAGTGTGAGGCTTTCCAGGTCATACTGGAAAGTCAGAACACGTTCAAATTCACAAAGATCAATGACGATCAGGAGAAAACAAATATGCAGAATTTGAATCAATGCCATAATCTTAATTGCCCATGAAGATCAGTTAGAATAAATAAAACTAACCTACAGCTTACTTCGAGCACCAAAAAGAAAACTCCCATCATGCACCCTAATCCCATCTTCCCGGGGCACGTCTTTCCACTCTGCAGAGGTATCGGTGAGTTGTTGAGATAAAATCTCTACAACTTTTGAATAACTTTTGGGGAACCAACTGCCCAATCCTGGTGGTTTATATGATCCAACGAGAGACTTCTTTACTAAGACAGGGGAAAGAATTATTTCTGATCTAGCTTATCCTTTTCATTTATAGGCCTTATTGCAATTTTAGCTATACCCTTGTTTACTTGTTTAGTGCCTGTCTCCCCACCAGCTGGCAGACCCCATAAAGCAGAGATCGCAAACTGCTCCCCACTGTGTCTGGGCTCAACCAACATTAGCTGATGGAAGGCAGGCGGGCAGACTGGGCGACCAGTCAGCGCCCTCTGAGCTTCCCTGTCAACAAGCACAGACAGAGCAGGACTCTGCCCCTGGAGGCCAGGTGTGCCCATGTCTGGGGGCCACAGATCTGGGCAGGGTGACACCACGGAGGTTCAGGCCCAGCCTGAGCAGATGGCAGTCCCGAGGGAGCTCAGGTGACAGCCATGTGGCCATCAGAGAGGGTACAGGCACAGGGGACAGAGGATGCCCCAGGGACTACACTGGAAACTCAGGTTCTAGGAGAACAAAAATCTGAAGTACAACCGCCGGGTTCATGGCCCTGGTCCCTCCAATCCCACAGACATAGCACTGCTGGCCCTGAGCCAAGGGCAGGGTGTGGGCCCTTGGTGGGAGCAAGGCAAGTCTCACTAAGAGAAGCAAAAAGCAGCCCTGTGACTAGACCAGGCCCCGTGGAGCGCCAGGCACGTCATTTCCTTTACTCAGGAGATGCCATGAGTCGGCTGTGTCCAAAACCATCGCTGGACACTGTCTCGTTTTTCACAAAGAGGTAGTCTTTGTACATAAACCTGGCACATTACTTCCCTCAGTTAAATTCCCAGAGGTGCAGCTGACAGGTCCGAGGGTATATACAAGTTAAATGTAGGCCTTATGGCTGAAGGACCAACAAAGGTGTACAGGTACATGTACTCTCCAGTGGAACGAGGGAGCCTGTTCTCACACACACTTTGCTTTTGTATCTGCCAGTCTGAGAAGTGGTGAGTGGCGTCCCCTTGCTTCCACGTGTCCTCTGATCACCCAGGAGACTGAGCATCAAGCAGACGCTCACCACCCGCTGTGTTTCTCCTTCTATGAATCACCTACTTGTAGGCAATGCTCATTTTTCTGGTGGATATGTCCCATCGTTTTCATATTGATTGAAAGGACTGTTTACATACAAAGGATGTAATCTTGCTGATCTTTTCTCTTTCAATTTTGTGCTTTTGTATTTTTAATTTTAATGTGGCTAAACCTACCAATGATTTTCCTTTAAAGTTTCTGTCTTTTGTAGCAGGCTACAAATTTAACCAAATTTAACTACAAATTTAACCAAATTTACATTTAATCATCTGTTAAATTCCTATTATACTTTGCTAATAATCTGTTTTCTCAGAAGACTGCAAAAGTGAGTAGAGAAATGCCCTCTCTGGACCTAATTCTGACCGGAGAAGGGGACGTGACAGGAAGTGGAGTGTGGGGAGCCCCCAGGAGAGTGGGCACAGGTGAAAAGCCTGGGGAGATAAGGCCGGACCAGAAACCACTTACAATCTGGACCTGAAGATCATAGATTTTTAAAGTTTCAATACTTAAAGGACAGATACTTAAAAGGGAGGATGACTGACTTATAAAGTGTATTTTTAACTAGATTTTTTTTTTTTTTTTTTTGGCGGGATCGTGGTTCCCCAACCAGGGACTGAACCTGGGTCCTTGGCAGTGAGAGCATGGAGACCTAACCACTGGACCACCAGGGAATTCCCGTTAACTAGCTATTAAAAAATGAAGCTGATATCAAAGAAAAGGGGGCTCCACATACAAAATAAAATGGGGAGATGAATCCTAATGGTTGTCCTCGCAGGGAGCAGCGGTCACAGTGCACGTGTGGGGAGAAGAGGGTAAAAGGACAGGATACAGAGGCAGGGCCTGAGGAGGGACTAGCTCACAGTAAGAAAGCAAAGGACACACGGGAGAAACCCTGTCTGCCTGCCCTCCAGGTCCCCGCAGTCCCTAAGCTGGCAGTGGTGGGGCTGGGGCTTGGCCCGGAGGTCCAGCACCAGAGCCCTTACAAGTTAACCTCACTGCTCTACCAGAGAAAGCGCAAGACGCAGAAAAATAAAGCCCACAAGCTAAATTTACTTAAAAACGACAACAACCAACACTCTGCGCAACTCCTCCAGTTCTCTACGTTAGTGACCAGCAAGCTTAGGCGGCAGGAAGTCACTGACCCCTGAGCATCTGCCGTTGGAAGGGTGGGGACCCAGGCACGACTGGGAAAGCTTATCCTGCTACGAAAGTGCTCCCGTGCGCATCAAGACGATTTGGGCAAGAGGACATTTAAATACAAGTGCCTGGGTCTTCTGAAGCCTCCCATCCACATCCCCCACCCTGGATTCCCTTACTCATATCCTCCCCTCTTAGCTGAAATCAGCCAGATGGAGGGAAAAGGGTAAGGGCCCTCGAGGGGGGCACCTGGGTGGACCGCAGAGTGCAGCCAGAAGCCTCCCTAACATTGGCCCGGCCTCAAGATCTCCTCTCGGGGGAGACACCGTGTAGAAAGCCCATCACTCACACACGGTGCTCACAAGACGGAAGACGGGAACGCAGATAAACTCACCTGAGACATATCTCGCCTGTCTCTGTGATATTGGGGTGCCAGATCCTGGTCAGGCATCTCACTTTAGGAGGCTGCAACACAGAAGGAAGAGATCACAGGCTCTCCAGAGCCTTCCACGTACCCCGCCCAGGGCCGTGTCTCACCACTCACATGGCTCAGCAGGCACCGGCTCCGTCACCCCCGCAGCAGTGTTTGCACACTGCATGCACCGTGCCACTCTCACGGGTAAAGGCTGCCCGCACTCCTAACCGGACCCCTCTACAGGCCCCGGGGCTGCCGGCGGCTGGGCTTCTGCATCCTCTGACCCTGCCTGGGCCTAGGCTGTGCAGGAGGAGCCACGGTGCCCTCCGGGGAGGAGCTCTGCACCCTCCAGGCCCCACTGCCTACGGGAGCCCGCGGCCTCCTTGACGCTACGTAGCTGAGCTACGGCTGAAATACTGCCCCTCACGGCGGCGCTGGCCCCCTCTGTGGGTGTCTCTGAAGGCGCTGTTGTCATTTACTTTATTCTAGGTGCAAGTCCTAGCCCACTTTATACTTAAAGGAGGAGAGAACGAACACAAGTACATGGGAATGAGGCACATCAGCAGTACTCAGGGTGAAGCATGTTTGCATAAAACTGTTCTTTGACTATTACTCTGTTTTAAAAGCAATCCACACTCACCTAAGAAAACAACAAAAAGGAAAGCTATCTGCACATCTACAGATATAGAGAATATAAAACTCTCCCCAGAAATAATCTCTAGTAACACCTGATGCACATTTTGGAGCCTCTGTTCTAGGCGACACACAGGTGCGTGTGACGCACATTCATTTTTCTTCACAGAAGTAGGGAAATGTGCTATGTATTTCTTTTCCATGTTTATTTTTGTCACCATTTCAGATGACTTTGGGCTTTTGTGCATTCCACGGTACAAACACTAGTATTTAACAAGCCAGTTCCCTATTATTGGACGTTTAGGTTGCTTCCCACTTCCACTACAAACCTGCTGGATCAGCGCTGTCTTCACTCGCATCCATGAGATATTTCCCCAAGATGAAGGCCAGGAAGGGGAGGGGCTGCCAGAGAGCAGGCTGCGCACTCAATGCCAAGTGCCCTCGCCTCCAGAGAGGCCGCGAGCCCACCCACCTGCAGCGGGTGCGCCTCTTCCCCAGGCCCAGTTCCACCGCGAGGTGGCCTTGCTTTGAGGAGCTTGACAGTCATCTCACAGATACGAAACCTTCGTCATCAAATTTTTATCTTTGATACCAATGTAGAAAATCTTTCACCATCCAGATCTTCTCCTGTACTATTTCTAGTACTCTAATAGTTTCAGCTTCTTATTTGTATAAAACAAACATATTTTCAGTACCCTCATAAGTTTTCTTCCTGATTTCAAAACACCATGACATCAGAATGTCAAATATGTCATGTCACCTAGACTCCCCGAAATGATTAATCCAGCCATGCAGATGGAGGCGTCTGAGGATTACAGAATTCAGGTTCAGAGTGAGCTGAAATCAACTGAATACGCTCATCTGCTTTCCTGCAAGTAAACAGGAATGCATTCGACAGAAGGAATGCTAGCGCAGCCTGCACTTTCAGCAGGGCCTTCAGGCTGAAGAGGGAAGGTCGGCGTCATTGGCGCTGTAAATCTCTCTAATGAACACTGAACGCAGGTAACCTACTGGGTAGAGCGCATCACCAACTCAGGATCTGAAGGGACTGAAGGCTCACCCGCTCCCTCCTCTGAGGCCCCAACACACAGTCACCCCGCTGAGTGTCCACGCGGCTTCCAGGGTCCGACTGCACTTGCCCCTCTCCTCCTTTTCCCTTCACACCGTCCACAGTTAGATGTTGGTGCAGCCGCCCCCCGGGCCAATGGCCCTCGTAACAACGGTCCCCCACAAAGAGAGCAAACCTCCACACCAGAACTGTGGTCCTGGATTCTGACACACACTTTCTAAACTGAACCATTCTTGTAGACCCTTACCGCCCCCAAAGCAAGACCAAGAAATACCAGCTCCACCTCCTACCTCAGTGGTGGCATGACCAGCCATCCCATCACACAGCTAAGGGTTTAGTATATGACAAAGACTGCAGTGCAAATCAATGGGGAAGCAGGGATTCTTCAGTGGACAACTGGCTAACCATTCGGAAAAGTACAGTTAGATATTCACTTAGAGCTTTATTCCACATAAACGACACAGAACTCTAAGAGGACTAGAAGAAAACGTGGATGAATTATCTTGGGGTCTGAAGGCCTGTTTTAAGCATTTCACAACATGAAAAATTCAAGAAGGAAAAGTAGATTTGACTACAGTGGTGAAAAAAAACACACAAACTTTTATAGAACAAAAAAAATGAAAAACAGGAAAATGTTTACAGCACAGCTAAGTAAACTAAGAAAAAGTTTCATATAATTTCTATATAAGAACTCTTATAATAAAAAAAAACCCTCAAAGGAAAAAAAGGGCTAAGCACATAACAACAGCTCATAAAAGACATAAAGAGCTAATAAGTAGGAAAAAAATTTAGCATCCTACTTATTTAAGAAATGAAAATTCAAATGACATTTAGATACCACTTATTTCCTCCCAAAATAGCAAAAAGAAAAAAAATAATGAAAATATCCCATGTTGGTAAGGGTTTAGGAAAAAGGGAATTTTTCAAACACTGATGGTGGGGATGTCAACTGGAAAAACTCTCTGGAGGGTAACTGGATAGTACTGATAAAAAGCCTTAAAATTAGCATCAGTTACTCAGTACCTGTAACTCCACTTCTAAGAATTTATCCAAAGACAGCGGCAGGCATGCACAAGCTGCTGTCTAGGACATGTATCACAGCACTGCTTATTCCAGGGTCAGTAAACTACAGCCCATGGACCAAATAAGGCCAGGCCTGTTTTCACGTGGTCTATAATCTAAGCATGGCCTTTACAGTTTTAAAAGGTTGTTTTAAAAAAAGAATATACGACAGAGACCATATATGGTCCACAAGGCCTAAAATATTTACTATTTTGCCCCTTACATAAAGTCTGGTTCATATAATCAAAATATTGGTCAGCCAGTGATCAACTATAAAGGATTAGTTGAAAACCATGATACATCATACAATTAAGTGTTCTTACTAATGATGATGTAATTATATATTAAGTGACATGATAACATACGTTCTCACGATATGATGACACATGTCCTATACTATAATGTTAAAAAGAACCCAAGTCACCAAGCTACGTGTAGCGTGATCCCACTCGTACATATGATTGTATGTTGTGCATAACATACATCAAAAAGCTAACGGTGATCATCTCTGGATGGAGAGATAACAGGTGATTAATATTCTATTTTTGCAGAGTGGTATTTTCTCAATTTTCCACAGAGTACAATAAATTACATAAAAAGAAGAGGGGTGACTGGGTATTCAAGTGTTACTTGTGGTACCTCCGGTTCTCCTCCTTCTGGAAACGTGGCAGGGCAGCCCTTCCTGACCCCTTTCAGGGCTGGTCACGGTCACATTACTCGATTTGGTTGCATCACATAACCTCACTTCCAGGGGGAGAGAAAAGCCGCATTCCTTTCTCCCGCTTCAGCCCACGGTTTCCTCTGACCACTCACTGCAAAGTGCCATGGGAGCATCGTGAGGCCTGGGACATCACAGCCAAGCTGCCATCTGCACTCAGGCCTCCTCCGGGCATCCCCATCACATTGGTTCGTCACTGTTTCTGTGTCCAGAGACTGAGCTTCTTCAAAGGCCGCTCGACTCTCATCTCCAGCCTACAGTGCCTGACACAGAATCCAGCGCATTTTAGGGGCTCATTAAACGTCAGTCAATCACTGCAGCCTATTTCTAGGACTGAGAGAGATTACGAGGCAGCTGGAGACTGTGAGATAAAGTTCAGGGAAAAAAGGACAAAGATCCCGAGGAAATCTGCCTTTCAGCTGCTGGGGCGGAGGGGGGTGAGGGGTGAGGGGGCACCAAACGGGTGTATTCTTTCTGTTCTAAAAAAGTTTATTCTAAAATAATGATCTACTTTACTGCTTAAAAGGTTTTCATTCACAACCTTAGTAACTGACCTTAATTATAGGAACTATAAGTGTTAGGGGTTAAAAACAAATTCCTTATGAAGTACAGAAATCATGTAAATTATGGCATTAGAGCAAATGAATCCTGAGAAAGCTCCACAAAGCCCTTTCAGGCTGACTTGCTAAAAACTGGCTGTATCTCCTCATCCAGATGAAACATGAATTCCTTCAAGTCTGCCCTCATAATCTCTACCCATTTGCCTGTAACCTATGTATTTTCATATGCTGCTTTAATCTGCAACACCATAAACTTGTTGGGGGGCAGAGAGCACGCCAAGCACTGGATGCCTGGTGTGGCAGCCCCCGCCCAGCACTGGAAATACAGGGAGACTGAGACACCTCCAGACTCTTCCTTCAGGGAACAGATGGTCTAGTGAAGAAAGATGCTAAGAAGAATTCTGTAGATAAAGCTTAACCGCAGAAAAGGTGAACACAACTACCTCTGTATCACTGAAGAACTTTACCTCACGCACCCTGGAGGCAGGGCAGCCCTGCGCGCCCTGCGTGAGCTTGTGACCCTCACTGGCCTGCTGGTAAGGCAGCTGCGCCACCTCTGCCGGGATGAGAGGCAGAGAGGCCCTCACGGCAGCAGGGTGGCGTCTGGATACAGCCCCGAGGGCCTGGCCTCTCAGGGCTTCCTGGCTGGAGAACGTGGGTCTCCTTCCTGATGAAACAGGACTAGCCCATCATTTAGAAATTTTCCAAAGGAGACAGAAACTAAAACATAGAGATGTAAGGTCTTTATACGCCACCAGTTAATACAGGAAAAGTGTCTTGGAGGCTCAGTGGCTTTCTATCCTCTGTTTATTTCATTTCCTACTTCTCTGCTTCTTAAACGGCGAGTATGACAAACATTTCCCCACTACCAAGCGGCCACCAGGCGCGGTGGGAAGGGCACACATTAGGAAGCCGGGCAGCTCTGGACAAGAATCAGCCTTGGCAGTTGAGCCACCGAGACCGGCAAAGCCAACAAGTTCTTAACTTTACCTTTCTGAGCCCTAACTTCCTGATGGGAAAGATATGAACATTAATGTCACCGAGAGAACTACTGGAGAGTGACATAAGGTAAAACTGAGTGGAGGCACCTGACACACAGAAGCCCTCAACAAAACTCTGTTCCTTCCTTGACGTTTCTGAGGTTCTGCTCTCTCCTCACACTTGGAAAAAGACACTCTGCCACTAAATGATGCCAATGTACCCGAACTACGGTTCTCAGCCCCGCCAAATTCACTGCTTTTCTGAAGACTGTCACAAACTCACCGCCCTTTAATTTTAACATTCTCTAGATGAGTAACCCACGGATATGGCAAATGTCCAGAAGGTTAGAGAGTCTAGAGTTTTAAGTACCGCACGTCGGGCTGTTTCCAGAAACCATCAAAACAGCCCCAAATCCTTAATATGTGCGCACTTAAACCAAGCTCTCAAACTGCTCTCACCTGAGGGAGTGCAGTGCTCCGTCAGGCCAGGTTCCCCTGTTGGTGATCAGGGAAATAGGGGAAGTCTCAGCGGGTGGCTGGCTGGCTGGCTTGACAAAGACCTGAAATGCATATTTTCCTGTCTTCACTTAAAAATTAAATTTATTTTTTGTTTTTCTTGGACTGCTAACTCTTCCATCCTCATAAATTACATTTCCCAAAGAACTTTTAATACAGTAGCCCAGTAAAGATCAATTTCCATAGATAAAAGTTTGGCTTTAAACAAACAAGTGTTACAGCCACTGAACTAGACTTGGGCGGTGGAGATGGGCCGAGGTCGCGGGGAGCAGGTGATTCCCCCTGTCAGAAAAGGAGGGAGCAGTTACCGCAGGGAAAGCAACGGGACACACGCTGTGCCCGATTCCCACAGCCTCAGCTTAACAGGAGACTGAACTTTACCATCAGATTTTTCTTTCCTAGTCGACAGGCCAGAGAAGGCTGAGGAACGTCACGGTGGGGGGGAAAGATGTAGATCACATCGGCAGAGCTGGCCACGTGCCAACCTCGGCAGCTCAGGGATGGAGAGGGCCCGCGTACCACGCCCACTCCGGCGCCCGACTCAGGGGTGTGCGGTGCTGTTCCGAACCTTCAATGATTTCTCACAGCCACAGTGAAAATGCCCCCAAAACCCCAAATCTGAGTTTTCTCACCTCTCCACTATTCCCCAACCCTGATTCTTCATTCAAGTAGACCTGGTCAACTTGACCTGTACACAGGTTGCCAGTTCTCATTTCCATACCCGCTGACACAGCTGCAGAGACGTCCTCGTCACCTAGAACACCCGTCCCAGTTGTGCATGAGCCAACCCGAGGCAGGACGACTCCAATTCTAGTTCTCCTCAGAAGCTTAACTGGCCCCGACCACTTTCCAGAAGTGACCCTCTCTCTTCCTTCTCTGAATTCCTCTAAAGCATTTTCCTATTATTAACCAATATCACTGTCTGCTACTTACCACTTTTATCATTTTATGATAACTTTCTACACTTTCTCTCACCTTCCTAATGGGTCGGCATGTTCCTTACAAGCAAAGACAGATGACAGCACTTGGCACGGTTATTACTGGGAGGGTCCTGGAGGGATCAACATGTAGCTAGGGGTGTAAATCACTCATAATTTGAAACTACAGGTCTTTATTCTTTTCCAAAATTCTAAAACGCACATTTTATACACTTCTGGAATTGTGCTGTTAATACCATGAACAAAACTACAGTTTAAAATAAAATGCTCTTTTCTCCAGTGCCAGAATCTAACAAGATTTGCATGAAATACCCAAGCAGCCCCCTTTAAAGGTGCCAGCCTCGGGGCGGTAATTCCAACCTCGGCAGAGCTGCACCCCAGCACATACTGGCACACAGTACTCGCAAACACTTGTTGAGAAAGGGAATCTCTCCGCTAAAACTCTCAAGAATGCTGATGAGGGGCATTAACCACACAAGTGTCAGCCATTTCGTGCTCAGTCCCAGGACTGGGTGGGCTGCACTCGGACACAACGCGGGGGGACTGCCGGGCCCTGTGACGGCCACCCGCCACAAGAAGGGGGAACAGCGGCTCAAGCGCGGGCTACTCACCACCATGTTGTACGCATCAGGAACTTCAGTTTCAAACTGAAATTTTCCACCCTGGTAGTAACCCTCATCTATCAAAAAACACAAAACAAAACAAAAAAATCCTTTAAATTAAAAAAAAAAAAAAGGAAACAAAAGGCAAACACTATGTTAACATATGGCAAATACAGAGAATTAAGAGTTGAAAAAGAGGACTGCAGGGCTCCTTTGTTACTTCACCAGCCTCGCCCCTGACCTGACGGTTACAAGTCAGCCCACACTGGCTGGCGCCTGCAGCGCTCTCCTCCTCACTGGCCACGCGCCCTCGGGAAAAGGGAGGCCTCCCCTGGGAGACTGGCCCCTCCCTGTGCTCAGCCCCTCGGTCCCGGCCCGCGGCACCCAGTGCCTCCCCTCAATGACAGGTGACCACCTTGCTTCAGCGCTCGGTCACCTGTGTGCCGCTGGTCTCCCCACGAGAATCAGCTCCACGGGGGAGGCAGGCTTGTGCTGACTGCTTTTCCCCGGTGCCCGGCACGTGGCTTCCAGTCCCTCGGCAAACACTGACTGAGCATGGACCCTCTGCCAGGCCCTGCTCCAGACCCTGGCCGGGGACACGGCAGTGAACCAGCCAGACAAAATCACCGTCTCAGCGACTGTGCCCGGTCAGCACTCGTGGGCTGGCTGGCTGAGCGCTTGGTACAGCCTTCAGAACAGAGCAGGCCCTCTGGAAAGGGGCTGGAGGGTACGCAGAAGAATGTCCAGGGTCAGAGCGGCACCGCCGTGTCCCCCCCGCCGCCCCAGGTCTGCAGACCCCACAGCTCAGTCCCAACTCCCTCGCTGCGCCGCCCACCTCTCTGCCTCTCCTGGAGTCCGCCGGCGGTGGGCTCGGCTGAGTTGCAAGCGCTGCTGGTGTGGCTGCCAACAGAGGGCGCTCCAGCACGAATGCCCCCCACGGGAGTTAAATTACTCTGAACTTCACAATTTGATAAAATTACCACCATCTTTAAAACGAATGTTCAACTTCCTCTAAAATATTATCATCGTGAACAAATCAGCAATATTACATTTTATCAGCTTTTTACATAAAATGAACATTTAATAGGAAGTTGTTGGTCTCAAACCAGCCACCACTAAAAAACCATTTTTCTTCTTTAAGGGCGTTGAGATTGTGTCAACATTTATGTCTGTCCCGCAGTTAGAACTCGCCTTATCTCGCTGTGTTACACAGGGAGCCCTCTGTGCCCTGGAGCCTACTCCCTCCTTCCCGCCAGGAACCGTACGCTAGTGTCTTCCAGCCAGGGTACGGGTACTGCGGGGAGGACACACTGTCCACGGGGTATGTGGGCACTGACAGCTTTAACAGAATCCACTTCTAGATGGCCAGTGTCCATGAGTGCCCTGTCATGAAATCAATCTGCCCAACAGTACTTGTGAGGCCAAGGAGTCATGCCAGCTGCCCCTTCCCACCTCCCCTTTCACTGTCTTCCTCCCACTTGTAAAGAAGGCCTACTGCTCATCTAGCCTCTCCCTATGATGCACTGCGCCCAGGTGTGATGCACTGGTCACGGTAAAGCTCCTTGAATCGAGGCACTATGCAGGGTTGTGCCTTTCCCTATCTTACATCCATTTCTGTAAAGGGCAAAGCATGGCGTTAAAGATAAGATGTCCCAGTTCAAGTTGGAATGTCTTGAAGTTAGACACACGTGGAGCCTGATGGCAGGGATGATTAGATTTCATTTAGTAATGTCAATCATGGGACTACTGGAAAAGAATGCCTCACCCCCATGAGAAGCAAGCAAAGAGGGTGCCAAGAAGCAAGAGGCCCGTGCCTCCCCCCGTGTGGTGCCAGCCCCACACCTCACCTCCCCACTAGGGATTAAACTCGGAAGTAAGGTAGCTGTTGGAGACACATCTTAATTTAGAGGCTTCGCCAAAGAGAGAGTCTTGGCAGTTAGAACTGGTCCTGCCTACTGATGCACACGGCAGAAATTTCTGATACACTGAGCTAAATCTGCAGCCACGAGTTTTTGTAAACCCTAAGTTTTTAATATTATATTGGTAGGGGTAAGATGAAATTAATATCACAATTTTCTCAATGCTTTCTGAATATTTCAGGTAACATGAGAGGCCGTCAAGTGAAGAATAATGGGTATGATTAGTGGTCGGTTGGCAGGTCTTAGGAGAGTGGTTTTGGTGCGTACCTCGGAAAATGCGACACAAAGGGATTCTAATGACTGGGTTTGTAAAGCCATTTCCAACCAGGTGGTTCCCAACTCTTTGCTTTCAACAAAATAGAAGAAGGAACCTAATCTAGTAATCAGCTGAAAGACCATAGTAAAATACCTTGTATGAATTTTGGCCCCTAACTTTGAAGTCCAGGGACACAAAGATGTAGTGACAACAAACACCTTCTGTGCCTGCCTACTTATTTATATGAACAAGCAGTTCTCAGGGTCTATACCTACAAAGACAAAAGGAAGGAATAAAACTGATATTGCCCCCTTCTTTCTGGCATTAAGTAACATCGTTCACAAGCACATCAACTAAATCAGAAGAATGCTAAGAGTAGCCTCTCGTTCTCAGATACATTTCCGATGAAATGCTATTCTGTTTAGTAACCATCACTATTTATCCAAAAAACATTTGATGAATGCTACTATGTGCCAGGCACTGTTCTAAGCACCACCAGCAAGAGACCTTCCTGCCCTCATGAAGCTTACATTCTAGTGGGAAGAAACAAAGTAAGTTAATCATATAACAGAAAGTGAAAAAGAGCTGAGGGGCCAGGAGGTGGGAGGAGCTGCAATTTTAAATAGGGAGGTCTGAGAGTGAAGGCTGGAAAACGGAGGGTATCCCGGAGAAGAACACTCCAGGTATGGAAGTGTGGTGAGAGGCCCATGAGAGCGCCTGATGCATTCAGGGCACATGCAGAGGCCAGAAGGTGAGGCAGGGGAAGGGGAAGCTGTGGCTGCGGAGGTAGCAGCCCTGGCCTCGCAGGCCACTGCTAAGTGCACTGGCTTTTATTCAGCAAGGCAGGGAGCCACAAGAGGGGCCTGAGCAGAGGAGGGGCAGGACCACAGAAACATCATGCTGGTTAGGAGCGGGGTAGGAGCAGCTGGAGCAGAGATACTGTGAGGGTAGCAACACCAGGATTTGCTGGCAGATTAGGGGTGGGGTGGGGAAGAAAGGAGTCGAAGCGCTGCGCTGTTTGACCCTGCAATGGAGAAGGGCAGAGCCGTCACCTCGAAGATAAAAAGACTGCAGAGGGCACAGGTACGCCAAATCCAACGTCGGATTTGAGATTTCATGTCAACAACCAAGCGGAGACACTGATCGGCAGCTGGCAGATCTTTCTGGGCAGATCTTTCTGGAGTGTAGGGGAGAGGTCAGGGCTGCATGTGAGGTTTGGGAGCTGTGTATAAGAGCATCCAGATTTCATGAGCTGGCGGGGTCCCCAAGGGCCTGACTATGGAGGTCCAAGGACAGTACAAAGCCTTGAGGCATCCCCGACTTGGGTCAGGAGACGGGACAGGAGGGGCAGTGGCAGCAACAGAAGAAAACCAGGAGCCAGGAGCTGGTACAAACAACAGCTGTAACAATCGCTGAAAAGGAAATGCTCAACGCGCAGGAGTCTCACAGTGGTTGGAACTTCTTAAATAAATATAAATACATAGTTACAAAGCAGTACGACAGGGTGAAGAAATTCTTACAGGCAGAGGAATGTTTGTATTAGGACAAAATGCTGTGAGGCAAGTGAAATAAACATGTATGAGTGCAAGGAGAAAAAGCAGCCACGAACATCTTCCAACCATTAAAGTGGAGCCTGTTCATATACATATGTATTTTTTTAATGCATGATGGTGGGTGTAGCCATGGTATTTAGATTCTACTGGAAACATTTTAAAGAGTAAAATAATACTTTCCCCTTTAAATGTCAATATTTACAGCACACTGGAAATTACACTCTATGCAATTTAAACTTAAGGGCAGGAAGAACACAATCCCTGCCAAGATAACCTTGTAGATCAGGGGTCAGCAAACTCTCTGAAAAGGGCCAGACGCTACGTACTTGGGGCTTTGGGCTACAGGTCTCTGTCATGTACTGTTTTGTTTTATTTTTTATCTCTTTAAATAGCCCTTTAAAAATGTAGAAACCATTCTCGGCTCGAGGGCTGCACAACTGGCCCGGGGTGGGCTTTGGCTCACAGGCCTGGCTTGCCCACACTCAGGTGAAAATATAGCAGAAGAAAACTGCGGTGCCAAGCTGAGCGACACTGAGCGCCCGTGCAGCGGGCTCACTGAAGTGGGAGAGCCAACGTGGGCTGAGCTAGCCAGGGGAGCCTGTGGGGCGGGCGTTACGGAAGACCTGAAGACAAGCACCGCCAGCAGCACAGCAACAAGCACGCTGACACGTGGAGCGTGGACCACGCGCAGCCGCCGGAAGCTCTGCTCACGTACCCAGTCCGCCACACTGCGGCTGCTTTAAAGGAGCCACTGAGGCACATGGACTGAGTACCAGCTGCTCCACAGCTGGCAGGCCGCTTCACATCAGGCGGTGTCACAGGGACCTGGGGATGAGCGGGTCAAGGGAAAGGAGACAGAGTGGGGGTGGGGGGGCGCGAGGGGAGCAGAGAGAGGAAGGCCGCTGGGAGCAGAGGAGGAGCCAGGCCGGGCAGAGCTGCAGACAGACCCCGAGTCAGCTGTGAGAGAGGGGTGCTGAGATTCAGGGGAAACCGTGAACATGAGGAAAGAAATGGAGAAGACATTTTAGATGTAGTAAACAGAATATCAAGAGCTAAAAAACATAATATGTGAAACGAACACTTCACTGGATGAGCCTCAGAGTCAATCAAGTGCTGCAGGGATTTGCCTGGCGTCCCGTGGTTAGCACTCGGCGCTCTCACTGCCAAGAGCACAGGTTCAATCCCTGGTCAGGGAACTAAGATTCCACAAGCCGTGCAGTGTGGCCAAAAACAAAACAAACAAAACTCAGCAGAAATAGAAACGATCCACAGTGAGGCACAGAGAGAAAAGTGAACAAAACCTTCTGACCCCAATGGAAGTCTAGTTTATATGTATAGGGAATATACAGGTAAGAGATATATCTTTTGGGGGGGCTTCCCTGGTGGCGCAGTGGTTGAGAGTCCGCCTGCCGATGCAGGGGACACGGGTTCGTGCCCCCGGTTCGGGAAGATCCCACATGCCGTAGAGCAGCTGGGCCCGTGAGCCATGGCCGCTGGGCCTGCGCATCTGGAGCCTGTGCTCTGCAACGGGAGAGGCCACAACAGTGAGAGGCCTGCGTACCGCAAAAAGAAAAAAAAAAAAAAGAGAGAGATATCTTTTTTAAAGTTTTACTTGGGGATATGCATACTTTTTAAATATATATACACACACACATATATATATATATATATATATATGTATTTTTTTTTTTTTGGCTGTGTCGGGTGTTAATTGCGTGTGGGCTCTTCGTTGTGGCGCTCGGGCTTCTCTCTAGTTGCGGCGTGCAGGTTTTCTCTTCTCCAGCTGTGGCACACGGGCTCCAGAGCGCGTGGGCTCTGTAGTTTGTGGCACACAGGCTCTCTAGTTGAAGTGCTTGAGCTCAGTAGTTGTGGTATGGGGGCTTAGATGCCTCGCAGCATGTGGGATCTTAGTTCCCGGACCAGGGATCGAACCCGCTTCCCTGCATTGGAAGGTGGATTCTTTACCACTGGACCACCAGGGAAGTCCCTAGGTAAGAGATATTAACATTCGTATATCTAACTGGAGTCCCATAAAGGGGTTATAGATAAAATATTGAAAGAAATGTTGGTCAGTTATTTCTATATATGTTTTCTTTTTTTCTTTTCTTTTTTTTTTTTTTTTTTTGCCGTACGCGGGCCTCTCACTGCTGTGGCCTCTCCCGTTGTGGAGCACAGGCTCCGGACGCGCAGGCTCAGCGGCCATGGCTCACGGGCCCAGCTGCTCCATGGCATGTGGGATCTTCTCGAACCGAGGCACGAACCCGTGTCCCCTGCATCAGGAGGTGGACTCTCAACCACTGCGCCACCAGGGAAGCCCCGGTCAGTTATTTCTAAATTTGATGAAAACTGTAACTCACAGATCCAAAAAGGTCAATAAACCCCAAGTGAGATAAACAGAAAGAAAACCACATCATAATAAAACTGCTAAAAACTGTGACAAAGAGAGAACATTAAAAATAGCCAGAGAATAAAATGCACATCACATAAAATGAAACAAAGAATCACCACTAACTTCTTTTTTTTTTTTTTTTGCCGTACATGGGCCTCTCAGTGCTGTGGCTTCTCGGTTGCGGAGCGCAGGCTCAGTGGCCATGGCTCACAGGCCCAGCCGCTCCGCGGCATGTGGGATCTTCCCGGACCGGGGCACGAACCCGTGTCCCCTGCATCGGCAGGCGGACGCTCAACCACTGCGCCACCAGGGAAGCCCACCACTAACTTCTTATATGAAAAAAAAAATGTCAGAAGGCAGTAGAATGATATCCTTAAAATGCTGAAATTGTCAACTTAAGAATTCAACATTCAGCAAATCTGCACTACAAAAAAGAAATCCAAGGACGTTCTTCAGGCAGAAGAAAAATAACAGATGGGACCTCAGATCTACAAAAAGGAATGAACGCTGTTTAGTGGTAAATATGTTGATAAATATATGAAGAAAATATAATTATCTAAAACGAAAATAGTAACAACGTATTGTGGGTTATAACAAATGTACAGTAAATGAGACTATATGATAAAGGTTTGGATGGGGAAATGGAAGTATAGCAATATTAGTCTAAGCTTCCTCCTTCAGAACTAAAGAAAGACGAGCAAACTAAACTGAAAACGAGCAAATATGAGAAAACAAAAAATATATTAGAGGAAAATCAATGAAACCGAAAACTGGTTCCTTGCAGAGACCAGTAAAATTGCTAACCTCTAGCTAACCTGATCAAGAATATAGAAAACGGACATTTTCAATGGCAGGAATTAAAGAGGGGATTATCAACACAGACTCTACAGAACTTAAAAGGTTCAGAAGATGTTAAGAGCAACCTTATACCAATAAATGTGAAAATGTCGATGGTATGAACAAATTCTTTGAAACATACAAATCACCAAAGCTCACTCAAAAATAAGAAGCCCAAGTTAAACCCTATCTATTTAAGAAATTTTATTCATACAGTACTTAAACTCTTACCCCAAAAACAAAACAATAAAATACTAGACCTAGGTGGCTTTACTGGCGAATTCTATCATTTAATAAAGAATTAATAGTAATTCTACATGAAACTCTTCCAGGAAACAGAAGGGAACACTTCCCCATTCATCCCAGGAAGAGTAAGGAGGGGAGGGGAAGGAAAGAAACTAGAGCCTCATCTTGCACCATATGCAAAAATTAACTCAAAATGGCTCACAGACCTAACTTTAAAACCTAAAGCTATAAAAAACTCCTTAAAAAAAAAAAAAAAAAAAGGAAATCTTTGCATTTCTTAGGACACGAAAAGCACTGTATCAGTTTTGTACTGGTTGCTGTAATAAATTACCACAAACGCAGCCGCTTAAACAATAAAAACTTACTGTCTTTCGTAGGTCATTTGTCCAAAACGAATCTCACTGGGCTAACATAAGAGTTGGCAGGGCTGCATTTCTTTCTGGTGGCTCTAGGAAAAATCCATTTCCTTCACTTTCCAGCTTTAAGCAGCCGCCTGTATTCCTTCCTCCACCTTCAAAGTCACTGATGGCCAACGGAAACAATAACACATGCAACAACATGGATGACTCTCACGAGCACTGTGCTCGGTGAAAGAAGCCATGGACAAAATGCTACATGCTGGCTGGGGCCATTTATATGACATTCTGGAAGAGGTAAAGCAACAGGGCAGAAATCAGATCAATGATTGCCAGGGGCTGGGGGTGGGGAGAGGAAACTGACTACAAAGGGGCCCAACTTTTGAGCTGATGGAAACATTTTATGTGTATCTTGATTGTGTTGGTGTCTACACAACTGTATGTGTCTGTCAAAATGTAGAGAACACTACACCTAAGAACAGTGGCTCTACTGTCTGTAAATTATACCTCACTACACATGATTTTTAAAAAAGATAAAGGTAAGTCCTGCTACATAAAAGGCACCATCAGGTGGTCCAGGAAAATGAAGGGGCGCTGGTGATTTTTACAATGCCAAAAAGCTCAACATTTAAACAGCGCGTCATTTTAAAATATTTTATATAATTAGACACATTTTTACTGGTAACCATCAGAATATATATTTAACCATGGTAATGAATGGCTTCTAAAACAGTACGCCAGACATTTAATTTCACACCCACTCCTAGAAACCTGAGCATCCCAAGAGAGAATCTGCCTCAGTCTTACGTGCGAGGCAGAGGGCAGAACTCAGTGCAACAGTATATATCGGACAACATGTCACCTACTCAGCAGTAAGCAGAGACATATTGCATCAACACAGTTCTTGCAAGCGGCAAGGAGAAGAGCAGTGAATGTTTCCCTAACAAAAGTTAGCTGATGTGAAGGCAGATAACCGACTGTCTCAAGAGCAATCACCACATATCTATTAAATATGAAGGGGGGAGAACTGCCACCTGCATTTCCAGGATGATTTGAAAGAAAAGACTCCATCAGGGAAAAGTCTGTCCCTCATGATGGGTATCCCCATAAAGCTGAAATCACCCTAGAAAGCGCCAGGGCTGAGAGCACACATTGTGTCGAAACCGTGACACATTAACAGTAAGCTACACACACGCTACTGTGAGACTGGGGTGGGGGTCAAGCCAAAGGCCTGCTTCAGTGCTCTGACCCATTTCCGCATCTTTTAACACGTCCACGATTATTTAAATGTTGTTCCAAATGTTCACGTGTGGAACCAAACCTGTGTTTCCGGCTTACTAACCGTATTTCTTTGCTCAGAAACTGGGACTCTTACTTTATTTCACACTAAGAAATTTTTCCTTCTATAACTCCAAAGCTCTGAAACAAAGCTTAGGATAACTAAGAACCAAACATAATGGGGATAACAGATAAAACAATTTAAATTTCATGACTCAGTGTAAGGCGCACTTTTATTATCATGCTCATCAGTTAGGGAGTTTTTATAAATTAAATGTTAAAATTAAGAAAACATGACAAATCTAATAACCAACACATTTAAAAACATACTTACGTGAATATACACATAAATATACAAGATTTACAATGCAGCTATAGAATTCCCTAATCAGAATTTTTAATATATGTAACAATAATAAAAAGGATGTTATTAACCATTAAAAAACCCACTTCCCTGGTGGCACAGTGGTTAAGAATCCGCCTGTCAATGCAGGGGACACAGGTTCGATCCCTGGTTGGGCAAGATCCCACATGCCACGGAGCAACTAAGCCCGTGTGCCACAACTACTGAGCCTGCACGCCTAGAGCCTGTGCTCCGCAACAAGTCACCACAATGAGAAGCCCGCGCACCACACTGAAGAGTAGCCCGTGCTCACCGCAACTAGAGAAAGCCCACGCACAGCAACGAAGACCCAACGCAGACAAAAATAAATAAAATTAAAAAACAAAAAAACAAACTCCCACATAGCTAATAAAGAACTTATACCAGGTATATAAAACTTACAACTCAGTAATGAGACAAGCAATACAATTTTTAAATGGGTAAAATTATTTGAATAGACACTTGAACAAAGGAGATATACAGAGAGTAAACAAGCTTGGGAAATGATGCCCAACATCTTTAGTCACTAGGGAAATGCAAATTAAAGTCACAATGAGACACATACCTAACAGAATGGCTAAAATTGAAAAGACTGATAATACTAGCTATTGGCAAGAATGTAGGGTAACTGGAATTCTCATTCATTGCTAGCAGGAATGCAAAACAGTACTTTCATTTTGGAAAAGAGCATGGCAGTGTTTTATGCAGTTAAACTTACTCTTATCACATAACCTAGTAATTGCACTGCCAGGAGAAATAAAAAACGTTGGCAGACGAAGACCTGCCCACAAAGGTTTACAGGAGCTTTATTCACAATAGCCCAGAAGTGGAAATAACACAAAGGTTCATCAATAGCCTGTTATAACCTGTTACAAATAGAACCCATACAATAGAATACAGCCCACCAATAAAGATACAAAATACCACATAGATGAAACTCAGAAGCATTACGCTGACGAAAATAATGTAACTTATAGCTCAATCAACATTGCTTAAAAATTTTTTTTTTAAATCAATCTACGTTTCCACCTTAGGAAAGCAGAAAAAGAAAAGCAAATTAAACCCAAGGTATAAGGAAGGAAATAATAAAGAAAAGAGCAGAAACCAATAAAATGGATAAACAACTGAGAAAAACAAAAGCTTGCTCTTTGTAAGAGATCAACTGGATAAACCTCAAGCTAACATGATCAAGGAAAAAAATAGAAGATCCAAATAAATCAACATCAGGAATGAAAACAGGGACATGAGTGCAGATCCCACAGACATCAGTAGACTAATAAGAAAATATTCCAAACAACTTTGGATGGTATGAGAATGCTAAGAGCAGTCTTACCCATCACAGCCAAAAGCTGGAAAGAATTCAAGTGCCCATCAATAGGTAAATAAATAATTAGGTCATATTCATACAACCAATCCTGTTTACCCACAACAATACATATGAATTTAAAAACATGTTACATGAAAGAAGCCAGAGAATAAGAATACATAATATGATTCCATTTATATGAAATTCAAGAACTGACACAACTAATTTATGGTAAGAGAAATCAGAAAGCAATTTTGGGTGGGTAGCAGGGGGTAAGGAATTGACTGCAAAGGGGAAGAAGGGAACTTTGGGAATGCTGGAAAGATGTTTACTGGGATTGTGGTTACACAGGGATGTGTATCCACTCTGCAAAACTTATTACGCTCTACAGTTCAAGTTAGTACATTTTATTGTTTGTAATTTTATACCTCAGCAAAATTCATTTAAAAAGTAAAAACTAAAATAAAAAAAAAAGGGTCCATGGTCCCCTCTGCCTACAAGCCACCATGTCACAGTGGGGGCAGGCTGAGGGGGACCTCCACAAGTCAACTGGGCAACTCTGACCTGGCCCAGTTTTTCAAATCATCCCTCTAACTTCACAGAAGACTCTGGTGGTATTTCAGCCAGTCTTTGGATTTTTGCTTTGTTTTGTTTCATTTTACTTTCTAGTATTGTTTCTTGTTTTGTGAGTTGATGTGGGGATTTTTTTCTTCTAAGTTCGTTTCTTTTCTTTTCCTCTATCGCCAAATTACATTTCCATCTTTTCTCTGAAGAGTACATTTATTCCCAAGCATGAGGGACATTCCAAAAACAAGCAAAACTATAAAAATGTTACCAGGTTCGAACAGGAACTATGCTGCCAGGAGCCAGAAAAGAAGAGCTCTGAGCTTCAAGCACAGATGCAATTCTTCCGCCCTGACCACCTAAATATCTAGATCTCCTATATTGCTGAGTTTTCAGACTCAGCCCCAGTATTACTGGCTGCAAATGAGCCAGTTTCAATACCATCTGCTCCACATACTGTTAAAACTTTACTACTTAGACCTATTTTTCTTTAATAACTAAGAAGAGCACGACTCCAAAAAGTTTTTTAGAAAACCAGGACGTTGGGCAAGACTTTAGCGTTGGCGGATCTCTGCCGCGCTTCACTTAGTAACAAAGGACAAGAGCCACAGCAGCTTTCTGGGTCACTGACACCACACAACATGGGCACACACACAGCACCTGAAGAGCACGCCACACAAAACGCCATGTGCGCACTTCCACAAATATAAATGCTCAAGTACTAAGCAGTTACAGGCACCAAAATACAAATTCCTTCTTTACCTGATGGAAGAGCGAACACAAAAACTGTAGCCAACAATCGTGCTGCAGTTTCAAGAATAATATCAAAGATGGCGTCATAGACATAATCTCAATAAGAACAACATCCATGTAATTTAGTAAAAACAATTTAGTTAAAAAACAAACAAAAGCAAGACCTATCCAGAGGCTGGTTGGACTCCACACAAACTCACTCATGTAAGCCAGTAACAAGCCCGGCAAAAGCAAACATGGTTCTGAATAGCTGAGAATCACAAAGCTCTCACAAATGCCCCAAAAAGGCAGAGAGAGGAAAATATCTTTACTACAAAGCCTCAAGTGTGAGACTACTTAGTAAACAGAGGACCGATCTTAATTGCCACAATTTCTGAAAACACCCTGCAATGCTTAACGGTGAGAGTAACTGACATTCATAATGGTGACCTCTGGTCACCTGGAGACAGTGTGCTCAGTATCCCTCACTAAAACGGGCAGAGCTTGCAATGCGTTTATGAAGGTGGTCAAAGAATGGTTAGAACCTCCATCACTTCACAGTTACAAGTCCTGAGCTTCAGTCCTCTCTCGAGGTCAGGCTTGTGGAACGCCCGTTTCTGACAACGATGTCCTGATGTTAGTATCTCTACCCTAGTGCTCACTCATCTTAGAAATGGAAATGGTACCAGACTGAATTTATGGATACGCCCCAGAGTCGCCTGTAGAACCACCACACAGACTAAATGAATTTTTTCAAGTTTTCAAGCACGTTTTGAAAATGGGATTTCTCCTGTACAACACCTTCCATGGGAAAAAACCATCCTACCTGCAGGGAGACAATGCCAGGGGTTATTTGTGGGTTCATTACCACCTACTGAAATTCTGCACTCTTTCACTTTTTAATTAAATTAGCTAGTGACGCATTATTCTCAGTTTCTCACTCCCTTTCCCTCCCCCACATAAAATAACACCCTCCACTTCCTCCACAACACTGCTCCCCCTCTTGTAAATTCCCTCTGTCCTGCTTTCTTCCTTCACCACCCAGCCCACAGCAGCTCCACTGGCCGTAACACCCACTGTCAACGTAAAGCCAGAGGGCTGCACTGTTGAAACGTGCAACTCCCAGAGCGGCACTGTACCCAGGAAAAACCCAAGCCCTCCCTCTAGCTGCGCAGCGTGACCGAGGAGAAACACCTACCAGCTCGGAGCACTTGGAGCGTGGACACTTGATCAGCGCTAACAAGGACAGCTGGTAACCTGCTTCCTTCCTGGTGCCTGTAACAGGCCGGGCTGAAGTGCTTCACACCCATTATCTATTTAATCCTCCAAACGGTCCCACGACATAGGTTCTATTTGATCCCCACTCTGTGGCTGGGCGGGCTGCAGCTGAGAGGTCCCTAAGCAGTTCAGCCACGGCCACACCGCTGCTAAATGGCAGAGCAGGATCTGGGTCCAGTTATGTCCTCAGAGCTCACACTCTCCACCCTACACCAGGAGCCTTCGGCGTCATTCGCTGGGGGCGTTAATGTCTGCACCTAGTTACTGGGCACACGCCACATGCCTCAGAGCACTTCCCTATGCTTTATTGGACTACAGCATGTATCTTGTCTTCATATGGAATGGTCATTACCGTCATAACTTTCAAAAAGTTGGAGGACAAATCAAACCAAGTATTATAGATTTCAAAAGCCTTTGGAATTTGCTGTTGGAAAATCACTTTAATACTTACACATGTAAGAATATTACCTGGGGTGACAGTTAGCTGAAAGCAATGAAGCTTGTTTGGATCAGGAAAATACACTTTACACGTACCTGCAAAAGAAACAGGCCGTCAGGAAGGTCTGACAGTTAGCAGCAGTCCTTACGTTGATGCTAACTTTGAAACACTTGGGAAAGTTTAACGGTGCTGAGTCTACAGACTAAACCGGTATATTTCCCCTATTTGTTTAATAATAATTATGCCAGTGTGCTGAAGTTGCAAACCAGTGATATTTGCTCTGTGTTTTCCTCCTTACAGTTTTTTATTAGTTAGTTCCAAATTGGGATGTTATCTTTAACCCTTTAAATGGTCCCTAAAAATGGAGATCTTTCCATTAATTTCAAGAATGATGCTACTTTACTTTGAAAAGAAGAAACTGTACCTCAAGGAGATTAATGTATGTGGGTAAAGGCTAACTAAACATAGAAAAACCAGAAAAAGAGCCCAGGCCAAACTTCTGGTCTGTTCACCCAGCATCACAGTCATCTGTACCCGCCACAACAAAGAGAAGTTAAAAGTAACTGTACCAGCTAAGGTAGCTCACACCCAGACCACGGCTTTTCTTTTTTCTTTCTTTTTTTTTTTTTTTTTTTTTGCGGTACGCGGGCCTCTCACTGTTGTGGCCTCTCCTGTTGCGGACCAACAGGCTCCGGACATGCAGGCTCTGCGGCATGTGGGATCTTCCCAGACTGGGGCACAAACCTGTGTCCCCTGCATCACTGCGCCACCAGGGAAGCCCTCTTTTTTTTTTTTTTTAATGTCTTCACAACCCGACCGATAATTCAGATTGGTTTGCTGGTGACAGGATGCTCTGCTGACTTGGACGGCAACACTCTAATCACATGTGCACTGAACCAGAACGGTCTGGATCAGGAGACCCAAGTAGTTCCACTGGAGAAGAGCTACTGCAGAGGTGCAGACAGGGCAAGACATCCTACATCTGCCTCCTTCAGACCAACGATGCAGAAGAGGGGTAAATACCCAAGGGATAAATACTGAAGGAATGTGGAGGGAATATACGTAGAAATTGTCTGTATTTTATAAACCTGGAAAATATTATGCTAGATTCCTTGGGTCGTCCGCTATTTCTTACAAGTCCTGATGAAAATATCTGCCTAGTTTTACATGGTATGGATTTTCATCAAAAATAGGACAATTCAAATTTAGCCTTGGAAACAGCCTTAGAGACCATCTAATCTAACATCATCAATTGTGAGAGATGACATGAAGGTCCAGAGAAGTTCAGTGACCGGCCCAAGACCACACAGGTTATCAACAGAAGGAAGTTTAGTTCCCAAATTAAAAACTAGTTCATGGGCTTCCCTGGTGGCACAGTGGCTGAGAGTCCGCCTGCCGATGCAGGGGACACGGGTTCGTGCCCCGGTCCGGGAAGATCCCACATGCCGCGGAGCGGCTGGGCCCGTGAGCCATGGCCGCTGAGCCTGCGCTCCGCAACGGGAGAGGCCACAACAGTGACAGGCCCGCGTACTGCAAAAAAATAAAATAAAATAAAATAAAATAACTAGTTCATGCCTCATTTCATTACTTCATGAACATGCCAGAGATGACACATAAAAACAATGCAAAACTGTTAGTGGGGTTTCTTTTTTTGACTAATCCCTCAGAAAATAGTTGCAGAGTGAAAGGTAACTCCATCTAGAAGAACAGGAAAGGGTCTCAGAGATTACATTGTCATTTTCCTTGTTTTCAAAATAAAGAAACCAGGGGCCAAAGAGTTCAAGGCTTTCACCCAAACCACACATTTGAACTGTGTGGAATAATTTAAATGGCATTCGTTTTTCCTAATCTTAACTTGGAAAGATAAACACCATTTTTCTAGTGAAATATATGTAACAGAAACATATGACAAGGGCTTAGGAAATGTTTCATGGATTAGTTAAAGTTGGCACCATCCATTTGTTTTTAATGTCTAGTATTCTCCTTTGTTTTAATAAAAGTACAGATGGAGAAATCAATCCTTCTAATATAGACTGGCCCACCAAGAATAAAGAAATTATCGAGATGGATTAAAAATAACAATAAAACTTCTAAAAAGAACCAAACATTTTAAAGCTAAAAAGAAGTCTTAAGTTCTAACAATGACAACAAAAGGTTAAAAGTCAGCTTGCTTTAGTTCGATGCAGCAGCTTTATTAAAACTCCAGAACTAAGCTTTTCCTCTCTGCAAGCACAGGCTAAGGCTCTCACGGTATCTCCGTCCATCTGAAAGAGATGTCTTCTACTTTTTGCAAACAGAGAAACCTCTACAAACTTACATGAACAGAGCACCTGAACTAGTTCTGAATCATTACTAAGCAGCACTGCTATATGGCAAGTTATTTTGTTTGCCTTAATATTTTAGAAAGATTATTAATCAGATAGTAAAGATCTATTCTTTGGTGGTTTCTTGTTTCCTCTTTAGCGAGTTGCATACTTTTGGAAAGCCTGGCTTACTTGTATAAACTGATTTATATGTCCCCCCACTTTGAGAGAATAGGCAGGGAGAAGAAGAGAAAGGAAGCATATAGCATGCAGTTTTAGAAAGCTGACATCTTAGCTATAAGGGCAAGGAAGATGGGGCATGCCTTTTCCAAACCTAAGGTTTTTATTTTTAGTTAAAGTCCTGGTTTGAAAGCCAATTATAGTTTTATTGTTTTTAAACCAAACATTTAGATAAAGCTAAACTATACTCTATTAGTTACAAACCAACAATCTCTGTAAGATTAACATACAAGGACAAAATAAACTGGGTGTAAGTTGGAAGTTTTTTATGGTCTTTGATTAAATGTCTGCATGTGTATATATGTTCAAGATGGAGGGCCAGTGGGAAGATATGATGGGGGTGGAAAATAGAAGGATTACTTCATTTTCCTTTTTAATTGGACCTTATTAGATTATTATATAATCTGAAAAGAATAGAGAAAAAGAGGGAGACCAGTATAATGAACCCATCACCCAGCTTCGGTATTTTACTAATCCTGCTTCGTCTGTCCTACCCACACACACAGTCATTTGTTTGTTTTCCTGGAACGTTTTAAAGCAAATCAGTTGTAAATACTTCAGTAGGTGGAAAGATAACCGTTTAATAGAAATCCAAGATATTTCCTTCTAGTTCTGACTAGAAGAAAACTTTGAAGTCAAGCAACTTTGAAATCAAAAATCCAGACATTTTGACTTACACTAAAATATATTTTATAGCACAACCCACTATACTCATATATAAATACTATATATTAAAAATAATTTTTCAAGGAACAATATGTACTTACCCTTACACACTGATTACACAACCACTTAAGGGTTGCACCCCACAATTATCTTTCCAACTTTAGGTGGAGGGTGGGATGGGCCCTCTCTCACCCTGTATCAGATGGCCTCCGTATCAAACTCTCTCGAGCATTCGCCCAGACTAGGAGACCCACGTATAAAATAGTTCACTCATATTGACAAATATATTCAGCCTTAACCAAGTATAATGATAAAAAGTTCTAATTTCAAAAAATACTAAAATGGTCGAAGCTTTCAGACTTTGATGGTCTTACAAAATATAATGGCTTGGGAAGGCATCAATGATAGGGGAAAAGAGAAACACTGACACGTATCACAGGAGTTAACTGGCTGGTAAGCGGGCCTGCTGAAGAGTGAGGCCCGCGGTCAGTCCCTGTGTGCTGGGGCAAGAAGGACCTAGCAAGGTGAGGCGACCTGGAGACATCAAGGCAGCACAGGGGTCCTACCTCGGGCACAATGATAAATGACAAATAAGCACTTCTCGGGCCAAAAACATGGTACTGTCACTAACAAAAATTGGACTGTCCACCATTGATTTATATGCCTTTTCACTAAAAGAGGACGTGGGACAGAATGCTGTGTTAAGAGGAACAAACCCTAACCAAACGCACCTCTGCAACAAACAGTAAGGAGAGGAAGTACTGCCGTGCTACATTTTCCTTCTTATCAGAGCCTCAAAAAAAATCCTGTTTATTCCTAACATACATATAAAACGGGCTTTTTGCTATGCAAAGTTATCAAAACATAAAACAAGCTTCTCCATGCAATTGTTTCACAGCATTTGATGTGTGGGGCGCTATACTTACAAGGTAAATTAGCTTCAAGTTCTGCAACCTCTGTAGAAACAAAGAGATTATTGTTAATATTAGCCAACTGCTCCACATAAAATCACCAGCTCTAAACTGGCAATTCCCTCCAGAACAATGAAGAAAACAAACAAACAAACAAACAAACCTGAATTAACAGAAATCTACATTTGGTCTAAAGTTTAGACTTTAAGCCAGGAAGTTGCTTTCAGAGATACAAAGTGACTTGCAGGATGCCAGCAAGTGCAGTTGAGGGCCCTGGAAATTTTACTTTCGCGTGAATGAAAACTACTCAAAATTAACATAGAAATTATCTATAGGTAAACAGTCACTAAAGCGTTTTTGAAAATCTTGTTCCCCCAAGTAGTGGAACTACTGCCCTCAAAATCTGATTTATATTTATATCTCTGCCTCTTCCAGTTTTTCCGGATTTGTCTTCCCGTGAGGGCTTGCCCAGTTTGCGCTAGAACTTTTCCAGGGAGAGAAAACTCTCTACCTCCTGCGGGGCTCATGTGCTGCCCCTGCCATCTGTGGGCAAGCTGATACCCAAGGAAGCCTCCTCCTTGGAGCTACATTCCTTAGCCCTAGCGCTCTCCTCTGGGACCTCTTCTATCCGTCACTCATTCAGCATTCAAGCCCAGCACCCCTCTGCCAGGACAAAGCTGCAGAGCTCCCACCAATCCTGCTATTAACGAGCTGAGGTCTGGGGGAGCACCCAGAAGAAACCGGGCAGGCAAGTCGTCTGCGCCTCTGACATAACATAACGTGCTCTGGCGACTCTCCAGCTGCGGAGACTAAAGGAAGGAGGAGGTTCTCAATTTGGGCGTTAAAGAACCAGTAGAATGCAGTCCCACAGAGGTGGGGAAAAGGGTATTTCAAGGAGATAAGTTAGCAATGTGCAAAAGCACAGAACGCAGACAAGCACAGAAACCAGACAGTATGCAGTGCAGCCAGAGCAATGGGAAACAAGGTGGAAAACCAGGGCCAGGATGGTGGAGGGCGCAGAATTCTCCACTTTATTCTGCAGCAACAGGAGCCAGCGGAGGTTTCTGAACTTCAAAAAGTTCCTAAGCTTTGCCTCAAGAGGACACCTAAGCGGAGGCCAGGCAACCTGGGAGGTGGGTGCTCTGAGAGGCAGCAAGGACTCAGCAGAGGTGGGGAGAGCCAGCGTGCCTAACAGCAAAGAGGACAGAAGGCTCTGCCAACTGTCGTGTGTGTGTGTGTGTGTGTGTGTGTGTGTGTGTGTGTGTGTGTCAATCAGAGATGGCACCGAGGCTTGAGGGCTGAGGAAGCTGAGGGGGGCGGGTGGGAGAGTTGAAGTCTGGGTGCACGACCAGGGCTGGGGCGCCCCTGCAGAGTGATGCCACCTGACGTCATGAGACCAACGAAGGGGAGAGACTGGTGAGAAGAAAGAACTTTGGCAGAAAGCAGAGGACAGGAGCAGGGAAAGTCACCGATGAGAGACAGGAGGAACAGTAGGAATGATTCAGTACAGAGGACAGACTGGTCCGAGGGGAATGAGGCCTGAGGCAAAGGCCACGGGATGTGGATCGGACCCTGCTGAGGGCATTCAAAACAACAGGAAGGTGGCCATTCTGACCGGTGTGAGGTGATATCTCATTGTAGTTTTGATTTGCATTTCTCTAATGATTAATGATGTTGAGCGTTCTTTCATGTGTTTGTTGGCAGTAAGGTAGATAGCTGGTGGGAAGCAACCGCATAGCACAGGGAGATCAGCTTGGTGCTTTGTGACAGCCTGGAGGGGTGGGATAGGGAGGGTCGGAGGGAGGGAGACACAAGAGGGAAGAGATATGGGAACATATGTATATGTACAACTGATTCACTTTGTTATAAGGCAGAAACTAACACACCATTGTAAAGCGATTATACTCCAATAAAGATGTAAAAAACAACAGCAACAACAACAGGAAGGTAAGTGGAAAGAGGAAACCAGTCTACAGAACACTAGGAAGCAAATGACTCCTTCAAGTGCAGAGCAGGGGGTGGAGAGGGGGAGAATGGGTGGGAAGGGAGAGGCCACAATGTTTGTAAAGCTGAGTGCGTTAGTGGGGAGACTGACAGATGGCTATTTTGAGGCTAAAGGTTTAGGAAAGGCACAGGCCTCTGACCTCAGCTAGCTGAGAATCTCGGTAGAGACGGGTGGCCCACTAAATGTATTAGCTCTGGGTTCCAGGCACTCGGGATGGGTATCCAGACAAGTGAGGTGAGGCAGAGGAGGGAGGAGCTAAGGACTGCAGTCCTGGCAGTCTTGTGCTATGGTACACTAGAATATATGCACTTAAAACAAAATGATGAAGATCCTATGGAAGGTTCACCAGCATCGTACTTACAACGACCATGGTGACCTTTAGTTTCGCCTTTCACTCTAGCAGGGCACGGGGTAAAGAAACACTCTGAGGCCACCCACCCCGGCCCTCCGACCAGGATGGGGTCCGAGCCAGGCTCTGCTCCAACAGCCCACACAGGGCACTCATTTTATCAAAAAAGCACACCTCTTATCAAATGAGTCATGCATATTAATCACTTTTAAATAAATGCTATCCATATAATTAAATCTAGATGGTTTTAAGGTGAATACTATTTACATATTTATTACACTATTACTTAACTTTTTGTTGATAAGAATTCACAAGAAACTCTTCTTGAGGACCCTTCTTTTGAGAGATTGATGCTGGCCACTGGAACCCAGTTTTCTCTGGCGGGCCTAGCCTGACTCCTGTCATGAGAACTCTGGTCATTCAGTTTTACAAAAACCCAGTGAAATAGAAAACATGCCCAGAGGATGTGAAATGGGGCCACATGACAGAAGTGCAAAATCTGCGAAGACAGTCTACTGCCAAGGAACAGGGAAGAGGTGAGGCCCGGACACAGGAGGGCAGGGATGCGCTGAGCGGGGTGCCGTGGTGACTGAGCGCCAGAAGCGGGTGCTGCATTCCAGGACCCAGTGTGGGTGAGAGGCTCCGGGCCAGAGGGCGGCTCGCTGGAGGACAGGGGCTCTCCGCCCTGGCTGCACACAATCATCTGGGGAACTTTTTTGCTTTTGTTTGTTTGTTTAGTAAACAGCTTTGGTGAGGTACAATTTACATACTATAAAATAGACCAACTTTAAGTGTATAATTCAATGATTTTTAGTAAAACTTGGAGCTGTGTACCCATCCCCACAACCTAGCACCTGCTGAGCAAACCCTGCCACCCCACCCTATCCAGACCAATTACACCAAAAGTCCTAGCTGGAGCCTAGGCCTCTGAATGTTTTATTCCTCCAGGTACAGAAACTGCTGTAGGCTACTTTGCCAAGCTAAACTATTTACACACAGCTAATTTACACAGACGGATTCAATAATTTCACATTGTGGTCCAGAATTCAACTCCAAAGACGAGAGCCCTCAGACCTAGTCCAGTGATGACCCCCACCACAGTCAGGGCCTCTGCAGACTTCTGGTCCAAGAACCAGAGTGGGCAAGGAATACGACCTTGGGGGCAGAAGGATTTCACTAAAGATGCCTGGCATTTTAGTCCAGCCCAGTATGGAAGATAAACGAACTACCACGCAGTGTTCCTCTCAGGGAGTTGTCACAAATGACAAGTAGTTAAATGATGGCAAATAATAATTCATTGACATCGATAGTAATAACCTCAGAATCCACCTACAAGCAGACTATGACCAAAGAAACCAGTGATTTGCTTTACATGCTCAAGAGGCCTCTTGGCAAAGCAGCAGTCCTCCCCTGTATAACCTCACTGCCCAAAGGACACTACCCCCACCTGGAAGGTAACAAGAAGTTCAGATATCTTTAACCTGCTAGAGTCGCGCCTGTTCCAAAGATGCTAACACCTCTCCGGCTCACGGGCCCGGCCTCTGGGGAGGCACCGGGCACCTTAAGTGGCTGCACAACTTCCTCCTGAGAAATTAGACGCTTCTCCTTTCCAACTACACATCACACCACAGAGCCCACTTGAAGCACGACTGACTGCCCTGAAATCTCAGACTACAAAATCCGCCCCATTACCACAATGGCCCCCACACAGCACGTACTCACCCCCTTCTGCCGTAGGCTGCCCACAACACAGCGCTCTAGCTGTTTCCGCACCGCCTGCCACTTGAACCTGTGCCTTTTTGGTGGTGGGGGCTGTAGATTCTGACCCAGCCCTGGGACCCCAGTGCCTGGGCCTGAGCTTGGCACACTTGGAGTGCTCAGGAAATGCTCGACAAACAAGCACACTTGCCAGCAGGATGGCAGTACTCTCAGTGTGAAAATCCTGAGACACAAGGAGCCTTTCTCCTCAGACAGCTGGGGACTGAGGCATTCCAAAGGTGCTGAGGACTGAACCGCGTCCCCCGCCCAAGTTCTTATGCTGAAGCCCTAAACCCCTACCCACCATGTAATGGTATGAGGTGGGGCCTTTGGGAGGTAATTAGGGTCAAATGAGGTCAGGAGGGTGGGGCCTTCATGACGAGATTCATGCCCTTATGGGAAAAGACACCAAGTGCTTACAAGCCAGGAAGAGGGCCCTCACCAGGAACTGATCTTGGACTTTCCAACCTCCAGACCCATGAGAAATAAACGTGTGCTGGTTAAGCCCCCCAGTCTATGGTCTTTTATTACGGTAGCCTGAGCGGACTAAGACAACGGCCAATCATGGATGCAGATGGTTCTTAGCACAGAGCCAGCTCCGAGCCCCATCAGGTAACACCAGGCAGGGCAGCTGTGCCCTTTGACCCAGGAAGAGCTGGCAGCTATGTCCCATGAGACTTGATTACCTCTTTCCACCTGAGCCACTACCTCTTCGATTTCTTGAACTCGAACTTTATCTCTCAGCCTCCTCTGTCTTTATGCCTTGAGCACCTCTTCTGCATCACCAGCATCCATGCACAGTGCCCTTATGGGGGAGACAGTTGCCCCAGCAGCATCATCCTATTCCCAGAGATGGCATGGCTACTGCCCAAGAGCCCCACCAAGCCCCACATCAGCCCTTCCACTCAGTCCAAGGGCCTTCTAGCAGCACACTGCAGAGTGCAGGCCCAGAGTACTCACGGCCCCCTCCGTCCACACTCTGGGGAAGCTAGGATGTAACCCCGAAAACCAGCACAGCCCCCGTAGCCCAGTCTCTGGGAATGGATCCCCAAGCCTTGTATCACCCACTTTCAACATGAGCAGACGAAGCTGACTTGAGCCCTCACGTGTCTTCTACAGATCCTCCCTGCCCACCCCATTCCTGGGCTATCCGGCACACCTGAGGGCCACCAAATTCCCTGGGCAGTTTCAGTGGTGTTTAACCCTGCAGCCAAGCATTTAAAGGTTAGGCTTGGGCCAGCTGCCTTACTCCACGTTAGCAGGACGACTCCTCTTTGGGCCACTGCCCTCGTTTTTAGAACACATATTGGAACACACAGCCACAGCTTCAAATGCTGCTAAATGCTCTGAATACCCTGCCAACATGACAAGCCAACCCTGAGCCCACCACCAGAGTCCTGGGCAGGGCCTGGCATGGAGAGAGCAGCTCTGGAGAACAATAAATGGTTCTCTTTTGCCCACTCTTCCAGGAAGCGCCCTGAACCGGAGCCGTTCCTATACCACATGACCAGACCGCTCATGTGGACACAGAAGTGCTCAGCCAAAGGAGGCCCCGTGTGGCACCTCGTGGAGACACCTGCACCTTGGATGCTGGGAAGCCCATGCAGGAGGGCAGCCAGGCCTCTCTGCTCTGCAGAGTAGGCTCAGAGTATGGAGAGCCGCCACAGCGGCTAAAACAAGAGAACACCAGGAGCCACATGGAGCACAGGGGTTGATGGGACAATGGCTATAGATTCATTCCCAGCTCCAGCCCTGGCCCTGAACTCAGTCAGCTCAATTCCAAATCTCCACATTTAGCAAAAGCTTCCTGCCAGCCTGCCTGGAGCCCCTTGAGGTCTTCAGGGGCCACTAACAGGAGGCTGGCACACACCAGGCACTAAAATCTTTGTCACGTGAACAAGTCAAAGGACAGGGAGACACACAATCACGTTCCCATTATATGAAAAGTGCCAAGCTTAAGACAGACAAGAAAGGAGGTCATTCTGCCCAGGGGCTTTTTTGGAAGGTGGGGAGCATCATCACTCAGAAATTGATGGACTCGGAGGAACCACAAGGGTCCACCGGAAACGCAGGGCCCGCTGCCCTGTGGCTGAAAGCACCGGTGATGGCTCCCAGAGAGGCCCAGGCCTGAGGTGGGGCCAAAAGGAAATGCGCAGATCTGAAACGCTCTCTCCCCAGTGTCCCCGACTCCCGGGATTCAGGGCAGACAGCAGCCCTCAGTCCTCGCCCAGAAACACCTGATTGTTCTATACCCTCCAGGGACTGCTGCTGCAAGCATCTCTCCAGTTGCAGCCTGGAGGATGTCCTTGAGAATGACCCCAGGGGTGCAAATGAAAAGCTGGTATGGCCAAGGTGCCAGTGTGGTAGAGCCTCACACTGGCCAGCTGCTCCGAGGCAGGCCACAGTATTCCAGGACAGCTGACTCCACCCGTCACCTTCAGAACTGGGCCCACTATCCCAAGAAAAGGAACAGAAGCTTCAGTTTTGCAGCTACCCCTGGTCCTCACCACTAGGGACAGGTGTCCCTGTCAACCTCCGATCTCCCGCGTTAACCTTACAGCCATCCGCACCAAGCCAGATCTCCACCATGCATGGTCAGTCAAGCATGGCAGCGGACCAGCTAAAAACAGATTTTTGCCTCTAAGTGTCTGTGGTCTTTCCTCTGGGCGATGGACACATGGCCCAGATGCCCTCTCAGCGAGGGCTCTCCGCAGATGGCCTTCAGCTCTCAACCCTTCCAGGGACTGTGTGGGCTGCCCAGAGCCCCACCTCAGGCCAGACCCGTCTGACGACTGGTCGAGCAGAGCAGGAGGGCCTGACCATCCCCCCTGACTGGGGACGGCTGTGAAGGGCCACGCCTGCTCTGGAGCAGAGGCTGTCAGGGGGCCTCCGTCAGAGCTCTCCCTCTCCCTCTGCCTGCTCCTGCTTCCTCCACCACCCTCCACAGGCGTCAGTCCCAAGGATACCCTTTAATAACTACACCGCACGCCAAATTCCCCACTCCCGGAACCCAGCCCGTGGCACCGAGTCCCAAAGACGCATTAATACACGGTTCTACTACTCACTGATCCTCAGGAGTAACTTCTCACATGAGCCACAGCCCCAGCCCCAGATGACAGCCCTGACTGCAGCCATCTCACTGAACCCGGACAACTGACTTTTCTCAAAGTCCCCAAGGGGAGTTTCAGCTAGGAAGGACTCTCACAGTAACCACCCCTCCAAGTGCCTCACCAGGCCCACGACAGCCATGGACTCCGCCGGGCTCCACCTGACCATCAGAAATCCCCAGAATGAAGGTGCTGCCACATTCTGAAGGGGCGCTCTAGGTGCAGACCGAACAACCGTCAGCCATCAGCGCGTTCCTTATTACACTAGTACACTGTTACAGCTTCCTCTCTCAGGTCAGGCCCACCCTTCCTCTCCACCTACCCTCCACCACGAGCCCAAACTACTCACCACTCAGCCAGCCCCGCCCACACTGGCCTGGCCACCCCCGAGGCAGATGGAGAGCGGGCCACATGCGGAGCGTGTTACACCGAGCCTTGGTACACAACCACCCGCCAACTGCAAGTGCTCTGGGCCCAGAAACCTAATAATCCCCAGTGTCTCTGGGAGAATGGAAACAGGTGGCCTCTCGAGGAGGTTCTGCACCTCTCCTTGAAAAGCCTCACAAAATCAAAGGACCTCAGCTGGGTCCTGTAAACCCAGCCAAAGACATCTCCTGTCCTAGGAGCTGGGGCAGAGTCCAGCTCCATGGGCCTCAGGGGGCTCCCCTGGGCTGCGTCAGGGCCTCGAGTCCTTTGAGAGCTCTCAGGGAATCCCTGAGCGGGAGGGCGTGTGGTGGAGCCTCTGTGCCTCCCTGAGTTCTCTCTTCTGGGGACTCACACTTCTGTTCTGCTCCTTCGGGTTCTGCTTGCTGGGTCTGTTCCCCAAGTGCCTGCCCTACCCCCAAATGTGGGTCTGGCTGTCTTGCTGCAATAGAGCTGTGACCTGGACAAGCTTTTGAGCCTCTGAGTCTCAGTTCTTGAGCTGTAAAATGAACCACCCACCTGGCAAGGCTTAGCAAAAGTCAAACAAGAGCTGCCCCCATAAAGTACCCAACAGAGGGCCTGGCCGCAGGCGCTCAGCAGACAAGTGCTGCTGTCAGCCGTGACGAGGAGGCGGGAAAGAAGAGGGCGCCGTCCATTTGCCAGCTTCCCCCCGGCTCCTCCTCAGCTGCAACCCCCTTCCTCACCACAACTCCCTGGCATTAGAACACCCTCCCCTTGAAGGACTTTGACCGACGCGTCAAACCCCTTCCCTGGCTTGCTTGGCTCCTGGCTTCCTCTGCAGATGGAACCCTTGAGCCAGCACCCAGGAAAGAGACTCAAGTCCTATCAGGCCACCCAAGTGAGGGACTGCAGCCCAGGCCACAGCCCCAGACCCCGCAGGGTGAACCTTCCTGTGTTGTAACAAACTCAATACCGTCTAACGCTCTCCCTGACACAGAAGGTATTTTGCCAAAATGTCAAAAACGGTTCTGACTCCATCTTTAACCTATCACCCATCAGGCTGGGAAAGCCAGAGCTCAGTCACGATCCAGGGGCAGAGGGAGAACAGGGGAGGGTACACCAGTGACCCGTCCCGGAACCCAGCGTCTCCTGTGCCCACCCCTTCCCAAACGCAGCCGTGCTTTGCTTCTGAGCAGGCCCAACACGGGGCATTCATAAACACCAGGTCTCCCACCAGCAGATCTGTTCCCGGACATGCAGATGGCAGCCACCCCCACCGTGTCCACCTAACACAACATGAAAACGGACAGTTCTAACAAATCATTTAACCCTCCGTGCTTCCTAGCTCCTTACACTTAAAAAATGTACACGTGTCATAAAGTAGAGTGCTCCTTCAAGGCAGAAACTGTTAGATCTTTCCTGGTCCTCATGACCCTAGGAAACTGCCTTTGCACTCAATAGTTGTAAGTCTGTTCAACAGATACATGCAAAAGTTCCACACAAACACTCGCACAGTCACACACACACATCACGTAACCCTTCTCCAAAGACTGCTGCTCTAGGACACTCTATTATTAATTCTGGGACAAGAACCAATTTTGCACAAGGCTGCCCTCAGGCTGTGAATACATAAAAGAGAGAAGGATCCTAAGAGACTACCGATCTCCAGTCCCTCCCTTTACAGGTCAGACACTCTGCTGCTGAGGAGTCCAGAAAGGAAGAACCTCCCCGACTCCCCACCCCGACACACACACCAGCCGGATAATGACAGCACTGAGACCAGAGTCGTCAGTCGGCTGGTTCCTAGTACCTTACTCCTTCTCCTAGCATTCTGGCAGCCCCTACAGAGAACATCCCAAGGGCATAAGACACACCAGTTTTAATACCGTTTTCTTGCCATCAGCATTCCCATAGTGTGTGCAGAGTACAAAGTTCTTCTGTTGTATGTGACAGCAATTATATTTCAAAATATTTTCAAACAGGTACTTCTATTCAACCACAGGCTGCTTCCTATCCCAGAAGAGCCTCCAGGCAGACTTCATTTTGTTATGGGATAGAAAAACAGCTCACATGGACGGTCATTACCTTTGACAAGCAGCCTGTCTCTCACAGAAACCCGCCGAGTGGAGTCGGAGGCTGTGGCTGACGCCCGGGACCCTTTGAGACCGTCATCCCGCTTCAGTTTGCTTGCCAGCGTCAGCATCACTGCTACCTTTATCCTGAAAGGCCAAAAGCAGGTTAAGACAGTGACTGGACAGTGAAGACAATGATGTAAGGTGGTTTTTAATATTTTTCCCATAATTTAATTACAGAAAAATTTAGCATGTAAGATACAATAACACTGCATTCCTTCATAATGAATTTGGATAATCTCTATGCCTCTCTAAATCTGATGTTTTAAAGTATGAATGAAAATTCAACAAGGGAGAGCCAAGCATTTAACACTCACTGGGAGCCAGGCCCCGGGATGTAGCAGTGGCAATGCTCCTGGGCGCTCATGGTCTAGGGCAACCTCTGCTGATGGGCCTCACGTAGGCCCACCGCTGTCCACTGGTAAGTCTGCCCATCCCTGCTGTGTGGACCATGCACCTGAGGGTGTGGCCCCAGGGCCTGGCCCAGCACAGACTGAAGGGAGTGTCCACCTCCGGTGAGGAGGGAGCACCGCAGTGCTTTCTTTCCCCCTTCCTTTAATAAAGGTGTGGCTAGAACCTTAATAAGCATCTTCACGTTTATTTACGTTGTACTGTATTTATATTGTTAGGCAACAGCAACATAGTTAAGTTACAATTAATGCTCCAAACTAGATTCTTTTCACTTGGCTACTTCCAACCCACCTATGCTTCAGGTTCCCTCACTGACAGCTCACTGGGAAGGATAATAAAGACCAAAAATAGGTGATGCACTTGACTGCTTCGGAGAAAGGACTAAAGATGTCAGCGATGTTTACTGACAGATAGAACTGTCCTCTAGAATCTGCCTTCTGTTTCTAACATAAACCGCCATTCATCTGACAGGCCTCCTAACTCTTCTTGCTTGCTTTACCAGTTGGAGAGGAATTCTGGAAGTTTTTTTTTTTTTCTAATTTTTAAATTTTATTTTTTATTTTTGGCCGTGTTGGGTCTTCGTTCCTGTGCACGGGCTTTCTCTAGCTGCAGCGAGCGGGGGCTACTCTTCATTGTGGTGCGTAGGCTTCGCACTGTGGTGGCTTCTCTTGCTGCGGAGCACGGGCTCTAGGCGCAGGGGTTCAGTAGTTGTGGATCACGGGCTCCAGAGTGCAGGGTCAGTAGTTGTGGCGCACGGGCTTAGCTGCTCCGCGCCATGTGGGATCTTCCCGGACCAGGGCTCGAACCCGTGTCCCCTGCATTGGCAGGCAGATTCTTAACCACTGCGCCACCAGGGAAGCCCTGGAACTTCTTTTGATTGAGGACAAAAATTGGTCACCAGCTCAATATTTTCATAATTTCTTTTGTTGCTTTAATGTAATTTCCTTTCAATACCACTCTGATCATTTTCAAAAGAAAATGATCTAAAAACTTCCAGATGGAAAACATGACCTAAGCACAGAACTTTTAGTTTGAAGCCAAGATCTTGTTTTTTTGTTTGTTTTTACGAATGAGGCAATTTATTAACCCAGCATCATTTGTTCTGATGCTTCTTCTTGGCAGCTGTCACCTGTCCAGCGATTCTGTCCAGATCTCTCTGTCCCTGAGGTGTTAGTTTGTGGCCCCCATCTTGGTCCTTTTCCACCATTTTCAGCCCCTCCAGGGCTTGGAGGACCCGACGGGTCTTGGAGCCTCTGCTTAAGTGGCTGGGCATGACACCATGTCTCTGACGCCCCCCCATAGATCTTGGTCATGGCACCAACCCCAGCGCCGCCCCAGAGGTACAGGTGCCGTGCTGTGGAAGCAGCTCGTGTATAGAACCAGTTCTCATCGTAGGGAGCGAGCCCTTTATGCTTGGCCAGCTTGACAGTGTCCACCCATTCAGGGACTTTCAGCTTCCGGACTTTCTGAGGAAGGCTGCCAGAGCTCTGACGAACTCCCGCTGGTTCACGTCTTTTACAGGAAACTCCAGGCATCGTGCAGCCTCTGCACTGCCAGCCAGGGGCTGAAGCCAAGATCCTGAAAGCCAAACTATAAGAATAACTCTCCCCGCATCAGTATTTTTAACCATTTTAACCCAGGTCCCTCACATAGCTTTTCACACCATCTTCTGTGTATTCCCCCACCCCACAAAGACTGTAAGATTTAATTTTCTATTATTTGTACCATGAAAACAACATATTGAATATGACCTTCTGAAGTGTACAGGACCTATGCACAAACACACACACATCTAATCCCTTTAAGAGTCACTGGTCTGGGGACTTCCCTGGAGGCACAGTGGTTAAGAATCCGCCTGCCAATGCAGGGGACACGGGCTCGAGCCCTGGTCCGGGAAGATCCCACATGCCGCAGAGCAACTAAGCCCACGCGCTACAAATACCAAACCTGCACTCTAGAGCCCATGAGCCACAACTACTGAGCCCATGTGCCACAACTACTGAGCCCGCGTGCCACAACTACTGAAGCCTGCGTGCCTAGAGCCCGTGCTCTGCAATGAGAAGCCACGGCAATGAAAAGCCCACGCACCACAGCGAAGAGGAGCCCCCGCTTGCCACAACTAGAGAAATCCCACGTGCGGCAATGAAGACCCAATGCAGCCTAAATAAATAAATAAACAAACAAATAAATAAATAATTTTTAAGAGGAGTCACTGGTCTAAATGCTTCAAGAGATAGTTCTATTACACATAAGCACTCACAAGCTCCTAGAATTTCAAACCTGCAAAGGACTTCTCCCCTGACTCCCACTCTATTTTATGGATGTGGACTCTGGGACAACCAGGGCCCAGGAACTGGGTTGTCTGAGGCCACTCAGCTGCTAGAAGAGGTCACCACGAAACACTAGTTTCCCTCGTGTAGACGAAGGGAATGTTTTTATCTCAAACGTGGTGATGGTTTCAGGGGTATATACGTACATCAAGACTGATCAAATTGCATAGTTTAAGTATGTACAGTTTAGTGTACTTCAGTTATACCTCAATAAAATTGAAAAAAAAAGGGAAACCAAACCATCGCTAGTTTCTTTACTCCCACTCTACCTCAGCTGGACCCACGGAGAGGACCATCACCGATGGACACACACCTTCCCAGCTTCACCCAGGGCAGGGACTACCGGTTCCGTTTACCAAGCCCCCTCACAAGGGAGGGCGGGGCGGGGGGAGCAGGGCGCGGAGTCGGGAGCTCCTGTGGAGGCTCCAGCCCACAAGCTACCAGACACAGCAGCACCAGCTAGAGCCAGCACCCCCCTGCTCAGCGGCCCCCGAACGATCCTGCCAGGAATCTCTCAAGCAGAGCTGGATCCCAAAGCAGGGTCTGCCTCCCCAGCAAGCCCACTGCCAGGCACCCACACCTGAACACATCACTCTCACCACATCGACAGGGTCGCCTGATGGTGGGCCAAGATATGCGTCTATCACGAAGTCCCCTTGGTTTCTATCCTCTAGCTGACCCTGGTAATACAAACACGTCAAGCAATAAAAGCACAGCGTGTGTAAAGAGAGCTCTGTAGGCAGTACCCTAGGAAAGCATAATAAAGAGCCCAACAGAAAGGGGATCCTAGGGCACATGACTGGTCCGCACCCAGCTCCCTTGAGACCCGCACCGAAGGAGCTGCTCAGAGGGTCCTGGCAAGACTCACTCATACAAAGAAAGGCTCACACCAAAACACTCTTCTGTGTGGCTGCAGTCTGAGGACTCTGCTTAATTCTCTTATACTCCTACCCCACACCGAATTCTTCTCTGTGGGCAGAGTATGCCCCATACTCAATTCCATTTAGAGTCAGATTCCTGGTTTTCAATCGTCAACAAGTTTGTGGCCCTTAATAAAGTACACAGGACACTGACTATGCAAGGTATCAAAGCAAACACTGGCGTCTGTTTCCTGTAGAAGACAAAACTTAATTTCCTAACATTCTATGAAATCTAAGTATATAATGACCATCTATTTCTCCACCATCTGTATCATTTTCACACACCACTTTAGGGATAAAGCAAAGGCCTAATCGGGGGATGCTACACAGCTGCTAATTTAACTCTGTACAAAGAGATCTGAACGAAAATAATCATTCAAGCTGTCAGGTTAGCTGAACACCTGCAGCTGGCTGCAGAATTCTCTCGTCTTTCTTCAGTATGCTTCACCCCTTGAAGACCTGATTTAAAACTAAACTTCCCCTTTACTGCAAATTACACTTTGACTAGGGCAGCATTTTCGGTAACAGCACCCTCAGTCTCTAAATTCCACAAGTTGTAATTGGCTCATTTAAGTTCTTCCTCTGGGTGGGACTTGCTTGCAGACTGTTCAGAGAAGATTCTGATGTGCCGTATTTACTAGGCTCATCATCGAGCAGTACTGACTCAGTGTTCCTGCTTATAGTGGCAAAATCAGGCCCTGTCACCCGTGCAGGGGCCAGTCAGCTCACAGGGTGAGGACCTCCTCATTTACGATTCTTCCTGCCCTAGACAAGTCCCAATCTAAGTGTAAAAGATGGAACTGCAGGTCACTAGGGGACAACCAACTTCTCCAGCCAAAGAGGCCCAGATCAGGACACAAAAAAGCCCACACCTCACCCTTCTCCTTTAGACTGTCAGGGCCCAAGGAACCTCCCACCTGGCTCCATGGCTGGCTGACTGATGACCTTTGGAGCCCAACCCTTTTACCTGAGCAGTAAACCTGCCTCCTCCTGCACTGCCCTGCCTACTACCTGAGCAGCAGGTATGTCTAGCCCTGCACCACCTAGCCTGGTGATGATTTATGTCTCTGAACATCTCCCCCACCCGTGCCCTTCCCCTACCTTCATCCCCTTACTCAGCCATGAATCCTCTGCACAAGGTAGGTGGGCCTCCTCCCTGTTCCTCAACAACACCCCGCTCGTTTCTGGAAGCTTCTGCTCACCCTGACATCCAGGTCTGGAATGCCCTCCCTCCCTTCACCACCTAATCCTGCTGCTTCTTTAGGATAACAGATGACCACCCAGATTCCTACCTCTCCTCCAAGAAGCCTTCTCCGGCCACTCCAGTCCATCCTGACCCCACTCCGGCGCTGGAGGGAAGGCAGAAGGGCGGACCCGATCCCCTCGTGGGACGGATGACGGAACTGAGACCCAGGGAGAGGGTGGGGCCACACCCAAGATTACACACCAAACTTGGCCGTACGGATCGGTCCAAGATGTCCTCCCCGCTCCTCTGGCCCGGGAAGACCCTCCAAACCAGCCGTGGTCGCCCCCGGTTGTGGGGAAGCCGCAGGCAAGTTGGCGAGGCGGCAGCCGGGCTCCTCCTCACCCTCAGCGTCCCCCTGGCCTAGCCCGACTCCCAGACGATCAGGAGTCCGGCTGCCTAAGTCCGAGTCCCGTTGCCGCCGGCCACGTCGGGCCGGTGACCTTGGGCCCACTCGGCGCTGCGTTTCCTCCCGGACAATGCGGCTAGCAGCTCCCCCGCGACGGCGGGCGCGAGCGAGGCCGTGTGTGCTCCCGTCACAGGTCCGGGCTCGGGGCGCGCCGCCCCTGGAGCCCGGCCGCGGCCAGCGCCCCGGACCCAGCCCCGCGCCCCCCGGCCCACGCCCCGCAGCGTCCGCCCGCCCTCCAGCCCCCGACGCCCGGTCGTGAGGACCCGCACGGCCTGTGGCGGCCCCGGCGCCGCCCGCCCTCCGGCCCGCCCGCCGGGTGCAGCGGCGCCGCGGGAGTCGAGCCACCCTCCAGCCCGTGGCAGCCCCTCGCCCACCGCACGGCCGCGCGCTCCTCACCTGGGCACCCCGAGACACGCGAGGCGGGCCCGGCGCCCAACACCATGCCCGGCCGACCGGCGGCGGCGAAACGCAGCCCCTCACAGCCGCACCGGCTCCGGGCGGCGAGACCGGAAGTGGCGGGGCGGGGACTCGGCCGCTCTCGCCCGCGACGGCCGAGACTGCAGAGGGCGCTTTAAAAAAAAAATTCAAAGCCCCGAAGAACTTTATTTGGAGCCTGACAGGCGAACAGCAGAGCCGGGGCTGGGCTCGGCGGCCGGCCTCTCGGGCCTCTCTCATTGGCTGAGGGCACGGCCTGGGGCGGGCACGGATCTAGCGGCCCGCGCTGATTGGTCAGCGGCGACCGGGGGCGAGGTCGCCCAGTCAGTTTCCGAGCCTGCGCACCGAAGGGCCGGGTTCTCTGCGCGCTGTTCCTGCCTCCACTCGTTTGGCCGTGTGCTAAGTCTGGGCCTGCGGCTGAGAGGATCCCCGCGCAGCGTGGCCTGCAGGGGCTGCTAGGCCGGTACTGACTGCCTCGGTGGATGGGGCGCCCGCTGTGTGCCCATCACAGTGCTCAGGATGCAGAGGAGCGGCCGCCCCACAGCCCGCAGTGTCGGCAGTGAGCGGGGCCGGGCGATGAGCCGTGCAGCCACCAACCCCCGGGGTGCTCCGGAGAGACTGCAGTGGAATGGGTGGGCGCTTTCCTGTTGTCTTACGGTTTTCATGCCTTGTTTTAGCTCTAACACTTTTGCAAAGTACTTACTTTAAAAGATCTGTTTCAAATTGTTCTAATTTCTAGCTCGTTGAATACAAATTATTCTCACGTCCATTCGCGTCCTGGTGTGGTTGGTAATAGGCGCTCTGGCAGGGTCAGGTAGGGCTCCTGGAGGAGTGAGCCATCTGAGAGAGGAGGTTCACCTCGTGGACAGGGACAAAAGAGCCAGGGAGTTAGAATTTTATTTCCAGAAACCCCACTGATAGGTTTTAAGCGGTGGAGTGACAATATCAAGTTTCCTTTCTGAAAGAGGCTTCTGGCTCTGAGAGAGCTGGTGGGAGGGGCGCCAGGCAGAGAGGAGACCCGAGTGAGGAAGACCAGTCACGGACCAAATTCACGGTATTCCTTCTGTCTGGGAACAGTTTCCTCCTTCTTCACCTGGCTAACTCCTAAATTTTCCTAAGCTTAGACACCACTTGCTCAGAGAGGGCCCAAGGTCTGGGAGAGGCAGGTGCCCCTCTGTGACTTTGCTGAAGCCCAGTGCTTCCGCATTCCTGGTGCTCAAGACACCGTCAATGCCTGTTTCCCCGAGCTCAGCTCCTCAGGTCCTCCTCTTCTGTGTTTCCCATAACACTCCTCCCCGATCCTGGCGACAGGTGGTCAAAACACATCTGCCGGATAAGTATTGCATGAGCTTGTAGCAGCAGTCCTGGCGAGAGAAGATAAGGCCTGAAGCAAGGCAGCAAATTAAGGTACAGTGCATTGGCTTGAGTATTTGTCTTGCAAGGAACACTGTTTGTAGGACAGCCTGAGCGCACATGGGCCCGCGGTGGCCCAAATCTCACCACTGTGGATAAATGAAGCTTCATTTCATGAGGCTGCCTCATGCCCTCACCTGAGCCTTATTTAGGGTTTACTAGGTTCTTGACTCATGTAATCCTCACAACAACCTCATGAAACAGGTGTTTTATTATCCCCATTTTACAGATGAGGAAACTGAGGCACAGACGTTAAGTAGGCTGCAGAGCTGGGATTTTCTCTCAACCAATGCGCCATGTCCAATAGGTGGCAGGAGAGGGGCAAAGCTGGCCCTCCTGCTTCCTGGAGAAGCAATTTGTGTTCATCTGCGGCTCCTTCAGAACCGAACTTTCACTAGCTTAAGCACAAAACATTTAGAAGACAAGATATGCTCATAGGATATAAGGAGACAACTGGGAGCCCGGCCTCTAGCTCTCAGTGGCTCCATCTGAGTCCTGGCCTCTGGGGGCTGGCCTTGTCCTCCCAGATGCCTCAGTGGAGCTGGGGCCTGGCCTCAGATACATCTTTACAATCCAGGCCACAGAGGGGGCTGTCCCTTCCCTCCCAATTTCACATTTTCCGGGATAGGATGGCTGGGCTCAGATCATGTGCCCACCCTGTGTGTGTGTGTGTGTGTGTGTGTGTGTGTGTGTGTGTGTGTATGTGCATGCATACCCGAACATATAAGAGGAAGGGGTAGAGGACCAATTGTGAGCCTCTAATAGGGAAGAACCTTTGTATTTTATTACAAGTTAATCACGAAAGGGATGTTGCCTAGAAGCTTAAATTATACATAATGGTCCATCGCTGGGAACCCTGCCTCCCAGGTAATGAGCATTAAGCTACAATGCCTATGTTTAGCTCACAGGAAACATCCTGGCCAGGCCCACCTGTGAATGGCTGCAGAAAGGAAGAAATTAGCACATCCCTTTGGGAGGCTGACCAGAACCAGGACCTTACCCCCTCCCCTTTGAGTATAAGAGAAACCTGAATTCTGGCTTGGGTGAGATGATTCTTTGGGACACTGGTCCATCACCTTCTCAGTTTGCTGGCTTTCTGAATAAAGTCACTATTCCTTTCCCCAACAACTTGTCTCTTGATTTATTGGCCTGTCGTGCAGTGAGAGCATGAGCTTGGACTCGGCAATAAGCCTCCCAGGATAGTACTGGTGCCAGGGGACGAGCCGGTGGACACAACTCATTAGGTGTCCTTCCCACCTCCTTCACCCCTACCCCGAGAAGCTCAACCCAGGGCTTCTGGCTGGAACAGGGAAGGGGAGATGTCCCCTAACTTTTCAGCCATTCCTGTCTCTGGACACAGCTTCACAAGCTGTCCCAGAAGCTGTCCCGGCCTGGTCTGGGACTGACCTGGGTGACATGCTACCACCAAGCCAGGGCTCTGGGCAGTCTTCAGCCTGGGGCAGGCTGCCAGCTGGTTAACATCGTCTGGTGCGAGGGCCTGGGTGCCTGCTGGGTTAGGGCAGGGCTTCCTAGGCAGGAAAAGCCTAGGGAAGCCCTAAGGGGCGAGCCTTCCTTAGTCATTCCCTCCACTCTTCCCTCCTGCACACGCTGTGGATGGAGCAGAGCTCTCCCACACCAGTGGCACCCGATCGGGGTAGACGTTCCTGGCTCCGTGTTTCAGTGGAAGACTGCTCTGCCCCACACCGTCCTAGGGACTCGAAGCCTTTGCCAGGGCAAGACCTTAGCGATGTTCCAAACGCAGCCCCTTGCGTGGATTGGGAAACTGCACTGGCAACACTAGGTGTGGAGTAGACGTCGATGGAAGGTTCCAGCTCAACCCTCAGCTGGTACCTGCTCCAACCTGTTCTGTGTTGTTCCAGGTTATTCCACGGCGTGCATCCTACCCTCCAACCAGGCCCTATTCTCCTAGGGAGTAAGGCCCAGGGCACTGAAGAGCAGCCTGGAGACACACAGGCCTGTGTCCCTACAGATCCTTCTGAAATATATGTCAGTAAGTCAAGAACTGTATCATGAGCATCTACCAAGTGCTGAGTGCTGGAAGGGGACAATGTATACAGCACAGACCCTGCCCTCCAAAACCACGAGCTCCTTGGAGAACTAGTACGGGTAAATCATGAGAGAATGAGGGATACAACTGGGACTCAAGGTTTGCTCTGCACACAGCAGATCAGCGACTCCGCAGTCCCGCTTGAGTTTAGAGACTGTTGGGGGAAGGAGGGAGGGAGGATAGCTTAGAGTCTATCTATGCCTTAGAGTCCAGCTGGGGAGGCTGAAGACGAATGTACAAAACCCAAGGTCCTCCTGGTGCTTCTGTTGCTAAAAGTAGAGATGGTACGTTATTGTTAGGAAAAGCTTTATTGGGCCTTTTACGGTGAAAGGCAGTGCCCTGGGCCTAATTTGGAAGGGAGAGGATGAAGCAAAGACGACATCAGACAAACAGTGGCTGGCAGTGGTTGTGGGGTACCGGGAGAGGTTGTCAACCAAGACGCATCAGCATCCTTGTTCAACCAGTTCTGGGATCCTTTGTAACATGAGGGGGGGCAAGCCCCTTATAGTTGGGCCAGATGGGGCTTGAATGATGGTGATGATGATGATGGTGGTGGAAGCAGCTATCATCCAGGCAGCAGACAATTGGATTCGAAGTAGTATGACTCTAACCACACATCTAGTATAATTAACTTTTGACTGCTCCATAACTGGCCTCCAGGGAAAGCATCGTGTTTCCTTTTATTCCTTTAAAAAATAATAAATGGGCTGTGACAGCTTTCCTGAAAAGGGACTGAATCAAAGCAGTGTTTTAACTATTACAGGACTGAGATTTTCTCACTCACCCTAAAGCCACACTGGGCACATTTTAACAAGGGCTGTGCGTTGTAACTGGAATGGAGACATCGTACAATCAGCTCCCCGTGGTCCCTGCTGCCCCTTCCTGCAGACTGCACTTCTGTGATTCTTCCCCTTCAGGTCACCCCGTCAGATCAGGCCCCTATGTGGAAAAGCCCTGGGAACATTACACAAGAGAGAAGCTGCCTTTCTCTGAGGCTTTTGCTTTTACTTTCTCAGGAAAATATATTAAAATCATCTGCCTTTGTCACACTCTCTCCTGTTTTGCGTTGCATATTCTTTTGTATTAGTTACTGACTGAAGTCTGTTCATGTTTTCAGGTATTTTTATGCTGCTGATGAAAAGTTTTTATAGTTTAGTTCTGGTAGGGGACATGAATAGTAGGGGTGTGTGTGTGTGTGTGTGTGTGTGTGTGTGTGTGTGTGTGTGTGTGACCATACATGCTAAGCTGAATAACAGCCCCTTGAAGATGTCCTTGAACTAATTACTAGAACCTGTGAATGTTACTTTACATGGTAAAATGGACTTTGCAGTTATGATTAAGTTAAGGATTTTGAGGTGGGGAGTGCTACACATGGAATGTTTATGTCCCCTCCAAATTCATATGTTGAAATCCTAGCCCCCAAGGTGATGATATTAGGAGGTGAGGACTTTGCGAGGTGATTAGGTCATGAGGGTGGAGCCCTCATCAATGGGATTAGTGACTTTATAAAAAAAAAAGTCAGAGAGTTCCCTTGTCCCTCCTGCCATGTGGGGACACAGAGTGAAGGTGGCCATCTATGAATCAGAAAGTGGAACCTCCCCTGTTACCAAATCTGCCGACACCTTGATCTTGGACTTCCAGCCTCCAGAACCATGAGAAGTAAATTTCTATTGTTTATAACCACCCAGTTTGTGGTATTTTGTTATAGTAGCCTAAATGGACTAAAATGGGGATTATCCAGGTGGGCCCATCATAATCACAAGGTCCTTACAGGAGAGAGTCAGGACATCAGAGTCACTAGTAGAGGATGTGACAGTGGAAGCAGAGATGGGGGTGATTGGAGGAAGAGGCCTGAGCCAAGGAGTACAAGTGGCTCTAGAAGCTGAAAAAGGCGAGAACATGTCTCCCCTGAATCCTCTGGAAGGAACAGGGCCCTGTAGACACCCTGATTTTGGATTTCTGAGTTTCAGGACCGCTAGAGAATAAATACGTGTTTTAAACCACTGTTGGTTATGGTACCCATAGGAAGCTCATGCACAGTATCTCCAGGAATCATGCCAAGAATGGTGGTTGGTGGCTTCAAGGGCAGCCTGGGATCTAGGTACTAAGGAGACTCCCTGGAGGACTGGGCAGGTGCCGTCAGCCCAGGGCTCATCGTGACACATTCATAGGGATTCAGGATGCACAGACCACTCCTGCAGTGACGTGCTGCTGCCTGGGTTTTATATTTTGTATAATACCTACAGTTTTTGTAGTTCTAAGTATCTGGCATTGTCTGTTTTGGTGAGTGATATGGGAAGAGTGCCACAAAACCTGTTTTCCCTTAAAAAAAAAAAAAGAACCCTGTCGTTGAAAATGTATATCCATGAGAGTTTATGTAAACACCCCAGGGAAGAAGGTAGGAACGGGATCAGGAGCAACCATCCTGTGTTCTGAGCATCTGTAACAGCCCAAGATGACATCCATTGGGCTGCATCTTGGGCTGCAACCCCTGGGACCACACTGGGGTCACCCAAGACAGTCACCTGGCACATCAAGGCAGTCCCACCTCCAGGGAGAGTCCCTCCCCCTGCAGCCACAGCTCCATCTCACTGGAGACTGGGGTGAAGAACCAACATCCCAGTAACTCCTTTCTAAACCCTCGTGACTGACGTCTGACTCCGGAACTCTGGTGATGGCCACGCTGTGGCTCCTGTTTGTGAAGAGGAGGAGCCGCCGTTCAGAGTGGACCTGGGCTACTGCTTGCTCTGCTGGTATCAGGTGACCCAGCACAAACCTTTAAGGGGGCAATGAAAGTCCTAAAAGCCTTCAGATCTTTTGACCCAGTAATTCTATTGTAGAGATTGGCCTAACGGAGTAATCCAAAAGCAGACAAAGACCTGGCACAAGAATACCCATTGTTACAGAACTTGGAAGCAACCTCAAGCTCAGTGTTAGGGGAAGGTTAACTAAAGTACCATTCATTTACTTACAAGAATATTACACAGTGATTAAACTTGATTGTTATGCAGATTATGTAGAAGCATGAACATACTTATTAAATTAAATGAAACAATCAACATTCAAATTGTATAAATTCAATGACCGCAATTCTCGAAAACAAATATATGGGCAGAGACTAGAGGTAAATTAACAAAAATGAATATAATTTTTGTGTCAGAATGGTAGCATTTTGAGTGAATTTTTCTTCAAACTTTTATTTTGTCTTCATAACAATACAAAGGTCTCTTTTAACATGACTGACCCTTACCTTGGAGCACAGGTCTTGCGTCAAATAAGTGATTTTAATGCTGTGACTCACTAGAGAAATAAATATGGAGCAGCGTACGGCTTCCTTGAACACACTGTTTAAAAAACAGGCAATCCAAACCAGGCTTCCAAAGCCTTTCTAAATTTCAAGAAGACAGATAAAGTTGTTTTGAAATAAATGGTGACTATCCACGTGGCAGTAGAAATGCCCCTCCATGTGCTATATGTACAGTACATTCAAGTCCAACGAAATTCTAAACGTACGTTTTCTACAAGAAAATACAGTCTGCCTCACGGCAGTCCCCAAACACATGCTGCAGTAAAAAGGGGACACTACCTCCATCTGAGAGGCCAGGAGAAAGACCCAGGGAGCACTGGGGCAGGTTACAGTGAAGAGAGATGATGGAGAGGGCACAGTCAATAGGATGAAGAAAGACTCAGATATCAACCCTCACCATCATTATTACCTAATCTGGCTACCGCTATAAGGCACGTGCCAGAAACAAGATAGTTAATAGAAAGGACTAGGCAAGGTGACCATTACATAATGAGACAATGTGATTGGCTCCCTAGAATATCCAAGGGGCAACTGAAAAGTAAAAAACTTTTAGTTTAGTAAAAAACTAAAACTGAACAAAGTGACTCAAATTAAAAAAAAATCAATAGGTAAATTTTATGTACCAACATCAGCCGATTAGAAGTCATCAAGAAACCCTTTTCACAATGCAGGGGAGGGGAAAGAAAGACGTAACATATTTAAATAAGCTTGATGGCAAAGAGGCATGACCTGGGTAAGAAAATTACAAACTTTACATCTCTCAGAATGTACGTGTCTGGATTAGGGAGAAGTTTGAAGACATCGTCTGCATGGAGAAGCCCACATCACGTGAAGGAACTATTGAGAACCAGCTAGCAGGGAACAGTGGGACCTGAGCCCGGTCAGAGCCCGCATGGGATGTCAGGTAGTGAACAGGTTACTATCACCCCATCACTGCTCTACTGTTCTCAGCAGCGTCAGCCTGGAAGCCACCTAAGACTCTACCCACAGGTCCTTGAGGAAATCAGGCGCTTCAGGGGGTGAGGTTAGGTAGCTACACACAGAAGCAGCAGACGGGCACCTCCTGGCATGGAAATGTGTCCACTGTCTATCATAAAATGGAAAAATTCGTGGCATAATTGCATGAATAGTATAATGACGTTGTGTAAAAATAGTCTGTTTGGAGATAAGTTTACAACCTATTAGAAAATATTTAGAAGCATATTGTATTAGTTTGCTAGAGCTGATGAAACAAAGTACTATAAGTGGAGTGGCTTAAACAAAAGAAATTCATCGTCTCTCAGCTCTGGAGCCTGGAAGCCCGAGACTAAGGTGTCGGCGACGTCGCGAGGGGGAATCTGTTCAGGGCTCTCTCCTTGGCCTGTGTCTTCTCCCTTTGTCCTCACATCATCTTCCCTCTGTGCGTGCCTGTGCACAAATGTCCCCTTCTTACAAGGACACCAGTCATATTGGATCGGGCCCCAGCCCAATGACCTCATTTTATTTTAATTAAATCTGTCAAGGCCCAATCTCTAAATAAGGTCACATTGTGAGGGTCCAGGGGTTAGGGCTCCAACATAAATTTGGAGGGGACACAATTCCACTCGTAACACTTATACACCAACTGCTGACGGTTGCTCTGGGCTATGGGATGGGGTGGAGGTGGAAACCTGGCTTTTCACTACCTAGAACCCTGCGCTGTTGGGATTTGTATGGGGTGGGGAGGGAGGGAGAGTCTAGGACCTTGTTCAAAACATTGCCCATCAAGTGCTGAGAGGTGTGGGAGCTGCTCACCTTCCAGGTTCCAAAGCCACATAGGCAGCCCGGCCATGGATGGTGGGGGCACTGCCCGACTGGAGGCCGCTGGGCCCACATGGCGTGGGGAGCTGGGGGCAGAACAGACCTGGGGCTCAGAGAGCATCTCAGAGACCTCTGTAAGTGGTCTGGGAAGGTAAGGGTCTGAGACCAGGCGGATAGCCTCTCCCCATCTTGGCATCTCTTGGAGGAGGGGGAAAAGGAGGAGGAGGGGGAGGGGAGGGGGAGATGGAGGGGAGGGGAGGGAGAGGGGGAGGGGGAGGGGAGGCAGGCTGCTGGGCAGGGCTAGGCCCGCAGCTTACGAACCTCTGCGGGGGGGGGGGGGGGGTTGGGGGGGGTGGAGGGAGGAAGCCGCCCACCCCCAGCTCCACCGGAACCCAGCTGCCTCTCTGAGGCCACGTGGAGGAACCGCCAGGGCCGGGCCGCCAGGGCCGGGCCACGAGGGGTGTCCTTCCACCAGGGCGATAGTGGGCGAGGTGCCTGCCTGCCTCCCAGGGTAGCCCGTGGGGAACACGGAGGTACCTCGGGCATCCTGGGCCACCGCGTCTACACCAGCGGGGCACTCGCGGCCGCTCTGAATGCCCTTCTCGGCTCAGGCCTTAGACTCGGCCAGGCTGCTGGGGTCCAGCCCCTCGGGAGCCTCCGGCTCAGTGCGACCCGGAAGGCCGGGTGCCCACCCCGCAGATGCCGTGCTCCCCCGGACCATGGGCGCGCGGACCTGGGGCATGCGGTTACCCTGGACTAGGGGACACGGGACGCGGGGTTACTGGGGGCGCGGGGGTCCGGAGCGTGCGGTCGCTCGGGGCGCGGCTGGGGGCACCGCCCGGCCGCTGACACCACCCCCCGGGGGCCCCCTTCTCGGGCGCCCTCCGGATGGTGAGCGTAGTGGCCTCTCCCTGGGTCCACGCAGGAGGTGGCCCAGCGCCGCAGTTTTCCCAGATCCCGTAGCCCGGGCCACCTGGGGCTGGGTGGGAACCGCACTCGGGCGGTGGGCCGCCGAGCGTGGCTCCAAGGGTGGGCCTGAGACGGTCGCGGGCAGGGCAGGGCCCGCAGGGCCGACAGCCCAGCCCAAGGCTGCGTGCGAACTGCGTTCCCGCGCCAGCTGTCCTGGCCTCGGAGGAAGCTGCAGGAGCTGGCTGCAGGGCAGGACCAGCCTCCAGGGGGCATCTAGAGGAGCCGTGGAAAAGCAGAGCAGAGGAGAATCCGTGAAGGGAGACGCTTTATACACCTTTGGGAAGAGCTTCCCTGCAGGGGGGAGGGCGGCTACCCCTCCCAGGATGGACTTTAGGATGCCGATCCCAGCCCTCCCGCCACAATTGCTCACCACCTCACATGAGAGATCGCAAAGGGTTTCCGTTAGAGGTGGATTGTAGATCTAAATGTGAATGGTAATAATGCTTTAGAAGAACTCATAGAATACTTTACTCGGAGAAGGCAAAGATTCCTTAAACAGAACCCAAAAAGCACTAACCATAAAGAACAAAAAGAATACCTCGGACTACATTAAAATTGAGACTTTCTCTTCATCAAACGATACCATTAGGATAGTAAAAAAAAAAAAAATAAAGCCATAGAGGGGAAGAATATATTTGCAATATGTGTACTCCACAAAGGCGTCAAGTCCAGAACCTATAAAGATTCTGCAGATAAACAAGAACAGGGAGAAATTCTCAAAGAAAAACCAGCCAGAGACTTGGACAGGTGCCATGCAGACAAGATTACTCAAATGGCAAGAAGCACATGACACATGCTTCCTCACTAGTCATCAGGAAAGGCAAATAGAAACCTCAGTGTAACATCCCTTCACACCCATGAGAATGCCTAAAACGAAAAGGCTAGGAATACCAAGCAATACCAAGGATGTGGGGCCGCTGCAACTCTCATGCCCCACAGATGGGAGTGAAAACTGGCACATCGGCTTTGGAAAATAGGTGGTGAGCAAATGCTCACCGTACAACCAAGCAATTCTACTCTGAGGTGTTTATACATTTATTCACACACACGTACTTATTCCACAACTTGGTTTTTAAGCTTAATAGTATGTTTTTGAAGTCTATTCGTATCCGTATATAGAGATCCATTGTATTCATTTTAATCTATGCTTGTGTTATTACTTCGTAAAAATATTTCACAATTGTTCCTCCCGTTTCCTGGACGTTTAGGTTGCTTCCACTTACCTGGTATTACAACGGCGCTGCAGTGAACACCGGTACAGCAACCTGGGGCACAGGGAAAGGGCTTCTCCAAGGCCTGCCTCCAGAAGTGAAGTTGCCACTGGTGGAGGACACACATTTTTAACTTTTGCTAAAATTGCCAAATTGGTCTTCCAGGTGGTCATAACTTAACATGCCAACAAGCAGTATATAAGAGCTTGCATTTCCCCATAACTTCCTGGCAGTGACAGACTTGGTGATTTTTGCCATGTGATGGGTATGAAATGGTCTCTCACCGTGGTTTTAATTTGCATTTCCCTGAATGGTGAGTTTCTGCATCTTTTCTCGTGTCTATTGGCCATTCAGGGAATGGCCTCTTCATATCCTTTGCCCACTTTTTCTGTTAAGTTGTCTTTTTCTTATTGATTTGTAGAAGTTCTTTATACATTCTGGAACAAATCCTGTGTTGAATACACAAAATCTTCTCCTGGTCGGTGGCTTGTTTGTGCTTTGTTTATGGTTTCTTTTGTCATATGGAAGTTTTCAATGTTGATGTCAAATTCATCAATCTTTTATTTTTTAAAAAAAATTTTTGGCTGCACCTCAGGGCACGTGGGATCTTGGTTCCCAGACCAGGGATCGAACCCCAGGCTCCCTGCATTGGAAGCTCGGAGTCTTAACCACTGGACTGCCAGGGAAGTCCCCAGTCTTTTCTTTTATGAGTTGTGCTTTTTCACTAAGAACTCCTCTTCCCAGAGGTTATAAAAGACATTCTCCTATATATTTTTCTAATAGTTTTACAGTTGTTAATATTTGAGTGTATAATCTTTTAATTCAACTGGTGTTTATGTTGGGCTACGGGTAAATAGGAATCCAATTGCATTTTTTTCTGTACAGGAAACCAGTTGTTCCAACGGTATGTCACTGAGCTGTCAGCTCTTTCCCCACTGAAGTGTAATGTCATGTCAATCATATGTCAAGTTCCCAAACGTGTTTGGGCCTGTTTCTGGACTCACTATTCTGTTCCACTGAGCTATTTATCTTCCTACCAATACTACTCTCTTCTCATTATTAGTTTTATAATGGTAGATCTTAATCTCAGGTAGCACAAATTCCCTTCACAAATTCATCATCCTTCCCCCGCACCCCACCAGAAATGCCTTAGCAGTTCTAAAATCTTTACTCTTCCATATGAATTTTAAAATCAGTTTTTCTAATTCTTTCTGAATTTGTATTGGATTTTAATTGAATCACATCCTGATTTTGACTTAAGAAAACAATTAAATTTTTCTTTATAAAAATACTCCAGGGCTTGGGAATTCCCTGGCAGTCCAGTGGTTAGCACTTGGTGCTTTCACTGCCAGGGCACCCCTGGTGCCCTGGTCAGGGGACTAAGATCCTGCAAGCTACGTGGCCCAAAAAAAAGTACTCCAGGGCAGATCAGGTTTTGGGGGTCTATGGCTCAATGTACAGTTTGGAGCCCTCTTTAAGAAAGATTATACTCAGTTATATAAAGTTGGTATACAAAGTATACTTAAAGAATTCAATGTTAGAGATGAAAGTGAATATTCATTTACAGTGAGAAAATAAATAATAAATACTAAAAATATTATGAAACCCCAAAAATATGATCATATAAATTTATATATATGTAATATATTAAATTTATTTAATATATTTATTTTACTTAATATATAATATAATTTTTTATAGTATATAAAATACAATTATAAGTAAATACAATATGTGAGTTATATCTTTTTCTGTTTTTTCATGTTTGTGGTATTTGCAGTTTACTTTCTCATTCTAAATAATATTTACTTTCATCCCTAATTTTGTAGTCATAATTGAATGTCTTCTTAAAGAGCCCCCCACCACTATATAACAAACTTCTCCAGAAGTTTTCATAGCCATTGTGATAGGCAGAACATTGCACACACACACACACACACACACACACACACGCGCCACTTAACACCAAGATATCCATATCCTAATCCTTGGAACCTATGAATATGTTACCTTCCTTGGCCAAAGGGATTTTACATATATGATTAAGTGACAGGTTTAAAATGGGGAGATTAGCCTGGGTTATGTGGGTGGGCCCTAAATGTAATCATAAAGGTCCTTACAAGAAGGGGGCAGGAAGGTCAAAGTCAGAGGGAGAGAGATGTGAGGATGGAAGGTCGGAGAGAGAGTGATTTGAAGATGCTGTGCTGCTAGTTTTGAAGAGGAAGGAAGGGGGCCACAAGCCAAGAGAAACAGGCAGCCTCCGGGAGCTGAAACAGGCAAAGAAACGGATTTCCCCCCCGAAGTCTCCAGAAGGAGCACAGCACTGCAGACCCCGATTTCAGCATTCTCACCTCCAGGATGATAAGAGAGCAGGAGTATGCTGTTTGAAGCCACTGGGCTCGGGGTCGTTGGTTGCAGCAAGAAGAGCACACACAGCCTCGTTTCCATAGCTACCTCTAGAAGCGTCTCTTACACAGCAGGGTCACACTCTACCTGAGCTCGGCAGCGCGCTTTGCCCCTCTTCCCAGCTAACAGCAGTCCTGAAGGTCTCTCCTGTACGCACGCGCAGAGCACCCCACTTGTGTTAAACATGCTCATGAGCATTCCCACTGCTCCCCCAGACCCCGGGGAAGTGGGGTCACCCACCCCCAAGTGCTACCCCCAGCCCCGCCCCACCGTAATGCACAGCTGCCTTGCAGACATGGTCTGGGCTGCTCAATTACTCTGTAACATTAGCAGGGGGAGAGGGGAGGGGGGAGTTCCTGGGGGCTCAGGGGTCAGGGCATACGTACATGGAGGCCCACGATAGCACGCCAACACCGACACGGCTCCCCTCTGGACCATGCAGATGATCCACGTGCTGCCCGCACTGTCCTGTCTTTGGTTCTACCTTCCGTTAATCCACCTTGCTTTAGTCAAGATTCTTTGGTAGCAACACCCAGAAACCCACTCTAACTTGCTTCCAAACTTGGCATCTCTAAACTGGGGGCAGATCGGCCAGCAAGCATCAGGATACTAGGAGGCCTTCAGGAATGGAAGCTTCTAGGGGGCTTGCTCGGTCCTGCCTCTCTCCACCACTCGCTCCCTCCTCATCAGGCTCCCTCTGCCCGGTGGGAAGCCCAGCAATGTCTATCTGCTCCCGTGGCCAACCACAGGGCTGGTGGGTGCTGAGTCCCAAGAAATAATACGTCAGCCAAGAGGGGGCTTATCTAGCCACCCAATTTATTAATTAGGTAGCATGCACCAGACCTTGTGCTAGGTTTTTATCATAGTGGACAAAAACCTTGATGCTGGGTTGATAAAAAGACAAGGTAGGCACGTACTTCTGACTAAAGGTTGAGGGCAGGCAGTTTACATGCTTAACAAGACCTGGGCAGCCTAGATAGGAATCAGAGAGGGGGCCTCGTTACCCACCGTGACAAGATCAGGTTGGAAAGCAAAAGTCAGCTAATGTGAACATAACCTCCAAAGAACACTCCACTTATAAAATGACCATTCTCTGTGCCTTTTAAGTTTATTTTATTTATTTTATTTTTGACTGCGTTGAGTCTTCGTTGCTGCATGCGGGCTTTCTCTAGTTGCGGCGAGAAGGGGCTACTCTATGTTGCGGTGCGTGGGCTTCTCGTTGCTGTGGCTTCTCTTGTTGCGGAGCATGGGTTCTAGGCGTGCGGGCTTCAGTAGTTGTGGCACGCGGGCTCAGTTCCTCCACGGCATGTGGGATCTTCTCGAACCCGTGTCCCCTGCGTGGCAGGCGGATTCTTAACCACTGAGCCACCGGGGAAGCCCTCTCTGTGCCTTTTAAAAATGAATATGGCAAGTGACACGAGTAAAAATGGAGTAAGGAACCCTGAAATTCTGCCTCTTCTAAAGAGCAACAAAAAATTGGCCCAAATAGTCAGAGTCCACTTTTTGGAATCTGGAAATTAACCAAAGACCAGCAACAAGTCAGGAAGCACTCATCAAAAGGAGCAGATAGGGCTTCCCTGGTGGCGCAGTGGTTGAGAGTCTGCCTGCCGATGCAGGGGACACGGGTTCGAGCCCTGGTCTGGGAGGATCCCACATGCCGCGGAGCAACTAGGCCCGTAAGCCACAACTACTGAGCCTGCGCGTCTGGAGCCCGTGCTCTGCAACAAGAGAAACCGCGATAGTGAGAGGCCCGCGCACCGCGATGAAGAGTGGCCCCTGCTTGCCACAACTAGAGAAAGCCCTCGCACAGAAACGAAGACCCAACACAGCAAAAATACATAAATAAATTAATAAACTCCTACCCCCAACATCTAAAAAAAAAAAAAAAAAGGAGCAGGTGAATCTCAGCAAGAACAGTTAGAACGTGTGGGTGTCCACTTACGCTGGTCCCATCCCCGGCTCCCCAGCCCAGCAGTAGCCGGAAAACAAGAGAGACTGAAATATAAACAGACAATGGCCAGCCCCTGTATAAAAATAGAACTCTGGCCCACGGCCTGCAGCAGCGGCCCAGGTCACTAACCCCTTCTCGACAGTACACAGCGCAGGAAGCCGGCTCGCTGTAAGTCAGACTTGCGGGGAATGGGATTGTCGTTTCTAGTAACAATCCAGGAAGCTAAACAAGTACTTCTGTAACAATCAGCCCCAAATGGCCAGGACTGGATTGATAACTGACAGCTTCCCTAATTTTTGTCCTCACGTCCAGCTTAGGACCAACCAGAGAAAGCCAAAAATACTAATCACACGGGCCACCCCACCCATAGCCCCATCAGGCACCCTGGAGCCTTCCCTGTCTCCCACTGGAAAGCTCTCCCGCTCCTCTGCCTGTCTTTGAGTCTCTGTCAAACACAAGTGATGGTGGCTGACCCTCTTACTACAGCTGGCTCTGAATAGATAAGCTTTTTTTTTTTTTTTTAAAAAAAAAAGAGATGGGGCTTCCCTGGTGGCGCAGTGGTTGAGAGTCCGCCTGCCGATGCAGGGGACACGGGTTCGTGCCCCGGTCCGGGAAGATCCCACATGCCGTGGAGCGGCTGGGCCCGTGAGCCAGGGCCGCTGAGCCTGCGCGTCTGGAGCCTGTGCTCTGCAACGGGAGAGGCCACAGCAGTGAAAGGCCCGCGCACCGCAAAAAAAAAAAAAAAAAAAAAAAAAAAGAGATGTTTAAAATATAAAAACTTGCATTTATTAATAATTACACAACCTGTCCCTAAATATAACTGGGTATAATTAATACTAGAAAGGGGCATATATGTATGTGTGGGTGTTATTATCTGTCTATCCTACTACATACTATCTATTTATTATACACTTTAGTGGTTATGAATAGATAGGCTTTGCTCTTCTCATTTGGTTGGTCTTTGTTGACTTCCACAAAAATAACAGCCCACGTTCCCGGCAGGGGGAAGAACAGACCTTCACGAAGAATTGTCATTATTTGACCTGCCTGGTAACTAACTCCCTGAAAGACCAGCTCAAAAGACTTATCCTCGTTTCTCCTGACTTGGAACTCGGCCCGAGGCTTAAGCCATCCTGTACGGGGTGTTTGTCAAAAATATTCACAGGCGGGTTGCTGCTGCCAGAGGTGATGGTTAACAGGTGGGGCAAATGACAGACTAACCCAAAAGCTCACTTCCTTTTCTTGGAGAATGGTATTAGAAACCAACGTCTGGGGCTTCCCTGGTGGCGCAGTGGTTAAGAATCTGCCTGCCAAGGCAGGGGACACGGGTTCGAGCCCTGGTCCGGGAAGATCTCACACGCCGTGGAGCAATGAAGCCCATGCACCACAACTACTGAGCCCGCGCCCTAGAGCCCACGAGCCACAACTACTGAGCCTGCTCTCTAGAGCCCGTGAGCCACAACTACTGAGCCCGTGCGCCACAACTACTGAGCCTGTGCCCTAGAGCCCGTGAACCACAACTACTGAGCCTGCGCTCTAGAGCCCACGCGCCACAACTACTGAAGCCCGTGTGCCTAGAGCCCATCCTCCGTAACAAGAGAAGCCATCACAATAAGCCTGCTCACCGCAACTAGAGAAAGCCCAACGCAGCCAAAAAAAAAAAAAAAAGTGTCTGGGTGCTTGGCATGCCCATTGCTACTGGGGTTTGGACCTGGTTGGAGAAGCTGTAGGCACAGCCCACTAGATACCGGAGAGGTTTGCTGGTTTATCCTGGTCAGAATTGGTCTGCAGTCACGGGGCTAGTGGGAAGCTATCCTCCAGAGCTCTGGCTGAGAACAGGCCATCAGCTACCAATGCCCAGGCAGGCACACAGAGGGAGTGGGGGCTAGTGTTAATCCTCCGGGTGCAAGGGGATGCAGGTAAGACATAGTCAGGGGCCAGGTGTGTGGGTGAGCAGAAGGGATCAGGGCACTGGTGTGGCAGGAGACCTGGAGCTCGTGGTGTATCAGGGGGACCATAGGAAAGTTGTCACCAGATCAGGCTGCAAGGCTCTTAAGGGTCCATGTGTCCCCGGTACATGCTGGGGACAGAGCACCAGCCCAGGGACCCATCATACAGCAGCTGCAGGCAGGTGAACCTTTCTTCTTGATGTGTCCCTACAGCGCCCTCTGCTGGGGAGCTTAACACTGCTCACTGTGAGGGGAAAGGCTTAAAGGAATTAACTCCATCACTGCAGGGCAGGCACTGAAGGGTGAATTTGGAGCTGAGAGGCGATAAATCGATTACTGGCGTCAATTAGGATAACTGTCGACAGATTCCCATCTACTAATTCTAACACCTGCGTCAACTCTCCATCAGTTTCAATTGATTGGTTTTGTCCACATCATGGGTCATATTTTCCTGTTTCTTTGCATACCTGGTAATATTTGCTTGGATGCCCGATACTGTGAATTTCACGTTGTCAAGTGGTGGATGTTGACAACTCCCAGAAATATCCTTGAGCTTTGTTCTGGGATGCAGTTAAGTTGCTTGGAAACCGTTTGATTCTCCTGGGTCTTGCTTTTAAGACTTGTTAGACTGGACCAGAGCAGTGCTCAGATTAGGCTAATTATTCCCACTACTGAGCTGACCCCTCTGTGTACTCTACCCAGGGTCCCAGGAGTCATAATGTTTTCCAGTTTGGCTCGTGGGAACCGGCGCTATTCCCAGGTTGATGTGACCTCCAGGCACCATTCCCTCTACTCCCTTTGGCTGTTTCAGCTTCGGGTAGTTTCCTCACACACATGTGCTGATCAGTGCTGAATGCTCTCTCTGTGCTCTCCCCTCTCCAGTGCTCTGTCCTGAGAACTCCAGCCACCTTGGTGTCCCTGGACTCTCAGCTCCATCTCCTCAACTCCAGGTCCACCAGGCTCTGCTTCAGTCCTCCTTCCTGTGCTGCAGCCTGGGAACTCCCCGCACAGAGAGCTGGGGCCATCGTGGGCCTCCCCCCTTGTTTGTTACCCATCTCTCAGAGATCACTTTCCACCTTGTCTGGCATGCAGTGTCTTGAAAATTATTCTTTCGTATATTTTGTCCAGATTTATTTTGTGGTGTTCCAGGCGGCTGCATAAATCTGGTCCCTGTGACAACATCTTGGCCAGAGTCAGAGTCTCCTGAGATGCCCAGCAAACCTCCAGATGGAAATATTGAGGTCATAGTTAGATGTGTGCATTTGGAGTTGAAGGAAGAAGTCCGGATGGCAGAATAAATTTAGGAGTCTTGGGTACTGAAATCCATGCGAACAACCATGGAGTGAGTGTGGATCCAGAAAAGGACCAAGCCCTGGGTCACTTCGAAGTTTAGAAGGTGGCGAGATTGGCGGGCGGACGGGGTGATGTCCAGTAAAGGAGGTTGAGAGGCAGTGGCCAGTGAAACAGGAGGAGAAACAAGAGGCTACGGTGCCTTGAAAGCCAAGTGAGGAACATACTTCAAGGAGGTGAGAAAAGTGCATTGAAAGTCTCTGATTGCTCAAGTTAGGTGACGTGAGAATTGGCCACAGCCAAGTCATTGGTGTTCCTGCAGGAGCTACTTCGGAGGCGTGGCGGGGATGCAGGCCTGCCTTGTGTCACTTCAAGGGAAAACGGGAGGAAAGGAGCTGGAGACGCAGGGATAGAAAACGCTTCAAAGGAATTTTCTATAAGGGATAGTGGAGAAATGGGGTAACTGAGGGAGATGTGGGCGTGTCCAAGGAGGGTTCATTAAGGGGGGGAGGTTTTGTAGTTTATTTGTAGGCTATCAGTAGGAATCATCCCATTAAAGAGGGAAACACTGAGGGTGCCAGAGAGAGCTAGAGGATCATGGCTTATGGGATGTCCTTGACAGGAGAGGGTGGGGCTTTAAGCAGAAGGCCACAGTGACAGGGAAGGCAAGGTGCGGGGGACGGCCCCTGCTGTGCGTCAGTCACGTAGGAAGCCAGGCTATCTGCTGAGAGTGACGGGGGTAAGTGGGGAGGAGCAGGGCTGCAGAATTCAAGAAGCCTGGGAGAGGGCTGGTCCCTCCTCCGTAGCCCTGGGAGGCACAAAGGGCCCTTCTTGGGGGTCACAGGTTTGTAGGACTAGACATGTGCTGAGACAGACATTTTTGAGCACAAAATTCATTTCTTCTCTAAGGCTGGGGCCCAAGGAATTGAGTCTCCTGGCCCTTCACCTTCCTGAAATGAACCCCAGCGGCAGGGGCCGGGCTTCCCAATAGCCCCCCGGCCTGGCCTCAGCCAGGTGCCCTGAAAGCAGGGAGGTTCTTGATCTTTGCCACTCCCAAGTTCTCTAGGAGAGTCCCCCGCGTTCTTCCTCAGAAGTAGAGGCAAGAGTGCTTGGAGGCCTAGGGTTGGGTGGGCCTGCAGACCCGGGAGGGAGCACAGTGACCAAGCCTGGGGGGAGGAAACCTGCAGGGGAGGGACACAGTGGGGGCAGTGCCCTTGGCCAGCAGCTCCCCTGTCCCGGGTCAAAGGTGAACACACGAAAGCTGTGGAAGGGGACTCCCCTGGCGGTCCAGGGGTTAAGACTCTGTGCTTCCAGTGCAGGGGGCGCAGGTTTGACCCCTGGTTGGAGAACTAAGATCCCGCATGGCGCAGCCAAAAAAAAAAAAAAAAAAAAGCTATGGAAGAACAGGACTCCAGGTGGGCAAAGTCAAAATGGAAATTTTGCTTGGGAAACTGAGGGCCAGGTTTGGGTTGCTTTTTTGGGGTAGGGGTCGCTTTTTTACTGAGCCTGTTATCATTTGGCGTCACATATGTTAAAAAAAAAAAGTTAGAGCTGGCAGAAATCATTACACCAGGGAGTGCGAAGCAGGCGCTATTAATCCATGAAAACTAAAGGTGTCCCGCCTGGTTTTCCACCCATTAGCGGTGGGCTGTGTGTAGTTCCGGCGGCCGACGCTCATGCAGGTTGCAGAGATGCATGTCAGCGTTAACCAGTCACCGCAGGATGGGGGCAACCCAGGGGCGCTGCCCACACAGGTCCAGGTGAGGGGTTTGCGCTCATAACGCACAGGTATCGGTGTCCTGCAGGTGGAACAAGGCTCTGTGCCAGACAGACCTTGCCGTCCCGGCTCAGCCTTGCCTTGACAAGGGTCTAAGCCTCTTCAAGCCACAGTTTTTCATCTTTCCATCTGTAAATTGGTATTTATAATTGTGCCTGTCTTAGAAGACCATTGGGAGAAATATGTAAAACATGGTAAGTGCTCAATAAATGCGTGGCATTGTCGTGAATTATAAGAATTAAGGATGACACAAGAAAAAGGACTGCTGTCCTGAAATTCTGCACCTTGTATGTTTATTGTTAATTGAACAGCAGTCTTGGGCGGTGCCAAACGTCTGGGAATAATTTAACAACCTGAGGTTTTATATCATAATATCAATGTCATAGCATGTAATTGTGACATTGCAACTGAGATGTATTGTGGCAGTGGGCTGTCCCCATCCGTGTGACAGCTGTAACGGTCATTGCTCTGGAAGGATCAGGATTTTCATTGGAGACTCCAACTCACTTTGATGCTCCATTTCTAGAGACCCACCCAGCAGTGGGAGAAAATAAACACTCAGAAGCTGTGAGTTTTGGATGCCTTGGGTAAAAACAGTCAAAAATCCCAGAGAAAATATTTCAAGCTTTCTGGATGTGTTTGAGGAATAGAAAAGTCAAGGACTAGCTAGGAAAGAGGGTGTAGTGTAAAGTAAACTCAGCTGCACAGACATATGGTCCATTGGTGGAACTGGAGTCGGACCAGATATTACTCCTCAGAGAGGTAAGGCTCTGAAAAAGCCTCTCATCCACAGGTGTGATTCCGGGCTGCCAGGGAGAGTTGTGCAGGTGTGCACTGCACAACTCGGGGCCACCAATAATATCACGCATAATCTTACTCGGCAAAAGTTTTGGCTAGGATGCAGCCTTTTGATCTTACTATGCTAAATGCCTTTCTCGGCAAGCCGCTGTGAACCTGAGAGCCTGCCAAGGCACAAACACTGCAAGGCTCCCCTGACCCTTGCCGTGTAGCACCCCAGAACTCTTCCCCAAGGGCCCTCCCAGAGGCAGCTCCAAAATCTCCTCGTGGGGAGTGCGGCAGACAGACCCTAGGGTGGCCCCAAGTTCATGCCTTGTAATGCATAATCCCCTCCCCTTGAGGGTGGGTGGAACTGGTGGCTTGCTTTATACCCGTAGAATATGGGGAAGGTGATGGTGTGTCACCCCCATGACTAAGTTAGGATGTAGCTGTGTAAGACTGTCTTACTAGCACACACTAGAGAGTCTCCTTGCTGGCCTGATAAAGTAAGGAGACACGTTCTGGAAGTTCACTTAGCAAGGAACCTAGCAAGGACCTGACGGGGGCGGGGGACCTCCAGTCGACAGCCAGCAAAATGCAGCACCCTCAGTCACTCAGCCAAAAGAAGATGAATTCTGCCAACAACCTGAATGCGCTTGGAAGCAGGTCCTTCCTCAGTTAGGCCTCCAGATGAGAATGCAGCCCGGCCAACGCCTGTATTATGGGCTTGTGAGATGCTGCAGTCTCAGAGGACCCAGTGAGGCCATGCCTGGCCTATGACCAGATAAGAAACATCTGTTGTTCGCACTGTGAGTTTGTGGTGCTTTGTTACACAGCAATAGGTAGCTGATGCAGAGGGCCTCGGGAATACAGGTCAACTGGAATTGGAAAATAGGTGAAAGACACAGGGAAGAAATTTGTCTTCAGGTGGTGAACATGCTATTTTGTGTTAAATTATATGTTCATTTGGGGTGACGTGGGAGTGCAGATGGGATTATGGTAGCTAAAGTCCCTATGGGCCACGCTGGGACTCAGAACTGGGCCCAGGGACCTGGAGGAGGGGGAGGCAGGGCTGGAACCTGGCTTGTTGAAAGGATGCTTGCTTGGAGCATCCTTGTACCATTAACCAGTGTGAAAAGGGTTGCTGGTATCATTTTTAACTTTTGGACCCCGTTTGGTTTGGTTAGATTTTAAAAGTTATAATGTTACACATGAAATATTATGTAATACATGAACATACAATATTCGTACAGTTTAAGAGGGTACACGAGCTCCCTTCCTAACCCAGTCCCCAGTAACTGTCCCCCAAAGGCAACCACTGTTAAGTTTCCAGTTTGACCTTCTAGACATTTTCAGTGCACAAATGGGATCATATTGTTATACTCTTTTCACTTATCAGTATTCACGCATCTGCCCTGTTCTTTTTAGTGGCTACATGGTTGTCCGTTGTATGGGTGGATGTGTGTTTACTGTGTCGCCCCTCCCTGGCAAAACACTCAAGATCCTCCAGAACAAGCCACAGTTCAAGGTCAAGGTGATCTCCATTCACACACAGAGTCATCTACTCTCGCCTGAGGAAGGGGAGACAAAAACCTCAGCCACAGCTCTGGCTCAGCCAACCCCAAGTTCACTCCACTCCAGAACCTGTGAGGCTCCTGCGGCCAGGCTGCCCCCGCGAAGAATTCTGGGAGCAGCTTTGAGGGTTTGTAACAAAAGGCTGATGGTAGTGGTTTTCTCAAAGCATAGAAAGAGGTGGTGCCAGAGCTAATTCTCTCCATCCTAAAGACAGATCTGCTTGCTACTTGCAAACAATGGACTGCCCTATCCTTCCCGCCCATCTCCCCCCACCCCACCGCCAAACACACACACACACACACACACACACACACACACACACACACACGTACGTCCAACCCCTTCCCTGCTCCAGGTGTGGGGTGCACCTGTAACCACCCCAGGAGAGCCAGAGAAGGCCTTGATAGCATCCGCTGTGAGGTCTGTGTTCTTCAAGTTGCAGCTGTATACTTAGAGCCTGTAGCCGTGTGGGTTTGGGGCCCTGGTGTCCCTCATCATCCCTCCTAAGCAGAGCCCGGGTGGATTCAAGTGATCCAGGCTGCCAGGCCATCGTGGGCGGAGCTCCAAGTGCAGCTCCAGGAAGCAGGAGCCATCGTTTTCCTGGGGCTGGTGCCACCTGCAGATTCTCAGAACAAAGACTCCATCAAGCATTGACTGGGGTCTCAGCAGCCATGAGGTTGGCCAGCGTGATGTGACGTCCTGCCCAGCATGCTTGACTTGCCCAAGAAAGAGGGGCAGGTTTGCAAAACTGCTCCATCAGCTTTCTCCACACCTCTCTAAGGCCTTTAATATTTAAGTCATTCTCTTGACCCACCTCCATTGTCATTTTTGCATCACATTAATTAATTAATTTATTTTTAATTTTTGGCCATGTTGGGTCTTCCTTTTTGAATGCGGGCTTTCTCTAGTTGTGGTGAGCAGGGGCTGCTCTTCATTGCGGTGCGCGGGCTTCTCATCGTGGTGGCTTCTCTTGTTGTGGAGCACGGGCTCTAGGCGTGCAGGCTTCAGTAGTTGTGGCACGCGGGCTCAGTAGCTGTGGCTCGCGAGCTCTAGAGTACAGGCTCAGTAGTTGTGGCTCACGAGCTTAGTTGCTCCACGGCATGTGGGATCTTCCTGTACCAGGGCTCGAACCCATGTCCCCCGCATTGGCAGGTGGATTCTTAACAAATGCACCACCAGGGGAGTCCCTCTGCATCATTGTAATTTTTTTTTATTTTTATTTTTTGCGATACGCGGGCCTCTCACTGCTGTGGCCTCTCCCGTTGCGGAGCACAGGCTCCGGACGCGCAGACTCAGCGGCCATGGCTCACGGGCCCAGCCGCTCCGCGGCATGTGGGATCTTCCCGGACCGGGGCACGAACCTGCGTCCCCTGCATCGGCAGGCGGACTCTCGACCACTGCGCCACCAGGGAAGCCCATAGTATCATTATTGTTTGAATAATGCATTCTCTGATCCCCTTGAGGAAGGGCATCTTTTCATATACTTATCATACATTTGTCACATACCTTTTCATACATTTACTCATGTATTTCCATTTACTTTCTCTGCATTCCTCATGCTCTGTAAACCATTCCAGGGCACAGAATAACATGGTAACACAAATCTGATCACGAAACACAAAATCATGACAAAAGGATTCTCCAGAGAAAAACTACAGACCCACCTATGCATATATACGCAAGAACGCTAAAGAAAACAGAGGCATTTTGTGCATTAAATACGTTCCTGAAAATGTGTATATAGTCAAATTGTGCAAGCAGAGTGCTATTGGGGAGTGAAATCATCTGGAAATGGGTAAAGGACCTGGGAGGTCATTTGCTCCAGAAGACTCCCGTGGGCAGTATCCAAGAAGAGGCTGGCCTCGAGGTAACCAGACACGCACAACACAAAAAGCCGTATATGTGAGTAGAGACTCAGGTGCTGGTGAGTGGGTGACGCAAACGTTCAAAATGGATCTCGCAATATTCACAGAAAGCTTGAATCCCCTTGCTTCCCAAATTCTATTTCTAAACACTTGTTTTAAGGAATAGAATAAGGACATGCACATCCGAGCATTATTTTTACACAGCAATAAGCAAAACAGACAAACCCCGCCTTTAGAAATTATAAAGACTGTGTAGTCATTTTGTTAAATGACGTTTTAAAAATTTAAAACGTCATTTACAAAACGGTATGGGCCCATTCTTTTTCTTTTTTTGGTTTATCTATCAACCATGTACTACCTAAGTACAAATTAAAGTTTGGAAGACTGTATGCCAAAACGTATGTTAGAATTACCTGAATGGTAAGAATGAAGGCTTTTTATTTGCTTATTTTATTTTGTTTCTACAGTGCACAGGTTATTTCTATTGATATAATAAAAGTTACTTATTATTGGCAAGACAATAAGAAACAGAGGGAAACTGCTAATACGTTAAACGCCTGACAATACAAGATTGGCTGATGGCATTGCAATCCACGGTAATTACAGTGAGTTAATTCAGTAAGTACTTTTTGAGTGCCAACCGTGTGCGGGGCACTGCTTTAAACACTGGGAAGTTCTTTAGCTGTTCTGCGCTGTACATGTGACTAAGCCCTTAGTGAAAAAGATAAGGGACCGGAGTAAGAGAGAGAAGACAAGACGGGTCCTGGGCTGGGCAGGTAGCAGGCGCTGCTGCACAGCTGACAGGTCGCCTCCTGCCTTGGGTCCGCCCCGCCCCACGCCCCGCCCCACTCCAGCCGCGGCCTCCGACTCGCGAGCGCCCCTAGCGGAGGGCCGAACACCTGGTGCAGGGTTTTTTACCTTGTCCGCTAAGCCAGGCAACGCCAGCCAGGCACTGTCTGAACTGCACCCCAGTTTTCTTTCCAGAGTCCCCCGCCCTCGACGGAGCCAAGTCAGGACCCAGCCAGTGGCAGCCAGGTGTCCCCCAGGCCGATAAACGGGCAGAAAAGGCCGCGGGCACAGGCCGCGTCTGAGCGGGTGCCTGTCCAGCCTGTTTCCTGATCCGTAAAATCATTTCCAGCTGTTCATGACCTTCTACAGCGCCAGGACTTGAAGGCTAGAAAGCAGTTATCTTTTTAAAATCACAAGGAAGGGAACTATGAACCAAGAAAGCCCCTCATCCAAACCCACCAACAGAAAGTCACTGTTATATTGGTACCAGTTTTGGAAAAAAAACTTTTAATTGAAAATTGGGGATTGAGAAGAAAGAACGGTGACGGAAAGGAATGTTCCCATCGGCAACCTTGGGTTTGGGTTGGGGGCTGGGGCCTATTAGGAGGTGCAGGCTGAACAAGGCAGCGGGAGGCCCGGGGGCGTGTCTGCGGCGGCCTGCTTGGCCCCTTCCTCCTGGGACAGGGTACTGAGCCCTACTCCTGGGCTACACAAACATTCCTCCCTCAGACACGCCACCTTATGTCCCCAAAGTTTAAGCACAGCTTGCTCTGGTTGGGGGTCAAGCTGTCACCCTTCCTCGGAGCACAGGAGGCTGAGAGGCAGGAAGACTTATTACCACCACCCTCCTTTCCATAAGCTCTGGGGAGAGGCGCGGTGGAAGGACCAAGAGGCCTCCCAGTTTCTTCCCCCAGGCAAGACGTGGAGGCTTCCTCCAACCTGGTGGGCCGAGGAGAACCAGAGCACCTCGTGGGGCTGCAAGGGATGGATGGGGCCTCCCCAAGTGGGTCTCCGTCCCACGGTTTCCCGAAGGATCAGTCGTGAGGCTGCTGTGTGGGGACAGAGGAGGGCCAGGAGGGCTTGGGGAGGAAGGAGCACGAGTCCTGCAGAGGGGGGCCCACTTGTACTCGTGCCACCTGGAGTTGCAAACACCCAGTCGTGACCCACCTCTCCCTGTCGCCCTCTTGGAACCCTCAGTTCCTGACTGTTCTCCACTCTCCTGAACCAAGGGAGGTGGCACAGGTGAGAGAACCGGGGGTCTGGGGGCCAGAGGGCTCCGGCTTCAAATCTTGGCTCCAGCACCCACGGTCAGGGATAGCTGGGCCTGCGTTGTCACCTTTCTGTGCCTCAGTCTCCTTATCTGCAAAATGGGCCTAACTTCCCAGTCTGATGGAGGCTAGGGGAGCAGAGATAAGTCGAGAGCATCCTTCATTCACCGCGGTGCTTCTCCCCGGCCTGGCCTGCTGTAGGTGGCTGGCTGGCATCTCTCACCCTCACCCTCGGGAAGCAGGCCCGGGCTGCCCTCACCCGCCCTCCTTCCCCACAGCTCACAGCAGGCTGATTCTGCAGGCATCTCTTTAACATTCTCTAACAGTCTTCCTCTTTTCCCTGCTCTCCTGATGGTTGACCTGGTTAATTCAAGAAAAACATCTGTACTTTTTCTTTCTCTCTCCTTAGCCCTTCATTTCTTTGTTCCATTTCTGGGCCCAAAAAAGAAAAAAAAGAAAAAGAAGAAAAATTATTGTGCAGAAACACCGGCACCAGGCAAGAGGAGAACTGTCCATTTTTCAAACAATGAGACAAGATGAAAAGTCTATGTTGCCAGACTGCCAATGCCCTCGAATGCACCGTCTCTGGGAACCTCTTAGGAATCACCACTGAGATCTTCCCCTGCCCCTGCAGCCTTGCTCCCTCCCAGAAAGAATGTGTAATGCATCTTAAAGCAGGTTTTTTATTTGATCTTGTGATATTTCTATAGCAATCACCTTGCTACAATGCTGTTTTCTGCTAATTTTCATGGTGAATTATAGCCCTTTAGTTCCATTGCAGCTTAAATTGGCTGGTGCAGGCCAAATGGAAAAGCTGACTGTCACCTGAGTGGCAGTTCCACAGCTGGGGAAGGTGGGCCCTTGTTAGGGCTGAGTTGTGTCCCCCTCACCCCCAGTTCATGTGTTGAAGTCCTAACTCCCAGTTTTTCAGAATGTGACTATATTTGGAGATAGGATATTTATTTATTTATTATTTATTTATTTTGTTGTGCCGGGTCTCAGTTGCGGCAGGTGGGCTCCTTAGTTGTGGCATGTGGGATCTAGTTCCCTGACCAGGGATTGAACCCGGGCCCCCTGCATTGGGAGCGCAGAGTCTTAACTACTGTGCCACCAGGGAAGTCCCGGAGACAGGACCTTTTTCTTTTTTTTTTTTTTTTTAAGATAAATTTATTTATTTATTTTTGGCTGCATTGGGTCTTCGTTGCTGCGTGCGGGCTTTCTCTAGTTGCGGCAAGCGGGAGCTACTCTTCGTTGCGGTGCATGGGCTTCTCATTGCGGTGGCTTCTCTTGTTGTGGAGCGCGGGCTCTAGGCATGTGGGCTTCAGCAGTTGCGGCACACAGTCTCAGTAGTTGTGGCACACGGGCTCTAGAGCGCAGGCTCAGTAGTTGTGGCGCGTGGGCTTAGTTTCTCCACGGCATGTGGGATCTCCCCAGACCAGGGCTTGAACCTGTGACCCCTGCATTGGCAGGCGGATTCTTAACCACTGCGCCACCAGGGAAGTCCCCGGAGATGAGGTCTTTAAAGAGGTAATAAGGTGAAAAGAGGTCACTGGGGTAGGCCCTAATCCCATATCCCATATGACTGGTGTCCTCATAAGAAGAGGAGATTAGGACACAGAGATGCACAGAGGGATGACCATGTGAAGATACAGGGCAAGATGGCCGTCTACAAGCCAAGGAGGGAGGCCTCACAAGAAACCAACCCCGATGACACCTTGATCTTGGATTTCCAGTCTCCAGAACTGTGAGAAAATAAATTTCTGTTGTTTAAGCGGCCCCACCTGTGGTACTTTGCTACAGCAGCCCAAGCTAACAGCTCTGCCTGCACCAAATGGGATGGACCCCAGGAGTGGGAGAGAGTCCCCAAATGTCGCCACTTGAATTATCACGATTCTTGTCCCTTTACACACCTCCCGCCCTCTGCGCAGTGGGGCTGGGACCACACTGAGAGACAGAAATGGATACCCAGGCACGTGCATTCTGCAGCCATCAGACCTCAGATCCTTCGTGAAAGTGCATCACCACGGCCAAGGGAAAGAGGGTTTATGCTGTGCTGGGCACAGTGCCAGGGGCTTTCTACAGCGACGCCCCACAGCACCTATGGCCACCCCTTTACAGGTGAGGAAACAGGCCCGTTTTTACTGTGCAGAGCTGGGATTCAATTTGATCACAGGCAGTTTGGTGCCGTCGCCTCTGTGCTACCCGTTTTATCCTTTCTTAATGTGGACTGTTTCTCGTAAGGAGAAGGTGCTAGGGTGAGAGGCTGAGTAGGCTTCTGGTGTGACCTTGGGCAGCCTGGGCAGGCGCTGGGGTGGAGGTGCCATCATGATGATTGGCTGCACTGACTTGCAGGCACCCCTGCCTGTCTCCGCCCCCACTCAGAAAACAGTCAGGGAGCGACCTGCCCGGCCTCCCGTGAGCGTGTCTGTTGGGAAGACGGCCCATTGGAGGGAAGGAGCTCCTCGGTAGCCATCCACAGCCCAGGGATTGTGGCTGGGGGGCGTTAGCCTGGAGGGATGCTTTTGAGGGCCATACGCAAACTATTCTTGAAGCTGCCATCAGTCTGGTGTCCTCTCTCCCTGTAGCACATTTATGAAACCGAGTGAAGATGGGCAACCTCACGGCCCATCTCACCATGTTCCCATGGAGAAGAAACCAAAGTCAGATCCAAGTTCAACTCCAAAAATAGCCTTGAGAAATACTGCAGATCTTTCCTAAATTTGTTTTACAAGGAACCAAAGGGCAGTTACGCTCATAAAAGAGAGAAAAGTTGTCTTAAAACCTCTTTCCTCTCACTCTCTCAAAGCCCCCAGCCTACTGCTTGCTCTCCACACCCCACCTCCACCCCTACCCCACAGACATACGGATCCCCTGGCCAGGAGCCTGCTCTTTGGTGTTTAAACACAGTCCCTGGGATGGGGCTGATGACGGATGACAGGCCATCTTTTCCAAGCACATAAACTCATCAGAGGGATGAAGAAGCTGCTCAAAGCCACACAGGTAGACAGGGGTCCAGCCAGATCCCAGCGAGCTTGAGTCTAGCCCTGGGACCCCTGACCACGGCTCTAAATGGCCTTCCATCCCAGCAACTGCAACACGGCAGCTAGATCCAAACTGTAGCGCGTCGTTACCATTTCTGTGAGTCATGTTATACCGTCTTATCCTGGTTAGATACGGCCTGGGGACGCACACTCTCTCACACACACAATCATACACGTACCCCAAATGGAGATCATCTCGTTTCCTTGTTTTATAATCTGCCCTTTCCAATTAACTCTATACTGTGAGAAAAATTCCCCACGTACTTAAGTTTTAAAGTTTTTCACCATCATCTGGATTTAATCTACTTGAACAGCCATCTAGTGCGGGCACTCAAGACGTTTCCACTCACTCTCATATAAATAACCCTGGGGGCAGGTCATTCCACACAAGTCCTTTAGCACGTCTCTAATTATGACCTTGGAATACATTCCTAGGAAGGAAATTACTGGGAACAAACATTTCAAGACTTTGGGTACATATATCTAATCTGTCCTCCATGAAGACTGTACTGATTTTCATATTTGATGCGCAAGAGGGAATTTCACCTCCAGGAGACTCAGGGTTTTTCTCCGGAGGGAATCCACGTGTCCAGCCTGAGGCTCACTCTGCATTCTGCTGGATCTTAGTTCTCTTGGCCCCAGGCTGTTGCACCCTCCGAGCTGCCATCTCCACCAGGGATGTCCTTTCTGTGAAGATGATCTCAGTTCAGAGCTGCTTCTTGGCTTGCAGGAAGCCCTGTCTCCAGAGCAACTGTATCCCTGGGAGCTCATTAATGTGAGCAATTTGGGAACAATACATACCTGGCCAAGTCCACTTCCCAAATCCTTTCCCTTTGTTTTTTTGGGTTCTTTGACTTCCAACCAATTATTTTCTGGGGATTTCCATGACAAAGCTCTGGAGAAGGGGCCATTTACCTAGCTTGGGACACAAAGAAAGCTAGTTCATCTTATTTTTCAAATTAAAACTGTCCTCAGCTTCCCTGGCCAGCCTAGCGGAAAGCTCTGTTGGCCTGTCAGGGAAGCCGAAGGTTAGCTGCTTCCATGCAGCCCTCCAGGGGCCCACCTGCTCGGCTGGGCGCTCCTGGTGGGAAAACAGGAGGGTGATCGTTTGTGATGGTGTGTAATCCACCACTGTCCCTCTCTGACTTTACAGGCAGCCCCAGGGAAAGACTCATGAGAGGAGTGCAGAACACAGGTGGGCAGAGGGAGAGCAGTGCCCGGCGTGGTGATGTCACCTGTGCACATCACCCCTTGCCTCCCCGGCTCACCCTGGGCCTGAGCAGTGCCCCTCGGTGGGGAGGGCCCACAGCTCCCGCTTTCTTCCCTGACCCCACCCCACGGTGGACCCCTGAGCAGGGGGGCCCTGAGGAGCCCCACAGCTCCTGCCTGAGGTGGCCCTGGGGAGTCTGGCATCATCCCGCGTGACCCTGGCAGGTGCTCATTCTGCAACAGCAGCTGCCAAGGTTGGACACCTCATGCGGCTCTTGCCCCCTGCCCGCACCTCTTCAGAGGATGGGCGACTCACACAGCAATTCCAGGAACGCTTCTCAAGGCATCTTAGAAACTCGTTTCCTGGAAAAGTCAACCATCTACTCAGTGACCCTCCAGGAGATAACGTGGGAGGGGCCCTCACAGCCCGGGGTGTGGGACGGAAGTGGTTGAGGGTGGCTTCTGCCCAGAGGACTAGGGCTGGGGGCCAGGACAGAGCTGCCAGAGGCCTCTGCTTACCTCACCCATGTGTGCACACACCCAGACATACGCACATGCAAAGACACACACACACACACACACACACACACACACACACGCACGCACGGAGTGGTCCCTGGCTCTCAAAGGCAAACCTGAAGCAGCTGTTAGACTGTCTGTGGGAACAATGGCCTGCACCCTAGCCTTGGGGACAAGGCATTTTTCTCAGGAGTTCCTGGGACACCCGGTCTCGTTCTATCACCTGATTGGCTGGGCTTTGGAAACAGCCTCTGCAACAGGTTATTAGATGTTGTCCCCTCTCACGGCCCAGACAAACGGGAGGGCCGAGGTGGCACCAGATCTTGAGTGTGCTGGATTGAACAGTGTCCCCCCCCCTACAAATTCATGATCACGTGGAACCTCAGCATGTGACCTTCCTTGGAAATAGGGTCTTTGCAGATGTAATTAGTTAAGTTAAAAAGAGGTCATGCTGGATTAGGGTGGGCCCGATCCAATGTGACTGGTGACCTTATAAGAAGGGACGACATGAAGACACACAGACAGAAGGTGGCAAGGACTGGTGGGATGCAGCTCGGAGCCGGGGAACACCGAGGAATGCCGACATGAGCAGAGGCTGGAAGAGGCGGGAAGGACCCTCCCCTGGAGCCCTGAGGGAGAGCGTGGCCCTGACAGGACCTCGATCTCGGGACGTCTAGCCTCCAGAAAACTGTGAGGGAAAACACATTCTGTCATTTTTAAGCCACCTGGCTTGCGATAATTTGTTAAAGGCAGGCCTAGGAAACTACAGTTGTCCCTTGGTATCCTCAGGGGATGGGGTCCAGGACCCCCATACACACCAAAATCTGCAGAGGCTCAAGCCCCCTGCAACTGGCCCTCTATCTGAGGATGCAGAAGGGCTGAGTGTAATAAGAAAGTCATTTGTGTTTGTTTATATGTTTATTTATAATAAAATCTCAAACAAACTAATAATACAAAAATTCTGCTTTGGCTTATTAATTCTCATTAAGCACCTTATTCACTGGTGTTGGGTTCTTTGCCCTCAGCCCTGTGGTGTGCAGACACTTGACCGCAAGCCCAGGATGGACGGAAAGCCCCCGGCGAGCAGAACCTGGCCTCCATGCCAGCCAAGACTGGTGACCTGACGAGGAAGAGGGAAACCTGAATGCTCCCTGGGTCCTCCTAAACCTTTACAGCAGAACTATTTCACTTGAAGGAAAGTTCCAGATCAGGTGCACATATACTCAAATGTACTCGCAAACACACATTCCAAAGTCCAACCTAAATGTTTAAAAATTATCCACAATAGCCAAGCTGTGCAAACAACCTATATGTCCATCAAGAGATGAAGGGATAAACAAAGTGTGGTCTATCCATACAGCGGAATATTACTCGGCCTTAAAAAGGAGGGAAATCTTGTCATATGTGACAACATGGATGAACCTTGAAGACATTATGCTAAATGAGATAAGCCGGTCAAAGAAAGACAAATACTGCAGAACTCTATTTACAAGAGGTACCGGAAATAGTCAAGTTCATAGAATCAAAGAGTGGGATGGTGGTTGCCACGGGCTGGGGGGAGACGGAAATGGGGAGCTGCTCATCAAGGGGCACAGAATTTCAGTGAAGCAACATCAGTCAGTTCTGGAGACCTGGTGCATGGCATCGTGCCGACAGTGAACAAGACGCCACTGAACGCCTGAAACCGTGCTGAGAAGGTAGAGACCGCACGCCATGTGTGCATACAACAGCGCAACATCTAGCGAAACTCTATCTAGCAAAAAAGATTCTGTCTCACACAGGTGGCCAACGGGCACATGAAAAGAGGCTCAACGTCGCTAATCATTAGAGAAATGCAAATCAAAACTACCTTGAGGTATCACCTCACACCTCTCAGAATGGCCATCATCAAAAAACCTACAGACAACGAATGCTGGAGAGGGTGTGGAGAAAAGGGAACCCTCCTGCACTGTTAGTGGGAATGTAAATTGATACAGCCACTATGGAGAACAGTATGGAGGTTCCTTAGAAAACTAAAAATAGAACTACCATATGACCCAGCAATCCCACTACTGGGCATATTCCCTGAGAAAACCATAATTCAAAAAGAGTCATGTACCAAAATGTTCATTGCAGCACTATTTACAATAGCCAGGAGATGGAAACAACCTCAATGTCCACTGACAGATGAATGGATAAAGAAAATGTGGTACACGTATACAATGGAATATTACTCAGCCACAAGAAAGAATGAAATAATGCCATTTGCAGCAACATGGAGGGACCTAGATATTAGCATACTAAGTGAAATAAGTCATATAGACAAAGACAAATATCATATGATAGCACTTATATGTGGAATCTAAAAAAAATGATACAAATGAACTTATTTGCAAGACAGAAACAGACTCACAGACATGGAAAACAAACTTATGGTTACCAAAGGGGAAGGGGGGGTATAAATTAGGAGTCTGGGATTAGCAGATACAAACCACTATATATAAAATAGGTAAACAACAAGGTCTTACCGTAGAGCACCGAGAACTATATTCAATATCTTGTAATAACCTATAATGGAAAACAAAGTGAAAAAGAATATATATACATATTTATAACTGAATCACTTTGCTATACACCAGAAACACAACATTGTAAATCAACTACACTTCAATTAAAAAAAAAATTTGTCTCTAAAGACAAGACCCAATTTTTGTGTACTTTAAAACATATTTAATAAACCTGAAAAATACTTAAAAATGATCAATCACTGTTCTCTTCCGTTAGCTTGGATAATTTTAAAATAATGATATCGTTTAGCGTTAGTGACACTGGCTGTAAAACGTTTTAATACTAACAGCTACCATTGAGCGCGCAGCGTGTGCCTGCGCTCTGCGCTCTGCGGGGGTGGTTCCTGAGCAGGAGCCTGGCAGGCCCTCCATCACCGGGAGTGGGGCTGCCCCACGGCTCCCTGCCAGCCCAGCTACCCATCGGGCCTTTATCTGCAGGCCACACTCCACGAGGCCCTTCGCGAGAGCGCGGAGCGGGCGGGTCACGGCAGGCCTGCTAGCCGGGGCTCCGGGCCGCGGGCTTTGGCGCAGGGACCCCCATGGCTTCGCCGACCCTCCTGAGACCCTCCTGGCATCTAGAACCTTCCCCAGCTAATAGGTGCCGTGCCAACAACCGCCTCACCAGAATCCCATGCGGGCGGAAACCTGGGGCTACATTTTACTTAATTAACGCATCCCCCTTCGAGGGAGACCCCATTACCCTTCCCACTTTATGGACGAGGAGGTGCGGGCACAGAGCCATGGGTGGGGGGACAGTAGGAAGGCTGTCGCGTGGCTGAGCTTGGCCTTTTCCGTCGGGTTTAACACCATTAGTCTCCGTAGGCTATGATGGCAGGAAATGCACTTCCAAAGGTTTGAAAACAGGTACCCAAATCGTTTTTCCGGAACACGCGACATTCTGACTTCATGAAATTAGGGGACAGCTTTCAGAGCAGACCTTTCAGACGAGAGCGCTCGGAAAACACATTCTTCCGATAAAACCGTCCTCTGCCTCGTAGGGGCCAGCTCCCCTCAGTCCGTTTTCTTTCAAGTGAAAACGGTCATACGGGGCTACATATTGAAATGTGAGAAACAAGTGGCCTGCTGTCCCGCACAAGGTTACTTTCCTTGGTCAAAACTGGAAAATCTCATTAACCTGCCGTCGGTGGTGCAGAAGTGAGTGGCCACTTAGGAAGACCTGAGGCAGGAGACGCCTTTCCACCAAGGGCGACCCCGACCCCACCCCACGCACCTCCGGCCAGTGGGGAGGGACGGCCCGGTCCCTGAAGACGCCACAGTCGGAAAACTGACTCTGGAAGGACCCCTTGCTCAGCGCTGGGCCTTGGGCCGTGCAGCCGGCGGGCGAGGGCCTGCGGGGTTCGGGGGTCAGGGGTCAGGGGTCGGGCGCGCCCCGCGGTGCCGAAGGGGCGGAGTCCCCGCGAATCACCGCGAGCGGCAGGACTTGCAGGAGGGAAGCAGGGGCCGCGGTTCCGAAGCGCCGCCTCCGGCAAATGCACGTGTCCCAAGTCACGGGGTGATTCCCCCGAGCCCGGCGCTGCTGTCCTTCCGCGTGCGCACCGCCGCCCTGCTGTCACGGGACGAGGCTCGTCGGGACCCGCCCCGCCCCCGGTCCCGCCCCGACCGCGGCACCCGCTGCCGGCCCCGCCTGCTCCCGGCCGCCCCTCTGCCGGCCCCTTTCCGGGAGGAGGATCTACGCCCCCTGAGGCGTCCGCGTCCTCGGGGGCAGCTGCTCTGGCGGCGAGTCCGCGCCGTGGGGAGGCCGAGGAGCCGGGCCAGCCCGCCCCGGGCTCCGGAGTACGGACGCGGGACGCCCCGAGGGATGGCCCGTCGTCGCTGCAGGGGGCTGCCCAGGGGGACGGTCGGGGCTCTCGGGCCGGCGAGGCCCAGCCCCGGGCCCGTCGCCACTGGGGCGCCTTTGCGGGGGTCCGGCCCGTTCAGCCCCAGCGCGGGTTCAGCAAATGTTGAAGAGCTCGGGGGCCGTGGCCTTGGCCCCATGTCTGGGTGGCTGTCCAGCTGGGAGGAGGGGAGGCCGACGTGGAGGGCAGTGGGCCTGAGAAGGGGCAGGTTCTGGGCCCGTGGCGCTGCAGCCAGTTGGGGGCTGTAGGGAACTCAGAGGGGGTTTCTGAGCTCAGGAGCCATCTGGGAGGGATGGTGCAGGGAGCTCCCTTTGGAGATCCAGAACCTTCTGGAAACTGGAGCTTGGGAAGCATGGTGAATGGGGCGCAGCAGCAGCCTGGATGGGTGCAGAGGAAATAGCCACTGAAACCCTGGGGGACAGAATGGAGGTGGGTGCCTGGACCGGGGTCTGGCGAGGCATCTTTGGGGAGGGGCCTCAGTAAAAACTGAGCAGACCTGGCCTCCTCCTGTCTGCCAGTCGCAGCCCATTGAGCCAGTAGTTCTAGACAGAGTGGCAGGGAAGGGGCCGGGGCCTCAGAATCCCGGGGAGCAGCTTCAGCGCACGCACAGCGCTCAGCCCCCATGGGGCCTCCCCATCATCGTCCCCCATATAGGTACCTGTGAGGGCGCCTCCTGTCAGAGAAAGACAAAATCCAAAGGGGCTAGAGTTTCTCCCATCCTTCTACTCCCGAGGGTCCACATCCAGAAAGAATGACGCTTCCCAAATTCAAGGACATCCTTTATCACAAACTACTTATCCATGATCAAGCCAGGGGGTGGTTCATAAACACCTTGGGAGACAGCTCAGAACCCTCCGCGGAAACACTGACAGCTATGCTCTGCTCCCTCCCAGCACCTGGGCTGCCCTTCCTAGAGTGGCTTCTAGGTCAATGCCTGTGCCGTGACCACGCCGGAATCCTGCTGTGAGCTCTTCTTGGGTAGAAGAAGAGGGGACCGGGGGTCTGCTCTGCCACTGAAGTCCCAGAAGCCTTGGCCAGGCTCGACCCCCACGCCCACACTCTGGCCTGCCCGGCAGCCTCCATGAGCGACAGCCCTCCCCCTCCCCTGCTGGGCACGGGAGCCCCCAGCCTACACGATGCCCTCCAGGCGCCTGCTCCTCCAGACCACCAGTGCCGTCACGAGCAGGGTCACCAGGATGGGCACCACGATGAAGGGGCAGAGGACACTGCTGGGCGGGTCCTGCAAGGCCCTGCCTGAGACGGGGCAGTCTCTGAAGTAGTGCTGGTGGACGGAGAGGAAGAACCTGTCCACCGCCGCGTTGGGCCAGAAGCAGTCCAGCTTCTGCGCCACGTGCCTGGTGCAGTCCGAGAGCTCTTCGTAGCTCCTGCAGATGGAGAAGCAGGTCGTCAGTCCCTGGTGGGCAGGGGATCAAGGTGGGACTCCAGCCAGGGGCTCCCCACCTCACTCCCCACTGGGGCGAGCTCCCCCAAGGTCCAAGCCCTGAGGTGGTGGCCCTGGCTTGAGAGACACAGGTCCTGCGCGGGTCCTGTGCCGGCTCCCTAGATGTCCTGCATGTGCTCACACCCCAGAAGGCAAGCTGGGGCTAAGGGATTCCAGGAGCTGGGATGCCACACCAAGGGCAAACGAGAAGATGGACCAGCCAGGCGTCTTCAGAAGGCAGCCTGGGACAGCGAGCCCTCAGGTGTGGGCAGATGTGCAGCCTCTTGAGCCCCTTGCTGTCTGCATCACCCCAAGCAGACGCCCTCCAGCCTGAAGGGCCCCCCAGGTGTCCACAGGACTCACTGTGAGGCCTCCCAGGCCTACCCTGACCTCCCACCCCCCCCCCCCCATCTTCCCACACTTGCTGAGGAGTTTCCCACAGCACTGTCACCCTTCACTGTAGCGGGTTACAGATTTATTTTGCTTATTGAGTGTAAGCACCATGAGGTCAGGGATTTTGTCTATTTTGTTCACCTCTGTAATCCCAGTACCTAGAAGAGTACCTGGCACATGGCAAGAACCAGTAAATTTTTTATTAAAAAATTGTGGTAAAATATAAAGAACATAAAAGTTACCATTTCAACCATTTTTACCTGTACAGTCCAGTGGCATTAAGTACTATTCCATTGTCGTGCAACCATCACCACCATCCATCTCCAGAACTGTTTCATTCCCAAACAGAAACTCTGTCCCCATTGAACACTCACCCCCATTTCTCCCTCCAGTCCCTGGTAATTCCCATCTGCCTTCTGTCTCTATGAAATCTGACTACTCCAGGCACCTCATATAAGTTGGCTCTACAATATTTGTCCTTTTGTGATTGGCTTATTTCACTGAACATAATGTCCTCCAGGTTCATCCATGTTGTAGCCTGGGTCAGAATTTCCTTTTTTTAAGGCTGAATAATATTCCATCACTCGTACATACTTTATTTTGTTTATCCATTCATTGACGGACATTCAGGTTGCTTCCATGTTTTAGCTATTGTGACAAATGCTGCTGCTATGAACATGGGTGTGCAATTATTTACTCGAGTCTCAGCTTTCAATTTTTTTGGCTGTATATCCAGAAGTGGAATTGCTGGATTATATCATAAGTCTGTGTTTAATTTTTTGAGTAAATTGTTTTTTTATTTAATTTTATTTATTTATTTTTTAAAAACTTATTTATTTATTTTTGGCTGCATTGGGTCTTCGTTGCCGCGTGCGGGCTTTCTCTAGTTGCGGCGAGTGGGGACTACTCTGTTGCGGTGCGCGGGCATCTCATTGCAGTGGCTTCTCTTGTTGCAGAGCACGGGCTATAGGCACACGGGCTTCAGTAGTTGCGGCATGTGGGCTCAGCAGTTGTGGCTTGCGGGCTCTAGGTGCGTAGGCTTAGTAGTTGTGGCACGTGGTCTCAGTATTCGTGGTGCACGGGCTTAGTGCTCCACAGCAATGTGGGATCTTTCCAGACCAGGGCTCGAATCCGTGTCCCCGGCATTGACAGGCGGATTCTTAACCACTGCACCACCAAGGAAGCCCGTTTTTTAAGAAATGAAGATTCAGTGTTGGGGGAAATTAAAATGTATTCAGTAGTTTCCAGAAAGAGTCACTTCTGCTCAGGATGGAGAAAGCAACACAGTGTTGATCCCATATGAACAGCAAAAAAAGCTGAAGAAACTACAAAATCATACATTTTCTTGAGTCCATCAGAGAGCTGAGACTGCAAGGCAGCAAAGTAACCTGAGTTTCAAGGAGGAGAAAGACGCAGCTGCTGTACCAGCTACATAATAGCTGAACTGCCCAGGGTTTAGCGTGGGCTGGAGGGTCATTCTGGAATTTCTGGGGCCCCAGATGCCGTGAGCGGGGTTCCACGACCATCTGATCTTTCCCATGAGGCTCCAGGGGGTGCTCGTGAGAAAGGTTAGGGACAGGCAGGGGATCGGCTGCTGTTTGGGGCCAGGCACAAACACCACACATTTCCCAAACCCTTCTCACAGAAGCAGCAACAGGCTTGGGCCCCTGGGGGATGAGCAGCTGATCTTGATGATCAGTGGCTTCAGCTGAACGGGCCTGAAGCCCTTCCTACTTCCCCAGACCCTTCTCTCCAGGAAGCAGAGCCTTGAGTTGAGGGAGGGACGGCACAGCCTGTTAGCTCCAGGGCACAAGAAGGCACACCGTGCCTAGGAGAAGGATGGGTAAAAGACTCTTTTCCCTTGGGAGAGCAGCAGGAAGCCATCCTGGACCTAGGAGCCTGCAAGATACCAAACTGAGGTCTCTTTCCACTGGGGGAGTGGCAGGAATCTCCCACCAAGACCCCACAGATACAGGGCAGAGTCTGGCTGCCACGGGGAGGAGAAGCAGGAATCCTGAGGTCGAGGGCACGGTGGCTTTCTAAGCGGAAGCTGGACCAGGAGGGAGGGAACCTGGTATAAACAAGCAACAGGGCTTCCCTGGTGGCGCAGTGGTTGAGAGTCTGCCTGCCGATGCGGGGGACGTGGGTTTGTGCCCCGGTCCGGGAGGATCCCACATGCCGCGGAGTGGCTGGGCCCGTGAGCCATGGCTGCTGAGCCTGCGCGTCCGGAGCCTGTGCTCCGCAGCGGGAGAGGCCACAACAGTGAGAGGCCCGAGTACCGCAAAACAAACAAACAAACAAAACAAAACAAAACAAAAAGACAAGCAACAGCAATCTGCCACAGGGAGGTGGAGAGAGACCCACTCTGTGGCACAGGCATGCAGGGTGGGACACACCACATGAAGGAAAATTCTCTAGCCCCACCCTGAGCACAAGGCAGTGGTAACCCATTGCCAGAGGTATTTGAGGCCTGTGGCGCTCTGAAGGAAACCACAGCAACAACAAATCCCAAACCCAGCTCAACTCCTCACAAGATTGACTTAAATCCCACACTAACAGCCTGACACAAGAGGCTTACTCATTTCCAGATGTAAATACTATTTATCTCAATCTCTTCTGTTCTACACATGCAAGTTCAACATTCAATAAAACATTAGGGGCTTCCCTGGTGATGCAGTGGTTAAGAATCCGCCTGCCGGTGCAGGGGACACGGGTTCAAGCCCTAGTCTGGGAAGATCCCACATGCCATGGAGCAACTGGGACCATGCACTACAGCTACTGAGCCTGCACTCTGGAGCCTGCAAGCCACAACTACTGAGCCCGTGTGCCACAGCTACTGAAGCCTGCACACCTAGAGCCTGTGCTCTGCAACAAGAGAAGCCACCGCAGTGAGAAGCCCACGCACCGCAACGAAGAGTAGCCCCCGCTCGCCGCAACTAGAGAAAGCCTGCATGCAGCAGTGAAGACCCAATGCAGCCAAAAATAAATAAATTAAATAAACTAAATAAATAAAAAAATAAAACATTGGGACCCATTGTCAAAAGATAAAGCAATTCAGAGATGACCCAGATATGGTAACTATCGTACAGGGACTTAAAAAATATTAATATGATAAAGGGACTGGTTGAGAAGGTAGAAAATATGCATGAACAGATAGAGAATTTCAGCAGAGAGATGGAAACTGTAAGGAAGTTAAAGAGAAATGCTGGAGGGTGCGGGGGAACCCCCCAGTATCAGAGAGTCCATCTTTGATGAGCTCGTCATCAGACTTGACATCTGAGGAGAGAATTAGTGAATGTGAAGGTGATCAGTAGAATTACCCAAACTGAAACAAAAAGAAAAACATAGAGCATCCAAGAGCTGTGGTAAATTAACAGCACTGTCAATGATGTCAACTCCAGCTTGTAATTTGAGTTCCGAAAGGAGAAGGAATTGGGCAGAAGAAATATTTAAGAGATAATAGCTGAGAATTTTCCAAAAATAATGAGATGAAAAATCACAAATCCAAGAAGGCCAGAGAACCCCCCCCCCACCAAAAAAAAACAGGATAAAAAACAAAGCAACAGCAACAACAAACAAACAGCCACCTAGATATTAAAGTCAAACTGCTGAAAAACAAAGATGATGAAAAAAATCCAAGAAAAAAGTCTTGGAGTCACTCAGGAAGAAAGACACTTACACAGGAATGGGTGATGTGAACTACAGCAGACTTCTTACTGAGACTATGCAAGCTGGAAGACAATGTGTGGCATTTTTCAAGTACTAGGGGGTAGGGCCCCAACCCCCTGTCTGCCCAGAATCCTCTACTCAGCAAAAACATCTTTCAAATATGAGCTTGCAATAAAGAGCTTTTCAGAAAAAATGCTCATAGAATTCATTGCCACCCGACCTGTGCTTCATGAAATGTGAAAGAAAGTTCTTCAGTCAAAGGAATGTAACAGAAGGAATTCTGGACCCATACAAAGAAATGAGGAGCTCCCTAAACAGGAAAAATGAAGATATATAAAATATACTTTTCCTTATTTTATCCAGGAAGTGAGTACATGGAACAGAAGCCATAAGTTAACATCGAGGAACTGCTCAGAGAGGTATTGAAAGGCTGTTGAAAGGAAAAGTTTGGGGCCTCTCCAGCACCCAAGCACCCCTCTACTCCAGCACCTACCATACGGTCTCTCAATCGCTAGGTCGCTGTTTTTTCTGCCCTGGCTGCCCTCTGGGTCATGACCCCAAGTGCACAGGGCACACAGGGCTTCCCTCAGTCCATGTGAGCAGCTAAGTGGATGGGGCACAACGGGGGAGAGAGTGGGCAGAGGCAGTGGAGGGTGTGCAGGACCCGTGCCCACAGGGGTGCGTGGTTCTTCTAAGTGAACGAGGACTCGTGTTCCAAGTAGAAAACAGAAGTGGAAAAAGCCATGGGAAGTCAGGACAGACTGGGTCTCATTGTGAAAAAAATGAATTAGCACACATCAAGGGCCTGGCACAAGGTAAGTGCAAGTGTGTCAGGTATTACTAAAAACCAAAATCCAGACTTTTGAGCTGGCCGTCCATCAACCACAGGGCTGCATGTTACAAACACTAGCTTGAATGGTCATCTTTTTCCCCACCTCAGGCCCACTGAGTCAACGTGTAGTTTTAGGTGTTCTGCAGACGCAGTGACACACAGTCAGTCCTGAATGTTGTTCCCTACGCTCTGCCTGAGGAGTGAAGCTGGGATGTCCCTAGAAGGAGGTGTTGCCACCTCCGGGCTGGCCAGCCAGGATGGGAAGGACCCCCTGACCCAGGGACCTGTGACACCAGGGACCCCACGCTGAGGCCACGCTGAGTCTGAGCCTGTGGTGGGCTATTCTGGGACGAGGCACTCTCTCCTTGAAATACCCTTCCAGCCTGCAAAGCCATCCCCGTCTAAAAATATCCCTAATGGGCAGTCGGCTGCCCACTTCATCCTGTTTATTTATACCGAAGTAACAGCTGAAACTTTCAATAAATATTGCGAGCCCTGTCAGCAAGGCTGTGATAAAAGAATTTCCTCCAGAGTACAGACATTCTTCTGTTCAAAAGAACATTGTACTGACTGAAGGGGCCAAAATAATCATGAAAAAATATGCTTGCTTTCAACCTCTATTTTCAGTTCTCATGTAATGGAATGATATCCTTTTTCTTGGCCAGGACTTTCTATTGTGGGCCCCTAAGTGAACTTTGCTTGGAATGTTCCCGAACACTGTGGTGGGAGTAGTTTCCAATATATCTGGGTCCCAAGTCAAGGCTTCTGGTACCATGCTTCACGGTTGTTTGACAGGAAGGTGCCCACTGATGCCCACAGGGGAGTCGTCTGCTCTGGGGACACCAACTAGCCCTGTCTGGCCCCGACGTGGAGTATGTGACTCTGGGCCCTGGTGCCCCACAGAACTGGGTTCAAATCCAGCTCCACCTCTTATGCTGAGTGATCCCAAGGGCCGCATCTCACCCATCCAAACCTTGTTTTCTTTATTCTCTTTAACCCTCACAGGGTTACTGGGCAGATCAAGTTAAACAAGGTCAAGGGCCTGATGTATAACAGGTGCCCCGTAAGTGGACAGCTTCCTGACAACTGGTGTGTGGCCCCTTAAGGGTCCATTTCTTATTCCATAAACTCGAGTAAACGTTGACCAGGCAATGTGTGTCTAAGCCCTCAGAATATCTGAGGAGGAACCACTATTTTGGTTCACTCTCTCTGGACCAGTATTTGCTTCCATCAACTCAGGACAATTCACAACCTGGTGGCTTCCAGCAGCTTTAAATACCTGCTGGGAGGAGGGGAGGTGGCACCCTCGGCACCCTGGCAGCCGGGGCAGGTGAAGGTGAACAGGGCCCATTTGAAGCCGGCCTGGGGAGCCTGACTGAAAAGCAGGTGAAAAAAAGGTCTAACCTCACTTTTAAGGAAAAAAAGAAGCAAACATCCAAATAGAATCCATTTTCAAACGGAGAATATACTCAGGACTTCCCTGGTGGTCTATCGGGTAAGACTCTGCACTCCCGATGCAGGGGGCCCAGGTTCCATCCCTGGTCTGGGAAATGGACCTCGCACGCATGCCACAACTAAGAGTGCGCACGTCGCAACTAAGACCCGGCATAGCCAAAATAAATAAATAAATATAATAACAACAACAATAATAATAAAAGAACAAGGTAATTCAAAAAATGAGAATACTCAGTGCTGGTGAAGGTATAGAAATGAGGCAGGTGCTTGCATCATTGCTAGTAGAAGAAAAACTGGTAAATTTTTTCCGAAAAGCAGTTTGGCAATTATGTGTCGAGAACTTCAAAATCACAGACAGCCTTTGAGCCAGTAACTCTATTTCTGGGAATTATCCTAAGTCGATCACATGAAATGTAGACAAAAATAATGTTAAGAAAATGAACATTACAGATTTGTAATTATGAAAAAGAGCAAACAATAGGACAGTGATGAAGAAATTGCTTATGAGAGCCTCGGCTATGTAGCTATTAAAATGATATTTGGGAGGAGGAAAATATTTATGTTACAATGTTGAACAAAAGAAAAAGCAGTTGAGACCACATTATACAATGTGCTTTCAGCATAAAATGGTCCATGTAGGAGGGGAAGACCTCAGAATGTTAGGAGGAGTTGTCACCACTAGAGGGCAGTGATATGAAGGACTTTTATTCTCCTATCTCCGCTTTCGGGGGCATTTTCCAAGTTTTCCGCAGTGAGCATACATTATTTTTATAATTATATTTTTAGACAGCTCACTGAGGAAAAGGCCTGCAGAAAACTGGACATCGAGGTCCCTGAATCTGCAGCCGTGGGGCGCACATTTCCTCGTGTCTGGGGCAGCGGGGTGCCTTCGGCGCAGGGGACTCGTGTGCTGTTCTAACTCCCCAGCAGCTGGGAGGACTGGGTGGGAGACAGGCTGAGAGGGGCTTGCTGGGGGCCGCAGCCCCGGCTGCCTGGGGGGTTGCACCTTGCTGGAGGCGTGGCTCCTCCACGTCTGGCGCCGCCCAGGGCTCAGAGGGCTGCGGTGGCCCCTGCCCGCCTCCCCGGCCTGGGGAGCCCAGTCCTGCAGACCCCGGCCCTGCTGAGCCGGCAGCCAGCGCGCGGCCTTTCTTCCCTCCACCCACCTACCTCTGCTCGAGTTGCGTGGCGTAAACCCCGTCCCAGGCAGGGCAGCGTCCCCACCGCGGTGACACCCTCTCTCCCACCCTCTGCTTCCAGCACAAGGGGTTCTCCCCTGGCCACTCCAGTGGAAGGAGCTCTGGGACACCCCGCCTAGGGGACACCTGGCTGGCAGCCCTGCTCCAGGCGGCAGTGCTGGGGGCTGGGCCCCTCCGTGCGACATAATGCGTTAGTTCGGTGGCTCAGCCGCCAGCGGGCCCTCGCACACCTTCAAGGCTGCAGAGCTCCGGATGTCCGCTCACTCCCCAAATGTCCCCAGGGCCTGGGCGGGCCGGCGGCTTCGCTCCATCACTCGCCTCCTCCAGGGTCTGGGTTGCCTCCGGGGTGGAACGGACCTCCCTGCCGTCCCCGCACGGATGCTGCGGGGATTAGACGCCCGGTCCCGCGGGGCGTCCGGACCTGGGGGCAGGGAGGGCCCTGAGGGTAGGTGGGGGGGGGGACGCAGGGGTGGGCTCCGAGGGCAGGACCCCCTTTCGCACCCATCCCCGCCGGCTCCCCGTCCCAGGCGCCCAAGGACACTCGGCTCCCAGGAGTGGCCCGGCCTCCCGGCCTCCTTGCAGGAAGGGCGAGGCTACCAGATGGCGCCCCCTTCCCAGGGACCTCCGCTCCTTGGTCCCTCCTCCCCGATCCCTCTCCTAGGGACCCTCCCTCCTCCGCCTCACCTCGCCCCTCGCCGTCAGCACCCCGCTCGCTGCCTCCCTCGCCCCTGGCTCTCGAGGCTTCTCCCTCATCAGCAGCCCGGCGCATCTGCCTCCGCTCTTCCTGCCAGGTGAGGGGCCTTGGCGCTCTGCAGCCCTCGCTCCTTCCCTCCTCCGCCGGCGCCCAGACTGCAACATCCGACACCCGTGACATCCCCACCCCCATCTGAAGCCTTGGTCCAGTGCACAACGGGCGTCCACACCTGACTCCCGGGATGCCCCCCACCCCAGCCCCATCTCTCATGCCTGGGAAGCCTTGCTCCCTCTGAGTTGCCATGGATCCCCCCATTTCCGGGGGTCCCCTCCCCTCCTCCAGCCCTGTCACTGTGACCAGGAGTAGGGCAGAGTGACTAGCCTTGGTGGGTTATTACAACCACATTTCTAATACCAGCTTCCACTTCTCTGCACTGAGCATGGGCTGGGGCCTGGGCATCTCTGCTCCCCTTCTCCTCCCCCAACCCAGCTTAGTCAGGGCAGCCATCAACCGCCTCCCCTGCTTTCCTCCTCTCTGAAGCCCTGGGCTCCATTCACCATTGGCCCTTGGGGCCACAGCCCTGGCCTCTGCCTTCCGCCTCCCCCAGCCCACTGTCCACACAGACTCACCCTTGCTTCAGGCCTTCAATGCTCCCTGCTGCACCAGTGCTGGATTCAAAAGCCCTCATGTGGCCCCACCTCTCCACTCTCAACTGTACCCTCTCCCTTTCACTGGCCGCCCTGGCTGATACTTCTGCCTCAGGACCTTTGCGCAAGCTGCACTTTCTACTTGTAAGGCTCTTCACCCCATCTTTAAAGGTCGACATCTGTGTATCCCTCAAACGTCACCTCCTCAAACAGGTGCTTTCTTATGCTTCAGCCTCACTTGGATCCCCGGCAAAGTGGGGTTCCCATCATAGTTGTGTCTTACTCTGTACCTGTGCTTTCACTCTCGATTATTCACTGACTGTTGGTCTCGACAACTTGACCGCAAACTCCATGAGGGCAGAGAGAGTGTGGGGAAAAGAAGTCCCACTCATCCTGTTCCCAGCAGTCATCTCAAAGGCAAGAGAAACAAAGGCAGAAGGGACAGAATGAGACAGATCTGCCGGGAGATGTGAGTAGGACAGCAGGAGTGGCGGTCTTAGCAAACAGCACATTCCAGCGCAAAAGACAGTAAACGGGAAGAGGGGGCGTTTCACACTGAGAAGAGCGTTTTCGTAGCTTCATAGGACGCAGACAGCCTACCGCTGTGAGTAATCGCGACGGACTCAACAAAATCTTCAGGTTAGGTGAATAGAAACTAGAATAAAAATGAAAACTAGGGCTTCCCTGGTGGCGCAGTGGTTGAGAGTCCGCCTGCCGATGCAGGGGACGCGGGTTCGTGCCCCGGTCCGGGAAGATCCCACGTACTGCGGAGTGGCTGGGCCCACGAGCCATGGCCCGCTGAGCCTGCGCATCCTGAGCCTGTGCTCCGCAACGGGAGAGGCCACAGCAGTGAGAAGGCCCGCGTACCGCAAATAAATAAATAAATAAATAAATAAATAAATAAATAAATAAATAAAAAAATGAAAACTAAAGTTAATAAGCCTGACTCAGTGACTATATGAGGAAGTTTCTATCCTACAGAGAATCAACAATCTTTTCAAAAGTCCCTGGATCCTATTTAGGCTCAAAGAAAAACTTGACAAATTCTCAAAGTGGAGATTTTAAGTCAGTATTCTTTGACTATAATATTAGAAACTAGAAATTAGTAAGAAAAGGATAAATTAAAAAAAATGGAATCCCTAGAAACGGAAGATCACTCATGTAATTTTAGGGTCAAACAAAGATTTAAAAATTCAATGATAGGCTGTTAAAAAAAACTAATGGCAATACTGCATGTGAAAATCAGTGAAATACAGGCAAAACTGAATTCTGAGAAAAATCTGCAGCCGTACATTGTCTTATTACCAACCAAAAATAAATGAAGAATCCAAATCAGGACATTTTAAAAAAGAAGCACAACATAAATCTAGGCAAAGGGCAAATAATTTAAATGCATTAATAATTATTAAAAACTAATATTTATTGATATTTTAAAAAACATAAAAATGAAAAAGTAAATTCAACAGTTGATTCTTTAGAAAAATAGCTACAACGAAATCACATTTCTGGATAGTCTAATCCAAAAAAAAAGCAGAGAAAACACCCCTGTACAAAACCTCAGATAAAAGATTAGAACAAGTATGAGATTAACGTACAAAACATGTATGTTAAAAATCGGAAAATCCTTGAGGAATTGGGATGCTTTTTGGGGAGACAAATTATCAAATCTTGATTTAAAAAGTAGAAAACCTGAGAAGAAAAAACAGAAAAAGTTGTTAAAGAATTACTTTCACAAAAGGTGCTAGGCCCGGGTAGTTCTTTCGAATTCCTAAGATCACATCTAGGGGCAGGACAGGAATAAAGACCCAGATGTAGAGGATGGACTTGAGGACACAGGGAGGGAGAAGGGTAAGCTGGGACGAAGTGAGAGAGTGGCATGGACATATATATACTACCAAATGTAAAATAGACAGCTAGTGGGAAGCAGCCACATAGCACAGGGAGATCAGCTCGATGCTTTGTGACCACCTAGAGGGGTGGGATAGGGAGGGTGGGAGGGAGACGCAAGAGGGAGGAGATATGGGGACATATGTATATGTATAGCTGATTCACTTTGTTATAAAGCAGAAACTAACACACCATTGTAAAGCAATTATACCCCAATAAAGATGTTTAAAAAAAAAAAAAAAATTCTTAAGATCACAGAAAAAGATGTCAAGCTTCCCAGTTCTTTGAAAAAGTTAACAAAACCCTGATCTCAAACCTCTTAAGATGACCTGCCCACGTGCCTCAGAACACTCATGAACAAGTAACAGATGTTCACTTCCACTTATAAATAGACATAGAAGTCCTATTTAAACAGCTAGAAATTTTAAGCTAGCCATATACAATAGAATAAAATAGGTTTATTTCAGGAATGCTTTAATGCTATTATGATAAAATCACACTTCGATTTGTCAAAGGAAAATAACATATAATCATTTCAATACACGTTGAGAAGGCATTTGATAAAACTGAACATTCGTTTCTGATTTTAAAAAACCCCAACCTTGTAAAGCACCAAGAAGTTCTTCTTAATGTGATTAAAAAAAATCTCTCTCAAGCCAGTAGCAAACACCACATTTGCCACTGAGGCATTTTCATTACAGTCAGGAATCCATTTATTTGATTTTTAGGCGGCCAGGTCTGTCTTCTCCCTTGTGGTTTCCACCTTTGGTGTCAGGGCTCCCAGCCAAGGCTTCATAGTCACCGCAGAGCCCTTCCAAAGCGGGGAGGGGCTGCCCACGCATCGGGCTACTTCCTCTGGTGACAGAAAGCCACAGAGGGGCCTGGCCTATGTTAGGCTCGGAGCGAGCCTGCCCGCCAGCTCATCTCTGCAAAGGGCCTCTGACCACAGACAGGAGGGCCGAGTGGCCTTCAGGGTGGGTAACCAAGCCCACGTGGGGTACTTTTCCCACAACCTACGGTGGGCACACGGGAGCTGCCTGGAGGCAGTGCAGGACAGGGCATCTTTTGTTTTTCTTGACGCTGCAGGGAGCATATAAGGAAGTCCTGTTAATGGTTTGATTCAAAACATTTCACTTCCAACCCTGGTGTCTTCTGGGAATGCGTGCTGGGCCGGCAGGACCCAAGCCGGCGGTGCACCTGGAGCCCACCCGCACCTCCGGGACTTGCAGTGGGGGTCTGTACAACGAAGCCCTTCCTAAACCAGGCAGATCAGAGAGGTCCCATCAAGCTGGGAAAGTCCAACGACACCAAGTGACGGGAGTCGTCATGCATTTCTGCCGGCCCAGGGCTGACCTACAGGACACCTCACCAGGAACGTTTTGAAATCAGTGTGAGCACAGCGTGCAAACTCACACTTGCAGAGGAATGTTTCCAAGGTTCTGACTATGTTGTAGAACAGAGACTCCTGGCATCTGGGCCACCCCGTTTTCCCTGGGAGCACTGGGAATTGCCAGGAATGACAGCATTGGTGAGCCCGCGCTAGGAGGTGTCCACTAAGACTCTCGGATCAGTAAATGAACAGAACAACACTACAGGCTTCATACAAAGCCTGCTGAATGGAGGAGGTAAATCCCATCTCCCATCTTCGTGACCAGCTCCCTGGCTAAACTGTACCACCCCGACTGCGGGCACTTGCTGAGCGAGGTGGACGGACGCCATCCTCTCGGAAAATGAACGATACGAATAAAGCGGAGAATAAAGAACCTTGGAGGGGGGTTTCCAAGGCAAGAAGAGGAAGACAAATGGAAAAGGGCTGGTTTTTTCCCTGCTGGGTAGGAGACAACAATCCCTCCGGAAACACTCCCAGCCCATCTGGAGGTACCATCAGTGGAACAATGGTGGAAGCAAGGTGGTCGGGGAAGACGGTGGGACCCCACTGTTGAACAAGCTCTCTTTGGCCACATCCTCGCCATGTCCCCTCCCACCCCGGGCCTTTGGCCTCACCCCTTCTGTCTTTCGCTCTTTCAGGCTCTCTTCTCCTGGCCTGGAGCCAGCCTGGCTGTCCCACCCCTGAGACGTTCCACCAAGGAAAATGTGTCAGTGGAGTTTGGGAGATGCTGCACAGAGGGGTTCCCCCTCACACAGTACAGACGGCCCTGAGGGGCTTCGGGAACCCAGGGCTCCCAAAGGCACTTCACCTCAGTCCTCGATTCCCCTAGAACCGAGTCCTTCTCCACCTGCCCCCCCCGGACCCCCCCACCCTGCGGACACGGAGGAGTCCAAGCCTGTCTCCTCTCTCACGGTCTTGTTTCTGGCTGCTTCTCAGGGCCCACTTAGGAATGACCTGCTCCCTGACTCTCAGGCCGGAAGGGATTTCACGCCTCCTCTTCCGGAGGGGTGTGGTTCTCCCAGCCCTGCTTCTACAGCAGGGAGGCAGGAGAGTCCTCTCGCCGCTGCCCCGGTCCTCCCACCCCCGCCTGCGGACGCCCCGTCCTCCAACCTCCAACCCAGTACTTTGGGGATACACCTCCTGAACGCCACCTCTGCGCCCCGCGCCCCCCTCCCCGTATCTCGCCCATCCCTCTGCTCCTGCTGCAGCTGCCCACTTGCTGTCCGTCCTCCCCGGACTGAGACCTCAGGGAGGGCAGAGCTCAGCTCCCTGCCGTACTCCGGGCCCCGGGACAGGCGCACCGTAAGGCTCAGTGCACGATGGTCAACGGATGATGTTGACCAACGATGCAACACCAGGAGCCACTCGGAGCCCTTGTTCCCCCGAGCCTGGGCTGGGAGGGAGGGGGTGTTGGGGGTCACCATCCCTTCCAGCCTGGGCTGCCCTGGGGCCCCAATGTGCGCAGAGGAGCCCTGGGGGCATCTGGGGTTCCTGCCTGGATATGGGGTCTGCCGTGGGGAGTCCAAGGCCCCCAGAACACACACACCTCTCTGAAGCACAGGCTGCAGCCCCTACATTAGAGCTGTCAGTGTTCCCATGGCAGCCACACAACCGAGCCCTCGGACTCCGGGGAAGGAGCGGGCGAATGCCCTGAGCAGATTCTTCAGCTCGGCATCCAGACCGGTAGGCCGGGCCACCTGGAAGCAGTGAGGGCAGTCACATGGGGGCTGGGCCGTGGGAGGGGCCGTGTGGGGCCCTGTGTGGAGTGGGAAGGGTGCCCCCTCCTCCAGGCAGTGCACGTGGCTTGGGTAGAGGAGCACAAGCTGGATTTCAGCTTCTACCTTGGCTGGCTGCCCTGTGAAGCTGCTGTGTGTCCTTGGGTGAGAGACTCAGGGTCTCTGAGCTGTGGAATCTCCATCTGGGCAGACAGCCCAGGGCTGAGATGGAGGCCAGGGAACCAATGCACGTGGGAGTGGTCCCCACTCCCCGACCCCCGTAGGGAGAAGCGCCCAACCAAGGCAACTGCTATCAACTGAGGACGCCAGTGCTTTCCTATGTTTCTGGAAGATTTCAACAGAGTTTGGTGGATAACCCAGAGCTTTGCCGCCGCATGGGGCAGCTCGTGACCCAGCCCTGGTGTCCTGAGCTTGGCCCTGGTCAGGCCACGGCACCTGTTCCCTCTCCAGGGTCTGCAGACAGAGCATCAGCTCCTTGCTGGCCCCTGGGCTTCCTCAGCCGGGCCCAGCCTGCGAGACGCACCCACAGGGCAGGAGCAGGAAGGCCTAGAGGGGGCGAAGGGGCTGCTGGGCACCAGGCGGGGAGATCAGGTTCTAGGGACCCAAGGCTGCAGAGACCGAGCGAGGCAGGTACCTGGATGGGGCGGGTGGAGCTCACCCTTCCGCGTCTCCAGACGCCCTACTGCAGTTGTGGGGCTGGTCGGACATCCACAAGGGGTTCTGGGCTCCTGCTGCGAGCACGTGCACGCTGGGCCCTGGGACAGGCCAGGCCCAGTTCTCATGCCCCGGGTGATGGATGCCCCGTAAATAAGAGGGAGCTGTGGGCATGCAGAATGGGGACCCGCTCAGACTGGGCTATGAAGCTCACAGACCCCCCGCAGCCGGCTGTGACCCCTGATGGCAACACGCCGCACCCCAGTGACAGTGGAAGGCCTGGCCCTCTGCCGTCCAGAGGACAGGACACACTATGGCTATTTACGTGGAGACCCCTCACAGCTGCTCCCCCACTTACAGACCGGGGAGCTGGGGAGGGGCCCGAGCGACGGGCCCCAGGTGGCAGCGAGGTGGTGGCCCCGGGGCCCGCCTCGGCTCTGTGTGGCTCCGCCACGTAGGCCGCTGTCCCCTGCTCCCCGCTGAAGCCCCTCCTGGGGAGGGGGCACCCTGGCCTCTCGGCCTCCTCCCCTGCGCCTGTTCTGTGGGCCCTGCTCCGGGCAGGAAGGAATCTGGGCGCCTCTGCTCAGGCCGGCAGGAAGCGAGAGGTCTCTAAATCCATCCCTGGCTCCGCAGGCAGCTCGCCTGGGCACCAGGCACAGCCTGGGAGCTGCCAAGCCAGGCTCTCCACGGGTGGCGGGGCACGATGCCTCCTCGGAGAACAGACCGCCGCAGGAACCAGGCTCCAGGCTCATGGAGACGAAGCCACAGTTTTGAAATTCAGTGGGTGTCCTCCGAGGCCTGGCAGGTGGGGTGAGACTGGGCCCGCAGTGATCCCGCCCTGGGCTCTGAGAACGCTGGGGGCTATGCCCACCGTGGGCCCGGCCACACGTGACCCGCTCTGACCCACTGCAACCCTGGGACCTCCTGGGACCCCTGGGCGGACACCCGGGTCCAGCAAGGTGAAGCCACCGGCCGGCCGCACCCGGGCCTGCCAGGGCCTCAGGGCTCCCGCCCTCCCCGGGACAGGGGTGAGCACACGTGTCTGGGTGCCAGCATTAGGCAGGACAGCCGGGCGCTATATTTGGATACTAACACCCCGGGGACATTATCCTTGTGAAACAACGCTGGCGCTGGCGGCTGGAGGGTAGGGCTTCTTCCTCCAATCCCCCCTCAGCCCTGCCCCCAGGGCCCTGTGGAGCACTGCTCTCTGCCCACCCTGCCCAAGAGGCCCTTTGTCTCCCTGATGCACTGGATTCTCCTGGAACCCCCGAGAGCTCCCCAAAGCCTTCAAGGACCCACCCACATATCCCACTAGCTTGCTGCCTCTGTCCAGGTGGCCCCCTTCCCTCTGTGCCCCTCCTGCCCCACCCCGCCTTGTTCGGAGCTCAGGGTGACACTGAGTGTTGGGGGAAGGGCCGTGGAACATTGTACACCACGGAACATCGGCCAGTGGTGGACTCTGAGTACTGAGCCTCGGGGCTTCCACCTTTAAAATAGGTACAGTGGTCCCGGGCTCACAGCAAGGGGGTGTGAGTCCCCCCTCCCCGCCCCAGTAGGAGGCAGTCATGAGGCTAAGAAGCCCCCACTGAGGTGCTCACCACACCCCGCACACGGGTACCTGGCCATCCCCGACCTCACAGCTGTGGAGGAACCTCTGTCTCTGAAGGAAAGCCCCCTGAGGGCAGGCACCGTTTGTCTCCCAGTCCAGCCCCGAGTGGGCATTGCAGCTGGGGGGAAGGAAGGGAGCGTGGCCTCCCCTAACTCGACGGAGCCACTGAGACCTGCCAGCAGGTAGGACATTCACGCGGAACTCCGCACGGGCCTGGCATGGGACACGCTGTCAGGAAACGCGAAACGGCCCGCCTGTCTGGTCAGGCGTGCAGACGCCAGGCTGGCGGGAGGGGAACACAGAGAAATGCCCCACCCTGTGCTGCTTCCAGGAAAGCATGCAGGGTAGCATCAGCGGTCACGCTGGCACGGCATGGCAGCCTGCATCCCCCAGGGTCCCATGAAGATGACCTCCGGGCAGGGTGGCACTATCCAAGGCCAGGTCACTGTGCCACCAGGACAGGGGACAGTGGCTGTGGCTTCTCTGTACCCCGACAGCTTCTTGTCCTATCCTCGCCCTGGGCAGAAGGCCATGCCGGCTGGCAGGGTGACCTCTCACCAGGTTCCTGCAGGGCGGCCTTGACACCCAGTGGGGGGTTGCAGCTGGGGGCCATCCCTTCCTACTGCTGGGGTTCACCCCCAGGGAGCGTGAGGGGCTCCCCAGCATCCAGGGTGCTGGGAGGAGGTGCGTCCAGGTCCCGAAGCCTAAACCCACAGGGCTATGGCTCCAGGAAAGGGAGCCTGCTCCCTGCAGCCCCTGCTGCTGCCCAGTGGAGAAGAAACATAACCAAGTAGGGTAGGAGCAGGCCACCCCTGGCCCCCTGGCCCGGCGACACTCTGTCCCACCTCCCCGGGAACACGTGCCCGTGCAGGAGGGCAAGCCACTGTCACCCCCCAGCGAGGGCAAAGCTCCCAGTCATCCTCAGGGGCTTCTTCGTGACCCCAAATCACCCTGGGACACAAGCTTGGACCAGGGGCAGCCCCAGCGCACCGGGAGGATGAAGACACATGGAAGTAAGTGTCACAGGGACCCTGCAGACCACCCTGGCTTCTGGGAGGAGGTCTCAAAACTCTCCCACCTGCTCTGGGACCAAGTGGAGAGGGGGTGTCAGGCATTGGTGCTGCCCATCGACTCATGGCCCCAGTGGTCCTGGCTGCCAGGGTATGAGGACATGTGTCTTGAGAGCTGCCCCCAGGCAGCCCTGACACAGTCACGAGGGCTCCAGGCACACGTCCTGTGTGCCTGCCCTACACCTCTGCCATCTCTTCCTGGTCCCATAGTTCTAGCAACCCATGAGCAACCACGCCCGAAAAAAGGAGTTCATATTTAAAAGACAAACCAAAATCTCTTCTGCCTTCCCTGATAACATAATGAAAACCCAGAGACAATGGGACAACAGCTTCATGAACTTCAGAAAACAAGGCTGTTCATCGTAGGTTTATTATCCTGTCAAGCTGCCACTCGAGTACAAAGCCAGCGAAAAGCTCCTTGGAAATTTCTGAGGTCTGAGAAAGTACTAATTACATGGCTTATTTCTAGGGTCTACTTCAAATAGTTGCATGAATTGAAAAGAGGCATGTGAAAGGGAATGATGATGTTAAAAATAATGCCATGTTTGAGTTAACAGTCTATTTGCACAGATAAGTAACCAAGAGCCCTGTCAGATCAACAGTTATTACTGATAAAAGCCAGAACAACAAAGAGTACAAAAAAACCGAAATAGAGGCAGAGAGAAAGAAGTAGGGTTCAGAACATTAGCTGAAATCAATGAGGAGAGGCAGAGAGGAAGAGATAGGTAGATAGACAGATAGATGGACTGCAGGATGGATAGACAGAGAGGTAGGTAGGTAGACAGAGGTAGATAGATAGATAGGATAGGTAGGTAGGTAGATGGATACAGATAAGTAGATAGAGGGATAGATGGATAGAGGGGTAGATAGATAAGTAGATAGATGGATAGATACATAGACATAGATAGAATAGGTAGGTACGTAGGTAGATGGATACAGATAAGTAGATAGAGGGATAGATGGATAGAGGGATAGATGGATAGAGGGGTAGATAGATAAGTAGATAGCTGGATAGATAGATAGATGGACAGATTGACAGACAGATATGGAGGAAGCCCAAACCCCAGAGACTCCTGCTCTTTCATCAAGTAGAAGCCAAAGTATGTCGTTTGATAATGTAAGAAAATCAGTACAGGAATAAGCACATCCGTGTCTCACATTTCATGGCCGGTTGAGTGAAAAACTAGCTTTGGCAATATTTCCACCTCCTTTAAAAGGTAAAAGAAAATACATCATGTTTCAACAATAGGGAGAAGAGGAAAGAAATCAGCAACCAAAAATGGAGCGCCTGAAAATAGAACAGAAAGGGCAAATATGATGTAATTTTCTTTGCTTCAAGGCTTGTCACTCTCCAGATGGAACAGATAAAAGTCAGCAATAAGCTGCCTGCAAGCGAGACAATAAAGACGGAATCAGACGGAAGCCCGAGAAGAGCTACGGGTAAACTCCAAGCAGCTGAAACACTAGGGTTTTGATGTTAATATGAAGCCACGGATCATTAAAGCAAAAACTATTAAGTATGATGAGGAGACATAAAATGATATTTCATGGTTGATAACGGGAGCACAGTAACATGGAATCTCAATGTTATAAAAACAGAGCGAAACATAGACATAAGACCCGCTAGAAAAATAAAATAGAAACAATAACAATATGATTAGAATGGAAGAACTGAATCATCGTCAAGCACATAAAAAATTCAGAAGCACACAAAGGGCTGGATAACACAACGACGCAGAATTCATGACTGTTCTGGTGGGAGTTAAACAGAATGAACAGAACATGCTTCATTTTTGAGTATTCATGGTATGTTCAGAGAAAGGTCATCATATACCAGATCTCAAAGAAAATCTCAATAAAAGTACAAGAGCAGAAATGATTTGAGCTATGTTCTCTCACTACATCAAGAAGAGATTAAGAACCAAATAGAAATAAAACATATGAGAATTAAAACACACTTGCCTAGAAATAGAGACACAGATGCAGAGAACAAATGTATGGACACCAAGGGGGGAAAGTGGTGGTGGGGTGGTGGTGGGATGAATTGGGAGATTGGGATTGACATGTATACACTGATGGGTATAAAATGGATGACTACTAAGAACGTGCTGTATAAAAAATAAATAAAATAAAATTCAAAAAATAAAAGAAAGAAAATACACTTGCCTAAAGAAAAAGCTGTAAACAAAACGAAAAGACAACCCTCACAATGGGAGAAAATATTTCCAAACGAAGGGACCAACAAGGGTTTAATCTCATACAAAGAGCTCATTCAGCTCAATATCAAAAAAAACCCAAACAACCCAATCAAAAAATGGGCAGAAGATCTAAACAGACATTTCTCCTAAGAAGATACACAGATGGCCAAAAAGCACACGAAAAGATGCTCAACATCACTAAGTATTAGAGAAATGCAAATCAAAACTGCAATGTGGTATCATCTCACACAGGTCAGAATGGCCATCATCAAAATATCTACAAGCAATAAATGCTGGAGAGGGTGTGGAGAAAAGGGAACCCTCCTGCACTGTTGGCGGGAATGTAAATTGATACAACCGTTATGGAGAACAGCACGGAAGTTCCTTAAAAAACTAAATATAGAATTACCATGTAATCCAGCAATCCCACTCCTGGGCTTATATCTGGAAAAACTATAATTTGAAAAGATACATGCACCCCAGTGTTCACCGCAGCACTTTATACAATAGCCAAGACATGGAAGCAACCTAAACGTCCATCGACAGAAGAGTGGATAAAGAAGATGTGGTACATATATGCAATGCAACATTACTCAGCCAAAAAAAAGAATGAAATGATGCCATTTGCAGCAACATGGATGGACCTAGAGATTGTCACACTGAGTGAAGTAAGTCAGACAGACAAATATCGTATGATAGCGCTTATATGTGGAATCTAAAAAATGACACAAATGAACTTATTTACAAAACAGAAATAGAGTCACAGATGTAGAAAACAAACTTATGGTTACCAGGAGGGAAAGCGGGGGGCAGGGATAAATTGGGAGATTGGGATTGACATTTACACACTACTATATATAAAATGATAACTAATAAGGACCTACTGTACAGCACAGGGAACTCTACTCAGTACTCTGTAATGACCTATATGGGAAAAGAATCTAAAAAAGAGCGGATACCTGTATATGTAGAACTGATTCACTTTGCTGTACACCTGAAACTAACACAACATTGTAAATCAGCTATAATCCAATAAAAAATTTTTATAAAAAGAAAAGAAAAAGCTGTCTGAAGAAGAATGTTAAGAAGATAATACCTGTCTATTAAGAAAAAAGGATGGAAAAACGGACATAAAATCTACAGAAAGTGAGGAAGGAGGTCCTTAGGAAGAAACATCACAGGTTTAAATGCCTTTATTATGTTTAAAAAAGTGAGAAAAAATGATGAACTAAGCATCTAAATGATATCTTAGGAAAGAAGTACATATTTTTTAAAAGAGGTGAGAGTGAATGCTGAGTTAATGCCAAAAATTTAAAAGAGACATTGTGACGTAAAACCTAGCCTATTCTCTAAAGACTATAAAAATGGGCACAATTAATGAGAAAGTGGGCCTCCTGATGTCCCTTTGATGAGTGAGGTGGCATCCACCCAAAGGAAAAAAGGGGGAGAGAAACACGAAGATAAAACAAAACTTGTATATAGAGGATAGTAAACATTTAAAGGGATACTACGCATCCTTGTGTTTTAGTGAGAAATCTGGAGGATACGGCCCAAATAAATATAGCTGAAATACAAATAGGAAATAAGAAACAGCCAAAATTAATTAATAGTGGAGGAAGAAACTGGAGAAAGGAATTCCCCAAACCACCCAGAGCTGATGGCTTCGATGATGAGTTCATTCAGACTTCCGAGGGAACATCAATTATTTCCTACCCTTGACCCCAATCGTCAGCTAAACACATATATTCCATTAGGCCAATAGGAGTCTACTCCTAAAACCCGATTAAGGAAACTCGAACAGAGGGAAATCAGGAACTGTCAATCAAGAAAATGCCATTATGGGACTTCCCCCGGAGGTCCAGTGGTTAGGACTTGGCGCTTCCATTGCAGGGACGCGCCGGTTCCATCCCTGGTCGGGGAACTGAGATCCCGCGTGCCGCGCTGTGCAGCCAAAAAAAATAAAGAAAAAGAAAATTCTATTATACTATTTTCACTGGGGAGAAAACAGAGGCCCACAGAGAGTGTAAGCAGTGAAAGAATCAGCAGGATTCGTACCCAGGTCCTATTGGAGCTCCACACTTCTTTCTTCCCCACGCTTGTTTTTGCTAATTGCTAAAAGACGGCACCCAAAGGTAACAAGTGGTCAATCCAACTAGGCCAGCTGCCAATCCTCAGGACGCTTGGGGGCCTGCAGGGCTCCCCATGGGAAGGACTCTTGCAAACAGGTGATGCTTCCTGAGTTGACTGATTGATACTGGCTGGCTCAATTAAGATCTCAATAGGACTTTTTATGGAATTTGGCAAAATGGTTCTCCAGTTGTTTCAGAAAAATAGGTGGAAAATATATCAAAGAGAGCACAACACAATGTGAGATCTAACAAACATGAACACACTGGTCTCGGAGGAGCTCTCCTAAACTGTAGAAAATATCATAAAGCCATGATAATTTAAGTGCTGGAATATGCCCCCAAAACAGAGGTAAAAATTAGCTGAAATAGACTCTAATGTGTACAAGAAGGTATTAAATGTGTTAAACTAAGAAGAACCGAACGACTGAGGAAAAACTATTTAACAAATTATGTTAGGATAATCGAGATAGGAAGGATATAAATTTTAATTCATGCCTTAATGTAACTACCCACTGTGTTAAGAAGATAAACATTATTTCACAATACAGAGCAACTAAATAGAAACAGAACATAATGTGTGGCCGCGTGAGTCAACCAAATTTGTGGAACAGATAGGACGCCGCCAAAATCACAGAGCTCTGAGGAGAGAGTAGGGGCACACATGTTTAACGGACTAACTAACTAAAACATAGAAAATAAACATCACCAGAATAAACACAAATGAAACATGAAGATATTTAGAACAAAATGACAGAGAGCTAATCTCTACCATAGTCAAGAGTTTGTAAAAGCAAATTAAAAATACACCCAGTGGGGGCTTCCCTGGTGGCGCAGTGGTTGAGAGTCCGCCTGCCGATGCAGGGGACATGGGTTCATGCCCTGGTCCGGGAAGATCCCACATGCCGCGGAGAGGCTGGGCCCGTGAGCCATGGCCGCTGAGCCTGCGCGTCCGGAGCCTGGGCTCCGCAATGGGAGAGGCCACAACAGTGAGAGGCCTGCGTACTGCCAAAAGAAAAAAAAAAAAAAAAAAGAAAAAAAAAATACCCCCAATGACTCAAGTATAAATAGCAACGGTTAAGGTCAGCTAATCTGTGTTTGAGAAAAAGCAAATTGCAAACAACTGAGGGAGAACAGCTCAATCCTCCTAGGGGCCAAAGATGGGCAACCTGAAACCAAAAAGGAAATCTCATTTAAACCTGCAAAAATAGTCTCTACAAACTCAATACTCAGGAACCTATATGGAAATACATATTTTCCCATATGTTGCTGGTAATGTAAATTAGTGAAATTCTTTAAAAGGACGACTGGGCCAAACCTATCAAGAACCACAGAATGTTCATGGCATGTGTTGTAGCAAGCCCACATGCAAGAATTCTTAAAGAAATTAGTCAAAAAGGAAGTAAGGCTCGGCGTACAAAAGTTCTTATAGCAGCATCATTTATAATATCAAAACCCTGGAAATGGCTCAACACAAGTAGGATTGGAAATATCAGGACATGTTAATTTGGCCTTCCTGCCATCGACCTAGGCTGCCTCCCCTGCCCTGGCAGTGAGGGTCAACTCACCCTCCCTGCTACCCCAAAGGAGCGTGTTTTGAACACAGTGCGGTCTCCATTTCTAAGACAAGAGCTGAAGAGGAGGGATCTCAGACCTAAGGCCTGTCCCGAGCGCGGCCTGCAGGGCACCCTGCGCACACGTGTCCAGGGCTTAAGTCCTGTACGATGCTTGGGGAGAAAGGTGACCTCCAAAGATGTTTGGGGCGTGGCTGCTGTGCTGCGCCTCGGCTCCCGGACCCCTCCCACAGAAGACTCTGAGCGTGCTCGGGACAGGGGACCACCACCTGGGTGACTGACGAGCGGATGGGTCCCGGGAGACCCTGTCACCGGGCTTGGGGCGGGGGCCCCTGGTGGGCAGGGGGAGCGCTGGGGTAAAGACAGCATTACGAAGCGACGTCTGCTAGGATCCCCCCACCCAGCCTCCCCTGCCCACCAGAGCACACCCCATCCTCGTCTCCCATCACGAGCCCGCCCTGCCCCCTTCCGTGTGTGCGCAGCTCCCCTGACAGAGAAGTCCCATCTGCCTGGACGGTCCTGGGTTTCCCGGGCTGGGGGGAAGGGGGTACCGCAGTGTATCCTGTGGGAAGTAGGGATGGACGCGCAGAGCAGGGAGGCCCCGTCACCGCATGGGTTCCATCTGCCTGTCCCTCCGCTTAGGCCGGGATCTGCCGAGTGTCATCTCCTCATGACCTTATATGTCCTGACACTGGCCTGATCTGATACGCAAACTGTGGAGATTGTGAAACAGGGCGGTTAACGGTTTGATGGAAAAAGACGTCACGGCAGGCCGGGTGCCAGGGCCCAGCGGTCAGTTAGCCCCGCATCTGGGGACATGCGTTCGTCCCCTCCCAGGGCAGCAGCGGAGAAGAAGGGAAGCTGAGGTCGACGGAGCGGCCCCAGGTGTGGACGGTGAGGGCCGGGCCCTCCTCCCCAGCTTCGGGCTCCTCGGTTGTGGGCCCGCAGGCGCATCATCTGGGAGCTTCCTGAGACCCTCCTGCCCCTCACCCCCACCTCCAGGAGCCCAGCTCGGGGTGCTCGAAGCCCCAGACGGCGCCTGCCCGCCTTCTCCAGCATGCCTCGCCCCCGACATCGGTCCCATCGTCCCAGCCCTGGATCCGTCCCCCAGGCCAGCTGGGGCTGAGCTCCCCGGCCAGGGCGGAGGGGCCTGGCAGGCCTCCTGAGAGCCCCCGGCCCGCCAGCAGCAGACAGGCCCGTGTTGGTGCGGCAGGGTCTCGGGGCGCACGGCGCACTCCTCCCCCGTGAGCTGGCATTCCCGAAGGCTCTGTCGCGATGCCATCTGGGTGCGGGCTTCAGGAAGCCGCCTTGGAGAGCGCGGGGCAAAGGGCGCCCCTTTCTTCTGCCGCCCAGCAAGCCTGAGCACGTGCTGCCTCCTTGTCACAGCTGGGACCTGACGCACCCGGGGTGGCTGCGGGGAGCCCGGGGTCTCCCGCCCCACGGCCCACAGGCAGCAGCAAGTAGCGGCGTCTCCACACACCCGAAGAGCCAGCGGGAGGTGAAATGAAGCAGCAAAGGGTCGGGGAAGAGCTGGGGAGGCCCGCGGCCCCGTCCTCAGCCGCCTGCGGAAAGCCGTGTCTCCACCTCTTCCCCGAGGGCAGGAGCCCCAGCTGAGGCCGGGCCAGGGGACGGGACCGAGGCCTGAGCAGAGCCGGCTTGGCTTCTCAGGGTGAGCTGGCGGGTGTTCCTGGCACGGCCCCTCCCCGAAGGCCCCCAGAGGTCCAAGATTGGCCGCCAGCTGTCCGCACTCCTGGCTTGAGGGGGCGGCTGTGCTGTGGGACACCTGGAGGGTCCCCGGCATGCAGGTGGGCAGAGGGTGTGGGAGGGGCGTCTGCGCCAGGTTGTCCCGACGAGCGTGTGGCCCGAGCACGGGTGAGTATCAGGGCAGATCCTTGACAGACAACCAACGAGGGCCCGGGGCCCGGATCCGAAAGCTCCCGGCTGTGAGGGGCGCGCAGGTGGGCCGGCCTCCAGGCCAGGCATCCTGCAGGGCTCCGGTGAGAGGCTTGCCCAGCACCCTGGGCGTGGGCCCCCCTGAGCCCTGGGCGGGCTGGGCCGAGAACAGCAGGAACCCCGGGAGGGTGATGGCCGCTACCCCAGAGAGACCTCCGTGGTTAAGGAAGACGCCCGCTCTCAGTTCCCCTTGGGATCAAAACCAAAGCAGCTGTTCCAATGCTGCCGCTGAACTGGGAAAAATTTCCTGACTTGACCCTTTTCTCCGGACACACAAAGAAGGCCCTTTGTTCCAACAGCAGACCGGGGATCACGGCAGGCCCAGGAAAGACCCTGCGGTGGGTCAGCGCACTAGGGCTAAACCAACAGGCACCTGGAACTGGAGGGCTAGGCCTGCAGCCCACGGCTGCAGGAGCAGGTCTGCAAGCCGTCTGTGCTGCTCTGGGTCCTTCACTTAACTCACTGGGCTGTTCCTCCACTCGCAGGCCAGAGACCCAGCCTCATCGCTGGGCCCCGGCTCGCGCCAGGCTGGAGGGCTCTCACGGCCCAGCATGGGGCCAGCGTGGCAGGGAGGGGTTCCCGGGAGCAGGCCATGGAGACCCGGGTCCCTTGGACCCCGAAGCTGCCGTGCGCCGAGGCGGACATGGTCAGGGTTTACAGACCTGGAGGCTTTGGGGCAGAGAGGCTGGGATGAAGGTGAAGTTGGGTTCTCTGATGACCAGTCTCCGATGGCGGTGCCCCGTGCCCCTGGGCCACCTCTGACCACCTTTGATACCTTCCCCGGCCCAGGTGACACCTTAGAGCCTGAAGCTGTGCAGGAAGTGGGGGAGCAGGGCTGCCCCCTGGTCTCCTAAATCCACCCGGCATTTCTTGTCTGGGGGAGAAAATCGATATGCGGTCACTTTAAAACCAGCCCTTTCCTGGTTGAGTTCTGCACGTTCCAGATTCCTCTCCCTCCCCAAACAACACCAACAGGAAGGTCTCTGGAAATGAGAGTTTCTGATGATACATTTCCCCAAGTCCTCTACAGCTTCCCCAATTAGATTACGTTCCCAGTTAATATGTTAAATCATGTTAAATTTCCATTAGTGAACCAGGGCTGCACTTTAACGAGCTGACCTCTGGGACACGGCGGACTTGGCCTGGCGTACAGTGGGGAGCCTGCCCTGCTGGACTCACTGGTCCTACAGGGACCCAGAGTGGGGATGGGTCAGACACCTGCGGAGTCTGAGGCCCCCCAAAGCATCCTCACACGGAAGGACTCAGGAGTAACCCCCGAGCCATTCTCACGACGGAGGAGCCAGGGGTCCCGGTCCAGGGCTGCTGGAGAGAGGTGCCTGCGTTGGCTCAAACACAGAATCTCGCTGTGCAGCTATGGTCCCAGGGTGAGCTCTAACTGTTACAAACCTTGAAACGCAAAAACGAGCAGGCTCACATGCCAGGGCAGGTCACTCAAGAATGTCCACTGTCCTCTTGTTAGAACAAGTCATCAGCCCTCTGCTTTCCCTCGAGAAATTCCTATCCGTGAGCAGCGATGCACAGCACTGCTGAGAGCCGGCCAGCAGGGCCAGGCCCCGACGTACCCATGGTGGACTTTATCCCCGAGTGTTCTGGAGTGTGCGGCCTATGGAAGACTGTCTGGCTCGTGTTCGTCTGTGTCACTCAGTGCGAAGGTGATCTCTGACTTGCAGCTGTTTTGAACTGGAGTCTTTTCTGATTTCGGGAGAGCCCAGAAGTTTCCCTCTGCCAGATCAGAGCTGCCTTGACGTCAGGCGGCAGGCACCAGGCGGCTCTGGCCCTAGCTGCGCTTGCTTTAGGGGCTTCCCACCCTCAGCTGCAGCCTGGCCCTGAACCCCAGACCCCAACAACGGCCCAGTGCTGCTTGCTGGGCTGTGGCCTTTGCCTCACCCACAGGCCTTAGCTGCACTTGGCTTGGACAGGCGTCCTTCCCAACACCCGTGCCCTTTGCCAGACGCCCACCTGGCTTGTGGCCCTCCGGCTCCAGGAGAACCCCCTGAGCCACAGCCGCTGTCCGGCTCTCTGCCTGCTGGTCCCCACCTTGGGTGCCTGCTCTCCCGCTGGTCACTGCGCTCTGGTCATGGTGATGGCCCTCCTGCTTACACCCTCACTACGCCTAGCCTTCTCTCTGGGTCCCTCTTCCGTTCTCCTTCCACCCAATCCTTTGGACAAGTTTGTCCACCCCCAAGGTCCCCCAGACCTCCACTGTTGCAGGAGACCCTGGAAAGTCTGCCCTTGTCTCGAGCACCAGGCTTGGTATTGAAGCCGAGCAGGACCCTGTGGGGCTCCTGGGCACGGATGCCTTTCCATGTCCCCTGCTTCTTGTTTGTAGGGACAAGACTCCAGCCTCCATGACCTTCCCTGAGTTCTAAAGCGCAGATTCAAACAGTTGCTAATCGTGGAAGGGAGGGGATGCAGAGACAAGGGAGGAGCGGCCAGGAAGCAGTAGAGCAGCCTTGGGCCAGGGTCCTGGTCCCTCCTCAAGGGACACACAGAACAATGTATTTGAGCTCTTTACAGAACTAAAACCCCCAACAAATGGAAGATGTTGGCATTCTTCATTCCAGAGAAGACCAACTGAGGCCACATAAAAGGAACCAGAGAAGCTCATCAAGAGATTACTGTGAGACCAGATTAAAGGCGCTCAGGCCCTGCACACACCCTAATCTTACCAGCAACCCCACCCTTGAACTATTGCTATAAAACTCCTCACCAAATCCTCCCAGGTTGGGACACATGGTTTTTGAGGGCAAGAGCCCGCTGTGTCCCCCTCTGCCTGGCAAAGCAATAAAGCTATTCTTTTCTACTTCACCCAAAACTCTGTCTCCGAGATTCTATTTGGCACCTGTGCACAGAGGCCAAGCTTTCGGCATCATTATCCAATGCAAATGAACCTCACCAGGCCCACTGGATGTTGGCGGGGGCAGAGATGGCCACTGGAGGCCAGCATCCACCTCCAGGGGAGCCACACTTATACAGAGAGCATCCCCACATTGCCCCCTGAGGTTCAGGAAGCGGCCGCCTAGTGCCCTTGGGGAGTGTCAAGAGCTGGGACTTTGACTCAAAGAGACCTTCCTTACTAGCTGTGACCCTGGGCAGATCCAGTGGGAAGTACAACATTTCTGCCTCTTCCTGAGTCGCTGCCTACTTAAACGAGATAGTGAATGTTCAGGGCCTAGCACGATGCCCAGCTCACAGTAAGTGCTCAGTAAATGCGAGCTATAATAATAAACTCTTTTCTTGGACGGAGGGAACTGACAACTAAGTAAGCGTGCAGTAGGCAGTGAGCACCCACTGATGGTTCTGGAGGAGAAATTAATGTTGTCGATGCAATATGGGGAAGGCTTGAAAAGGGACCATTTATAAAAGTATGAGCAAAATGCACAGGGAAACTTAGTAAAGGGCGAAGTGGCGTCTCAAATCACTGGGGGCAAAGATGGGTTCGTGAATAAACAGGACAACGGGCAGGTCATCTGGAAGAAGACAAAATCTGCTTCATAGTTCACACTGCAAACCACAATTAACTCCAGGTAGACCAGGGGTTTAGATGTCGCCACTGAAACCAGACATGAGCTCGAGAAGAAAACATGGGTGGATTCCTCTTGAATCTTGCTATATATAGGGAAAGGCCTTCCAACTATGACTCAGATCCAGAGGTGATAAAAGATCAACTCTCATGTGACTACTTAAAAAAAATATTACGTGGCACCAAAAATGCTGAAAACAAGTCGAAAGACAACTAACAAACTAGGAGAAAATATCTAACATGTATCACACACAAAGGGCTACTTTCTGTTCTGACTTATAAAGAACTCTTGAAAAAGGACCAGAAATGGTCTTGATAGAAAATGGGAAAAGACATGAACAAACAACTTGATTTGAGGATGGCCGTTAAACGTAGGAAAGATGTTCAGATTCACTTGTAACTGGAGACCGCAAATTAACACTCCACTCAGACACCAGTTCTCATACATCCAACGGGGAACGTTCAACGTCGGATGACAGTCTGCTGGCGAGGTTTGGGGAAACGGGCCCTCCACTGCTGGTGGGGTGCAAACCGGTGCACCCTCGGGAGAGCAATGGGCAGTACTTAATAAAACCACGTGTGCCCTTACCGTTGACCTGAAGATACAGCTCCAACAACATGAAAATGCATCTGTACAAGGTCATTCACTTCAAAGCTATCTGAAATTGGAGACTACTGGGAAAACCTAAATGCCTCTTCATAGGAAAGCGATGGAAACACAGTGCATGATGGAGTATATTATCCAGCTGTAAAAATGAATGGGAACATTCTCTGTGCACTGATAAGGACTGATGTCCAGGATATACTTCTCAGTGAAAAAAGAAAACCCCAAGTGCAAAAAGGATATCTATAGTGTAGTATAAGAATATCTATAGTATAGTATAGTATATTTATAGTATAGTATGAGAGTATCTATAGTATATTATCGTACAGTATGGTATAAAGATATCTATAGTATAGTATAAGAATATCTATATTATGATATAGTACAGCATAAGAGTACTGATAGCATAGTGTAGTATAAGAATATCTATAGTAAAAGACTATCTATAGTACAGTATAGTAGAAGACAATCTATGGAATAGTATAGTATAGGAATATCTGTAGTACAGTATAGTATATTAGGTTGGCCAAAAGGTTCTTTCGGTTTTTTTTTTCTGTAAGATAGCTCTAGTAGCACTTAGCTGTCTTTAACGTCATTGGAAACAATTGTGTTAGATTGTATGTGACAGCTGTCATATCAGCGTGCATTTCAAAAAAGACGTCAAATTGGTGAATTTTTGTGTAGCCATTTTAATATCGAAGATGGAAGAAAACAGCAACATTTTCGGCAAAAAAGGTAAAAATGCGACTGAAATGCACAAAAAGATTTGTGCAGTGTATGGAGAAGGCGCTGTGACTGATGGAACGTGTCAAAAGTGGTTTGCGAAGTTTCATTCTGGAGATTTCTCACCGGACAATGCTTCACGGTCGGGTAGACCAACTGAAGTTGATAGCGATCAAATCGAAACATTAGTTGAGAACAATCACCGTTATACCACGCTGGAGACAGCCGACACACTCGAAATATACAAATCAAGCACTGAAAATCACCTGCACCAGCTTGGTTGTGTTCATCGCTGTGATGTTTGGGTTCCACATAAGTTAAGCGAAAAAGACCTTCTTGACCGCATTTCCGCATGTGATTCTCTGCTTAAATGTAACGAAAACGTTGTTTTTAAAACAAATTGTGATGGGTGATGAAAAGTGGATACCGTACAATAACGTGGAACGGAAGAGGTCGTGGGGCAAGCGAAATAAACCACCACCAACCACACCAAAGGCCGGTCTTCATCCAAAGAAGGTGATGTTGTGTATACGGTGGGATTGGGAGGGAGTCCTCTATTATGAGCTCCTTCTGGAAAACCAAACGATTAATTCCAACAAGTACTGCTCCCAATTAGACCAACTGGACACAGTACTCACGAAAAGCATCCGGAATTAGTCAACAGAAAACGCATAATCTTCCAGCAGGATAACACAAGACCGCATGTTTCTTTGATGACCAGGCAAAAGCTGTTACAGCTTGGCTGGGAAGTTCTAATTCATCCAGCATATTCACCACACATTGCACCTTCAGATTTCCATTTATTTCAGTCTTTACAAAATTCTCTTAATGGAAAAAATGTCAATTCCCTGGAAGACTGTAAAAGGCACCTGGAAAAGTTCTTTGTCCAAAAAGATAAAAAGTTTTGGGAAGATGGGATTGTGAAGTTGCCTGAAAAATGACAGAAGGTAGTGGAACAAAAGGGTGAATACGTTCTTCAATACAGTTCTTGGTGAAAATGAAAAATGTGGCTTTTATTTTTACTTAAAAACTGAAGGCACTTTTTGGCCAACCCAATACTTCATGTAAGAAAGAAGAGGATATAAGGGAAAAAATATGTCCACCTGCCCATTTGTACAAAGGAATACAAGAAGGAAAAACCGGAAGCTAATGAGACTGGTACCCACAGGGAGTGGGTGGGAATGGGGTGAAAAGGATGGAGAAATGCGGTGGGGGGAAACGACACTCCTCGGAAGCTACCTTTGAGGACAGCTCTGACTCAGAGCCCCAGCGTGATGGGCAGTTCTCTGCATCAACCTGCCCAAGCTTTAGTTCCCAGTTACTCAACCAAACACCAACCCAGGTGTTGCTGGGGCAGTTCTGAGATGCGGTTCACCTCTACAACTAGTTGGCTTTAAGTAGAGAGATCCTCCCTGATCATGTGGGTGGGCTTCAGCCTCCAGTTGAAAGGCCTTAAGAGCAAGTTAAGAAATTCTGCCTCAAGGCTGCAGCCTTGGCTCCGCCCAAGAGTCTCCAGCCTCAGCCTGCTCCGCAGATTTGAACTTGACACACCCATGATCGTAAGCCAGTTCCTTGAAATAAGTATCGTTATATATAGCTTTTCCCTACACCAAGGTTAAAGGGGGGTTCTCCCATGTTATTTTTCTTTCTGTGCTTGGGTGGTCTCATTGGTCACATCTAAATCCCTGGTAGGAATATATGTGTATGTTTATCTTGGCTTTTGAGCATCATTCTTTAATCAAAGGAACCGGGGCTCCTTGGAAAAATGGCTGATTCCAGGACTGGGGCAGAAAATGCACAAAATGAGGCTGGAGAATCTCATGGTGCCAGAAAGTAAGGAACTGCCCCCAAAAAGATGCGGGGTGCGGGGGGGATGTCAAAAGAACACAAAAGCCAATTTGAAGGTGCTGTAACTGCCAAAGCTGGGACAATTTAAGGACCCTTGTGATGGTGTTGGACCCACCCAGATAATCCATATAATCCCCCCATCTCAGGGTCACCTGGTTAGCAACCTTAGTTCCATCTGCAATTTACCTCCCCTTCACCATGTACTGTAACATAGTCCCAGGTCCCAGGATTGGGATGTGGTCACCTCTAGGGGCTGTTATTCTGCTGACCACAGACCCCGGGGCTGGCTGGCCCCAGCTGATTTGCCGAGATGCTCTCAGGATGAGGACTTTTGCTTCTTCCTCCCACGATTATCTCGATTTTCTTTTTAAATAAAGAAATTTCCTAGCAACCTCACCTCCACCCCCGGCTTCTATTTTCAGCTGTATCACCACATGGCTCAGCTCGGATGATGGCAAACTCTGGGGCCCGGGTGATAAGGACTCCTGTTCGCACTCTAAGAGGAGTCGGAAACCGTCTGTGGTGGCTTCGTTTCTAGTAACATGTCACCACTGCTTCGTTCAGAACGCCACTTGCCAATTGCGTTACCTCTTCTGCGAGGCCACCTGTTTGGAATCTGTCTACACAAATCACTTGCACAGAGCTGGGGGCGGGAGCGGGGGTGTGTGGTTCCCCAGGGACCCTCGTGGTGTTTTCTCTGCATCATAAAAATGTGCACTCTTTAATTTAAACACGAATCACTCAGCGGAGGCAGAAAGCCAATTAGCCTCAAGAACAGGCTCTGCTGATTCTGAACATCCGGCCCCCGCCCCGCCCCCTTTGATTTCTAACCCCGCCCCGCTTTGATTTCTAACTCAGGACTGATTTCTCAGCTCAGAAAAGGAGACCCTGAAGTCTGGGAAGAGGCAGCGGAGAAGGAGGAGGGTGAGGAAACCCCACCTGGCCCGGCGCCCGCTCGGCCTCTGCTCAGACCCTGGAGGGCCGCGCGGGTTCCATGTTAATTGCAGGGGCAGGAAGCAAGCATCCCCGCGCCCAGCTCCTGTGTGTCCTGCGCTGTGCTGTAAACCGAGGTGCAGGTCTTTGTACAGAGGACATCGGAGCCCAGGCTGGAAACCCACAGACACTCTGCGGACCCTGCTCACCTGGCAGGGTCGGCCGCCCACCTGTGATCTCGGCATCTGGAGGGTATTTCTCTTTGCCTTTCCTCGCCCACTGGAGCCCTCTGATGCTCCCGGGCCCTGAACGCTGAAGCAGAAACACAACCTGGGATAGCGCCTGCAGACACACCAAGTTATGATCTTTGCTCCAGAAGACGGAGGGGACGGGGCCTGGGCAGGGACAGACGCCGACCCCGCTGAGCGGCCGAGGGGCCCAGGGATGAGCCCTGTGGGGCAGGAAGAAGGACGTCTTGGCAGAAGGACTGAGTCAGCAAGGGGAAGGGGCTCAGCTCGAGCTGGGCCGCCCATGGTTCCAGGAAGCTCCGAGCCCCGAGCAGGCAGGAAGGACAGCCCTGGCCGGACCATGGGGATGGAGGGAAGCTGCGGGTACAGCCCTGCACTCGGGGGCTCCTGTCACAGGGACTCGGCCCGGCCTTTAGACCTTTGCTCCCGGTTCCCGGCCTCCCAGACCGGACAAGGGCCAAACGGAACCCTCCGCCCGCCGCCTGCCACGCTGGCGCCCGCCACCCACCGTGACCCCAGGTCGCTGCGCTCAGGCCTCCTCCACCCCACCGTCCACGCTCACCTGGCAGGGGCGCCCTCCTTCGCCCTCACCCTGGACCCGGCCTGTGGCGCATCCACACCCTGGACTTTGGTGAAGAACCGCAACCGCGGCCTTGAAGGAAACCCTCTCGCCGGGCCCGCGGGCCCGCCCCCGACACGCCCCCCGACACGCCCCCCCGCCGGAGATGCGGACTCACCCGATGGTCTTGCCCCAGTCGCACCACAGCGGCCTCCCGACGGCCTCCATGTCCACCTGGAACTGGGCGAGGCAGAGCTCGTGGAGGAGGGTGCTGAAGGTGGCGTCCTGGCAGGCGGTGGCCATGAAGAGGTGGCTCACTGCAACGACAGCCCCCAGACGACTGTCACCCTCCGGCCTCGCCGGGCCCGCCTGCCCCCACTGCGGGTCAGGGACTTTTCTGTCCACAGCCCACATCCATCGGGGCTCCCAGCCCAGGGCCCGCCGGGGAGCCCTGTCTGACTCTGAGGCCACCAGGATGCCCTGGGGTCCCCGTGATCCCTGGAGGGGGCGTCTAGGCTCCAACTGGATCATTTCTTCGTCAGTTGTTTCGGGGCCCAGCAAAGGCCCTGCCTGCTAATAGCAGGTCTGATGATGAGGTCTCCCTGGGCGACAGCGACAGAATGGGGACCGCACTTCCTCTTGTCCGGGGCACAGGGTCTGACTCTCACATACTGTTTCATCCTCACACCACTCCCGATATGGTTCCCAAGGCCTGCCCTTCACTGACATGGAAACTGCGGCTGCGAGAACAGCTTGCTGGGACCGGACCCTGGTTCATCACCGCGAGGCCACCAGGCCTCTGCTGGGGAGTGAGGAGGAATCAGCCCGCCCCAGGGAGGGCCAGCGGCACAGGGTCCTGGAGACCGCCGCCCGCCCCTCTTCCTCCGCGGCACCTGTGGGCCGCGCCGCAGCACCCAGCACCGAGCTCACATCCTCCGTGTCTGGATGTTCACCAGTTAGAAACCACCAAGCAGACAAACTGTCACGTGAAATGTTTCTACCCTCCCGCCTAGATGAAGGTACAGTCAGAAATTACAAACGGCCAAGCAGTGCCGTGCACAAAGCAAACTTCACTCATTTCCCCCAAGCCCAAGCCTGGCTCCCGTGGACGCCAGGCAGGCGAGGAGGCTTCTCCACTGTGTCCTCCCCGCGCCAGGCCTCCTTCCCCTCCCCTCTTCAGGCTGAGCGTCCACTGTCCACCTTCTTGCTGCTCTTTGGGGTGGGGTCGGAGTCCCTGCATTCCCTGCTTGGGCTCTGCCTGCAGGCACCCCCCGCCGCCCCCCAGGCCATGCTGCGTCCTCTGCCTGCAGGCACCCACCCGCCCCGCCCCGCCGGCAGGCCCTTCCAAATCCCTGGGGGGAGGGGCTGCGCTGGGAATTCTGGGACTCAGGGACATGGGTGGACGGCAAGCTGTCACTTGGGGCGCTTGGGCCTGGTAGGGGTGTGCGCTCAGGTGGGAGCCCCTGGCCCCTCGGACTCCTCCCCCTCCCCCTCTGTCTTCCCAGAGGAAAATGCAGAGGAGCTGGTTCTCTACAATATTCGGGCGCTGCTCAAAGCTCTTTACGACTACCCCGAGGTGGGGTCCTATGGTGATCATCGCCTTACAGATGGGAACTGGGGATTCGGGGCTCAGAAGCCGGCCCAAGGTCCGAGCACTGGAAGCGGTGTAGACTGGACTGAACTAGCCCTGCCCCCGTTGGGGCCTGCACCCGGCCGACTCCCAGACTGCGAGGCTCGGGCCGGAAGCAGGAAGTGGGGCACCAGGCCTGACCTGTCCTCTGCTGCAGATCTCGGGGAGGGGGTAGGTGAGGAAGGTGGGGCGTGGCCAGAGAGGTGGTGACGGCAGGGGGCTGGGAAGAGCCATTCTAGTGTGCGACTCTGGGGGCTCAAGAGTTACTGCGTGGGGGGACGAGGCGGGGGGATGGGTAGGTAGGCGGGTGGGGGGATGGGTAAATGGCTGGGTGGGTGGATGGCTGAGCGGCTGGGCAGGTGGACAGGAGGGTAGATGAAGGAGTTCACACACCACAGACGGGGCTCTGACCGGCCCACGGTGGGCAGAACGGAGAGACGAACGGGAAGCTGAAGGCCTGGCCAGGGCAGAGGGGAGGACGGGCTCTCAGAGGAAGCCTGTGGACTTGGGAGAGGGGTAGGTGGACAGTGGTGCTGGTTACAGGTAACAGCGACGGGCTGCCTTAAACAGAAGTGAAGGGCAGGCCGGGCACAGGGGCCCCTCGCAGGCAGGAAAAGCATGCTTCGTCCCTGCCCCGCCGAGAGTCTGAGGCGAGGGAGCTGGCGGGGGACCCCGGAGCCTGTGCAGGGCACTGACCTCCTGCCAGAGCCTGTGCGCCTGGAAGCCGGGCGGAGGTGCACGAGAGCCGTCCCCTCCCGGCACCGCTGGTTCTCAGCACAGTGGGGACTGGTGGCCAGTGACAAGCACGCCGTGTCCGGCAGGGTCGGAGACTTGGGGTCGGGGAGGGCTGTGGTCAGAGGGAGCCACGACGAGGCCTCTCCGCTCTCCCGGGGGACGCAATGGCGGGGGCTCCACACGCCTCTCCAGGATTCCCGTGACGACCCCGCGCCCCTGGATTCCACGTCCCCCGACATGTGACGGGGTGGGAGGCTAACGAGCCCATTTACCTAATTTAAGTGACAGACTCCAGGCTGGACACATCTCGGCAGGGGGGCCAAGCTAACAAAGTGACATTTCATAGCAGTAAAAGTACAACTCTGTGCTTAATTACAAATAAAACCGCAAACGCAGGGAACCCACGGCAGGTGGAAGTGGAGATGAGACCAGTGGCAGGAGCTGGAAGCAGCCTCGGGCTGCACCTGCCTGCATGCTGAGGTGCCTGCTTCCACACCCGCCGCCCGGAGGGTCCCACTGTCCCCCAGGCCCGGACAGGCAGGCCGGGGCCTGGAAGCCGCTCAGATGGGGAGGACCCCCGGGGGTTTTAGCTCGAGAAGCCGGGAGTAATGGGGGGGAACGGGGAAGATGAAAGGCTGGCAAGAGGGAAAGCCCTTCGGAGGAGCCCCCAGGAGAGGACGGGGGGCGGGCGCAGGGCTGACCCTCCCTTGACACCCTGGGAAGGGGCGCCCTGCTGGATGTGAAGGAGTGAGGCCCCCGGGACGCTCAGGGGGCCGGGGAGGGAGACGCTGGAGCCTCTGAAAAAGCCCCTGAGTTCACGTCGCTTCCCAACAGCCCGGGTGTGGCCCCCTCAGGGTCCACACGGCGCGCACGTGCACCCGAGGGCCAGCCGTGAGGAAGGGGCAGCTCCCCACCCCTGCCCTCTCAGGACACCCCGAGAAAGCCCACCTGCGCCGGGGGTCGCAGGTAGCTCAGGAAGGCTTAGACACAGACTCAGGGAGGAGCTGCAGCCTCGTTCTGAAGGTCGGTCGCCCCTCCGTGTGTCCCCCGCCCCTCACTGCTCGTGGCATCCGCTCTGCACTCCCCACCTGGACCGCCCTTCCTGGCAAAGCTCAGGCTCAAATGTCGCCCGTCCTCCTCCCTAAGGTCCCAGCACCACCACCACCCCCCCCCCCCCCCCCCCCGCCCCACCTCTGCATCTAGTGCCTTGTTTAGGGCAGGCAGACGGTTCTTTCTTTTCTCAGAACCACTTTGCTGTCCTCTCCTCGCCCACTCTTTCTGACTCACGCGGATGTCCTCCCTGGTACCCAGCGGCTCTGCATGTTAATATTTGTCAGGTGAACCAGATGGTGACGCCCAGTTTATCAGTGGACATTCTACGTGGGAGTGAAGCATGGTGTCTCGGACTGTCCCAAGGAGGGTCAGGAAGCGCGGCGGGCTCCCCTCCTGCTCTGGAAGGGCTGGTTTACGGCAAACGAAGATGCACGGGCATCTCAGGGCACTGGGTGCTCGCGACAGAAAGCCACGGGCTGATGTGAGCGCTGGAGGGACCTGATCTAAGGGTGCTGCGTGGCTCCCGAGTCCCTGGAATGTCAGGGAAGCAGGGGCCCACAAGCCCCAGAGTTAGTGTGGGGGGGGGGGGGGCCAGAGGCCGAGGGCCTGCTTGGAATGGGTTCCGAGGGACGTGTCCTCAGGCCACAGTCCCCCCTGTGAGGGGGTCCCTCCCTGACGCTCGGGTCGGCCTCTTCCTGCTGCCCCCTCCTCTGGGCTGCACACATCCAGCAGCCACCTGTCCCCGCCCGGCCGGCTCAGGGCCTGAGCGGCCACCCTGCCCTTCGGCCTCAGCGGTCACACTCTAGCCCACACTGTCTGTGCGCCACCCTGCCCTGGGCTGGCTGCAGGGCCTGCCCTGTGGCCTTGACCCGGCCTGGCTCTGGGCTGGTCCCTGGGCGGCAGCTCCCACCTCTCTGTGAGCCACTGTCTGTCTCCGGAGGGCGGGACCTCTGCTCCCTGGAAACAGACACCCCTACCCCGCTGCCCTTTCTCTCCTGCCCTGGGGGAGCCCAGAGCCGCTGTTCTCTTTGCCGTCGTTCCTACAACTGGGATGAGGCTGCGCAAGCTGTTTGCGTGAATCTGGAAACCAGTTTCATTCTTAAGTAGAGGAGAATGACACTTAGATGTAAAAACAAAAAGAGCCTGGTGTGGTCTTTCATTGGGAAGAGAGGAAACGTTATGGTTTTAACATGGAATCAAGTTGCCCAAAGTTTTAAAACCAGCTGTTTGGGGCCAGATGGGTTCCAATCCTGTGTCACTGCAAGTTTAATCATTCATAACTCATGTCTTTAAAAGGCCGACTGCAAGGCTGCCGGGCGGACAGCAGCGAGTCGAGGCAGGACTTTCCCTGGCGTCTGCATCGTTCAGTCCAGCGAGCCTGGCGGCGCCTCGAGAAACAGCTGGAAAATGTCCCTGACGGGAGGAGAAATGGCAGAGAGATCCCTACGGCCACGTGCCTGGGGCCAGAAAGATGGGGCGGCAGCCTCCCCATGGGGGACCTCGGGGCTCTGGGGCATTTGGGTTTTCTAACGAGAGATGAGGGCTCAGAAGTGAGGACCTGATAGGTGTTGTTTCATGCCTGTGCCCTTGGCCTGTGGCCGCATGTCTGCAGGACGGGCCCATCCTGCTGCCACTCATCCCACCCCACGTTTGCAGAGATGGAGCCGCAGACTCACACGGTCCTCCCAGGGCTGGGGTGACCGGTGGGAGGTGAGCCGAGGGAAGGGCACCTGCTGGGGGGCCTGCTCGTCAGAGTGACTGGCTGGGGGCTGAATTCAGAGCCCGTGAGCCTCCAGGGCCCCCAGCACACTGCCCACCCCCACCCCCAGGCCAGGCCCAGAGGAGGCCTCGCCACCTCTCGGCCACAGTTTCTTTCTCTGTGAAATGGGAACGTCCCACACCAGGTGGGCAAACAGGCCTGGCTTCCCGAAGACGTGTTCACAGAACCAACCCCACCTCAAGACGAGTGGCCCTCCCTGTGGATTTGCAAACTGAGTGGCCCTTAGCGACTCACAGGAAGTGCCAGCCTGACCCCAGGGCCCAGCAGGGGTGATGGGAGGGGGCGGGAGAGGGAGGGGACAAAGGCATGGGACATTTCTGGAGGTGACGGATATACATGCTCACGGTCTTGGGTCCACGTGGGTGTATATCTATGCCAGAACCTTCCAAATGGTACACTTTAAACATAGTTTATTCTACGTCAGTTATACCTCAATGAAAACAATAAATCTGAAGGAAATGTCGAGTGGGTTATCTCTGAGTGGTGTAATTACAGATGATCTTTATTTTCTGCTTTATGCTTTTCTACGTTTTCCACAGGTTAAAAGTATAATTTCTAAAATATTCTCTCTGTATTCTGTCCAGACCTTTTCCTAATAGTATCGGAAAAATCCTTGCTCGGCGTGTTCTTGCTGAATCACTTTTTGCTCACCCAGCTAGGGCCAGCAGGGTGAAAAACACCCACTTCCAGGGCTCTCCTGGGTACAGCCACTTGGGAGCCAAATGCTGAGGCAGCTACATGCCTGGCCTGTCACTGAATGCCCCAGAGGATGATGTAAACAGAACTTGGTTTGAACATGTTACCTTCAGCCTTTCTCAGTCTACTCTGGAAAAAGAAAACAAAAACCCGGACGACAAAGTGAAAAAACAGGAACTCTGTGTGTCCAGTAAAAACTCCTACTCAACCCTCAAGGCCCAGTGAACCATCACCTCCTCTGCCCTGCTCAGCACAGATCCCTCTCTGACCGTGCATTGCACCGTCTTCTAACCCTTGGTTAGCCACCGAGGGGCCTCGGAGACTGTGTCTCCTGCACACCCAGCGCCAGCCCTCAGCAGGCTTCTGGCTGACGGCACACTCACTGAAGGAGCAGATGTGCTGGGGCACACCGCACTCCTGGCCAGGGACAGCTCTCTTAACTTTCCCGGTCTGTTCTGGCTTCTAGAAAGCGCAGGGTGGTTTGGGCGTCAGCCTGTCCTCAGCCAGCAGCTTGTGAGACGCTTCTCTCTCCTCCTTGGTTAAATACTCTGTGGATTTCATCCCCTCCTGGAGGGTCTTGGGGACTGCGTAATGTGATACCAGGTCATATTTCGGTGCCTTAAGGTGCCTGTGTGTCTATCAAGAGCCACTGTCTGTCTTCTCTTTGGAAGCAAGTTGGTATGAATGGATAGAATGCAGATCAGGCTCTAGATGGGTTACACATCAATTGCAAAAGGACTGCTACTTCCCCTCCCACTGCCACATGCTGGGAAGGCCCCATCGAAGGTTGTGACAGCTGCAGTTCATGTCGCCAGCCCCTGTCCTAAGCCCTCTACGGGCATCAGCTTATTTAATCCTTGCAAGTAACCAACAGGGCAGGTATTATTCTCTCATTTTACACATGGGGACGGAGGGGCCCTGAGAGGCTAGGTAACCTGCTCAGAGCCACACAGCCCAGGAGTGGTGGAGCTGGGATGCAACCCCTGGCATGCTCATCTCAGACCACGTGGGAGAGATGCTGAGGGCGGCCACCTCGACGCCAGAGACCCTGAAAGCAGCCCCAAAGGCTATAGATGATCCATGTCCGCTGAGGCTGTGAGAGCCTCGAACCAAGTCACCTCCGCAGGTGGCTTCCCCAGGGCCACCTCCCCGTGAGCGGCCTGGAGGGGGTCTCACTGGAGAGATGGGAGTCCCATGAGATGGATGCCTGGCCGCGTGCAGGCGCCCTGAAGGACATGAGGTCAAGCCAAGAGCCAGCGGCCGAGTTGCCTCCTGCCGGCACCGGGTCCGCCTAATCCCAGGGGACCAGCATTTTCTACCTGAGCAGGTACAGCCGACTCAAGCCCATTGCTCCCACTAAAATCACTGGTGTCTTTAAGGAACATGTGGTGCCCTCAGAGGAAAGCAAAAGGATTTTCATGATTCTAGAAACTAATTTCAACGTCTCGCTTGTTAAGGGAGTCTATCTTTGCATGCTTTTCTGACACGCAGATGAATCACTGCACAGCGACTGGAGAAGCACATCCCAGCGACCTTACCGACAGGGGCTGGGCCAAGAGAGCCTGGAGACGACCCCTCCAGAGGATGGAGAGCCTGGGGCCCAAGGGAGGAGCTCCCCAGCCCATCTGAGTGCCCATTCCTGCCGCCCGCGAGTCGGGGGTCTCCTGAACCGGCTCCATCGGTCACCACGCTCCATCGTTGGTGGGCTGGTGGGTCCCTGTGTCAGCCCCTGAGTGGGTGCCGTGGTCCCTCCAGCATTCTCCACGTGGCCCCTGGGCGTCTCCCCACTGCCAGGCTCCGTCACACTGAACTTCCTCTAGAGCGAAAGCTCCTCGGCTTCCCCTGAGCTCTTCCTCTCCCGTCTGTTCTATCTAATGCCCTCCCTCTGCAGGCGGTCAGCTGGTCCAGCTCGCCCCCTGTCCCAGGATGCTCTCCATGCCTGGCAAGAGGAATTCCCGCCCTTGCCACTCTCTGAGCAGCCAGTCAAAGGCTGAGAGAGAGCAGGAAGAGTCCCCTCCTCCCGGCCCAGGGGCCCTTCCGCTTCCCCCTCAAGCAGCAACTTGCTCCAATGAAGCCCTCACCTCGAGGATTCTCCTGTCACTTGATTTTCATCCTTGCGGTCAGCCTGCAGACCCACCGTCCCCTTGCTCTGGCCCAGGGATGCTGCTTGCCCTCCTCCCTCCCCTCCTTGAAGCGCCTGCTCTGTGCTGGGTGTGGGAGGACCTGTCGATGTGTGCCCTGAATCCACGAGAAAACAGGATGCTAAATGAGATCAAACGCCTAAGTGATACAGAATAACACACAAAAGGTGGGCGGTGGAGTCAGACAAATGTAAGACCAAAAAATAATAAAGCACAAAGTCAAGTTCCACCTGGAAAGAGAGAAAGGGCGTCCCACACCCATCAGGACAGCTACCGTCAAAAAACCAGGAAAGAACCAGGAAAGTGCTGGTGAGGATGTGGTGACATCGGAACCCTTGTGCACTGCTGGTGGGAATGGAAAATGGTGCAGTTACTGTGGAAAACAGTAGAGCAGTTCCTCAAAATAGTAAACATAGAACTACCATATGATCCAGCAATTCCACTTCTGGGTATTTACTCAAGAAAATTGAAAACAGGGTCTCTAAGAGATACTTGCACACGTGTGTTCATAGCAGCGTTATTCACAATCGCCAGAAGGTGGACGCAATCCAGGTGTCATCGATAGATGAATGGATAAACAAAATGTGGTATATACATAGGAGGGAACATTATTCAGCCTTAAAAAAGAAGGAAATTGTGACACATGCCATAGCATGAATGAAGACATAATGCTAAGTGAAATAAGCCACTCACAAAAAGACAAATACTATATGATTCCAATTCATGTGAGGTGCCCACAGTAGTCAGAATCAAAGAGACAGAAAGTAGAAAGGTGGTTGCCAGGGGCTGGGGGAAGGGGATGGGGAGTTAGTGCTTCGTGGGTAGAGTAACATTTTGGGAAGATGCAAAAGTTCTGGAGGCGGGTGGTGACAACGATTGCAGGGCAATGTGAATAGCCTCAATGCCACAGAACTGTAACCACCTTAAAATGGTTAAGATGGTAAATTTTATATGTATTCTACCGCAATTAAAAGTAAAAAAATAAAATTAAAAAAACAATGAAGAGGGGCTTCCCTGGTGGCGCAGTGGTTATGTATTCTACCACAATTAAAAGTAAAAAAATAAAATTAAAAAAACAATGAAGAGGGGCTTCCCTGGTGGCGCAGTGGTTGAGAGTCCGCCTGCCGGTGCAGGGGACGCGGGTTCGCGCCCCGGTCCGGGGAGATCCCACATGCCGCGGAGCGGCTGGGCCCGTGAGCCATGGACGCCGAGCCTGCGCGTCCGGAGCCTGTGCTCCGCGACGGGAGAGGCCACAACGGTGAGAGGCCCGCGTACCGCAAAAAAAAAACAAAAAAAAACAACAATAAAGAGGACACAGAAGGTTATGCTATAAGAACTCCTCACGTGGATGTGACTGGCAGGGATTAGGCGTGTGAATTCCCCACTGTCCCAGTGGCACAGAACATGCAGGAGCTCAGCGACAGAAAAGTGAATCAGAGAAGCAGCGTGGGGTTGAAACACAGTTCTCACAGCCCTGACACAGCTGGGGGACTACAATAAGTAAGGATACGTAAGTAATATAGTTTAAGATGATGACTAGAATCAACACATAAAAACTCCACGCTCGGAAATTCCCTGGCCGTCCAGTAGTTAGGACGGTGCTTGCACTGCTGAAGGCCCGGGGTTTGATCCCCGGTTGAGGAACTAGGACCCTGCAAGCTGCTCAGCACGGCCAAAAAACAAACAAACAAACAAAACTCCACACTCTTCTTGTGGGTTTAGGGGCCTTTTACAGAAGGGAAATTCTGCAAGGCCCAGAACGATGCCTTCACTCGCACTAAGCCGTGGCGGTGGTCTACGACTGCTTCCTGACCACGGAGTGTCGGGGGAGAAACCAAAAGGCTGAGTCACTGGGATTGTTAAAAACTTGCTTCCAAATAAGTCATATTTTAAGAATATGGGATATAAAACCCACAAAGACAGAAAATCAAGAAAATATTAGCAACGGGCACAAGACAGAAAGAAATTCCGGGGCTGCAGCCATGATGCCAAAGAACAAGTTTCATTCCTGAAAAAGACAGAACAGAAACAAATGGATTTGGCATTCAAGGGAAATGAACTGGTTCTTCTCGGGGGAGGGGAGGGGTCTAATAACAGAGATAAATCACTGTCTCTTCTGATCGAGAGATGACAGGAAAATACCAATTCAGACCAGACATGGCAAACATATGTCCACAGATACAGCGGGAAACAGAAAAATAAGATGCCTCTATTAATGACATATTGGATAAAATGGACAAGTTCACAGGAAAATGTGAAACATCATCACTATGAGAAATAGGAAACCCAAGAGGACCAAGACCCACGAAGACACTGCAAACGTTCTCAGTTATCTTTCCTGCCAAACAGGGCCCCACTCGATGGTTTTGCAAGTGAAAATGAAGGTCCTTCAGGTCCTGGAGGAGCTGGTCATTCACATCATCCCAACTGCCCCGACGCAGACAGAAAGAATGAACGTTCACAAACCTCTTTTGGGAAGAAACCCCAGTGCTGCTAATAAAACCTACCAAAGAAAGTGCAGAGCAATCTCACTTAGGAATAGCAAAGCATAACTCAGAATAAGCAGTGGGCAACAGACTCCCAAGTCTGCTGAAAGCCAGCACAGGGACCCAAGGAACACTCCATTCATCCCAGAAATGCAGGAAGATTCACACTGGCGAACCCCCTCTCCACCTGGGGCCCCATTTCACCAGTGCCAGCAGCCCGCCCCTCGAGGAGGGAACTCAGAGCTCTGCGCACTGCCATGGAAGAAATGATTCTTCCTCAACATCATAAAAGAGTATTTCACACACGGAAAGAAGACTCATTCTCTATCCCTTCCCCTCCCCGTCTCTAGCAAACATAAAATAAAATGTAAGAAGCATCTTGCCCAAAGGAGAAAGACTGAAGGTTTGAGGCACTGTTGCCCTCAGCCAGGAATGAAGGAAGGCAGCTGCGGCCACACCCCCTACTCAGCAGAGAGTCACCCTCCAACCCAGCTGGAGCGGGGAACCAAGAGTGTCAACGTGGGGAGGAGGTGACACCCTTCCTTACAGATGATCTAATGATCTGAAAAAGCCAAGGGGGAGAAGAACGAAAACAAAACAAGAAGCTGGCACCGTTAGAAACCATGTGCACAAAGACCGCCAAGTGTAAAACAAATGCACAAAGAAGGAGCTTATGTTCCAGCAACGACCAGATAGAAGATAAATTGGGGGAGATATCCCAGTCATAGTAGCAGCCAGAAACCACAAGATTTCTAGAAATTGAAGAAGTAATCTGCAGGAGAAAAGGAATCCTGTGGGTGGGGTTGAGGACAGACTGCTGTTTCCTGAACAGGTGGTCTTGTTAAAATCCTCCCAGATCAGTCAACAAATCAGGGCAATCACCATTCAAATCCCAACAGTCACTTAGCTAGAAAATCAGCAGACATTCCAGATGAATCATAGATCTGCATGTCTAAAACCCCGGCACGGGAGGACACCCTCAGTAGGCAGCACTCTGGGTGAGCCCTCTCTGCACCTTCTCAGAGGACCTGACCTTCTCCAGGCTGCACTAGCTGTCACCTCTTCCACACTCGCCCCTGCGAACTGCCTTCCCCAGTCTCTGTCTCAGCCTCTCCTCGGCCTCGGCCTCCCCTCCCCGGCCTCCATCGGGAGCCTGCGCCCCACCCGCATCCACACCCCCGGGGCCATCCCTTATATCCGAGCCTCTCACACCATCTTGACACGGATGCCGCCCCAGACGTCTCTCCCAGCCACACTTCTTCTGTGCCCTGCAGACACCTGCCTACTTGCCACCATCCCTGAGTGTCCAAGGGGACGTGTCACCCAATGTGGCTGCTGTGGATAGGGCCGCCAGCTTTAGCAAATAAAACTACAGGACGCCCAGTTAAACTTGAATGGCAGGTAAACGAGTTCTTTTTAGTGTAAGTATGTCCCAAATATTGCTTGAGACACTTTTATACTAAAACAATTTGTCGCTTCACTGACACTGAATTTAAGCGGGGGCCCTATGACTTCCTGGAAGCCTCAGCTGTGATGCGCCAGCTCTCTGGCCGCTGCCTGCTAGGTGCCCAGCTGTTCTGCATTCCTCGCTGCTCCCTCCCTTCCCACGGCCGAGCCCTCTGTCCACCTGTGGTACCCTCTGGAGCCTCTCCACTCCTTCCAGCTCAGCCCCACCTTCCCTCGCCCTGTCTCCCACCTCCAGCCCCCGCCCAGCTCCCGCTGGGCTCCCGCACAGCAGCCCAGGGCTCTTTAAACCATTTGTTCCATCTCGTCACCGCATTTAATATCCTCCAGGTCTGCCCATTGCCCTCGCAATGAAATCTGAACTGCTCCCCTTGGCCTGGAGGATCGGGTCCTCCTGTAGCTTGGCTCAAAGCCCTCTTCCCCTCATGCTTCCATCACAAAGGCTTCTGGAAAGTTCCAAGGCCTTTGCATAACTGTTCTCGTGCTCTGGAGCGCTCTTCCCGACCCCCTGGGGTTTGAGATCTGGGGCCCCGCCACCCGCGGCTTACTTCTTTCTGCACAGATGGCACCTTCGCAGACGTGGCTCAACGGGAGCGCGGCTTCTCAGCCTTGGCACCGTGGGCGTTTTGTGCTGGACGCTTCTTCGTGTGGGGCTACAGCGGGCAGCCCCCAGCAGTAGGCTGTGTAGCGGCACCCCTGGCTTCTACCTACTAGAAGCCCCTTCCAGGCCTGACACCCTGGGGCCCACTTGTGTTCTGTACAAGTTACCAGGAGAAATTAGTGCTTCCCCGATGCTCCCTTATCTGTCCTTCCACCCAGCCCACAGCCATCCTTCCTCTCGCAAATGGCCCCTGGAATCTTCTGGAGGCAATACAGGCATATGCAGAGAGCACCAACCTGGGGTGTCAGTGTCACCAAGTTTCTGTTACCTGACTACGCCTTTCAGGCCTCTTACCCGTAACATGGATTTGCTATGTGATACATGAACTGCTTTCATTCCAGCCGACAACTGGCCTGAGTCTGTGACAGTAAGGCACGTGTTACCATTCAGTCATTTGCTGGGTAAACTGCTACCCTTGGGCCTCTCAGGTGAGGTCTGGCTCAGGAGAACCCTTCCCGGTGAGCCTGTCGGGTGTCGGGGTGCAGAGCCCCAGGGAGCAGGGTGGGCACTGCCCGGCTGGGCCGTGGAGGGCAGAGGGATGCGGGCCCGGTCTCTGGTCCCACAGAATCGACCGTGGGAACTGCACCCGGGAGGGAGGGCGCAATCGTGGAGGGAAATAAAGGAGACACTGTGAGGCCTAATGAGGAATAAATAGGAACGGCTTGGCTGTGATGCGGTGCTCGGGCCCACGGGGTCCCCTGCTCCCCTGCTGGGACTTGGCAGTGGATCCTGCTTGAATGAAGCTGATTAGCGTCTGTGTTTTGAATGATGACTGAAGTGATGTCTTAGAAAACACTAAAATAAAACTATCTTAGGGAAAAAACTTCTTTCTCCACCGACAACAATACCGTCATTATGTTACAAAGAATAACTTGTTTAGGTTGGGAGCCTCCTCTTGCTGCTGTGTTGACATAACCCTCCTCGCTAAGAACAAACGCGTTCTCTAGAAATGTTACCCAGACCCAAGGTCATCCATCCCGGAGCAGGGAGGGCTGGTGCCAAGGACATCCCTGTAGGGGCTCCGTGTGTGTTGTGTGTGTGTGTGTGTGTGTGTGTGTGTGTGTGTGTGTGTGTGTGTGTGTGTGGAGGGCTGGTGGCTGGGCCTGGCGACAGGACAGAGCCCCAGCAGCATCGTGTTTTTCTCCATCTGCCAGGAAGAAAGTGAAGAGCCAGGGACGGGCGGGCACAGGGCCAGGATAGGCGCTAAGGCCAGAGCAGCCGCCCCATCTCCCCTTCACCCCTCCTAAGGCTGCAGCGTCTCCTCCTCGGGTCTTCCCGGAGTCCCCAGCAGAGCAAGAGGCTCTTGGGCCGGGATCCCACAGCCCTCAGGCGTGTGCCCTTCTCAGAGCCCCGTGAGCCTCTGCCACATATCAGGCACTGTTCTGCAAGGGACACGGCTGGCTCAGATGTGATGGGGTTACAGGATTGAAAAGTTCACCTCTCGGGGCTCAATCTAGGCTCAGTCAGGCTCAGTGAGAAGAGGTCCTGCCTGCCTCTGTCAGCATGGACAGGTGCCCTACGCCCAGTCCCCCGAGGTTCCTGGGATGCGATCTGGCACCCGGCACTCACATCCAGCCGAGAGGAGAGAGTCAGAAGGCTCCAGGAGAAGACAGATCGCTCAGTCTGGGTCCCGCGCTCCTCCCTGAGATAAGCCTGGGGGGACGGGCTGGGGCCGGGGCCCTCTGGGTGGGGAGCCCTCCGTGCCAGGTGGACCTTGGGAAAGACGGGCTCTGTGCCCGAAGGAGTGGGATGCTGGTGGGCAAACCCGCGGGGCTGCACGGTCGGCAGCTCAGCATCTTCACACCGCATGGGGCGCCCACGTCGCACACTCTGCCAGACAGCACGTCTGAGTAGAAGCTGTGAAACTGCTTCACCCTGGGAGAAAAAAATCAGGAGGACCAGACTTTCCGAACTAGCTATTTGCCTTAAGTAAGGATTCCACCTACAACATTTCCTTGACGTGTTGCTACCACCACTTCCAATGAGGGCATAAACATCTCTCAACAGCCCTGGCCTGGGACTGACACTACGCACACCGACTGGCATGCACCTATGGAAGGGAGACAAAACCCAGAAACTTCTCCCTGCACCTAAATAGAATAGAGAGGGTAATAAACAAACACACCAGGTCGATTAGCAAAAAGAATCCTTCCGATCTGGACTCCAGGATTAGAACCGCCTCCAGACGTCAAACAGCACGGTAACCTGCAGTTGTCACATCGACTGCATTTCCTGTGACGCCCCGGTCGGTTCCAAACAGTTATACTTGCATTTATACAGAGCCACAGACTTCAATAAATATAGCAGCCTTGCAAGAAAACCCCCAACCGCCCCCAGCATGCCAGGGAAGGTGCGTGTTTCCCAGGACAGATGACAGATGAGTTCATAGAGGACAGTGTCAGCCAGCCCTCCTGAGTAAAGGTGGACTCATAAAAACAGGAGCTTACAATGAAGTCATCATAGACTAACTCTGGGTCCTCTGGAAACACCCTTCTTTTCTGATTGATGAAAAACAAGAAATGCCACCTTGCTTTTCTGGGTAGCAAAATCTTCATCACCATGGAGATCTAGCTCACGTCACCACTTGGGAAGAAAACTGTGTGCTCCTGTAATTCTTCTAATTACCGCTGGGCTCCAATGACACTAATTAACGGATAACCTCATAAAGCTGTGTTTCTTTTTCCAAGATGTAACATTAGCCAGACCTCTCAGAATAATGTTAAGATTCTAGGATTTTAAACTTCCACCAGAACATGTATTATTTTCTTGGTAAGCAAGGAAGGTCTTTATATGTGACCGTGAAATAGTGTTTTATTTATACAAGCTTTAGAGGGTGCAGTTTCTGGACAGCTGTAAAGAACATTTATTTATTTATGTTTAAGAAATGAGCCAACCCGGCTCTCTAACTTGCTAAAACATAAATGTTCATTTCTTAGGAAACTAAAACAGTGAGTTCCACATCAAGCCCATAGATCCTAATGCAAAAGAAGAGAATAATATTATTATAAGACTGGGCTTTTCACATAGCTTCAGCCAAAACGCTTAGGTGGCAAGATCAGCTTTCAGATTACACTCTACTGAAGCAGATACTAAGGGTTTTAGGCAGATCCAACACTCCTTGGCGAGGTGTGCGAACAGGGAGATCGGAATTGCAGCCCCTCTCATCCCAGATAAGCCCCACGGCCCCAAGCTGCTTCTCCAGCAGCTACAAGGCAGTGTGGTGTCACCCCTTCACCGAGAGGCACCTCGCAGCAGGTGCTTCAGACCAGCATCATCGGTGCGGCAGCCAGGACACAGGTTTCCCGGGGCCACTGGATTCTTTCACTTTAAAAGACCGATTTGGTTTTTATTAAAAGGTAACTAACTAAATACACGAAATGAGTCCAGCAGTTAAAGCAGTTTAGGAAGGTTTCTCAGCATTTTGTGAGAACATTTTGGACAGGGAAGTGAAGATGACAAATTTCTCGTGAAATTTTGCTAAGGCTGGTGCAGGTTCCTGTCACCACGGGGTTTCCATCTAGTCCCTCAAAACAGAAAGCCGAGCGCGTCCCGTCCCCTCACCAAGGGTCCCTCTTTGAACTTCTATTAGCCAGAAGTGACAAGTCAACAACAAACAACAGCAAGCTGTGGCGATGTCCCCGAAGAGAACAGAGAACATCTGCAAAGGAGGCTTTACTGGCAGATCAGCAACTGCTGCCTGTGACAGTCAGATTCTCAGTTTTAACCAAGTTTCTAGGTCAGTGGCCCGTGGTCTGATTCCGAAACCCTGAAACGGCCGCACCCGCAGGGCAGAGCCGGGAGCAGAGGTGCGGGAAGGGGGGCCGCGCGGCCGCTGTTTCCTCCTGAGCCGAGAGCTCCCGTGGGGCCGGGGTGGGGGGGGGAAGCGCCCGCCCCTCCAGAGCCCACGACGCCTCCGAAGCCGCCCCTTCCCCCGAGGGAGGCGCCGCCCGCGGCCCCGTCCCGAGCCGGAGCCGGGGTGGCCGGGACCCCCGCCCTACTCACCCAGGAGCAGCCAGAGGCCGCGCCGCGGGAGGCCGCGCAGGCCCCGGGCCATGTCCGCAGCCGAGTCCGCCCGTCGCGCGTCCAGCCGAGGACTGAGCCCGCCGGGCGGCGCGCCGGGGGCGGGGGCGGGAGCGGAGCGGGCGGGAGGGAGGCGGCGGCAGTGCGGCCCGCCGGGACCCAAAGGGAGGGCCGACAGTGGGGGAGCCGGGCTGGCCAGCACCTGCCAGCGGGGCGCCGGGGCAGAGGCTGAACCTGCGAGGCGACCCGGCCCTCGGCGAGTAGCCCTGAGAGCGCGGAGCGAGCGCGGGGCCGGGATCCTTCCCGGGCGAGCGCACACTCGGGCTCCGGGGAACGCTCCTGAAGTGTTTTGACAGACAGACACTTGTTTAACTAGGGCGGCTCTTCTAGACAGGGCATCTCCATGTCAGCCCGGGCACCATCCCTCCTCCTCTCCCCGGGTTACAACCGCCCACTCCTACTTCGGGGGTGTGCTCTGCAAAAGGCCAAGGTGCAGGCACTGGGGATCCTGAGAGGACAAAACCAGTCCCGGGGCCTGAGGAGACTCAGAGTAGCCAAAAATGGACCCATAGGTCCAATGAGGAACTGGAAAGACAAGATGAGGAACAGGGTGCGGGCGCAGGGGAGGAGGTGCGCGAAGGTCCTGGGGCTGGAGGGAAGAGGGCTCTTTGCGGGGACAGAAAGGTGGCCCTGGTGGACTTGCTGCCGAGAATGGGTGGTGAGAGGCAGAGGAGGCTGGGAAGGCCTCATTCTGCCTCTGAACTTGTGTGGTGACACATGAGAGACCCGGGAAGCCTGAGGAAGCACAGACTTCCCCAGCTTGCTTGCTCAGACCTGACCTGGGGAGCATCAGCCCAGCACAGCTGAGCTGACCCGGGCTCTCTAAGCTCTTCCGGTGGCTGGAATTCACCGTGCAGTGGTTCCTTCTTGTAACAAACTCTGCCAAGAACTCTGAGCAACTGAGTAAACTTATGCTCACGCTAAGGAATCAGCCACTGCCCTAGGGAGGAGGAAGAATCACTACCCCGAGAGCAACTCACACCTTTGCGGCTGAAGCTTCATACACGTAGCGGAGTGCCTCGTGAAGGATTCGGTGGTCAGGCCATGTGGGCTGACTCCACACTTCCCTCTGCTGAATGAAAGGGAACAGGGCCACCTGCTGTCGGCTCAGAGGACAGGCAGCAGCTGACAGCCAGGTGGTTGGGAGGGCACTCAGGGCCAGCATGCCTACAACCTGGGGGTCCCAAGTGTCCTGATAGGGGTCTGTGTCAGATGGTGGCGGAGGCCACATGCGCTCTTGAGTTGAGTAGCCCCTCTTCCCAGACCTTAGGAAGATACACCCCAGCGGGTGGCCTGGCCTCTCACTTCATCCATTTAAGAAACAGCTGAGTCCCAACAGTGTGCAAGCCTGTGCTGCATAAACAAGGCAGGTCCCGCGCTTCAGATGGTGGATCTAGTGAGGAACGTCCAGATCTAAGTAACGTGAATGCTGTGACACAGGAGCCACACGCATGGGGCCTGGTGGGCCTGGCTCAGCTGCAGTGTAAGAAGCCTTGAGGGCTGGGTGGAGGAGTGTGTGAGGGGCTGCAGGCCAGAGTAAAGAGCCAGTGACCGGGGACCAGGCCAGGTGGGAAAGGCGTGGTTACAGGAGATGAGCGGGGCCCAGCCCAAGCCTGTGAACCCTATACTGGGGACAGCCAGCCACTGGTTAGGGAGAAGAGCGGGCATCTCTGCTGCTCTCAGACTCGCCCTCCGCTCACCCTTTTGAGTCACCCTTTCCACCCTTGGCCTGCGGGCCTCCCTGCATCATCTTCTGGTCAGCTCCTTCTTCATTACCCCAGGTACCTTCATTAACCTGGGACCCCACTGGGGTCAGCAGGAACCATTCTTTGCAACGTGTTCTTTGAGGCTCAACTGCAACAGGAGGCGTGGGCTGAGCAGGGGAAGCCCTCTGCCTTTTCTCCTCCATTTTCTCACACTCACCACCCTAACAGACACATGTACCTAGCAAGACAAAGTGTTATTTCTCAAGTTCATGTACTTAGGAAGTTCACAGTCCTCTTGGGAATGCCAAAGTCAAGAGGTATACACACCATGGCGCTTTCTCCCCTAATGGTTTTCTTTTCTGCACCTTGGGTCTGGGTAAAAGATGTCCCAGTAATTACGATGGGTTTTCCCTTCTGCAGAGGTAGGAAAGTGGGACAAACTCTTTAACACTTGTTCCTGTAGCTGTGACACGTATCTAAGAGTTGACAATTTTGCCCTGGCTAGATTTTATCTGATGTATCTGTATTTCTAGCTGGTAGCATGGAAAATCATTCCTCTCCCTGGGCACCTCCATCTATATGGATGTTAGGTTAAACAATGGAAGAGTTGAGAAAATGGCCAAGTGCTTTACTGTGCGCACAGTAGGGTTAAAGACACAATCTAGATAGTTCAAAAAGACCTGGTCAACTTCACTAAAAATCCAAAATTAAAGAAGGCTTCTGTTTCCAGCCATGATGAAATAAGAGGGACTGGATTTACCCTCCCCACTTCAACTAAACAACTGGGCAAAACAGATCGTCACACTGGACCACAGGAGAGGGATCCCTAAGAGATGGGAAACAGCTCTATTACAAATACATAACACAACCACACTGAAGGCGATCAGGAATAAAAGACAGAACCTAAGTAAGTTTAGAGAATGATATCCTGACTGCACACTCTAAGGATAAAGACAAAAAGAACTTTACACAAATTCTGTACTCCAGGTAGTAAATGTTTCTCCCAGGGTCTGATTTAGCAATGCTGTCATGATTCGGTGTGTATGCTAGGTCTGAATAAACAACTACAGGTGTGGCTGGGTGCACAGATTGACAGAAATGCATACATTTCCTAGTTCTCTCTGCTGAGAGGGCCTACAACCAACTCCAACAGCAGTGAGCACATCTACTGACCAGATCTTGGTTTCTATACATCATTCTCAAAGAAAAGGAAACACAGCTTGTTGCAGAAGTGGCTGATTCCAGGGCTGGGGCAGGGAACATTTAAGATGAGCCTAAAATATTCTGTGGTGCCAGAAAATAAGCAAGTACTTGGAAAAGGATGGTGCTTTTCAAAGACAAAGAACCCAACCCAAAGAAGCTCCTAATGCCTACAGCTGGAATCATTTGAGCGACAAAATAAGCAATGATAGTGTTGTAACTCACAGAACAAAATGAACATCACTGAGTCCATATTGAAATAAATAACTGAATAAATACATGGGGGAGAAAGGATAGGTTTTCCTTACGGAACAATTCTAAGTAATAAATGTAGAAGGAAAGAAAGACATACAAAATCATCATTAGACAAACACCACAAGAATAACTGTTTCAGGCAAGATTGGCTGATGGATGCTAAACCAGTGAGCAAAAGTTTTAGGAGAAACAGATACTTACATACTATCAAAGATCTCTCTCAATTACGAAGGAAAAATAGTAATACAAATAAAATACAGTGGAGGAACCCAACAGAGGCCGCCATAACCAAGTGATGAAGGATAATATCACCTGCAGGAGATGGATCATGTACCCCAGATATGAAGTACTGAAGACCTCGTCTGTGGTATTCTTTATCAAAAAATGCATAACCTCAATCTCATCAGGAGAAAACAGCTGATAAATCAAAATTGAGAGGCATTTTATAAAAATAGCTAATCAAATACTCATCAGAAGTGTCAAGGTCATGGAAGGCAGGAAAATAACTTAGGAACTGTCCCAGACTGGAGGGGATGGAGAAAACACAGTAACTAAATACAATGTGGGACACTGGAATGGGTCCTGAAGCAGAAAAAGAACATTAGGGGTTAAAATTGGTGAAATCTTAAGATCTGTGGTGAGTAGTATTGCACCAATGTTAATTTCCCAGTTTTGATAATTTTACTGTGGTTATGTAAACTGTTAACATTACAGGAAGCCCAGCCAAGGGCATACATGAACTCTCTGTACTATTTTTGCAACTTTTCTGTAAATCTAAAATTGTTGCTAAGTAAAAAGTTAAGAGCGTATAACAAACACTTAATCTGAACACTGCTTGTGTGCCTATTTCCCAGAAGTTCTCAGTGAACACTGTAACCATCCCTACTTAGGAGAGAGAGTGTGTGTGTGTGTTTGGCGGGGGAGGGAATCAGGGAGGGAGAGGTAGGAAGAGAGAAAAAAAAGAGAGAAAGAGAAAAAGAAGAAAGCAGCAGGCTCTTGATCCAGCTATATCTGAATTAATTTCTGGAAGTGTCACTTATGTGAGTTAAGTTTACTTTTTTTGTGCTTTGGCTAGTCTGATTTGTGTTTCTATCATTTGTAATCAAGTGCCCCCTAACACAGCAACTTACGGCCTGCTTCATTCTAAGAAAATTTCAGGCAGGTTATAGACGTTCATAGAAGAGAAAAAAAAGATAATCAAGAAAGGAGAATGAAAGCAAAACAGCAAGATACTACAACAAAGTCAGGGTAAGTTACAACACAGAAAGATGCATCACTGCACACTGCTTGATGACTGCACTACCGGAAGGAGCAACCCTTGATGCGCTCTTATATTGTAACAAGTACTGTGGCAAACGCTTTACTTTACTCCATGCCTAGGAGGGCAGATACTTCCTGTATCTCCATTTTACACACCAGACAACTGAGGCACAGGGAAATTATATAACTTGTCCAAGGCTAAACACAGCAGACAAACTTGGGGCAGGAATCTCAATCAAGAAAATCTGGCTTCAGAACCTGCCTTCTTAAACAGTAAACTGTTAGAAATGATGCGCAAGTCTGGCCCTCAGCTTCCTCGCAGGAACACCGAAGTTGTTTATAACGATGTCCATAATATACATAATAATGACATTCTCTGGTCTGTCAGGGGACTATCGCTATCAACCCTAAGTATCACGATGTTATTAAGATAAAAGTTCTATATAAATACGAAGAGGTGGTGGTTTATTTAATACTCATAGCTCACACCTACTTTATCCCCAAGAAACAAAATTCAGGCAAAGATACACTGAACCTATAAGCAATCTTATATTGTTCCTAGCAGTTCCCTAGAGGTAACAATTATAGCTTTATTAGTTTTCTATTGCTGATGTAACAGATCACCACAAGCTTGGTGGCTTAAACAATACAGATTTATTATCTCATACTTCTGTAAGTCAGAAGTCAGAGACAGGTTTCACCAGGCTAAAATCAACATGTCGGCAGGGCTGCACTGCTGCTGGTAGCTCTAGGGGACAATGTTCCCTTGCCTTTTCCAGCTGCTAGAGTCCACTTGCAATCCTTGGCTCCTAGCCACCTTCCTCCATCTTCAAAGCCAGTAACAGTGGGTGAAGCCCTTCTCGAAATGCCATTTCTCCGGTTCTCTCTTCTGCCCACCCAGATAATCCAGGATCATCTTCCCAACTCAAGGTCAGCTGATTAGCAACCTTACTTGCTTCTGTACCCTTAACTCCCTTTTGCCATGTGACGCATTCACAGGTTTGGGCATGCAGACTGGTCAGCTTGGAGGGCCATTGCTTTGCTGACCACAGGAGCTAACACTTATTAAACATTTTACTATATGTCACATAGATACTTTGCAATAAGTAACAATGATCAATAATGAAAAAAAGTTAAGTCAATATATGCAGAACTCTGGCTGAAGAACTATTTTTTCAAAAAGAAACTACCTGTAATATTGAGCTTCTCAGTTACACATATTATCTCTTTGGACTAGAATTAACATTGGCATTAGGCAGAGCCAACTGGGAATTTTTAGTCCCACTTTTTTGGTGATAGTCTCAGGGTATTCTACAACATTCCAGGTCTCTGGTTATCTAAAAACACAATTACCTGTATATTCTATTTGGTACAGCTAAAGTGCTCTTTGGTGTCCCAGTAATACAGTATGAAAGAAAAATGCTTCTGAGCAATAATTAAGTCTGCTAAAATTATCTGAAACTTTGCTGGTTGAAGGTATTTGGAAACCTGGATAATTTGACCAGTCTTTTAAATTCTATAACGATTTAATATAATCAACCAATGTCAAATTAGAGATCTTTGAGAATAAGGTAAATATTGCTTTTTCACTTGCAGTTCCAAAGATTCATGAATTTCTCCAGTTTCTACATTTTACTCGGGGAGCTTAATAACAGTGATCAGTTTACATGGTCATGGCTAAAATCCTTTTGATCTAAAAGTTGCCTGATCTTTACATACCTTTAGGTTTTGAAGAGGACATCTTTATTTCAAAAAACCTCAAAGTTATAATTTCAAATGATCCTTTCTATATTTTCAATTACTAAATTGAATTCAGTAATTTGGTCTCCATGTATTCTAAAAGAGAATTCCATTGAATTAAATCCTTTTAGAAACAAACGACTAGAGGTATACTTCTCATGGCTGCTAGTATGTTAAAAATAATGTCTAATCCATGTTTCAACTTTATTAAAAAAGGTTACTCTGAATGTAGCCTTTTAATATAAATAACCGTATGATTTAACAGATAGGAAGCAATCTCCATAATTCTAGGATTCTACTAACTTGATGTATGGCCAAAACTAGAGAATCATCTACTAATTTGATGATTTTCAAGTTTCATTTAATCGAGTCCTTTAAAAAAATTTTTTTTTAATTAATTAATTTATTTTTGGCTGCCCTGAGTCTTTGTTGCTGCACACGGGCTTTCCCTAGTTGTGGTGAGCGGGGGCTACTCTTCGTTGTGGTGCCCGGGCTTCTCATTGCGGTGGCTTCTCTTGTTGCGGAGCACAGGCTCTAGGCGCGCGTGCTCAGTAGTTGTGGTGCATGGGCTTAGCTGCTCCGCGGCATGTGGGATCTTCCAGGACCAGGGCTTGAACCCATGTTCCCTGCATTGGCAGGTGGATTCTTAACCACTGTGCCACCAGGGAAGTCCCCCCTCAATTTTTTTTTAACATCCTGGAACCCAATTTCTGCTAGACGTTTGGACTGGGTCTGGTAATAACCGGAGACAAATTAATATATGAAATAAGCCTAAAAAGTCCATGAAAGAGGAAAAATTTGAAATGCAATAGTTTGATCTATAGCCTTACTGTCCTTTCGTATTCCATATAAACACTGGTAGGTAATTTACACTTGGAAAATGCCACCAAACCTGCAGAAAGTATTAAATTTTACTATAGATTCTACCTTTATTAAATATAAGTACACCAAATATAAATGTTAAATGGGTAACTTTTAATCAAGCAATGCCAACTAAATATTGAATGCTCTAAACATTGTAAACATCTGAAGAAGAAAATGCACATTTGTTCATCTTACTACTAGTAAAACTCCAACTTTAAACAGTATGTTACTTTTAAAAGTAAAGCAGTTAAAGAAATTTATGTCATCAGATAAAGCATAAAATTAGGTCTTGAAAAGTGTTCCAATTTACGCTCTAACCTAATATAACAGAACCTATTACAAAATGAACATAACATGGTGACCATTTAAATTTAAGTACTTTACCAAAGTTCACTCTTCCTAGTGAAAGCAGGGAAAATACATCTAAATGTTTAATACTAAAGTCATAAAAATGCATTAAATGTATCACAACAGTAATTTAATCATTTTGGAAACTTAAAAATATACATATTCCAAAATGTATATCTATAGACTCAGTTTATTTGCTATCCTATGGTCCAATATAAGAGTCTTAAGACAACTGAAAAGTGGAACTAAGAACTTCAGGTAAATTATATTTTTCATGTATGAAATAATAATAAACCTTTTCTTGGTCAATATTTAGAAAACTGATTTAACACAGAGTTTTAAAAATGACACCATTTCTGTTTCTGATCCAAAACATACTGCTTTAAGTCTCTAAGTAACAAGTTTGAAATATAAAGTTTATGAACATTAAAAATTATCTTTTAATTATATATAGAGAGATCTTTATATTGTAGAAACAACAGTTGCTAGATTTTAAGAGAGGGCTATATAAAGTAGAATATTATAAACAGCTAAACCCATTTACCAAGCCTATTTAATTGCATCATTTTGCTGTTACCACAATTTTTTCCTAAGTGCTGTAGAACATTCTCTGCAGGAGGGAACTCATGCTTTCCAAAGAAATTCTATAGGTGAAGAAAAGAAGGAAGAAATCAACAATTAAATGTGCTATGCTAAATCTAAAATTCCAGAAAAGTATATAGTTATCAGTACATTCTACTACTAAACCAACCATTGTAATTAAACCGATTTATCATATAAACAAACATCATATATACTTATTTACCATTAAGTTCTACCCCTTGACTAAGCATATCACTAAACTCAGTAAATACTCAGAAGTGCAACTGTTGGATCATGTGATAATTCTAGTTTAATATTTTGAGGAAGTGTCATACCACTTTCCACAGTGGCTGCACTATTTTACATTCCCATCAGCAATGCACAAAGTTCCCAATTTCTCCACATCCTCACCAACATTTGTTATTTTCTGGTTTTTTTGCGGGGATACCAGCCATCCTAATGGGTATGAAGTGGGTATCCCATTGGGGTTTTTTTGTTTTTTTTTTAATAAATTTATTTTTGGCTGTGTTGGGTCTTCGTTGTCGTGTGTGGGCTTTCTCTAGTTGCGGCGAGCAGGGGCTACTCTTTGGTGCGGTGCGTGGGCTTCTCATTGCGGTGGCTTCTCTTGTTGCGGGGCACGCAGGCTTTAGTAGTTGTGGCACGTGGGCTCAGTAGTTGTGGCTTGCGGGCTCTAGAGTGCAGACTGAGTAGTTGTGGTGCATAGGCTTAGTTCCTCCACAGCATGTGGGATCTTCCCGGACCTGGGCTCGAACCCGTGTCCCCTGCATTGGCAGGCAGATTTTCAACCACTGCGCCACCAGGAAGTTACCCCCCCCCACCATTGTGATTGTGATTGCATTTCCTTAGTGACTAGTGATAATGAGCCTATTTTCATGTGTTTATTGTCCATTTGCATTTCTTTGGAGAAATGTCTATTCAAATCCTTTGTCTATTTTTAAATTGGGTTTTTGTTTTTGAATTGCATTTATTTATGTATTTATGGCTGTGTTGGGTCTTTGTTGTTGCGCGTGGGCTGTCTCTAGTTGTGGCGAGCAGGGGCTACTCTTTGTTGCAGTGCATGTGCTTCTCATTGCGGTGGCTTCTCTGGTTGTGAAGCACGGGCTCTAGGCACGTGGGCTTCAGTAGTTGTGGCATGTGGGCTCAGTAGTTGTGGCTTGTAGGCTCTAGAGCACAGGCTCAGTAGTTGTGGTACACAGGCTTAGTTGCTCCGTGGCATGTGGGATCTTCCCGGACCAGGGCTCGAACCCGTGTCCCCTGAATTGGCAGGTGGATTCTTAACCACTGCGCCACCAGGGAAGTCCCCCCCTCCAATGTGGTTCTGATTGCATTTCCTTAATGACTAGTGATAATGAGCCTATTTTCCTGTGCTTATTGGCCATTTGCATATCTTCTTTGGAGAAATGTCTATTCAAATCCTTTGTCCATTTTTAAATTGGGTTTTCGTTGTTGAGTTGTAGGTATTCTTTATATATCTGTATAGATAAGATATATAGATAGGTAGATATAGATATATGATAGATATATAGCTATATTCTTAATATCCTTATCAGATAATATGGTTTACAAATATTTCCTCTTATTCTGTGGGCTGCCTTTTCACTGCTGATAATGTCCTTTAATGCACAAAAGTTTTAAATTTTGATGAAGTTTAATTTATCTATCTTTTCTTTTGTTGTCTGTTTTTGGTGTCATATCCAAGAAATCAATGCCAAATCCAATGTTGTGAAGCTTTTCCTCTGTTTTCTTCTAAGAGTTTTACAGTTTTAGGTCTTACGTTTAGGTAATTTGATCCATTTTGAGTTAGTTTTTGTATACAGTGTTAAGGCGGGAGTCCCCAACCTTTCTGGCACCAGGGATCGGTTTCATGGAAGACAGTTTTCCCATGGGGGTGGGGTGGGGGAGGGAGTGGGATGGTTTAGGCGGTAATGTGAGTGATGGTTTAGGGAGTAATGCAAGCAATGGGGAGCAGCAGATGAAGCTCTGCTAAGCTAGCAAGAGGCTCACCTCCTGCTGTGCGGCATGGCTCCTAACAGGCCATGGACCAATACTGGTCCCCAGGGGTTGGGGAACCCTGGTGTAAGATAAGGGTCCAACTCTACCCCAGAGATTACAACTATACTCTATTTATCATAGTCTGATATCAACTGGTATGTGTAGAAAAGAATTAACATAGCAGGCCTGAGATGACAGTCATCTGTAGAAAGCCCTGCTTGCAAGGCTGGCCCCGGTGTCTAGGAACTTAGTTCCCACCAATCCTAGTAGTGACAAGAGTGGCTCACTGTGCCGAAACTGTAGGAACAATGTAGTTTGTGCTGAACAGCTGCTTTCCTTCTGAGAGTCTGGAACCTTTGGTACATGCTAGATGTTGGGTACCTATGTGCCCAGCCTCCAACAAAAATATTAGGCACTCAATCTCTAATGAGGGTAGACAACATTTCTTATGAGTTGTCATAACTCATTACTTGAGGAAACAAGCAGGTCTTATGTGACTCTACTCGGGGGAGGACTCTTCGAAGCTTGTGCCTGATTTCCTCCAGACATCACCCTATGTGCCTCTTCCCTTTGCTGGTTTTGCTCTGTATCCTTTCATTGCCATAAGTCATAATAGCCATGAGTAAAACTATATACTGAGTCATGTGAGTTCTCCTAATGAATCACTAAGCCTAGGGGGTGGTCAATTTATATGCTACTATTGTCATACATGTTAATTATATTAGACCCTATAAAATACCATTATTCTTGTTTTATACAGTACTAGTTGATATAAACATTTTGATCTTCAGTACATCTGCATCTCTGACCTTTCATCTAAAATCACTTTCCTTCTTCCTAGAAAACACTGTTTAGTATTTTCTTTAATACAATGGGTCTTCTAAGTAACAAATTATCTTAGTTTTTAATTGGGTAAAAATATATTTATTTCATTTATTCTTGAAGGCTCTTTTCCTGAGTATAGAATCCTAGTTGGTAGAATTATTTGGTGGCTTCTGTTGAGAATCAGATGTCAGTTTAATTGTTGCACTCTTAACGTAATTTTTTTTCCCTCTAGCTGCTTTATAGATTTTCTTTTTGCTTTGAGTTTTCAAGAAGTTTTTTTTTGTGTGTGTGTGTGTGTGCATGTATTGCCTTTTATTTCTCTTGTGTATCCCTTATTCATAAAGCTTTGGGGCTCAATACATGGTTTTGATTGACTTTCAGCAGCTTTGCATGGTGGTCATAAGGACCATATTCAGGCAGTTTTTCTAATGCACTGAAGCCTTACTTTCTCTGCTTGGGATTTGAAAGGGCTTTACTACGTTTCTGGCTTAATTTTTTTCATCATTAAAAATTTTTTTTCAAATATTGTATCTGACCAATTTTCTCCCTCTTCTTTTTTTGGTTAAAACTCCAGTTGCACAAATAATTAGGCTTTCTTGGTATTTCTTTATGTTTCTTGCATTCTCTTTTGTGTTTTCCATCCTTTTACCTGTGTGTGTCATTCCATAATTTTTCTGACCTTTCTAATTCTCTAATTTGTCTAATATGCTGTAGAACCTATTAACTGAGTTATTCATTTAAGTAATTCTATTTTTTATTAATGGAATTTCCATTTTAAAAATATTTCCAGTTCTATACTAGAATTCTCAATCCTGTCTTTTGTCTCCTTGAGCATAATACATCTGCATTAATTAGCTTTTGCTGTGTAACAAATCACCTTCAAAACTTCGTGGCTTGAAACAATGACCACCTACTATTTAGCCTCTAATTCTGCAGTTAGCAATGGGCTGGACTCATTTTGGTGATCTGTCTTATCTTGGTTTGGCTCACTCACGCATCTGTGGGCAGCTGCCAGGCTGGGTAGGCTATCTGCTCATCTACACTAGACTCTGTCACATATTAAGGGCAGCTGGCTGTAGGCTGGAATGTCTTCGCTATCCTCCAGGTACAGTTGGTCCTCCATATCCGTGAGTTCTGCATCTGCAGATTCAACCAACCTTGGATTGAAAATATTTGAAAAAAAAAATTCCAAAAGGCAAAACTTGAATTTGCTGTGTTCTGGCAACGGTTTACAGCATTTATATTGCATTTACAACTATTCACATAGTATCTACAATTGCATTAGGTATTACAAATAACCTAGAGATGATGTGAAGTATACAGGAGGATGTGTGTGGGTTATATGCAAATATTAAGCCATACTACGTAAGATATTTGGGCAACCTCAAATTTTGGTACCCGCGGTGGGTGGGTGTGGGGGGAGGTCCTGAAACCAATCCCCCATGGATGCTGAGGGGTGACTGTAGCCTCTTATCCTCTAGCAGGCACCCTGGGTGTCTCTATGAGGCTGTAGCAAATTTCCGAGAGAGCAGAATGATCAAGGGCTCTTGAGGACCAGGCTTGGGAATGGCATAACTTGTCAAAGCAAGTGAAAAGATCAGCCCAGATTCAGGGGGTGGGAAAACAGACTCCACTTCTTGATCAGAGGAGCTTCCAAGTCACACTGCAAAGGGGCATGGTTATAGGGAAAGGAATAATTGTGGCTGTTTTTGCAAACAATCTATCACATACAAGTATGGTTTTTAAAAGTGTGTCTGGGGGATTCCCTGGTGGCACAGTTTAAGAATCTGCCTGCCAATGCAGGGGACACGGGTTCGAGCCCTGGTCCGGGAAGATCCCACGTGCTATGGAGCAACTAAGCCCGTGCGCCACAACAAGAGAAGCCACCGCAATGAGAAGCCCGCACACCGCGACAAAAGAAAGCCCACACGCAGCAACGAAGACCCAACATGGCCAAAACTAAGTAAATAAAATAAATAAATTTATTTAAAAAAAAAAGTTTGATAACTCAATTAGCTGGAGTCCCTGTGGGTAATTTCTATCACCTGGTGTTCATGCTAGTTTTCATTCACGTGGTCTTATTTCATTTGTGATTAGTTATTTTTGATTGTATACTCTTATTTACAAAATTATTAGTATATGCAAAAATTCTGGTAGAAACAATTTGAGGCCTAAAATGATACTACCTTCTTCCAGAGGATTCTTACCTTCATTTCTTCTAGGTGCATGGCAGAACTAGTAACCCCAGATCATCTCAATCTAACTTAGGTTCTGAAGCTGAGTTACAGTCCCTCAGAGGAACTATCTACTTCTGGTTCAAAGTTACTCTTGGAGTGGAGTAACCCATTGGTGTCCCAACTCTACTGCTGAGGCCCCACCCCCCTGGCTTCAGTGCTATCAGAAGGGTCCCTTTAAACTCCTAGCTGCCCCACCTGCAAACAGTATTGGGGGAAAGTGGTCCCAAACAATGGGCATTTTCCCTGAGACTAATCTTCTCTTACACTGGCCAGATAATTTATGGTATCTTGACAGTTCTCCAGTGCCTTCAAGCAGATGTCTTTATATTTATTCAGCTTTTCTAACTGTTCTCCATGGAAAGTTGGCTTTACTCACCTGGACAGCTATAACTGGAAACAAATCCCCGACCATTATTTTATAAACAGGGATTCTATGTTTGTGTGTGGTAATTTAAAAATACATACACACATTCTTTGATACACCCTTCTTCAAAAGCGTGGGCTGCACGTAGTGACTTGCATCTGATAGAATGTGGCAGAAACGACAGGGTGTGACTCCTGAAGTTAGGTCACAGAAAATACTGCAGCTTCCATCTTGCTCTCTCTCTCTGATGGCTCTTGCTCTGAAGAAGCCAGGTGTCATGTTGTAAAGATACTCAAGCAGCCCTATGGCAAGGCCCATGTGGTGAGAAACAGAGGCCTCCTGCCAACAGCCATGGGAATGAGCCGTCTTACAAACAGGTCTTCCAGTCCCAATCAAGCCTCCTGATGACCACAGCCCAGGCCAACATCTTGACTGCAACATCACGAGAATCGCTAAACTAAAACCACCCAGCTACGCCATTCCTGAATCCTGACCTGTGAACTCTGAGATGATAAATGTTGCTGAAGCCAAATAATTTTGGGGTTATTTAACATTACCCCAGATAGTTTTGCATTAATAGTTTACAAATACAGTATGCTTGTTTTTAGCTTTTATGTTACTTTATTATTTTCAATATAATATTTTTATTTGAAAAGAAAATGGAATCCATAGCTTAAAATGTTTACTATTTAAATATGAAAGGTATGACTGACTTACCTCTTATTGCTTCTTTTACACCTAACCGGAAGCAGAGTTTTCCAAAACAGAGGAAGTCATTCTCACAATAGCATTAACAGACAGGCCACTGAGAGAGCCTTTATGATGCATTCTAACCTCCTGAAGAGCGTTTCTAATGTGATCCCTGTGCCAAAGGAAGACACGCATGAGCATCTGCCCTCTCCAGAGCAGCACATTCTAGATACGGCTAAGGTACTGAAAGGAACGGGAGTTTACTTACAACTTATGAAACCACTTAAAATGCAATTGTAGTCACTACCTGCCAGCTTTCGGATGTAGTTCAGCCAGTCTCTCCATGATCTTGGTAAAGCTACGCAGGTTCAATGTATTTGGAGGTACAAATTGAAAAGGTGCATCAGGTAGTAATTTAGTGGATCCAATCTGTTTACAATTTTTCTTGACACCCTAAATAAACATTTTTAAAGTTTTATTTAAGTCAGTAACGATTACATAGAAATAATCCAGCTTATTCTAAATTAAAAAATTACAAATAGTAAAATCAAAATTCCTAAGATATTTATGTTGATTTGGGATTAGTTTTTCTACCAAGTAGTTTTACTTGAGATGTATTCAGGGCCATTTATTTAAAAAATGCCAAATACATGATGAAGTATAATATATGGGCTATGTCAAAATTAGCTTTTCTCAAACAGGATTCTCATCTGATCCACAGAACACAAAAAATGATGTTAACTATTTTCTCAATTTTCCCTAAGATAGGACATAACTATTCCATTCTAGATGCATAGGAGAGAGAGTCATTTGCTATATACAATGGATATCTTAGGCTTAGGACATGAAGGCTGAATTCTCTTACCCAACCTGACAGAGAAAGGCTGGTCTACATAGTAATTATATGTACATATTTATATCATATATTCTATATCTTATTTACTAAATGTTCAATGTACACAAACTATATGCCCAGAACATGCTGGAGTGGGGGTGGGGAAACTAGTGCTATAAAAAAGAACCTCCATCACTTATGTATCTTATAATTCAACTGAAGAGACAAAATTAAAATGATCAATTAATTACTATTAGCCATGCAAGTAGGATATAAATTATATGAAACCACTGTACATCCCATAAAAGTTCAACAAAGGAGGAGCGGATACTTTCAAACCTAGATGAAACGTCAGGGTAAGATATACAAAATATTAGATCTACATCAGAATAGTACATATTTTACTTATTTGCTTATTGCCTTATCTCCTTCACTAGATTTAAGCTCTGTAACAGCACAGATTTTTGTCTGTTTTGTTCATTGCCACTTTCCCAGTGCCTACAATAGTGTACACAGTTGGTATACTGTTTATTGAATAAATAATTTTGGGATACAGTAAGTTTAAATAGCAGTTGGAACCACAGAGAGGACGGGTTTCCCAAGAAAGAGCCAAACTGCTAGTAAATAACAGTAGCTACTATTTACGGAGTACATTCTCCATGACAGGCACTGTTCCAAAGAATTTTCTGAATTAAACTCATTTAAAGCTCACAACATTTGTGAGGCAGGAACACTTACCCCCATTTTATTTTTTATTCTTTTAAAATGACTTTATTTATTTTATTTATTTATGGCTGCATTGGGTCTTCGTTGCTGCATGTGGGCTTTCTCTAGTTGCGGTGAGTGGGGGCTACTCTTCGTTGCGGAGCATAGGCTTCTCAATGTGGTGGCTTCCCTTGTTGCAGAGCACGGGCTCTAGGAGCACAGGCTTCAGTAGTTGTGGCACTCGGGCTCAGTAGTTGTGGCTCACAGGCTCTAGAGTGCAGGCTCAGTAGTTGTGGTGCACGGGCTTAGTTGCTCCGTGGCACGTGGGATCCTCCTGGATCAAGGCTCGAACCTGTGTCCCCTGCATTGGTAGGTGGGTTCTTAGCCACTGTGCCACCAGGGAAATGCCTATCCCCATTTTAAAATAAGGAAGCTCAGACACAGAGGGCAGTAACTCGCCCAGCCCATGAGTAGGTAGCAAAGCCAGGTTATGAATCTGTTGTTCTTAATCATCACTACCTCTTATTATAGACGATAAATATTTTCTAAATGAATGAACATAATGAAAAAATGTTGAGAATCTGAGAAGAAAGGTGACAATAAACTGCTAGAAAAGTAAGAGTATAGTTTAACAAAGACAGCAGTTAAGAGCTGCCCTGTCCACACACTCTAAGACAACATACTCCTACCCTAGCCCACGGTGCCCTATTTATTTATGACACATAACCTTCCCTCTACCAACTCCATGACCTGCTTCCTCAGCTAACAAGACCAAGAGTGGTGTTACCTGAACTCATGAACACCAAAATCATGGGCTGGATCAGATTTCCTGTCTAAAGAATGTGGAATTGGAACAGAGCAAATGAGTTAGTCAAAATGATGACAGGAGCTTGAGCTGAAAAGTACTGTAGAGTTAGAGTTAAGCAAAATAAAGCCTAATGGAGGAAGAGAGAAGTCACAAGCAGACAGAGAAAGCCAGTGTGCAGAGAGAAACAGGAGGATGGAGCTTACAGGCATGCAGAGGCAAGAAACCAGGGGCACTACCTGAGAGAGGCAGGGAGGAGCCATAGCTCCCAAATTCCCAGCTCAAGCGCCCGTAGCCTGACTGCAGTTTGTTTCCTTCCTTCCTATTGTGGATTGAGGTTATGCACCAAAAAACCCATCCTAAACACAAAGTGTCACTGAGATGAAAGGAAAAGAGATGAAAGGAAAAAAGGAATGACCGGCACCAAATAGGCTAAGTGGTCAAAAAGAAGGCAGACAGGCGACAGAGCGGTAAAAACGCCATTAGTGGCTACAGGAAGAGCACTGTAAATAAAATTCTAGCGACGGGGTCAGGTTATCAGGATGAAGAAGAGAGACCATCACAGAAGCCCAGACATTGGGTATAAACTACTTGGTTGGGAAGTTTGGCAGGAAAAACACAGAACAAATAAGGACGGTAACTTCAAAAGAATGAGAAGTCAAGTGCAAATGTGGTTCGGATTAAGAAGAGTTGTGCATAACTGTGAGTGGAGAAAGGTCTGTGGGTACAGAAATGGCACTAATGGTACAGAAAAATAATGGGATAACTCCAGGAATTAGGAAAGGATGGGGTAAAGGACATAGGGAAAAGAGATCCCTTTATCTTATTCTTATGGAAAAAACCAAAATTCATTTATTCAACAAATATTTATTCTTTCATCCATTTATTAAAAAGGAATTTTCTCGGATCTGTAGAGTCAAACTAATTCCAGTAAAAATCCAAGGACTTTTCTAATAGATAGTGACAAGCAGAATTATGAAATTTATACAGAAAGGCAAAGAGACTAGAATAGCCAAAATAAATTTTGAAAAAGAATGAAGTTGGACTTCCTGTTTCAAGACTTACTATAAAGCTATTATGATCAAGATAGTGTAGTACTGGTGGAAAGTTTAAGAGATAGAAGAGAACAGAGAGTCTAGAAATAGATCCACACAAATATGGTCAACTGATTTTTGACAAAGGCACACAGATAATTCAGTGGAGACAGGATAGGCTTTTCAACAATGATGCTGGAACAATTCCATACACAACACAAAAACACAACCAAAAAACCAAAACCACCTCAATTCATATCCCACACATTATAAAATTAACTCAAAAGCTTTGTGACAATGAGTTATGCAAAGATTTCTTAGATACAACATTAAAAACACAAGTTAAGGGACTTCCCTGGTGGTGTGGTGGTTAAGAATCTGCCTGCCAATGCAGGGGACATGGGTTCGATCCCTGGTCCAGGAAGATCCCACATGCTGCAGAACAACTAAGCCCGTGCGTCACAACTACTGAACATGTACTCTAGAGCCCGCGAGCCACGACTACTGAGCCCGTGAGCCACAACTACTGAAGCCTGTGCACTGCAATTACCAAGCCCATGTGCTGCAGCTACTGAAGCCCATGTGCTCTAGGGTCCTCATGCTGCAACTACTGAGCCAGCATGCTGCAACTACTGCAGCCCGCGCACCTAGAGCCCGTGCTCCATAACGAGAAGCCACCGCAACGAGAAGCCCACGCACTGCAACAAAGAGTAGCCCCCACTCGCCACAACTAGAGAAAGCCTGTGCGCAGCAACGAAGACCCAACACAGCCAAAAAACCCACAAAAAACAAACAAAAAACCCCCCACAAGTTAAAAAACAAAACAGCGACAAACTGCAATTGGTTAAAAATTAAAACTCCTGCTCTGAGAATGACACTATTAAAAGAATGAAAAGACAAAGTACAGGCTGGGAAAACGTATTTGCAAAGTACATACCTATCTGATAAATGACTTATATTCAGAATATTAAAAAACTCACAGAACTCAGTAAGAAAATGCATAAAGCTAAGTGAAAGAAGCCAGACTAATAAGGCTATATAATATTCTACTCACAGGAGATTCTGGAAAAAGTAAAATTATAAGAACAGAAAACAGAGCAGAGCACAAGAGAATGTTTTGGGAAGATGGAACTGTTCTATACCTTGATAGTGATGATGGTTACATGCCTGTGGCATATGTCTAAACTCACAGACAGCAAAAAGAGCGAATTTTACTATATGTAAATTTTTAAAAATCTATGGAATGCCTATAGGATGCCAGGCATTTTGCTGTGCAGTGGAGAGACAAGAGTGAATAAGTCAACTTTATCACCTTCCATGTGACGTTTAAAATCTCAATGTGGTAAAGATGAGAGCATGCATAATAAAATGACTATATTTTATGGTTTAAATAATTATGAGATGAGGTTAGCTGTGAAAAAAAGAATGATGAAAGTGTTAAGTAGCTACTTATAGAGTAACACTATCCAAGAATAAAGAGATACAAAGACTGAAAAGCACTGGCAGAGAGCCTAGTTACAGAGAAACGTTGTCTCTGCGGCTAGGCCTATAAAGATCTGTGCTTCCTCCAGGGACAACTGGGGTTGTACAAGAGCAGGTTAGGGCGGATTCAATGTTAGGCACAATTCAGACTAATGTCCTTATTCCCACTTCAAGACTGCTGTCCTGGAGTTATCTGTCCTACAAAGCTACTTATCGCAGTATAGTGTATATATGAAGACCATTTAAGGGCTTGATCAAGAAAACTAACCTTTTGGTCAAAAGCGAAAAACTCACTGTCTTGCTCAGATCCCAGCTGCTGCCTCGGCCTAGTTCTAGGCAATCTAGAAACAGAGGAGGTTGAGTTGACTTCTTTGCTGATGTTTTTCTCCAAATTACTGAAACTAACTTTATTTCCATTTTTGGACGAAAGTGGTGATGTATATTCTCCAGGAGTTTTAACAAGCCGCACATTTACTGATTTCCCATTTATTTCTGTACCATTCATTTCCTTCACAGCCAGCTTTGCATTATGGTTTTTTTTTAAAGCAAGAGATGCATATCTAAAATATAAAAGCAGAAAACCAAAAGGTTCTTTGTTAATGACTTTAAATGACCTCAAACTTCATTGTGTAACTACTGGCTAGCATATACCTTTTATAAGAATAACTGCTCTTAAAAATAAGTTACTATACTTACCTTGGGATCAGGAAGAATATTAAAATAACTAAATACAAAAAATTAAAGATGGGAAATAAAAGGTAGTTAGTATTTCTTCTGAATTATCACCTGTTAATTTTATATTAAAATGTTATGTAGGGCTTCCCTGGTGGCGCAATGGTTGGGAGTCCGCCTGCCAATGCAGGGGACGCGGGTTCGTGGCCCGGTCCGGGAAGATCCCATGTGCCGCGGAGCGGCTGGGCCCGTGAGCCATGGCCGCTGGGCCTGTGCGTCCGGAGCCTGTGCTCTGCAACTGGAGAGGCCACAACAGTGAGAGGCCCGCGTACCCAAAAAAAAAAAAAAAAAGTAACATTTGCAAAGCTTATATATGACACAGTTGCACAGATTAGCGTTCTCGGGACAACTGGTTATCCATACCAAAAAATTAAAATTAATCCCTATACACAAACATAACCTCCAGATACAGAGAAGGCATAAAGGTGAAAGGCAAAATTTAAAAACATTTAGCAGAACACAGGAGAGAATGTCCTTATGGCCTTGTAGTGAAAAAATATGCAGTCCAAACAGAGTTGGAAAATCTAACCAGAATTTTAGCCATAAAATTGAGAAAGCTGGGCAAGAGCCATCCTTCTGAAAGTGCCAGCTCCAGATAGTGCCAATGGAAGGCTATACACCAAATCTGAAGAGCAGCTGCCTCCATAGGATGGGACTATGGATCAATTTTTATAACCTCCTTACACTTCTGTATTTAACTGTACTTCCTAAATTTCCACACAGAATGTATAATACTTCAAAGTAATAAAGAACCATAAAGTTTCTTTTTTTCCAAAGGATTCAACAAGACACTAAAAGAATCTTTCACATCAAGTAATACTCCTAGGAGTACAACACTACTTTAATATAACGAAATATATTAACAACATATTAATTAATAGGTCCAAGAAAAGCATATGATCTTAAGTGAATCCATTTAAGACAAAATTAAACACTTATTTTTAATAAATTTCAACCCAACTACAAATAGGATCCTTTTTTAATTTATAAAGATTTTCATATCTGAAATAAAGAGCTATCATTTTTTGTGATAAAATAGTAAAGGCATTTCCATTAAGCTATCACCATTCTTATTTGATACTTTTGAATGTTCTGATGTCACAAAACAGGTTAACAACACACATACTGGAAATGACTATATGTAGATGATATAGCCATCTACCTAAAAAATAAAAAAGCATCAACTAAAAAGTAATTAAAATAAAAAATAATAAAATTAAATATAATTTTCTGAGTACCTACTATATGCCAGCCTTTATTTCTACTGGTTTACTTATTTATCTCATAATAGTTCCACAGTAATGCTATGTAGGTACTATTATTATCCTCACTTTATAGATGAAGAGCCTCAGATACAGAAAGGTTATTAAGTAACTTGCCCAAATGTATTCATCACGTTACTGACGAAGCTGAGACATGAACCCAAGACACTTGCTGTAGAGCCCATTCTCTTAACTAATGCACTCGACTGCCCCCATGAAATGGTATGAAACAAGATAACTGCAGAAAAATCAATAACTCTCCTATATCTCATTAGTAACAAGTTAAAAAGTATAATGAAAGAAAGCTCTGATTGAGAACAGCACCAATTAATGACTGTAGCTATTTGTCAACGTGTATCCCTCTACTAGGCTGGGAAACCCCTGCGGGAATGGCACCTGGCTTAATCACCACTGTGGTTCATGTTCAGTACAGAACAGACCTCTGTTAGAACCTAGGGCATACCCAGTAAATGTACATTCACTGAATCTGGGAAACATACCTGTAATTAGGAGAAGAATCATAAATTGAAATGTCAGAAATTTCATATTTCTGGAAATGAGACCTTAAATCAGCCTGAAAGAAGATAAATAAAAGTTTGTGAAAGGTAGAAAAACAATCAAAATATGAACAATTAATAGATTTGAAAGTGAAGCTCAAAAAATAAATCCTGGCATACCTCAGACACTGAAGGGCAGAGCCCACCAACATGTATCAAGTAACCTTTATCTCTTCGTAAGGGTTCAACATTCTTCATTTCTGCTTGAAGATAAACATACAACAGAAGATAATCATTATTTTATCAATATTTTTAAGAGAAAATGTGAAAATTGTTAAGTATTTCATTTTTTATTATCAAAAAGATGATTATAAAGTTATTAGCAAGTACCAGCACTAGGCTGAAGATTAAGAGCTTGGAGTACAGTGCCAAGGTTTCTGGGCTTTAATCATACGTTAAAAACAAAGAGGTTGGACTGAATGATATTTAGTCTCTTGTGACTCAAAGATGGATCAATAAATAGGTAGTCCTGGCTGTCTGATGGAAACTGAGAAGCTTCTTCTGTTCACTATGTACCCCACACCTGCGAAGTGCCTGATGAGGGTTTAGAGGAAAAGAACGCCTGAAGGAATACTGATGTTGGACTAGAGTAGGGAGAGAGAATGGTGGGCCTCTATCTACTAACTAAATCTTGGATTTACGCTTTTAGCAGACAGTTTTCTGAAAGAGAAATGAACATTTTAAACTGATTTACTCTTTAAAAAAAATGACATCCAAATGGCCGATTTCCTCATTTTTCATATTTATAAAGAAATACAAACAGGAATAAAATATTAAAACAGTGCAATCCCCCAAAATAATACAGAAGAAGATAAGCACTATTTTATAAATGAGCTAGGTTAGGATTTCTTGGTAAATTGTTAAGAACCAACCTAGTGTAAACTTCGGATCCTCTTTGTCTTGTACTATTTGATTTTCTTGTATTCCTGAGAAGTCAGCTCCAGTCACGTTCTCTTTAGCATCAAACCAGTCTTCACTTATTTCTCGGTAATTTGTGGAGTCTGAGAAATTGAACACACTTAGCAAGGAACTATGTACAATGTTTAACCGTGAGAAGTTATCTGAGTGACCTGCTTCCCAGTTTTACTTTAATGAACACTGATTCCTAGCTTATTAAAAGCCTTACTTTTCTAATTTTTAATTATCCTTTACTGAAGAAGAGATTTATCTTTATAGACAGAATAACAATGAACATCTTTAAAAATGGGTTAAGCCGTGCCACAAGTCTTTATTTCACTAAAAAAGGATCCTTCTCTTCTCATTGAGGACAAAACTAAAAAACAAAACAAAAAACCCATACAATTTACAGAGATACAAACTGGACAGAAAAAAGAATTTTCAAAATGGAAAACATGAACCAGAAGAACAAAAGTCTGTATTATTATTTGGAATTATCAGATATATTAAGTAACCTTAAAGATATCAAGTAGATGTAATAAGAACATACTTAACATTCATAATCTGAATGATGCCATTCAATTAAAAATATTTACTTTAACTTAATAGATGGGCACGAGGGGTATTTTAAATCTTATTATCTGCTTTCTGGCAATGACACAAGACAAACATTTTTATACTGACCTTTATCATCAAGTTTTAGTTGACTAAAGTCTATATCTACGTCACCATTTTTTAAACCATCCTCTTTGGGTGATGTATCTTGTTTAGGATGACTATTGTCAGGTAATAGAGACATCTGAGAATTAAAATAATAGAAACAACAATAATAAATAAGGAGTAACAGTTATTGCACTCTATGTGACAAGCATGCTTCACTGGCATTATTTACCCTCACAACAACAAAGGCTATGAGACAAAATCATTATCGACCCAGTTTATGGGTAAGCAAACTGAATCTAAGTAACCTGCTGCTTTATGTCTGTCACACAATGAGAATTATGATTTGAAACTAGTCTATGTATAGTGACTGTATGCGCTACCACCACCATTATTTAGCAAAGTGTGGCATCCACACACTAGAAGTACCTGAGATGATTTCTGGAGCTGCACATGTAAGTATTTTTCACATTAACATCAACAGCTATATATTTAATGTGTGCTTATATGTACCTTTCATTTATGGGGAGTGATATTTCTTTCTCATACATAATAAGTTACTCTTCACAGATAAATTTTTTAAAAGAGGAGAATCATTTAAAAAGTACAAATCAAATAACATTACAGATAATACCTGGCTATGAAAAATTGTGAAGATAGTACATAAGTAGCTGAAATTTAGAAACACTACACTATACAATGCTGGCTTTCACGCATAACTTAATTTAGTAAGGTGGGTATTAAAATGTAATCCTAACAAAGTAGATATTGTTTTAGAGCCAAAATTAAGATTATAAAAATGTTATATCTGCATCTTTTACTTTTAAAAAGATTTATTATTCTGCCCAAATAGTCAGGTTACACCATTGCTACCTTTACAATGATGAAAAAAATAAAAAAGTAAAAAAACAAAACCCCTCCAGAACATTATATATCATTAAATGGACAAGTTGTTTAAGCAAACTATGTAAGAAATTTGAAGATATAAAAATCTGGTTTTAGACCTGTTAATTCTTTGTGGATAAATGAGATTTTGTTTTTTTAAAGAGCAGAACAATGGAATAAATAATTTGCTAAAATAATTTACTTTTAATCATTTATCTTAATAGAAAGGAATATAAATCAATCAAGTATTTATTTCACTTTCGGCTTTGGGATGCATCTTATTCTTTAAGACTACCCAAATAATAATATAACCTCAGGGTTAAGACTAAAGTCAGAAAGTAGAAACAAACTTCAGGGGACCTCCCTGGTGGTGGCCCAGTGGTTAAGAGTCCGCCTGCCGATGCAGGGGACACGAGTTCGTGCCCCGGTCCGGGAAGATCCCACATGCCATGGAGCGGCTGGGCCCATGAGCCATGGCCACTGAGCCTGCGCGTCCGGAGCCTGTGCTCCGCGGCGGTAGAGGCCACAACAGTGAGAGGCCCGTGTACCGCAAAAAAAAAAAAAGAATCCGCCTACCAATGCAGGGGACATGGGTTCGAGCCTGGTCCGGGAAGATCCCACATGCCGCGGAGCAACTAAGCCTGTGCACCACAACTACCGAGCCTGCATTCTAGAGCCCATGAGCCACAACTACTGAAGCCCGTGCCTAGAGCCCGTGCTCCGCAACAAGAGAAGCCACTGCAATGAGAAGCCCATGCACCGCAACGAAGAGTAGCCCCCACTCGCCACAACCAGAGAAAGCCTGCGCACAGCAATGAAAACCCAACGCAGCCATAGATAAAAATTAAAAAAAAAGAAACAACCTTCAGTTTTCCTACTCCATTGATAATGGAATATAACTCGTGTTTCTCTATCACTTCACAGTTTGCAGAGTGCTATTACACAGATTGTCATCTGACAAACATTTCCTTGGGGGAACAAGAGAGATTAAGAAAACCTACGAAAGGCACTTAAAAATTATTTTCATCATTTCAGCAAAGGAGGAATGAAAACTTTGCCCTGTCTAAAATAAATGGGATATTATTATTTTAATTATTTATTTATTTTTGGCTGCATTGGGTCTTCGTTGCTGCGCGTGGGCTTTCTCTAGTTGTGGTGAGCGGGGGCTACTCTTTGTTGCGGTGTGTAGGCTTCTCATTGCGGTGGCTTCTCTTGTTGTGGAGCACGGGCTCTAGGCGTGCGAGCTTCAGTAGTTGTGGCTTGTGGGCTCTAGAGCGTGGGCTTGGTACTTGTGGCACATGGGCTTAGTTGCTCCCCGGCATGTGGGATCTCCCTGGACCAGGGCTAGAACCCGTGTCCCCTGCATTGGCAGGTGGATTCTTAACCACTGTGCCCCCAGGATATTATTTTATACTATCTCATGCGATGAAGGCATAACCACATTAGTTTTTACTACATTGCATTAACACGATGGGGGCCAAAAATTATGATTTGCCAGAGACACTCAAGGTTTATACCAATCGTCATGTTGAACTATTAACATCACTACCTTTTTTCATCCTCAGAAGTCTCCTGATTTGATGATAAATTATGTGGTCATCTTACCCAACATATACTATTGACATCTGTTTGATCAGGACATTACGCTCCTTCTAATCAGTTATATCCCTCAAATGGTAGTACACAAAATAAGCCAGCTGAGTGAAAAGAAGGATGCGAGAGCTTCTAAAAATTATAGTTTACTTTGTGCAAGGCATAAGATTAAAGATTTACACTTGATGAACTACTCTAAAAAAATCTCACATGAGAGAGTGTCTTTTTCAGGCTTGAAGAACCATCAACATCACGTGTACTTTGATTATCTAGTTCAGAATCTGCTCCTGAAAAGCTAAACAGATAAACATTTCATTAAAGCATTTATCAATGTTCTGAATAAGGACCAAAATAGAAAACAAAGTTAACTGAATTAGCAATGTTTAAGATCTAATGAATTCTAAATTAGATGAAAACATAACTTACATATGTGATTCTTCTTTCATTAGCTGGAAAGAAAGAGAAGGGAAGAAAAAGCTTTTAGCGTAAAATGTTTTCTGTCTAAATGAAGTAAAAATTTTATTCCTAAAACATAAATACATACCCTGGAAGCAAAAGCAGAGAAGGTAGATAATAATTTTGATTCTACCGATAGTGGAGGCAGCTCTTCCAGTGGTATACCCTTGTTTATCTTTTCTTTCAAATTCACGTATCTAACTTTCAAGTCTTCTAAAACTGTCAGTAGAGCTGATCCTAATTCTTTCTTAGTAGAATTACTTGATAAATTCCTGTTCAAAAGTTACATTCACAAACTAAATTACTTAGGCCAAGCCACCCATTTAAAACTAATGTCAAATTATACACTTAATTCTAACTCTACTAGATCCCTAAAATGTTTTCTTTTAAACATTTAGTAAAAGAAAATGAATCACAGAAGATGTGTTTTTCCAGGGGCAAGATAAGCAATCCTTGGTATACATATTAGCCGGACAGAATGTGGTCGAATGTCACGAAAAACCCTCCAACTGACTTCATCCGAACTTGGACTTTATAAAGAAAACCTGAATCTGTCTTTTTACTGGATTCATCATTCCAACATGCACTGTTGCCTCTCCAGGAAATTACAATGTACTACTTTTTAAAGTCTATTACCCCTAGGCCAGTTAACAAACCCAGTTATAATCCACCCCTCTCCTGCCCTTTAAAAATGAAAACTAAAGAAATTTTCTAGAATAAACTTAAAGTTAGTGATAAATTTCTAGGAAGATACAGATTTAAAATTAACCATCACCTATAACTATAGATAGAGAATAACCTTTAAAAATTGTGAATCACTATGATGTACACCTGAAACATATAATACCGTAAATCAACTGTAACTCAATAAAAAAGCAGATAATAAACAAACAAACCCTAACAATCACCTATTTACTCCTTCTCTATTTTCCATTACAAGTTTGTAAATATCACTGCAATGCTGATGACACATTTGATAGTGAACATTTAAAAGGTGCAACTCTGCTTTGATGGCTCTCTGCATTATTTGCTGACAGCACTTTGATGGCAAATTCTTCTCCATCTCTTTAGAAAGCTGAGGTTCCCTTTGAAATAAAAAAATTGGATTAGGTAAGATTCCAAATATTTTTCTGTGTTGATGACATACCTCCAGAAACAGATTTAAGATTTCTTACATTTCTCTGTAAAGTTTAAATCAATTTCTACTAAAGATGGAAAGGCTGAAGAAAACAAGGATGTCAAGAGTCAATGCTAAATATCTTCTTTTTAGGATTTCCCTGGTGGAACAGTGGTTAAGAATCCGCCTGCCAATGCAGGGCACACGGGTTCGAGCCCTGGTCTGGGAAGATCCCGCATGCCATGGAGCAACTAAGCCCGTGCACCACAGCTACTGAGCCTGCGCTCTAGAGCCCACGAGCCACAACTACTGAGCCCGCGTGTTGCAACTACTGAAGCCCGCGTGCCTAGAACCCGTGTTCTGAAACGAGAAGCCACCACAATGAGAAGCCCATGCACCACAACGAAGAGTAGCCCCTGCTCACCGCGACTAGAGAAAGCCCGTGGGCAGCAACGAAGACCCAACGCAGCCAAAAATAAATAAATAAATAAATTTATTAAAAAAATAAATATACTCTTTTTAGAATTCAAGAGAGTAAATAAATCTCAAATTCATACTTCATTTTACCAAGAAAAGAATTCTAAAGTAAAGTACTAATTTATCCAGAATCAACAGATTTTTCAACCTAAATCAAGCACTGGCCAGCATTTTTAAAAGTTATAAACATTCTGGAGGGAAACTTTTTAAATGTTATCTTTTAAACAGAAAATATAATTTACATTTTTCTTAATAATAATAATGCTTATGCTATTAGAAGCAAATATTTTGCTGTTATAACAAAAAGCTCCAAAATCACTACCTCTTTGAATGTTAATAGTTCTTCCCTTGCTAATACCAGCCACTTCTAACTATTCTCGATACATCTGCCTCTGGAAACCAACTCTTCTATTTAATTTTATAGGACTGGATACCAGATCAAACTCATTAGAAGAATAAAGGATGAATGAAGGAAAAAGCAAATGATCTCAGAGCATGAAAACCAATTTGACTTCTCAGAGACTTCTCCTTTTCCTCTCCCCCACCACCTGGTTCTCCATGGATGCAAAGTAAATTACACAACAAATTAAAATATCCCAGTAAAAGTATCTGTTTACTTCTTCAAATATATGATGTTCTCCAAATGTACTATTTTGTTTTGGACTACAGGGGATCAAATGAAAGAAAACGAAAGTAATAAATCAGTGTGGGTTTGGGTTGGATAAATAAAGAAAAGATGCCATGAGTTTTTCTGAAGGAATTATTCAGACTGAAATCTCAGTAAGTGGAAAGCTTTAACATTCTACATTGTTCTAATATTTATTTCTTTCAAGACAAATGGCTGAAGCAGACGATCTCTTCAAGTCACTCCTGGCTATTATTCTATATGGTTAAGTACCTACACAAAAAGCAAATTACTATTTTGATCATATGTCTGACTTACCTTTCAGAATGTTTCTTTAAGTCTGTGAAATCAAATGTTTTCCTTAATTCCAGGGAATCCTGAAAACATGATTTAAGATCAAATTAGACATATGCGACAAACAATAATACATGTTGTATCTGGTAAGATGTAAAATCCAACTTCGAATTGACTTTGTGGCAATAGCTGCCAACTGAGAAGAACAGAAGTTGGTAGCAATCTATTCACCTTTTTCCTTCATCCAGCATTTTCTCACAAAAGCCTCAGAAACCCCTGATATAATTCAGTGAAACAAAATATTTACATTAGCCTACAGTGCCTCTTTATAAAGTCAAATAAATTTTTATTATTAATCATATTGGTTTTACCTTATTCAGGAAATTTCCCTTAGGTTTTAAACTGTCAACGGAGACAGATTTCCCCGAACATCCTTTTGTCACAGCCATCTGTGGATCTTCATTATCTTGACTGTATGCCCAATCTGTGTTACATGCCACACTTCGTTTCTCACTTTGCCACTCATCAGGCCATTTTTTATTTATCATTGTTATCTCTGTGTTGCTTGATGTAGATACTACAGAAGATCTTGTGCTCGTCGCCCTGCTTGTTGTGAAACAAGCCCTAAAATCAGTGCTAACATCCACTGTTTGATTAACTGTGACTGTACAACTTGCTACATCTGTAACTGATTCAGGACATGGTCCTTCCATATGGTGAAAGCAAGCTTTATTTGTGGTACTGCCATTAGCAGCTCTTAGGGAGCTACCTTCTTCTATTGCCTGGTTATCTCTGATTGCAGACCTTGGTAGAGTAACAGAAAAATCTAAGGCTGGGTTAGGGGTGTTTTCTAGGCTTTTATAACATGCAGAAATTACTGAATCATCAAAAATAGAGGTCCAGGAACTTTGACAATCTTTATAGGGCTGGAGTAATGTCTCTAAAACTTTGTCTTGTGGTAATGTGCTTGGATTTTCAAGGTGCTGTAACATTTTTTCCTCAACAACTGAATTTCCACAAAAATCTTTACTTTTAGTTACTTGAGACTTCACTTTGCCAGTATAAATTTTAGTTTTTAATGCTTTTTGAGGGTTCAAGAAACCACTCTTAGATTGAGATTCCTGGTGTTCAAGAGCACTTCCCTTTAGTACAACTGCATCAAACACTGTGTGGTACATTGAACTAGTGTCTTGTTCCACACACTTGCCATGTTTTGGTTCATGATATTCTCTTACCATAACAGAATTCTGAAATTTGGAGACATGAGGGGAACCTTCTTGTCCATAAACGTCAGCTGAATCTGAAGAGGTGCTAGAATTACTTTCTAATTTAACATGATCATCTTCTAGATTGCTAGCACAATTAACTCCATAACCTGAACTTCTTAGTCCCCAAACTTCCAGATTAGATATGTTTAATGTTTTCGTTTGGTCAAAAGATAAATGGTTATTTATATATTCTTGTTCTTCTGCACTGTGATATTCCTGCTGTGAGTCATCATCTAGATCATGCTTTTGCACGTCTTCAGAATCATCATCTGAAATCTTGTAGATTCTTTCCAAGCCAACAGTCGTATTACCTCGATGATTCAAAATATCAAAAAACACCTCCTTTCTTTTCTGCATTTCATAATTGAATTCTGAATCTAAATGAGTAAGACTTTCATTCTTCAGTTTTGACTCTGAATGATGTATAGAGTAGGTTTCATTCAGGAAAGTGTTGTCAATACCACCTTCAAACTCACTTGACTGAGAGTGAGTACTCTCCATCTTAGCATTTGGACTCACAGTAAAAGATGGCTCCAATAACTCTATTTTGTCGATATTGCTGATTTCTTTGTCATTAGCTCTTTTTTCTAATGCCAAGGAATCCCAGTCATAATCAAGAAAAGTCAATTTGGCTTCTTTACAACCATTAGGAGATAACAAATTTTCTTTTTTACGATTAGAAGGCTCATCTGATTAAAAAAAAAAAAGGATAAAATGTTAACAGAAACATTACAGAATTTAAACACAAGACCTTAGATGTAATCTGGCCTAAGCTCTTCCCAATGTAGGAATATACTTTTTACATTATCCATAACAAATATCCCTAAATAGTTGCTGCTATGGACTGAACTGTGTCCCCCTCAAAATTCATATGTGTTGAAGCCCTAACTCCCCATGTGGAGACAGGGCCTCTGGGAGGTAATTAAGGCTAGATGAGGTCATGAGGGTGGCACCCTCAAAATGGGATCAGTGCACTTATGAGAGAAGAGACACCACAGAGCTTGCTCTCTGTTTCTCTCCACCATGTGAGGACACTGCAAGAAGGCGGCCATCTACAAGCCAGGAAGAGAGCCCTTACAAGACCTGACCATGCTGGCAGCCCCATTTGGACTTGCAGCTTCCAGAACTGTGGAAAAAACCAAATATCTGTTCTTTAAGCCACCTCCATGGTATTGTGCTATAGTAGCCCCAGCTGACCAAGATAGGAGCTAAGATTCTTCCTGAACTCTTTCAGTGGCAAAGCATTTACTATTTAGAAGGCAGTCACTCCCTTTGTAATCTTTGGGTGCCTCCTAGTGTTCTAATATCAACCTTAGGCACTGCAGAAATAAGACGAAGAAGACATGGGTGCTGTACCATGCTGCTGATTAGCAGGTAAATGCTTAAGAAAGGAGAAGTAGATGTCAGAGAAAACTGTACATTTAAAAAGTGTTTTGAAACAAAATAGTTATTTTAGGCAAATTAAACAGCACTACAAAGTTAGCTGGGTGAAAAAACATGGCATTTTCAGGAAATTATAAGCCAGCTTGTCTGGAATGAAATAGCTCTAAGGGAGTGAAAGGAGCTGTGAACAGAAAGAGGCCTTTTATGAGGTGTTAAGGAGTCTGGTTCTTATCCTAACACGGAGGACCACTGAAAGCTTCTTAAAAGGGTAGTCATGTGAATGCAATTGAGTTTAGACACCTCTGGCAACAGTAGGAATGAAGGCTTGAAGGGGGAGACTGAAGGGAGACAGATCAAGAGTACAGAAATGGGACTGGAAAAGAAGAGACTAGTATAAAAGTTCCACAACTGACAAGACTTGGTGATCAATTAGAAATGGTAGATAAGGGAGAGAGAGATTAGTGGCTTTCAAATACATATTTTTTTTCTTTAAGAACACAATCAGAAACACGTTTTATATCAAGATCTAGCATATATGTGTCTGTATAAGTGAAACAAAAATTTTACAAAACAGTAATTACTCCAATTATGTCCAAAGTATTCTGCTATTTTCTAGTCTATTTCATTTTATTAAAAAAAAGCTGATCACAATCAGCTAAGCTGACTTCATGACTCATCAATTAGCTACCACCTGCTTAAATATCTTTCTAGGATAATGCTAAGGGTTACAGCTTGGTATTACAGATGAGTGGGAATATCTGGTGCTAAAGAGATAGGGACTTCACGGAAGAGGAGATTTAGAAGATGAAGAGGAAAAGCAAGGGGCTGGGGAGGGAGGTGGAGGGAGAAGATAATGAATTCAGTTCCAGGCAAGTGGAGTTTAAGGTTAGAGATAAAACACCCAGATGTGAATGTCTAATAAGCTGTTATAAATATGGGGTTGGAGCTAAGGACAGTAGGGTCAGATACAATTATAAATTCATGTGCTGATTGTGTTTTTCTTAGAGATTTGTACAGGAGTTCATGATATATTCTGGATACTAGGTGTTTGTTTTTTACATTTATAATATAAGTGACTTTCCCCCAGTTTACTGGCTTTTTTTTTTTTTTTGCGGTACGTGGGCCTCTCACTATTGTGGCCTCTCCCGTTGCAGAGCACAGGCTCCAGACGTGCAGGCTCAGTGGCCATGGCTCACGGGCCCAGCCGCTCCGCGGCATGTGGGATCGCAGACTCTCAACCACTGCGCCACCAGGGAAGCCCTATTGGCTATCTTTTAACTTTTTTTTTTTTTTTTTTTTTGCGGTACGCAGGCCTCTCACTGTTGTGGCCTCTCCCGTTGCGGAGCACAGGCTCCGGACGCACAGGCTCAGCGGCCATGGCTCACGGGCCTAGCCGCTCCGCGGCATGTGGGATCTTCCCGAACCGGGGCACGAACCCGTGTTCCCTGCATCGGCACGCGGACGCTCAACCACTGCGCCACCAGGGAAGCCCCTCTTTTAACTTTTTATAATATTTTGTCATGCCACGGGCTTTAAGATTATTTAGTTAAATGAATCCGTCTTTTCTTCTCTGACTTCTGGGTTTGTCTCCCCGGCCTTCCCTACCACATGATTATAAAAGTATTCTTCTATAACTTTCCAATTCTTTGTGTGGGTGTATGTGTGTAACATTTAGCCCTTTCACATTATGTAGAATTAATGCTTCTCTCTAGCATGAGGTAGGACTCTAACTTAATTTTTTTCCAAAAAGGATGGTCAGTTGTCCTAATACCATTTGCTGAAAAATCCAGTTTCCCGTCTGACTTGAAATAGCATTTTTATCACATTCTAAAGTCCTCTTAATAGTTACAACTACATGTATTCATAAGCATATAAAGGTTAGTCAGCTTGCTTTTTATACCCTTGTTGATTATTCTCTCTTCTACCATTATGACAGAAAGAGAAATTTTAGATCCATGTGAAGAAAAAACATACACAACTTCAGTAGCAGAGGTCAACCTGCCCACTTTCTACTTACTACCCTGAAGGCAACTGTACCTGTCAGTAGTTCCTGAAAGCCTGCCCGGACAGAAACCCTCTCTTCTGGCTCACCTTCTCTCTCCTAAATCTTCCATTTACCTGAGAGATCCTATGTAGGCTGCCCATATTTACCAAAAATCACCTGAGTCATCTGTCAAGATAAAAACATGCTGAATCCTACCTTACTGGTAGGAAGGCTTAAGATGTAGTAACACTGGAGAGGGAACTATCAAGTCTAATTACATTTAATACCTCTTTCCACCCAGAATAAAGCCAACTGGACTAGCTTCTCACCTTTCTGGATGTTTCCATTACTGTGGTAGCCTTTACCAGAAGCTGTCTCAACCACTTCAGTGGCCTGCATCACTCAAGGACGTATATCCTAGAAGAAGTATAAATATTGAACTGTTATTATACTCAATATTATATTTTAAAAACTATTAGAAAAACAAGAATCTGACAAAGTAGTAATTATAGTCAAAGATTCTAATATCAAAGGCCTAATAAACAAAACTTGTAAGACATTTGAATAACTTTTTTAAAAATTAATTTTATTTATTTATCTTTGGCTGTGTTGGGTCTTCATTGCAGTGCGCGGGCTTTCTCTAGTTGGGGCAAGCGGGGGCTACTCTTCGTTGTGGTGCACGGGCATCTCATTGCGGTGGCTTCTCTTGTTGCGGAGCATGGGCTCCAGGTGCGCGGGCTTCAGTAGTTGTGGCACATGCGCTCAGTAGTTGTGGCTTGCGGGCTCCAGAGCACAGGCTCAGTGGTTGTGGCGCACGGGCTTAGTTGCTCCGCGGCATGTGGGATCTTCCCAGACCAGGGCTCAAACCGTGTCCCTTGCAGTGGTAGGCAAATTCTTAACCACTGTGCCACCAGGGAAGCCGTGAGTAACTTTTTTAAAGGCGTGGACAGCTACATAAAAGACTGTATTATTTAAACAGACAAGACATATTCTTCTAAAATTTCCAAGGAACATTTAAAAACCGTGTTAGACTACCCAAAAAGTCTTAACCCAAAAAACAGAGTACTAAAGGCTACAATGTGACCCTATTTATGTCAAACCCAGAACAAAAATGTTTCCAAAACGAATTGTAGACTTATTAAAAACTAATGACATGATAAGTCCCTACAATGAAATATCTTTCAGCAACAGAAAGGAACAAACTACTGATATATGTAAACTGGTGGATTAATCTCAAAAACATTATGCTGAATGAAAGAAGGCAGACAAGAGATCACATCTTGTATGATTCCATTTAAGTGAAATGTACAGAAAAAGTAAATTTATAGAGACAGAAAGTAGATTAGTGGCTTTGTGGGACAGGGGATGGGAAGAGGGGTTAATGGTATCATTTCAATTTTAGCATATGTGCTGCTGAAGCGAGCACAGGAAGGGTTAACTGTAAATGGGCATGAGGGATTTTATCAGAGGGATTAAAACATTCTGAAACTGACTTATGGTGTGATGGCTGCACCACTTGATAAAGTGACTAAAATCACTGAACTGTACATCTGAAATCAGTGAGATATATTTCAATAAATCTGTTTTTAAAAAGTTAATGACAATGGTTCTTTGAACCCAGCTGCTACATGAGGAAGCCCAAGGTGGTCACCTGTCAGAAAACCAAGGCACCCTAATGGACACATGAGTGACCCCAGAGAAGACCAGCAGAAGAAATGTCCAGCCAACCCACAAAATCATTTTGAGCCTTCTGGCCTCTAGTTATCATCACTGTCTACACCCCTAAAAAGCTGAAGTACTTGTCAAGGTATTCTGGTGACCAGGTATTACAAAGGTTCCTGATGAGTTTGGGGAAAAAAAAAAAGAACTGATTTTGTTCTAATTCTCAATGAACTATTTCAATCGATGATCCTGAACAAATCCCCAAGTTTACTCTCTCTGTTCTACAATGAGAAGACATTATAAAGCAGAAGAACTCACTCCTTGGAGACAGTCTGTCTAGCTTTGAAACCTGATTTAGACACTTAATATTAACAGTGTGAAAAAAATTAATGACAATGATAACACGGGACTTCCAAAATATATGGGACCTGCCCAAAGTTATAGCCAAAAGAAGTCATAGCTTTAGATTCTTATTATTCAATAAAACTAAAATAAATGATTTAATAAGCAGTCAAGAATCTAGAAAAGAACTAAAGTCTTTATTTCAAAAAGTTGAGAATAGAATTATTTAAGACAAAAGAAAAAGTGACCAATTTAAAAACAGTAAAGATGATAACTAAAACCAAGAGCTATTCTTTGAAAAATGAATTAAATAGATAATATTAGACAAATCTCACTGACAGTACTGAAACAAAAACCAGCAATGAGAAAAGAAGCATTTTAACAAGACATAAAAATGTACTTTTAAAAACTGAAATTGCTATATACACCTTTGATGGCTAATTTGCAAATTTAACCAAAATAGCCAATTTTGTAAGAAAATAGTTTAAAAAAAAACTTACAGAGGGCTTCCCTGGTGGTGCAGTGGTTAAGAACCAGCCTGCCAATGCAGGGGACACAGGTCTGAGCCCTGGTCTGGAAAGATCCCACATGCTGCAGAACAACTAATCCCATGTGCCACAACTACCGAGACTGCGCTCTAGAGCCCGTGCGCCTACAGCCTGTGCTCTGCAACAAGACAAGCCACCGCAATGAGAAGCCTGCGCACCGCAATGAAAGAGTAGCCCCCGCTCACCACAGCGAGAGAAAGCCCGCACACAGCAACAAAGACCCAATGCAGCCAAAAATAAATAAATAAATTTATTAAAAAAAAAAAAACTTACAGAAAAAGCTAAACAGAATCAACAATAGAAAAAATTGAACAGGCCATCAAAGATTTATCCTATAACAATTCCTATCAAGCCTACTAAATTCTTAATTCATCTGTATAAGCAAAAAAGTTCTAGGTCAAGTGAACAAAACTCTAACCTGAGTAATAAAAACAGAGTGACGGCCCCTCAATCAATTCCCAGACTTGTGTCAGTGTACAGACTTAGAAGCCCTTGGATGAAGGGGAGGCTGGGTCTCTTCTTCAGGAAGAACCCCAAATACACTACTAAAAATACTCTTCCCTAAATGGTCCCTAAAGCCTTTTACCAGGGTAATTGTACATTGGGGAAAAGAAAATAATCAGGGGACTCCAGGAGGGCTCACGCCAGAGAGTGCTTCCCACAGCTTCTGCTGCCAGTGTCTTGTCCCCGTGGTGAGCCACAGCCACTCCCCACCTCTGCGGAAGACCCTCCAACACTAGTAGCTTAACATTTTAGGCAGAAGAGAGATGTGAAAATGCCTCAAGATAGATAAAGTCTTGGCCTGCTGGAGAAATTCAAGAGTACTGTGTGATGGAAAATGGATATGGACATGATGGCTGGACCTGGAGCAGCTATCTTGGGCCAGCAGGTAACCTTGGTAATGGAGCTACATATGAGTGAGCAATCCCACAGAAGGTGCTGGGTCTCTGAGGACTCTGTGGAGCAGACTTACCATATCAGCATTAAACTACTTATCTCTAAAACCTTTCCCTATCCAAGAAATAAATTTTCGTTTTACTTAAAAAAAAAAAGAAAATGACCACAACCTTTCAGGAACACTGGCTCTGAACTGACACTGATTTTAGGAGACCCAAAACATCACTGTGGCCTTCCAGTCAGAGTAGGGGCTTATGGAGGTCAGGTGATCAACGGAATTTTAGCTCAGGTTCATCTAACAGTGCGTCCAGTGGGTCCCTAAATGCATACTGTGGCTATTTTCTCAGTTCCAGAACGCGTAATTGGGAAAGACATACTGAGCAGCTGGCAGAATCCCTGCAGTGGTTTTCTGACCTGTTGAGTGAGGGCTATTATGGTAGGAAAGGGCAAGTGGAACCATTAGAATTGCCTCTACCTAGGAAAATAGTAAATAAAAGCAATGCCACATCCCTGGAGGGACTGCAGAGATCATCCAAAGATAACTCTTCTCCTTTTGAGAAACAGCTCTTGGCCTGCTACTGGGCCTTGGTGGAGACTGAACACATGACCCAGGGCCACTGAGTTGTCATGCAACCTGAGCTGCCTGTTACGAACTGTGTGTTATCTGACTCACCCAGTGTGCACAGCAACTTTCCATCATCAAGTGGATCTGGTACATATACATATGTGATCAGGCCCTAGCAGCCCTAAAGGCACAAGTAAGTTACATGAAGAAGTGACCCAAATGCCCATGGCCCCCACTCCTGCTACAGAGCCTTTTCTCTCCCAGGCTGCACCTATGGACTCATGGGGAGTTCCCTATGATCAGCTGACAGAGGAGACGACTTGGGCTTGGTTTACAGATGGTTCTGTGTGATGTGCAGGCCCTACCTAAAAGTAAGCAGTTGCAGCATTACCAGCCCCCACCCCTCAAGGGCATCCCTGAAGGACACTGGCGAAGAGAAATTCTCCAGTGGGCAGAACTTTGGGCAGTGCACCTGGCTGTTCACTTTGCTTGGAAGAAGAAATGACCAGACATGAAATTATATACCAAACCACTGTGGCCAGTTGGTTTGGCTGGATGGTCGGGAGCTTGGAAAGAACATAACTGGAAAACTGGTGACGAAGAAATTTGGGTATGTAGATAGACCTCTCTGAATGGGCAAAAGACGTGAAAATATTTGTGTCCCATGTGAATGTTCACCAGAGAGTGTCCTCAACAGAAGAGGATTTTAATAATCCAATGGATAGGATAATCGATTTTGTCGATGCCAGTCCGTCTCTTTCCCCAGCTACCATGTCAACACCCCGCAGGCTCACGAGCAACAGCACTGTGGTGGCCAGGATGGAGACTCTGCACGCACTCAGCAGCACGGACTTCCACTTGCCAAGGCCAGTCTGGCAAACTGCCAGCAGCAGAGACCAGTACTGAGTCCCCAGTATGGCACCGTTCCCCAGGGTGATCAGCCAGCTACCTGTTGGCAGATTAATTACACTGGACTATTTTCACCATGGAAGAGAACAGCGTTTTCTCCTTACTGGAATTGATGTTTACTCTGGATACAGATGTGCCTTCCCTGCATACAATGCTTCTGCCAAAACCACTATCCATCGACTTTGAGAATGCTTTCTCCACTGCCATGGTATTCCACACAGTAACGCTTCTGATGAAGGAACTCACTTCACAGCAAGAAGAAGTGGGGCAGTGAGCCCGTGCTCAAGGAATTCATTGGTCTTACCATGTCCCCCACTATCCTGAAGCAACTGGCTTGACAGCACAGTGGATGGCCCTTTGAAGGCTCAGTTTCAGTGCCAGCTAGGTGACAAAACCTTGTAGTGCTGGGGCAAGGTTCTCCAGAAGGTGGCATATACTCTAAATCAGCATCCAATATACAGTGCTGTTCCTCTGATAGCCCCAGGATTCATAGAACCAGGAATAAAGGGGTTGGAAATGGGAGTGGCACCATTCAATATCACCCCCAGTAATCTACTAGCAAAATTTTTGTTTCCTGTTTCCACAACATTATGCTCTGCTGGCCTCAAGAGGAATGCTTCCACCAGGAGACACGACTCCACTGAATGAGAAGTTCAGACTGCCACCTCACGCCTCTGAATCAACAGGCAAAGAAGGGAGTAACAGTGTTGGCCAGGGTGACTAATCCTGACTACCAAGGGGAAACTGGATGACTACCTCACAATGGAGGTAAGGAAGAACATCTGCGGAATACAGGAGATGGAATACAGTAGGACGGAAATAATAAAAGAGAGGTAAATAAAAAAATAATTATAAAAAACACATCCGAAGAGAGTCTCTTAGTATTACCATGCCCTGTGATTATGGTCAATGGAAAACTAAAACAACCCAATCTAGTCGGGACCACTAAGGCCCGGACCCTTCAGGAATGAAGGTTTGGGTCATCCCCCAGGTAAAAAGAATACACAACAGGTAGTAGAAGAACGCAGTTATAAATACCTGCTACAACTACGTGACAGGCTACACAAATGAGGACTGTTAATTGTAATGAGTATCTCTTCCTTATTCTGTTATGTATATGTATATATGCATCTATTAAGTAAATACCTTTGTTTCCTTTCCTCTCTTATTCCCTTATTATGTAACATAAAATGTATTGACCTTATCAGTATTTAAGCACTGTCAACTTTACATAACAGCATTTATGGAGAAGAGTAAAATCACTCAAAATTTTACCTCCTCTTCTGAGGCCAAGGGATTAGCACATTTTCAGTTGTATGCATGATAGCTGTATCATATTAGGTGAAATTATGATCTTGTAATTGTCTTTATTTGGAGATTAAGCATGGTTTAAGGAGATGCGTATGGGTGCCAAGTTAACAAGGGGTGAACTTGTGATTGTTAATTTAATGTGTCAACTTGAATGGGCTAAGGGATGCCCAGATAGCTGGTAAAAAAAATTATTTCTGGGTATGCCTGTGAGAGTGTTATTGGAAGAGATTAGCATTTGAATTGGTAAACTGAGTAGAGAAGATCACCCTCACCAGTGCAAGTGGGCATCACCCAATAGGTTGAGGGCCTGAATGGAGCAAAGAGGTGAAATAAAGGTGAATTTGCTTGAACTGGGACATCCACCTTCTCCGGCCCTTGAAAAGGTGACCACTGCTTTGCTTGGAATCTCAAGCTCCTTGTTCCATGGTCTGCAGTGTTCTTCTGGGCAGGAAGTCAGGCTACCCCAGGGCTCATGTTGCAGGTCCTTTCTTTCAGAAATCACAGTCCTGTACTGTCCATTATCCGTCTGAAAACAGTTGTTTCACACACGTGGCCTAGTTTTCAAGTTGTTTTATGGCAACATGGTAACACCAGTCTATTACTTCATCATGGCCAGAAACCTCATTATGCTTGAGAGTATGTTTTCTGACTACAGTACAATTAAGAATAACAAAAAGGACAATAACTTCCCAAATATTTGAAAATTAAACAACACACTTGTAAATAATTCATGGAGAAATGAATATATCAACAATGGAAGTTAGAAAATAATTTGAACTAAATGATTACGAAAATACATCAAAATTTCTGAGATGCAGCTAAAGTAGTGCTTACAGAGTAATGTACAGCGTTAAGTGCTTATATTAGAAAAAAAGTTTAAAATTAATGATCTACCTTAAGAAACTAGAAAAATTAGACAAAATTAAACCCTAAAAAAGTAGGACGGAAATAATAAGAGAGGTAAATAAAAAAATAATTATAAAAAACACATCCGAAGTTTTTTAAAGAGATTAATAAAATGTATAAACCCTTCACAAAACTTATCTAAGAAAATGAGAAAACACAAATTACCAATATCATGCATGATAAAGGGGACATCACTACAGAACCTACAAATTTTAAAATGATAATAGGGGATACAATGAACAACATGATCTGATAGACTCTACAACCTGAACATACTTCCATGAAAATACAACCTGGATGCAAGAAAAAATAAACAATCTGAATAGTTCCATATCTCTTAAGAAATTAAAACTGTAATTAAAATTTTTTCCTCACAGAAAACTCCAGATGTAGATGGTTTCACTGATGAAGTCTACCAATCAACTGAGGCAGAAATAGAGTCAGAATTCAATCCTAACCAAAGTCCATTAGAGAAATATGGACGAGGGACAACTTCCCAACGTTTTATAGGTCCAGTAATATCTTGATACCAAAATCTGAGGACACTGCAAGTAAAAAATAAAGAGACCAATACTTCTTATGTAGAAAGACTCATACATCCTAAAGTAATTTTTTGCAAAACAAATCCAGCAACACATAAAAAGAATAATGCATTCTAATCAAATGAAGTTTATCCCAGGAATACAAGGTTGGTTTAACATTTGAAAATCAACTTATGTTATTCACCACAGTAAGAGAATAAAGGAGAAAAATCACATGATCATCTCAATAGATACAGAAAAAGAATTTGATAACATTTATTAAAACTTAGAACCAGGGACTTCCCCGGTGGTCCAGTGGTAAAGAATCCGCCTTCCAAAGCAAGGGACACGGGTTTGATCCCTGGTCGGGGAACTAAGAGCCCACATGCTGCAGGGCAAGTAAATCCGCAGGCCACAACTACTGAGCCTGCAGGCCTCAATTAGAGAGCCTGCATGCTGCAAACTACCGAGCCCACACGCTCTGGAGCCCGTGTGCCACAACTAGAGAGAAGCCCGCACACCACAACGAAGAGCATGCACACCGTAATGAAAGATCCCTCATGCCGCAACAAAGATCCTGCAACTAAGCCCCAACACAGGCAAAACAAACTAACTAAATAACTAACTAAATAAATATTAAAAAAAAACAAAAAACCAAAACCCTTAGAACTAATTCATGGTAAAAAGCTCTCAGCAAACCAGAAACAGTAAAGATCTTTCTCAATCTAATAACAGGTATCTACATACAAAAAAGCCCCGGGCTTCCCTGGTGGTGCAGTGGTTGAGAGTCCACCTGCCGATGCAGGAGATACGGGTTCGCGCCCTGATCCAGGAAGATCCCACATGCTGCGGAGCGGCTGGGCCCGTGAGCCATGGCTGCTGAGCCTGCACGTCCAGAGCCTGTGCTCTGCAATGGGAGAGGCCACAACAGTGAGAGGCCCGCGTACCGCCCAAAAAAAAAAAAAAAAGCCCCAATTAACCCTAAAGCTAACATCATACCTGATGGTGACAAATTCGGTAACTTCTGTCAAAAACACAGTTATTCTCTCACCACTTGTATCTGACGTACTAGAGGTCCTAGCCAGTGCAATAAAGAAATAAGCAGCATACATATTGGAAAAAAAGAGGTAAAACTGTCTTTATTCACAGACCATATGATAACATACAGGGAAAAACCAAAGGGATAGTCAAAGAAACTACTAGAACTAATAGGTAAATTCAGCAAGATTGAAGAATACAAAGTCAATGTACAAAACACAAATGCACTTCTATATTCCAGCAAGAAACAATTGGAAAATGAAAATTTAAAAACAGTACCACTTACAAAAGCGTAAAAAAACATGAAACAGTTGGTGGTTAAATGTAATGAAAGATATACAAGACTTTTATATTGAAAACTACAAAACAATGATGAGAGAAATTAACGAGGAACTAAATAAATGGAGAGATATACCATATTGTCAGATCCAGACTCAGTATTGTTAAGAGCTGTTCTCCACAAATTGAACTATAGATTCAACACAATTTCACTCAAAATCGCAAGATTTTTTGGTAGCAGTTGACAAGTTGATTGCAAACTTACACGGAAATGCAATGAACCTAGAATAGCCAAAACAATCCAGAAGAAGCAATTTGGATGACACATGTGTCAAGATTTACAAAGCTACAGTATTGGCAATGTAGTATGTTAAACTAATAGATTAAAGAACATATTATGAGAGGTAAGAAAGAGAGCCACTTGACTTTTAAGAAAGGGATAAATTCAATTCAATGTGGAAAGGATGTTCTAAGGCATATCCTATAAATGGTACTGGCACAATTAGATTTCTGCAAGGGGAAAAAAATACTGGGATCCCTACCTCACATTATACCCAATAACAAAAGTGAGATGGCTCATACTTCTGAAGGTGAAAACCAAACCTATAAAGTTTGTCAAAGAAAACATAAGAGAACATATTCACGACGTTAGGGTAGGCAAAGATTTCTTAGAACACAAAAGGTGTTAATAAAAAAGTTGTTAATTTGAACTTCAGCAAAAATTTTTTTTTTGAATTTTGTTTTATTTATATTTTTATACAGCAGGTTCTTATTAGTTATCTATTTTATATTCACGTATATATGTCAATCCCAATCTCCCAATTCATCCCACCACCCCCCCCCCCCCCCACCACCTTCCCCCCTTGGTGTCCATATGCTTGTTCTCTACATCTGTGTCTCTATTTCTGCCAGGCAAACCAGTTCATCTGTACCATTTTTCTAGGTTCCACATATATGCGTTAATATATGATATTTGTTTTTCTCTTTCTGACTTACTTCACTCTGACAGTCTCTAGATCCATCCACGTCTCTACAAATGACCCAGTTTCGTACCTTTTTATGGCTGGAACTTCAGCAAAATTTAAAAACTTCTGCTCACTACTGAAAAGTGAAAAGACAAGCCAAAGACTGGAAGAAACTATTCACAATTTATATATCCAACAGAGAACTCTTACATAGATTAGGTAAAGAACTTGCATAGATAGAACCTTTAAAAAAAAAGACAACCTAATAAAAAAAAGTGGACAAAGTAGTTGGACACTTACTTCACATGTGCATAACACAAAGCATATGAATTGCTCTTAAGTGTATAAGCAAGTGCTCAACATCATTAATCAACAGAGAAATGCAAATTCAAACCACCAAGATACCACTTCACACTCACTAGAATGGGGAAAAAAAAACAAAACCTGGTAATACCTAATATTGTGAGGATGTGAACAAACTGACACTCACACATTGCTAAAGTGAATACAAATTGTTAAGACCACCTATCTTGGAAAACTGGCAGTTTCTAAGGATTGTTAACCACATAACTACCCTATTACCAAGAAATTACATTCTAGTTTCAGGAATAAACACCCTTCTCTACAGAATCATTCTTTAATACACTATTCAATAATGACTGAACCCTTATTTGTTAAGTCATATGCTAAGTGTTGAAGACATGAGTTCTTGCCCTAACAGTTAATGATAAGCACACAATAAATAAGCAATTCCCAAAAGTCATGTGGGAGGATGGGAACGGAGCACATAAATCTTATTGTAGAGTACCTTTTCTCAAAGTTGCCTGACATATGAATCACTTGGGGCACTCTTTAAAAATACAGATTCCACAGCCTAATTTGGAGGCCAGAAATAATAGGAAATTTCTATAACCTGAAGATTTAGGGAAACATAAAAAGACCTAACCTAATCTAAGGCCTTCATGAGAAAGTGTCCTTTAACCTTTAACCTGAGATCAGAAAGAAGAGCAAGGAGGCGTTAGCTGTAATACGGATTATCATATCAATTTAGTATTAGATTTTTATATAAAGGATATAGTGTCACACACAAAATGCATTTGGAGTTTTTAAAACTGAGAGTTGTATTTAAAAAGCAATTAAAAACTAAAATTTTGGATTTCACAGATAATTAAGTAGGAAATAATATAGCATGCTTGCATTGACAAAGGTAAGGGAAAGCCTATAAAGAAAGTGACATCTATCTAAGCTAAATCATGGAGATCACATAGCAGCTGGCTAGACTAAGGAGCAGGGAAGTGAACAGAGCACCTCAACCTAAGGGGACAAATATGGGATGGCCCCAAGGTAAGAGAAGGGTAAGAAGAAGACAGGATAACTAGACTTATGTATAAAAGTGAACTCATTATTGTTGATGGTACACTCATTGAGCTAGGAAACTAGGAGGAAGAATACTTTTCTGTTCTTTATATTATTTTGATTTTGGGTAGGGAACAGTGGTGATGATGAGTTCATTTTTATACATAGTAAGTTCAAGGGCCTATAACAATTTGAAATAGATATACAGATGTAAAGCTTAGGAATTATCTGGACTGGAAATATTCAACTTTCAACTAATGTTTCAGAAATTCTTTTCAGCTGGTAGCTGAAAAGATGTGGCCCAATATCAAGAGCTTAACAGCCTTCTATTTATTTTTTTACTGTGATAAAACTGGCTAGCAGTTGTTAACGTTTGGGGTTATGGACTTTCTGAAGATTTGATAGAAGTCTGAGAAAATGCACATACATATACACATATAATTTAAAGGATTTATGGACTTCTATACTACATTTAAAAACTGCAAGTTTGGACTTCCCTGATGGCACAGTGGTTAAGAATCTGCCTGCCAATGCAGAGGACACAGGTTCGATCCCTGGTCCAGTAAGATCCCACATGCTGTGGAGCAACTAAGCCCATGTGCTACAACTACTGAGCTTGCGCTCTAGAGCCCACAAGCCACAGCTACTGAGCCCTCGTGCTGTAACTACTGAAGCCCACGCGCCTAGAGCTCGTGCTCTGCAACGAGAGGCCACTGCAATGAGAAGCCCGCACACCACAATGAAGAGTAGCCCCCACTTGCTGCAACTAGAGAAAGCCCGCGCACAGCAACAAAGACTCAAAAATAAAAATAAATTAATTAATTAAATAAAAATAAATTTAAAAAAAACTGCAAGTTTGTAACTCCTGGCTTAAGAAATTTTATTTAAGTCAGTAAAGATCCTACTATAGGATTGCCAGGTAAATGTTTAAAATAAAGACTGGGTATAAAGAAAGCTAGTTTATCAAAATAACTAACATTAAAATAGATAAGGGGTTTTCTTACTTTTTGGACTCTGGTACTCTTCACATTCTTAAAAAGTACTGAAAACCCCAAGGAGTATCTGTTTACGTTGGTAATATCTATTAATACTTATATTAGAAAGTAAAACAAAAATTTTTAATTTATTCATAAACACATTACTTAATATAAGTAACACTTTCAATTTTAAAAACATGTATTTTCCAAAAAATTAGCAAGAAAAACATACATTTTGCAAATCTCTTTACTATATGCCTTTACAAGCTGCAGCCTCATTCACATCTGATTCTGCATTCAAATCTACCTTCAATGTTTTGCAAGCTTCATTCTTAAATATGAAGACACCCAAGTTCAAGAACTTTGACAAAAGGAAAAATTTTAGTGTAAGAAAAATACTTGCAAATCATATATCTGATAAGGCTCTATCACCCAGCATATCCAAAGAAGTCTTACAAGTCCAACAAAAAGACAAACAACACAATTTTTAAAATGATCAAAGGATCTGAATAAACACTTTTCCAAAGAGAATATACAAATGGCCAATAAACATATGAAAAGATGCTCATCGTATTAGGTAAATGCAAATCAAAACCACAGTGAGATACCACTTTACACCCACTAGGATGACTATTAAAATAGAGAGTAAGTACTGTCAAGGAAATGGAGAAATTGGAACCCTCTTACAGTGCTGGTGGGAATGTAAAACGGCACAGCCATTCTGGAAAACAATCTGGCAGTTCCTCAAAAAAAAAAAAAAAAATACAGAACGACCATGTGATCCAGCAATTCCGCTCCCAGGCATATACCCCTTTTTATTCTGCTCTCCCAGCTCTCACTCATCAAACTATTCTCTCCTGTGTTTTCAATCCCGGAACCAAACCAGAAGCTGCTCTCCTCCCTCTGACACCTCCCTCATCCCTACCGGGTCTTGTCAGTTTCAACCCCTGACGCATCTTGGTCAAGAGACCACTTACTGTTAACATGGATCCAGGCAATAACCCCCTACCCGGCCAGAATAATCTTTCCAGAATGCAGATCTGGTCAGTTCATCCCACTGCTTAAAACTAAGCAACAGACTATCACTGTTCTTTGGATAACGATTAAAGCTTTAGTACCGTCTGCAAGACACCCCCCCCACCACCAACCAAGGGCCTGGGCTCTGCAGGAACCTTGGCACTTCGTGGGTTCCAGATGCACCGGCCACTGTGCTTCCTCACACAGGTTGGGCCACGTGCCGCACCTCCGCCTGCCGCACCCCGGCCCCCCAACCACCTACAATTCCTGCTCAACCTTCAGACCTACCCCCAATATCCGTTTTTTAGGGAAACCTTCCTGGCCCTCCACACAACATCAGGAACGTCTGCCAGTTTGGAAAACATCCCACCCTTCTGCCGTCCGTCCCACATAGCAGGGTAATTAACTAATGTCCAGCGTCCGTTTCTCGCTCTGGACCGTGGCTGGTTGCTGCTGTACCCCGCGCCCGCTGCACAGGCCCCATTCGTATTTGTCGCAACGATACACGCGTGAGTGAATTCCCACCTTTCCCTGGAGAGAGAAACGTCAGGTCCCGCAACGCAGCTCGAAAAGAATTAGGCGCGCAAGTCCGCCTCGGCGCCCGCGAAGCGAGGCTGGGGGACCCGCTTGGAACCGAATGCAAAGGTACCACATTGGGGGATTCTGAAACTCCAAGGACCCCCGACGAACGCGCAAACCCTGCGGACCACGGCGGCGCCCCCGGACCCTGCCCGCTTCCCCTTCCAGGACCCGCTGGAGGAGGCCTCGTTGGCCTCCTTAACGCCGCGCGGCCCTCGGCGCCGACGGGCCCTTGGCGGGGACTCGCCGCCACTGGGCTTCGCTGCCCCGTCCCCCACACTCCCGGCCTCCGCCCTAGCCTGACCACAGCCGCCGGCCCCGCCAGCCCGACTCCCCGCTCGTTGTACCTCGGAACCTCGCTGTCGCCGCAGCCGTGCGTGTGGCGTCCCGTTTCGGCCGCAGCCTCAGAGGGAGTGGCGCTCCTCGTGCAGCCGCGGGTCCCGCCGGGTAACGGTCGTCCGCGGCCCGCCCACTAGCCGGCGGGGCGCTTCCATTGGCCGGCGCGCACAGGGTCGGCTCTGTGATTGGCCCGGCATGCGGGCGCGAAGGCGGGAACGGAGTCGCCCGCTGGGATTTTGCATTTCCCGTGGGCGGGGGGCGGGGGAGCGGGGAGAGGTCTGGCCCGCGGGCTCATCTAGCAGCGACGCCCAGAGAGGCCTTAACTGCTCTGCAGCCCGCGACCTGTGACCTTCGACCCGTCTGGACGGCGCGGCTGTGCAAAGACACTGGAGGAAAAAAGTTGGGCGGCGCTCCCCGCCACCGCCGGCAGGGGCCCAACTGGCCCCTGGTTTGGGCCCGGCGCCCGCCAGGTCCCGCGCCCACAGTGTCCGGACAGCCGGCCCTAGGCTACCCTCCTTGGACAGCTGTCCCCACCGACACGTGTCCCTGCTTCGTGTCTAACACAGCGTGTCCTCCCTCGGGCAGTCTTTTACAATATCATTAGCAGGGCCGGGGCTAGGGTGAGAGAATGAGGCATTTACTTGCCTTAGGCGCAGAATTTAAGGGGGCGTCAAAAATCTCGATAATCAAGATAAGTGATATTTTAATGCAGTCGTTGAAGGCAATCAAAAGTAATGAAAAATCCAAGATGGACAAAATAGCCCCCAAAACACTCCTAATTTTTCCTTCTGCCTCAGGCTCTAATATGGTTCCTCATGGGACTGTTATCCTGTCTTTAAAAATGTTCATCATGCAAATACCGTATGCTAACACATATATATGGAATTTAAGGGGAAAAAATGTCATGAAGAACCTAGGGATAAGACAGGAATAGAGGCGCAGACCTACTGGAGAATGGACTTGAGGATATGGGGAGGGGGAAGGGTGAGTTTTGACAGGGCGAGAGAGAGTCATGGACATATACACACTAACAAACGTAGTAAAGTAGATAGCTAGGGGGAAGCAGCCGCAGGCACAGGGATATTAGCTCGGGGCTTTGGGACAGCCTGGAGGGGTGGGGGGGGGGAGAGTGGGAGGGAGGGAGATGCAAGAGGGAAGACACATGGGAGCACATGTATATGTATGGCTGATTCACTTTGTTATAAATCAGAAACTAACACACCATTGTAAAGCAATTATACCCCAATAAAGATGTTAAAAAAAAAAAAAAATGTTCATCATGAATTTTTTGCATGGATTTTGACTTTTGCTTAAATCATGTTTAAAATCGTTTCAGGTTGCATTAAAATCTTAGTTTTTTGATGCCATCTCCAGGTACTCCCCACTAGCCCTGGGGCAGTGGGGTCCTTGCTTCTGGTAGTTTCTGGTGTCTGTGTGTGTAGCCTGAAGCACTGCGTTTGCTGCCAGGCAGCTCTTACATAATTGATTTGGGCCTTACATAGTTTGGATGTGAAGTGTGACGTTTTTATGAAATCTGTCCATCTCTTTGTGATTTAATGCAGTGATTTTAACCCCATTTCAGGTTCAGAATAATGGTATTTACACAGTAGTTTTTACTTGTTTTTTTTTTTTAAGTCAGGACAGTGGTTACTTTTATTATTTTTTTGAAGTAGAGTTGATTTACAATATTGTGTTAGTTTCTGCTGTACAGCAAAGTGACTCAACTATGCATATAATATTCTTTTCTTATGGTTTATCATAGGATATTGAATATAGTTCTCTGTGCAATACAATAGGACCTTGTTGTTTATACACTGTATATACAAGAGCTTACATCTGCTAACCCCTTTACGTGCCTTTTATGATTTGATTATTTTAACGTTTCCTTTTTTTATATCTTTTAAATATTTTAACATTATTAAGGTCACATGTATTTAATGTAGAAAATTCAGGAAAATGTAAAGAAGAAAATAGAAATTCCCTATAACCCTACTTCTCACAGAAGCTCACTTTGGAGGCTACAAACTTGACATTATTGTGCTGAATTAGTCTTTTACTGTGTTGTAGAACCTGACTTTTAAATTTTATTTATCATTTTTCATCTGTATTAAGATTGAGCTGTAGCAGGTAGTAGACCATGAAAATTGTCTGTATTCTCTGTTCTGCCCCCATTCTCATAAACGTTCTCAAACTCTCATAATGAGTTTGGTCAAAAACATTATGAAGGCTGTGATCAAAGTTAGTAACATAACAAGAAGCATATTTTCATTAATGAAAGGTTTAGAATCAGTCTTGTTAGTTCCCCAACCAGTGATTTAACCCAGGCCCCCTGCAGTGGAAGTGTGTAGTCTTAACCACTGGACCGCCAGGCAATTCCCAATGTTACTCTCCTTTCGAAAGTTGGGAAAATCATCTGTTTTCATAAATTTGGATAACTGGCCTCTAGGCCTCTGAAAGAAACAGGAATGGTGGAACAAGGAAATTTTGATGAAGAAAAAAGTGAGGAGTGAGTGGTTCAGTGAATTAAGCTATGGTTTTGCTGATGGGCTTGTAACATGGTGAACACGTTACACCTGAAGAACACATGAAGACCCTCGAGGTCGGTCCTCTCAAGCAGAGATGAGACTTAAACACCCAAATTTGCAACTTCCAGGGCCTTCTGTAGAGGAAGAACGGAATCTTTCTCTCTGGACTGTTAAGTGTCGAGATATTGAAGAGCATCGTGGGATGCTGGGCTGCATCTGGAGGCCGACTTGGGAGCAGGGGACTCAGGCTAGGGACACACACACTTGTGCCTGACCCTGTGGCTACAACAGTGATTCCTAGATTGTGCTCTGCAGAGTCCTGGTCCCAGAAGGCGCTGAAAAAAAACAGGTTCCATGATCAAACAGTTTGGGAAATTGTACCTAGTCCATTTCCCTCTTGAGGAATCCCAGTGACATTCACAAGTAAATGCTCCTCAAGGAGCAAACCCATTGAATGTTATAACTGTTACCGAAGAATATTTATCTATAGAATTCTCTTTACTAACGTTCCTAGGAATTAGTGGTTAGAGTTGGGAAACACTGGACTTACAGTAATAGCAGTAGTCAGAATAATGAGGAAGCGACATGTGCTACCATTTCTTGCTTGCTGTGCAGTAGACACTGCTCTAAGCATTGAACCTCTGGTGCTGAACAAGACCTTGGCCTCCCAGCAGAGCAGAATGGTCACAGGGGCGGGCTGGAATCCTATTGCTAGTTCTATCTAGGGCCCTTCGTTTCATAGTTGTGTCCCTTTAAGCAAGTTGCCTGATTTTTCTGTGCCTGTTACCTTATTTATAAAATGAGGTGGGTAAGAGTGCCCACCTCAATGGATTATCGCAAAGATTAAATATGATTGTAGATGTAGGGGAGGTAGTGACTTTTAAAATTTTTAAAAATTTTACTCTAATAGATGGGAGGTGTGAAGAGCACTGGAACAGAGAAGGCCAGGCAAGGGTAGTCTGCCAATGATAATGGCCTGGTCCAGAGGAATAGCTATGGTGATGGGGAAACGGATGGATTTGTGAGGTCTTTAGTAAGTAGAATTGATAGATCTGTGTGCTTGAGATCAGAGTGGAGGTGGGTGAGGGAGAGGAAGGGGTCAAAAATAACACGTGGGCTTCAGACTAGGCTGGTGGCACGACTGATGCTGCCTCTGTAGTGGTAAGAATCTGGGGAAGAGAATCGTGCAGCTGGGGCTGGGGAGTGCGAGAGGGGCGAGGAATTCAGTTTCTATCAGGAGACCTGGCTCTGTAAGCTGAACGGGATTTTGTATTTCTATACTCTGTTTATTGTCTTTTGTAACCTCTCATTAAGTAACCCTTTCCTGATGCTCCTCAACGCCCTTTGCTGGGCCCTCCTCCTTCACCCACCCCCTGTCAGGTTGTTCTTGGCTCTTCCTGTGCCCTCTAATTATTTACACTTTCTCCCTAGGCAAGTCTAGTCCCAAGACTAGAAAATCCCCTCTTTGCCGATGACTCCCAAATCTACATCTCCAACCTGGGTCTCTTCCGCAAGTTCCACACTCAGTTCTCTGCCATCCTGGAGGGATGCGGGATGCCTTCCGGTGGAGGATGAGAGATGGTAAATAAAACAAAATCCCTTGTGTGATAGACCGTGATAATTTGAGAGAAATGAATCAGAAAAGGGAACGGGAACTGTTGAGGGCTGGCAATTTTAAATAGGGTGGTCGGGGAAGCACCTCACCACGCTACGGCACAACTGTTCTTACGTTTCGTTAGCTTCGCAAGCTTGATGTGGCCTAAGTGGAACTCCTAAGCCCTCCTCTTCGACGTACTGTTTCTGTAGGACATTTCACTTTCACTGTTGCATCAGGTAAGATCTTACTGTTACACTGTAGTGTGCATCTCAGGCATGGGGGTCGTTTCTGTTATCACCCATGAGCCCATCTGCTTGGCGTCAAGAGACGGATTCTGCACGAATGATTTTTTCTAGGTGCTCCTATAATATTTCAGTGTGTTTATTTGCCTATTTCATGCAGAAGTTACATTCATACATATTAAGTCATATTTGGTATGTAAATTGAAACGCTTAGGTTTTTAAAATTATTTTTTAATTTTTCGGCCACACCATGTAGCACGTGGGATCTCAGTTCCCTGAAGAGGGATCGAGCCCGCGTGCCCGGCAGTGGAAGGGCAGAGTCTTAACCACTGGACCACCAGGGAAGTCCCTGTTTGTTTTAATTATACTTAAATTATTTTTCTAATTCTAAAATAAGCATGGACAAACTTAGATTTAAAACAAAGACATGCTACTGGTGCAGAATCGAGTGGACATGTAGAAGCTAGTACTATGACTGAAAAAGTAAAGAAAAAAAGAGACTGGGAGGAGGTGTGGTGTGAATTTCATGATGAATATTGATTTCAGTTTTCTGGGAAGAGCAAAATGAAAGCGTGCTTTGTTACATAAAAAATGTTTAAAGGGCTTCCCTGGTGGCGCGGTGGTTGAGAGTCCGCCTGCCGATGCAGGGGACACGGGTTCGTGCCCCTGTCTGGGAGGATCCCACATGCTGGGGAGTGGCTGGGCCCGTAAGCCATGGCCGCTGAGCCTGTGTGTCCGGAGCCTATGCTCCGCAACGGGAGAGGCCACAGCAGTGAGAGGCCCGCGTACCCCACCCCCCCAAAAAAAGAAAAAAGTTTAAAGATAAAGCTGACAATATTAAGAGAAATTTTCAGCAAATACATAGTATGATGGTTTAAAAAATATGTCCACAGATTCTTTGATACTCTTTCCTTTAATATCTAGGGATGCTGCTCTACATCCTACGATGCTCAGGACAGACACCCAGCACCCAGGAGTGATGTGGCCCGGGACGTCAGTGGTGTGAGGCTGAGAAACGCTGGGTTACAGGGACGAAAAAAGCCAGCAACAAATTCCCAATAGCCACAGGAAAAGTTTTATTCTATGAAATGAATTTAAAAATTGTGTTCTAGCTTCCTCTGGATGAGGAAGTTTGTGCAACGTGGATTTGCTCTGTCTGTAAGGATTGGCACAAGAGGTACCAAACTAAAGGTTTGACTTCCTTCAGGGCCACTGATTTGAGAAACACCATCTTCCCGGGGCTGGTGAGACAAGCAAGAGTCGCTTCTTCACCAACTGTGAGATTCCCCAGGCTCTGGTTTCCTTATCGGTGATATGGATTTAATAACAGCATCTACCTCTCTAGGGTTTTCATGAAAATCAAATGAGTGAAAATATGCATCTACCTACCTGCCAGGCATGTCTAAATGATATATAAGTGTTTGCTGTCATTAGTGTTATTTGTGAGCCAGACGGATATTTCACTGGTTAAGCATGTTTGTATTAAGGTGTTGTGGAAGGAACATTAGAGGTAAGACAATGAAGTAAACGTTTCTCTTCTGCTGGCTGGAAGGACACTGAAGGAAGTGTCACTGCAGGAGCTCCTCTTTCTGGTTCCTTCTGTCGTGCTTTCTTCCTCCTTGTTCACGGGGCACCGGTGGTGAGCAATTCAGGTCACCCGGTGGTGCGACCCTCAACCAAAATTTCTCCTAGTCTCGGCCCAAGTTTTCCTGTCTCCTGATGTCAGCCCTCTGTCACCCTGTAACTTGTCTGCCCCTAGTGGGTAGTGGCCCCAACCCCTCCAGCGAGGTCTCAGTCCCAGTTCGTCGCATTCTCAGGTTCTTTAGATCCTCTTTCATCCGTAGTAGTTAATCCCCTATTATGAGTTAAAATCATTCTTTATATTACACTTTCCCTGTTCCAATTACTGGGTGGTTTCTGTTTTGGGAGCGGACCGACACACTGCATTCTTGAAACAACTTGGAACGTTTAATGCTCATTAAGTAGAATTTCAAACGAAGTCTTTTGAAACCAATCATCCTAAAATTTGTTCTAACAAATCTTAGGTAAATATAGAAACCTGTGGGGAGTTGGAGCTGTCCTGGGATTAACGCAGAGCAGGTTTCCACATAAAAACATTGTTTTTTGAATATGCAGCAGCTATAGCACGTCTGTGGCACTGACGTGTGGATTAAAGACTGGATAGTTTTATCTATGGAACACTCAAGAAGAAGATCTGAATATCCTCGGCACAAGGAGACCGAATTTCTCTTACCCAGTGAAATGTAGCTTTGCGTATCCCAGATCCAGACAGTGCTGGGGGACGGAACTTCGTGACCTCTAGCACTCTGCTGGGAATGTTTTCTTAATTATATATAATTAAGAAAGATGGAATAATTATATATTCCAATTCATGTCTAGCAGTCCACAATGGGTATAGTTATGGACGATGTCATCTTGGTTTGCACTTGCTAATATCCTGAAAAGCTGGCCGGCTGAACCAGCCTTAAGTGAAACCCAACGTATACAAAAGAGTAACTGAAAATCAGCAGGTAGCCCAACGCCCTTTACTTTTGTCCTTGGAGTTACTGCCTCTACTCTGGTCTGTCGCTTCTTCAGTTTACTTTTTATTCTAAGACTGCTGATTCTTATAAGTGTTCTATTCTTATTCACTGTGAATACACCTTCTTTTTTAAATAGAGAAAGAAAAGTGCATTGATTTGACATGCTAAGAAAAGAAAAAGATGATCCAAAATATAGAGAATTAGTATGACATAAAGAGTTTCTTTCTCAGTGGGAAAAAATAAAAACCGTATTGCTGAAGTCTTTCAACATTTCATTTTTTAATTTTTCCAACAGTACACTCTTTAAAAGAAGTTAACAACTTCGATTCCAAACATAAGGATTCAATAATGCGAATGAAAAGCTGTCATTTTCAGTGAAGCTGTTGCCTAATTACCCTGGAAAAAAGTATTCTTTTGATTGAACTGATGCAAAAATCCCTTAGAAAAGCTTCATGGTTGCCTGTAAAGAGTCTTCTTAAGGTCACTTTTACTTCTAGACCATCCCCCTTGTTTCTAGTGAAAGAGTTTTGCTTGGTAATGGCTTGTGGTTCCACAGTGTTTTGTGTATGAAAAGCGTAGACTAAGAGATACTACTGAAGTCGCTCAAATTGTAGATTCTGCCACAAAAGGAAGTCCCAACACTGAAACATTTCCCCTTAATGTTCAGCAAGACACATGAAAACTCAAGTCCCACTTTCATCTTTACTTTGATCACCATTTTAAACGGCGTGAAGAGGCTGCCGCACCGTGGGAAGCAGAGCTCCACGGCCCAGTGTGCTTATTAAATGGCCTGCAGGTTCGGAGCGGCCGCCCCAGCCCCGGTTGCGGTCTGCAGACAGAGGCATCTGGTTGCTGCTGGGGGTCCCGGGGCTGAGCCGGGTGCTCCCCAGGGGTGTTCTCTCGGAAGCAGGGGAAGAAGCAGTGCTCCCAGACAGCAACAGAACAGCGTGCGAAACAATGCTCTCCATCCACCCGATCATTTCCTGTTCAGAGCTGCCCTTTACTGCTGGGACAAGAGGACACTCCTGTTGGCTTTCATTTTTTCCAGGCGCTTCACTAAGTGGCCGTTGCTCACCTCGAGCTCTTCTGTTTTGTCCAATGCAGAGCGAAGCTGGAAATAAAGGCAAAAGGCAGTGAGCTTGGATTCCAAGCCTACTGAAAAACAAGTTACGACCCAGACCCACCGAGATTCTAAAAATACACATATACCTACCTACACGTGTGTATTCGTGTATTTCTTAATTTAAAAAGGAACACAAGGCACAAGATTCTGGCCTCATGAGTAACTAGGGAACCTTCCTGTTCTGAAATAGCTAGACCCCAGACAGGGCGCAGTCTTGGGGATCGTGATGGTCTCACGGAAGGTGAGGCAAACGAACAAACAAGCGCTGAGCCAGACCAGCTGGAGGAGGTGATCCCCACAGCCCCGGGCAGCTGGCTGCTAGGGCTCTGCAGCCAGAAACCGAAGTGGGAATGCCTGAGGCTAGGATGACCGTGCCCAGGAACCAGGGCCACAGAGCCCGGGGGCCACAGAGCCCGGGGGGCACAGCAGGAGCCACATCAGCAGGGAGCTGCACGGACCGGCAGGCAGTGAGGCAGAGTGGAGGTGCCCGAAGGCGGGGGTTCACAGCCCTGTGCCTGTGGAGACATGCATCATTAGAACAGAGTCTGCAGTTCTGCTTCTGATCCAAAACCCTCCAGGAGGGTGGGCGGGGTCCTGAGACAGGTTAAATGGCCCTGCCCTGCCTTTCGCCAGCAGAGGCAGAAGCAGAAGCAGAAGCAGAAGCAGAAGCCCTTTTTGTAGAAATTTCCCCAAGTCAGGCCTGGAGTATAAATTCAAGTATATAAATTCAAATCAAGCATAATCTCATAAAACACCAAACACATGGTGGGACAAACCATTTGAGTCAACAGAAGCAATAAACAACAGAAATACACCCCAAAGACGGAACATGTTTCAGTCCTCAGTGTGGAAAGCAGAACAGCGTGTATGAAATCGTTAAAGAAATAAGGATACAATCAACAGAGGAACCCTAAACAAGAAACAATCAGGAATGAGAATACGAAACAAAAGGAGGTGAAATGGAAGATCTACAAAAACTGTACATTATGCAACGGGAGGTAAGGAGATGGGGAACGGAAAAGACAGATGGTAGAGAAATGCAGAGGGTCCGTGAGAAGATCTGGTATCCTCTGATCAGAGTCCCAGGGGGAAGGTGGAGTCTAGGGAAGAGGAGTTACTGAAGGAGATCGTGGTTGAAAATTTTCCAAAATTTATTTAGTAAAAAGACCTCACAGATCAAAGAAACGCAACATATCCCCAGCAGAACAAATAGCAGTAAACCCACATATTAACACATTAGAGTGAAGTGTAGAAAGTCAAAGGCAAAGAGAATGGCAGAGCAGCTAGAGAGGGGTAAAAAAAAAAAAGATCACCTGAAAAGAGTTAGAATGACAGATTTCTTAGCAGAAGCCGGAAGATGGTGGCATGACAGTTGCAATCACCATAGACAGAAAAACCACTGACAGGCGATTCTGGCCCTGAGCTCCTAATTGGCTGAACTACAATTTCCTTTACGGTGTGAGCACAGCCCTTCAGAGAGGTTTGGGCAGATGTGACAATGAATGATTCGGCCGCAGATTTCCCGGCGGTAAACCCTCCCTCTGGTCTCCCAACTAGAATAGCATTACCCATTCTCTTCCTAGAAATAGCCTAGAAAATTTACCTCTCTTTGAAGTTTCCGTTTTTCAGCCTTAAGTTCATCTTCTATCTTTTCAGCATTTTCGGCAGCCAGTTTATAACGTGATACTTGGCTTTCTAACCTTATGACCTGAGAGGAGAGGAGAAATCATGTGTATAAGTTGATGGGCCTGTTTCCTTTCCCCGATTGCTTTACTACATTTGAGATCAAACGGTCTAACTTGATAAAACGAGAGAAGACACCATGACAATAGTTATGATCTAGCATTTGGGACTATTACATAGGTTCTAGCCACGCAAGCTATTTGTTCATATTTATGAGCAAGCCAGTACTGACACCTATCAGGGACTCATTTCCTCCCTGACCCTTGTCCCAAGTGTGGTTCCCGCCGTGCAGACCCCATGACACCATCTCTCCCCCATGTGGGTCGATCCTGCAGAACCAGGCTGGCGAGGCAACGGCTCCACCAGGACCTCGGCTCCAGTCTAATCTCTCCCGGGGTTGGGGGGTGGGGAATCAGGAAAGGGAGGAGAGAGGCAAGGAACTCAGAGAGCAGGGGTGACGGAAGGCGGCTCTGGGGTGGCATCTGCGGCCAGAGACTCAGCCTGCCCTCAAAGGCGTGCTTCCGAACACGCATTGCTTTCTAGGTGCGCTTCTCATCTTCGTCTCTACAAAAATTCCAAAAAGTTCCAGCCACGTATATCCACGATGGAGGGGGCAGGAGTACCTGCTTGTATCTCTCCCTTCGGTTAGGACACAGTCTGTCCCAGGGCCCAGCACGCTGGAGGTATGAGCGCCCCAAATCTAGGGACCAGAGCGAGCCGCTGGGCTGGGGTGGAAAGAGGGAAAATCCAGGCAAAAGGGACATTCCTCCATGAAGCGTTTTGTAATTAACCGATTTTTTTTTTTTTTTTTTTTAAAGAACAAACTCTCAAAAAAAAAACCCTAACCACATTAGGTACTTTCTGCAACGAACTTTGTCTATAAAGGATGAGTATCGATTATAACAGCCCAGATCCTAGTTATGACCTCTCCCTCCCCACGTCCTCTCCTTGTAGGAAATACACAGAGAGACTTGCTGCCTTGTTTACCCCCCTTAGGACCTTTTTTTGGTTCTAAAATTCTCTGCTTCTTTTTGTCCTCAGCCTTCAAGCCTTTCTAGCAAATAAAACTTCAGTTAATCCTCAGTCGGGCGGCCAGTGATTGCGTACAAGTGTGCACGTACATTTTGTTCTAATGCAGTTATCTCTTGCTCAGATTTTGCAAGTTTAAATTTGAGGTCGCTGATCTGTCTGTTGGCATCCCCTAAAGGTTGAAAGAGAAGGAAAATCTGTTAAGCTCTTGGGCTTTGAAAATGTTAGAACAATGGTTACTGGGAACCAAGCCCTTTACTTTATAATCGTCTTGCCAATCTGTAAGTCCTGGCCTGTGGCCTCACAACTCAGGAGGAGCTCTTTCTCCGCAGCAGGGAGAGCGCCCTTGAGCAAAGAAGGCAAAGAAATGGTAGGGGGAAGGGGGAAGGGGGAAGGGGAGAGAGATTGGGCCTGCTTTTGTCCCCGTAAGCCTCCTTCTAGTCTACTGGCACAGAAAAATACCTTCCGATCTCCCCATACAATCAGCAGATCCAAAGACTGTATTCAGCGTAGTAAACGTGGTTTCCAGCAGCGCGTCAGCGGGTGGTACCTTGGTGTATGTTTTGGGTCACCTGTTCTGTTTCTTAGGCTCAGACGGAAACATCCTTGCTCTGCCCACCTGCCCGTCCTTGTTCTAGCCCACAAGGAAACATCTTTGTGCTTCTGTACTCAGGGCTTTTGGGGGGGCTTTGGGAACACCGGCCGTTCCTTGCCACGACAGTTTATCTCCTCCCGCATTAGTACAATAAAAATCGCGCATGGCAAAGGGATTTCTTCTACACGAGGATTGACATTTACTTTGTAGATCCATCACGTGCACGTCCGTCCCGTTTTGTAAGACCCCATCTTCCGGGTGCAGACTGTCTAATCTGATATTCCTCTGTCTCTCTTCCAGCTGCCCTTTGAGTTTCTTAATCTGCAAACATCCACCAATAAAGCACGTTAATTTCTCGATTCTAAATGAGATGAGAGCCTATGAGAAAGGAAGCTGCATGTCACGTAAAAGCCCACACCCACTAAGCACAATCCGATGTTGCCTTGCAGTTACTCCGTGTGTCTCGAAGGGGCCAGAGAGACAGGGGTTCCGTAATGAAGCGGGAGAGAGACGTAGTAAGACATTACAATCCACCAGGAAGATGGGGGAGTCTCTCCCGTTTCATAAAGGAACAAACCCAAATAAATAAATGAAAAACCTTGGGCCAGTTAGTACTCTTCTTAGAAAGTAATAGTAGTATACAGGATGAAGATGGAATTCTATTTACTGTAACAGGCATGCATTATTTTGTAACTCTGGGTGAGAAGTTATTTCTAAGGTTGAAGCTCCTCGAATTCAGGAGGAGATTTTCCATAAAACAGTTTTGAAAGGGCCACCTGGAGCCTTCCAGGTACAGCAGTGCTGTCCCCAACAGAACCCAAACGGGTTGTAGGTTTGCCACCTGCAGAGAGCTGGCCTCTACATAGCTTTCTTCCCTCTGAGAGAGACACACGCACACAGAGTAGCTGGAATTGCAGTTAACAGCCGTGACTGTAGAATCTTCTGCTATGTAATGGGGTGTCTCCCAGCCCTTGTTCTGTTAACCTCTGATCTCTGCTGACTTGTTGAAAGTCCCCCCCACACACACCGACAGGAACAGAGCAGACCCCCGTGACGTACAAATCATCGGTGCGTGCTGCTTTAAGAAAACAAGTACAGAATTACCACGGGCATATGTTTTTAAAAGATCACAGGCACTTCATGAGAATCCTCCCACCACATTTAGTGCCTTACCCAATTTTGAAAGAAATCTTCCAATCTTGTAAAAAGCGAGGCAAATACCTTTGATGAGGCTTACGCGGGAAAATGAGAAAAATCGAGCTTCCTTAGAAAGTGACTGTGGAATAACTTACTACTACCCTGCGTATGAAAAAGACCAAATAGGACGACTGTGTAGTGTTTCTTGAGGTAGAAGAGGTCAAGGAAGGTAAACTATAGTGAAAACAACTTGGATCAGCTGTAACAAAGAAATACCTGCCGGACAGGTGTGCTGACCACTGAGGGATTACAAAACTGACTTTTACAGGCCAGTGGAAGAGGAAGGGTGTTGGAATGTCTGGGGAACACCCTTGCCTCTCAATGCTTAATCTAGGCCTTCTACATAAGTCTTTATCGTAAGCAGCAATCCATGTAGCATGTACCAAATTCAGACCGTGGCCTTGAATCTTTGGGACAACCTCTCGAAATCTGATATGATTTCTAACGCTTTACTTGGATAAGAACGTTAAGAACACTGGTTGGCTCGGTAATTATCTTCAGCCACGATGCATCAGGGGTTTCCTGATGAAGCAAGAAGCTAGAGTGGGAAGGTTCCCGGTTTCAGGTGCCCCGTTTTCCAGAACTCGGAAAGTAATAAAAAGATCGTTACCTGTTCCAATAAGCATTCCCGTTCATCAACGAGCTTTTTCAACCTAATATCTAAAGAAATCAGAAAGATACAGGTTTAGGTGACTCCATGGACTGCCCCTTTCAGCAGACTGCTAAACTGAAGAAGGAGCACTGGGGTTAGTGGAACTGATGATGAAGGTATTATACACGTACCACGGCGAATGAGGCCACAGACAGGACGGGGGAGGAATTCAGCCAAGGGGGGTGAACTGCGTCCACCTCCCACACATGCTTGTCTCGTCAGGGCAGCATCCGGCTGCATGCAAACAGGCTAATCTTCTACTCTGGGTTAGCATGCAAGAGCTCTAGGGCCAAACCACACTGCAACACAAGATCTCACAAGGCTTCACGGTTTAGCATCATTAGCAAGGTACAAACACACTGAGAGTCGGGGTCAAGTATCACCAGCATTTTCATTAGCCTTGACTTGCCAAGTTTCCATCCCACGAGCGTTGGTCTTCCTCATTTCTCTCCAAGACTCACCAGTGTCAGAGTTCTGACTGTGCTTATGAACCCTAAGTGTCCTGACAGCACATCCGGTAACCCACTTTGTTGCTATTCTTTTGAGGAAGAACGCAGTAATAACTTAGGTTTCTGTCATTCTTCCCACCGCAGATACAGAAGTTCGCATGTACGTAAGCACCTAGAAGTCCCCCAAACAAGTCTCTGAAGGGGCACTGAGTAATACATTCTCCAGAGTACAGAGAGGAAACCAAGACCCAGGGAGGATTTTAGGGGCAAAATCCTGCACCAGTTTCAGGGCAAAATCAGGATGACGTGATGGTGGTGGGTGCTCATGTGTGCTGTGTCCTCACTGTGTGCCAGGCACTGTCCCAGCCACTAACACCACCTCCCGCGAAGCCCTCCAGGTGGGCAGTGCTGCCACGTCCCTCTTCCACAGATGAGGACCCAGGCCCGGCAGCTTTCCTAAGGCCCCAGGGCTGCACCCCTAACCCCTGCACCCACTGTTTTCCTAAACACAGCCCTCTGAGTCGCACCGGACTCCTGGCCTGAGCCTCTTCTTCCCGAGGTGGCAGTGCTCTCACACTGCCCAGGTTTTGATTAGCCGTGTGAAATGGAAATAATTCATACAAAACGCACCTTTGTTTTCATTAAAAAAAAAATCATCTATCCACATTCTAATCCGAGTTACGTGTTTCCGCTAATTGTTTTTCCAAACATCCTAAACTGCTATTTTGAAAGGCACAAGGACAACATAAATGAAAACAGAAAATGTTACGTGTAAGATACATTTATAATCCTTTTGAGTTCCATTTTAATTTACATACAAACTGCTTCTGACAGATGTTTTATTCTGTCCCTTCCATAAATGCACCCAACACTGAAACAAAAATTAAAATGAAAACCTGCCTCTCTTATTCAATATCACTTTTCATTTTATCTTGTATATTTTATATTCCTACATACAAAAACCACAGGCCTCATAAGAAACACTGAATATATCAGAAAGTGATTTGAGGCTCACATATTATTTACAATTTCATTATTATTTTTCTATTAGAAGACTTCAAATTTCTTAGACAGCAAGTAAAAAAAAAAGTTAAAATGTAGTAATAGTGCTAACAATAAAAAACAAGAGCAATCTGACCTTTAGTCTTATAGTGAAAATATGAAAAATGGAGAGAGACAAATGGAACTTTTAAGGAAGAGAAATTTTAAAGCAGAAGTGGAGAAGATTAAATAGTTTCAGGAAACTGGAAAAAAGAAAGAAGCAAAATTGTCTGACATAAAGAAAATAAGCACTGAAATAAGAGAAAGACAGACAGTGTATATTATCACTTATATGCAGAATTTGAAAAATAAAACAAACGAATGAATATAACAAAACAGAAACAGACTCACAGATGGTAACTAGTGGTTACCAGTGGGGAGAGGGAAGGAGGGAGGGGCACGATGGAGCAGAGGGTTAAGAGGTACAAACTACTATGTATAAAATAAATAAGCTCCAGGGGTATATTATACAGCACAGGAAATATAGCCACTATATTATAATAACTTTAAATAGAGTGTAATATATAAAAATATTGAAACACTATGTTATACACCTGAAACGAACATAATATTGTAAATCAACTATACTTCAATAAAAAAAATTCAAAAAAGAAATGAAAATGAGTACTGCTTTTCTTACAGTCTTAAAAGTCAACAAGTCTAACCTGTGAAGTGAACAGCGATGCATGACTGGTAATTACTGTGATACCGAGCAAGAGAGCTGCAAACCTATACTCACTAAGCAGCCCTGCTCACCGTTGGTCTCTAACACCCAAACGATAAGCATTAAAGAAAATTAAGTCACACTGTCTCGAACTCAGAGTTTTCTTTTACACTGGGAAGTTAAAATCAATTGGCAATCAAAGTTATTTTAGTAACATTGTTAAAGGATTACATTTTTAAAAATCTGTTTTTTATATATTAAATTCCACCACACTTTCTGGTGTGAACTTTAGAGACCCGTGAAACAAGAAACAAGCGAAGTGGCGAGGCCATACAGACAGTCACGGGGGCAGCAAGCAAGCACCAGGACCCCCAGCCCCGCTCCAGAGGGGCTTGCGTGTTGTGACCGCGTCTGTCCAGGCTGCGAAGGTCAACCACCAGCAACAACCGTGGTCACTCAGCACTTACTCTCCAGTGCTCTACTGGGTCTGATCCACACCACCACTCTCAAAGGCAGGTTCTAACCCCAATTTCAGAGAGTAAAGTGAGACACGGGAGGGGTAAGTAGCTTACTCATAATAATATATTACCAGGAGGATCATTTTCATTCTGTGGGTTAATTTCACCCAACCCTGGGCCTCAGGCCTCCTCTCCCCATCGCAGAGAAAGTCACCTCCCTCCATATTCGCAAAGATAACGATCAGAAGACTGACGTCTCAAGAAATCCACTGAGTGTGGTCCTTTCTCTGCTCTCTCCTTGCACTGACTTAATTTGATTATAGTCCGTGTGGTCAGTTTTCATCTTCCCCAGGGCTAGCCTCCCACGCCAGGATCGCCCCCGCTTCTGGTAAAAGGCAGAACAGGGACAGGCTGCTCAAGAGGTCTGTACAGATGGCAACTCCCTACGGCAGCTGCTGCTTCAGGTCAGCCAAACAGCTGAAGCCTTTCACGTCTCAAAAAATTCGTTCGTCTTTGATGTAAGAGGGGCAGAGAGGGTGAAAGGGAGAGCGAAAGGGTTTTTCTCCTGAAAGACTGTCCTCCCTGTATGAGGTCAGCACACTGGATAAGCACATATTCTGAATGGAGCACGCTCACACGCCCCTGCCTTTCCTTCTGGAGCCCGGACACTTGGAATGAATCTTACTGTTGCGTTCCCTTGTTTCGATGGCCATGGTGGCATGTCATACAAGACGGTCTCCTAGAAAAGGAATCTTATCAATGGAAAACAGGAACCCTAAACTGTCTAAACAGCCAGAAGCAGCATTCCAGGGTCCTAGTGACAGTGGAAATCCAAATGTTCAGGTCATTAGGTTTTCCATTAATTGGAAATACTCAATGTTATACAAAGTAGTCAGCGCAAGATACCCCATTCTTAAACACTCTTTTCAAAAGTTTTACTGCTTCCCAACCTTTGTATGTTATAAAATAGCCTATAATTCAAAATTCTCAGTTACCTTTCCCTACTTTTTACAGAAACTCATAGTTATACTTACATACTTTGGAAGGAAGATTAACATTTTACAAACAGTAGCCACGTTCTGGTTTGGGGTTGAAAAATATGCCAGCTTTTTGATTTCAAGTATCAGTGATCGATGCTTTTCTCTGTTCTGCATTATAGTGAAACCTCAGCGGTCCAGGTTCCTCTGGGGCTGGGGCTGACAGGTCACCTTTTGATTCTTTTCTGAGTCTGAACTGTTTGACACTGCGATCTTTCCAAATGGCCTTATATACTTCCACGCCTTCCTACACTGAATACACCAAAGGTAACCATTTCTTGATAATTCAGGGGCCTTCACGTGCACATTAATTACTGTGTGGGGCCGTAATATCATCTCGCCCTCGGAGCAGGGTAATTGATGTGCATAATGAAGGCTCTTAGATGATCAGGGATGGTTTGGTTCTTCAGAATCCTTATCTTCTTTTTTGCTGACTTTCCAATTCTCTGCTGCTTCCACTAGAGGTTGGGTCCTATGTGCTTGTTCATGGGCAGAGCACCTTCCATATAGGAAGTGATCTTACATGTTTATTGATTAAATGAGGGATGAACACTGGAGACTGCTGGCTGGCTGGCTGGAGGGATGGGAAGCCTATAATAATGCCCTTAAATGTGCTGTTGAATAACATGGGAAAGAAAGGAAAGAACTTAAAATGGTTTGATGATCTCACCACTGAGTGAGTTTGGCTGTTGAATCACTTCCCCAGAGGCCTTTAAAAGTAGGAAGGAGAGCTGTTCCCAATGTACATTCCAGTATGAACGCAGCTTTGCTAAAGTTATAGATACCAACTTTAAAGTCCTTTGCAGCCCTTGGACTTGATTCTCTAGCAAGCCCCGTAGTTTTCTGTTTATATGGCACAAGTGGAGAGAGCTGAGCAGTCCCATTATCCTCTGCTTCAGGACACTTATGCAGAAATAGTCGATGTTTATTTGAATTTCTCATCGAAACATTCTAATAAGCACTGGCGCCTGTAAGCAACGCAACCTTTCTCAAGTGGGCTCTTCACCACAGCCACAGACCACAGGAGGTTCTATGCGGAAAGATCTTACTCAAGGATGGTCCAACACTAGTCCCAGTCTGGACGCCGGGAGAGAAGCTCTTCACTACTGACAACGGATATCACGCATGAGTCCTCCACAGAACCCCAACTGGGAACTAGCAACCCAGAAGTAGATAAAAGTAGATTAAAGATGATATTATGTAGCCACAGTCAGAATTCAAGTAGCACAAGAGTGATCACAGGCTTGTAAAATTATAAAATGATTTTATTTCAGATTTTGTTGAGGTATCGGTCATTTTTGCACTCAATTATATCTTGTAACAATAATACGAAGTCATATGATCTCATAAAGTGTCAACAGCATTCAAACTGTACATTCCCCTGTCATTTTAATATTCTATAACGGTTTTTTATTTAACTTTACAATTATTTTTAAAATGTTTCTTTACATAGAAAATATATATCTTGTTCAGGAAGATCAAAACAAGAAATTTCTGTTAAGAATATACCGAAAAACAACAAATGAAAATATTTATACCAGATACCAAGCGATTCAACTATTTAAAATATCCCGTTAGAGTCTAATCAGAAGTTTGCACAAGTATAGCATCCTTTTGTCTTGCTCTACTGAATAATGATGAGACAGATACAAAGAGAAGTAATTTTAAGGTTAAAAAAATAAATTTTAGAAATGATTCTCCCTAGCCAAATACTGCAGTAGGAAATGCAATTACAACATGTATCTCTTCCAGAAAAGAATTAAAAAAAAAAAAAAAAAAAGAAGTCTTTGCATAAAATGACTTTGGTACATAATTGTCATGAAGTCAAAATCTCCTACAAGATAAATTCAGGTATCCTCAAGAATGAGATCTAAAAGTATCGGTCTGGGGTAAAATACTTATATGAGGTAAAAGCAAGTAAGCTATCCCTAGTGCTGTAAGATGTTTATTTGCTATCCCTAACATGATTAATTATTGTCCGAACATGCAAATCTCATCACTCAGTGACCTATGTGCTGTCTGGCCGTTTATGTACTTTTTAAATAAAATACCATACAGGTTACATTATATATATCAAGATCAAATATGAAAGCACACACATTTAAATGAGACACCTTCATTTAAATCATACTCATAATGTGGAAATCTCAGGATACTATTTGGTCGCTTCAATTAGATGTTGATACATTTGGTCAAGAATATGCACATTCATATCAGCTTAAGGCCAAAGCTAAATATTTTGAGGCTGATTTTAAGCAGAAATACAACAGTGTACATTATCGTTTGATGCTCTCGGAATGCTCTCCATTAGAACTAACTCCGATAACAGAAGTGTCCTTCTCATCTGGGTGATAACCTTAGTGATGAAATAGAAATCTACAGGTAACAGTCTATAGCTTCAAGGATTAGATACTTGGTGGATTGTCATTCCGTGCGCCTATACCAATCTAGAACATTTTCTGTGTCTCACCGGTGGAGTCTCTCACAGTTGGACTTGCTGTGCGGTCCTGGTCCCCCCCTAAGACCCCGCCTCAACCTACGACAAAGTACAGTCCTCTTTGTTTCTGCCCTTCCCGTGTCCACCTGTCATCTCTTCCTTGCTTTCTGAATTAAAGTCCCCCACCTCGCCTGCTGGTGCCACGTCATCATTTTCTAGACTAACGCTGTCTGAAACCTTCCTGACTGTGTGACCTCGATTTTCTGATGTCACATGCTCTCCTGTGCCTTTTGTTTGACAGGCATCGTTAACGTTCTTCGAGGGACCTTCATCTTGGAGCAGGGCGCTGCCTGGCACTTCCTCACTGTCTGGACCTGGAGGACGGCTGGGAGCGGTGCCGTCTTCCTCAGCATCATCTTTTCTAGCACCTTCCTCTGATCCTTTATTACTGGCACTGGTGCCTGATGACTGAACTGTATTATCTTCAAAATCCAACGTGTCTCCATCAGCTACTGCTTTCCTTGTCTTAGCGTTTACACCAAAATCGTCTTGGTGAAGTCCTCCGTCCAACTCAGTTTTAGGATTTTCTGGACCATCGGCGTTTTTACTGCTTCCTACCGCAGCGTCCTGTTTTGGGTTTTTAGTGACCTCATTTTGCGCTTCTACAACTGGCTTTTTGTCAGTAAGTTCTGCCTGCTCTTCTTTCACTTCACTTAAATCTGGGTTTTGAAATGTTAACTCTTTCTGAACATCTTTGGTTTCTACAGGCGCTGGTGATTTTTTCTTCTTGTTTTTCTTTTTCTTGTTCTTCGTTTTCTTGGGTGACGAATCCGGCCCCTCTCCCTGTTGGTCATTCTTTTCCTCATCGGGCTCTTTCATATCTAGGGATTCACTTTCAGCATCTACCTTACTTGGACCTGTCGCCTCCTGAGGGCTGCTTCTGGCTTCTGGAGAACAAGGAATGGCTTGGACTTCCAGCTTGATTGGTTTCTCATCCCTTACTTTTCTTCCTTTACCCTCCCCTTCATTGTTCTCCCCACCTACCTCTGTGCTCTGAATCGGGACCTCCTTGGGCTCAGCTACTTCCTGGTTGGTGAGTTCTTTCTCTAAATCATGCCCTGAGCTTGGGTCCAAGCCTTCCGGAGCATCTACCTCACACTTTTCACGGTGACTCACTGTGTCATCGATACCCCTTGGAGGACTTGAGGCTACTGTGCCCACCTGCTCCCCCAACCCAGTGAGCCCTGCCTCCGGCACAGCCTCTGTGGGGTTCCCACTCTGCTCCCCAGTGTCTGCACTGCTCTCCCTTCCAACTTCAGATACTTGCAAAGGAGCACATTCCTGACGTGGTTCTACGCTAATCTCGTCCACGTTGGTTTCAAAATCTTCCTGTTTTTCTTTTTCCCACTCTTCTGCAGATTCTTTACTTTGGCTTTTGGTATCCAAGGCATTACTGCTGCCCTGCCCAATCCCAGGACCTGGGATTTCACCGTCTAGTTCACTGTTTATGACCTCACTTGACTCAACCTGCTGTGTGCTTTCAAAGAAGGAAGTGTTCTCCAGAATTTGGCTTTGAACCCGTTCCTCGTTCTCAGAATTTACTAACGTTCCTGGGGAGGGGGCACTGTCTTCAGAGGTTTTCTGGTCCTCGGCATTGTCACCAGGATGTAACACCTCTGTGTCCACACAGTCCTTTCCTGGGTCCTCTTTGTGCCGTCTTTGCTCAGTGTTCCACAAGATTTCTCTTTTCCCCTCATTCTCCACCATTTCATCTTTCACCTCCACTTCATTGGCTCTTCCTAAAAGACCATTGAGAAAATTGAAGGGACCCCATGATGTGGTTGACCACACAACATATATTACAATGTAAACACACGTTCTCTTTCCCAGCCAACCCCGCTCCTAAAGAGAGAGAGCCATCAGAGAAGCACACGGACAGAAGCCTTTGCCAGTTCTGTGCGGCAAAGCAGCCATCGCGTTAGCAAACGTTGGATCAGCGGAGGCCACTGCCACCACGTCAAAGGCAAGAGTGGCTGCTGGTGCCACCTGGGGTGAACTGACTTTCAAAGGTGAAGTTAAGTTTTAACAGATAAGAAAGAGCTCTGGATCAGGCAGCCAAACTCTCCAAGATGAGGGGATTCAGAAGGACGGAAGGTTCGTGGTCCCCATTCTCATTTCTGGATGCACACGGGGACCACTCCTACTTTTCCAGCTGTCAAACTGCACTGAATATCACGCAGCTCTGAGAGCAGCTTTCACATAATTTTTAAAAGAAACACCCAGGGCTTCCCCGGTGGCGCAGTGGTTGAGAGTCCGCCTGCCGATGCAGGGGACGCGGGTTCGTGCCCCGGTCCGGGAAGATCCCACATGCTGCGGAGCGGCTGGGCCCGTGAGCCATGGCCCCTGAGCCTGCGCGTCCGGAGCCTGTGCTCCGCAACGGGAGAGGCCACAGCGGTGAGAGACCCGCGTACCGCAAAAAGCGAAAACAAAAACAAAACACATGGAGACCACTTCCAAAACTGACGTTTCTCGTTCTTTAAGTGTTCATTACACAACAGTTATCAAGGATTTATAAGATGTATATCTGAACAAGAGCAGCATGGTAAATTCTAGCTGCTCAGGTAGGGAACATAAAGGTAGGATGGACATCCATCAGTTTGTCTTCCCTCAGCAACTCTGACACAATGAAAAGAGCTGTGTTTCTAGAATAGTCATCAGGGTAATGAGGCACCTTCCCGGAAAGCCAGTCCTGGGAAGCTGGGGCCTACAGGTTTCTTCATGTCCATGAAGAACCTTCCAAGTGGAAACTACAGCCATGGTCCCTGACCTTATCCCAGCCTCACTGTGAAAAGCTGGAAATGGTTGCGAGCGAGGCCTTATTTGCTGGCTACAACTTCAGGTGGCCCACCACATGTAGAAGGTTTATCCCAAAGCCAAGTATATTACGACAAATATTAATTGGTGAATCTTTTCAGATATTTGAAAACTGTGTAAAATATTCCTACAATATATTGGGTTTCCCAATTTACATTCTTTCAGAAGCAAAAATGTGACATACAAAGGAACATCACCTCTGACAAAGGGGCAGACGTTTTCAGACTCTTGCTGGTAAGGAAAGCCCTCCGCAATGACCACACTCACCACCCAGGGCTCCCCGTCCATCTCACCTACACCCAGGGCTACTTGTCCTTCTGCTGTCCACAGGCACTTCAGACTCTCAAAACGCTTAATGGTGCACGGGATTTGCAGCACTGGCTTGCAAACACAGTCAACTAACTTACTTTACGGCTCTGCTATTCTGATCTTTTGACAATTCTGTAACAGAATAAGTCACAACGCCGTGTTTGGCACATAACTGAAGAAAAACAAATACAACAGAACCGTCAACACGGTCACTTAATTTTGAGATTATTTTCCTTGTATTCACAGTCTCGCTGGCAGCTTTGAGAAGCAAAAGAAACGTAGTCTTAAGCCATCGGTGGTGAGCACTGAACAGAGGTACATGCCAGACAACACACGTGGGTGATGGCATCGTTTGACAAGGAAGTTCCCATGAAGTGACAGAACGAAGGGCATGCTGGGTGATTGTTAATCGATCAGTGATGATTACGTCAACTCTGCCAATGCATGGAAGGTGAACCAGTGCTGACTGGAAGACACGAGGATCAGAGGAAAACAAGTACTTACCTAGCGTCCCATCCCCTGTTGCCTGGAGGGCATTTAACTCTTCCTTTGTCATCTTTGTAGAACCTTGGTAGCCAACATTATTTAGAGGGTCTGAAGTCTCTCCATTGGTAGCTACTTCTGAATTTAGGATTATTCCATGTTTCTGGGAATAAAAACAGGCTCATCGTAATACTCACTAAGTGATATTAGGTTAAACTTTATTTTATAAACGAGAATTTTAAAAAAGCCTGATTTTTTTCCTAAGCAGAGGAAAACTCTACAGAGACAGAGGAGCGCTAGGCTGCACCCCTGTAAATATTCTATCAACACACACTGATCTGGGATGTCTTCCTCCAAGGGTCCTTCCTTACATGTTCCCGTCCCCGTCTTAGTGTGCTGGTGACAAAACACCTTCCTCGGGCGCATCCTCTTGCACTGCAGGCTGCCAGAAAGCAGAGCATCAAGCAAGCCACTGCACACTGGTCTTTACCTCTAAAACCCCGGCTGTGTTCTTTAAAAGGACAGAGGTAAAGAAATATGTACGTGTTCTGAGAGGAATGATCAAACTCGGATGGAAGGTTTGTTAGAGTCGAAAGAAATACAGTTCATGCTCACTACACAGCAAAACACTTTAAACCCGGCAACGCTTCACAACGCCAGGATGCCCCCCTCACCCGGGATCGCCCCCTCCCTTACCCCCTCCTGCCGCCCATAGCTCTTTCTCTTCTGCTTGGAGGAATTCCCAGCCCTATACTCACACCCTGGCTAGAAGCAGCACTGCGAATCTGAGCTCTAAGCCTGTTCCCTGCTGGCTTACTGCTCTGGCCTTGACCCTTCATTATAAGTAGCTGACGTGGATGTTTCCATTGGCGATGCACGTGCCAGCCCGTGGCCATACCCCCTAGACTCAACACCACCTTCTATGGTGCCGAGAGTCCACCCAGAGCTCTGACCCCCGCTGCTGCCCGTTGGTTTATTTTACTCAGTTTCCAGCCAGCAGCTGAAGACCCCTTGACATGGCCCAGACAGAACTTTCCTACCATCCACGGGGTCTCCAAGTCTAACTAGCGTCAGCCACGCCACTGTCCAGCTACAGAGGTTCTTATGTTCGAGACTTTAATATAAGAAAGAAATACACTCTCTAACTTGGAGTAATGTCCTGGAGAATTTACTGGTGAGTTTGAGAAAAAATTTAGACAGCCTATCAAAAAAATTCTTGGAAATCAGAGTTGCTTCCAAGATCAGATATGCCTATAAACATCTAAAGACCATCGGCACACCCCACGGAATCTACACTGACTTCACATGTCTCTTTGGGGGTCAGTTAACCCACGATTTGATTTTATTAACAGAACTAAAATCAACGACATAAAATCAATGACCACCACTATCCACACACATTCATCCTTGAGAATCCTGGAACTTGCTGTTGTCGCCTGGATTTTTAAAAACTGTACTTTGGCTTCATACCTTTAATTCCTCTTTCAGCACGACTACTTCTTCTCTAAGATCGTCTCGTTCACTCCTTATGGAATCAAAGAACTCTTTCTGCCTCTCTAATGCCTGAGTGTGTAGCGGAGCAAAGAGAGAGAAGATACACACAGGTGAGCAGACGACTTCAGAAGCAGGACTAGGAAGGAGGCTTCTACTATGTAAAACGCTAACACCGGCAGGGCATTCGATAGACTATGCTTAAAGATATAAACACAATGCAGTGTTAAGCTCTGCACTTAGCTTACGCCAGCCAAGAAACGTCACTGTGCATGCTGCCTGAAAGACATTAACGTTCTGAAGGATGCTCTCTTTTTTACACCCTCTCCTGGCTTAGTCTGCGGTTTCACGGCATAGTTGGAGAAGCAACAGAAGCCATGCACCCATTTAAATGAGGGATAAATAAAGGAAAAGAAGAAACGTTTACAAACCCCCAGTGACAACTATTTTAGTAATTTAGACTATTTTTGTACGTTGATTCTCGGTGTTTGTTGTCACAGGTAAACGTAAAGTGGTCCTGAGGCAACCACAACGCACACACAGACATGCACACGAGATCTTAAATGAGCGTTGGTGAGCGTATCAGAGTGAAGGCAAGGTGCAGCTTCACGCTGTAAAGGCGCTGACGTTCGCTTCAACATCTAGAGATTGCTATCAGAGCCGTGGGGAGTGAGTCGCCGTGTTTGGGAAGCCATCTGGCATCGCGGAGCACAGCTGTCACTTTAGTAAGCGTGTTCTTTGCTCCCTACTCGTCACTCCTAAATGCAGACGGGCTGCCTCTTCTTTCCCTGTGGAGCGAGAGGGGCTGACATCTCCCTGGGGAGGCTCAAGGTGGGCATGCGTGAGGCACAGCACCTGCCACCTTGCAGCTTCCTCAAAGCCCTTGGAGAAAAAGCCCAGGCAACACGGGACAGGGAATTCCAGGAGGTCTGAGCCTCCATGCGTGGACCCGCCCGGCGGGTTCCTCACTCCTCTGATCTCTGTGCCGCTGGCTGCTCACAGGCAGGCAGGGAGCCCGGGAATGCTGACCAGAGGAGAATCTCCACACTGGAAGTCCACTTCCAATTTGGAGTTAATGTCAATTTGGGTAAGTTCATGTAGTCTCTCTTTTATTCGCTTTGTGTCCCACGGGGGTCACATGCAAACTCATACAAGCCTTTTTTGCAAGCCAAAGATTCTGAAAGCATTCAATTTGCTAAGCAGACTGCCCACTTGAACCAATTTCAAAGACTTGAGAATCCTACCCCTATCTTTTTGTCTTTCCATTCTATTGTTTCCTGAAGATCAGAAATCTCCCTGATATAACTCGCCTGTTTCTGCTGTAGCTGTCGGATTTCCTGAAGAATAGGAACAGATAGAAAGAAAGCAGATACAGGGTTAAACGGGAAGCAACTCTGCAGTGTAGACAACCCCTGAGCCAGCAAGCGCCCTTGGAGGTCCCGGCACCATTTTTTCTCACTGATCCCGAGTTCGTTCTCAGGATGCAGGGACTTTATCCTTGTCCTTTCCCCCAGCTCCAAGAGTAGGAAGAAAACCAGCTGGAGTGAACTTCTCACTTACAGGCACTAGAGTTCTAACCAAATTAAAAAAGTAAAAAGTCAAGTCTGCATTAGTTTCCTTTTGTCGCTGTAACAAATTACCACAAATTCAGTGGCTTAGAACAACACAAACTTACTTTCTTACAGTTCTGGCGCTCAGAAGTTCAAAATGAGTCTTATGGTGTCCCCAAGGCATGGGCAGGCCTGGGCTCTTTTCTGGAGGCTCGGGGCAGGGGAGAATCTATTTCCGCCATTCTTTAGCTCCTAGATGTGCCCACAGTCCTTGGTCTGTGGCCCCTTCCTCACGTGGCTCTGACCTCTGCCCCCATGGTCACATCTCCTATGCTGCCTTTGACTTTCCTGCCTCCTTCTTGCAAGGACCCTTTGGATCACTCTGGGTCCATGCAGATGATACAGGATAATCTCCCATCACAAGGTCCTTAACTTAATCACATCTGCAAAGTCCCTTTGTCTGAGTAAGGTGACACAGTCACAGTTCCAGGGATTAGGACGTGGGCATCTTGGGGGGCATTATTCGGTCTGCCACACCTCCTCAAACAAACACAAAACCACCAAAGAATGAGAATCTTCACTAATAAAAGGAACCGTCTCCTCAAACGAGGCATAGAGAATTCGCCTGAACTCAATTTTCAAGAAAACTGGTAGCTTTAGTAATGACCCAGCAAGATGTTCCTAGGTCACACACAAAGGAAAAAAAGAACAGAAAAGAAAAACAGGAAAAACTACTCACCTCAAGCATTTCTTCTCTTTGCTTCAGGGCCTCTTTCACCTCAGCAAACTGAAACTGGAGGATACTGTGGGCATGCTTTTCCCTTTCAAATTCCTACGAAGGAGGAGGAGAGCGTTCAAGTTCCAGTGGAATCACATTTTTCTGTCGCTCTAGTTCACGTTCTTATGATTTACCTTTACCTGGAACAAATTACCTGTTACCATGTCATCACAATTTTCAAGGCCTTTTTTAAAAATAAATTTATTTATTTTTTTTGTTGTTATTTTTGGCTGTGCTGGGTCTCCGTTGCTGCGCACGGGCTTTCTCTAGTTGTGGCGAGCAGGGGCTACTCTTCGTTGCGGTGCGCGGGCTTCTCATTGCGGTGGCTTCCCTTGTTTCAGAGCACGGGCTCTAGGTGCGCAGGCTCAGTAGTTGTGGCACGGGGGCTCAGTAGTTGTGGTTCGCGGGCTGTAGAGCGCAGGCTCAGTAGTTGTGGCGCACGGGCTTAGTTGCTCGGCTACGTGTGGGATCTTCCCGGCCCAGGGCTCGAACCCGTGTCCCCTGCATTGGCAGGCGGATTCCTAACCACTGTGCCACCAGGGAAGCCCTCAAGGCCTTTTTAACAACATGAACCAGTTTCTCTGGATTTTCTAGAAGACACCCCTACGATCTACTGTAAAATTAACCTGAGGACAAACATATGGACAACAAGGGGGGAAACGGGCGGGGGGGGGTGTGTGTGTGGTGTGGGATGAACTGGGAGATTGTGATTGACATGTACACTAATATGTATAAAATGGATGACTAATAAGAACCTGCTGTATAAAAAAATAAATAAAATAAAATTCAAAAATTCAAAAAGAAAAATTAACCTGAGGAGTTGACACAGCTGACAGTATGACCCGATTTCTTTACAGGTAAGCCGTTTCCTGGGAAGGCCCCCCAGGCTGTCCGCTGAGGGCCTGGAGGAGGCAGCTTTGCAAAGAGTGGTAATAAAATCATCCCTGAGTTTGAAATATGCCGATGAATACTCTTTGGGGCAAAAAGGGATGGTCTACCTTGGCAAGTTTATCTCACTAACAGTAGGCGGCCAGCTCTGTACCTCAGAGACAAAACAGAAACAGGCGGGGGAAGCAAAGCCCTTGTCAGCACAAAGCTGCTCCCCCAGTCCAACCCTTCCCTGCATGAGACTCATCCCCGCAACCGGGCAACACGCTCCTCTGGTCTCCCACTCAGCTCAGCACAGCAGTGCAGTCCCTAACGATGGTGTGGTACCCACCTAGCTGCCAACAGTTTAGGGAACAGCAGGGAACACCTCCCCTCGATTCGTTACCGGTTATTTTAGAAGGGATTTGACCTTAGCTCACCCTGGCATCACGTGCTCACCCACTTTCTGAAGTCTGGGGGTGACTGGACCCTCCTAGCTGTGACAAAGACGTGTCTGTCGGGCTTTGATTCGCCCACGGTCCCCACCTTGGGTCAACAGTCCAGGATCACCCCATTTCTCTGGAATTAGATTTGGGGCTTCTTGGTCTACTCCCTGATGCCTAAATGAGGGCATTCTAGGAGTATTTAGAAGGCATTACAGTACTGTTCCACCCAAGTGGGTTCAGAATACGCTCTCTGCTCCTAAATTATGAATTAGTTTCAAAGAAAGCTTTCAGGACATCAGGTCTCATGAAAAGTTTCACCTTTGTTTCAGAGTTCAGTTACCAGCAACTTCATGGACACAATTCTTCTTTGGCTTCTAACTCAACTACAGTAGTGAAAGAAGGAGGCCCTCGAGTCGTTATGGTATTTGGCTTTAACCCTTGGGATTTAGAGGATATAGCTAGTTAGAAAAAAAAAGATAAGGACACTCACAAATTAAATTTTCTATTTATCTCAGCAACTCTGAAAAATTGGATAATATTCTAGGATTGGACAAACCAGCTAATTCCTTAAAATATGAAAAACAAGTAATCCTCGCTGACTCACAAAGAACAGCTAAGCCCAGCCTTCACCAAATCAGCCTACTGTCATTAATTTCAACATATGCTCATGCTTTTTGTTGATACCATAAGTTAACATATTAATTCCAGTGGTTCTTCATGAAAGCCCAAATAAGATTCTACCCTTTTCTGAGGTTAATGACGGTTTTTAATTCTCAAGTGGAGGAACCATGTCTTTTCCCAATCAGCAGAAAACAAATGAACATAATTTTCTTAAAATCCTTGATACTTGCAACTATTTCTCTCTGGTGTTGAGATAAAATAAGAATGAAGAAATGTATATTAACAGGAAAATCTTGAAGCATCTAACTGTGCTTTGTCCAAGCATGCTGGGTCTTTCGTAGGCAGGTTTTTTCATGGTTATGATTTTACCTTATATGCAAAACACACAAATGTCCTCCTAGTAAAATTGTCTCTAGTTTACATATTGAAATTGTGCATACCAATATTGCAAGTCCCTCAGCAAAGAGCACGGTATTCTTATTCTTATATGTTTGGGCTTCCAGGGCAAGTGGAGAACTATTGTTTTTAAAAAACACACACACACGCAAATATATACATACACATGTATAACACGTAGATACCATATACCAAATACATATACATACACACACACACATATTCTACCATTCTTACCTATACCGTATGTATATGCTCCCATCCTTATACATACCATTTATATATGTAGTCTACTATAATTACATATACCATTCATATACGTATGCCTGTGTATATATATATTCTGTATATTCTCCCATTCTTATATATACCATTTACATGTATATTCTCCCATTCTTACATATATCATTTATATATATATCCTACCATCCTTACATACACCGTTTATATATCTATATATTCTCCCGTCCTTACATACAGCGTTTACATATACATACACTCCACCCTTCTTTCTCGCACTAGCACATACTTTGGTTTTCTCCTCGCACTGCCGCCTGGACTCAGCCAGCTGCTCTTCAAGCTCCAGCATCACGTCCTTTAGCGTATCGACCTGGTACATAAAGTTTGTCTTCTCATTGTCTAGCTGAGCGTTGGAAACCATGGCCTTCTTATATTTTTCTTCCACTTCTGCTAGTGAGTCCTGCAGAAAATAGGTCATGTTTTCGAAATTGTAGTAAGGAAACAAAAACACAGATTAGTTCAGTATTTTTAACAAAACCTCCAAAAACGCAGCCCTAGATTTAGACTTTATTTCTTAGAGCAAATGAATCAGAAGAAGAAACACATGGCAATTTGAAATGCCCCAAAAGTCTCCCTTTTCAATTTGTTCCGATTCTCATGACTCAGGAAATTAGTTATTAACTGTGTGTAGGGGTGAAGATAACTTACAGTCATCAGGACAAGGGGGACGCTGGGTGGAAGGGGCTCTGGTCACAGAGGCAGCAGAGCCCTGGCTGTGGGAATCTGATTCTGTAGCCCCGCTGTACAGGTGTCTGAAGTAACCACTCAAGACACGTGACCAGAACCTGGGACAGAGCCAGTGCCGGGGAGGGGGAGTAGAACACCTGCCGCCAGCAGCCCACTGTCCCCATTGGGGCTTATGACCCAGGAAAGGCTTAAGTGGAAGTTCACATGTTCAACCCATAGGAAAACTCAACGAGGTACACAGGCCTCACTGGGTAGGTCCTGGAGAGACAAAGCTCATTCCTTTGAAAAGACAACCAGGGAAAGAGGCCTGCAAAGTAAACATGCCCCCCTCAACCCCGGGGCTCACACACCGGCAGGGCAGGCCACAGAGGACAGCAGCGTGTGGATCCCGAAGCACAGACCAGCGGGAGACGACTCTGGGAGAACACAGAGCAGAATCCCAGGTGCAAAGGACCCTGAGCTACAGAAAAGCGGGCACTGGCGGGTCGGGCGTGTGTCAGGTGCTACCAGGAGGCTCTGCGGAGACCAGCGCTGCTCTCGCCTGCACTTGCAAACCAGGGCAAGGATTTCAGGTGGGACCAGTGATTCCTGCGCTGCTTCCATGGCTCTCTTTCCAACTCCAGTAGGAGTTGAAAGCCAGAATCTTAATTTCCCCCCTGGTGACAAATAGGAAACGGATTAATTAGTCATGTGATGTGGCGCCCCTGGGATACGGAACTCAGACTGGTTTGGGGGTACTTTCTCAGGAGCTGAAAAGGAAGGAACAGAGTTACCATCTCTTGCTAGACTCATGAGCTGCCCAAGCTGCCCTGTGAAGCCAGAGAATAAAGTCCCTGACGCCCCACCTCACTTCAGGGAGACTGGCAGCTCAGTTTCCTGGTCGGCACAATGCAGTAATTCCACTTGCTACGAGTACCGTGTATTTACTCAAATAAATCCAAGAAGATACACATTCAGACATTGCTTCGGTTAGTAAAATGGCGCAGTATGCAAATAATTTGTGTTTCAAAAGCACAGCAACAGAACTTCCTTATCGGGAGACATCAGGTGTTTTGAGAAGCAAATTAAGTTGAAGCCCTCCTTGTATGTAAGGACCGCGGAAAGTGAAGAAGACCAAAAACCCTTCTTCAAGTGTAGGATATGCTTCTGTGGGAAATGAGAAACTGGTTTTAAGCCAGGTGTGGTGGGGAGGTGAGTCCAAGACATGCACCAGGAAACATGTTAGTAACGTTTGCTAATGAGGAGTTACAATTTTCGAGCCCTGGTTTCAAAGCTGCCTTTGGGAAAACCCTGAGCACACACACCCGTGCTACTAGCATTCCTGCCACTTTGAGGTCTACAGTCTGGGGCCTCTTTAGAGCGAGCATGCAGTCTGCATGTCTTCTGTAGGATTTTTTAAAGTTAAGCTGGGTTAATATCGTGAGTCCACACTTCCGTAAGCCGGTACCTTCATCTCTTTCAATCCCTGCATGTATTTGCCTTCTACATCCTGAATCTGGTCCTTCAACTCATTGAGCTCCTGGGGGAAATGGCAAAAAAAGGCAAATGCCGTCAAAGGGAAAAATGGACAGAGACCACAAGGAAGGAGAGGCGATTCTCTGATTCTTTTCTAGTTCTGAGCGGTTTCCTTATTTGAGTAATCTTGGAGCAGCAATCTTCGTTTAACTTTTTTAAGTGTTAAAAGGAAAATAAGATGAATTTCAACACTACAAAGATGAAAATGTAAGTGTATCGCATATGGTATTTTCACACAATTTTATCAAAGGTATGTGGCTTCATACATTTTTATGCAGTTTTATAAAATGAGCTTCTGAAAACGGAACAGGTTAACTTACTCATACTTAACAGTTCATTCAAGCTCTTTGAGCTCTGCTCTGTGCTACATACAGTAAGATGCTGAAGACAGAAATCAGCAAAGCCTTGTCCCTGCCCTTACGGAGCCCAAGGACTCTACTTTCCCGTCTCGTTCACCACCACATTCCCAGGGGCTGGTGTCTGGCGTGAGCTGGAGTTGCAATAAATCCTTACTGAACGACTGATTCATGCTCACAACCCCAAGACCAGACGCAGATTGTGACTGTAGCCAACTCCACTTCAAGGCGGCAAAGGATGACCAGAGGGCTGCAGGAGGCCGAGGGACCACACAGGGAGGGACATGTCAGGAACAGAAGTCAAAACATTGTTCTTATAAAGCACAAGAGTTGGAAGGCGTCTGCAGGGGGACCTAGTCCCACCGGCCCTGATGCTTAAGCTCTTCTCTGGCCTCCCTGGCAAATGCCATCCATCTGTTCAGGTAGCACCCATGGAAGCTGGTTCCCTTTCACCAGCCTTCATTACTAGAAAGCTCTTCCGTAAATGAAGCCAAATCTGACCCGGAAGAGCCTCCCTGCCCTTCGTGCTCTCTCCAGAGGACACGAGGTCTGGTGACTCAGCCTTCCCTCTGCACAGTGTCCTTTTCAGATGCAACGTCCCTAGTTACTTTAACAAGCAGAGGCCCATTTCTCTGTCACACACTCAGTGTTGAGGGTGTAACAGAGAACAGTGTCCACAGACCAGTGGGAGAAGGAAAAATCGCTAAAATACCACGAAGGGGTCTACTGAAGGCATATTACGCATATGACAAAGAGAAAGGAAGGGCACGCTGCAGGCAGAGGGCGGGGATGCGCGAAGGGCAGGGTGGTACTGTCGGGGGCAGCGAGTAATGTGTCCAGCACCTTCCAGTGCTGTGGGCGGAATGTCCACTCCTGCCCTGTGTACAGAGGTGGCTGAGCACCTCAGGGCAGCGTGGTGAGGGGTTTCGCCCAGGTGTGCCCGGGGAGCTGAGGGATCCCAGCGCAGGTGTGCTGGCCCTACCGGGGCGGGGAAGTCAGGGGCGGCTCCCTGCGGGAACCAGAACCGGGCCGGTCCCTACTGTTACTTGAACACCAAGCTTAATGGGATGGAGGGGAGACCAGACGGAGAAGAAAGAGCTGAAACTTCACAAATTAAACCCTACTTTACTTTAAGACTGATTTTCACAGAAGGTTTCTCTAGGTCACACGTAAGTAGAGGGCCTTACCTTGATTTCCCTAATGGAGGCCTCAGTGTCAACGGAGATGGAGGTGTCCCCGCTGCCCCTTCGAGAGGAAGTCCCACCCAGGGAGGCCAGTGTGGCTGCAGACAGGCCAGGCAGCCCACGAGACCCCTGCAAAGCGGCGAGAGCAAATGGGATTTCAGCCCAAACCAAGATTACTTCTCAGTCTACTAGGATGGTACCTTTCCTTGAATTCAGGTTCCAAATTGCAATATCTTTGGTGGGTGTACGGTGAGCAAGAAAACGAGGTTCATCTCGAGGGGCCTCATGGATGCTCAGGGTTTGTCTGGAGTAACCGTAAGCTCCATGGCTGGGCCCATCGTGAACTCCTTCACCGTTCTGCAGGTTTAACAGGCACACTGGAAGTGACCACCCCCGCCCCGGGGACCCCAAAGGTTGTGTGTTGCCTGGTGAGCCACCCACTAGTCCTGTTCACTCCATGGTGGAATTCTTTATCAAAGATCAAGCAATACATTTTCTTGTTAGTTTCATCCATAAATTTCGGGACCCTCGTGGTTTATAGATGACAGGACATAAAGCTCTACAGGAATTCCTTACCTTCTCCGTGAAGTCTTTTTCTGGTCTCTCTTCAACCTGGAGAGGAAAATGGATAAATATTAAATACTTAAAAGCATTAAACGGAGAATCTGGATTTAGGGGGTAAGATAATAATAAAATAAAGCATCAGCTTCCTTGGTGATTTTATTTTTTTATTTTTTGCATCACGTGGGCCTCTCACTGCTGTGGCCTCTCCCGTTGCGGAGCACAGGCTCCGGACGCGCAGGCTCGGTGGCCATGGCTCACGGGCCCGCTCCGCGGCACGTGGGATCTTCCCCCCTTTGTGATTTTAAACACTCCTTTACCGTGAGACTCTCGGATACGCCGGTGTCACAGCGGTGGCCCACGGGCAGCTCGGTGAGCCTGGTTGAAGTTCACCGTGCGGTTTTTCAACTTCCACAACTTCCACAGGAAGATGATTTGTGAATGCACTGAACAGGAAGACTTGACCAGTTTCTACATGTGTGCAGGACACAGTGTGGGACAGGACAGGCACCAGCCCCGTTCACCCACCACAATTACTATGATCGGAACGTGAGAATATGACCAGCGTTCTGGGGGCCGGAAGATGCAACCACACAGTTTTAATTTTGACTATCACTAAACTTGGCCTCCAAAGCAAGAGAAAGCAGTGGAGCCACAACTGCAGCTTTCCCACTGCTTCTGAGTAACTGAGTCAACGTGAAAATTCTAGTGTAAACATTTTGAGACAGACACCCAGATGTGGGGAGCTGGCTGGGGGTGGGTGACGGTACAGGAGAATGTGCTGGGTGAAAAGGGGGACCCCAAGAATTTGGCTTTTCAAAATCTTTCCTGTTTGGACTGTCTCTGAATCCTCTCTTTTCCCTCCTGCAAACAGGGGTCTCTGCGGGACCCCCAGCAGCCTGTGGAGCCCCAAGACAGCACATCTGCTTCAACCCTATGGGAGACCCCTGCCCTGTGAGGGTCAACAGTCTGAGGCTGCACTGGTGCTGTTTCTTTCTTTGCTTAGCATCCAACGAAAGGCCAACTTTCTCTTCTTTTTTTTCTTCTTCTTCTTTTTTTTTTTGGCACATTGAGGGCTCCTTTCCGAAAGTCCATGGGAAAGGTCCCAGAGGGCGAGAGAACCCTGCACCAAGTTGTCTCCAGACTCTCCGGATTCTCCCATCATGCCTCCAACCCCACCTCCTGTAGCTCAGAGGTTCTTAAATTTGATGGCCAGGGAGTCAACTGCAGATGCCCGTGACGGGTGGGATCACACCTTTGATCCAGGAGACCTCGTGAGTGAGCTGGGACCCTGCAGTCACCCTTGACTGTTTACGCCACAGACCACCCGGACTGCAGGTGGACAAATCCTAACGGGTCTGGGTCCAAGGCCACCGCAGAGCGGCTCGTGAACAGGTCAACTGCCCACATCGCCGTCACGCACGGGGCATGTGGGTGCAGGCGCTAAGCACAGGTCAGGATGCCGTAATGGCGGTGATTTCCTGTAAAGACGAGCACTTCCTGTCCTCTGCCCACCCTGGGCCCGTGCTGGGCTGGATGCCCACATCCTCACCATCCTGTCCCCCACCAAGAAGGCTCACTGACTGCCACCTTCTCTCCTTCACGCTCCTCAAACCTGCTTTCCAAGGGCAGGATGCCTGAAGTAACTGCTAGAATAACACAGCAAAGCGTGAGAGCTAATCAGCCGACCAAGGGGATCAGATGGAATCGTACAAAATACTTGATTAATTCAAAAGAAGGCAACTTCGGAAACCAGCTCTGAGCTCAGGAGAGTCAAGCTCAAGGGTCTTCTGCTTGACAGATCCAATTTTGCCCCCGGGTCTGGCTCCCAAATCCACTGCATCTGTTCTCACGCACCCAGCTCACATGTGGGTCTTCAGCAAGAGCTTTCTACTCTCAGCTAACCAGTCTCCTTCTTGTCCTGAGGAGAGGGCGTGAAGGAGCTGCAGCCCCCAGGCCAGCGGGATGACCCGCGCTGGCCTCACTCCCAGCTTTTGCTAAATAAGCCCCTGGGCGGGTGGGGCTTTGGATTCTGGCGTTGCCTCCGCCCAGAGGACTCTCCTCTCCACTGGGCCACAGCCGGCTGGCCTCCAAGGACAGGAGATTTCCAGACACTCTTGGCCACGTGCATCCTCTTTCACACTCGATGTGGCAGTCATAGCCTGTTAGATAAAGACAGCTCACTCACTACCATGTCGCACACCGCCTGCCATTTGTTGGCACGTGCGTTTAGCGTGTGTAAACTTTATATTTATATTTTTTCAGATGTGCATGTCACACCCGCCTAACTAGATATTCTGGAACATCTGTAGATGGCCTACAACTGAGATGGTTCTATCTCATCCTCCCTGGCAGAGCTCCAGGGAGCCCCCCCCCCACCGATGTGCTGAGTCATGAGGATGATTTTAGCATTTCAAGTCTCCTCTCCACTTGGGAATACAAATATTCCTGAAAATTTCAAACAACGAAGGAAAAGTTACTGTCCAGCACCTGCCCTGCTGCAGAATCCATTCATTAGATCTCCTGGACACAAGGCCTTCATTCCCTAGAATAAGTTAGTTTGCAGAACAAATATTAATGAGATGAAAATAAAGAGGGTATTTTAACTGTTGGTGGAAAGGGGAGATTCAGTTGAACAGACCATCAAGCTACCGTGAGAAGCCTGTTGCTGTTTTGCTCTGCAGTTTAAATAGTGTCTTTCCTGACTGTTCCTCAGCAACAGATAAATATCACCTAGAGAAATGAAGCTCCAGAAATCCTATGTTCACCTACAAAGACATCCATGCCCGTAAAATGAGGACCCCACTTTCTTTTTTGTAGTATTTCTTGTGAGAAAGACGAGAACTATACACCAGACCCCAAAGCACTGGTTTCCTGGGGGCCTTTGGCATAGCTTTGTTCTGCATTGTTTCACCATAAACACACACACTGCTTTTGTAATTTGCAAAACACCAAACAAGGGAGAAAAAACCCTAAAACCATAGCTTTCTCTTTAGTTTAAAAGTAGTTTGAAAAAAGCCTTTGTTCTGAAATAGATAACAAACTCAGAATGTGAAAAGTCAGGACGTGTTTTTAAGTAGAGACCACGGAGGGAAAAATTAAGCTCTCAGTGAGAGTTATAGCCAATCTATGCTTGACTGCTGTTTCCAATCTGTATTTTAGTATCAGGGTGACTGACATTTGTCTGTTTCCTGAATGACAAGGGACACGTGTATCTGCCGGCCTTCCTGCAACCTAAGAAGTGCGCGGAGCCCCATGGAAAGTGGTGCAGTTTTGGTTGGGGGAGGGACGGATTGGGAGTTTGGGATTAGCAGATGCAAACTATTATATATCGAATGGATAAACAACAAGGTCCTACTGTATAGCGCAGGGAACTGAACTATATTTAATATCCTGTGATAAACCATAATGGAAAAGAATATGAAAAAGAATATATGTATGTACAACAATCACTTTTCTGTAGAGCAGAAATTAACACCACATTGTAAATCAACTATATTTCAATAAAACAGAAGGAAGGAAGGAAAGGAAAGAAGGAAGGCAAGGCAAGAGGAAGGGAGGGATGGAGGGAGAAAAGCCGTGCAGCAGCATGGAGCCATTGCAGCCCCACCAGATGCCACTAGATGGCAGCCTGCGTCGAACGGAGTGGGACCGGCCCAGGGAGCCTTGGTCAGGCAGGGCACCCCTCACTGCCCCTAACAAAGGAACAGGTAAGTAACCCTGACGGTGAGTTTAATTTGACATAAAGCATAGTACTTTACCTCTGAAAATAATATACAAAGAAACAGAAGAGATGGAAGGCTTTTCAACACTGTCGTTTCTGCTGCATGATGTGACCCAGGGCATGCCGTGGACCACGCGTGTCCCAACAAGCTGCAGCCCACGGCAGCACGGGACCCGGGACGAGCCACAGGACCTCGCGGACATCGCCTTCTTATCCGAGGAAGGGCGGCAGCACCACGGACCTTGCAGCCTGTTAGCCTTCTTACTCTCATTTACCGAGCAATACTAAACGCTTTAGGTCAGTGTGAAAACTTCATAGTAACAGCCTTATGAAACATGCAAACCAGTATTTTATAATGACAATGGAGTGTATAAAAAGGTACCTTTTAAAATCTACGGGAGGTAGTCACTTCCAAAGAAATTGTTTTTTTTTTTTTTTTTTTTTTTTTTTTTTTTTGCGGTACGCGGGCCTCTCACTGTTGTGGACTCTCCCGTTGCGGAGCACAGGCTCCGGACGCGCAGGCTCAGCGGCCATGGCTCACGGGCCCAGCCACTCCACGGCATGTGGGATCTTCCCGGACCGGGGCACGAACCCATGTCACCTGCATCGGCAGGCGGACTCTCAACCACTGCGCCACCAGGGAAGCCCTCTGTGAACTTTTAAATTATGGCAACTCTTCCTTTCAGAAACAAACGCTTAACGTAGCACGTTAAATATTTTGTTAATTCCAACCTTCTAAAATCGTGTCTAAATGAGCATACTATTTAGGCTCACTTAAATATAATGTCTGCTGAGGTTTCAACCACCTGGCTTGCCCACCTTCCTCGAGACAGAGTATGGTAGGTGGGCGTGGGAAGACCCTAGCAAGGGGGCCAGGGACAAAGGGACTCTTCCTCATGGTGCCCCAAGCCCCAGATGGGAAATGGGATCATGGAAGCAGTGTCATCACGGGGTCCCTCTCGAGAAACCAACTGACAGTACTGAACGCTGCTCAGAAAACACCCATTTTAAGGGTAATTTTCCTTCAGATATAAACAGCAGTGGAGGCTACCATTAGAATGGAAATTTCTGGTTTAAATCCGATAATATTGACCTCATCCTGAATGACTGGTCCTTGAACTCTTGTATTTATAATTCAAGACCTGTTTTTCCACCTGGTTCCTGCTTCCACCTCTTCACACGACACAAAACATGAGTCATTACAGTCTTTTGTTTTTCTAACTCAGATGGGGCTGAGATTCCTGTTCACCACTAATGCTTCTCTGAAAACACACTGGCGCGTGAACCTGGGCGCCACGCAGGACACCCCGACCGGTGCTTCCGTGACCCGGCAGATTCGCTGGGTTCTGAGGCCTGGGTGACACAGCTGCGTCGGGCCCTCCAGGCGAGGCCCTCTGCCGGGCTGTTCTCCGGGCCTGGATTACCCAGACTCCCGAGTCCACTTCCCTGGAAGCATCCTGCCTCTTTCCTTCGAGCCTGTGCTCTGAGTTCTATACCGTATTGTGCCAATTTGCTGAGGTCTGTGAGGGGAGCAGGTGTGTTCCTTCACCACTGCAGCCCTGTGTCTAGAACATTCGATAAACACTGGCTGAATGAACGGACCCCAACTTCCTCAACAGGAAGATTCTGGAGAAGAAAATAGGGCTCAGCTACAGAACGTGAAAAATGAGATGAGGTCCCATAGTATATGCCCTTCTGAGATGGGGCGGGCACCCTCTCTGCTCCCCACGAGGCTGGAGGACCCAGGGGTTGGGGCACACTTCGCGTCTTTGGATGCTGAGGTACCTTTATTTTCTCAAAGTGGGGCAAGCTATCATTTTCCCTCATTCTGGTTACTTTTGTTCTTGGGCAATGCTCCACTTGCCCGTCCCCTGGGGCACCAGCCTACATCCCACACCCAGAGCCTCCCAGGGCTGCCCCTGCCCCAGCTCCTACTTCCTCCCGGAGAGGCCCCTGCCCCCTGCCCTCACCCGTACCACCCCCTGGAACCATATTCCTGATGGATCACCAGGCGGGATCATTCTCCCCGAGCCATAGTGGACAACACTCACAGCCCTGGAAAACTTGCCCAGGAGAAGCAGGTTATCAACCCAAATCTTCTCTTGTTTTTGTTTTTCAAGTATATCATTACTCGTCTTTCCAGGTGGAGTTCAGGAAGTCTACGTGCCTGGCCAGGTGGCCCCAGCCAGGAATGAGAGCTGTGACATCTTAACCTGGGTCTTGGAACTCCCCCTTCCTGCTCTGCGTCCTTCTGAGAAGCCAGGCGGGGAGGATCACTCACCCCACGGGCCTCTCCCTGGGCACCGCCTGTCCCTGCAGGCCTCCCTCCCAGGCAGGAGGACCAGGGGAGTCTGAGCACAAGTTTCCTGGCCTCTTTCCAATCAACAAGGCCAAATGCATCCACTTACACTGTTCGTCTCGCAAGCCCAAAATGCAAACTCCCAGCCCTTTCCAGTGGTGTGACTGTACAGGCTCAGAAAAGAGAAATGGGGCAGATTCCGTGGAAGAGGACTGCGGTTTGGAAGCACAGAGCAGAGGGCTCACTCAGCTCTGTCCTCCAGACTCTCTGCAGAGGCCAGGAATGCTGCCTGTGCTCTATCCTTCAGATGACCAGGAGTCACCATAACTGCGTGGAAGTGCCCTGCGCGGCACACAGGTGTCTCTGCCTCCTGAGGGCCACACCCAGAGGCGTCCTCAGCTCTGACGCCCCACACCCGCGTGAGGTGCCCGGATGCTGACCTCTGCTCACTAACCGTGCCAGCCTGAGCCAGCCGACCTTTGTCAGTGAGCAGCTGAGTCAGGGGAGAAAGGAGACGGAACTGATGACCTGTGTGTAATGAACTGAAAAACCAGCCCAGTCAAGCCCCTGGGAGTCTTGCAAACCCAGGGCTCTCCAGGGACTAAGGGACGGTGGCGGAGGTCTTGCCAGGCTCCCCAGTTACCAAGAGACCCCCGTCTCTCATCCTCAGGCCCCAGGGACACGGGCACGATGAACGCTCACCTCTCTTGTGTCCACTAAGCCCATTTTGTGGGAGTAAACTGTTGTCAGATTTAGGAAGCAGATGACAGGGGAATTCATATCTGGTTTCAGTCTCTTCCGTCCGGGGAACTAGACGTGTTGCTAGGCTGAGACTTCATTCTGACGCCCGAATAAACCCAAAGACGTCAGACCATCACGAGCGCACAGTTCCCTGCTTCGCCTGAGCTGCGCCAGGCAGGGAGCCCAGGAGGGGTCAGGCCTCAGCTTCTTCTGACGACCGTGAACTTTCGTGTTCCCCAAAGTGAGCGCCAGAGAGCGAGCATCATGCCTGAGAAAGGGCGGCTCTCCGCGTCGGGTCTATCATGGGAAAACACCGATGACTTCCGTCGGAAACACGCAAGCAAGGGCTTGAAGGCGGAGGCAGGCAAGCAGGCCCGCGGAGACGGGGGCTGCTCACCTCGGCGCAGGGATCCCTCAGCTCACAAACGCTGCGCTTCAGTCCCGTCTGCCACGTGCAGAAGAAGCGACGCGCCAGGTTTTGAACACTGAACGTACGTGATATGGAACAGCTGGATATCTTACCGTCCCTGCTTGACCGGTCCTGGCTGGAGCAGTAAGCAGCGGACTTTGTGGGGTGTCCGCCATCCCACGTTTCCTGCGCCACCCCAGTGCGGTCAGGAAGCGGCTTCTCCTATTACCCTCATTGCTGGGGGGCGAGGGGGGCAGCTTTCAATTCCACAGGGAAACAGGCTCTCCTGCTCTAATACTCGCTTGCCTCATCTATCTTTTGTTTTCTCACCCTCGATGTGTAAACGGCGGAGAGAACATTTCTCTACTAGCAGGAGAGCATCCAGGCAAGCCCAGTGACGAATGGCTCTGGCCGTGGCCTTGGAGTCGGGGAAAGCAGGGCAGGCGTGGGGGGACTGAGGCCCCTGATTCAGCAATACGGGCTCAGTCTGCAAAAGGGATCCATTCCTTTGTTTGCGTCGCCAGGAGAAGCAGACCTCTGCATTTGGTGTGAAGCCTCCTGGCTTTAAAAGGCTGCATCTAATTTTAAAAACAAATCAGCAGCACCCCATGTGTGCACGTGTGCAAGTGGGTGACTCAGCCCCATGGCCTCTTCTCTGATGACCAGGAACACTTCCTGAATTTTAGACATCGATGCGTCTAACTGTGGTGTTGTGTAAGTGAGTTACAAACCACAGTCAAGCTCCAAGTTCAACCTCACCCATCTTTGCCTTCTTCTGCCCAGGGTCTATGAGGAGGGGTCCTGGCCCTCGGTGTGGCAGCCCCTGTGGTGCAGGGCTGGCATGCACACCGCTCGGCACACGGCCCAGCCCCTGTCCACTGGACGTCCTCCCCTGGTCATTGTGTCAGCCCCCCATCCCAAATGTCCCCCAGGCAGATGTGCCCTGCCAATCCCTTATGGTCAAGAGAACAATACAGTTGCCTCATACAAAGCATCAGATGCGGTGAAACTGTCTAAAATTCCAAGGACCATGGGAAAAACACACAATAATGAGACTTAAATGATGGAGACTAGGTAGCAGGACCCCTTGCTTTCTGAAGCAGAACTTGGGTCATCTCAGGCCGGGTGACAAACAGGAGAGCAGCTCTGTCGTTTGTTTCACAGGCACCGAACAGAGGACCAACGGGACAGTGGGGGATGGAACAGACCTAGGGATGCCGTGGCACTCGCAGGCCGATACTTTACCCTAAAAAACTGTTGGGCTCCAATAACAGATAATGTCCAAACGAAATGTTTAAAAGTGAACCCTTCAGGGGTTTCCCTGTGGTTGAGAGTCTGCCTGCCGATGCAGGGGACACGGGTTCGTGCCCCGGTCCGGGAAGACCCCACATGCCACGGAGCGGCTGGGCCCGTGAGCCATGGCCGCTGAGGCTGTGCGTCCGGAGCCTGTGCTCCACAACGGGAGGGGCCACAACAGTGAGAGGCCCAAGTACCGCAAAAAAAAAAAAAAACAAAAAAACTATAAAAGATTTCTTAGCGATATTAAAGAAAACCTAAGGGCTTCCCTGGTGGCGCAGTGGTTGAGAGTCCGCCTGCCGATGCAGGGGACATGGGTTCGTGCCCCGGTCCGGGAAGATCCCACGTGCCGCGGAGCGGCTGGGCCCGTGAGCCATGGCCGCTGGGCCTGCGCGTCCGGAGCCTGTGCTCCGCAACGGGAGAGGCCGCAACATTGAGAGGCCCGCGTACCGAAAAAAAAAAAAAAAAGTGAACCCTTCAATCTAAAAGAATGGTACAAATGAACTTACTTACAAAACAGAAATTGAGTCACAGATGTAGAAAACAAACTTATGGTTACCAGGGAGGAAGTAGGGGGAGGGGTAGGAGGGGTAAATTGGGAGATTGGGACTGACATACACACACTATTATACATAAAATAGCTAACTAATAAGGACCTACTGTGTAGCACAGGGAACTCTTCTCAATACTCTGTAATGGCCTATATGGAAAAAGAATCTAAAAAAGAGTGGATACATGTATAACTGATTCACTTTGCCGTACATCTAAAACTAACACAACACTGTAAATCAACTATACCCCAATTAAAAAAAAATAAATCAACTGGGACAAATACAAAAAGAGCCTTCAAATTTTTAAATCACAAAAACAACACATCCAGGCACATGGCTCCATTTCTCCCGCACTGCGCAAAGTTCCCGTCTCCCAGTGAGACCCCCATCTCTTCAGCGCTGTCAGCAGCTTCCTAGATGGTCCTTTGCAAACTGAGCAGTGCAATTCTGAGCTCACTGAATAGTCATTTTCTAAATTTGGAAGCATCCTCCCCAATCCTGCTTTTGCTTAGACCTGAAATAAATCATGGAAAGCCTTCCTACTTTCTCCCGGTTCAGGCGTTTGGAGGTGGAGGGGTCTTCTTAACGGGACAGAGGAGTGAAGGGTCCAAGGTGGGGGGGAAGGGAGGAAGTGGACAGCAGCAAGGGCGAGAGGCCCACTCACCACTGGGCTGGCCCGCGCCGAGCTGCCTCTCGAGGAGCTGCGGGAGCTGGACTTGAAGTGGCCGCTGTGCTCCGAGGGCTGCCCACCCAGCTGGCCGCGGGACACGCAGATGGAAACAAAGGAACAGGTCAGCGAAGATGCAAAGAGGACGGAGGCCACGAGACAAAGGCTCCGGTTAGCTGTGAGGCCAGCCAGGCGCAGCCCAGAAGGGAAGGAGAGGTTAGTGTGGCCGCTGGCCGGCCCTGGGAAAGGAGGTTGTGTCTTCCCAGCATTCGACACGTGGCCACTCAGAACACAAAACTTAATCACACTATCAAAAAACACAGAATTCTTGGTTAGTAGGAAGAAAGTAACACAGAGCATCTGTTCAGCTGGGGTGTGGAGGACACCTAGTTTCTGCGCAGAAAAGCCTCCACGATGTGGAAGAGACAGGTCTTGAGAACGTGAGCTGCCTGCCGGCACAGAAACTGAAGACCGGGACAAGCGGGGTCGGCTTTGGCGCAACGCAAAACTTTGCCTCTCTACTATCTTTACAAGTGAATACAGAGTAAGATTTAGGGTTAATACAAAATCAGGCAAGGCTTTTTAAAGTGCCGCAGGACCTCCTATCTGGTGGCCTGTGTGTGCCTCTGTGTGTCTACCCATCTACCTAAACTTCCTCTCTTCTAGTGAAGGAGAACACCAGCAACTCGTGTATCTGGGGGCTATGCCCTTAACTTTCATTTGTATTCACATCTGTGATAGGCCTAAATGCATTTTCAGTTTAACAACAATAACAACAGCAAAATCTTACCTTCCTGTATGTGTACATATACCCCATATCCCCTCCCTCTCGCGTCTCCCTCCCACCCTCCCTATCCCACCCCTCTAGGTGGTCACAAAGCACCGAGCTGATCTCCCTGTGCTACGCGGCTGCTTCCCACTAGCTATCTATTTTTCGTTTGGTAGTGTCTATATGTCCATGCCACTCTCTCACTTCGTCCCAGCTTCCCCTTAAGCCTGCCCCGTGTCCTCAAGTCCGTTCTCTACATCTGCGTCTTTATTCCTGTCCTGCCTCTAGGTTCTTCAGAAGCATTTTTTTTACATTCCATACATATGCGTTAGCCTATGGTATTTGTTTTTCTCTTTCTGACTTACTTCACTCTGCATGATAGACTCTAAGTCCATCCACCTCACTACAAGTCACTTTGCTATACAGCAGAATCTAACACAACATTGTAAAGCAATTATACTCCAATAAAGATGTTAAGAAAAAAAGTATGTACATATCTGAAAAATATCATAAAAGCGGTTCATGAGACCTTAAAAAGAAAATCTTACCTTCCTCTTGAATGAGGCAGGGTGGGGGGAGGGTGGGAGGGGAGGCGGAACTCGAACACCATTTAGGACCACAGGCACCGGCAGACTGAGAAGCTGGCCTGCGAGGCCCTTGCTGACTGCCCGCTCCCTGCCCCCAGGCCCCCTGGAGGCCCGCAGGCATCATTCCTACTGCAAATTATGGGGCCACAAAACTTCAGGGGCGCTCACGATCCTTATTGTAAATACCATCGTTTAGTTTGCCTGTTTTTCCACCAGAGAGGAATTCCCTAGGGCAGAGTCTGTGTCTATTTTGTTTCCTGCTGAATCCCCAGCAACCAGATGAGGCCTGGCACACAGTAGGTACTTGAGAAATACTTGTTGAATGAACCATTTCAAGTTTAGGCTGTTAACAGCCTTGGTCAAGATGAGCAAATTCCCCGGACCCATCTTGCCTGGACTCATTCCTATGTTGGATAAATATTTATTGTGTATTTACACTTAGGTACAAGATGCTATTTCTGATGCACAGATAATACAGCTGTACATACACTGTGTGTAAGAATCACTGCCACGTATGGCACATACAAGAAATCTACCAGCATTACTAGCCTCACCTTTTAGCTTTATTGTTCAAAATAAAGGAAAACACCTAACGTCAGCACTTTAAAGCAGAAGTATTTCGCCTTTGGGTTTGCTGATACAAGAGAGAGGAAAACTTCCTCCTGTAGACAAATCCTACTGTATCCTATGTCATTCGAGTCCTGCTTTATGGTGCTGAGATATGACAGATTGTTGTCAATAAGGTTTATCTCTGACCCAAGTTTCCCCAACTCCTGAGTCTCAAATCATCCGATCCAACTTGATCACGTGGAAAAGAATAAGTGTAAAGTCTGTGTCACTGTGGTCCATGTGGCACCTTTGGAGTCGCCCATACTTTGGAGTCGGCGTGGCTAATGTGGGCTGAAGTAAGTTATTCAATAGCAAGATCTGAGTCCAAGGTCCATCTCTTATCGGCCACGAGAGCTTGAGAAAGTTACATATCTTGTCATCTATGTCATGAAGCGGAGACACTGACCACACAGGTTCTGAGGATTATGCAAGAGAATACAAGCTGGGCTTTCCTCAAGCTGTCCCTTTCTGCTAGAAACAACTCTCACGGCTCCTGGACCAGCTGGCATCGGTGGTGATGACCGCTTCCCAGAGGGTCAGAACTAAGAAGGTCACTTCACACATGGCCAAGAGTCCTTCCTACAACATGCACACAGCTTACTAATGGTAAGGAAGGTACAGAATAGAAAGGTTTTGAAGCAAAACCGTTCTACTTTCAAGAACTAGTCATTTAATCATTTAACCGTAATTGTAATTAGTCCTTTAATTGTAAACACATACCGTGTCTGAGGCTAATTTCTTGGGAGAATGGAGATGGGGACAAGTCTTTGAAAGAGGGCTCAGGACTGTCTTGGGCAGGCCTGGGGTCAGCCTGGACTCAGCTCACAGTACTACAGGTCAGGACAGGAGGGACTCCCAAGGCGCAGTGTCCTCACATTTTTGTATGTGTATTTGTCAGCGGCCACAGCTCCTAGCTGCATAGAGAGCCTGGGGAGACAGCATTCCTGGGCGTGGGGAACTCCACATCCCCTTGCGGGGCTATCCTGAGGGCTGGGGGTGGGGTGGAGATGGGAAAGGATGAGAGGTCAGTGAACCTTCCCTCCCACCAGGCCTGCTGATCTGTGGCTGGCACACAGCTGATGGCCCAGAGAGCTCTTCTGAGGGATTTTATCCCCGGGGTTCAATTTGTCCCATTTAATCCAGCAAACGCATGCTGTGCTCCTTCTGCAAGAGAGTGTGGTGTTTGGTGCAGAAAAAAAAAATCTTTTGATTCTCTTTTATTTCTTCAGCCTGGTGTGAGACCGGGGACGTGAGCCCTATTTGAGGCATTCTGCTGTCGGGACAAGAAGACCTTTTACTTCCTAACTCCCTAAAGCCATACCGCCCAGGCAGTTCCTACAGGAGGGTTTAAAGCACCAAATAACTGCTACACAAAAGAGCAATCAGCGATGCCTGTCACAGGGCCTCCGAAGGTCAGGAATCAGCTACTTGAAAAAGTCCATCTACAGAGGCAACATTTAAAGAGAATCTAGGAGACGTACATCCCGCCAGACATCAGAAGTTCTGCTTTGGTGCTTGGGAAGATCCATTCTCTTAAAGAGGTAGGCTGCTGCCTCTTACTGATAAAAGAAAATCATTTAGTTGCACTTTATCCGTCCTATGGGCCTGAGCTATTTCATCCATTAGGTATGGTTTATGAGCTTTTTAAGGGCCTACAAAAATATTTAAGAACTTGGAAAAAGACAAGATAGCGGGTTCCACTGCATTAAAATTTTATGCAATATAAAATTGTTCAGTGCAAGTGTTCAATTAGATGTCGACAGAAACTCATGCTACGTGGGACTGACACATACACACCACTACGTATAAAACAGATCACTAACACGGACCTACTGTAGAGCACAGAGAACTCTGCTCAGTACTCTGTAATGGCCTGTATGGGAAAAGAATCTAAAAAAGAGTGGATACACGTATACGTGTAACTGATTCACTTTGCTGTACACCTAAAACTAACCCAACGCTGTAAATCAACTACACCCCAATTAAAATTATAAAAAGCTCATGTTACATCAATTATTATAATTAATATTTATAAAAACTACATTCTGAAGAAACCTGTAGGCTACCCTGGCTTACTGCCTAAGAATTCCTGAATATTCATGGCTGGAGAAATATAATAAATCATAAAGCTGGATCATTTAACCAATTGATTAAGTAGTCAATGACTTCCGAAAGCAAAATTATAAAAGCACTTCCAAGTATTTCCTCAGCCATCGTCGTTCATATGGGGCGTGGATGCATCTTCCTAGGATTTGTGCAGGAGCCTCAGGACGCAGAAGAATCCGCCCCTGGGGAGGGCTGACTGGGTCCAAAGCCCAGTTTCAGCTGATCCTCAGGACAGGTCAACCAGTTTCCGCACTTGATGGGCCCAGCCCATTGTGTTTTCCTTTATCCTTCACTCATCTTTTTCATTCAACAAGTATTTCTTGTACAACTACTACACCCTTATTGAGAAACCCTATCACTTCAAATCCTTCAAAGAGGTGAAAGGACAACAAAATAGGAAAAGGAAATTCCTTATGTGTAATATTCTAGTCCTTAAATTTGTTCATCTTCCTCGATCATCCAGAGGTGAGAATAATTTGTGGCCTGTTGAATTCCCTTTTGACTCTTTGACTCCTTTTATTATCATAAGATCACTTCATCCCTTGTTGCAGGGAAAGAGCAGATGAAACTCAATTAAGATGAATCTTTCTCCCTTTGACCTCAACATAAACTGACGAGTGAGGACATTAAACTAACCACCAAAGGCTATATGACTTACGTTATCCATGACCCTTATTACCATGGAAAACTGGGATGAGACAGTGTTTCCTTCCTATCACTCTGGTTAGTTATCTCCCAGGGCTGAAGCTGTGCTGACAGTCACCCCAGGGTCATGCAGCAGAAAGCTCGGGAAACACAGAAAGTGCCTTACAGCGTGGGAACCGCAGGCACTGCTCCGCCGAGCCCCACCGAGACTGCCCTCATCTGACACAGACGCCTGTGACGAAAACAGACTGTCAGGACAGAGCACCTTTCCTCTCTCCATCGGCACCCAGGAAACACTGAAATGTAAGCTAAGGAAGAGTGACACATGCCGGGAACACGTCCTGAAAAACATCACGATGGAAGACATGCAGGAAAGGCTCAAAACCACCTCCACAGGCAAAGGCTGTGCGGCAAAAAAGCAGGGTCGTGCAAAAGTCCAAGTGAGAGAAGTTTCAGTTGCTATCAACCAACTGGCATGCAGTGGAACCTCCTTTAAATCTATGACTCTGAAAAATATTCCTTGCTAAGTAAAAACTTGTAAATCTAGATTTAAAACGAGCAGAGAGTTCAAATATCCTGGATTTTCTCATGGCATCCTCATAGTTGATGCTTAGAAAGTTACTCCAATATGAAGTGACTTTGTAATAAAAACAGCATGTTGATTATAGCTCAATTATCTTATAATTCTTTAAGAATTGCTAACTAGAGAACAGAACATTTCATTAACTTGAAAATCCTATGTAATTAATCACTGAGGGTAAATGAGGGTAAATAGGAGCTTACAATACCATGAATGGAACTTTAATTTCCCCTATTTCTCCTTGAGGACACAGCGGGTTTGCTGGACCAGTTCTACATCTAATTCATAAGTGTGCGACCTGATGGAAGTTCGGAAGGTTATTAACAATCAGAGCGTGGCTACTTTGAATACTTAAGTTTCCTGCAGGGCGTAAGTACCTGGTATTTAAAACTGGAAATTTCCAAGATAATATAACATAATGGATTAGTATCTGTTAAGGTTACCAAAGCAATAAAAACCTATCTTTCTTTTTGCCAATAGATTAAGTAAATGTTGCCAATACTTTATTTCTCCCTAACAATCCTATACAAACACGTGTCTTCCCCAGCTACTGTCAACTGTCGGGAGAAATAAACCCCAGATCTGGCCAAAGGGGGCTGCAAGTGTAAGCTCCACATAAAGGGGTAATTCACCCCCAGAAGGGCTGCAAACAGGTTAAGTCCACCGCACTCAGAACAGGTGTTCGGTGGGGGAGAGGCACGCGTGTGTGCTGAGGGGCCGTGGCGGGGGCGGGGGCGGTTAGGCAGAGCGGGGGGGGGGGGGGGGGGGCGGGTGGGAATGGGCGGAATGGGCAGAAGCAGGCAAGGGGTTGTGGGAAGCACACGCACCCGGTAACTCCCAGCCGGCCGGGCAGCGCCGTACATATAGGAGGGCTGGAGGATGAAAGCAAATGGCAGGTTTTTAAACCCTTGAAAAAACAGCAACAAATAATAGTGACAAGGTAATCATAATGCTTTTGGTGATCATGACAAGTTACTGTACAACTGTTATAAGGAAAAGAAGTCCACAAAGGCACCGTGCCTTCAATAACGCTGATAGATGGAAATCCACATTTACAAGGAAAATAAACATGAGATGATTTCTAACTTTAAAAACAGTGAACTTCCCCAGAACCTCTGAAACATGGCTATTTTCTGGGCCTCTCTTTTCAGGCATTCCTAGAAGAAAGGGTCGGGGAGCGAGATAGAATGGTGACAACGTCAACGACACCAGCAAGAGCCCAAACCCATGACTCAAAATCCCAGGTGAAGAAAGCACTGGGGGTGTTAATACACAGGAACAGTGCGGCAGGAAGAGCCTGTTTGCTTCTATCAGAGGATCCCAGCGACAGTCTCCAAGATACAAAGGCGCTGTAGAGGGGCTGCAGCTGCCCAGGGCTGGCACGTCTCTGGCACAGGGGAACCCACACCTGAACGGAGACAGAGCCTGTGCGGGGTGTGCTGGAACACAAGGGCAGCTCGCTCGTGTGACCTGAGCCTCACCTCCGAAGAGCATCGTAACATGTTTACCGGCAGAGGCCACGGAGAGCCCAGGGCAGGGGGCCCACGAGCTGGTCGGGGAACATGCAGGAACGAGGATGAATCACTCAGCAATGCCAAGGGACACGACAATGCAGGGAGATGGCAGTTCAACCTCCATAACGTGATGTGTTCTTGGAGCTCGGCCTCCGGCCTCCTCCTACAAGAGCAGGACTCCTATACCTGGAGCTAAAAAGGCCAAGCATCTCGGGGACGGCCTTGTATAAACAGGAAACACAGCGGAGAACGCCGTTCTCCCCACTTTCCAAGACGGGGGAGTTAGATTATGCACAAAAGCCTTCCAAATTGCTTCCTGGATACATTTACAGGAGAAAAAATGTGTTTTTAAAAAACAAAGGAAACCCCAAATGGGGAACAATTGCTGGAAAAGGAGGAGAGGCCCAAGAGACCAGTTTTTTGGACTTGAGCTTTTGAAAGTATACATTTAATAGAGACTCCTTTTTCCTAAACTCCTTTTTAAAAAAAATTATAAGGTCTTAAATTATTTTTGATTTGCTTTAAAAGGATGAGGAAAGTCTTAGCCAGTTAGTCAAGCCAATTGAAACATCTACTAAGCTTTGCTCTTTGGACTTCACATGGAAGAGGTTGAAGTATCCACGTCCATTTAATCAGCAATTCAAGTGACAACAGAAGGAAAGAAGAGGGAAGAATGATGTGAAAAGGAGGAGGACAGACCCGGTTTCCATTCTGGGCAGACACGGGTCTGGGAGCAAGGCCACGACTGAGAAGCCCGAAGTCGGAGCAGGAAAGTCCCTGTAATCAGAGAAAACGGGCCGGAGGGGAAAAAGGCTCACAGCTTTATTTCATCTCAAAGGCATCAACAATTCACACGAAATTGACTTCTGCAACAAGATGGGTAAAGGACATGCACTTGCAGGGAAGAGAGAATGAGGGGAAGGAATAAGGCAGTCCAGTTAACTGACAGAACTATTACCTGGGACTAAATTAGGACTTGGGAGTCTACACACAGGCAAAAACAGGTTTCATTAATTTGAATTGATAGCAAGGTCAGTGGGATTTTGACGGTCTTTCTAAAGCAAATTGTAATTTTTACAGTTTGGTGGGAAAAACTCAAAATCAGGAATTTGCAGAGATAGTAACCTCTATTCTACGTAATAAAATATTTCATTGGAGATGATCTTGGGCTTGGTTAGGTATTTACACAATGCGCATATGTTCAGGATTCATAGAAGACATGATAGATTCAGTGGTACATTTCTGAGACCAACAGTCTATACGAGATTTCTGGGGAATACTACCATATAAATCAGCGGTTTCCCCAAATAAAATGTCCTATCCACATTAAAGGACCCTTGAAGAGGAGGCTAGCTGTTTCAGATTTCCATGTCAGCAGTATTCTACTGATTACACAAACCCAGGGCAGCCCTTGAAGGGGATGATGTAGTTCTGTTCAGGTAACTTGGTGGCACCCTAAGACATTTCCCCATCCTTTCGAGATCCCGTAACTTGTGCCTATCGTTCCTATGCCTCGGATCAGGTGCACCAGAATGACCTGAGGGGCAGGCAAGTGGCATCCTGGGGTGCGCAGGGAGGAAGTTTCTAATATTTTAACACAAACTCTGAAACTTGTTCCAGTGGTTGGGAGAATGCCCTGGGTAGAAGCCATTTTGTCAATTAATTTTGGTGAATAATTCACATCCAAGTATTAGATAACTAACACCATGTTCTATTTTACAGAAAGTATCTAAGCTTGGAAGTAAAGTTTTCTGAATGACGAAGTGCTCTTTTCAACGGCAAAATCTCCCGCTGAATTAAGAAAATGCACACAATACACAAAAAACTCAAGGTGTCAAAACCCAGCAATCCTTTGGTGCTCACAGTTGATCTTATATTGTCAGAGTTCACATACTAGGGGAAGGAAGGGTTGGAGTATTTATTATTATGGGGGGCAGCGGTGGGGGTTTGGGGCGTGGGCAAGCTGATGGAGAGAGGGAGAAGCTGCGGCAGTGTCTGGAACGCCCCCTTCCGCCCTCCCCACGCAGCAGGAGTAGAAAGTTGGGGGCGGGGCTGAGGCACGACAGGGGTGAGGACGACGGAAGGACTAGGGTTAGACTACTGTGGCTTTACCTGGCTAGTTTCTATTTATTCTTTCTTTTCCCCTACGTATTCTTTAAGATTCAGTTGACATTCTTTGTTATGACACTTCCTGACAAAATCAGTTTCTGCACTAGTGCGAGGGGCAGGGGGCGGGGGCGGGGGGGGGTCTGTCTTCTGTTTTACAAGTAAATGCTTCCGGAGGACCTAACTCACCTGCTTGTCTCTGTGACTTCCCTACCTAAACTAGTTCCCTTATGTTTGCTGAGTGAATACAAATCTCACCTAGGTAGGATAAACAAGCCTTACCTATTAGGGCTCTTAAATAATTGAGAAATATTTGCCTATCAAGATTGGTGTATGTTCTTAAAGTACGGGAAGGAATGTTATTGTGTGGACGTTTGGATTTGATTTGATTTTCATTCCAAGTCTATTCCATCCTTGTGAAATTGCCCCAAGTATGCATGTACCCTGCAAAGTAATTGTTTTCAAGAATTCTCAAGGAAAGAATTTCAGGGCTTTCTTCTTTCCCTTTTGATTAATCCCAACTACTGAACAGCCACGTACTTTCTTTCACCGTACCTAACTCAACACCACAATTTGTATTCAAACATTTGAATCTGAATTCAAATGCAAGAGAGTGGGCTAAATCCAAATTAAATGTCATGTTAATTACCACCCCAAAATGGACTTTAACAGTTATCCAAATGAAACTTCATAAAATAGACATTCAAAGAGAAAAGAGTGGAATTTACACATATGGGATTGCATGCTACAAAACCTGTAGTTTCTGCAGAGAGGATATGTGAAAGATTTAAATGGAAACCAACCAAGGTGTCCTCTCTGGATGATGACAAAGTAGAGAATCTGCTGTCACCGCTGTAGCTGGAATTCTGAGCAGCAAAGAAGACAAGGTAAGTGATGAGCACTTCCTTCCTCTCCCCAAAGCACCACCCGGTCAAAAGGCAAATATGGAATGACACAACCAAACCAGTATTAGTACTCCAGGAATGCAGAGGCAGCTAGAGAACTGATACCCGCTACTACAGCAGAAACTCTTAACCACTAGGGGTTCTAAGCTGTGTTTTACTTTTCAGTGTTTATATCTCAGTGAGGTCGTTGTGATTTAACTATTATTATTTAACTATTTATATTGAAATTTAGCTATCATTTTCTGTAATTCCTTACTAAATCTCATGGTGGACCATCTATAACCTTAGTCTAGACTTTCCATATGACATCTCTTCTTAGGTAACTAAAATTCCATGTACTGCACGAGTTTCACTCTTTCCTCAGCCCAGCACGTCTGAGGGCTGCAGCTCAGCCCCGAGGCTCCAGGGAGGAAACAAACACCATCAGTCTGGCCATCCTGTTCCTGCCCACAGACTGGTACTTCTGACGTCTATGAAATTTCTCATTCCCATCCAATTTTTCTCCAAGCCCATCCTTACACTGTTCCTGGAGTTTCCCGCTCCTATATAAGATGCTACATTAGAAGTACGTTACTTGGTCCTTCAATCATTATATGGGGTTAGCCAAAAAGTTTGTTTGGGTTTTTGTGACCCGAACGAACTTTTTGGCCAAGCCAGTATTTCTCGATTATTTATTAAATCAATTTTATATCCAATTTCACTCTGTGGTGAACAGTTTTATAATCAAGTTCTTTTGTATCTGATTTCTAGAGGCAGTACTTACTCTTAACTAAATCATAAGGCACACTTCTACCGTTTCAACGTAAAAATCAAAGATTAAAATATATGGAGATACGTACGACGTAAAGCTTGATGCCACCTTGTATGGTCACAAACATGCTGGCAACTACATGTTTGGGATGCTCTAGAGAAGGACGTAATATTGGGTAGAAGTTGGACTAAAGAACTTCTAAAGTAACTTCCAACTCTGAACTATGATTCTTTGTGATCGATATAGTGACACTATGCATTTAGGGTGAAAAGTTACTAACTAGTCAATTTAATAACCCCAACAAGCAGTGGGAAGCCATCAGAGCTCCTTCCTATAAAGCCAGCACTAAACAGCCCTCAGGGCTGCTGAGCACAGGAAGCAAAACTGTCAACATCCTGTAAGAACTGAATGGATGTCGCTTGCTTCTGTCCCCAGAGTGCTGTATTACCTTAAAGAGAAACATGACAGAGCTTGAGAAAGTCCAAAGGCTGTCAGTGCAAAAGGCAACATAAATAGGAAGACACAGCCTTTAAACTGGGAGGATTTTTTAGTTTGGAATGAGAAAAGCTTAGCTGAAACAGAAGCGTATACAATCCTTCATAGGAACGAGAAGGTAAAACCTGACTAGCCAGTTTCAGAACGCTAAGAGGGTGTCCCGTTACCTCTCTGCAACCTGAAAATATAATTTAAACGTATATATATTGCTTAATATAATTAAGGCAAATGAAGAGAAATACTGTTTTATACAGCTAGTAAAATGTATTACTACAAGAAAATAAATGAAGCAAATGCAGGAACAGGAAGATTTTAGATAATTGAATGTATAAGAAATCTGCGGCAGGTCAAGAAACTGAATTAAAATGTATCTGGTTTAACCACCTGAAATCCCCAATGACTTCCTTGGTAAACCCTGAGACCGCCCCCACTTCTTCCTGGCTGCCCTGCTATTGGTTCATTTCTTCTTCTCTCCCCCGCCCCCACCCCCCACAGCATCCCTCAGCTCATCTTCTGCTTCCTACCCTGGAGCTATGAGTACTGCGAGCATATCAGTGGTCAGCAAAACACAGGCTCTAGGGTATGTGTCGTTGAAATCACACATGAGAGAGGTGGGCGACAGTGGAAATGTTGAATTTAAGTATGTTTGCGAGTGGAATACACTTCATACGCACATTACACACATACACCCAGGGCAATAAGATAATGAAGGAGCTAGTACTTAATTCGACCTTTTAATACCTAAGAGAGTCCTTTCAATGTCGATCTCTTACCTTAACACTTAGAATGTTAGAAGACGAACAGTCTAACATTGCTAACCAACTGAAAAACATTAGCTTTCATTCTATCGTGCCCACACACACACACACAGAACTACTATAACACAGAAAATAACCAAAGAAGCTAAATTTAGTGATATTTTAAAAAAGCTTCGCAGCAACCTGTTTGAATTTTGTGTCATGCAAATTTACCAACCCTGCCAGATCTTCTGTTCAGGGACTGTGATCCATATAATTCTCCATCGTAACCATTTGTCTGTTTCAGTGAAGAAAAGGAGAAAAACGGACATCAGTATACAAATGCAGACACAGGTACAGATGAGAAGGGAAGAATTAGCCGGGTACAAAGTGAGTTTCTGGAGTGGAGCGGATGGACACGGCCAGGGTAGCACACATCCCGGCAGGCCCCCCGCTGCCTCCACGCTCCTGATCTGCTCGACTACACCTCAGGAGAAACCAGCCCCGTCAGCGGATCACATCACCCTCTTGGTGTCACTGGTGACTACGGGGCACTCGCTCGGGGGCGGGAGGAAATGCCAAGTCGCCATGGAGGGAGGCGCATGGGCCTGGGTGCACTTGATTTCCTCGGCAGCTTTTGGTTCCAGTTTTGTGCTGAGGATACGGGAATCCCAGCCTGTGAGGAGCCTGGATGTCAGGCAACGTGGGCTGATGACTTCCACCTGAGTCAATTCGTCTTGCGTTCTTGGTTCAGCATGAAGTCCTTAAAAACCGCGGCTCGTTATGAAGCTGTATTCAGAAGATTCAGAGAGAGCTTCTACTCAATTTATAATTAAATGCAAACGTTCATCATGGAAAAAATGTCTATCGTGGCAGTATATCCTCTCTATCGGTTTTTCATTCATCCAGTCCTCCTACTTTATTTTTCAAAGTGAAATCTGAGCACATAGTTTATGAGTTCATAATTTGTTCTCCAGAAAAAAAGAGAATGATTAAGTTAAGCATACGCTTGTCTTCCTTCTCTTCCCAATTCCCAGCCAAAGCTCGGGCTCTAGAACTGCTCTCATTCATCTATAAGGAAATTTCCGCTGATTCAAGATAAGAGCTGCCAAGTGTCAGGGACATAGCCAGCTCCTGAGACAGAAAAAGGAGGAGCAGTCCCCACAACTGCTAAAAATGGAAGGAGATGCCAGGGGATCATGGACCTGAGTCCAGATTCCGAGTAGAAGCTTTGTCATGACTTTAGGCAAGTTAATTTAATCCACTGGAACCTCTCTACCTCCTTGGCTGTGAAAACGTGCACGGTAATAAATACTTTACAAGGCCATTGTGAGGATTAAAGCTGATTAGAATGAGTGCCCAGATCAGTGCTGACTGTATGGGTAAGTGCTTGGTACCAAGGAAGGACAGGATACGTCTCCTTGTTAAAAGTTCGGGGGAGGGGAGACGGTTCAGCACATATTATGCAGCTGTGACGTTGATGAAGAATAAATATATGGATTTCCGGGCAGATTATAAATCCAGATTCATGAAACCCTGACTATAAAACTGTGTACTTACTTGTGTTACAATTCAAAAGCAAGTCTATTCGAAGTTTCTAAATGAAAAAGAGTATGTGGAAATCCTTCAAAATTAAAATTTAAAACTATGAGTATATTAAAACATTTCTGAAATAAATTTGCTAGTAAAAAAACCTTTGGAGATTGGCAGGAATTTTTATTCAGTCTAATTTCCTTTTTTTCTCTCTCGAGAGAAATAATCTTGCATGTCAAGGACTCGTATATCTCAGACCTCAGTCTTATTCCTTTGATATCTGTTTAGAAGCTAGTTTCTGGAAAAAATTAATATTGAAGGCTAACGTCAATCAATTTTAGATGATTCTTCCCTTGCTAATAAATAAGGAAGAAAAATGTATTACATATATAGAGCCTCTGGCTTTCCACTGTTGCTTATAAAATACATACTGCTGTAGATGGATTTCTCCTTTTTGATCTTCTCATTCTCTCATTTAGCCTGCAGCGTAAAGCAGAGGGTGGGTGAAGGTTGGGAGAGCAAAGGCCCTCCTTCAGTTGTCCCTTTCTCTTCTGGCCTTCCATGAAAATGCAGGAAAAACCCTTCTTTTGAAGGCTTTGTGGAACCACACTTTTCTGTTGTAATGAAACTCTGTCATAGAGAACGCATCCCTACAACGTACTCCCAAATGTGTAGACCTCACCAACAACATCTCTGCAGTGAGAAGTACTGTGACCTTCTTAAATAACACACCAACTTTCTCCTCTTGGGTAGTTTTTCTGTGTTGAATTCAGACGGGTGGAGCTGTTTTTAGTGGCACAAGAGGGTAATAAGGAGGGTTGAAAATTAACTGTTAACAACATCAGAATGAAAAGACCACAGAAGGCATGTGTCGCCTTCATCTTAAGTCAGGTCTCGGACGTTCCCCCAGCTTTGTTTTACAGAATTGTTTTTCAACACTCCTCAGACCACCTGCATCCTGGTCACGGGGCGTGCTGCCCATCCCAGGACATCGGAATACCCGGAGGCCCGGGAATATGCATTTTCACAAGTTCCCCAGGTGAATCTTACATATAGTAACACTGAGAAGCACTGCTCCAAGACAGAACAAAATAAAGACATTCACCAGTCAGCATTTTCTGAAAGAGGCTAGGTCAGATATAAGAATAAATGTCCCATCAAAACCAGTTATTCTAATGGTAACGTGATTAGTCAGAATGCTCACGGCTCCATGCAGTGCTGTCAAAGCATAACCAACTTCACGCGTGACCATGCAAAACGCAACTGTTATTATTTTCATGAACGGTTTTAGGTATTCTTCTACGGAGTCAAAAGACAGCACCTTCAAGGGCATTAGAGATGGGAAACAAAATAAGAAAGGCAAAATCACAGCTCTGAAGGGCAATCCTTGACGCACTCAATTTAGTTTGAAAGGGGAGAACAGCAGCCTCACCGGGAGACTCCGGACACAAGTGTGCTGTGCCGATGTACGGTCCTGTTAATTGTCATCTTCAGGGTAAAAATATTTTTTAAAATCCGGAGTTTGCTAGATATTTTTTCAATGCAATGGGATGAATGAAGCACAAAATCCTTCTGGAAAAAGTCCTTCAAGTGAAGAAGTGTATAATCTGCTATAATAATTTCAGGGCTGAGTCACTTTAATACTGAGTGTGATTAATGCTGGTGAGATTACATTTTTCTTCCTTTTAGTGTAATTTAAGTTTATAGGTTTTCAGAAAGCATAAGGCGTACAAACTCTTCTAGATGGATGTAAGGAGGGAAATTCTGAATTTAAATCTAAAGGCTTCGTTTGAGTTACTGGATTTGGGGTCTTTCTCAAAGAGCACTTTCTGGCCAAAGAGCCATCTGGGACAGTTAATTTGAAAGGATACAGATTAGAAAATAATCAATTTTTCATTAGATAAAATGACTTTAAATTCAATCTTTTAAAGGAAATGTAGAGGCTTGGGAATTCTTGATCTGATTTGAGTTCCCTGAAGAAGACACCATCTTTCCCATCTGGTGTCTGCAGCTGCTACCCCAAAGCCTGGCAGACAGCGGTGCTCACAGGCCGCCGGGTGCGGGAGATGGTCAAGCACCCACACCTGGGTTCCAGACGCACCCAAGAGGGTCAGAGCTGTACCCAGGAGGCTCTGGGAAGAAGAGAGCTCACTGTGGTGTGTGCACTGTGGTGTGTGCACTCCGGCTCGCAGGCCCCAGGTAAGAACAGGTGCGTGGCATGTGTGTCTTTTAAAACAAATGCTCATGAGATTAGTGGAAACGCCACAGATTATTATCTCCCACGCAACACTATCAGGATCAGGCCACGTGTTCATCTCACCCAAGCGTAGGGACCCCCGTACTCCAAGTCAGGCTGCGACTGTCAGAGGTGGGATGGAAGAGAAAAACAACACAAAAGAGTTGCCCAAAATCAATTAAAAAGCTACCGAAGGCATAACAGAAACATAAAACAGAAAACAGGCAATCTCGGAAATCTTAATGAAATTCACCTATTTTCAGGACTTCTAGGGTCTCGTATGTATTTACAAATGCAATTACATTAGCATTACCATAAAATCCATTAGCATGAAATGACACTTCCATGGCAGCTGTTGCCCCAATTCATGGAATCTGAAGCAATCTGAGCAATCCTTTCTCCTCCTCTACCTGAAGCATTCTATTTATATTAGGCAAAAGGTCAACAGATGTGTCACTCTCAATCTTTAAGTAGAGAAAATTACGTACTTGTGATATCTAAATCTAGGTTTTCTGAGAATGTCCATACAAACGCTAGAAAAAAAAATTTCTTCCATTTTTAAGGGTTTATCATCACTGTCAGTGGAGTGAAGAAGGCCTGTATTTTGAGAAAGTCAAGAGATAAAAGATAGGGTCTTCGGGCTTCCCTGGTGGCGCAGTGGTTGAGAGTCCGCCTGCCGGTGCAGGGGACGCGGGTTCTTCCCCCGGTCCGGGAGGATCCCACATGCCGCGGAGCGGCTGGGCCCGTGAGCCATGGCCGCTGAGCCTGTGCGTCCGGAGCCTGTGGTCCGCAACGGGAGAGGCCACAACGGTGAGAGGCCCGCGTACCGCAAAAAAAAAAAGATAGGGTCTTTGAACTTTGCAAACGAAAGAGTTCCAAATATTAAAATACGAAAAACAGCAGAAACTGGCCCTACGCATTGATGGCCTGAGATGAGCCCCCCTGGCGGGGGAGGCGCAGTGGGGAACCCTGCCCGCCCACCAACCAGGAGAGGCCACTTCCGGGCCCCCGAGGGGCTTTGGGATTGATGCTGTCACAGCACCCTGGCCCTGAGCAGGCCCCCTCGCTGCTCTGGGCTTGTTCTGTGTCTGTAAAAATTAGAAGGTTTGACTCTTATCCCCAGGATCCAAGTTCTCAAGGTCTGTGATTTTTAACGAGAGTTGTTTCTTTAGATCAAGTGAGTCAGGGGAAAGAGCAGGGGAGCACGCCACCCGGCTAGCGACGAAAACCCATCCACTGCTGACTTTCCACCTTCCCCCCGTCTCTTACTTAGCACCCTAATTGTGGAGCTCCTCCATAAACTTTTATATCCTAAAACAAATAGGCTTGTATCTTGGCAAAGAATGGTGTCCAGCACAGAAATTTAGCTCATTTCTGGTTAAAATCGTTGAAAATGAAATAAATGCTATAAACACCCAAACAACCACTAATGATACAATAGTTTTAAGCTCTTTGGGATCAGCTCTGAGAATCTTAAGAAAGTGACAGATTATTTTCCCAGAAAAATGCGAGTACAAACAAAATCTTGAATACAATTTCAAGGAGGATCGCAGATGGAAAATGCTGTTTTGAAAGAGAGTTTGGGGTCTTTCTCCAGTCTCTCTCCTATTCTCTCTTGAGCCCCAAACAGTCAGGTTTTGCCCTCACTATTTCCATCAAAAGTGCCCTTGTCAAGCCCACCAACGTCTTGGCCAATGGTCAGGTGAGTCCTGTGCTCACATGATCACGCCCCTTCTCCTTGGAAAGGTATCTTCTTCACTTGGTTTCAAGGACCCGACCTTCTCCTGCGCCTGCTGGACTGCTGTAATTTCTGACCCTTGTCTACAGATTCTGCAAACTGAGTTTTGCATTGATAATGTTTAGGTTACATACATCTTACTTCCTCTTGCGTGAATCATGTCAGAGGGTATGTGAGGAAGTTACAACTACATGGCTAAGGAGAAAGTTTCAAATAGCAAGGAAGCTCTTTAACTGACTTCACCTTTGAACCGTAACTTTCCAGCAAAACCATGATGGATATGCCTTTGGCAGCTTCAGGCCAATGACAGTTGTTAACAGCAAAGCAACAGTGTACAGCCATCCTTCGGTATCTGCGGGGGGGTTGGTTCCAGGACCCCCCCAGATACCAGAATCTGCAGATGCTCAAGTCCCTTATATAAAATGGCGTCGTATTTGCATATAACCTACGCACACCCTCCTGTACACATTCAGTCATCTCTAGATTACCTGTAATACCTAATACAATGTAAATGCTACACGAATAGTTGTAAACACAATGTAAAATGCTATGTAAATAGTTGCCAGTTCAAGTTTTGCTTTATGGAACTTTCTGGAATTTTTCCCTCCGAATATTTTTAATCCGTGATTGGTTGAATCATGCAGAACCTTGGGTATATGGAAGGCTGACTGTATCACCTTTATAGTTTATTGTTATAAACAGCTAAATTAAATGTACATTTGGTGCGCCTATAAGAAGGCTAGGAGTTACATCATGATTTAATCGCCATGGTGATTGAAAACAAGGCTTCTGCCCCATACAGTCCTTCCGTAAAATGGAGTGGCTGCGTTGAGACCGAATTATTACCAGCAGAGAGATGCAGCTTTAATCCAGGGGTAAATTACACTGACAAGCTCAGATTAATTCACTGACTTAAAGGACTAAGCAAAACACGTTTTTCTCTACTTCACTTCCCAAAGCATGCCTTGTTTTCAAGTATAACTATGAAGATTTTTGGAATGTTTAAGGAAAAATGTGTATTTGTGTTTATCGACCATCAGGCTGTCAGTGATGAAGAGATTTCATTATAGTTGATGAAAGGAAAGGCTCCTGAAGCCCCAGGCTGGACGGATTCAATGTGCCCTGGTGTTCCACCGGCAGCCTGCCTACAGCAGCTTTCAAAGAGCTATGGGAAACATCACTGAATAATAGCTCCTTTAACTTGTAGTTACTTTAACTGAGATTCCAATTTGCTGGGGAGCTTGTGCACTTCCATTAGGACAGAATGAGCCTTCGTGCTCCCCTTCACCATGCTAGCAATGAGGCAACTTACTCTAAATGGGGCAGTTTCGTGATGTGGACCAACATGAAGAAAGGAGGACTTCCACTCTGGGGAGGAAGACACAACAAAACTGCTTACGCTTATCACTAATCTCTCTACATCACAAGGAGACATCCCACCATTGAACAGAGGCTACAGGGATAATGAACAAGAACTTTGAACGCAGGGATGGAAGGGCCAGGAGCGTGGACACAGACTGTACCATGCAAACTCAACCATCTGGTTACTGACCCTCAGACTTCCGCGGCTACCCGCTGACACGCGATCATCTTCATCAGACGCCTAGTAAAAAGAAAGGATGAAAACAACCATGAGGCGATGATGTAACGGACACAGAGAAACCAGTGACCAGCTCTGAGGGAAGCGGCTCACCCGACACATGGCAGGGGGGCAGATCAGGCCCCTCTGAAAATCTCAGTGCACATGAGCCTGGGTTTTCGCCAAAAGGGCTTTGTTTGTGCACCTCTGCTTAACAGAAGACTGTGTCTGGATAACACGACTTTAATTTCACTACAGCGATGCTGTTCACTTCGCTGGTAACCTACAAACATGTAGCTTAATGCCTATGACTCTGCAAATTATTCATGGGTATTCAATAGCGAAAAAAGCACTGAAACTGTCATGAAACTCAGAAAATTTTCAAACCCTCACTCTTGCCTCACCAAAGTCAGGTCACAATGCTAAAGGCTGAGTTCACACTCTTTGTTTAGGTAACAGTATCAGTGTAAGTTAATTTCTTTCATAAGTATCATTAAGATATAGATACAGATCTATAGATAGGTGTATATACATATGGATAGATGGACAGAGAGACAATTTATGTATTTCAGCCATTAAAACTGCAAATCAGACTTGAGTCAAAACGCCGAGGTAATGAACAAACACAGTACTAACCGACGTGTTTCTTCTGGATCTACGGGAGTAGCGCTCACTGTCTTCCTACCAAAGCAACGGAGGAAACAGCAGAGAGAGGTTAGGGCAGACACAGGCGAAGGCTTAGATACTCCGTAATACAGTATTTCTGATATGTCAAACAAACATTTTCTTTGCTTTTGCTTAAAGGCTTCAATTAAACCACTGGGGGAAAATGTTTTCTTCTAAAAGTGGGTGGGGGGGCTTAAGCACACAAAGAATCGGCATATTTCATTTTGGCTTTTAAAGCAAGTGTGTGTTGGGTGAAAAGCAGGGTCTTAATTTTTTCCGAATCGAATGTGGTCCATTTAAATCAGCCTACTTTTCTTCTCACATTCAAAACCTTACTCACTTCTCTTCAGGAGTCGGAAGAGAAATCATTTTCGTAAGAGATCCAGTACGGATGCCGCCCTATCTACTATATATTTTGTGCATTCTAAGGTGCTCCATTTTGCACTTGGACGTCTCTGAAGTTGGCGCATATCTTATCATCAAAGTTGCTCACGATTATAATTAGCAACTTTTTTTTTCTTTCTCAGTGGTATATAAAACACTGACACATCTTTTAACTGTGTCTTACGATTTGATAAACATACAACTGCCTGTGCCATATAAACTTAGAATGATGGTTTACACATAACAGAGGCTGATGGTTTAGAATGATGGTTTACACATAACAGAGGCTGAAGTTAATAATTTTTTAAATAGAGGAATTGTGTGCTCTTTATATTTCATCAACTGTTTCCTTTTATATTATACACAGATCTCTAAATGTTAGGTAATTTTATACTCCCTTAGATTATTTTATGTGTAAGGGACATCTAATAGGACAGTTCCACACTGGTCAGGTTCTCAAATGCTATAGGTATGGGATGATGTCCATGAGGCCAGTCAGCAAGGTGACAAGGACAGGAAGAGGTGGGGAGCACTCAGGTGGATGAATTCATGACAGGAGGCATGAAGCCGTGCTCCCTCGGGACCAGTGGACAGCTCTTGGAATCGCCCCTCTTCTAGAACCTCCCGCCAGGGGGCAAGATCTCCCCCGGGAGGGTCGTAAGGACAGGGGTATCGTGAGGGGCGGGCCAGCTTTTAACCGACTAAGGAGGACAGCTAAGTCGTGCCAGGAAACAGGGTGAGAAGGTAAAGGAATTTTCTCACCAGAGGACAGTGGTTTCTCAGGCACAGCAGATGAGGTTGCGGGGGGGGGGGGGGGGGGCGGTACCCAGCAGCGAAGTATAGAGGTCAGAATGGGGTGACCGGCAACTAGAGCTGGCTGGACGGGATGCTCGTGGGAAGGTTCTCGCGCCAGGGCCAATGCCCAGCCCGAGTGTCCCCAGTGGGGAGTCCACTGCAGAGGAGATCGGGGTCGTGGTCGGGGTGGAGACCCTCACAAACGCTGGCCTGGAAGCTCCAGGAGTCAGCTACTGAACAGACCTGACACCAGCCCTGGCCAGGGTACCTTCTAAGCAGGCTTCACGTGGGATGTAAACAACCAGGCCAGATGCAAGCATGCCCAGCAGGAAATCACTCAGTATCAAATTAGGGTGCAACAGGGATCTAGCCATGTCATTAAACTGTGGAAGAATCCAATTACAAACCATTTACGCTTTTAAAAATCAGATTCAAGGCCTACCATCCATTGCTCGATGTCGCCCCACTTTGTATCCAGCCCATAATATTTCTACAGACAGAAGGGAAAGAAAATTAGGCGAGAAGTGCAACGGTAATCGCATAGGACACTGTTCTGACATGCATTTCCAAACTGTTGCCAAGCCTCAGGGTCAAGGTAGCATGCCAAGGCAGAGCAGGGAAGCACATGGTCAGGCTCTGACCCCCACGCAGCCTGTGAGCCTGTGAAGACAGAGCCTCCCGACCCGCTCCCTCGGGGAAGACAAGAGAGCCCAGGACGAAGCAGTCCTGGGGCGAGGGGGTGGCCTCCGTAGAGACCAGCAATTCAAACTGAGCCCAGCAGCTTTCAAGCCCCTCTGTAAAGCTGTCCATGCCTTCGGAGCAGGTGTACCACAGGAATAAAGCACGATTTAAGAGAAGCCAAAGCCATTCCCGTGTTGCTACAACAGGAACGAGAACACCAGAGGAAAGGGGGAGAAATGGTGTGCTGCCCCTAGATTTCTGGTACACTTGCTCCAGCCATCTGACAGCCAGGCTAAATTTAGGCCCTCGAGAATTTCTGGGCTTTGGACGTCTTTATAACACGCCACTGATGGCAAGATGACCAAGCAGGCTGTTGCAGAAGAGGTCTTGGCCCAGGGAAGAAAAGTCCTGCTTGGTGTTTTCTTTAGCCAACACCTCCATGGTTTCAGCTTGCCTGTCTAGACCGCAATGGCCCAAGTTAGAAACAGAAAAGCAGACTCAGGGTGGCTATTACTGTTACTAAATACAGCAATTCCAAATTCAGGTGGGAACACAGGTAGACTCTCAAGTAATGGGGCTTTGCTGTCCTCACTTTTCCCTCAATTTCTAATAAGAAAAGCAAGAAACAACCATCCAAACCTCCCTATCGTATGACACTGATGGGATTTTCCTCTTACACGTGAAAAGCTTATCATCAGAAGAAAAAAACTGGATGTTAGAGTACACGACAATTTTTGAAATTGTTTTACAATGACCGAAACAGGCTGCTGCTATGTTTGGTTCAGTTTCCATTTATTTTGATGGGCGGCCAGATTTAAAATATATATATGGCTCTTCGATGGCCTTGCCCCTTTCTCCTAGAGGTGGCAGCAAGCAGAAAACTGGAAGAAGAAAATCAGGAGGGAGAAGTTAACAGTGCTTTAAAAAGTCAAACAATACAGAACCTTAATACCCGGAGCACATAAGCCAGATCTTTTTCTGTAAGTTCCTTTCCTTAGACTATAAATCGAGAAAGGAAATAAACGTAAACACTTCCTAAAGTCACGTTTTAACATCAGTTTAAGTGAAATGCAACGGCTTAAAGCTATTCTGCGTTCAATTCATGTTAGCCCCACTCTCACTGTCAAATTCCAGATGTGAAAATTTGATGCCATCAACCCTCCTTTATCGCACGGCTTAACTGCAAAGACAGAAAGAAAATGTGGTTTTTATAAAGGAGGGGGCCTACAGAAATTGACAAAAAGTAAATTCCAATAGAAGTCTGTGTTATCCGATTTTCTATTTCCATATTTCCCTTTTTGGCCAGTTCTATACCCATATCAAATACTGCATTCCACCTATTGCTCTTTTTAGGACAAAAATAAGCATCGGTATTTAAAGTCTTTCATCGAGTCCACAGGTGGCCTAATAAACAGCTGCTGTAACTCTACAGCTGCATCTCCACGCCATTCCATGGAGGGAGGACACCCCTGCCAACAGTTAAGTGCGGTTAACGAGTAGTCCTGGTGTTAGCTGGCAGTGACAGCACAGCAAACTCTAGAAAGTGTACGATATTGCACATGTAAACTGCTATGATTAGCCAGCGAGTCATGCAGAAGGAAGCAAAAGCCAGACGAATGCAGAAGTGCTCGACTTTCAGAAACAGCTTTGATTCCGCAGGAGAGAAACCGTGATGGATGCAGCTGATGGGCTGGAACAGAGCCTTACTGCTTCCTTTTCCGTTTCCTGAGTCTCAGTGACAAGGAAAGCCTTCCCTTCCCTCGGACACATCTTTATGATAAAAATGTGTATCTGTTTTCCCATGGAGGGCTTCCTGTGCTCCCTGTAGCTGTACTTTGTGTACAAATGACCATTCTGACAAAGTTCTAAGGGTGTATCCCTGGTGAGTTGGTAAAAGGAAAATAATCTCGATGCAGCACCAGATGGGAATGAATCAAAGTGGAAATGACCACATAGGAGTCCCTTGTCTAGGTTTTAGGCAGTTATGTCCTGCTCTATCAGATAATGTGATGGCTCCCAGCCTTGTCTTTTTGTTTGTTTTTGTTTTTTCTCGCGGTACGCGGGCCTCTCACTGCTGTGGCCTCTCCCGTTGCGCAGCACAGGCTCCGGACGCGCAGGCTCAGCGGCCGTGGCTCACGGGCCCAGCCGCTCCACGGCATGTGCGATCCTCCCGGACCGGGGCACGAACCCGCGTCCCCTGCACCGGCAGGCGGACTCTCAACCACTGAGCCATCAGGGAAGCCCCCAGCCTTGTCTTTTACCTATGAAATTCTTACCTAGATTCTCTGTGTATGGGTTGGAACTCTAGCTTCAATACACATTTCCAAGCGGACCCTGCAAAAACTAACGAAGTCCAACTAGATTCTGGCACCTACTTAACTGGTTTCTCAACACTCTGGGGGACAGCAGTTATGCAGAGTGACGGGGGGGCAGGAAGGAAAGGCAATTTGGAACTGTAGCTGGTAAAGGAATCCAAAAACAGAATTTTACATTTACTGATATAGGGTGTTTAAAGGGTCGGCATGTTCTACCCTATGAAATTAAGTCACCGTGTTTTGATTTTCTTAGCTGCTCTCAAAGACAAACATAGTCCTTCTTTATCTATGAACTAAATACATTTGTAAACACGAAGCTATTACAGGTGTCGTAAGTAACAACAATTCATTGTGGGGAAAGGCTCACTGTAGACACTTTCTGTAAGTTCTCAGGGAACCACTTACTCCTTCCTTCGTTATTGCCGGACCAGCAGTCACTGACTTGGTTGCCTTCCTCTTTATTTTCTGTGTCTGGCCTGCTCAGTGCATTTATTTCTAAACCTCAGCTGCTTTTACAAAATACTAGGAAACACAGAATATTGGAGACAGAAGGCAGGTGTGTTTTAAGCTGTTGGATTTTACTGTTATATCACCATTTTCTTTTTTTACTCAGATTTTAAATCAGTATGTAATAATCTCCTCATGTATGGTAATATGCCTGGATAGCTTAAACCCTTTCTAATAAAATTATATGAGAGGATAATCTTTCTTTTTAAATACCTGACTTCAAAAGGTTTTCCAAACTCTGAGGTGTGATTTTTATTTTGTCTTAGAGTTAATTTTTCTTCTTCAACGATTTTCTAATTTCTTGAGAAAAGGGAGATGGGAAAAGCTTTCAGTACACAGAAATGTGTGCTGACGGCTGCTTTGCGTGTGGGCTGAAGTGGGGACCTAAGCATTCTTGTTCAAACCGATTCATAAATAAAGCAGTAAAAGAAGCAGTAAGAACTTCGATGAGTTTTCAATCAAAGGTGTTATTTCTGAAAGGTGACCAGGTCCTTGGCAAGGGAAAAAGAGTACATGCAAATTAGAAAATAAAGAAGGAAGAGCCTACCTTTTGAACCTGATAGATCTATAGAGGAGGGCAAAAGAAATTGGGAAAGAAATATAAAATCCAGTTACAGAAGTATAAACATCAGAAAGAAAGGTTCTGTAAGTACCTAGGAATATGAATAAAAGCCATATTGGAAAAAAAGGTGAAAACTGGTGAAATATGAATGAAAAAAACCTCTTGAAGTCTCACTGAAATAATCAGTAATTTCATAACAGATTTTACATTCTATTTCAGATATACTGGTGAAACACAGGCATGTCCACACAAGTCTACAAGAATCCTGCTACTATTCTAATGCAGAAGTTTGTATAACCTGTTACCGTTAATGGGAAAAAGAACTTCATCTTCAATTTAAAATTTCTTTTCACGGTGATCAAAGTTTAACAAAAAAGTACAGAAATTTAATTGGAAAGTCAACTGGTCAAATTCACAAAGAGTGAAGAAAGAGGCTTTCACATTCGGATTCATGCAGAATACGTGGAAAATTCAACAGATACAAACAGAATACCAGGAATATTCCAGCCAAGTGGAGTGATCACTGGAATATAAGTGAAAAAAATTTGAAAAGCTTATTATCATACCTTGACATATTAGTCTGCTCTAGAGCTTCCTCCTAATTTTGTAGTAATCTCTAGGTAAGACTGAGATGTCTGCTGCACCCATCCGTTCATTCATTCATTCAACAAAACTTTGACTGAGTCAGGCATTGTCCAAGGCACTGCCGCAACTACAAGGCTTGAGACTCGGTGCTTCTAGGCCTACGTGGGTGAGCACAGAGCAATATACTCAACGCTAGGACTACTGAACATTGTTCCTCCCACAGGAATGCTTACCAGGTCAGTAGCGACAAGAGATGCACTCTGACCATCATGACCACCTGGGCATCATACCACCATTCTTTTTTCCATTAGTGTAGGCTCTCGAACAAAGTAAGAGGTTCACTCAGATTTCCCAAAGAATATCTACATATTCTCCCTAATAAATCCATTAAAAAGGAGCTCATAATCCTTTGAAACAGCCCCCAAGCACAGCTAATGTAGTCGGTTCTCACCATCCGCACGGGTGAAAAGAACCATTCTGGGGGGTGCGGTGGGCGGCTAGGAGGGCTGGGGTGCCTGGGCCATCTGGATAGATCTGCAGCCGGCTCGAGGCCCCCATGTCCTCAGGGTCTGCTGGGGCTTGTTGACAGGTCTACACTCCTCCAGCACTGATGACACTTCCCACCTCTCCTCTGTGCACACACTCATGCTGGCCTTGGAGGGTCCCAGGCACTAGGGTGGCTTCAACCACGACCCATCTCTGACACCCCCCAGTGGTGCTGCCAGCTTCCTGCTCTCCTGAGCCCCCAGCGACAGTCACTGCTCTCCAGGCATTCACAGCCTACGTCTGCCTGCAGCCGAGCTGACCTCCTTGTTAAGGAAAGCCTTGGTCCTGCTCAGAAGCACCTGTGCAGAGGTAGGGTGCCTCGCCGGCCAGTGCAAACAGGGATTGTGTTTCTCAATTTTTACACCAAAATATCAACCCTACTAGTTAAACGCGGGTCTTCCAAAGCATATTCATTTCCACTTAATCAACAACTTAAAACGCCAGCGCCTGGGCTATCAGATCGTATAACCTCAGATTGTGGTGCTATTTCTAATAATAGGCCCGGAGATGTGATATGCAGAGGGGAGACCGAGGGATGTTGTCTGTACACAATCCTCAGTCATAAAAGCGCGTCCCCAAACCTGCAAGCTTGTCTGTCTCCTCTCTCTAGATGTGCACGCGAACGCCCATGCGCACCCAAGGGCCCACCTGTGCCCACTCCCCCAGCCCGGGACACGGGTCACGTCAAGAATCAGCTAGACGAACAGCTGCTGCTCCCGTGTTCTCGGTAACACTCAGTGGACACAAAGGTCCTGTCTGTGTTTATACGACGAGCCCTGAATCAGCACCAAGGAAAAAACCTGTTTTTCAAGGTGCACGTCTGCTTGCAAAACGCTAGGGACTACGTGGATCTTCCCCCGCCTTGGTGGCGAGTGGCAGCGTGCCCTCTGCCAAGGTTAATCCCAAGGGTAACACACTGACGCCGCCCTTTGTTTTCGCTGTTGGTTATACACTTGATCTGGAGGCAGAGGATGTAATGGGAAGACTCCCAGCTTTGCAGCTTTTCCAGGTCCAGATCTGAATCCTGGCCAGCCACTCGCTCAGCTTCTGGGAAAACCGTCTCATTAAGGTCCGTCTTCCTCGCCCGTCAATAAAACCCGGACAGACCCCTCTCCAGACTGTGGCAGCACCCAGTCCCGGCACCGCCACACGCCAGGGGCTCCAGGAGGTCCCTGCCAGGCCCCCCCCCGCCCCACCCCAGATCGCTCTCTGACTACGAATAAAACATATGCATATTTTATTTTAAACCTTTCAAATCCCTTTTTTGAGGAAGCAGACATACGCTTTAAATGGCAATGCGCTCCTGTCCCAAGCACACTGAATTTATGATAGCAAAACTGTCTTTTGTATGAGTCAGCGCTCCTGGGCTCACACATCGATACAAACCACCGGGCAGAGCCGGGGCCCTCTCTCCATCCTCCAGGCCTCCGCCATCTGACTCTCATCACCCACGAGGCCTTCTTGCCTGTCCTGGCTTTCCCCACCTGCAGCTTCTTCATTCAGCATCTGGACTCACCCACCGTGCTGCCCGGAGTTACCTTCTCTGCTTCCTGCCTGACTGATACGGGCCCCCCACCCAGGGTATCATTCTGCACCCAGATAATTCACAGCGTGGGGCTGAGCCATCAGGCACACGGCCTGATCCTGAGAAAGGTCCCTGGAAACGTGTTCCCATATCTGAAAGCATCTCCGCGGTGGCTGAATGCTGAGGGCACCCAATTAGCTAACTGTTTTTGTGCGAGACCTTCCACGGAACTTGAATCACGACAAAACATTTTCTTCCCTGTGAACCACCCAAGTGTCTTTACCGCAAGAATAAAGAATTTCAATGCAAACTATTATACAGAGAATGGATAAACAACAAGGAACTACATTCAATATCCTGGGATAAACCATAAGGGAAAAGAATATGAAAAAATGTTTGTATATGTGTAACCAAATCACTTTGCTGTACAGCAAAAACTAACACAACACTGTAAGTCAACTATACTTCAATAAAAGAAATTAAAAAAAAAAGAATTTCAAGATTCTAATGCCATCTACTAACCAACGACACTGTGTGTCTGACCGAGTGAGGCAAACTGTGGCCTTTTTAATCGGATTTCCCAGGTTTTAATCAAATTTTCTCCGCAAAGCCCGAGGTCCTTAGCAGGCACCAGACACCCCAGGGCAGGCCACCGTGCACAGGAGCTGGGCTTGAATCTCAGCTCCTGCCAGGCCAGGATACTTCAGTCCCTGTCCTGAGAGCACAGTGGGGCTCCCAGGGCCTGTGGTGAGGCTGCTGTGAGGGGCAGGGCTGTGCCTGGCGTGGCGGGCGGCGGGGGGACCCTCCACACGACCACACCCTCCCCCCACCGACGTCCAATGCCCATTTAATGATACCAAGATTAAATGGCCCTGACTTAGTTTCCCATCTTTGGGTGGCAACTGCAGTTTTGCGACTTGAAATACTGCAACTGAAGTGCAGGAGTTAGCAGATCACTCTGCAGGATTAAATGCAATGGGGGGGGACTTTCTTTGACTCCAAGGGGGAAAAGGGTGCTTTGCTTTGAAAGGAGGCCCTTCAAATAAATGGTTTCTTACTTAGCCGAATTCCTCTTAACTTTCATTTTCTAAATCAAGAACTCCTGCCAAAGAACTCTGTAACAGGCTGCTTTTGTTATCAACTATATATTTAATTCAATTCTGCCCACAATTAAGGCTAGAATATATTATAATTTGGAAGATAGATATGTATGTATATACAATGCAATTCATTTTGGACTTGAGTTTGTAGAAATTTTACCTTTGTGAGAGTAACTTTCTCTCACTTGTGAGACAAATGATAAAATGATTATCATTGATAACACCACCAAGAAAACCAAAGGCAGGCCCCCTGACAGGTTCAAGGTCATCTTTCCCGAGTCCAGTGGTCCAGCTCCAACAACAGAGCGGAGGGGACAGCCACAGGCCACCAGAAACACTACCAGGCGGCCACTCAGTCAAATGTGGCAAAACCTGGAGGGGCAACAATGTATTTTGAAAAATTCTTCTTACAGCTCTTTTAAGGCCTTAATATGAAAAAGACTGGGGGGTGGAGGGGAAGCAGGGGAAGCAGATGAACGAATGAGCCTCTGCTGGCGCTGGAGAACGCAGCCTCACCTCGCAAACTGTGATGAAGCCACTGCATTAACCCCCGAGCTTCCCTGCCAGTTGGTTTCCAAAGCAGAGGGGAGGGGCTGGCAGTGTCCTACACACGGGGGCTTTGCAAGTAGCTACTGAATGGACAGGAATATTCTAAACACACATTGATGCCAGGCAGTTTGAAAAATCAATTTGCTATTTAAAATCTCTAACTTAGGGAGTTCCCTGGCGGTCCACTGCTGGGGCCCGGGTTTGATCCCTGGTCAGGGAACCGACATCTCGCAAGCCACACAGCTCGGCTCAATCAACCAACCAATCAATCAATCAAATCTCTAACTTAAAAACCAGTCCAGGCTAAGAGAACTATTCCATTAGGTGGCCTCCAACGAGGACTCTTTATGTCAGAGTCTGGTGCCCGGCTGTTGGCTGCTGTCAGGGTGATTCCTAAAGCCCAGGTGACAATGTCTCAGACAGGTTAAGTGACAAAGGTCTACAAAACAACAACACCTGTCCGTTTTCTCCACCTTCCAGTCCAAATACTTCTCCCCATAGAAGTATTTCTTCTTCACACCCCCAAGTGATGCCTAAAATACGGTCGAGGTGTGGCTGCCCCTCTGCTCGGGCCACTTCCCAACATCACCGCCGGCGTGTTGTGTGGCCTTTCTCTCAGGGACATGTCCCCTCCATCCCCATCACTCCGGGGCCCCCGCCCTCCCGTCATCAGGACCCAGGTATGACTCTCCTAACTAACCCCCTGGGCTTGAGTTTCTAGTAACCTTCAACAGATTCTGGGAGCCACGTGGGAGAGGTTTCCTCCTCAAGTTCAAGCCTGGCCACGCCCCTCGCCCCGAGTACACACTCCACGCGGAGTGGCAAACCCCGCAGGGAACAACAGTGAGCACCTCGCCTCTATGGGGAACGTGACCTTGGGGACCTGGCAGAAGCTGCAGTGGTTTTAGGAGAAACTGGAAATCCAGACTTTTATCTGAAACCTCACAAGTTTTAAGACACCGGTTCGACTTTGAAAATTTGGCTACCTGAACCAAACCAGACTCTGAGTACGAAAATCATCCCTGGGGAAAGCAGCTGGCCGCCTCTCCAACACAATACATTCAAATCTTCAAACAAGCAGAGCCGCCGGTGGGCCTGGCACGGCTGCTCCCCAGACCCCGCGAGGCCGAGGCCCACGGGAGAAGGCGGAGACCGTGGAGAGGGACTCGCTCGTGCGCTGCATGGGCTTCAAGGTCCCAGGGAAGCCCACCCCTTGAACTGCGAGTGAAAGAGCCCTCACGCTGCCCACGTGGCTTCTGGCTGCGGCTCAAGGTGGTGAACGAAAGTAGCAAACAGCATTAACAGGTGTGTAAACACATCACTGTCCACCTTCCCAGGAGGGCAGTTTCTATCCTGGTTATTTCATCCAGTGTGTATTCTGTTCTCTGTATCACACATGGGCCTCAGGCCTCGTGAAACCTATGAAAAAGTGTAAAAAACCACAGGGGAAGCATTTTAAACGAGACTGCTTAGCCTAAATAAATAATAACCTGTTCTGCTTTCACATGTTAATTCAGAGGACGGGCATCCTAGCTCAACAGCTAGAACCTCAAGTCCGCAGCCAGCACCGCGTGGCTCCTGGCCAGAAGGCTGGGCCGGGGAGATCCACGTGGGCACGTGCTCTGTGCGCAGGCTCGTCCCAGGATGCGACAGGTTGAGTGTCCAGGATGGGCCACCTGGCATCTGTATGCTATGCCATGCCCGGGCCTGACCTCGAACCAAAGTCACAGGCACAGGTGCCTTCAAACCGAGAGCAACAGCAGAGGGGCAGGTGCCCCCGTGCGGCCGGCTCTGCCTGGAAGGAACCCTCCCGCGAGAACCGAGGAGGAGCCCCGCCTTACCTCCTTGTGCTGTCGCTCCAGCTCCTTCATCCGGATCTCCCGGGCCTCTGCTCGTGCCGTGCGCTTTGCCGCCAGCCTGGCCTCCGCCTGCAACAGACCGGGGACGGCATTAGGAGACAGACCAGCGGCTCCTGGCCAGGACACGGTTAACCATGATGCACTTGTTCAGAGGTTAATAAATAGTAACACAGACTTGTAGGCGTTCAAAGGGTCCAGGAATCACAGTCACCATAGTTACAGTAGTCACGACTGTTCCCTTTTATTGACCCCTTACTAAATGCCAACGGGTGCTCTTCTGAGGGCTTCGTGTATATTATGCCATGGACTCCTCGTAACAGCCCTACTGCGGAGATGGTGTTACCACACCCAGTTAATAGATAAGGGAACTAGGGCACAGAGAGGGTAGGGCGCCCACGGTCACACAGCCCATAAGTGGCAGGGCTGGGCGGTCTGCCTTCCTCTGGAGCGATGACAGATGAGTGCACGGAGCAAAGCCCTAGAGCTGGACAAGACCCCAGGTCACTGGTTGAACCCCTCCCTTTACAGACCAGGAAGCAGAGGCCCGGAGACGCCACCAGACCTGTCCAAGGTCACAGGGCTGAGACTCTGCCCCTGCTTCCCAGAACTCCTGTCCAGTCGCCCCTCACTACTCCCCGCTGCCCCCCAGCTGCCCCTTCAGCACCTGAGCCCTGGGAAGCCCATCTTTTCTCAAGCAAGACATCTTCCACCAGAGCAGAGTGGTTCCAGCTGTTACATTAAAACAAAATCTGGCTCCATTTAACTACCTGTCAACTTGCAGCTGATTTGCCCTATTCTACTCAAGAGCATCTAAGACGCCTGACCAGGACCAACCAACGTCGTCGGACCTGGCACCTGAGCCCCGTTTCTCATTCTACAAATCTCGAGCTTATTCATTATCGCAGGTGATACGACGGCCCAGTGAGGTGAACGGTGCAAGGGGACCAGGATCCAGGCTTTCTGGTGTCAAACAGATCCATCCTTTTTCCACTTAATTTTTTTTTTTTTTTTAACATCTTTATTGGGGTATAATTGCTTTACAATGGTGTGTTAGTTTCTGCTTTATAACAAAGTGAATCAGCTATACATATACATATGTTCCCATATGTCTTCCCTCTTGCGTCTCCCTCCCTCCCACTCTCCCCATCCCACCCTTCCAGGCTGTCACAAAGCACCGAGCTAATATCCCTGTGCCTTGCGGCTGCTTCCCCCCAGCTATCTACCTTACTACGTTTGTTAGTGTGTATATGTCCATGACTCTCTCTCGCCCTGTCAAAACTCACCCCTCCCCCTCCCCATACCCTCAAGTCCGTTCTCCAGTAGGTCTGCGTCTTTATTCCTATCTTACCCCTAGGTTCTTCATGACATTTTTTTCCCTTAAATTCCATATATATGTGTTAGCATACGGTATTTGTCTTTTTCTTTCTGACTTACTTCACTCTGTATGACAGACTCTAGGTCTATCCATCTCATTACAAATAGCTCAATTTCATTTCTTTTTAAGGCTGAGTAATATTCCATTGTGTATATGTGCCACATCTTCTTTATCCATTCATCCGATGATGGGCGCTTAGGTTGTTTCCATGTCCTGGCTATTGTAAATAGAGCTGCAATGAACATTTTGGTACATGACTCTTTTTGAATTTTGGTTTTCTCAGGGTATATGCCAAGTAGTGGGATTGCTGGGTCATATGGTAATTCTATTTGTAGTTTTTTAAGGAACCTCCATACTGTTCTCCACAGTGGCTGAACCAATTCACATTCCCACCAGCAGTTCCACTTAATTTTTTATGGGAATACACTTGTGATTCTCCCAACAGTTCTGACAGCTTTCGCTGTTCCCCAGGTCATCTCAAAACGGGGCCTTTGGAGACGGCCACGTGCTTCTGATGTGGTCACTGGGGCCAGCAAGCAGTGAGGTGGTCCAAATGTCCTGTTGTCCAGTTTCTTCCCAAAGGCCAGGCACCCTGTACCGCAGGCTCCCACCAGGACCGTGGCTCCTCATGTCAAGGACGTCCCTCGCCCTCACCCCACAATTATATTACACAGAACTACAAATTAGTCTTCTAAGTTCTAATCTAAGTTGAAAATTGACCACAGCTGATCTGTCAAAGATTAGCTAGCTAACGTCCTCATAAGGAATTTATTCTATAACCCTCTTCGTTCACGCGGTTTCTTTTTTTTTTTCTTTTTTTTTTTCTTTTTTGCGGTACGCGGGCCTCTCACCACCGCGGCCTCTCCCGCCGTGGAGCACAGGCTCCGGACGCGCAGGCCCAGCGGCCATGGCTCACGGGCCCAGCCGCTCCGCGGCATGCGGGATCCTCCTGGACCGGGGCACGAACCCACGTCCCCCGCATCGGCAGGCAGACTCCCAACCACTGCGCCACCAGGGAAGCCCCATGTGGTTTCCTTATCAACCCAAGCCCAGGTCCTTCAAATCAAGGATGTCAAAAATCACAACTGCATCAGAACTTCGATACCTCACTGCCATTTTCAATTTTCTAAACCGTGTTACACTGTGTGATGAGCCACTCGCTCAGGGTCTATAAAAAGATCCAGCCAAAACGGAGGGGAGAGGAGGGGAGGGGAGGGGAAGGTTTGATAGACTGACATCTGGGTACACTGACTACCTATAGCCTCATCAACGGGCCAGCAAGAGGTCTGCGTCCACGCTGAGCGCAGCTGCCTCTCCAGCCCTTCCTGGGCTCCCTGGCTGTTGGCCCAGGTTCTAAGCCGGTGTGGACCAGGCAGCCACAGCCCATCAGCTTGGGGAGGGGGCGGTGAGGAACAGCGAGGGGATTTAGGAAAAGAGAAGGGAGGGCATGGAGGAAGAAGAGGCGGGTGGAGGAGTGAGAACGTGAGAAAGAGGCTGGAAGCAGGAGGGGCTGCCAGAGGGGGACAGGGGAGAGAGGCATGTGGCAGGCAGGATTCTAGGATGGTCTCCGAGATTCCCGTCACTGCTGTACATGCTCTACATTCGCCTCTCCCCTTGAGTGTGGCCAGAACGGTGAGTATGACAGATGTCACTCCTGTGACTGCGTTACATTATACTGCAAAGAGAAATGCACTAGTAATGAAGGTCCCTCGTCAGCTGACTTTGAGTTCATCAAAACAGAGCTCCAGGGTGGGCCTGACCTCATCAGGTGAGCCCTGGAAAAATGGGCCTGGAGGTCAGACAGACTCCTGCCGGCCTCGCAAAAGCAAGCTGCCACGTGCGAGAGGGCCTGTGAGGGGTCGCACGACAAAGAATGAGAGCAGCCCAGCTGACAGCCAGCAGGAAAATGGGACCTCAGTCCCGCAACAGCAGGACGTGAATGCCACCAACAACCACGTGAGCTGGGAACAGGACTCTGAGCTCCAGAACGGATGCAGCCTGGCCGAGACCTTGACTGCAGCCTCGGGAGACCCTGAGCAGAGGGACCCAGTAGGCTGTGCCCAAACTCCTGACCCACGGGAACTGTGAGATAATCAGCGTGTGTTGCTCTAAGCTGCCACATTTGTGGGTATCTGTCCTGCATCAGCAGACGACTGACATGAGGTGGTGAGGTCTGGGATGATTCCTGCTCACACAGCGTCGGTGCCTCTGTGACTAAGGAGCCCGAGCCCCTGCAAGCCCACCTCCTCCCCAGCCTGTCCGGCCAGCCCCCTCCTCTGCTCGAACTCCTCTTGGGACCGGAGCAAAGATCCTCGAAGAGACCACCTCTCTGAGCAGGTGGTCCCTGCCACCTGAGACGGCCTCCCCACCAGACTGGCAGGCCTCCAAAATCATGTCCTATCAGACCCCAGCTACTCTGGTGGGCCTCTACCCACCAGCAAAGGGCTCCCGTCATGGCCCACCTCCTCTCTGGTCCTCACGTCCACCCAGCATGTCTGTCCTGTCCATGAGAACAACCCCCGACCTGAGGGACCTGGGCTTGGGTTGACAAAGGGACCACATGAATGAATCAAGCTACAGGACAAGCTCCCTGTGAGGACACGAGCTAGCCAACCCTGAAGACAGATCGGTATGGTCAAGCTTCACCTTAGATTAGAATGTGGAAAGGAGATAAATAATTCAGTACAGTTTCAAATGCTTGCAGTCACCGCCATGTGAAGCACCTCCATCTCACAGGATTCTTATATGACTCATATGTGGAGAACAAGGCTCTCATAACACAGGAAGTGGTAACAACCATGCTTGCTTCTGGGACTCTGGCTAAAAGCTAACAGATACACAAGCCAACGTCTGAAGGGGCACAAAACCTATGCACAGCCAACTTCGTTAGCACAAAACCAGTATCAGCAGAATAACTCCAACACAACCTGAGATGCCTAAAAGAAAAACCGCACGGAGCTTTGACAACACAATTCACTCTAAAATGCCGACACTGCCAAGAACACAAAACAGCCAGACACAGAGCATCACCCATGATGCTCATTTAAGACAGCATCAGGGGAAATGTTTGATAAGATCAGTCGTTCAATGAACAGGAAGTACAAAATGGCGATGGTCCACCCTGGTGACCTGCAGGCACGAGTTCATTCCCCCCAAAATTTCCAGGGAGGCCCAGCCCTGCCCTCCAGTTGCCAACCATCAACCGAGCAGTTCCAGGGGTCGATGTGCCCCCGGCCAGGGCTTCGGTGATGCAGGACAAATCCGTTGTGGACTGACGCTTTTGTAAAATATAAACTCACACGCTTGAGGTCACAGCCAGGTCACACTGTTTGAGCCTCCAAATGCACACTTTCACTTTCTGTCCCCTGCCTGTAGGGGACTGCAGCTTCCTGGCCACCAGCACTCCAGCCCAGGCCTCGCAGCACTGCCGAGACTGCAGGGGAAGGACTTTCAACGTGCAGTCTGGGGCCCCAGTCTCAGGGGGTGCACACAAAGCTCTCGGGGACCATGTACAAGTGACAAGTGCTACGGTGGGTGAGAAACCGTGCTGGGGCTGCTCTGGAGGAGAACGTAACCCGTCCGGGTGTCGGGAAGGCGTCCTGGAGGACGGGGGCCCGAAGCCAACGCCGAGGGGCAAAGAGGAGAAGGCCAGGCGAGGGGGCGGGCGGCAAGGGGCCAGGACGGGGCGGCGGAGTCCCGAGGGCCCGGCTGCCTGCGCTAGCCTCAGCCCTGCTACCTGGAACCTCATGTTGAAGGAACGCGGAACCACTGACGGGTCTGAAGAAGGCAGAGCACAGCGGGGTCTGACTTTCACTTTAGAAACGTGGCTCTGGCTGAATGTGGGGACCAGGGTGGGGTGGGGAGGGCGGCATGAGACCCGGGAAGTACGGAGAGGCTGCTTCTGAGCGGGGCGGGGGCGGGGGGGCGGACGAAGCCGGGCGGAGAGGCGAGAGGGCCCTGGAGGGAACGTCAGGTGCCCAGGGTCCCAAGGAGGCCCACGCGGCCCCAGGAGCCAGCCCGCGCCACGTTGGATGCCACTCACCCAAACCCGAAGCCGGGCACACGGTCTGCTGACGGCTCCGGCCTCGGAGGTGGGGCATTTCTCCACCCTGACCCCCTCCCCGCCGTGCTCCCAACCTCAAGGGAGACGACGGTGGCCGAAGGATGGGGCCAAGGAGACGGACCTATGGCATTTAGGGTACAAACGATAAACTGCACAGGCCTGTAAAGCAAGGTTTGGGAAATGAGACTTCCCAGGCTCCCCCTCCCCACGCCCGCGATGGCTGTCAGCCGTCGTCCTTCAGCTCCCACTGGAGGTCAAGGTCAGTGGGTCTTCCGCTGGCTACTAGCCCCCGGCCTGCTCGCTGTGACCGCACGACGCTGGCAGGGCCGCACTCCCACCCAGAGCTTGGTGGCCGGTCCGGTCCAGCTGCTCGTCCCTCAGCCCACCGTCCTCGAAAGGGGCTCTGGAACAGGTGTAGCTCCGGACACCAAATCCTCCTTTTCTGGCCCAAGAGCATCTTTGCTGAGATACACGCTGAGACATTCAAGGATGACGTGATACGACCTCGTTCAGGTGGGGAAAGTGGCCGTAGGCTGGCAGCTGTGGGGCTGGTGGCAGGAAGGGGGGACCCTTGTGCCCCAGCGGCAGCCTCTGGGGCTTGTGAAAGATGCAGAGTCTCCAGCCCCACCCAAGACCCGCTGAGTCAGGGCCTCGGGTGCGGCCAGTCTGGGCTTCAACCCGCCCCTAGGGAGCTGGCTGCTCCCCCCAGTGCGACGACCTCTGCTTTCTGTTATCCCATCTCCGCTTCGGTTATGTTTGACGTTTTTCATAATAAATAGCAAACATTTTTTGAAGGAAGGAAGGGGGGGGTGGGGGAAGGGAGCAGAGGCTGAAAGGGAGAGAAAGAGAGGGAAGGAAAGAAATGAAGAAGCACCAAGGCCAAGCTCACTGCTGCGAGAAGGTCGCCTGGCACCATCGCTCAAAACCCTTGCAGTGTTGCCCCCCAGCCCTCACCATCGGGCCCCCCTCCCTGTTCCCGCGCACCTCCAGGATTAGGGAGGAGCTGACCCAGCCGGGCCTCCTCTGACGAGATGCAGGCTCCCTGGCTTTCTCAGGACCGCCCAGTGTTGGTGGGGAACGAACGCCAGAGTCCCAGCCCCCTCACAGGGGACACAGTCCCCCAGGATCCTACCGTCCTGACCTGGCACCTCATAAACAGAGCTTTACAGACACGGGGCTTTCAAGCAAGGCACGCTTTGATGGTGGAGATGGTTGGGAAGAGAAGATTCCTTTTATCACCAAAGTTGGCTCCTAATAATCCTAAAATGCTGAACCCTTGATTCCAAAGTTCCACTTTTACGTTTAATTTTACCAGAGATAAATCAGACAAAGCTCTGACACTAAGGTGATATGTATGGTCTGAGAGATGCTAAAAACACACAAAGAAGCACAAGTCCGAGCCCCAGGGCCTCCTAAACAAACGGCTAAAAACAGCCAGGCGCGCCCAGCCAGGGTCTGGGACACCAGCCCTACGGCACCCTGCAGGTCCAGGGGCGGAAGCTCGGAGGCCACCGGCCAAGGGCCCGGCCACAGGGGCGCACAGGCTGGTTGAGGAGGTAGACAACCAAAGTGATGCTTCTCTCTGAAATGCCCCCTCTCGGCGGCCCAGACCCGGGCTGGGCTGGGGAAAGGCTGGAGGGTTATGTGAAAACGTCACTGGCAAAAAACAGGAGTTACTTTGGTGATGGGTCTCTGCACTGGGCCGAGGGCTTGATCAGCTCTAGTTCTAGATCGGACCACAGAGCAGAAGTGGCTTCTACCAGAGCGGGACACAAAAGTCAGCGGATAAACAGACGCACGCCTCTTCTACCAGTGACCCTGACGGGACTCCTGCTTGGAGCACCAGAAACTCCCAGCTGCAATAAAACTGTCATCCAGAGACAACGGCTGCTCGTTTCTTCAGGGTCAGGGAACCCAGGGGCAGCCCCCTGCTTGGCCTGGGGACTGAACAAAACTAAAAGAGAAGTTATGCACCAGGATGGGAGGAGAAAGCCCTGGGTGAGGCGTGTCCTTCCCTCCGAGCCCGGCCCCTGCACAGCTTCCTTCCTCCCTGACCTCCTGTCTGTGCTGGAGGTTTTGTAAGCAGTCGTGGACACTGCCCGAGGGTGCAGCAACCACACACCGCCCCCAGTACCCTGCACCCCAATTCCAGTGACATCGGGGGCTCTAAGAGCTCTGATAGTATCTGTATCCTTTTGTGGCTCCTACCCGTTCAACCCCACATCATGGTCTTCGAAAAGCAGAAACGCGATAAACATTGGTGGAACCAAAGTCCTGCCTGTTTGGAGAGGACAGAGGTGCCCAGGACGTAGTCTCAGCAGCTTTCTAAAAAGCCCCACACGACTTCTGGAGTCCCGACTCTGTCTGCATACTTCCTGAGCTTCGAAGCTTTCCTGGGATTCAAGCATGGTGTGGAATTCTATATGCCAAGACCTCTCACCCCGCAGTCCCAGAAAAAGTTCTTATTCTGTTCTTAAATTCTCCTGGGGTTCCAGAATTCTACATGGAAGCTGGACGGGGTTTATGAGCTGTTAACTCTAGGACGACTCTTGAGAAATGGGCCTGAGCTGCTTCGTCATTTCCTCCACCTAGGAGAAAGCCCTGGAGTCTGGAAAGGCACCGAGATGATGCTCTGGGAGCCGCTCCCCGTCGGCCCCGCAGAGCCTGGGGAGACTTACTGCTCATTACTGACGTGCGGATCAGTGACCCTAACGCTCTGTGATGGCAGAATTTTCTTCAGGCCACGTGATATGTTACCACTGTAGTTTATGACCTCTTGGGAAAAGTTAAAGGATGTAGTTAAGGTTCACTCATGTGAATATAATAGGAATATCACGCAGTTGAAGCCTGCAGTGTGACAAAGAACCGGTTCTGTTCAGAAACAAGCAGGGGCCCTCTGTCTCCACGTGTGACTGTTCCTGGGAATGAGGAAGGACTACAGCTCCTGTTGGGCAAGGCTGAAATCTCAGAGTCGCTGGTGAACACACACAGCCCCGTGTTAAAGTGATTTACAACACGCTGCAGACTGCAAAGGAACCATGAGGCTGTGATACAGAATCCCTTTCCTGACTTGCCTTTTTTTTTCCCTTTTTTTCTTGAAGTAGAACTGAGTTACAATGTTGTGTTAGTTTCAGGTATACAGCAAAGTGATTCAGTTATTTTTTTCATATCATATTCTATTATAGGTTATTACAAGATATTAAATATAATGCCCTGTGCTGTAAGATATATCCTTGTTGCTTATCTATCTTATATACAGTAGTTAGTATCTGTTAATCCCAAACTCCTCATTTGTTCTCCCTCCCTCCCTCCCTCCCTCCCTTTCCCTTTTGGTAACCATAAGTTTGCTTTTTAAGTCTGTGAGTCTGTTTCTGTTTTGTACATGGATTCATTTGTATTATTATTAGATTCCACATATAAGTGACATCATATGGTATTTGTCTTTCTCTGTCTGACTTCACTAAGTATGACAATATCTAGGTCCCTCCATGTTGCTGCAAATGGCATTATTTCATTCTTTTTTATGGCTGAGTAATATTCCATTGTGTATATACACCACCTCTTCTATCCATTCCTCTGTCCACGGACATTTAGGTTGCTTCATATCTTGGCTACTGTAAATAGCGATGCTATGAACAGTGGGGTGCATGTATCTTTCTGAATTAGAGTTTTTGTCTTTTCTGGATATATGCCCAGGAGTGGGATTGCTGGATCATATGACAACTCTATTTTTGGTTTTTTTTGTTTATTTTCAGTACGCGGGCCTCTCACTGTTGTGGCCCTTCCCTATTTTTGGTTTTTAAAGGAACCTTCATAGTGGCTGCACCAACTTACATCCCCACCGGCAGTGCAGGAGGGCTCCCCTTTCTCCACACCTCCCCCAGCATTTACTATTTGTAGACTTTTTAATGATGGCAGTTCTGGCTGGTGTGAGGTGATACCCCATAGTGCTTTTAATTTGCATTTCTCTAATAATTAGCGATGTTGAGCACCTTTTCACATGCCTGTTGGCCATCTGTATGTCTTCTTTGAAGAAATGTCTATTTAGGTCTTCTGTCCATAGTTTGGTTGGGTTGTTTGTTTTATTGAGTTGTATGAGCTGTGTGTATATTTTGGATATTAAGCCCTTGTCAGTCGCATCCTTTGCATGTATTTTCTCCCAGTCCGTAGGTTGTCTTTTGTTTATGGTTTCCTTTGCTGTGCAAAAGCTTTTAAGTTTAATTAGTTCCCATTTGTTTATTTTTGCTTTTATTTCTTTTGCCTTGGGAGACTGCTTTTGGGAGATCTAAGAAAATTTCGCTATAATTTGTCAGAGAATATTTTGCCTATGTTCTCTTCTAGGAGTTTTATGGTGTCGTGTCTTATATTTAAGTCTTTAAACCATTTTGAGTTTATTTTTGTATATGGTGTGAGGGAGTGTTCTAATTTCACTGATTTACATGCAGCTGTCCAGTTTTCCCAGCACCACTTGTTGAAGAGACTGTCTTTTCTCCACTGTATATTCTTGCCTCCTCTGTTGTAGATTAATTGACCGTAAGTGTGTGGGCTTATTTATGGGCTCTCTATTCTGTTCCATTGGTCTATGTTTGTTTTTGTGCCAATATCACGCTGTTCTGATTACTGTCGTTTTGTAGTACTGTCTGAAGTCTGGTTAAGGTTATGCCTCCAGCTTTGTTCGTTTTCCTCAGAAGTGCTCTGGCAATTCTGGGCCTTCTTTGATTCCATATAAATTTTAGGATTATTTGTTCTAGTTCTATGGGTGTTGTGTCATGGGTATTTTGATAGGGATTGCATTAAATCTGTAGATTGCTTTGGGTAGTATGACCATTTTAACAATATTAATTCTTCCAGTCCAAGAGCATGGGATATCTTTCCATTTCTTTGAATCATCTTCAGTTTCCTTAATCAACATTTTATAATTTTCAGCAGATAATTTTTTTTTTTTTTTTTTTTGCCGTACGCGGGCCTCTCACTGCTGTGGCCTCTCCCGTTGCGGCGCACAGGCTCCGGACGCGCAGGCTCAGCAGCTGTGGCTCACGGGCCCAGCCGCTCCGTGGCACGTGGGATCTTCCCGGACCAGGGCACAAACCCGCGTCCCCTGCATCGGCAGGCGGACTCCCAACCACTGCGCCACCAGGGAAGCCCCGGCAGATAACTTTTATTATCACCTTGGTTAAGTTTACTCCTAGGTATTTTTTTTGACGTGATTTTAAACAAGATTTTTTTTTACTTTATCTTCCTGATACTTCCTTATTAGTGTAAAGAAATGCAGCAGATTTCTGTATATTAATCTTGTATCCTGCTGCCTTGCTGAATTCATTTATTAGTTCTAACAGTTTCTGTGTGGAGACTTTAGGGTTCTCTATACAGAGTATCATCTAATCTACAAATAGTGACAATTTTACCTCTTCCCTTCCAATTCGGATACCTTGTATTTCTTTTTCTTGTCTGGTTGCTATGACTAGGACTTCCAATACTATGTTGAATAGAAGTGGTGAGAGTGGGCATCCTTATCTTTTTCCTGAATTTAGCTGGAAGGCTTTCAGCTTTTCACTACTGAGTATTATGTTGGCTGTGGGTCTGTCGTAAATGGCTTTTATTATGTTGAGATATGTCCCCTCTATAAGCACTTTGGTGAGAGTTTCTGTCGTGAATGGAATGTTGAGTTTTGTCATATGCTTCTTCTGCATCTACTGAGATGATCACGTGGCTTCCGTCTTTCCTTTAGTCGATGTGGTGCATCACACTGATGGATATGTGAATGTTGAACCATCCTTGCCACCCTGGAATGAATCCGACTTGATGATGTGTATGATCTTTTTTATGTATTGTTGTATTTAGTTTGCTAATATTTTGTTGAGGATTTTTGCATCTATATTCATCAAAGATATTGGCCTGCAATTTTGGTTTTTTTGTAGTGTCTTTGTCTGGTTTTGGTGTCAGGGTGGTGGTGGCTTCATAGAATGAATTTGGGAGTGTTCCCTCTTCCTTTCAATTTTTTTGGAATAGTTTGAGAAGGATACCTATAATAAGTTCCTCCTTGTATATTTGGTAGAATTCCCAAGTGAAGCCATCTAGTCCTGGACTTTTGTTTGCAGGGAGGTTGTTTTTTGTTTTTTTTTTTTTTTAAATTACAGATCCTATTTCACTTCTAGTAATCAGTCTGTTCAAATTAGCTGTTTCTTCCTGACTCAGTTTTGGCAGGCTGTATGTTTCTAGAAACTTGTCCATGTCTTCTAGGTTGTCCAGTTCGTTGGCACATAACTGTTCATAGTATTCTCTTACAATTCTTTGTATTTCTGTGGTCTCAGTTGTTATTTCTTCTCTTTCATTTCTTATTTTGTTTATTTGGGTCCTCCCTCTTTTCTTCTTGGTGAGCCTGCCTAGAGGTTTGTTCATCTTGTTTATCTTTTTAAAAAACCAGCTCTTGGTTTTATTGATCTTTTCTATTTTTTAATCTCTATTTTATTTATTTCCTCTCTGATCTTTATTATTTTCCGGAGCTAACTTTGCTACAGGAAGTGGCAACCGCTACCAACTTTTGTTTTCTATGTAAACCCCCAATTCCTCATATGCAGTAGATTCTAAAAATAGTTTGCTGTTCAAAGCAACCAAGCAGACTGGGCAATGTGTTCTCCTGCACAGGCAGGAACAGGAGAGGGAGCATATACCAGCTGGCAGCTCAGAAACAGTGGCGATCCTGGCCTCTGTACCACATGTGTCCACGGCCCCCGTGTCCCTCAGCTGCCACATGCATTTTACTCCACTCTCAACATCTCACCTTTCCAAACCCCTCGCTCAGGCAATCACGGTAAGTTCCCCCACGAGGGGGCCTGCTCTTTACAGCCATGACTGCAATTATGATGGCCACAGAGAAGAAGGCACTTTGGGATGACAGTTGTCAATGGGGGAAGTGCCAACGCTTTAGAGGGCATTCTGGAACTGCTGGGGGGGGGTGGTGTTGGGAAGTCACAGTGACTGGAGGAGGGGACTAATGGCATTTAGGGGCAGGGCGTGGTATGCCAACCATCCTGTACTCAGACAGGCCCACACAATGAGGAACTTCCCCATTGGCTACTCAGGCAGATAGAAAAACCACATTATAACTTTCTGACCTACAAATTCATTCCAACTCACTTATAAATTCAAAATACATTCTGAGTAGTTTTAACATACACTGAATATTCCAGGAATGCAATCTGCGTGGAAATCAAGGGAAGATCATACATGGCTTTGTTCAGAACCTTCCCAAGAGTTACTCTCAATATTCACATTCTGTCACTGCAATTTACTTTCGTTTTATTTCTTTTTAATGTTACAGCTAAAACATTATATTGACCTGAAATTATGTGTGAAGGAAGATTTTACCACCTAGGAACTTCATTTCAGGTTAGTAATAAGGATGTTAAAAACTTGTTATAAAAAAGGGGCACTGGGTCTGACAGAGCTGCAAACCACAGTTTTAAAACTTCAGGCTGGGATGAGGGGGATGAACCCCTCTACTGCACAGCCATGCTTGTTGAAACAGCCTAGGCACAGGTTCAGGACACAGGTCTGGGGGCCAGTGCTTAAGCCACAAAATAAACAAGACACGTTATTAATTTTACTTGACGATCTGGAGGACATAAAGTTAAGGACTAAAGTTTAACTGGTTATTTAAAACACTATGTTTCCATCAAAATCAAATCAGATGAGTTATGGACTGTAAAATGATCACGGAATTTTATGATAGAACAGCAACCTTCAAAGAAGCCTTTACCTCGCAAGGCCACTTTACATCACTGCTTGTGAGGGGCTGGCTCGTGGGGGACCAGGTGGAAAAGCTACCTCTCGCGGCTGTGACTGTGGTGTTCTCAGCGGGGCCCTGAGTTTCCGAAGACAGAGACTGTCCAGAGAGGGGTCTCGAGACCAAGCTACCAGCGCTGGCTCTGTTGCTGACCCATTATGTGAACTTGGACAAACTGCATCACTTTTGAACACTAGCCCTCAATACCGGGGGCAAGGGGACCAGGTGACGTGATCTCTGGGTGCTCCCTTTGCCTCTGAAATGCTATGTCTCTACACTGGGTTGAATTCTTTGCACCCTGAGACTGTCCATGGAGTTGTCTTTCCCCATTTTGCTACTGGAAATCTCCTGACTTTGCTTCTCAGAGAAACATACCAGAATAACAAACATTTTAATCAGGAACAAAATTATTCACGTTCCTTTATCGACAGCAGACTGATAACATTTACCTATTCAAACTTCACAGCACAATCTTTGGCTTAACAACGACCAAGCTGATGACTAAAAACCGTGCACAGTACCTTCCATGCGAATAAATTCTCTTGTTGTTAATACATTTAAAATGTTTTTCTGAGATGAGTGATGTTCACACTTCCTTCAACATATTGGAGTAAAAAGCAAGGGCATGATGGCCACAAATAACCTCGTGTGTGACCGACAGGACCGACGGGTGACAGGTAAGAGCAGCCTGGCCTCACCTGTGCAGCTCTCCAGGTGACAGGTTCCCTCCAGCCAATGCCTCTGGGCTCCATACCCTTCACTTCACCTGCTCCACTCAGGGTCTTCCTTGCAAACTCCACACCTTTAAGGTGACACAAGACACTAACACTGTTCCTTCTCAGAATAAGGCTGGACCCTCCAGCAGCTCCACACTTTCCCGCGTAGGCAGCACACAACAACTGACGGCCTTTCCTATGCTCGAGTGATTCTCCTGGCACCAGCTAGGAAAGAGCCAGAAGGCGTCATTTCCATCCTCAACAAGCTTGTCTGTCTGTATGGTGGTAGGAGCCGTACAGCACGCAGGAATGAGGCTGGCGCCCAGCAGCTCCCGGCGTGGCTTGACACAAGTGACAGCTAGAAAGCTGGTACAGTATGAAAAACAGAAGGATGAAAATTTCTGCAGCTCTGTCATTTCTACTATTCCTCTCCTTACTTAGAAGAAATACAGTTCATTGAGTGTGCTTTTGTCTGAAAAACTACCAGAAATAGAAAGGAAACGTTAATCAAATGAAGACTTCTCAGTATGAACTCCGGAGCAAGGTCTTGTGTCCTAACAGGCTGCCTTAGTAAAAAGAAACCCTTCAGCCTTGATACGGAGGTTGTGAGGCCCCAGGGCTGCAAAGGAGAGCCTGACAAGAGCAATGATGCTCGCTGACTGCCTGCCGGACCCTGCCCGAGCATCGTGTATGGTGGTGACATCACCAGCACCAGCTCTGAACCAGCAGGGCTGGGTCTGAACTGGCCCCCACTGCCTGCTGGCTGTGTGGCCTTGGGAAAGTCCCCTGAACTTTCTGAGCCCGTTTTCTCTTTATGTGTAAGTGGAAATAACCAAACCACCGCTGAGGTTATGCAAGGGGGGAGGGAAGACTTCTACAGAAAACACTTAACAGGGCTGACATGGCAGGGGTTTGGGAGATGCTACCTACTGTTACTACCTACACAGTGTCTTCTATGACGACAGTGTGAATTCAGCTCACAGGAGGTTGAAAGCAGCAGGAGAAGACAAGCATGCTGAAGCACTCACCAGGAGAAAGAGTACTGGGGAAATGCCAGAGGAGGCAGGGGGAGACTCCCCACCCGCAACAAAAGCCCACTCCTATTTCTCTTCCCACAGGAAGATTACACACCCACTGGCCAGAGATAATAAAAACAGATGTCAGGATCAGAAATGATGTTGCTTTAGGGGCTTCCCTGGTGGCGCAGTGGTTGAGTCCGCCTGCCGATGCAGGGGATACGGGTTCGTGCCCCGGTCCGGGAAGATCCCACGTGCCACGGAGCGGCTGGGCCCGGGAGCCATGGCCGCTGAGCCTGCGCGTCCGGAGCCTGTGCTACGCGACGGGAGAGCCCACAGCAGTGAGAGGCCCGTGTACCACAAAAAAAAAAAAAAAAGAAATGATGTTGCTTTGATAAGCTCTATTACACAAACATATAAATGAAACATTTAGTTAAAACGAAAAGTAAATCTTCCTTATAGTCATTTAAACTACAGCTAGAGTAGTTGTACTTTAGCGTCCAAACAAAACTATTTATATGGCTTTAAAGTTGTCAAGTTACAGTATTAAGGAGAAAACCACTTGAAACTCTGGCCCTCCCCCAAATGAATACATGAGGCACAGAAAGGGGATTTTAGTGGTGGTATGCGATCAAGCACATGGCAATTCTGAACCACTTAATCTTGGATGTAGTCAAAATAGTGCTTTGTTTAACTCAGAAGAAGTTCATTTACTTAATTTTATCTAGACTGTCTGAATAATGAAAGTTCTGGTAAATCCATTCCATGAAAATATGGAAATAAGCTGCTTTAAAACACACATACACACAGAGTAAAACTTGGGTGGCCCAGAGTAAAAGCAGTAAAGTAAATAAAAGTTCCTCTTCTCCCTGACCCACGTCTAACATATAGTGAGATGTCACAGGCTTACTGCCTTAACAGGTTAGCATTTCGAACCTTACGGCCAACGGGGCTCCAAGATTAGAACTTTTAAATATGATAAGATATTTTGGAAACACTGGCATATGAGTAACTAGTCATAAACATTTCCTTTCAATAAAGATGTTTAATAAATAAATAAATAAATAAATAAATAAATAAAGTCTGTGGGTTCCGGGAAAAAAAACAACACCACATTTCCCTTGCTGAGTCACACAGCCTGATTTTTCAGGGATAAGAATTTCCTCTTGAACGCTGCCTTTTGAGGGGCAAACACATCGCACCAACTCGTGGCCTCATAATTCTGTAGAAACCAGATAAGAACCTCACTCTAATCAGGTAATACACCAATCAACTTTGCCTGAAAACACTTCAGCTGCTATAAATAACTCGATTTCCTGTGCTCACTGTAGGTGGCAGTTTAGACGGCAGGGTTTACAAAAAGTTTGCTAAGGAGGCTTCCACTACTTGGATACCAGCTCAGGCTGAACAGAAACTAACCCTTAAAGAAAAAGGGAAGTTGAGTCTCCATCTTTGCCCTAGTGGGACACTCTTACTACTATGAGGAAAGAACTAACTTACTGTATTTATATCTTACCTGTTTGGGAAAATGATTCGTCTAAAGCAAACCATGATTCCAATGCTCAAAGGTCTCCTGTTCAGCCCAGCAGGGTCGGTCCCCCAGCACTGTGTTCGCCCACCCCCGTTCATCCACATGTCCCCTCGCCACCAGGACCTGGGGACCTGCGCACTGGTACCTACAGTAAGATGACACTTGGGGGTTCACGTTCTACCCTGATAGCCTCTCTCAGAATGGGGCTGGTCGTCTGTGAGGACTTAGTGCTAATCAGTATGTGGAAAACTACCAGAGGTGACAAAACCCGGCAGGAACATGGGGAAGTTACAAAAGATAAAGAAACATGGTTTCTACACTGTCCTCTCCTGCAAGGAGCTTGGACTTCCTGCTCGGATCCTGCTTTTTTCTTTGCCCCGTGAGATGGAGCTGGACAAGTCCATCTCTTCCTGCCAACCCCAGCTCTGGCCTCACACCCAGGTGGCCCCGGCCCTCCTCCTCCCCTGGTGACCCCTGTTCCCGGGACACAGGGTCTCTGGGCACAGAACACAAGCCAATCTGAAATGCCCACCGTTCTCCCGCTGGAACACTACCGCCCAGGGTGGCTGCTGGGCGACTCCTTCTGACACATCCCACCCCACCCCACTGGTCCTTCAGCAACGGTTTCCTTTCCTTTTTTTTTTTTGGCGGTACGCGGGCCTCTCACTGCTGTGGCCTCTCCCGTTGCGGAGCCCAGGCTCCGGACGCGCAGGCTCAGCGGCCATGGCTCACAGACCCAGCCGCTCGGCGGCATGTGGGATCCTCCCGGACCGGGGCACCAACCCGTGTCCCCTGCATCGGCAGGCGGACTCTCAACCACTGCGCCACTAGGGAAGCCCAACGGTTTCCTTCTCAACCAGTAACCTCAAAACACAGTCCTACTCTAAAAAAGTTTTTGCTGCTATTTACTTGAGCAAGTTCACAATTGATTACTGAAAACCCCTAGGACCAAATGTGTTTCAGAATTCAACATTTTTGGATTTTAGAAAGGTAACAAGATGCATACACCATATATTCTGTAACAACCCAGAGTAACAGCCCTTAGTCAAGAACCTTAACAGGGCTGCAGAGAAATGTACGAATATTCACACTGAGAAGAATAAAGACTGAAAATAGCCTCCCATCAGCCAGCCAAATGGGACCTGGGGACCTTGGCACAGATACCTACAATAAGACGAGACTTGGGGGCCGCGAACAGCCTCCCATCACTGCCAAATGAATCCTGCTGACAACTTACAAAAAAGAGAAACAACTTCTGATTTTCAGAGCTTACTGGATCCTGGAACTCGGGGTAGGAGGAGGTGGGCTGTGCCCACCGAGCACCTCCTCACTCGGCAGCTGTTCCCGTCTCTCCTGTCACCAACTTCCAGCAGCATCTCTGTGAAGCATGCATCTCAACCAGATCCAGTCCAGGGTTAAGTTAAGGGTTAATGAGAGCGTGCAGCCAGCACCTTCGGGTGACAGGTGTTATTTCTACTCCTGCCTCTGACGGCCTGGCGCTCCCTTCCTCACATCCTGTTCTCCATGGTCACTCTTTTCTTCTCCTTGCCCAGCAGTTCATTCCTCTGAGCTCAAATCTTGCCCAGGATTAACATCAGCCTGTTCTTGCCATCTATGGTTTGCCTAGGCGGCTCCTCGGGAGCTTGGGCATCTCTCAGCGGCATTCCCATCCTTCTTTCCTCCAAGGGCCCTTCCCTGATGGTGATTCAAGGATCTCTCTGTAGGTTCCCAAGTAGGTTAAGGGACAGGAACCAGCTCCAAAGGTCTGGTCCAGGGGTGGAATGTTATGTCAGGTCAGAGGAGCACACTAACGAGGACCTTAAAAATATCCACCCGCCTGTCCTCAGCAAGGAGTGTAACTTTCAAGTGTGTATTCATCAGAATCTATTTCTACACCCCTCTCTGGTGCTGACCGGGAAGCTCAGGGCAGGGCAGTCTTATTCATCTTGAATCCTCCACAAACACTCAGTAGGTGATTAATTCCTACCTGCTGAAGGAGTGATTATTTGGGGTTCACCCTTTTATCAAGGTTCCACACAGGCCGGATAAAGTGGAAATCTAGGGTCTCTCTCTCCCTGTCTGCGGTACTAACTTAATGATGTGCTTCTTTTCCAAACTACGCCCTTTCACCTTTAAATATTCCCATTCATCATCAACCACAAGCCACATGAAAAGGGGTAGTTACTAACCTTCCCCACCTCACCCCCTGCCCGATTTTAACGCCAAACTACTCCCACATCCATGGTTCCAACGCTGGGTGCTGAGCCGGTTAACTGCAAAATCCCCCAGAGGGAGGATCCCCTCCGGACCCGTCGACCCCAGGAGACCAGTCAAAGTGGATCTGGGAACTGGGGTCCTTGGGGGAACTAGAGAAACCAGGTGCAACGCATTGGTTCTAAGGTCCAGCGCAGGGTAAGTGCTCCAAGCCACCCAGCCACTGGGGGCGCCAGCCTCAGAGCGAGGGCACCGCCTCTGGGCACCAGTTCCTAGGTACTGTATTTTGTAAAACATCAAACTAGCAGTTCTGAGCGAAACTCTAGACCACGCGCAGGTCTCACACCTCGGCTGGATCTGCGGCCGAGTCACGCAGCTGGGCAGAGCCCGTCAAAAGGCCGTAACTGCGGGCAGAGGGGACCAGACGAAGTTCCTTTCCGTTCTGCTGAGGGGCGTTGCCCAGGGAAATGTACTTTCCAGGGCGCAAGGGGGGGGGGGGGGCAGTGCACACCGAGCCGCGAACTGAACCGAGAGCAGGACCCCCCCCCCGGCCCATGCTCGCGTGGGGACGTTCGTTTAAGGGGGTCCCCGGCCAGGCGAGGCAGCCCCACACCTCCCCGGGCACAGATGATTGCGGCGGAAGGTGCCGCCTGCCCCTGGCTCCTAGAACATCAATAAGGACCAAACACTGGCAATCAGAACCAAAAGTTTCGAAAACGTGTTTTCTTCTTACCAGTCTCTGAGCTTCTGGGCTCAGACAGTCAATTTCCTGGTTCTGCGCGGCCGCAGGGTTGGTCATGCTGCCGGCTGCAGGTCCACCTTCTCACACAGCAGGGAAAGGGAGCCAACGCCCGGCTCCCCGGATCCGCGAGCGGGCCGGCTCTCAGCGCAGCCACATGCCGAGAACGGCGGGGCTACTGCCCGGAGACAAATCCGCGCGTCGGGACAGGAACCTCGCCCTTCCCAAGGCGGGGTCGCGCCTCCGCGGTTCCGGGGCCGGAGTGCGGCCGCAGGGGCGGGGCACAGGTGGCGGAGCCCGGGAGCCCGCGAGCCTGGGGTGGCGGCACCCGGGAGAAGAGCAGTTGGGGCCGCCCCCAGCCCTCCACCCACAAGCGTCCCGCCCGCGCTCCACCACGCACCCCGCCCGGCCCGTTCTCAGCGAGCGCTCCTCCCCGCGCCCCAGCGGCGCGGTTATTAATCATCACCCAGCCCTCCTCCGCCCCCCACCCGAAAGGCGGTGGGGAAAAAAGACCGTAGCCGGCCCCGCCCACAGCCCCCGTCGGCCGCCCACCCACCCGCCGAGAGAGGGCGAGCTGAGAGGCCTCGGAAGACCGGGGAGGAGTGGGGAGCCGCCCGCGCGTGGCCTGGGTCGCCCCGGGGAGGAGCCTGCGCGGGGGAAGGTTCTGCGCGAGGGGCGGGGTCCTCTGGTGGAGGAGCCAGAGCGGGGCGGGGCCCCCGGGGCGGGGCCCGCGCGGGGGTGGGGCGGATTGCCCCTCAGACCCCGCCCCCGGCCCCCTCGCCGTCGGTGCTGCGCTCCCGCCCCAAGGTGTTCTCCAAATTCAGGCCGAAGTGAGCTTCTGCGGACGCGATTACCTCGCCCGAGTCCCGCAGCACCTGCTGGTCGGGGTACCCAGCTAACGCGTCACCCGGAGAAAGGGCCGGCTTCCAGGGCGACCACACCGCGCGGCCCGCGGGGGTAAGAGCAAGCATCCGACGGCCGGGTGCGGCCCCGCCTGCCTCCCCCTCCGCAATAGGCGCCAGAAGAACGCGGTTTGGCGCGGATGCGGCGTCTCAGAGCCGGGGGGCTGCACCGGCCAGGGATCCGGCGGGAGGTCGTGCGGGGCAGGGGCCGATCCGAGGTCCCCGCCGGGCGCCGCGCGGGGAAGGCGTGGAGAGGAGCGTCCAGCGGCGGGACGGGGCCCCGGCCGCCCAGCACGTGCCTCCTCCAGCCGCAGAACTCGCGTCGCTCGTTCTTCAGCGGTTCTACATGCAAAGCAACGAAACGTCTCCTGACCTCGCCAGGCCGAAGCAGAAGCGACGGGCAGGAAGCGACGCAGATTTTCATCGGAATGCCAACCTGCCCCGGCCCAGCCCGCTGCCTGTGGCGCCTGGAAGCTTTCCGCGTCCTGCCCGGCCTCCTACCCTGCGTCCAGGCGGCCCCGGGCCCTTCCTGCCCATACCCTGGGGGCACGTTTTCGGAGGCCGTTCTCAGAAAGACCACCTCCCCGCCCCTAATTCTCTGCAAAGGCGGCTCCAGCGAAATCCTCGACAGACCGCAAATATACATTTAAATGTTACAGTCCCCCAGTTCCCCACTCTGCCCCACTCACCTCCTCCTCGGTAACACGTTAGCGCAAGGCCCGTGTGCACTCGCCTTCCCGCTCTGGCTTCAGGGCAGGGGGCTCTGGAAGGAAGGGTGTATGTGTCGGGGGGGCGTAGCGGGGTGGGGAACAGAGAAGGTTCTGAGGGACCGAGGTCCTAACCTAGGAGAGAGTAGGGACAGCAGAAAAGCAAGGCCGAGTAAAGACCCAAAGTGGCCTCTGCGGGAGAAACAGCAGGTTTCCACTTTGGTGAGCGGGAACACAGCGCCAGGCCTTGATGGATAGCAGCGTTAGGTTGGCAAGAATAATTTTCAAAGATTGAAGTGCGTACCTTTAATACCTTGTTTTCTCGCTATAACACTTTTAAAATACGTCAGTGCATTACAGTTCTTGATTCTATAAACTAGTTGGCAAAAATAATTTTAAGCTGTTCGACATAAACAAGTACGGGACTTAGGGAATCTATGGTGGAAAGCAAAGATGATTTTAGTTAAGAGCTCCACAGATGAGAATGATAGCCAGTTAATAAAACCGCCTTCTGGGAGTCTTCAGTTTGAATATTCTGGTCTAGATAAGCAAATTCTAGAGCTTCTTGCCACCTGGAACCTTATGACCACATCTCCCTGAGCAGGGCACAGGGAACAGGCTTCTTTTGTCCTGACTGTCACAGGGCAATGCCTGTAGACACCTGCACCCTCCCCAGCTCCCAGGTGGCCGTCCAATGGCTACTTACCGGTTTTGTGAAAACCACATAGGGAAGGGGTTAGGTGGCTCTGGAATTAAACCGTCTGGCTCAGTTCTTGCCTCGGCCACTTACTGTGGGATCACGACTAAGTTATGGAGCCCCTGTGTCTCGTGTCTCATCTGAAACATGACAGTGATTATGAAAGCGCCCAGGGCGGAGGGGAGGACCCCCACTGAGCACAGTCAGGGGAGCTGCCTTGCTGCCCCTCAGCCCGCTCTCTTCTCCTGGCCTCCAGGCGCCCAGGCCTTCCTGCCCTTCTCTGCAGCAGGAAGGAAGCTGGGCAACAACAGGTTTAAATGGCTGAGAACCGGGAGAGATTGTGGGTAGCCCCGGAGAAGACAACAAACCCACAGCCTCCACGAAAGCTGTGAGAGGGCCTGGCTGGAGGGCACTATCGTGGAGGGGCAAGCAACTGGTTGGCCAGTTTTATTCCCAGGAACAAACTAACAATACCAACAATAAAATAATGATAGTAAAGGCACAAGAGATTTCTGATTCTACTAAGCAGTAGCAAATTAGAGAAAACTGCTTTGCTAACATCCTTCTAGATGAGAGGCCTCTATGTTCTGACATGTGTTCCAGCCCAGCCATACCGTGAAGATGGCTCAGACCCGTCCCAGCTGTAGGGAAATGTCAGTCTGTATTTTAAGTGGTGCTGAATTCATACTTCTTGGTGTTACTTAGACCCCGGGGCCCCAGAACAAAGTGTAGAGGGTCTAGTTGCCTTCTGTTCATTTTGACATAAGTAGCTCTCTAGTGAAAAGGGCCCCTTAGGAAGCCCCTTCCCAGGCAGTCTCCATCACCCTCACCCCCTTTTTTTTTTTTTTATGCGGTACGCGGGCCTCTCACTGTTGTGGCCTCTCCCGTTGCGGAGCACAGGCTCCGGACGCGCAGGCTCAGCGGCCACGGCTCACGGGCCCAGCCGCTCCGCGGCGTGTGGGATCTTCCCGGACCGGGGCACGAACCCGTGTCCCCTGCATCGGCAGGCGGACTCTCAACCACTGTGCCACCAGGGAGGCCCCCAAACGTAACTTTTATATGCTCTGGGATGCCGTAAAGCTCGTGCGACTCCCTTTATTGTGATAAGCACTTTACTGCAGTGGACTGGAGCCGAGCCCACAGTGCCCCCGAGGTGTGCCTGTGTAAAATGCTTTGTAAACGGAAAGGTGCCGTGCAAATCTGGGTAATCACTTCATGAACCAGCTTTATAATATGAAGTGGTTTTTATATTAGTCAGAAGGACCCATATAAGGTTATAACATACATGTAAGCTCACCGTTTGTAGAAGCAACATAGAGATGTTTATTCCGCTGTAATCAGTATGGCTGGGGATTCACGTTCATGCAAAACAGCTGTTATGGCTGGGATTTGGAAACTGGTTGTGTGTGGGTTATTAACTAGGGGTGCAGCCAGGAACCACTGTGCCCTCCCCTCCCCGCCCTCTACCTTGTGCTACATCCTGGAAGGGTTTGTCTCCGTCAGCACCGACCACAGCAGGAGGCAAAGCTGGTGAACCCAGAAGCAGCCCAGCACCACGAAGACCAGTAAACCACGTTTGGGTGCGAGCCCAAAGTGGTTAAGTGTTGTGGCATTTGCTGGTTAGCTATGAGTCTGAGGTTCCCAGAGCACAGTTAGATCCTTTTACTTACCTTCTGTTCTCTTCTAGGGGCTCCCTTAAGAAATTAAGTTCCTGCATGTAATCTTATTGCACGTCAGAGAACTGCTTTTGAGATTTTCGACACTACACTTCTGTTGAGAGGGCTCAGAGCACCACAACCATGGTGGCTTCTAGGGATGCCCGAGACAGAAGCTGCCACAAAACCTAAGGTGCCTCTCAGGACAGAGGCCCTGGGTTTAAACGGTGACTAGGTGCTTGCAGGTCAGTGGCTGCCCAGCAGCTTGGAAGGGGCTGGAAATAGAGTCCACCTGCTAGAAGTGGGATCTTGACCTAAAGAAGGGAAAACTGAACCTGTCATTGACCTCACAGCTCTTTATATAAAGACCCTGGGCCCACACTGGTGCAGTCTGAGCCTTCAGCAAGCCATAATCTTTTTGCTGGAGGAGGGTCCCGCCTCTGTGCTGGTGGCTGCTGACGGATTGATCAGGGTGGTGGGTGCTGAAAGCTGGGGCGGCTGGGGCGATTTCCCAAAATAAGATAACGAAGTTCGCTGCGTCGAGTGACTCTCGCTCTCACGAACGATTTCTCTGTAGCACGCAATGCTGTTTGGTAGCACTTTACCCCCAGTAGCACTTCTTTCAAAATTTGGAGTCCTTCCTCTCAAACCCTGCCACTGCTTTATCGACTCAGTTTATGAAATATTCTAAATCCTTTGTTGACATTTCAACAATCTTCACAGCATCTTCACAGGAGCAGATTCCACCTCAGGAAGCCACTTTCATAGCAAATCCACAAGAAGCAAAATCCCTCAGTCATTAGCTTTATCATGAGATGGTAGCAATTCGGTCCCATCTTCAGGCCCCACTTCTGATTCTAGCTCTCCTGCTGCTCCCACCACATCTGCAGCCCTTCCTGCACTGAAGACTTGAGCCCCTCAAAGTCACCCATGAGGGCTGGGATCAACTTCTCCCCAACTTCTGTTAATGCTGATATCGTGACCTCTTCTGGTGAGTCACAAATGTGCTTCATGGTGTGTAGAAGGGTGACTCCTTTCTAGAAGGCTTTTAATTGACTTTGCCCAGACCCACCGGAGGAATCACCGTCTATGGCACCTAGAGCCTTATGAAACATATTTCTTAAATACAAGGTTGCTACAAACATTCTATTTGTAAAAAAACACAGTATCTTTGAAACACAGTAAAGTGAAGTATAATAAAACGAGGTCTAGGCAGGTGTACACACACGGAGGCCCACAGAGGTTGTGTAACTCGTCCACGATGCACACTGGCAGAGTGAAGTCAGGTTTTTAACCCAAGTCCCTGCTAAAAGTCCAAGCCCTTAGCATCCGGCGCACTGCCTGACACAGAGGTGCTCCCTCCCCCCAGCCACCCAGGGATCCTCACTGGGAACAGACAGTCACCAGACAGGCTGTCTCCCTGGGCTGAACCTCGACCAATAACCCCATCTCCTGCTCCAAGGGTGTTGGCAAAGCAGTGCGCGTACCCAGGTCCAGGCCGTAGCTCGCTCTCCTGGTATGACCCAGGGCACTGGTAGGAACATCGAATGAGGGAACCAGTCCCTGCCTGCCATTCACAGAGAAAACTGTACCCCACAGTCAGCTGGCCCAGATCAGGCCCACGGTGAACTTGACACTCGGGCCTGGGTCCTGCCTGCCTCCAGTGGACAGAAATATTGGGGGCAAGAGTGGCTAGAAAGCAAGAGAGCTAGTTTCTAGCATACAGACAGCTCCTGCTTGCTGAGCACCCACCCTGTGCTGGGTGTCCTACAGCCACATACTTCGTACTCACCGCTGCCTGTGACTGAGTCCTCACTCTCCCCAGAGACTCTGAGTGGGCTCTTCCAAAATGGGAGCGGGGGCTTCCCTGGTGGCGCAGTGGTTGAGAGGCCGCCTGCCGACGCAGGGGACGCGGGTTCGTGCCCTGGTCCGGGAAGATCCCACGTGCCGCGGAGCGGCTGGACCCGTGAGCCATGGCCGCTGAGCCTGCGCGTCCGGAGCCTGTGCTCCGCAACGGGAGAGGCCACAACAGTGAGAGGCCTGCGTACAGCAAAAAAAAAAAAAAAAAAAAAAAAGGGAGCAGATGCTCACCTCACAGATGGATGGATGATTCTCCCAGGAAAATGGAGGACTTTGATAGTTTATCATTAACTCTCATTGATCTTAAGTATGTTATATTTTTGGTAGCAACTGAGAATAGAAACTCTCTTTTTAAAACGGCATGACTTTTGGATTTTTTTTTTGCATAACTACCTGGCACGCAGCAATTCACCACTTTTTTTTCATGTAGTATATATTTAGTCTATATTTTGAAAATCCCTTTGGATTTTCTAAGGAAGGTGATGAGCTTGAGTTTTGGTTGCACTTGAACTTGAAGTGGGGCAGAAAGCCTTGAGGAAGGTGTCCAGCAGGCACTTTGGCACCAGAAGTATGAACCGGTTTAAGGTGGTGATAAAAATGGTAGCATGCATGTAACAGAAAAGAGGCTGAAGGAAGGAATCTGGGGACTCCTACATTTAACGAATAAGAGAGTGTCGAGAACAAGCCAAGACAGACGACGGGTCGTTAGGGAAACAGAAAATCAGAGGCGCCTTCTGGAAGCCACTATTCAGAAGGCTGGCGTGAATACTGGTGTTAAGGTAGATGGAGTGAAGAGGCCAGGGTCGAGAAAGCCTTTAATTTGCAACTAGAAAAATATCGGCTATTGTATCCTCTTATTGAAAATCTACATTTAAGCATTTTCAATGGTTCACGCACACAAAATAAATGGCACGTTACAGCCTTGGAGGAAGGCAGAATCAAGAAGGCTTTGGGTGGGGAGAGATTTGTTCATGTGTCCGTCTGTTTTTAAGGATGGAAGAGACCTGAGGCAGTTTGGAGGCTGGAAAGTGGGAGTTAACGGAGATTGAGCTAAAACAGGGTGGGCGTGTGGGAGACTGTTGACTAAGGGACAGTGGTGAGGGCACTTCTGGACTTTCAGGATTTGGCCTGATTCTGAGCTAAATGGGGATGAGAAAACCAAAGTGGCCAGGAGAGGACATATAACAAGAAGCACAGTCCTGGTGCAGAGACTGTGGACACAGAACTGAGGGACGACGAAGGTTGGGAGGAGCAGAGACTGAGGGACCCACCAGACAGCCGCCTCTGGTACAGCCAGGGTGATGCTATTTTCAGTACCTGAGCCCAGAGCCCTTCCACGGGGCTCCAGAAGGCCCAATAATGCTGCCGCAGCGTAAAATCTGTCCACATTTAAAATAATTTCTGACTTAATTTACTCTGGAATTAAGTTCATCTCCAAAAGTGTCCAGCAATAAGTCCATAGCAATCTTGGAGGGGGGAGGGATGTAGCCATTTTTTCGATCCATTCCTCAGAACTGTTGACCCTTAAGACCAGACCAGATGATCACAGAAACCTCCCCCCACCACCATATATTGTGTCCAAGGAAATGGCCACAAACACCTCCAATAAAGCACCTCTTAGGAAAACCAGTCCTGTTTTTCATGAACACAACACACTGCAAATACCACCCAATTATTTTCTAAAAATATTGAGAACAAAACAACTCAAATCCATTACATATTTCTCAATCACATAGGAAAAGACTTGGAAAAGTCCCTGTTAAGTCAACACTAATGCAAAGAAAAAATACCTATATATGTACTCAGAATAGTCCATTTAAGAAACTTTTGATCAGAATTGATAGTAAAATAAGGAAAATAGGCTTTACTTTCAACGACTGTATTCACTAGCTAACAGAACACCCCACTGATAAGAAATACACGAAATGCTTCAAAATATATTTAGGAACATAAAACGATGGTTAAAAAAACAGAAGCAAAATTTCTTCTAGATTCTCACCGGTTTCTTTGGCTCCGGTCTCCGTAATCTTGCCCATGAGTTTAACATTCTAGGAGAGATAGAATGTGCCTAAAAATCGGAGCCATGAAACAAAGCTCTACCCTGCTGGCTGAAAACTCCAGAAATCCATCAGGCGACAAAGGTGATGGACAAATGTCAGTCACAGAAAGGAAGTGTGGGGAACACAGGAGTTTATAATCTAAATGTAAACAGTACCCATAGCAAACAGGGGAATTTGAGGGCACACAGGGTGAATTCAAAGGTTTAAAATCCAGGCACTCCCACTAAACAGCTTGACTTGAAGACAACCTGACTTCAGGACAGACAGAAATATCAGAAGTAAGCAACCTTCCAACCTAAGGTACAGAAATTTCTAAAAGAGCATCCCTAAAATAATCCTTCTAAGAAAATGAAGTTTCCTAAAGGAAAATAAAGACTGGAACACACTTTAAGACAGCACTAAAAACACATGCCCACACCCTAAAATAAGGGTTTTCCCCTCTGCATTTTAGCCCCTGAAACAGAGGGCAAAGAAAAGTCATCAACTGTTAGCCTCCAGGAAAGTACCAGATTATGGGCACCTTTTTTATCATCAATCCGTATGAACCAGATATCTCTCCAGCGGACTTAACATAGAACATGAAAGCCTCACCTTTGAAAAATGAAGATTTTAGATGAAGTTTAAGGAAGAGTGAAGAACAGCCACCTGGAGAGGCATGTTTAGTGTGACAGTGGAAATTCTGGAAAAGCAGGAGATCAAATAGCCACTCCTGACCACATCACCTCTGAGTGCCAGCAGAGAGGTCAATTAAAGGCACCTTTATACCTGCCACCTCACTGGGCAGCTTCGACCCGCCTACCTTAATGGAAGGGCGTGGTTCCCTAAGCCCATTGTAGATTTTCCAAACGCCTCTTCTGACCCGTGGGTTTGACTTTAGTTACTCAGATTACACTGAAGCCCCTTTCTCTTATCCCCACTTCTGTTGAGGCGTTTGTATCAAATATGGGGTGAGACTTTATGATGAAACTCTAATATAACTATAGAGCAGGGTTTCTTAATAGCGGCACTATCAACATTTTGGGTGAAATAATTCTTTGCTGGGGTGCTGTCCTGGGCATCAGAGGGTGACTGGCAGCATCCCTGGCCTCCACCCACTAGATGCCAGTAACGCTCTGCACCCTACCTGGATGACCAAAGGTGTCTCCAGACGTGGCCACATGTCCTCTGGGAGGGAAAGAGAACCCTGTTGAGAACCCCTGATCTAGAGGGTTTGAGCCTCCATCCAAGGCGCTCACACTGTAGAAGGACACTGAGTTATCAACTTACACAGACAAGTCACCTCAACAAATACACAGCTAAACATGCACAGAAATAATGATCAACACAGATATATTTCAACACGGGCTTCCCTGGTGGCGCAGTGGTTGAGAGTCCGCCTGCCGATGCAGGGGACACGGGTTCGTGCCCCGGTCTGTGAAGATCCCACATGCCGCGGAGCGGCTGGACCCGTGAGCCATGGCCGCTGAGCCTGCGTGTCCGGAGCCTGTGCTCCGCAACGGGGGAGGCCACAACAGTGAGAGGCCCGCGTACCGCAAAAAAAAAAAAAAAAAATTTCAACACGTTCTCTAATGTCCATAGCCCTCTTTTTTTTTCAAGTAAGAACTCAGAAGCAGGGCTGGTGCTGTAGTCAGGAAGGAAGTCAGCATCAGACACTGAAAGGTAGGAAGTCGAAGCCACAGGGTGGGAAGTTTGAGGTTGAGATTTCAGATGTACAGTCATGCCAAGACCAAGGGTGTAATGGTGGAGGTGGGCTGGAAGGAAGAACGTTGTAAGTGAGAAGGTCGAAGAACTGAGTTTTGCCTCCCGACCCTTTGGGAAGAGGCCCAATCAAAAAGGGGCAAATGATGGAGCGCAAAGCCAGAACCGGGGCGCGAGCAGCCAGCACAGTCAGCACAGCACAAGAGTCCTCAAACCTGCAAAGCAGAGGTTTGGGAGAAAAGCTCGTTGGAATCCCTGCTCTGTCGCTTACTAGGTTGTAGTTTCCGGCAACTCCTGTGACCTCTTCAGCTTCCCACGTGACACAGGAGAGACGCAGCCACCAGGCAGGTGGCAGATAAACGGTGGGACCCCAGGCTGGCACCTGCCACACACTCTGCCTGTTATTCTAAAGAACACAGATTAGTTTTCCTGCAGATAAGAGGCTCTGGAATTACAATTTACATACAGGTTTAGAAAAGCCATAGGTAGAGTCCCGAGTCACTTAAGTGGCTCGGATTAGGTTTAAGGCTTTAGTGTCAGCATTTTTGAGCACGTGGAGCTTTGCCCTCTTTCTGGAACCTCCCCTCCTCCAAGCCCCGAATTTTGGGCTTATTGATCTCCCCAGAGACAAGCTTTTGGCATCGTTGGTCCTTAGACAAGTGTATTGTGAATACAACTCTGTACAAATGTACAAATGTAGACAAAGACTGGAAGGAAACGCGGTAAACAAAAGAGCTGCTCTATTTAAGTGGCGGATCTGTGGGAATTTTATTGCTTTTCAGAATACCCTTAGATATTGTTTGAATGCTCTTTTTTTATATAATAGTTTAAGGAACTTGAACTTTATTCAGGAGGCAGTAAAGGACCCACTGAAAGTGTTTGAACAGGGAAGTAGGATTTTGTTTGAACAAAGAACCTGTAGGCTACAAAAAAGTTAAAAATCACCCTCATTATTCTTTTGCAAGAATTTCTTGGCTCGTCTCATTATTTATTCTTCCAAGTTAGCTTTTAACTTTAAGCCAACCTTGTCCCCTAAACTGGGATTTTATTTGAATTACGTTATACTTATAAATTATTTGGGATGGATTAACATCTTTTTAATACCGAGTCTTCTAATTCAGAAACAAGGTATCTCTCTCTCCACTTTTTAATCTATGTCCTTCAGTATATTGTTATACTTTCCTTCATATAGGTCCTACATATTTCTTTATTCCTAAATGCTCTTTTGAATGGGATCTTATCTTCTTGCCGTTATTTTAAAAAATTATCGTGGCGTATGGGAATGCTATGGATTTTTTTTTTTTTTGGAAGTAGGGAAACTTGTTCCCTGAACATATTCTTTTAATTAATTAATTGTACCTTTTTATTTTATATTGGAGTATAGTTGATTAACAATGTTGTGTTAGTTTCAGGTGTACAGCAAAGTGATTCAGTTATACATATACCTGTATCTATTCGTTTTCAAATTCTTTTCCCATTTAGGTTGCTACATAATATTGAGCAGAGTTCCCTGTGCTATACAGTAGGTCCTTGTTGGTTATCCATTTTAAATATAGCCATGCGTACATGTCAATTCCAAACTCCCTAACTATCCCTTTCCCTCACCCTTCCCCCCTGCTATGGATTTTTGTTTATATCATCACCAATTATTTCACTGAACTCTCAGTTGTAGACTGATTTTTTTGGATTAGCTATGTACAGACCTGCAAGTAGTTACAAAAAGTATAACGACTTTTCAGTAGTTCTATTGCCGATTTCTTTATCCTGTCTGAACATCGGAACTCCCGTCATGATAATGTTACACTGGCCCTGGTCTGCCGTCTCTTCTTGAATCGGATACTCTGCAATGAGGGAAGTAGTAAGGACTCAGCAGCTCTGTGGGTTTGTGCTTTTGCATGATAACAATACAGGACAGGACACCAGCCTCCTTGGCATTTAAACAGCATTAAAGCTGCCTATACAGTAAACAGAGAAGTTGTTGTCAGTCACCTGATAAAGCCCCGAAAGGAGAGAAATTATAAGTCTCAGAACAAGACCCTCTTGCCTAAAGGCCACAATCTAATTTTGACCAATAAAAGATAAACAGGCAAAGCGATGTGAAGAAAGATTAGTGCTGAAGTCAGTGAAAAGTTCATTATTGTGAGTGTTACCATACAATTGTCTTCTGCAGGGAGAGGCCCTGTGGAGGGATGACACTCAGATTCTGGGGCCAACACTGCATGGACGGGAAGCCGCGCCCCTGCCTAGAACTTGCTGTTGGTCTTGGGCCAGTTAACCTCTCTCTATGCCTCGGTTTCCTCATCTGTCAAATAGGAGTAACAATGGCACCTAGTTCATACCATTTATAAGGATTAAGTGAGTGATTATAAATAATCAGTATTTAAATAAAATGCTGGCTGTGAGCATAGCGCTTGGTTTACAAAATGCACAATGTTACAAAGTACTCAAGGCGCATTTCACCTAAATCTAATGTAACCAGTCACCATTTACAAAGGGGTGTGGGAATTAACTTTTGTCCCAGACCAAGGGCCCCTCCCTCTTGCCTTCCGGCCCCACCCCACTGTGGCTTCTATCTCAGCCTGCATCTCTGCCGCCCGGAACCCACAGCCTGCAGGGCACACCCTGGTGCAGGGGAAATACATGAGCTTGTTAAGCCCATGGAACTGGAAGACTAACTGGAATTCTAAGTCGTGAGGCTCTAATTACTTTTCTAGAACAAGTGGCCTGAACTTTGGGACAGTTATTGTCTTTCAGGCACCCAGTCACTTCCTAGTTGAACGTTCTGCTCCAGATGGCTGGACTTGACTGTGTCTGCAAAGAATGGTATTAGGCAATAAAAGCCCAAGAACTTCTCTTTTTGGGCAAAGAGACTCTCTTATGGTACAATTTTTGAAAAAGAAGAAATTGTTCCACAGTGAAGCAACTAAGAGTTTTGAATAAAAATATTCAAAGTTTTCACTTCTAATATTCTACGGTTATTTAAAATACATTTAAAATAAAATGTAATAGAACTGTCTCTATCTTTCAGCGTCTTTACCTCTGGAAGGAGGCAAAGGGGAGTAGGCAGTGAAGAACGGGAGAAAGCAGGGAGACACAGACACACCTGGGAGAGGGTCGGACGCCAGCGGCTGCCTCTTGATGGTCACCGGCAAGCATTCCCGAGGGGCCTGCGCTAAACGTTTCATGTTGGCTTAATAATGTCAGACAACCCAAGGGTCCACTGAATGGATAAATACATGTGGTGTATCCATACAATGGAATATTACTGGGCCTTAAAAAAAGGAAATTCCGATACATGCTTCAACGTGGATGAAGCCTTGAAAACATTATGCAAAGTGAAATACGCCAGATGCAGAAGGACAAATACTGTATGATTTCACTCACAGGAGATACCTAGAATGGTCAAATTTATACAGAAAGTAGAAGGTGGTTGCCAGGGGCTGGAGCGGACATAGGAATGAGACTTAGTGTTCAATGGATACGGCTCCATTTGGGAAGATGAGAAGAGCTCTGGAGATGGATGGCGGTGATGGCGGTGATGGTTGCCCAACAGTGTGAGTGTACTTAATCCTACTGAATTGTACTCTTAAAAATAGTTAAGAAGCTGAATTTTATGTTACGTGTATTTTACCACAATAAAAGATAATTTATATTAAAAGTTTTACACTGTAAGAAAGTGGCCAAATCGACCTTGGGATACCTACTTTATGGCATCCCTCTGGCTATAAAAATGGTGTCTATGATGAGTATGTAATAGAATGCAAAATGCTTATGACAATGTTGAGTGCACACACACTCCACACACACACACACACACACACACACACACACACACACACACACACCAATAACATCTATGAAAAAATAAACAACAAAGACCTTAAGGAAATAAATCAAAATACAGCCATGGTTGTCTTTATGTTACAATGCTTTTTGTTTCCTTCTATTTTCCAATGATTATTTTGTTATGCATGTACTACTTTTAAAGGGGGAAAATAACACAGAATTTCATTTTTCTCTGTAACTTTATTTGAAAAGAAAGGAAGAATGAAAAAAAACCTTTATGCCTTTTGTTCCTAGAGGCTTTTAAACCTAAAAGGAAACTGAAATTAATTAGGCTGCCCACCACTTTCACTTCTTTCCTATTTTTGTACCATGGATGCCCCTGGCAGGCTGGTGAAGCCTGTGGCCATTCTCAGAATGGTATTTTTCTTAATTAATTAATTTTTGGCTGCGTTGGGTCTTCGTTGCTGCACGTGGGCGTTCTCTAGTTGTGGCAAGTGGGGGCTACTCGTCTTTGTGGTGCGCGGGCTTCTCACTGCGGTGGCTTCTCTTGTTGCGGAGCCTGGGCTCTAAGCAGGCGGGCTCAGTAGTTGTGGCACGCGGGCTCTGTAGTTGTGGTACACAGGCTTAGTTGCTCCGCGGCACTTGGGATCTTCCCGGACCAGGGCTCAAACCCACATCCCCTGCATTGGCAGGCAGATTCCCAAACACTGAGCCACCAGGGAAGTCCCAGAATGGTATTTTTAAGTGCTTAAAACAAAGTGTATAGGGTTACAAAGGAAAATGATTATTCTGAAATATATTATCAAAATATATTTTTAAATTGTGATATATCGTATCAATCACAGTCCAGAGAGGAAAACAGGAAATTACACCAGTTCTATTAATAGGGGCAATTTAATACAGATGTTGGATGACTGAGACGGCAAAGGGGACTCGGGTAACACAGAGGTGATACTTTGTGGAACAGCTAGGGCTGGGGGAACAAAGGGCTCGGTTAGCGTACCCCAAAGGCTCGGAAGGCACTGTGCTCCAGAATCTCCTATGGGGCTCCATGACGGTAGTTTCTGAGAGCATGAAAAATACTAGAAATGGAACCGACGGCGGCTGCCTGGGTGGAGGCCGTTGCTGGGGTGATGCTCACAGAAACAGGAGGCAGACAGGGAGGAGTGGGTCCTGTCTCCTTCCTTGGCCTCACAGTTGCCCTCTAGGGCCTGGGCAGAGCCCGGGGAGATGAGGTGTGTAGGGCTCCAGCCCCAGCATCAGAGGGCTGGGAAGAAGCCGGGTTTGGAGCAGAGAGGCAACAGCTTAATAACCAGCCCAAATACGAGCTTCTTTCTTCGTGTACTGAGTGACAAGAGCTCATATCCACCATAATATCGACACAGCTGTCTGCAACCACCGAAAACTGACATAAACATAGTTGGTCTGGGCTTCCCTGGTGGCACAGTGGTTGAGAGTCCGCCTGCCGATGCAGGGGACACGGGTTCGTGCCCCGGTCCGGGAAGATCCCACGTGCCGTGGAGCGGCTGGGCCCGTGAGCCATGGCCGCTGAGCCTGCGCATCCAGAGCCTGTGCTCCGCAACGGGAGAGGCCACAACAGTGAGGCCCGCGTAACGCAAAAAAAAAGAAAAAAAGTTGGTCCTTGGTGATGAAATCACACACACTTCTAAAGTTTTGGGGCTACATTCATAATTGGAGGTAACGCTGCTGTTTTTTTCTGATCCAATTTCAGGGATCCTTTGAAACCTCAACAAAGACCCTTGGAGGATGATTGGACCCAAAGTCAAGAATCCTTCTGGGTGTTTCAAGATGCCGAATACAGTTCTTTTTCTTCCTTAATTTTTGCTTAAAAGAGTCACATGACTGATCACATGATTGATCACCGATACCAGGTTTCTTTTTATGTTTTGAAAGGGAAAATAATACTACCCCAAATTCATGCCTTGGTGCATCTAACTGATATTATCAACCATCCTGCAAATAGTAAACAGTAATTTTTGCGTTTTATTGATCATATTGCCTATTTCTGAATGCCACAGAAAATAAAGTAGACACACAACCGTGCTTACCTCCTCAACCACTCTCCTGGGGGACATGGATTCCTGGGTGGTCTTCAGAGTTCTTTCCTGTAAGGGCCCCTCTCAGCCCCACCGCTCTGACTGTGACCCAGATGTCCCCCAACACCAGGTCTCTATTTCTTTTCTCTTGACTTATCCAAGTTTCAGCCCACCTGCCAGGTGGACATCTCTACCCGGAGGTCCCAAAGTCACCTCAAGCTCGAGACGTATTCAAAACGGAACTTGTGTCGCCTCCAAGGGTCTTTCCTCTGCATTTCCTCCTCCGAGGGGGCACTACCAGCCAGTGCCTCCCAAGAAGGCTTTCTCTAATGTGTCTGGGCTTCAGTTCCCTCATCAGTGAAGGAGAGGCAGTAACAGTCACAACCTCCTGGGCTGTCGTAAGGACTAAATGTGCTGCCAGGTCTTGACAACGGTGAACGCCCGCCCCTGCGAGGTTGGTGCTCTCCCCCCTCCGCCGGCAGTGCATCACCGAGTCGGCTTCCTCTCCTAATGTCACTTCAACGTGCCCCCAGGGCCACTGCCTTAACCCAGCCTCAGCGTCACTCCTCAGAATGATCAGAATTGTCCCCAGTGCCCACCCCACCCCCCACACTGCTGCAGAGCCTTCTCATCCACTCATTCAGTCAGTCATCACGTGTGGGTGAGGGCTGCCACGGGTCAGGACCACGGACGTAACAGTGAGCAAGGAGCAGCCACACCTCCGGGGGAAAGACTGATGTTAAATAATTGCCAAATAAGTAATTAATTGTCATTGTGAGTGTCATGACATTCAACGAAAATATCCCCAGACGCAGACAGAAAATACAGCTTTGTGTTACTAAGGAAACAAGAAGTGATTCCCAGCGGGGAGGGGTGGGGAAGGAGAGCCCTCCGGTGAGACCTGTGAGGCTTCCCTCTGAGAGCCGGGCAAAGGGCAAACTCCCAGACATCACCAAGCCTTCTAGATGCCGGCCTGGCGTCCTGCCACCAGCCACTCAACCATCGCCCTTACATCCCACAGACCAGCGACAGAAGACTGCCTCTTGGTGCTGACTTCAAACCTTTGAGACTGAATCTCCATGTTTCTTTTTTTCCACGAAGACAATTTATAAAAACGTAGCGGTAATTGTAATCAAAGAGGACCCAACCCTCAGCTGAGGAACTTTGGTAACAAGCTCATTTATGTCAGAGTTTTAGTTAGTATAGAAACAAGATCACTCTTCTGTCCCCCCCGATGGAACATACACGCATTGATACATCTCCTCTTACTCTATAAAGCTTGAACAATCCACCGACTGCAAAAGCATTTCATCATGCTCTGTGAACAAATGAAAGACTGTAACTATTTACTAGAGTCACTGAAAGTCAGTATCTTCTGGCTTAGCTATAGCAGTCCTTGAAAATACAAGGTAAATCACATTGCAAGGTTTCGTTTAGAGTTTCAAGCTAAGGGAAATACTTTAAAATACATATCATCAATTCTAAGATATTTGTAAGGTCTTATTTCAATATGTGATAAAGTAGGTACTCTCTTAGAGTAAGCAGAATAATAAACCAAATATGAAATGAACTTAAATTTGGGTCAATTTTTTTTTTAAGGGCAAGATAAAATCTGTGCTGTGCAGGTGCAGAAAATTTTCTGCTTTCCAGTCTGAACAAGTAATATGATCATAATGGATACCTAAGAATCTTTAAACCTTTGATTTCTATTCAATGTTTTATTTTCCAAATCTTAAGTTTCTCATTGAACACAAAAGTCTAACTCTCTTGCCTAAGAGCCACATTTTCCATTTCTATTTTAAGAAGTTTTATGTTGTCTACCACATATAAAAAGTCACTAACAAGACAAGAAATGGAGGGCACTGACCCTTCCTCTGTAAAGGGTCCATCAGTGACTATATGTCCTGAGACTGAGCTGCTTGTTGTGGGCTTCCGTAGACTTCTAGAAACTGTGAGGACCCAATACAGTACCGTTCATACTGCTGCAGAGATTAGAATGAGGAGAAGAAACTCTCAACCCGGCGCACAGTGAAAAAGCCTTAAGAAAAATGTTGCCACACCGGCCATTCTTGTTACTCTAGCTGTAATTTACTTAGAGAGGTGGTCTAAGATATTTCACAAGGGAAACACGCACACGCATGCCCAGACACATGTAAGGCCTGTACTGAGCAGGGGCCCTAGCCCCTGGCCAGCTTCTCCGAGGGGACCACGGAAGTGCGGGGAAGGAGCAAGAAGCTGGCGGGCGGCCCACTGCAGCCCCTGATCCTTGGCAGGGCCCCCTGAACCGGCCCCTTCCCCTGCCCCCAGCTCTTCCTGCCGCATTTCTCTGTGGTTGTCGTGAGAATACGAAAGACTCAACACAAATGTCATTGCGGTGGTTCACCTCTGATTGGAAAGTGTCTGACTTAAGTGTCCAACAGCGAGAGAGAATCTATTCTGTGCCATCCTGGGTTTCTGACGTGTGACAAAAAAATAGCTTTCGTGGGACCATGGGCGGTGCCTGGTTTGTTTTCATAGGTTGAGGCTAAGTGCTTCAGAGCCCGAACTGATGTGGAAAGTCTCCGGCTCTTGGATTTGCACCTCCATGGCAGCTGAGAACCACCCACTACCACCTGCAGGGTATGTGAGCAGTGCATGTGTTACACGGTCCTCGGCTGACACCACGAGCCGACACAAGTGCACTGCTCATCACTTGCAAAGGGGGATACCGGCGTTACAACAATAATTGCCACGCGAACCAGAAGGGGTTCCCTTAGTTCAGGATCCCGGGACCCTTTTTGGATGCAATGGACTGGTTCTCCATATACGACCTGAAGATATTGTGAGTCTCTTCAGATAAAACAAGGGGGTGGACGGGAACCTTGGAAGGGGAAGGTTCGCTGTAAGCACCCCCCTGGCCCCCTTGTGCTATGCTCAGCACCTCCGCTGGACTCTCAAAGGAAACATTTCTCCATGAGGCTGATGATAAAAACAAGTGATAACATTGCGTACCAGATGCTACTGAAATGCCTGACGTGCTTTATTCTGCTATTTCTCACAACAGCCCCATCAAGAGAAAGGATCCCACTCTCCGATCTGGGACCAAGGCAGAGGCGGGGTGAGCGGCTCGTCAATGTCCTGTAACCAGGGGGCAGTGCAGCCGGATGTAGCCCAGGATGCAGAACCAGCAGGAACGTGGTCCCCAAACCTTCACCAGATGGTCACTGAACACTGTGTCAGATGCTGTGTTGGCATTTTATGGGTTTATCTCATTTAAGCCTCAACAGCCCTGAAAGGTGGGTATTATTATTCCCGGGCATCTGTGCGGAAACCGTGGCTGGGAGTTGAGTGATGGACTCTGGCTGACAGAGGCTCGAGGCCGCAGGGCCGCACCAAGAGCTCAGCTGTGCTGCCCTCCCCACAGTCCTGGCTCTTTCCTACCCCATCCCTGCCTCCATCGGACAAATGTTTTCTCTCTTTCTTCAAACCACAGCTGGAAGGGGCCTCCAGACATGATCGGGCCTGGTTGCTGCTTCCAGCAGATGTCACCATTCCAGTCTTGACAAGTGACCTGTCCAAGGTCACACGGCCAAGCAGCCACACCTAGAACACAGCAATCTCCGTTTCAACAACACCGCTTTCTGCCCTGCCAGTTGCGTTATAACAACGGCGAATAGCTTTGCTGGGGACATTTCAGACTTTTTCCTCTTGGTGAAAAAACCCAGTTGACAAATCATCCTTAGATGATGCGTTATTTTTTCCCTTTTGGAATTACAACCATCTACCACCATTTGTCAAATGTCCAAGAACACAGGAAACGTACTCCTCCCAGCTGGTTTTTGTTAATGGCTCAGTGTCTAATATTCAGATCTGTCCAGACTCTCGTGATCTCGTGCCAGAAGCTGACTCAAGCCCACTCTCCAGGCAGTGGTGAGCGAGGCTTTGTGTCCAGCAGACACATCTCACACAGGGGTGGAAGCTGAGGAGAACCTGGAGGCTTCTGCTCGTCAGCAACTGTTTCCTAGGGAACAATGTGATGGAACAGCCAGTCGGTGTTTAAAGGGATTGTGTTCCTTTTAAAGAGAGGAGTGTGAGTATGCATTTACCAGAGGTGGAGTCATCTTTGTGGTCCCACTTAAGTCCAACCTTCTGCTCTCATTCACGTGATCAAAGTACTGTGACGGCTTCAACATCTCATAAGATAAGCCCAGTGGAGGACCTATTTTAGGGCTATCAAGCACCTGGGTAGGCATGTTTCTTTCAGGCAATGAGGAAGATGTTCAACTCCTAATCTCAACTGAGAAAACATATTTGCAATAGCTGTGAAATGGGTTAATAAGCAACCTACAAATCACCAAAAAACAAAAAAATTAAATAAATACTAACACTCCAAGACGTGTTTTGGCAATTTGAAAAGGAGCTTCCAAAAACGAAGAATCAAAAAGCCACCCGCTTTTAGCTCTCAAATTTACAAAGGCTAAGAATAAGCACAGCACTTAATCTTGTGGTGAGGAAGACACTTTCTTTCAGACAACACAGATGCCAACGTAAACGGATATAGCCTTTCAGGAAAGCAGCTTGAAACAAATATCAGGGTTCTCACACATGTTTTCACTTTTAAAATCTATATTTGCACTTCTAATATTCTAATTTAAGGAAATCACTTGAAGTACAAAACAATATTTACTCTTAAAGACATTCACTGCAATGTTACTCACAACTGAGAGAAAAAAAAGACCTGTAAAAAAAACCTTTCCAAGTCCAACAACAGGAAAACGAAGACATGATGGAACATCCTCAGTGCCATATTCTGTGCCCATTAAAACGTTTTTCAGAGCATTCGATACCAAGATTGCACTAATTTCTTTCCTTAAGAAAGACAATAAAGAATGCAGAGGGGAGGGGAGGGGGAGGGGAGGGAGGGGAGGGGAGGGGGAGGGGAGGGGAGGGAGGGGAGGGGAGGGGAGGGGGAGGGGAGGGGAGGGGGAGGGGAGGGGAGGGAGGGGGAGGGGAGGGGGAGGGGAGGGGAGGGAGGGGGAAGGGGGGGTAGGGGAGGGAGGGGGAAGGGAGGGGAGAGGTAGGGAAGGGGTAGGGGAGAGGAGGGAGGGGGAGGTGAGGGGAGAGGGGGAGAGGAGGCTGAGAGGCCCTTGGTGTTATCCTAAGACTTGTAACTTTACCCTGGAAGCTACAGGGAGTCATTAAGCGTGGTAAAGAGGGAGACTGTGGCGTGAGGTCTGTTTGCTAGGGATCCCTGGGACACCAAGATGAAGACTGGTTTGAGGCGGGGGTCAGTCTGGGAAGCCCACAGGCTAGGAAGCTACCAAGGCAACCACGTGAGGTGAGCAGGCCTCAGCCAGGCCGTGTTCACACCTCCACAGTGGGAGGAACATGGGGGGGCGGTCCTGGCTCAGGTGGCCGTGAGCAGGTAAGGACGCGAGACACCGGAGGGGCAGTGGCTGGTTGGAGATGAAGAGCCTCAGAGTTGGGGGTCGGGGATGTCGGGTAGTCAGGCCGAGTTCAAAGCGGGGTCAGGGCGGGACGTGGAGAAATCGTGAGGGGTGTTAACGCCGTAAGTGTGGCCGGAGAGGCACAGAGAACAGCCTGGGACGGGGCAGAGGAGAAGGACCGGGGCAGGGGGCGGCGGGGGGGGGGGGGGGGGGGGGGGGTGGTGAAACACATGGTCGGAGGGTCAAAGGGCAGGAGGGGAGGCTGGGAGGCCAGTCCGGTGTCACAAACACGGCTCCCCGGCTCCTGGTTAGGTGATTTCTGGTCCGTGTCAATCCCAGGTGGAAACCGTGGGTACCACACATTGGACGGCGACGGGCGCGTGAATGAATCGTGCTCCCATGTATGACGTCAGGAAGACAGCTTCTCCGCCCTCTCTGTGGCCTCCGCAGAGCAGCCGGGCTTGCCTCCCGCCCCCAGGCCTCCTGCCCGTCCTTCCCGCAGCCCGCCCCATCTCCATAAGAGAGAAAATTCCCAGCGCCCGAGGGGCCGGAGGAATAAAGGGCCAGTCAGCAGGGACTGCCCAGTACCTGTACAGCAGTAACGACGGCTGTGCCCTGCTTGCCCTGCTTCCCAGGCGGTGGCGATGTCCTTACACAGCCAGCGAGTGCTCGACGTGGGGGACAGGAGTCCGACTCCAGAGCTTGTCGCGGGCCTGGGTTCTCTTATTTAATTTTTACCACAGCCCCTGAATTACAGCCATTTTCCAAGTAAGGTCGTGGAGGCAAAAACAGGCGAGATAACTTGCCCCAAGTCATGTGCCTGGTCAGTGGTGTGGCCGAACCCTGGGGGCTCCTCCAGCAGGAAGGCCCTGGCGCCTGGGTGTTTTGAACCTTGAACCAGAGACACACGGGGTCAGGGGCCACGGGAGCAGCAGGTGAGTTGCCATGGAAACCCTGCGTCAGAGGCAGCCCTGTAAATCAAGCCCCAGGGAGGGGAAGAACGGGCCCCAAGACCCCGAGAGTTGACCGCTGTCCCAGCTCTTCTGGACAGTAAGGATTGCCTGCCCCCCTTGCCGCAGGGAGATGGTGTCACCTACCCAGGCTTGGTGGCAGAATTCTCTCTGCTGCACCAGCCAACTCAGACTGCTGAAGGATGTCGAACAACCCCCCTCTGCAAACACACAAGATTGCTTCTACAGAGTTTTAATACTAAGTTTATAAAGAGCATATATTTGTTGCTGTACACCTGAAACTAAGACAACATTGTGAATCAAGTACAGTCCAATATAAAAGAAAAGTTTTTTAAAAAGAGAATATGTTTGCTTTGCTTTTGTAGTACCTTTTGGCAGTCTCATGGCAGGAAATGAGTTACTCAGAATAAAAACCCTCCTTTAAATGTTGTGCTGACAATCAGTAAGGCAACAGACTAAGATATCTTGAGTTGCAGCTATCTCTGCGAACCAACTCGTTCTTATGAGAAGAGTGGATTCCTATGCTGACTCTGAAATCTGGGAGAAATGTCAGGATCCCTATGTTTTGTAGATTACGCATTATTTATATGTTTTATTCAAAATCACAGGCTCTTAAATTAAAATTATTCCAAAATATAAAAACATCAGAACAATTCACTCCAGTAAGAAAATTAGCATTTCTTTCTTTTTAAACTAAATTACTATTGTGTTTTACCTTAATGTTTATTTGAAACCCTTAGACTTTAGTTTCGTTAACTTAAAAAAGCATCAGTAAATAGTTTATTCCACAATAAGAAATGCTGCATTATTTAACAGTAAGAAGCTTATTTAAATGTTTCATAAATAATTAAAATTGTATGCGTTCTTTACGATACGTGAGAAACTTAAAAATCTTTCAGCGTCAGCACAGTGCAGTGGGCTGATAATAACCCTCAAGTCGTTTATTAGTTTCCAGAAAAAACCCTACACGCAATTTTATGAATGGAAATTCTTGGCTGTCATGAAACTCTGCAAGGTAATGGAAAACTAGATCAAGGGGGCATGAAAATCAGTACGCTCCAAAAAAGGCTCACATCCTTCGAACCCAGTGATTTCACTTCCAGCCACGACCAGAGATGCCGGCAAAGATAATTAAATGTGAATGTTTGTCTCCATATTATTTATAGCAGAGGGATATAGGGGCGGAAGGAAATAAACGGTGGTAAATATAGATAGAACACCATGAAGCCACTGGGTAGAATAAGTGCATTTAGAATGGATTATTTTATAAAATGATATTTTATCAAATTCTAAAATTTATCAATTTAAAAATTCTATAAAATGCTCAAAATTCTAGAATTCAAACAAAAAAGTTCAAAGAAGGCAGCAAAACACACTCCCAGAGACCAGACCTTCATACCTTCAAGGAAGTCCATTCAGTTTTTGAGCAGCATTACTTGCTGGAAAGTTCCTTTTTAAATAGAATGAAGCCCCGCTTCCTCGGAGCTTCTGAACCTTGTACAGAATGCAGCTTGTTTCTCCCAAAGGTGGCACTGATGCCCTTGAACATGCTGTCTCATCACCAGACCCCGGCCCCTGGACATCCGCTCCTACAGGGCTGTCTGTTAGTGGAAGAGGGGTGCCCACCCTCTGGCCGGTGACCTGTCAGTCTCTGTTTTCTTTTCCCCTGACCACACCTATTCACAGCACTGTCAGGAAGGTGAAAGTAAAAGGCCTGGTTTGTAACAAGCACTCGGTAAAGTCCAGTCATGATTTTTACCAAGATTTTCAGCTCCTAGAACAGCTTTTTGCCTTGAAGTGATCCTTGTGGGGACAGTAGGTCTGAGTATCCAACAGGAGATGCAGGGGATGCTGCCCGAAGCAGCAAACTGGTCTGAAAACCAAGGTGCTTTCAGAGCTCGGGGCAGAACCATTGTAGCTGGACCAGGGGATCGGCAGTGGAGTCAGGGACTGAAGGGCAGCCATCGGCAAAGCCTTGGGCGGGTGAACCACGTGGGGACAGAACCACGCAGGATAGGAATCCAGGGTCCCCGCCACAAGCCCGACCCTGATCTCTGCCCCTCCATCTCCACTCCTGGCCCCCTGAGGTTCAGTCCACCGTGGTCCTTCACTGAACCCTCAGGCTCAGATCACCAGGGAACTCCCTACCGCAAGGTCCCAGTGACATCCTTCTACTTGTGCCCCTTTGGGTCTTTCTGCAGCGTGAGACACTGCCAGCTCCCCTCCCGAGTTTGGATGACTCTCCTCTACCCCTGGCTCCTGGTGTGTGCCAGGTCAAACTTCTGCTCCCCTTTGTCCGTCCAAGGCCCCCAGCGCTTCATCCTCAGCACCCCACTCTCCTGATCTCCTTTGGAGACCTCATGGGCACACGTGGCTCTGACCATCCCCGAATGAGATGACTCCCAACTGTAGGCCAATGTGTCTGAACGTTTGCTAGATCTTTCCATTTGGGCAGCCCTCAGCTACCTCAAACACAACACTTTCAGAAGGCAACTGAACTCCTCGCTGTTCCCTAACCTGCCCCACCAACCCACTGGCTCCCCAGTCTGAATAAATGGTACCATGGCAGTGCACCACCCTCCCCCAAGCCCGGAAGTCAAGCTGTTCACCTCTTTTCTCCTTGTCTTACAGAATGGCCACAATCTTTATCAATCATGTTTTAAAGCCAAAAATTCTAGTCATTTTAGTTAAACCAGGTCCAGGTGTTAATGGTAACGAGCGCATTTTAATTCAGAGAAAATAGGTTTCGCTATAAATAGCCAGGTGGAGAAAGGGGGCATAAAACTGTCCTAGTTGTAAGGTATTATTAATGGATTTCACTGCAGAACAAGCAAGTATTTCAGGTCAGCTTATGACCTATGGTTATACATCTTCAAGTCCCAGGAGAAAGGAAAAAAAATACTTTCCGTAGTTGGGCCTGAAAAAAAAATATCTTTCCTTATCTTGTTGAAGGCCTTAAGAGCACAGGACACACACCACACACTTCAACCCCGAAGAACAAAATCATACATGTGACACTTAAGGACACTGTCCCAGGTTGCATACTCTCCTCCAAAAATTCACGTCCACCCAGAACCTGTGACTGTGACCTTATTCGGAAACGGGCTGAGAGGCAATCAAGCTAAGACGAGGTCATCGTGGATGCAGACGGGCCCTCATCCGATGACTGGGGTCCTTATACGAAGAGAGAAGCCTGAACACAGAGACACAGACAGACAGGGAGAAAGCTCTGTGAAGACGGAGGCAGAGGTTGGAGGGATGTGTGTACAAGCCAAGGCACCCCAAGGTTCCGGTGACCCCCAGAAGCTGGAGAGAGGCAATGAACAGACTCTCCCCTCAGAGCTTCCGGAAGAAACTAACCTTACTGACACCTTGATTTCAGGCTTCTGGCCTCCAGAACTGTGAGAGAATAAATTTACGCTGTCTTAAGCCACCCAGTTTGTGGCAGCCTCAGGACACTAATACAAACACACTGTCTTATGTTGCCCTGGGCACACCAGTCTTCAGATAGATTTTATATTTTGCCCAGAGGAATCTTGGTGACTCCTATTCTGGGGACTCACAGGTACCTGGGTCAGGAGAGCCTTGCCAGGCAGCCTGGCCATATAACTGCAGATGGTGGGCTCAGAAAACAGAGAAACACTGCCATCTTTCTTTCTGCACCTGTCCCTGGGCAGGGCACGCTGGATGTACTCCCCGTGACTGGTATGTCTCTGTCACAGACCTCAGCTTCATTTTAAAATCCCACTGACGGCGACAAGGCCGTCGGTATCCTCATCACTCTTCTGCTTCTGCCCGAGAGGATTAGCAGTAAGGACAGAGACGGCACCATGGGTGAGGACAGAGGCACCCACACAGCAACGTCCCCTGGGCAGGGACTGCAGGTGGACCAGGGGCCCAGAGCAAGACAGAGGGGTAAGGAAGAGTGAGCGGCCAAGTCCCAGACTCAACTAGGATCCAGAAGGAGAGAGGGGGTGCTGGGGAGGGCAGCCCGACAGCTGAAGAGCAACCCTCCTTTATAGCAGGGCGCCAGGGCCATGCCTGGGCTGGGGATGCAACAGAAAGGGTCCAACCCCACATCACGAGCTGGGTGTCTGACTTCCAGAAAGACGGAGACAGGGGTTCTCCTTTGGGAGTGGCCCCGATTTCTTGCGCTTATTCTTCTCTTGTATTGTTGGTCTTTACAACTTCTCGGAGTTCTTTTTGTATCAGGAAAACCAGCCTTAGTGATACAAGTTGCAAATATTTTTTTCTATTGTTTGACTTTCTTTTGACCTATTTTTTTTTTTTTTTTTTTTTTTTTGTGGTGTGCGGGCCTCTCACTGCTGTGGCCTCTCCCGTTGCGGAGCACAGGCTCTGGATGCACAGGCCCAGCAGCCATGGCTCACAGGCCCAGCCACTCCACGGCATGTGGGATCTTCCCAGACCGGGGCACGAACCCGCGCCCCTGCATCGGCAGGCGGCCTCTCAACCACTGCACCACCAGGGAAGCCCTCTTTTGACCTATTTTTAATGTTGGCTTTCACCATAATGAATACACGTAAACATTCACGTTTACTTAAGACAAATGTAAACATCTTTTCTTTTGTAACTCCTATGTTTTGTATCTTACTTTGAAAGGCTTTCCAATATTATTTCAAAATTCTCTCATTATTTCTTCTTGTAATTTTATGGTTTCATTTTTTTATATTTAAATCTTTGATTTTCTTATTTTAAGTTGTGAAGCATCAGCTGACTTAATCTTATTCCACATAATTTGCCATTTGTGCCCAAGCAATTATTTAATAATCTATCTTTCCCCAAAGGTTTGAAATGCTCCTTTTGCCATATATTTCTTTATTTACTTCTGCATTTCCTATTTTGTACCTCACCTACCTGCCTGTTCTGAGATGTATGCCCAGGACCATACAGTTTTATTTATTATAGATTTATAACGTGTTTAATATCTTAAGGCTAATACCCCTAGGAATTTTACTTTTTTGGAATTTCCTGGTTATTATTGCTTGCTAATTTTTCTGTACATATCTTAGAATCAGGTTGTCTAGTTCCAAAAGAAATCCTATTGCTACTTTGATTCGAACTGGCATTATATAGATTAATGTGGGAGGCTTGATCTTTTTCTGAAGTTAAGTCATCCCACTGAAGAACACAGTATGCCTGTCCTGCTACTGAAATCTCTGGCATCTCTAGGTAATGTTTTAAAGATGACTTCACATAAACTGTGCTGATGTTAGCCTTATTCCTTGGTATTTTAGGTATTTTGCAGCTATTAAATGAGGCTTTTCCTTCCATTATAGCTTCTAACTGGTCATTGCATGATTATATGGAGGCTACTGATTTCGGTGCAGTACTTTACAGCCAACCAACCTACTGGATTCTTGCATGGTTTGTAATCGCTTTTCAGGTGGTCCTGTTGGTCACAGCATTTCCACACTGGTTTTAACCTTAGTCCTATAGCTCAGTGGGTACAATGTTCACTGCCAGTTCTTTTGTGTAGTGGTTTACTTACTTCTTGGTTGCACTGATTCTCAAACTTGGGGTTTCAAAAAATACCAGTAAGTCGGTGACAACAGCAGAGCACCTGAGTTAATTAGTATGGGGTGTGACCTGGGCACAGGGATTTGTAAAGGATCTCCAGCTGATTCCATTGAGCAACATTACATGGAAGACACTGTCTTTAATAGTTTATTCAAGAAGGGCTTATGGGAGTGATATTCCTGAATTCTTGCATTTTCAAAACTGGGATTTTATTTCCGTACACATCCTTTCCGAGAAACTCTATGCATATATAAACAAATACAACATTTTTCCTCCTCAAATTTGAATGACAGTTTGGGGTATACCATTCTTGGTCATCCTTCCTTTTCTTAGCTTTGTGGCCATTACTCCAACTGTCTTTCACTTTGTTTTTGTTTTTTTTTTTTTAAATTCTTTTTGGCTGCATTGGGTCTTTGTTGCTGCGTGCGGGCTTTCTCTAGTTGCAGCGAGCGGGGGCTACTCTTCATTGTGGTGCGTGGGCTTCTCATTGCGGTGGCTTCTCCTGTTGCAGAGCACGGGCTCTAGGCGTGTGGGCTTCAGTAGTTGTGGCACGTGGGGTCAGTAGTTGTGGCTCGCGGGCTCTAGAGCGCAGGCTCAGTAGTAGTAGCTCACGGGCTTAGTTGTCCCGCGGCATGTAGGATCCTCCCAGACTAGGGGTCGAACGTGTGTCCCCTGCACTGGCAGGTGGATTCTTAACCACTGAGCCACCAGGGAAGTCCCTTGTCTTTTACTTTGATTGTTACCATGGAGAAGTCTGAGGCCAGCGTGACTGTGTTTCCCCTCATGTGTGAGTTGATCTCTTTGCCTAGTTTCCCATGGAAATCTTTATTGTGGCTGTCTAGAAACTTTAGACTATGTCTTGGTATTGACTGTGCTATGACTCTATTTCCTGGGTCACAGTGTAAATTTAAATCTTCTTTTCTTCCTGAGATGTTTTATTAATTTATATTTCGAAATATTTATGCTGTCCTGTTTATTTTGGCTCCTTCCGAGATTCTAATTTTGCATATGTTAAATTTCCTCTGCCTGTCTTACTGATCACAGCAGTGTCTACAAACGCTTAAAAAGTAAAAGTCTGTGCAGGTATAAGGCATGTTTATTTTTGCCCTATAGGCCTACTTCTCCAAAGTGAAATGTATACTCTTCTCATTATATTTTTTCTCATCCTTTTTTAGTTTCTATTTTTATTTGTACTGTACAATGAATTAACTTTCATTGTGGTAGTGCATGTATAATTTATGAATAAGTAACCATACGTGTGTTGGATGGATGTTCCATCAGAAATCTGCTGCTGTCCTCCACAATGCTTGGTGTCGATACAGAAGTATTGGGCACTGTGGCTTTGAGGTGTCTGAGAACCACTGCTTTCAAAATCTAGCCAAAGTCTTGTACATACAGTTGCTTAATAAATATTAGTCGTTTTACTGATCTTGGAAGGTAATATTTCAATAATATAATAAACCATGTATCTCAACTTGGTCCCCCAAAAAGGGCATAAATGTTATTTGAGTAAATCTATTCAAAGATTTCAAAATCCATGCCCCCCTAAAAAAATCCATGCCTCACTCCTGCCCAGTATAATAGCTAGTACCTTTTCTTTAATTATTCTTACTTTAACACTTAACTGCATAAAAAAGAAGGCTGCGATCTCAAACAACCAAAAGGGAAAATTATGTAGGTAACACTGATTTGCTTAGGCAATTTTTGCTTTATTTGGTTTTTAATATATAATACAATTGCCACCAAAAATTGGTCTTTTTTTTTTTTAAGGCTACATAGGTAATTCGTACCAGGGATATCTTCCTCCCCATCCTTCCAATCCCAACACACAAATTACAGGTGCAGGGGGTCAAGGTCAAAACCCAAAGGAAACGAGAGAAACAACCTTAATAACAAAACTGACAGAGTCTCCTGCATGAATAAATCTCAGACTGGGAACCAAGAGCTTACATTTCAGAAAATAAGAAGAGACCAGAAAGAGATGCCTGCCCTGTTGGAATTACGGGGTTTTTTTCAATAATAATCTGAGGAGAAAAAAAGTAGTCTCTCTTGTTTTGTCTTTTATTATTGAGGGTTTGGATATTTTTGGATATGAAAAGATGTAAGGGCTTCCCTGGTGGCGCGGTGGTTGATAGTCTGCCTGCCGATGCAGGGGACAAGGGTTCGTGCCCCGGTCCGGGAAGATCCCACATGGCGTGGAACGGCTGGGCCCGTGAGACATGGCCGCTGGGCCTGCACGTCCGGAGCCCGTGCTCTGCAAGGGGAGAGGCCACGACAGTGAGAGGCCCGCGTACCGCAAAAAAAAAAAAAAAGATATAAAAATATCTTTGGATACTTTTCCTTTTGTTCATATGATTGGGTTTCAATCAACACTGAGCTGCTATGTCTTCTACAGGGAATACACGGAACTGTCTTTGGTTAAATCATATGATGAGGTTAAAAAGATGAACTATATACATCCAATCACAACACAAGCAAGAAGATCAGCTTCCGTGGATTTAGGAGGTTTAGACGACCTGCCCCACGGGCTCTGGTGGCCTGGAGCATCTTCTGAAATCACTGTAACCTTGCTAGGCAATTGTGATTTCAAAAAGTATTTTTGATTGTTGTGCCCTAGAATAGTAGTTCCTAAGTCAGTCTGGGCACAGACATAGTTTTGTCAGTCGTCCGAGATGTCCACGCCCCAGCCTGGGCTCGCCCCCAGCTCTGAGCACCCCTGGCTGGGTGACCCTCCCAGAGGGGCCACGTCTCAAGCCACCATGTGCTGGTTTCTAAGCTACTGACTCACATGGTAAAAGAATAACTAAGAGTTTAAAATGCCTTTCATGTGCCAGACACCCTTAACGTTGAAAAAAAGTCGCTTGTAAACTGAAACCAACTAAATATTATAAATACCGGAATAAACTGAAAACATTAAGATCATGTGGATAACAACTCGATCCACTGTTGGGGCCGATCTAAAGTCTGATCTGAAGTAATTTCATTCCAGATTAAGATTTTACTGCCGCTGCAAGTCACGGCCATTTCTCCATTTCCTAAAATCGTCACGTTGCTCTAATGATGAACGTGTGAGTGATCTCCTCCCTGAACAGACAGGCCTTGTTGGGGCTAAAGGACTGTAAGCACCTCCTCACTGAAGCATTTAAATATAGTAAGAAGGGGACATCAGGCCTGATGGAGTGAGGTCAGCCCTGCCCGGGAAAGCTGCCAGGAAACATGGCAGCACGTCTGGGTCCTGACAGCGAATCGATGTGTATCCTTGGGCGAGTCCTAAGCCCTCTGAGTCTTGTTTTTCAAATGAAGGAGATGGGCTGGAAATAAATAATCCCTAAGACCCCTTCCAGCTCTAAGTTATTATGATGGCTTGATTTAATGCCATGCATGTAGGAGAGCACTCGTCACCTGGCCCTGTTTGATCTGAGTGGAGAGCTCGGTGATGCTTTATGCACCATTTATAGAGCCAGAACTTTGGCGGGAACAGCTGCTCTCCACCGAGTCACCGAGCCCAAGTGCCTCCCCGCTAAGAAGCACCTCCGGGTCGGCCCGCCCTCATGGCATCCGCAGGCCGGGTGACAGAATGGAAAGGAATGAGGTGATGAATGGCTCTCAAACAAAAAGCTGGGCTCAGAGCTATTTGCAGACAGACAGAGACTCAGGAAAGCCTGAGGTCGCCGGCCCGGCTTTCCTATCTGCTGACCCAGCTGCTGCTTCCGGGGCAGACGACAGCAGTGCGCCAGGCCGAGTGACAGGCCGGAGGCGTGGAGGAGCCGGGCGCACCCTCAAGCCTCCCCAGGGGCTGCCCACCCCACGGCCCGTGAGCGTGGCTGACACCCGAGAGCTGTCACCTGCTGGCATCGTTCTGATGGTCCCCGACTGCGGGGAAGCCTTGACCGTGGGCGCCCAGAAGTGGAGCAGACTTGCCAGGTCCCCAGGGAGCCGCCTCTGATGAGGTCACACATCTAGATTAGAACGCTTTCCAGTCCTAAGACTGTGAAGGGACCCGGACAGAAGGGGAGGCTCACTGCCCACGACCACCTTCCCTTCCTGGTGAAATGGGGGCGACGGACAGGGTGCCTGTGGATAAGGCACAAGGGCGGGTTACAGGGAAGCATGATCATTTGTGTGTGTGTGTGTGTGTGTGTGTGTGTGTGTGTGTTTTAACAGCTTTACCGGGGTATATTTCACACACCAGTCATCTCCTTTGGGTGTACAATTCAAGGATTTTCGGTACATTTACAGAGCAGTGCAACCATCGCCTCACTAATTTTAGAACATTTCCATCACTCTAGAGATATCTGTTTTATATAATCTGTTTGGTATGATCTGTTTGTAGACACACTCCCTGGAAGCATATTTAGCCTGGCCTGAAAATTATACCAAATCAAGAGTTTACTGGATTTTTTGCTGCCTCCAAGGTCACCATGGAGAAGTGGCCCAAAGTGATCGCTTTCTCTCCTTAACTTTGTACATTTTTAATGTATTGCCCTCGATCTTCTATACAGCTGAACTCCTTCACAGAATGACCCCCATTTTCTCTTTTTTAATTCCTTTCTCATCCCCACCTCCCATCTGGCATTCCCCACCTCACCCCTGCAGTCCGACCCTGCCTCAACTTCCCTCTCTCCCTACACCCTTTTCTTTTATGGTAAAATACACATAACATAAAATTTACCATCTTAACCATTTTTAGGTGTACACTTCAGTGGCATTAAGTACATTCACGTTGTTGTACAACCATCACCACCACCCATTTCCAGAACTATTTTCATCTTCCTCAACTGAAAGTCTCTTCCCATTAAAGACCAACTCCCCCTCGTGCTCCCCCAGCCCCTGGCCCCCACCATCTCCTTCCTATCTTTAGATTCCACCTCATACAAGTGGAATCATGCAGTCTTTGTCTTTTTGTGACTGTCTTACATCACTTAGCAGAATGTCTTCAGGGCTCATCCACGATGTAGCATGTGACAGAACTTCCTTCCCTTTTTCCAAACTTAAGACTATATTCCCCACACTGTACATTTCATCCCTATGACTCATTTACTTTCTGAGAGTTGGTACCTCTTAATTTCCCTCCCCTATTTCACTTGTCCCCCATCCCCCTCCCCTCTGGTGACCACCTGTTTGTTCTCTGTATCTATGACTCTGTTTCTATTTTGTTATGTTTGTTCACTTGTTTTGGTTTTTAGATTCCACATTTAACTGAAATCACACAGGATTTGTCTTCCTCTGACTTATTTAGCATAATACCCTCTAGATCCATCCATGTCGTCACAAATGGCAAGATTTCATTCTTTTTCATGGCTGAGTAGTATTCCATTGTGTGTATATGTATGTGTGTGTGTGTGTATATATATATACACATATACACACACACACACACACCGTCTCTTCTTTATTCATTTGTCTATCCATGGAAACTTAGGTTTCTTACGTATCTTGGCCATTGTAAATGATGCTGCAAAGAGCACTGGTGTGCATATGTCTTTTTTTTTCTTTTTTTGGCTGTGCCACATGGCATGCGGGATCCCGACCAGGGATCCAACCCCTGTCCCCTGCGTTGGGAGAGCAGAGTCTTAACCACTGGACCTCCAGGGAAGTCCCACATATGTCTTTTTGAATTAGTGTTTTGGTTTTCTTTGGAAAAATACCCAGAAGTTGAATTGCTGGATTGTACGGTAGTTTTATTTTTAATTTTTTGAGGAAATTCCAGATTGCTTTCCATAGTAGCTGCACCAATTTACATTCCCACCAACAGTGCACAAAGCTTCCTTTTTCTCCACATCCTCGCCAACCCTTGTTATTTCTTGTCTTTTTTAATGATGGCCATTCTGACAGGTGTGAGGTGGTATCTCATTGTGGTTTTGACTCTCATTTCCCTGATTAGTGATGTTCCTCATGTGTCTGGAGCTATCTGTATGTATTCTTTGGGAAAATGTCTATTCAGGTCCTCTGTCCATTGTTTAATTGGGTTGTTTGTTTTTTGGATATTAGTTTTATGAGTTCTTTATATATTTTGGATATTAACCACTTACTTATTGGACATACCAGTTGCAAATATTTTCTCCCATTCAGTAGGTGGCTTTTGTTTTGTTGATAGTTTCCTTAGCTATGCAAGAGCTTTTCAGTTTCACTTGGTCCCATTTGTTTATTTTTGGTTTTGGCTTTTGTTTCCCTTGCCTGAGGAGACAGATCCATAAAACTATTGCTAAGTCTGATGTCAAAGAGAGTACTGTCTATGTTTTCTTCTATGAGTTTTATGGTTTCAGGTCTTATATTTAAGCCTTTAGTCCATTTTGAGTTTATTTTTGCATATGGTGTGAGAAAGTAGTCCACTTTAATATTTTTGCATGTCGCTGCTGGTGTTCCTGACACCATTTATTGAAGAAGTTGTTTTTTCCCAACTGTATATTTTTGTCTGCTTTGTTGTAGATGAATTGACCATATAAGTGTGGGTTAATTTCTGGACTCTCTATTCTGTTCCACTGATCTATGTACCTGTTCTTGTGCTAATACCATACTGTTTTGATTACTGTAGCTTTGTGGTATAGTTAGAAACCACAAAGCCTCGTTCAGGGAGCAAGGTTAGGTTGTTTATTTGAGATTTTTCTTGTTTCCTGAAAAAGGTTTGTACTGTTTTAAACTTTCATCTTAGAACTGCTTTGGCTGTGTCCCATAGACTTTGGGTTGTTGTGTTTCCATTTTCATTTGTCTCCAGGTATTTTTAAATTTCCTCTTTGATTTCTTCCAGTGACCCACTGGCTGTTCAGTAGCATATTTTTTAGCCTCCATGTGTTTGTGTTTTTTACAGGTTTCCTTCTTATAGTTGATTTCTAGTCTCATGGCATTATAGTTGGAAAAGATACTTGGTATGATTTCAATCTTCTTAAATTTATTGAGACTTCTTTTGTGGCCTAGCATGTGATCTATCCTGGAGAATGTTCCATGAGCACTTGAAAGGAATGTGTATTCTGCTGCTTTTGGATGGAATATTCTATATAGATCTATTAAGTCCATCGGGTCTAATGTATTGCTTAAGGCCAGTGTTTCTTTATTGATTTTTCTGTCTGGATGATCTGAGAAGAATTTCCTTCTTTTTAAAGGATGGATAATATTCCCTTGTAAATATATATCACACTTTGTTTATCCATTCATACTTTGATGAAAACTTGTGTTGCTTCCCCCTCTTAGCTATTGTGAATAATGCTCCTATGAACAAGGGTGTACAGATATCTGTTCCAGATCCTGATTTCAATGCTTTTGGATACGTACCCAGAAGTGGAATTGCTGGATCATATAGTAATTCTATGTTAAATTTTTTAAGGAACGCTTTTCTCTTGAAACTACTCCAATCGGGTGTCCACCCCTACTACTCCACCGAACCAGCTCTCATCAAGGTCACTTCCAAATCCAATGGTCACTTCTCAGCCCTAGCCTTCCCCAACCCATGGGTGTTACCTGACACAGGTGATCCCTTCTTTCTATAGATAGTTTCCTCACTTGGCATCTGGGATAGCATTCAGCCTGCCTTGCTGGTTCCTTACCTTAGTGACCTCTCAACACTGGCCCTTGTTCCCTTGGTGCTGTCATCTATACTCACACCGTCAATACATTGGTGACTCCCAAGTTTATATCCCCAGCCGAGATCTTGCTCTTGAGTTCCAAGCTCACATCCAACTGCGTCGTTTACTTTCCCATTGTATGTCAAATAGGATTTTCAGATGTTACATGTGCAAAAATCAACTCCTGACTCCCTGATTTCTCAGTTTTCCCCATCTCAGAAAGTGAAAGCCCCATAGCTTTTCGGATGGGCAAGTTTGCAGTGGAAGGACCTGCACCCACAGATCACTAAAAGCGGGACCACCACTGAGGAACTCCCGATGCGACACAACAGGAAGCACACAGCACCACCTATGAGGGAAAGGTTCACCAGAATCTGGAAGAGCCCCTTGGGTTATGCTGCCCAATGCACCTCGCCACAGGTGGCTCCTGGGCAGGTGAGCTACCAAGCAAGTGTGCCGCCAGTGCAAAATGCACTGGATTTCAAGGCTCAGTGCCTTAGAAAGAATGTAAATCTAGGAATGTAAATGTAGGACAGGCTAATGGTCGAGTGACTTGGCTTCTGAAAGAACATGGTGGGGAGAAGGGAGCTTCCATGGATTAAAAGCTGCTTGGGGCAGCCCTTGATGTTGGACTACGTGTAGATCCTGATTTGAAGAAACTAATTGTAAAATGATATTTTTGAGATAATAAAAATCATAAGTTTTTACTATGTTTGGGTATTAGACGATACAATGAATTAATGTCAGTTTTGCCATGCGTGAAAGCATTGTGGTCACATAAGAAAATGTTCCTGCTGTTAAGTTATGCATACTGACATGTGTGTAAGAGTGAGGCAACACAGTATCTGGAATTTGCTTATTATGAGCAAATGAAAAAAGAAAAAGAGAGCTGGTTGAAGCAAATATGGTGAAATCTTATTGAATCTAGATGATGGATGGGTGCTCATTGTACTAGTCTCCCTAATTTGGGGTACGTTTGAAATTTTTTACATTAAAATTCATTTTTATAAACCTCCAACTTAAAGAGTGTGATACAACTTGTAGAAATGAACGTCAACGTACCCCTTAGGGACCATGAGTTAACCTCTGGGTTCCCTGCATCAAAAATCCACACCCCAGAGGGACCCGGGGAGCATTTCAGAGGAGCATGTCGGGGAGAGCAGAGTTGTCAAGAGAGGTAACTAGGTCTTTCCCCCTAAAACTGACATGTGCTCAACTCCCAGACTGGCCTCTGTCAGACCTCAGCATCCCTCTTCCGGTCGCTCAGGGCAAAACCCCTGGGGTCTTCTTTTGGTGTCTCTTTTCCTCTCCAATCCCATGGCCAATCTGGGCTGCACAGGCATGTGGAATCTGACCACCTCTCACCACCCCCACTGCTCCTCTCTGGTTCAGCGACCATCACCTCTCACCCTGGGTCACTGCATCCAGCCTGGTCCCTGCTTCTGCCCTCACATCCTCCTTTCTGCTCCTCATGCAGGGCTAGCCCTGCTCAGGCAGGTGATGGCCATGCATACAAGAGTCGGTCTGCAGGGTGTGCTCTGGGGTTCTGCGGTGCACAAACTGCACGGCCATCCACGGTGGTCCTGCACGTGGCGCCATGAAGAATCCTCTTAAGACACAGGCCAGAGCGGGCCGTCTTCCACTGGGGCTGTCCAACAGCCACCCATCTCACGAGGAGAGAAAACTCAAGCCTCACAACGTCCTGGAAGGCCCCACAGGAGGCAGCCCCCAGCTGTCTCTCTCCCTGGGTGCACTGCGCTCAGCGCCACAGCCTCCCCGCTCAGGCCTGCTCTCAACCTGTGGCCTTCACACCTGCTGTTCCCTCTACCTGGGATAGCGCCTTGTCAGGGAGCCCCCCCACCGATAAGCCATCACAAGGGCAATCCCATTTCCCTCCTTACGCCTTTCCTCCTGCTTTTCTGCAAAGCCCTTTCAACCCCTGACATTGTTGCAGAGCTGCCCGTTCAGAAGTTTATCTTTAGGGTTACAGGGGGTGGGGACTTTGCCTGAGCACTGCTGTGTCTCCAGCACAGTGGACGTGATCGGTAAAATCGGCCCAGTGGCCGGAGGGCCATTTGTAAGTGAGGTTGTTGAGATAAGCACCACATCTTCTCCTTCTGTGGCCCCAGCACACTGTACCTGTAGGGGCTAGTCAAGACTTGTTTGTCAGGTCAGAGAAGGAGTGAATACCTGAGGCAACAGGGACATGAACAAAAAGACAACCCAGGGGTTCATACCAGCCCCGTGGCTGTTCCACGGCGGGAGAAAGGAGACAGTGAACAGAGAAATAAATAAAATGAAAAGTAAAAAAATGTCAAGCTCCTTTGCAGTCCGGTATCAACAGTGGCCTGAAAAATACCATCTTCCTTTTGAAAATAAAATCTAAAAATACATGGAGAATGCCCTCAGGTTGACCTATAATTGCATCTACCATCACCGTGCTCTCAGCTGAGTACAGATAATTAAATAGCGCTCATTCCGTGGGTGGGGAGAGAGGGACCTGGTCCGGGGCCGGGCTGTCTACCACCAGCTCTGAGCTAAGTGGGGGTCCCCAGTGGGGGCCATGGATGCTCCCAGACTGTGGCCCTGCCTCTCCCCTCCAGCTCCTGCAGAAGCCACGGGCCTGGCAGCCACGCCACTGACCACGGAAGTAAGGCAACGGATGACAGCCTCCTCTCTGTTTTCAGCCCTGGCTGTTCTGAGGATCCCTTTGGGGCAGCCAGAGAGGCGGAACGGATGTATCTCACGGCAGTGTGGTACCCAGAAGGGAGAAAGAGAAAAAAATCCTGAAAAGATGTGAGTCTTTCAGGAATTTGAGAAAATGAGGGGAGAGGTAATAAACTGTTTGATTTCAGTGCTTTTCCCTTCCTTTCCATGGCAGCCTGCCATCACTTCCTGCTTGGAGGGGACCATCTCCAGATAATTCCTCCCTGGGTCTACACAGCTGGGGTGGTGATGGGGGCACAGGTGGTCTCTAGGAAAAATGGTTTCAGTTGCTCATCACCAGAAAGCATGAGAGGCGAAGAAAAATTGGAGTCATGTGACTTGTCCAAGTTCACAAAGCAAATATCCTGAGAGGCGAGATTAAACTTCAGGTCTTCTGAACTGAAAGTGTCTTTTTTTTCTTTTCTTTTTTTTTTTTTTTCGGCTGAGCCTGGTGGCATTGGGATCCTAGCTCCCCGACCAGGGATAGAACCCAGGTCCCCTGCATTGGAAGCACAGAGTCTTAACCACTGGACCACCAGGGAAGTACCTGAAAGGTGTCTTTTATACCAGCCTGTGGTGGGCACTCTGGACACCGTTGGTGAGCTGCCACATGCTTTCAGAAAAGAAAATCCCTAAAGTAGGGAAAGAGGAGAATTATGGCATCAGGAAAGAGCTGGCAGGTGCCAGGAAGATGTGCCGGACAGTCGTGGCCGCTCCCAGGCTCCTGCAATCTTAAAACACAAGTGCCACGTGGGACACGCAGGAAAAGGTCAGGCTCAGGGCTTGCCTCCACCCACATTAAGTCGTTCAAATGTAACTTTAACACGGGAACAAAATGAAGGCGATGTTACAATCTAAACAAAGAAAGCAAAACAAAGCAAAAGGACCAGTGTCCTCAGATACTGCCTCAATTTGAGGTCGGGGCGCTGCCGTAGCCAGGGGCAGCCCTCAGGACTTCAGAATATCAAGGAAAAGAGTAAGTTCTTCCCCCAGGTTCTGGAACATTCAAGAAGCAGAGGTGGCTTCTACATCAAGAAGAGTCTGAAAGGCAGTCTCGGCAGCAGCCCCGACTGCTCCTAACAATTCCTGTGAAGGCTGAGAAGAGGCAAAGGCCCATCCCATCTCAGCTGAGACGCAGCCCAGGGCCGGGCCTGGGGGGCCCGCCCGCTAACTAAACCCTGGCTGAGGTGACTGGAAGCAGCTCCCCGCGTGGTGCTCCCAGGCGCCGTCTTAAGGGACAGAACATGCTCAGAACCAGAGCCCCACGCAGCCCCTGCCCCCAACCCAGCCACACACCCTGCCGGCTGCCCCACCTAAGGGGAGGGGCCCTCTCCTGTCCCAGCAGCGCACCTGTGGGGCGGGTCTTCCTTCCTTTTCTGCTTTGCACAGAGGCCGTCCCATCAGCCAGGGGAGCCATTCAGCACGCTCCCTGCCGCCTGTGCCTGAAACGTGTGCCATTTCAGGACAGAGGTGTTAAGAGCCAGTGAACAAGTCGTTGCGGCCCCCGCCCACTGCTGTGATGACAGCAGAAGCCCTTGGGAAGGAAGCCACTATCAGGCAGTGTCCCTGCGAGGCCACAGTGAGCCCCTCAGACCTGTGATGGGCATCTACTGTGGGCAGGAGGGAAACTTCTGTTGTGTCAGACCTCTCAGGCTTGGGGTGTTTGTTACCACATCGAAACCTAGCCTATCCTAGGTTTCAAATATTAACACTAAAGAAAAGAGAATTCAATGTGAAAAAAGTCAAACATGGAAAATACTAGTATACTGTAAGTGGGTAGGTTTACAGTTAAGCTAATAACTGTTGAGAACCTTTATAAACTGAAGATTTCACCAAATGCATAAAGCAAAATGATGAGAAGTAAAGGAAAATCCACCAGATGGCTAAGGCAAGTCATTTCTCCTTTGTATGACTGTCTCTTCACTTTTGATATGGGAATGATACTACCAACCTTAGTCTACTCAGGCTGCTATAACAAAAAGCCACATAAACGACTTAAACAACAGTTTACACAACAGTTCTGGAGGCTAGAAGTCCAAGATCAAGGTGCCAGCAAGCGTGGCTAATGGTGAGGGCTCTCCTCCTGGCTTGTGGACGGCCGCCCTCTCCTGTGTGCTCACGTGGCCTCTTCTTTGTGTACACGTGGAGAGCGAGCTCTTCATACGAGGACACCAGCCCTACAGGATCAGGGGCTCACCTTTATGGCCTCATTTAATCTTAATTACTTCCTTTGAGGCCTCATCTCCAAATACAGCTATACTGGGGATTAGGGCTTCAACATATGAATTTGGGGCAGGGGTTGGGGTGGGGACAGACATTCAGTCTATACACGGCCTTATAGTGCCACCCTGAAGATCAGGGTGTATTAACCACTCAGTAAATGCTGCTACCACTCCCTCTGTTGTTGTTATTCTCATCTTACTACCAAGGGTGCCCTCAATGAGTAATCAATCTCAGGAAAAGAAAAAAAGGACCGTTATCACAGATGAAGAACTAGGCCAGAGCTTAGGGAGAACGGCAATTCCGAACGCTCCCTAGAATCCGATGAACGCGGAGTTGTGTGGATTTCACGTTGACATTTTCTAGGGAAAGGTTTATAATTCTCGGCAATTTAGACATTTCGTCTTTAATAGTCTGGTCTGCATTTTTTTCTCTGATTTTTCTCACATTCTATGGCTCCTCGTTATTTAAGATAATTTCTAAAAGACAGGTACTGTATTTTCCCTTCTTTCCACTAGACTTTTCCCCTCGAGTCTTTGCTCACTTTAACAGTAGAAGAGCAGGGAGCAAAATTAGCAAAAAACATGTCCACTGAACCGCAGGTATTTAGGTTTAACTGCAAAATGAGCTTCAGCTGACTGAAGGTGATCGTTTTCCGCGTGTAGATTTCTTTACCATGTCACGCGTTCAAGAGCACTTCTAAGCCAGACTTGGGCTTTTAAAAACTGAGATCTCGTCTCAAACTAGGCAATAAATGACTCGACTATGAAAAGTGACAGTGAGTTAAGATGAAAAAAATCATTATCCTTTCTATTCGTCGTGTAAGACCTCCATTCAATAACGATCCACTCTTTAGTCTCCCCCTACCCGCTCCAAAAAAGAGAAAATTATCTTCCCAAGTGTATCTCATCCCCACTGCGGAGGCAGCAAGGCCTCTCCCGGCTGCACCGTGAGAAAACTGGAAGATGGAGATGAAAACTGGAAAACGTCCCTTCTGGTGGAAGGTGGGAGAAGGAGGACTGGGTGTGGGGCAGGGAGGTGTCGGCATATCCAGGCCACAGCAGTGAGTGAGTAGAACACTCAAAGGGGCGGGAGACCCAGAGACCCTCCCCGCCGGCAGCCCCACAGCGAGGAGAAGCAGAAAAGGCCACGGGGGTCTGGCCGGGAAGAGGCCGGGTCAGGTGCCACAACACACAGGGCTTCCCAGCCCGTGCTCTCAAGTTCGCCGGATGCCCCAAATAACTCGCTTTTTGCATTCACACTTAAAGAAGAATGGCGCACCCACCGATGAGCTTTAGGGCGACCCAGGATATCTGCATAGCATCAACGTATCACTCTCCACATTTGCTAATGACTGTGATGGTTTCAACCTGGGACCACACATTCTTTGATACCCCTCCCTCCAGGACGTGGAACAGAAGTCCCCTCCCCTGAGATGGACTGGATTTAGGGACTTGCTTCCTGAGGACAGAGCAGGGAAAGGGAAAACAGTAACTCTGCAGTGGAGGAACCTGGCAGACCCCACCTTAGGTCAGCAGTCAGGGTTGACGTCGTCAGGGATGTCACGCTGGTATCGTGTGCCCCTGATGTGATGTGAGCAAAAGGGCACCTCTGAATTCTTCCCCAAATCCACAACCTCAGTCTAATCAGGCAAATCCAAACTGAGGAACATTCTACTGAACGCATAGCTGACACTCTTCAAGAGTGCCTGGAAACCATCACAGATTGGAAGAGACAGAGGCAACACAATGACAAAATGCAGTGTGGGATCCTGGAATGGATCCTGGAACGGAAAGAAGACTTTAGTCAAAAAACTGGGAAATCTGTACAAAGTCTGTAGTTTAGTAGACAAAAAATCGCTTAGAACAGGTTATGCCTTCTCTTAATTGTCAGTCTAGCTAAGCTTTCTGGTTGACAAGGCACATCTCCAACAGTTAATCGTTTTAATTTCCATCTGCACGCCCAACCCGCCTCCGACATGTTCCACCAGCGTCCCCCTCCTCCTAATGTTTTCAGTTCCTCCTGGCGTGTGCTAGGCTTTTTAGAACCACAGCACTTAGGAGAGGTTAAGGTCAGGCAAAGACAGCTATTCATTGCACCTGGCAGGGTATATGAATACACCTAAATTCCTCTAGTCCAAACCCTGCTCCCCAACAGGGAAACTGCACAGGAGAATGTTCTACGAACCTGCTCCAAGTTACGTCAGCCCCCGGTAGAGTGCCATCAACCTTAGCAGAGCTAAGGACACGATGGACGTCTTTTTTTTTTTTTTTTTTTTTTGGTGCTACGCGGGTCCCTCACTGCTGTGGCCTCTCCCGTTGCAGAGCACAGGCTCCGGACGCGCAGGCCCAGCCGCACCGCGGCATGTGGGATCTTCCCGGAGCGGGGCACGAACCCGTGTCCCCTGCGTCGGCAGGCGGACTCTCAACCACTGCGCCACCAGGGAAGCCCCCACGATGAACGTCTTTTTAGGGAGTGCGAGCTTGGGGCACTGGCAACGTGCAGTGGAACCTGATGGCCCATGTGCTGTCCAAAGGCCCACCGCCAGGATCATTTAAAGATTATTTCCAAGTGCCAACCTCACAAAACAAGTCAATGGAGAAACATGAGGGGGAAAAGTCTAAAAAGGAGGAGTTGGAAGAGGGAACGACTGTAAGCATGATCAGGAAAGGATTGAAAGTTCTGCTTTATTTCTCCTTCCAACTCCTGGTACACGAACGGTGGATAAGGTCACTGACCAAACTGGCCAAGGTGGAGGTGGGGGGAATCAGAATGGACACTGCAGGAGTCAACACCTTGCCAGATTAGATCCTGCTAGCAACAGCCTTCTGGAAAATATTGACACCCGAGCGACCATCAAAGATATTTAATAATCTTGTTCTAGTTTCAAAAGAATCTGTATTTTCAAATGTTACTGTGAAGCAGGGCTAATTCCACCCACCCATCCATCCATCCATCCATCCATCCATCCAAACATTCATCCATCCATCCAACCATCCATCCATCCATCCATCCAACCATCCATCCATCCATCCATCCATCCATCCATCCAACCATCCATCCATCCATCCATCCAACCATCCATCCATCCATCCATCCATCCATCCAACCATCCATCCATCCATCCATCCAACCATCCATCCATCCATCCATCCATCCATCCATCCATCCATCCAACCATCCATCCATCCATCCATCCATCCATCCAACCATCCATCCATCCATCCATCCAACCATCCATCCATCCATCCATCCAACCATCCATCCAACCATCCATCCATCCATCCAACCATCCATCCATCCATCCATCCATCCATCCAACCATCCATCCATCCATCCAACCATCCATCCATCCATCCAACCATCCATCCATCCATCCATCCATCCATCCATCCACCATCCATCCATCCATCCATCCATCCATCCAACCATTCATCCATCCATCCAACCATCCATCCATCCATCCAACCATCCATCCATCCATCCATCCATCCATCCATCCATCCAACCATCCATCCATCCATCCATCCAACCATCCATCCAACCATCCATCCATCCATCCAACCATCCATCCATCCATCCATCCATCCAACCATCCATCCATCCATCCATCCATCCATCCATCCATCCAACCATCCATCCATCCATCCATCCATCCATCCATCCAACCATCCATCCATCCATCCATCCAACCATCCATCCAACCATCCATCCATCCATCCAACCATCCATCCATCCATCCATCCATCCAACCATTCATCCATCCATCCAACCATCCATCCATCCATCCAACCATCCATCCATCCATCCATCCATCCATCCATCCATCCATTCAATCATTCATTCATTCATCCATCCATTCATTTGTTCACTCACTCACCACCAGGAGAAAATTGCATTTCACTGGTTTCTGTTTCCCACAATGCTCTCCACCACACGAAAAGTATCGCACGTGCCAAGAGGCGCTAACACAGACCCGGCCTTGGTGGCAGAGTTCAGTGTGGTGTCTGGGTGGTGCTGGCCTCTCTCTGATGAATTCTGATGAAGTTACCAATATGAGGATAGAACAACGCTACCTCCTGACCTATTCTGGTAACTGATGAGGTCGTCACGACTTGGAATGAGTTACCAATGAAACCCACTCCATATAATTAAGGTAGTTTAAACTATTGATACTGAGAAGAAAAATACCACATTCAAAGGCTTTCATTTTAATAAGAAGGTAGGAGTCACCAGCAAACCGCAGAGAAATTCCCATTTATGCTTTGACTCACATTCATTCACCAGGTGGTCCCTGAGGGCCTCCCGTGTGCCAGGGGCAGGGTTCACTAGCAACTGGACCAGGCGCGGCCCCCAGAGAGCACGCCGTCTGCCGGGGAGGGGAGAGCCGAGTAAAGGACATAGCAACCCAGCCGACACGTGAGACGGGAGGAGCTGGGGACACTGGAAGGATGCACGTCTCAGGCCCGGGGTGGGAGACAGGTGGGCCTGGGTCTTCCCAGAGGAAGTGACCTCTGTGGGGAGGGAGGCCCAGACCTCAGCTGCTGATGGGCATACTCTGGTGAGTTCTCCCAACCACCACTGCCCTCATCCTACAGCTGAGGAACTGAAGCTTCAAGACAGCGAAGGACCCACGTCCCAGATCCAGCTGGCGGCAGAGCTGGGCCTCTATACGTCTCTGGAAGAAATGAATCAACCACCACGGAACGCGGCCAGGGCCCGAGACAGGGAGCACGATGGCTATGAAATCCTCTAACGGGTCAGGTGTATCTTCAGCCGACAGAATTCAAAATTTAAAAAGTTGAATACAGAACAGTATAAACAGAATTCATTATAACTGGACAATATACGACGTATACTATATGTTGTGCTTTTCACCTGTTACATTGTTCTATATTAAATCGTATTTAAAAAGCAGGCTAGTATAGAGCACAAGGCTAAACAGCAAGGCAACTCCCCACTCTGTCCTGTACTCAGGATAATTTATTGTCTGCCTCATGCTGTTTAGGGAAAGTTGGAAAAGATGTTTAGGAAAGAAAAAGCAGATTAAAACTGTGACACTATTCACAAAACAAAAGTCTAAGTAAAAAAGATGGATTAAACTCAAAGGAATCCTAAAGCTGAATTTTCAAAGAATGAGAGGGATGCTGTATGTGTACATTTCCCTTTGCAAACTGTACATAACAACAGAAGCAGGAGGCTCCCCTGGTGGCTCAGTGGTTAAGAATATGCCTGCCACTGCAGGGGACACAGGTTCGAGCCCCGGTCCAGGAAGATCCCACATGCCGCGAAGCAACTAAGCCCGTGCGCCACAACTACTGAGCCTGCGCTCTAGAGCCTGCGAGCCACAACTACTGAGCCCGCGTGCCACAACTACTGAAGCCCGTGCGCCTAGAGCCCGTGCTCCCAACAAGAGAAGCCACCGCAGTGAGAAGCCTGCGGACCACAACGAAGTAGCCCCCGCTCGCCGCAACCAGAGAAAAGCCCGCGTGCAGCAACGAAGACCCAACACGGTCTAAAATAAAATAAATAAAATAATAATAAATAAATAACGAACAGAAGAGGGAGGTCTAAACGTGGGAGGGGAATATGATGGAACACAGAACATCAGCGTGGTTAACAGTCTCTTCCTGTCTCATCCCTGCAGCCTCAGCGGTGACTCACAGGCCTTCGGGCCAAGGGAATCCAGAAGGAACAGAGCTCCGGGATGGGCGAGGGCGTGGGGGGGGGGGGGGGAGGGGGGAGCCACTGGGACGGCTGATTTTTCCAGTTCTTTCCCTGGGAACAGGAAGAACGGGGCGATGGAGGCTGCACAGAGCTCTCTAAAGAAAGAAAAGAGCTCTCTAAAGCCGCAAGGAAAGGCAGGTGTCCCGCTGCGTGTGGGCAACAAGGACCCTGGCGCGCAGTGGGGTCCTCACAGGGCCCAGGTCTGGTCATCTATTTTAACAAGTTCAGCTATGAATGACAAAAGCAACATGCCTCTTAGGAGACACGGGCACAATTTTAACCCTATGGAATTGTGCTGGTCACTGGTCTTCGTGTTGCTTGACACCCAGCCCCCTTGTGATCTGGGGGGCCTCTCCAGGGGGTCTGGAGTTTTAATGGGCCGCCAGCGCGCCCCCAGCGGTGAGGCTGAAGTGGGGTCCTCCCTGTCGCTCCACCTGCAGCGCACCTGGGATTCTGCATGAGCAGGTGATGCAGGAGGGCGCGCTAGGGTCACGCCCGGCCTCAGAGACCTCCTGGCTCTTAAAGAACAAGGTGGCAGCTTGGACCCCCTCCCTCGGCTGTGGGGGGCTGCCCTGTCCCTGCCCTTTTGGGCACGTCACGTCCACCAGAAGCATCATCCCAGGCCTGGCCACTTACTGGCCTGACGTTCCTTCTCCCAGGCGGTGGGCGTCCCTATGGAAATGCCACCCTCAGGGTTACAGGATGGTGGGGTCACAGGCGGCTGTGCTTAGCTGAGTCCAAGCGGCGCCCGGCAGCGTCTCTCCTTCCTCGGTGGCCTCTTGCTGAGTCCCCAGCATGAAGCTGACAGGCACCAGGCAGAGCCCGTGGGCTGCGGGGACTGGACCCTAGCTGGCTCGGAAGGTCAAGCCTGTGGCCCCCCGACCTCTGGGCAGAGCTGGCTCTCGGAAGTGCTCACGGGAGGGCCACGTGAACGATGCCACCATGGCCCTGTTATCCCTGGAGCACGCCTGAGCCGCCGGCCTGGGGCCTTTCCTGGAGAGAAAGACAACACAGAACTGACACAGCCTGGTGGCCTGCATCGTCGCTCTGTGGTCCCGGCGGAACCGGGCCTGGCGCTGGCCTGGCTGGCCTCGAGCACACCCGTGATCGGGGGGAAACGGGTGTCTGCGACGGGCAGGAGGGAGCCACGAGGGCCCACAGGATGTCACGCAAAGCACCCCCTCTCACCAGCTCCCACCTTCATGTCAACCCATCTCCCGTAGGCCTGCCATTCAGGGTCCACTCCATCCCCCCCTTTTTAGCCTCTCCCCACGCTGCTCCCACGCCACCGTCAGCTCAAGCGCCCTCTGGCACACAGCGAAGTGTAATCAAGTTTGCAGCTGAAGTCCCAGCTTCTGAGTCTGCACGGCTTCTCCTAAAACAGCTCCACCACAGCCTTCCAGAGTACGCAGGCCCTGCCTACTAATTTCCGGGAGGGTTACGTGGGGAAGCTCCAAGGTGAACGTAGTTTGGTCACAGCTGGTGCTTTTTGCCCTCCTGGGGAGCAGCCACTGACAAGAGTGGAGAGCAAAGGATCTAGGTTTCTGGAGATGAGGCACGCAGTTCAGAGCTAAGGTGCAAACCCAGGGGAGATGCGGAACGTACAACAAGGGTTCTCCATGGGGCCATTTTGCCCCCTGGGATGCTCTTAAATACCCCACTATGTACAGACACCTCCCAGCATCCGGCCCAATGTCAGTAATCCCGAGGCTGAGAAACCCCGACTTAAAAGTAAGAGGAAAAACCTAAGAAACTGGAATGAAGATTTGGAAGGCTGCGTGGCCACCACCTTATGCCAGCTCATGTGGCCATTTCAATCTGGAGCTGGCTCCAGGCATGGCTGAAAAATAGTACCTCCTGAGAGGTCAGATAAGCCCAGAGATAAATGGTGCAGGACACGGCCTGGGTGAAGTGGCCCGTTATCTCCAGGAAGGTAACCAGAGGCGCGGCAGCAAGGCTTGGCTGCCTGACAAGGAAGAAGCTCGAAAAATCTGATGGCATCTTACTACTGGTTCTTTAGTTCAAGGCCAAGAAGCACAACTACTGTTGAAAACAGAGGGTCCTTTCCATCTAAAGGCCAAAGAATTGTAATAAGCTCTAAACTATAAGAAAGTCCACAGCGGTGTGACACTAAAGAATGCTTATCTACTGAGCGTATTGAAAGCAGCAGCCGTTAGTGCTTTTACTGAGTTCACGGAACCAGTCCCAAGGGCCGCCTGTATCCTCCCGACACACAAGAGATTGTCTTTCCTGTATTTTTCTCACAACTTTTGTACAGACTGCTCTCTTTTCTCTCCCCTTGACCCCCACCTCTCACTCCAGCCCTCAGCTTATGAGGGAGGGATTCACCCCTGTCTCAGCATCAGTAGTTCCTGAGGCACACCCTGGCCAGTCCAGCAGGACTGCTGTCCCTTGGTAGAGAGGAAGGGAGAAAATAACTACCGTTGGGTTAGCACCTACCAGGTACCCGGGAGATGCTCTCCATTTCCCAGCACGGCTCATTACTACAACCACCGGATAAAGTTTTTCCTCTGTCACAGACAAAGGAAAGGAGGCTCGGATACGCTAACTTGCCTACAGACACACGACTTCAGAAGGCTGACTGTGCTTCTCCCACTGCCCCGAACCTTCTCCCCACGCTGGACTGACTTCCGGCCTGTGGGACGCCAGCCCTGTCCACCTGCATTCCCATTTCACTCCTCTCCTATCATGAGACTCAATACCTTCTGCACTATAGAGCACACCTCTATGACAGCAGATCTCAACAAAGAATAAGTCATTGCCCTAGAGCTGTGCCGTCCAATATGGCAGCCACCAACCGTAGGTGGCTACTTAACTTTAAAGGAATCAAAATTAAGTACAATTTAAAGTGCCCTTTGTCAGCTGCACTAGCCACGTTTCACGTGCTCAATTACTACACAGGGCTAGTGGCTGCCGTGACACACAGCACAGAGACAGAGCATCTCCATCAACACAGAAAGCCCTACTGGCCGTCACTGCTCTGGATGATTTCAAAGTATATCTGGGTGATTTCTAGCAATATCTTAGGGCACCCAGGGTGGAGTCATATTAGTTGTTCAATCAACATGGAAATTCCATCTCTCCGAGTGTCAACTTGGAAAATTCCACAGCTTCCCATGTGCCGAAGGGACATCACAAAAGAAGGTGAAAAGTAAAAAGCAGTCAAGGGTAAGGGTGGAAAAGCTGATAAACTTATGTGAGGGAGGTTAAAAGCATAATGAGCAGCTTTAGATCTCCTGGGTTCTTTATGCTGAAATATCATGACCACTGTGTGATTTTTCATTCACTCCCCCAAGCCAAGAAGTGGGTGGAAACATTGCAATATAATACGCCAGTGGAGGTTCTGGACGGTTCTGGCGCTTCCATACTTGCTGATCCAGGGGTTTACCCATTGCCAAGACCATATCACATTCTGCCTACCTAAACTCTCCAGGTATTTTGTATTTGTTTTATGGAAAGTGTATCTCACATCTTCGAGAATTTTCCGAACAAATAAATGAATGATGCCTGAAGCTACGAAACTCTTATTTTTTTTTTTATCACTTTCTTTGTTTGCTCACCTAATTTGACATGGATTCCACTCTCAGTAAAAGCACTGTGATGACTAGTTCTCTTGTTTGGGCTGTATGGACATTACATCTTCCTTGGTACGTCTCAGATTATTTTTCAACTTTCTTCTCAATCCCTTCTACCCCCTTAATCAAAACCAAAGCTCCATCTGTAGGTACCAAATGAGACAGGTGTGGCTTGCTAGCATTAAGCAGCATTTCCTCCCAACACTGACCCTGGCCTTGAAGGCACTGGCCTTGAAGACAAGGGGGCTCGGATTCAAGTCCAGGCTGTGTGCCAGTGTCCTGAGGGACGACTTAACGTCTGGTGCCAACACTTCAGCCACCCCACTGCACTCCAGGTGGTGTCCTGGTCACATCTTCTGGCATCTCCCCTCCTGGCCTTTGCTCAAATTGTTCTCACAGTTTTTTAGTGCCTCATTCTCACATCTGAATGGATCTAAGGATCACCACCCATCTGGGAAAGGCTCCAAGATGAAAGACAGAGGCCACAGCACACAAAGGGCAAAAAGAAAGAGACCATAATGTAGGGAACAAAAGAAGTTTTCAGGAAAAACCAGAAAACCAAAAATGAATATTCCTCAGAAGGATAAGAAAGGTACTGCATTAGTGAATCAAAAAGGATGCTATAAAAATGGAACAAAGACCCAAAACAAACAAACAAACAAAAATCTTAGAAATGAAACATAGAACAGGTAAGTTTAGTAGAAGGAGTGGAAGATAAAGTTGAGTTGTCACCCATAAAGTATCACCAAAAGCTAGAAAATGAGGGGGAAAGGGAAGTTATTTCCAACAACAGGAGTTCCTTTAAAAGAGAACAGAGAAAATGGTGGGAAGGAGACAATTTTCAGAAAATTTTCCAGAATTTTAGGATACAAATTTCCAGACTGAATGAACCCAGTAAATGCTTAATAAATGGAAAAATAAGATCTAGAATACTGAGGATCAAGAGAAGATCCTAAAAGCTTACAGATATTATACAAGATACTGAAAATATATAAGGCATCAAATTCTCAAAGGAAACCTGAAAGCTAGAATCAAATGGAAAAAAGTCTTTAAAATTGTGGTAGAAAATAGTCTGTTAATTACACTTTTTGATATTTATTATTTTATTTTATCAAATAGGTAACAGTCGCATGGTTCAAATATCAAAAGAGTATGAAAAGTTACATTTAACAAACCTGCTTCCACTTACATCTCCACGTTTCTTTTACTATACTTTCTGCCAGTGTTTCTTTCTGTAAATGCAGGCAAATTATAGCTTTTCTCACGTAAGGGACAGCATGCTATCTACTTCCCGTACATTGCTATTTTTAGTTAACAGTACATGCTGGAAATCATTTCAGAGAATACATAGAAATCTCTGTCATTTCTCTGGAAAATTATTTTTAACCTAGAACTCTATACTCAGACAAACTATCAAGTACTAAGGTAGAATAAAGACATTTTCAGACATGCAAGCACTTAGAAAAGGCATTCTCTCTCAGAAAGCTACTGAAGGATGTGCTCCAGCAAAATGAGTTAGTATGGATCCAGCAACAAGAACAACAAAGAAGTGGCAAAAGGAGTTCTCAGAATGGCGGCAAAGGGAAACGCAGCTGAAGCAAATCCTAAGAGCACTCAGAGCAGACTGGGTCTAGAGGACAGAGCCCTCCAGGGGGTAGACTTCCAGGAGGGAATAAAATGGAACGGATAGATTTGTTTCATCACATAGAAAATAATATTGTGAGGGGTTCTATTGAAAAGTCTGTGAGGAATTAGGTATGATAGATATGCAGAGAGATAAGCAGTTGGGAAAAAAAAAGAGAAAAAAATTAACCCCAGAAAAAGCAGAAGGTTGTACAAGGAAAAATGTTATAGTATACTACTTGGCTCGGCAGTTAACACTATCACGTTACATCATCATCACCACTAGTGTTTACTGAGCATGTGTCAGTCCCCGTTCTGAGGTCTTTTCATGAAATACCTCATATACCCACATAACCACCTTGTGAGAAGTACGCTGTTAAAATTGTCCCATCTTACATGTGAGGGAACGGAAGCGCAGAGTGGCTAAGTAACTTGCTCTAGGTCATGGAAGAAGTGGAAGGACCAGGAACTGAACCCAGGAAACCTGACCCTAGCACCCATACTCTTAACCAGCCTATTGTTCGGCCAGTGACCATTCATCTAACCTAAAAGTACAGTGTAATATGGTGTGAAGATAAGGAGAGAGAAAGGTGGGGAGAGGACCTGAGCTAGACCTACAGATCCCAAGTCCTCATCCTCAAACCAGGGGGCCAGCAGATGGTACCTAAAATTGAAAAATCAATAAACAGTGCATGCGCATATTAGTTACAAACATGGAGCTACTCACCAGATCATTTAGGGTCTTGTAAGGCCATTAAGAGCTTGGCTTTTACTGAGGGATATGAAAAGCCATTATGACACGATCTGACATGTTTTAAATGCTGTGTGGAGAACGGCCTGGAGTATGGGACCAGGGTGAAAACATACATTACTTTAATTCAATAAAAATTAAGTTTTAAAGATGAAAGAATGAAAAAAAGAAGAGGAGAGACACAGTAAGGCAGAGAAGAATATGGGACTCTCCCATGAAATGTTATGCCTGATGGCTCAGAGGTCAGCTGGGGATGACGGTCCCCAAGATGGGAAGCAAGTCAGCTCGACTTCAGGGCACCACCTGGAATAGGGCCTTGGCTGGAGCCAAGATACTGATCCCAGGAAACAGCCTGGATGACGAACTGGCACCTCTAGTTAGCAGATGACCTAACTAGAGGACCCTTTTTCTCTATGTCAAATAGAGATACTCTAAACTCTTCTGATGGGATATCATATAATTACGAGGGTGAAGTTTCTGGGAGTACCTGGCACACCTTAGGCCTTAAAAGCAACCTCAGGGACTTCCCTGGTGGTCCAGTGGCTAAGGCTCTGTGCTCCCAATGCAGGGGGCCTGGGTTCGATCCCTGGTCAGGGAACTAGATCCCACACGCTGCAACTAAGACCCGCCACAGCCAAATAAATACATAAATAAAAATATTAAAAAAAAAAAAAAAAGCAACCACACAGTCCCCTTTCCCCTTTCCCCTCCTGAACCCTGACAAGGCTCACAGGTTAACTGGCTCAACTGGCTCAACTAGAATCCAGGCCTTCTGATTTCCATTCTACTGAGCAGACCCTTCAGGTCCTCCACATGCATTCACAGTCCTGACTACTGAACCCATGAGTCACTAAAGATTCACCCAGAAAAAGGAGAGGGAGACAGCTGGCCCTATGACAGAAATAGCTGTGGGGTGGGGCCCACAAGCCATCGGGGGCCAGTGGGACTGTCCACTCCTGAGTTTCCAATTCCAGCTCCATCCAGAACCATCTTGTCGGGAATCACGGAAACAGCTCAAGGTCACAGGCATGGTGCTCGCCATTCCCCTGACAGATCAGACTGTGAGAAAAGTCCGCCTGGAACGCTGGTCCTGTCACATTCCTAACGCTTGTTATTGATCCACCAAGATGTGTGTGGCTGCCTTAGGAAGATCAACTATGCAAGGGCCTGGTAGCTGTGTTAGAGTCTGGGGCAGGGCGGTGTGTGCAGTGCTGAATGCCCCTCACACGCTCCCGAGCTGGAAGGTGGGGCCCTGACACCACCCCCAGTCCCAAACCACTGGCCACGCCGGATTTCACCCTCCAGTCAGTGTCTGACAGGTTTGCATCCACCAGCCAGCCTCAGAAAGGCAAATTCACTGGGGAAAAAGGTATGAAGGTGATGGTTCAAATGAAGTGGAACTGGCTGCAGCAACGAGCCTGTGCTGTAAATGCCGGCGTGATCTCAACTGAGGTCAGGGACGGCACCAGGGTACCTGCAGCGTGTGTCACACCAGCTGGGCTCCCTCCGGACTGCGTGACCCCAGAGGGGCCAGACCTGCTGAGAGCCGGACAAAGGTGAAATGGAGGCCCAAACCGAACCAGATTTCCAGGCCCCTCTGCAAAAGGGCTTGTGCACCCAACCCCCAGACTGGCTTGAGGAGAAAAGGAGTCAGGGTCCCTCAAGACAGGGTGATCTGTGGGCACTATTTGGGAAGGACGGGAGGTGGGGGGACAGCAGGTGAAAGGGGGCTTTAGGATTAGAATGTCCTTTATTCATGGGACCACCCAGAATGAGACATGGAGACTGTCCTAAGTTGGGGTGCCCAGAAGCGGAGCCTGAGGCAGGGATTTGGATGTGAGTGATCTACCAGGGAGCACGGCCAGCAGGGGGGTGTGAGGGAGCAGATGGGGCAGGGAAGGAGGTGGGCTCAGTCTGCCCTGGGGTCCTCCCACGGGGAGCCCTGGAGTGTGAACTGCACCACAGAGTTGGTTCCACTGGGAGGCAAGTGGGCTGGGGGTGGAGCTTTTTGTGTCCTCACATCCCGGGCTCAATCGCTGTGGGCTGCCCCTGGGGTGGGAGGTCTTACCCCCGCCCCTGCAAAGTGACCCCACCCAGTGGCCATGGGCACTTCTCTAGTGAAGTGGGGCCATGAGCCCAGAACAGCCACAATCACAGGCCAGGGGTCGACACCCTCCAACGGGGGGGGATCTGGGAGGTGCACCAGCACCCCCGGGGGCAATCGTGGGCCCAGAGGGCAGCGTCCCAGTGGGACCACCTAGGAGAGGAGGCCACGGGAAACAGTCACGGGGGAGGTCTCCGTGCTGTGAGCGAGGAAGGGAAACCGACCGGCGTTCACGGCCGCAGAGAGGATGCCAGGCTCGCTGCGAGGACCGTCTAATGCCGCCTGCACAGCTTGCGCAGCCGACTTCCTCTGTCCTGGAAAGGCCTTCTCCACCGGAGAGGAGTACTTTGACTTGCCTCGGGCACTGTGAGAGCAAAGATCCTTTCACTTAGCAGCAGAGCGCTGAATGAGAGGTTTGGGATGCTACCAAAAACCATTAGCAGAACGTTCAAGGCGGTGGGAGAGAAAAACATATCTGCTTTCAAAACACCTCTCCCGGGGATGTGAGAAACGCTGCTCGCGCTTCTCAGAGTGCTTACTGGACCTTCCTCCTGAAAACATCTTGCCTGAATCCCGCCTCAGACGAGACAGTGAGAAACAAGCTACTCGCGCTAACGTAGCTGCAGTGTTTTAAAGTTACAACTCCATTTACTACTAACTTGCCGGGAGTGAAACCATAAACTAACTGCAGAAATATAAATGCAGCGCTTCCACTGGGTTCCTGTTTCCAGCTCCTGCCCAGAGAGTCCAAAGCTCTCAGCAGGGAAGCCAGCTCTCCAGCAGGGCCCTGCCTCAGCCGCTCCGGGCTCCCCGTCCCAGACTCCATCACCTCTGCCTGGAACGCTCCACTTATCCTCTGAGGGCACATTCCTGGGGGCCTGACCCGAGTCCACCCCACCCCCTGCCAGTTTCTTAAAGCCTCCTGGGTTCGTCCAGGCCCCCCCCCCCCACACCTCCCCAAGTGCTTCGGGGGAAGCCAACTCCCCCCATTTCCAGGATGGGCCTGACTGATCACAGGGTAAACCCCCTCTGCCCCATTGCCACGCCGCTGAGTCCACCGTCCTGGTCACAGAGCTTGGCTCAGGGGCGGCCTGGGAGATGCTTCTAGCTCTCAGGATGGAGCCACCGGAAGAGACGGGGTGTGGGCTCAGGAGCGGCGGCCTGGGAACGCGGCAGCCAGTCTGCCGAAAGCAAAGCGGCCTGGGGATGAGGCCACCCGCAGAGGACGGCCCAGCAGAGCCAGCTGCAGAGGAGCCATGGAGAAAAGGGGCCACCGCGCCGGTGACGCTGCCCGGGAATCTGTCCTCCAGCCAAATCATTTCCCCTTGTGGAGGCCAGTCCAGGTCAGGGTTTCTGTCACTGCAAGACTAACTCAAAATGCCACTTCCCCCGGGGGGCCTCCTCTGATTGCCTGTCTTAGTCCCGTCAATAAATTTTAACTCTCTCATTTCGAAACCTTCAGGGAACGATATCCTTTAAATCTCAGATTCCTGTCTTCTATTTTTGTTACTGATCTATGTCAGGCCCCAACTCCTGGAGGGCGATGCTCTTCAGGTCCATCCCTGAATCCCAGTCTCCCTAGGACAGGGCTCTGGAGAGCACGTATCTGCTGAATCAACGAGCAAACACGAAAGCACGGAACTTAAGACGATTTTGTTAATTTTTATAAGAACTCTCGAGAACTTCATACTGAGTAGATATTTGCCATTAGAATAGTGACTCTAAGTTTCACAGTTGGGAAATAGAATCCAATCTGTAGTAAAACATAAAGTGGGGCTTCCCTGGTGGCGCAGTGGTTGGGAGTCCGCCTGCCGATGCAGGGGACACGGGTTCGTGCCCTGTTCCGGGAGGATCCCACATGCCGCAGAGCAGCTGGGCCCGTGAGCCATGGCCGCTGAGCCTGCGCGTCCAGAGCCTGGGCTCCGCAACGGCAGAGGCCACAGCAGCGAGAGGCCCGCGTACCGCAAAAAACAAAAAAAACATAAAGTGTTGCACCAGCTCCTTCCAACACCACAGATACGTGCCATTCAGCACTTGGAACAGCCACATCTATGGTTGGTCTTATTGGGAGGATGTGTGTGTGAACAGCCCTTGCATTTAGTTAGTTAGTCACTTTATGTCTGCTACTCACTTCCTTTAATCCTGACAGCCTCGGGGATTTCTTCTTCCCCATTTTTGAGGTGAGAAAATGGAGGCTGGGAGGGGCTGAGTAGGATCGCACAGCTCGCGAGGAGCTCTGCACAGTCTCGAGCCCAGGTCTGAAGCTCACGTCTGAATTTGTCACTGCCAACTGCGTCCCCTGGCTGGGAGGCAGGACCGCGGGCTCCCAGTTACTCAGGACCTCAAGGCCGTCCACCTGGGAGCAGCCCCTGGCCTTCCTTTTCCGTCTGTCTTTATACAATCCAGCAGATACGAGGTGGACTTAGGGAACCCTCATTCTCCTTCCTTTGACCGTAACCACTGCCAGAAAGACAAGGCTCACGGATCGTGTCACCTCAGGCCTCCCAGAGAACACCTGTTTGGTTTTATGTTTAAATACATACTTAAAGGACTGTCTTCACAGGGGATGGGGATTATGTTCAAGCTACTACATTTAGCAAATGTCTATATTTAGCCAAACGTACTGTAAGTGCCTTTTTGTACCTCTTGTTTTTTAGGCAGTGCAACAGAGACTCAGGAGCACCTACTATGTGCCTGGCTCTGTGCTGAGCTCCGGGTATACGAAGGTAAGACACTGCCTGCCTGATGGTCACCTTCCACGGGGGACGGACCAGTGAACAAATAATGCTGAGGCCACGTGACTACCACAGCAGGCGTAGGGAGTGAGAGCTAGTGGAACCCGAGTGGAGGCAGGGAGACTTCTGCCCCGGGGCGATGTAGGAGGTCTCACAGAGGACACAAATCTACCGTGGGCTTTAAGGGTTGAATAGGAGTTTTCCTGGAAAGCCTTTCTCTTCGCATAGGGAGAAAAACAAAAGTGTTCATTCATTCAGTAGTCAACAAATACTGATTGACAGCCATGTGTCCATAAAAGCAAAATCACCTCAGAACTGGTTACAGAGTAGACCTCCCTCAATAGCTGACTGAGGCGGCCAGACACCTCGGCCTAAATCGCCTGGAAGGTTTTCCAGGTGATAATAATGACATGCAGACAAACTCCATCACACTCCAGCACCTGGAGGAGAAGGTATCAGGAAGGTGGCACTGCCTCTGCATGTACATTCTCTATAGTCAGCACACTAGGTGCACAGTTCAAAAGGTACAGAAGGGTATACGGTAAAAAAGCAAGCTTGTCCACTGTCGGCCCAAGGAATCACGCCCCTTCCCAGGGAGGCTGCTGCCACCAATCTGCTGGGCATCTTTGCCAACGTCACCGTTTGTTTAACCTGAAGGCTGAATCCTTGGGGGAGAAAAAGGCACTTGTACAGCTACGCGGGCGGTGCACCTTTTGTTCGCCACACTTCAAGTTCATCAGCGACCACTATAATAAACTCTGCCCGGGGAAACTTTGAGGGGAACCTCTCGGCGTGCCTGAACCCGTCTGCACGCGCGGCCCAGAAACAGGATTCACGGGGACCCCGGTTCGCGCCCAAGCTGCGCCTTGTGTGTCAATCGAGACGGCATCTGGTTATCGACAGGAGCGGGCCTCTAGGGTCGGGCCGACATCACCCTCACCATGCGGCGCAACACAGCGGGGCGCTCGCTCGTACCCCACCCGGCCGGCCCGGGGCCACCTTGCGCGTGGCGGGGCGGGGGGGGGGGGGGCGGCGGCCAAAGGGAGCTGGCGACATGGGGGGAGGGGTCGGTGCCGCCGGCCTGTCCCCGCGGCGCAGGACCGGTGCCCGGCCCACCGAGGTCCCGGCCTGGCCCGCGCCCCGTCCGCGGCGCCGGCGGACCGACGGACAGCGGACGGACGGACGCCTGACAGCTACGGCGGCGCCCCCAGCGCCCGCGCCCCGGCCCGGCCCCGCCGCTCACCTCGCGCGCAATCTGGTTCAGCGCGTCGTCCTCCGCCGTCAGCCGCTCGCGGTTGGGGAGCCGCTTGCGCCCCGAGCCCTGGGTGCCCATGTCCGCCGGCCGCGTCGCCCGCTGCGCTGCGGGACCGTGGCTCCCGCCGCCCACGCCCCTCTCGGTCCGGCCGGGCCCCGCTCCGCCCCTCCCTCCGCCGCGGCGTCATGGCGTCAGCGGGCGCGGGCCGGGGACGCGGGGACGCGGGGACGCGGGGGACAGGGGCTGGGGGCGCCGGTGGGAGGAGCACGGGAACTCGGGCTCTGGGGACAGCAGGGACGCGGGGACGCGCCGAAGAGGGGACCGGGGAGCCGGGTGCACTGGGACTCCGGGGGCCAGGGACGCGGGCGCGGGGGGCTGGGGGCGCGGGGACGCCGGGGGACCGTGAGCATGCAGATGGCGGGAGGTTTGGGATGGCTGGGGGTCGGGGGCGCGGGGACGCGTGGAGCAAGGACAACTGGGAGTGTCGGTGGAAACTGGGGCTGGGGGCGCGAGGTCACGCCGGAGCGGCGGGACACGGGGACCAGGACGCCGGCGACCCGCGGGGACAACAAGGGCTGGGGATGCGAATGGGGAGCGGGGACGGGGGTGCGGGGATGCTGGGGGACAGTGAGCGTGGAAGCGGCAGCAGACTTGGGATGGCTGGGGGTCGGCGGCGCGTGGGCGCAGGGGACGGGGTGATGAAGGCTTGGGGTGCCGGTGGGGACAGGGGGCAAGGGACCACGGAGGGTTCGGAGGCGCGAGGGCGGGAGCCTGGAGCTCGAGATGGCTGGAGGGGTCTGGGCCGGCGGGGCGGGGGACACTGGAGGGTGGAACCCCCTGGTAATCGTGGGCTGACCTCACCAGGGCAGCGGTCACTTCATCGGGGGCGCTGGAGGGCTCGCAGGGAGGGACTGGGCTGCAGAGAGGGGTTTGCACCCAGGAGTGGGTGCAGGGACGTGGTTCAAACCTGCGCCCCAGGTGAAGTGGGGTCTGGCCTCACAGATGGGTGAAAGCTGGGTTCTAGGGTCAGGCTCAGGGGAGGTCAGATCCCGCTCTGTGGGATCTCGCCAGCCCCCTGAGCCTTACAGCACGTTCAGAACCCCCGTGTTGGTGTGGGCGTTTCCTTCTTCACCGGCGTGTTTTGTGGGACCTGCCACTTCCCTCCTGTGTCCCCAGCTTCTAGGAAAAGGTCTGAAACGTCAACTGCTCTCAAGAAGTAGATACTGAAAAGGGAATGACGACTTGAGCTTTACCTTCCACTCTCTAAAGGTGGATTTAAAATTGAATAGGAGGGTCAGATGAGGTTTACAAAGCCATTGCCTTCTTTTCCAGGGTAAGGACCCGAGTAACTGTTAGCTGTCTGTACTGAATTAAGGAAGAAGAAATGCGCTGGCCGAAGCACAGTAACCAAAAGTTCCTGGTCTATTTGGGGTATGGGGAGATCTTTAGTGCGGCTGGGGAAGAATGGAGGGCAGGGCCGTCCTGAAGCCACCTGTCGTTTTCCCCCAGAGGTGAGCACAGTCAGCATTTTGGTATATTTCTAACCAAGTGACATGACCAGGTTGGTTTGGGTTCTTAGAAAGCAAGCTGGGAGCTGGATGGAGGAGGGAACAGAACGGGGACCCGGCAGAGAAGGGTGCTGGAGGTTTACTGCAGGGAAAAGATGGTGGGGGAGCGACAGGAGGGAGCAACCAGGTTCCATTGCTCAGGACGCCTGAGTGGACTTCAGTGGGGTGGGTCGACAGGGCAGATGGTATTAGGGCTGTGACCTTGTTCATTACTGTACTCCTGGAGCTTGCATACACCTGACACAGCGGAGGGACTGAGGAAATACCTGTTGATTGAGTCTTCTTTGTCACATTACACCACTTAGGACCCCATACTCCTTAGGTGACATGGTCCTGGTTGGAGGACCATCTCTTGCTCTGCCCGCAGCCCTGCTGGAGGCTCGCTGCTCCCTTAGCCCGTGATGCCTGGTGAAGACTCTGCCTTTGCTCAGGCTCATTTCCACGGCTTCACTCATTCATTCCCCCACACCTGCTGCCTGTTGTGGCTTCTCCCGTTGCGGAGCACAGGCTCCGGACGCGCAGGCTCAGCGGCCACGGCTCACGGGCCCAGCCGCTCCGCGGCGTGTGGGATCTTCCCGGACCGGGGCATGAACCCGTGTCCCCTGCATCGGCAGGCAGACTCTCAACCACTGTGCCACCAGGGAAGCCCTCTCCTTTCTTTTTTGATTGACATATATACACTAATATGTGTAAAATAGATAACTAATAAGAACGTGCTGTATAAAAAAATAAAATTAAAAAAAATAAAAAAATTTTTTTTTTTGGCTGTGCTGCGTGGCATGCAGGATCTTGGTTCCCTGACCAGGGATCAAAGCCATGCCCCGTGCAGTGGAAGCGCCGAGTCTTAACCACTCTTAACCCATCTCCACTCTGGAGGAAGTCTTCCCAACTCTCCAGGCTGCTCCTTGACTCTCCTCACTGGTCTTCCTCAGAACATCAGGCGACTATTCTAGCCCTTGAATTCTGTGCTGATCTGATGATTTGCTCATCTTTCCGCCCTCACTGGGGACGGAATGTGCCACTGCTTCAATCATAATGAGAGCGTCTGGCTGACTTTGGGGACTGAGTCCAGGTCCCAACCCCCTCCTCACCATCCCACCTGGGTTTTGTACGGAGACAGGGGACTCACTGCCTCAGGGACCGACTGGAGGTATTTCTGAATAGTTCGGTCCCTACACAGTGTTCTCAGACACGAGGGTGAATTCTGTCTCCCATCTCTCCCCCATCAACCACCCACATCTGGGAAAGGCCAACCTTTTGGGAATCATCAGAACCCATGTTGCTGGTCCTCAGGTGGTCCCATGATGTCATGACCTCCTGAACCACCATCCGTATGCTTCCTCCTTCTTTGGTGATGTGCTCTCCAACTGTCTGCTTCTCCCTCTGGAATCAGTTCTTGCCTTTACATGGAGATATGACCCCTGCATTGTCAGGGTGGGGGCAGTCCATATAAAGATGTATCTCAGGGCTTGACACACGGGCAATCAATAAGTGGTTCTCGAGCTCCTCTCCGCAGAGGCCTGGGTCTGGAATGAATAGGGCAGCAGCTCCTGCTGGGGCGTGGGGAGGTGGGCAAGGACATTAGGCAGCTTTGTGGCTGTCGCCTGTCCTTGGGGTGCCCCTTGAGGGATACAGAAACCTGCAAGACCCCATCCATCAGGCTGAGCCACAGGCTTACCAAGAAGCTGTGGCTTTCTATTTGCTCTGGACTCTCAGCCTCTCCTGCGTGGTAGTCCACGAACTTGCTTCTACCTAGAAGGCCGTATTGTGCCACCAGCACTAGCCCCTCCCATGTGGCCCTTTTCTTATTCTGGGTGATTATACTACCCACAAGGGGTTACTGCCGAGAAGCCGCATCAGAGGTCTGATGTCGCAGGCAAGAGAATCAATATATTCATCTCCAAGCCTGGTACCGAGGCTCTTCACAAAGATACAGGTGCCCTTCAGGAAGCGTCCATGAATACGTGAAGGCAGCCTCGGTGAGGGGCACCACACAGGGGACCCCACGTGGACTTTCCACTCACGTCACAGTGTTCCTTTTGTTTGGGACCTCATTAGGCAAGCCTGTGAGCCGGATGGGGGAAGAAGTTAATGGGCATCTCTGGGGGAGTCATCCAGGCTGGAGGGTGACTCAGAGCTGCTCTGATAGGGACCTCTGAAGGACAGTCACATGGGCCGTGAGCTGACTCGCTGGGGTCCATTGAGAAAGCCTTCCATGTGGTTCAAACATCATTCACTCGTGTTCCAGCCTTACTCTTCCAATTAACAGAGGATGGAAAAACCTCCCTTGGATTACAGCTGGAGGAAGGCTAGGGAGAATCACAGCCACTCACAAGGATGGCCTGAAAGGCAGCGGACAGATCATGGAGCCAAAATCATGCCCAGAGGGGAGCTGGCTGAGGTCAGGGTCGCCACCACGCCGGGGAGGTTAATGGTTTGTCTCCAGTGGCCGGCTGGCCTTTGTCTCTTTCCGCTCTCAGCATCTCAAAGCAGAAAATTGGACTGATCCTTCTCCCGACCCAATCTTGTCATTCTAAATGCCTCTTCTTTCCCAGGATACCACCACTTCCAGTTATGTTTTCATGTCTCTTGGAGTTAAAACTTTGGAATCACGTTGGATTTTTAAATTTATCTTATCCTTCATCCCTGATTGATTCTATCCCTATCCCCCTTCCGCATCTTTGCTGACTCCATGATGTTCTGTACCTGGTTCACCTTGCCACACCTGTGGGTGACTTGCAGTAAATCATCTCCTGAACTTGAGGTCTCCAGGGTGGGGTGCATGAGACAATACACTGGGGTGCAGGAGAAACATACTAGAACTTCCATTAATATGTATTTTAAACTAAAAATAAGAATGTTATAGATCAAATGTTAATGTATGATCTATAACCTCACTTTAAGTGGTCACAGGTCATGTCATAATGATACACAAGGTATTCCCAGGGGCTGCTAATGGCATTCTCTCTCGTTAGACCATTTTCAGAATATTTTGATGTATTTGCATGAACGAGAAATGGATTTATGGGTTACATAGTCTAGTTTTAACTAAGACTCAAAGGGTAGATAAATGGCTTCAAAGGATTTAAAAGATTCTCAAGAAAATAGTTTCCCCAAATCACAGACAAACAAGAGAATGAGAGACATATTTCTAACTCAGGAGGTCCCAGAAGATTCCAGAATCTTCACTGGTCTCAGTATCAGGTTATTAGGTATGATGAGAACAATGAATAATCATCCCAAACAATTTGAAACACAAATTTACATTTCCTATTATTAATGATTAACCTCATTTTTAATGGATATTGTGCCCTGATATAACAGAGGAAAACAGATTATGAACATAATTTACACATAAATAAATATATAAAATTTGGGGTGTATTTTAAAATATTTGGTGATTGAGTTCATGATAAAAAAAAAAGGTCTGGTTTCTAGATCAATAATTCTTAAATTTGGGGGGATTGTGAACTCCTTTGAAAATCTGATGAAGGCTGGATTCCTCTCACCCACCAAAAAAAAAAAAAAAAGAAGGAAGAAAGTAAAGGGCACCTAAACAGGAAATTGAGCACAATTTTAAAGGGTGATACTTTGAAGTCCATCCGTGGGCCATCAGAGCTCCCATCCTGTGCTGTCCCTATCTGAGCCTTCCTAACTACCAAAGTCAGAATAACCCTCCGAAGTACACTTCCACCACGTTGCACACCCCAAACTCCAGAATGGCTCCATCGTAGCCTTTGCAGTAATTCTGGAGCTTCCCAGTAGGTGTCAAATGTGTTACTGGTGATTCATGACTGGTGATAGTTAAAAAGCTGAAGTTTGTGAAATTATTGGCGATAAGTGTTATTACCGTAATAATTTTACCTCCACTGAGTGCTACCGAGTGGCAGGAATTTTGCACAAATGAGGTGCTTTGGCAGGAGGATGTCACATTCAGGATAATTACATGCCATGCTTGTCTCCAGGGAGAAAAGCTGGGAGTGGCTGTCCTCTTGCACACAGAACCGGCTCCTTAGCCAACCCCTTCAGTCAGCTCTCTGCAGCACTCTTGGGATAGCGTTCCTGAGCCCCAAACCCAGGAATGTCTTTTCATCCCCCAAGAGAGCCTTATTCAGGGTCATGGGTCCATGAGTGTTTAGAAAATGTTCATGGCTTGACTGAATAAAGAGCCCTTTCACATGGTGCTCTATAAAATAGGATGTGAAGACCAGCTTTCTTTTTATTTGTGCAAGAGAAATGCTACAAATACTCACTGACTGGCAGTGATACCAATTTTCTCCTCGCATGGGATTTATTAACTATTAATTCAGTTGGTTTTAAAAATAAGGACTTTTCACTTCTAGTGATGGAGAGGAAGCTTACCTCAAACTAATCCTCCTGTCACTAACCATTATAAACCTCAAACAAAATGTAAAAGTACCCACTGAAGAGTAATCAAAGCAGATAGAGACTGGAGCGGCTACAACCTTTGAATTAAGGAAAGTAAAAGGTGATATCCGCTTCCCCAGAGGACATTCTCCAGTCCTCAAGGTGCACTGGGAAAATAATTCAAGAGTTATTGGATTGGGAATAGATGTTAGGGTCTGAGACTACAAGTACGGCTGGCAATTCAGTGAGGAAATCCCAGAAAAAGGGATGCAGAGAGGGCAAAGCCTCAAGATCTGCATACTGACTTATGTAGAAGCCATGGCTGAGTCCTGAACAATGCATGTGTGGAGTGAGACTCCAGGAAATTCACATGGAAGCCGGAAGCCTGGAAGAACGGAGCAGAGATTTCAGCAGCTGTCCCATGCTAGGAAGACAAAGTTAGGAATTCAAGTCCTATCAAGTTGGAGGGCTTGGCAAACACCTTGAGCCTTTCATGGAAACCACAGAAGGACTACACCTTAATAGTAAGATGACATTAGAGGACTAAGGGGTATGACAGGAAAATCAAAATACACATGCTGTAGCAAAGCCTAGAACCAAGTCTCTACAAGATCAAGGTGCTGTGAAGGGTTGAGGTAACTCCCCTCCCTGATAGAACCAAATTCAGCACTCTTCAAAAGAAGGCAATAGAATCCAGAGTCTCTGAAATGTGACGTCCTCTATGTCCAGTATACAATAAAGAATTACTAGACACAAGAAGAATCAGGAAAATGAGGCTCACGGTCAAGAAAAAAATAATCAGTTGGAAAAGATTCACAGATGACCTCGATGTGGAAATTAGCAGAGGAGTACTATAAAATAACTACAAGAAAGATGGATATAATGGAAGAAGACATAGGGAATTTAAGGAAAGATTTGATGACTCTAAAAATGAACCAAATGGAAATTGTAGAACTGAAAAATACAAAGCTTTCCAATTTAAAAAATCTTTGGATAGTATTAGCAATAGATTGGATAATGTAGAAGAAAGGATCAGGGTGAACCTGAGGAATGGTCAGTAAAATTACCCAAACTGAAGGACAGAGAGAAAAAGACATTTAAAAAAAAACAGGTTACAGGGATTCAGGCTACCACGGTGGTCACTTGATTTTAACAAGGCACCAAGGAAATTCAGCAAAGAAAGGAAAATCTTTTTTTGATAAGTGGAGCCCAAACCGCTGGATATCTATAGAGAAAATAAAGTTTGACCCTTAACTAACACATTACACAATAATTAAATCATGAAATATTTTCGACCTAAACTTAAAAGCTAAAGCTATAAAATTTCTAGAAGAAAATCTAGGAGAATGTTTTTGAAAACTTGGGGTAGGCAAAGATTTCCTGGACAGTTTTTAAACAGCACTAATCATCAAATCCAAAATTGATAAATTGGATTTTGTCACAATTAAAAATTTCTGCTTATATAAAAACTTCAGTAAGAAAATGAAAACACAAGGCACAGACTGGGAGAAAATATCCTCAGTATGTAAATGTGACAAAGCACTGCTGTGGCCTCTCCCGTTGCGGAGCACAGGCTCCGGACGCGCAGGCTCAGCGGCCATGGCTCACGGGCCCAGCCGCTCCGCGGCATGCGGGACCCTCCCGGACCCTCCCGGACCGGGGCACGAACCCGTGTCCCCTGCATCGGCAGGCGGACTCTCAACCACTGTGCCACCAGGGAAGCCCCCAGCACTTCTATCCAGAATGTAGAAAGACTTCCTACAAATCAATAGGAAAAAGATAAATAAGTTATTTGAATAACAGGCAAGAGATTTGAATACTTAAACGGACACTTTATATAAGAAGGTATACAGAGAGTGTGGAGAAGAGGGAACCCTCTTACACTGTTCATGGGAATGTAAATTCATGCAGCCACTGTGGAGAGCAGTATGGAGCTTCCTTTAAAAAATTAAACATAGGGCTTCCCTGGTGGCGCAGTGGTTGAGAGTCCACCTGCCGATGCAGGGGACACAGGTTCGTGCCCCCGTCCGGGAGGATCCCACGTGCTGTGGAGCGGCTGCGCCCGTGAGCCATGGTCGCTGGGCCTGCGCGTCCGGAGCCTGTGCTCCGCAGTGGGAGAGACCACAACAGTGAGAAGCCCGCGTAACGCAAAAAAAAAAAAAAAAAAAAAAAAAAATTAAACATAGAGTTACCATATGATCCAGCAATCTCACTCCTGGGCATATAGTCCAGAAAAGATGAAAACTCTAATTTGAAAAGATACATGCACCCCAGTGTTCATAGCATCACTATTTACGATAGCCAAGACGTGGAAGCAACCCTAAATGTCTATCAACAGATGAATGGATAAAGAAGATGTGGTGTGTATATACCATGGAATATTATTCAGCCGTAAAAAGGAATGAAATAATACCATTTGCAGCAACTTGGATGGATCTAGAGATTATCATACAAAGTGAAGTAAGTCAGAGAAATACAAATACCATATGATACCGCTTATATGTGGAATCTTAAAAAATGATACAAATGAACTTACTTATGACACAGAAACAGACTCACAAACATAGAAAACAAATTTATGGTTCCTGAAAGGGAAAGGGAAGTAGAGGGATAAATTAGGAGTTTGGGATTAATAGATACACACTACTATATATAAAATAAATAAACAAGGACCTACTGTATGGCACAGGGAACTATATTCAGTACCTTGTCATAACCTATAATGGAAAAGAATTGGAAGAAGAATATATATATGTATACGTATATGTATAACTGAATTCCTTTGCTCTACACCTGAAACTAACACAACACTGTAAATTAACTACACTTCAATAAAAACATTTTTGTTTAAAAAAAAAAAGAGGATATACAAATGACCAAAAAGTACTGAACATGCCTATCGTGCAAAATGAAACCACAGTGAGAGACCACTTCACATCCGCTGGGATTCTACCATTGGAAAGACTGACAAGACCACATGTGGGTGAGGATGTCAAGCAGCTGGGACTCTCACTCGTTGCCGGTGGGAGCATGAAATTGTATCGCTGCTCTGGAATGCTGTTTGGAAGTTTCTCAGAAACATAACTTACCCCGTAACCCGGTCATTCAAGTCATTGGTATTTACCCAAGCGACATGAAAGCGTGTCCACAAAAAGACATGCACAAGAATGTTCGTAATAGCCCAAAGCTGAAAACAACCCAATGGCCATCGACAGGCGAACAGATAAGCAAATTATAGTTACAGATGTACTGCTACTCAGCGATATGAACTAACAAACCCCGAATACAGTCAACAATGTGGATGTAGTTCCAAGGCATGATGTTGAGTGAGAGAAGCCAGACACAAAAAAAGTACATATCGAAGGGTTCTCCTTACATGAAATTCTGGAACAGGCAACACTAAGCTATGGCGATAGAAATTAGAATAGTGGTTGCCTTGGCAGGGTGAGTGGACTGACTACAAAGGGGCACAAGGAAACTTTTTGGGGTGATGGAAATATTCTATATCTTCAGTGAGGTGTTTGCCGCACAGAGAGACGAACTGTCCGGTTTTATCTGGGGATAAGGGGCTTCCTGAGACGTGGGACTTTCAGATTTCAAACGGGATAGTCCCAGGAAAACTGGAACCAGTTGGTCACCTTACATATGTGCGTGTAAACATTTGTCACAACTCGTAGAATTTTTGCGTGCATGTCCACATGCATGTCCAAGAGCATGCACACTTAAAATGTGTGCATCTTATTATGTGTTGATTATACAATTTAAAAAAAGAGTATTTAAAGAAATGATGATGGGAAAACAACCAAACCAATGAAAACATAAGCAGGCAACAGAAGAGAGCATCTGTCCTTTAGGCATCGTATTAAACTCATGGTTTTAACGTAATGGCTTTTGGAAAGACCATAACCTAACACATCGCTGACTACCCATCACTGACTACACATCACTTCCTCCAGGATGTGGAGATGCTGGATAAAAAGAGGCGCTGTGAAGGGATATTCGGTGTCAGCCTATTTGACACCTGTCTCCTGGGAGGGTTTAAGAGGTTGGGGAGGTTCCATCCATTTCTCCCCTACTACTTGTTGTGGGGTCTCAGATACCCACTGGCGCGCTGTTTTCCAGCAGAAGGCCCACAGGTAACGTCAGGACACGGAAACAAAAAGGTGATTTTCTCACAGTCCAGTTCGTCTCATTGTGGCATGTGTGAACGGAATCACGAAGCTCACTCCTTTTTTTCCTCTCCTGCCAATCCATCCCATTTCCCCTGGTCCTTTCTACCTGTGAGCTTTTCTGTTCTCGTGGTCACTGAGCATCTGTAACCTGGAGGGCAGAGCCATGGAATATTCCAGGCTGTGTTTGATCTGCCCTGTTTTCTGTTCGGTACTGCACAGGTGATCATAGTTGTGGGCTGGTACCTGTGCAGGGTTTGACAGTTTGTATACATCTGTACATTTTGTGAGGCCTTTTTTTCTTCTGCTTTGAAGCCAAGCCTACTTATTTTTTAATTGAAGTATAGTTGATTTACAATATTATGTTAGTTTCAGGTGTACAACATAGTGATTCAACATTTTTATAGATTATACTCCATTTAAAGTTATGATAACGTATTGGCTACATACTCCATGCTGTATAATATATCCTTGTAGCTTATTTATCGGTGAGGCGTCTTGAGTAGGAAGTCACCGAGTTTCTCCACTACTTACGTGGACCCGTTAGTGAATGTAGCTTTTCCCCTTGAGGAATCGCTGTATTTATGAGCAAAACGGCAACCTTATCAACTACTCAACTCCAGTCCTCCAAAGCGGAAATTGAGCACAGATGTTTCAGATCTTTTTCATTATTATAGGAAGATGCTCGCCATATTTTTGGCAGTAGCTTTTAAGAGTACACTGTATGCTGGATCTGCCAATTTTTAAATCGGACAAACATTTCACCAAGTTTTGGTTATACTGAATGGCGCTCTGGAGACTTTCTTGTGAGGAATTCACTGGAAATTTCTCTACACGAGGATAACGCCGAACAACTGAAAACACTCCGGAGGGTCCCGAGCTTTACCTTGTTTTACTCTCCGCCATAACAGCGCTCAAGGGTTCTGGGCCAAGATGAAGCTCTCTGTGCCGGCACCCGGGCTATTTTAGGAACAGAAGAGAAAAATAGTTTACCACTTACTCATTTGCAGTCTGTGCTCAAGTTAAGTTCTTTATATCTTTGTAACCCAGACAAAGAACAGTTTATAAAATTTGCTACAAGCAGTCTGTAAAATTTAGCTTTGCTTCAAGCAGAGCAAAGGTTATATGGTTTTCTTCTTAGGAAATTTTTTTTTTTTCCTCACAGTACAATCTAATCGCAATGCAAGTTAGCATCTCTGGGATGATTAAAAGAAATCACAGCCCTGCAAAGTGCCTGGCAGAGTCCAGCACGCTGGAAATGTACATCAGGGCACCTACTGTGTGCAGCAGAGGCCTGAGGAACAGGAGGATGAACGAGACCCCGTTCCTGTCTCCAGTGGGTCTCAAGGTGGCAAAAGGAGGGATAAAACCGCTTTGCGCCAACGGAGCACGTCGCTGGGAAAATCAGGAAGGAGCATTTGCTTTGCGGATGGATAGGACTTGTTCCCACAGGAAGAAGCTGTATCCATGGAAAGCCCAGGCAGGGAGGCTGTGAGCTGCATCCTTGCTTTCATACGGGCCTCGCGGGCCATGGTTTCACTGCCTGAAGGGGAAAATTTAGTGTGAAACCTCGAAGGGTAGCAGGATGCACTCTCTCCAAATGTGCCTTTTTGGCTTGAGGCTTCTTCTGAGCTGAGAAACAGCAGACCCAGGGAAAGCCCAGCAAACAGGGTAGAAGTTGCCCTTTTGTAGGTGAAATCCACACGTGTAAAGGGTATCTCCATGTATAAGGGGGTCTCCTTCCCTGTACCAGGAAGAGAGGATGACTCTAAATCACAAGAAACGCCTATCAATGGCGAAGACACAGCTTAGAGCTGCGTAACCTCACCCTGTTTACCTGCTCATCTCCCGTATGAACCTCCCACCTTTCCTCTTGTGTCATTAGCTGAAGATGGTATTTAAGCTGGTGGCTGAGGCCCCCTGAAGAGTTACTCATTTTTTCCCTGGGGATCTCCCACGCGTACATGAGGTAAATGCGTTAATAAACTTCTATTTGTTTTTCTCTTGTTACTGTTTTATTTTAGGGACCTCAGCCAAGAACTCAGAAGGGCAAAGGGAGAATTCTTTTTTCTGCCCTGCAGCCATCTCTGTCTCTCTCCAGGGACTGCTGTCTTGTCACTCTGAGAAGGGGACTCAGGATCCTTACTCAGCACCAGACCTTAGCTGCTGACCAAAGTCGCTGGCTGCCCTGATGGGACAGAGATGAGAAGCCAGCTCTCCAGAAGGAAGGCCTCTGGCCATGGGGAGGAGGGGCAGGGCCGGAGGAGGCAGGGACTGGGCTGAGGATTGGGTCGGGGCCAATCGCTGAAGGGGGGAAGGGCTCCAGAACAGGCCCAGATAAGGGCATAAAGATGTGGCCGTGCAAAGCCGAGAGAGAACAAAGAGACCAGCAGGACCACGTGTCCACAGGTCTGCTTGTGTGAGTATGAGTGTGTGTCTATGTGTGTGTGTGTGTGAGTGTGTAAGGTACATCATCAACTTCCCGCTTCCCAGTCTTGAGCAAGGACTTGCTTCTGTCTTTCTGGGTAGACTGGCTGGGGGGGAAACCATCCATTCAAATTATTTCAAATTATCAAAATGTACTCCATATTCAAATTATTTCATTTCCTAAAGGAAATGGGGCATTCATTCATTCATTTATTCATTCATTCACATGGCCCTCTAATTCTGTGCTTGGCCTTGCTTCAGGTGGGAAGCCTGACTTTTGTGTTTTTGTGGTTTTCGCTTACCCACCATTCACTCCATCACTCACCAATTGGATAAGTATTTATCGAATGTCCCCTGGGAACAAGGCAAGCGGGTACCCTCCATCCTTTGGTGGAGCCCAGGGTGAGCAGAGCCTTTTCCGGTGTCCTTGAGAGACCCCCTTCCTCACTCTCCATCACAGCGTTTCCTGTGTTATCAGGGTTTCCACAGCTACCATTCCTGGTGGAAAGACTCGTCCCCTGTGGAGGCTCACCGCAGCCGCTGCTCCCCGTCCTGCCTCCTGGGAAGGTGTCTTCCACACTCTGCCGTGTTCTGGGGAAACTAACCGTGTCCTCAGGCCGCAGTATTTAGGGAGAAGCGTCCTTCACAGCAAACCTGGAGAGCAAGAAAGAGAAACGGAGTCAGATCAGACATCTGCCTTCCCCTGCCTGACTTTCCGTGTTGGTATCTGTTCCAATGTATCGGCTGCACTTTTCTTGGGGGGGTGGGGTGGGGGAGGTGGGCACTGCGTGCTTTTGAAGATTCTGATTATCTTTTATACTCTTGGGGGCCTTACCCATCTATTCTTTTTTTTTTTAATCTTTATTAGAGTATAATTGCTTTGCAATGGTGTGTTAGTTTCTGCTGTATAACAAAGTGAATCAGCTATATGTATACATATATCCCCATATCTCCTCCCTCTCGCATCTCCCTCCCACCCTCCCTATCCCACCCCTCTAGGTGGTCACAGAGCACCGAGCTGATCTCCCTGCGCTATGTGGCTGCTTCCCACTAGCTATCTATTTTTCATTTGGTAGTGTCTGTATGCCCATGCCACTCTCTCACTTCGTCCCAGCTTACCCTTCCCCCTCCCCCTCCCCATGTCCTCAAGGACCTAGGGGCAGGACGGGAATACCCGCCTATTCTTATTGCAACATGTATTGTACTGCTGACATGAATAATTTACTTTTTATATTGTTGTTGTACTCTGTGAAGTTTTCTTTGGCCTCCTCAGTACACAGGAAGCTCCCCGAGGGTACTTCTCGGTGACCCTATAGGTTTCTGACACAGTTCTGGGGACTCGGGAAGGTTTTTGATAAGCACTGAATGAAAGATAAGTTTTGAGATCTACTGTGTAAGAGAAGAGATGTGTCCACTCCATCCTGTGTTGGTCGGACTGCTCTTGGGAGTTTCGTCTAGTTCAGGAAGTAAACTTGAGTGGGACACAGGCAAAGCATCCGAAAGTCAACTGGGAGAACTTCGTGATGGGAAGAAGCTGAGCAGGGCGGACTGTCCGGGGCGAGGGGGCCGAGGAACAGGCGCGGATGCAGTGGAAGGAAGGAAGGACCTCCTCAGCATCAGGCCCCAGGGGAGGACAGGGACGCCTCGGCCAGCGTGGAGAGCCTCCAAAGGACTCCTCTCCCCACCGAGGAGGGGCTGGTGTCGGGCTGGGCGAGTTTTCCTCCACGTGTTTCCTGGACCACTAATTCCGGGGCATGATAATAGGTGCTCCATGAAAAATGTGTTTGGGCTCCAGTAAATGTGGGAAATGCTGGTTTAAACAAAGTTGAACAGCTTGCAATACAGGGGCTTCTCGGGGTCTTCTGTGTACAGATGGGCATCGAGTTTCCGAGAAGGGATTGCAAGGAATAGTCATTCCAAACCCATCTGACCTCGGATCCTTGCCCTGGAAACACATCACAGGCCTAGAATTCACAGAGCCCACTTTGGGGATAACAGAGTACAGTCTGACAAGACCGAGGCCAAGGGCTCTTCCAGTTGCGACTTTGCAACAGAGAGGTTCATCCACTGAGCTGCTACCTCACCGGAGCTCTCTGTGGCTGTCTCCATCCATTCGGGCTGTAAGAACACCACCGACTGGGTGACTTATAAACAACAGCCATTTGTTTTTCACGTCCTGGAGGCTGCGAAGTCCGTAATCATGGTGCTGGCAGGTTCAGTGGCTGCTGGCGTCCGCTTCCTGGTTCAAAGACCGTCGTCTTCTCACTGTGTCCTCACAGGGTGGAGGGGATGGGAGCTGTCTCTGGGGTCTCTTTTATAAGGACACTAATCCTCCACCCTCATGACCTAATCCCTTCTCAAAGGCCCTACCACCCAATACCGTCACACTGGGGAGTAGGTTTCAACACGTGAATTTTTCACGGGTCCATAGCAGTGGCTTTCTGAACAGGCTCGGGCATATTTCCTCTCTGGAATCAGGATGCGTTTTAGGCACACCTGCTCTGAGGAGTTGAAACAATACGAGAGCAGACTGGTCGTTGTGCTCTGGAGTTTGTAGGCCATGTGTGGCAGTTTAACGGTGATTGTTAATGTGACAGCCATCACTCTGCAGGGGACCCGTCCTCCTCATGAGGGCCCCTTCTGCTCAGAGCTTCCTCCTTCCACCGCGTCTGTTCACGGTCCCCCACCCTCAACCACCTCCTCCAGCTTCCTCAACCTTTGATGGGCTCTGGGTGACTGTGTGGGACTTTGGGAAGAAGAGGGGGAGAGACTGACGGTCAGGCAGGGCCGGCCCCTTGTCAATTCCAGAACCGCAGGCTGCTGCGAGTGCAGAGAAGCAGACAAGAGATGCGGGACGCAGAGAGGACCCCCCGGGGGTGACAGCTCTTCACTTACTGGTTCCAGGCCTGGCTTCCCTCTGCTTCCATGAACAACCTCAGTAGATATCTCATAAAATCCCTTTTACTCCAGCTAGCTTGAATTGGTTTGGTAACTTGGAACCAAAAAAACTGTTTTCAAAATCCCCTTTCGGGACTTCCCTGGTGGCACAGTGGTTAAGAAGCCGCCTGCCAATGCAGGGGACACGGGTTCGAACCCTGGGCCGGGAAGATCCCACGTGTAGCGGAGCAACTAAGCCCGTGTGCCACAACTACTGAGCCTGCATGCCTAGAGCCCGTGCTCTGCAACAAGAGAAGCCACCGCAATGAGAGGCCCACGCACTGCAACAAAGAGTAGCCCCCGCTCGCCACAACTAGAGAAAACCCGTGCGCAGCAACAAAGACCCAGCGCAGCCAAAAATAATAAATAAATAAAATAAAATAAATTTATAAAAGAGAAAAGAAATATAAAAAAAAAATCCCCTCTTGAGTGCATTTTTTAGGCTCTGTGCTGGATCTTATCCATACCTGATATTTCAGTACTCACAACTTCCTGTGGCTAAGGCCCAACTTTATCCTTTTTTTTTTTTTTAAAGAATAAGCACTTTCATTCATTCATTCATTCATTCATTTATGGTTGCAGCGCACAGCATGTGGGATCTCAGTTCCCCGACCAGGGTTTGAAATCTTGCCCCCTGCGTTGGAAGCACGGAGTCCTAACCACTGGACCTATTCATCTCTTACAGATGGAGGAGCTGCGGTTCGGAGAGCTCATGTGACTTGCCAAGGTCACACAACCAGCAAAGGTCAGAGCAGTCTCCAGCCCCAGTCTGTCAGACACCAAGGCCATGCCCTGAACCTCCCTCTGTGCTTGCCGAGCTGTACTTTTCTCTCCTCAGTGGGGAGGGCCAGGCGGAGGCCAGGTGGGCCCTAGACTGGCCCCTAGACTGGCCCCTAATGGGGGGAGGTTGCAGCTTCAGGGGTGAGAGGTGGGAGCCCCACTGCTCCGAGGCTTCCCCTGTCCACAGAGCAGGTGGAGGGAGCTGGGCGGCCATGGGGAGCCCCACCCCTGCTGGAGGTTGGGGGAGGTGATCTCCATGCGAGGACCCCTGCCTGGTGCCCGGTGCCTGGTGCCCTGTCACCCACGGGGCTTCGAGGCACCAGCTCAGCCTACACCCCCGCCCGCCACCCCGCGTTCAGCCAGCAGGGCAGGGACTCTGTGTTGCCAATTCTTCAGCTGTTAAGACTGACGAAGATGTCAGTGGCAGGGAATGCTGGCCACACAGCAGATCTCATGGGAGCAGGACTGAAGTGATTCAGGGCTCTCTGCAGTTCCAGGGACCAAATCATAGTCTGCCACCTCTCTGGAGTGCCACGCTGTCACAGCTCCACTGCCCTCTTCCTTCTCTCCGCCTGCCTTCTTGGTATCTGCTGTTGTGGCCAAATGCTTAACCAGAGACTAAGCTGTCTTAGTCACTTGGAGCTAACAAGTGACATAGTGAGTGTGCATTTGTGTTACCAGCATTACCTCTGCTGGGTAAACTTTGTGCACAGCCTCTGTCACCTGGGGCCCAGGTGGGGGTCTAATGGGGGGCTAGCATCACGGAGTGTGACCTGTGCAGACATGCAGGGCTGTGCTCTGGAACACTCCAGGATTGGCCTGATGTTCTGTGTCGGGCTAGTAACATCCCAAAGGGCACGGGTTGGGCTAAGCTCTGTACTGGTGTCCTGGGGCTGATGTAACAAACCTCCACAGACTGGAGGGCTTAAAACAACAGAAATTTGTGGTCTCACAGTCCTGGAGGCTTGGAAGTCAAGGTGTGGGTAGGGTTGGCTCCTTCTGGAAGATCTGAGGACAGTCTGTTCCATGCCACTCTCCTGGCTTCCGGTGGTCACTGGTGATCCTTGATGTTCCTTGGACACGAATCTGGGGGACACCCTTCAACGCAGTACGGTCTTCTGGAGTCCAAAGGCCTCCTCTTGATTCAGGAACCCCCAAAGGACCAGGCCTGGGGCAAATGCCCGAGTTGCTTTTCACAGAGACAGACCTATACAAAAGCACGTTGGTTGACCTTCTCATGAGTATTTATGACATCCAAGGTGTTATGAGTTGAACTGTGTCCCTCGAGAATTCATATGTTGGAGTCCTAAGCCCCAGCGCCTCAAAATGTGACCTTATTTGGAGAGAGGGTCTTTACAGAGGTCATCAGGTTATGGTGAGTTCGTTAGCGTGGGCCATGGGCCCATATGACAGGTGTCCTTATCAAAGGGGAAGTTTGGACACAGACACACAATCACGGGGAGAAGGCCTCCTGAGGGTGGAGCCAGAGATGGAGGTGATGCTTCTATAATACAAGCCAAAGAATGGCGAAGGTTGCAGCACGCCCCCCGAGGCAGGGGAGAGGCCTGAAACAGCTTCCTTCTCTCAGCCTCAGAAGGAACCGACCGGCGGACACAACGGTTGGGTGGACAAAGTGCTATTTCTCCACTTTTTATGGGAGATGTGTTTTCCCGATGTCTGGATCTTCCTTTACTCCTGCCTGGGTGCCTCTGGACGTGACCAAGAGCATCCTGGCTGAGGCCCCCTTGCCTCGCCCGCTCACATGCCCTGGCTGAGAATGTGGGCACAGCAACCTGTGGCCTCTGCTGTTGGTCATGCCACCCAAGGCTTCTCAGGAGTAGAATGTGACCCCTCCAAAGAGCCTCTGAGCTTGGGAGGGTTAGGGGTGGGTGGGTGCTGGAGAAGGTCTATTCCAGAGCCCCTTCCTTAGGGAGGTCAGCCAGGGAATCTCAGGGAAAGCTGAGGAACCACCGGAAAAGGAAAGGAAACCCAACAGCCTGGGGCTCAGACAACCCTTAGATACAAGGGGCTCGCGTCTCAGACGTGTATCTAAATCGAGCTGAATTCCTGCCCCTCCTCCACCTTCCTACGCTGTCAGCTTTGCGTTTTCCCAAGGCTGCCTTGTGTGCATCACAGCCGGCTGGCAGGAGGGTGAGTAATTTTACTGTCAGCATGAAGTGTAGCTAAAATCAGCTGATAAACTAAAGAACGGAATCATTTCTTCGATTCTGCCCTCTGGGGTCCTAGGTGCTTTCTGCGTGCGGGGAAGCAGCTGAGTCAAAGGCTGTATTATTGTCCAGCCCATAGCTACATATTCCCAGTTTACCCTCCAGAAAAACGCACGTTCTCAGTGGCAGTTTCTGGAAGTGTCTCGACTCTCCTTCAGTGAAGGAGTCTGTGTATGGAGCCAGTCCCCCAACAGATAAATAGGTGTTTAACCTACATAAGTCCCAGCACCCCATGGCCCAATCACAGCTTGGTTTCCCCCTTAAACAAATACAATCCAACAACTAAAGACAATTTAAAAAGTGATTCCAGGGGGAATTCCAGTTCTAGTAACTGTGCAGGAGCTCATACCGGACTAATCTCCCCATAAAGAACAATAATAAACTCTGGATAAAACGTAAAACACTGTTTCAGGACACTGGAGAGTGATGTGAGAAGCAAAAGCTGGAGGGGATTTGACCCTTGAAAGAAGGGAACTGATCTGGATGAGATCCATGTGAATGGGATGTTCCTCAGAGGGGGAGGGCCCTTCCTGGTCTGCTCAGGGAGGGGCAGCTAGAACTTACAGGTCTGAGAAGTCAGAGGATGGAGTCTGGCTGCCTGAGTGGCTGGAAAATGAGAGGTGAAATCTTGGTTTACTGAGAGTTTTTGTCATGAATGGGAGTTGGATTTTGTAAATGCTTTTTCTGCATCTACTGATATGATCATGTGATTTTTCTTTTTTAGCGTCTTGATGTGATGGATTGCATTAACTGATTCTTGAATGTTGAACCATCCTTGCACACCTGGGATAAATCCCACTTGGTCGTGGTGTATAATTCTTTTTATCATTATTGGATTTGATTTGAGAATATTTTGTTGAGGATTTTTGCATCTATGTTCAGAAGAGATATTGGTCTGTAGTTTTCTTGTAATATCTTTGGTTTTGGTATTAGGATAATGCTGGCCTCATAGGATGAATTAGGAAGTACTTCCTCTGATTCTATCCTCTGAAAGAAATTGTAGAGAATTGGTATAATTTCTTCCTTAAATGCTTGGTAGAATTTACAAGTGAATTACAGGCATCTGGGCCTGGAGCTTTCTGTTTTGCAAGATTATTAATTATTGATTCAACTTCTTTATAATAACTATAGGCCTATTTAGATTGTTTATTTCTTCTTGTGTGAGTTTTGGCACACTGGGTCTTTCAAGGAACTGGTCCATTTCATCTAGGGTACCAAATTTGTGGGCATAGAGTCGTTCATTGCACTCTTTTATTATCGTTAAATATCCATGGGATCTGAGTGATGTCCCCGCTTTCATTTCCAATATTAGTGACTTATTTGTTCTTTTCATTTTTCTCAGCCTGGCTAGAGGCTTTTGGTTTCTTTGACTTTTTTCTATTGATTTCTTATTTTCAATTTCATTGATTTCTGCTCTCATTCTTATTATTTCTTCTGCTAACTTTGTATTCAATTTGCTCTTCTTTTTCTAGTTTCTAAGGTGGAAACTTAGATTATTGATTTTCAATCTTCTTTTCTAATATATGCATTCAATGCTATAAATTTCCCTCTAAGCACTGCTTTTGCTGCACCCCACAATTTTGATAAGCTGTGTTTTCATTTTCATCTTGTTAAATATCTTTTGAAATTTCTCTTGTGATTTCTTCTTTGACTCATGTGTTATTTAGCAGTGTGTTGTTTAATCTCTATGAATTTGGAGATTTTCCAGTTATTGATTTCTATTTTAATTCCACTGTGGTCTGAGAGCAGACATTGTATGAATTCTATTATTTTAAATTTGTTAAGGTGTGTTTCATGACCCAGAATGTGGTCTATCTCAGTGAACGTTCCATGTGAGCTTGAGAAACATGTGTATTCTGCTGTTGTTGGATGCAGAGGTGAAATCTTAAAAAGAAGAAAGGTCCAAAATGTTGCATATTAATGCTCCTCAAATCCTTAACTGACCCCTCAAGAGCTCATACACAGGTGAGGCTTCAAGAAACCCAGAGGAAAGCAATGCCTGTAAGCTTTAAAGAGCTGAGCAGAGATTTCAGCTGCTGCTCCCTTGCTGCAGGTGAGTGAGTTTGGAGTTTAAGTTCTGCAGAGTAGAGGGGCCTGGTGGACCCCTCAGACTTTCCACTGAAACCCCAGAAGGGCCTCAGCTTAGGAACAAAGACTATGTGCCAGGAATAAGATTCACCCTAGGATTAAAGGCAAACCAAGCTCCCCAACAAGGTGTAAAGCAAAGTTTCCACATGTTCAAGATGATCCACAGTAATTTAACTGGCTTCTAGAATCAGCTCAACACTTTTCAAAGGAAAAGAATCCAGAATCTCAGCAACATATCATTCACAATATCTGATACACTATAACATCATTCACAATATCTGATAAACTATAACAATTCCCAGGCATATGGAGAATCAGGAAAACGTGACCCACGGTCAAGAAAAACACAAAACAACCAATCAGTAGGAGAAGACCCGCAAACTAACCATATGTTGGAATTAGTAGATAAGGAGTCTAAAATACTATGGTGAACACGGTAAAGAATCTGTAGGGAAGGATGCATATAGCGAGCGAATTTCAGGAGTGATTTAGAGGTTCTAGAAAAGAACCAAATGGAAACCATAGGACTGAAAAATACAATCTAATGTACTTAAAAAACCAGTAAAGAAGATAGAATAGAATACTAAAAGTACTTGATTAAATCAAAAGGAGAAGGACAGAGGAAAAAGAACAGAGGGAACAAACAGAAAACAAACAGCAAGATAGCAGACTTAACAGAACCCTATCAATAATTATATTAAAGTTTGATGGAACAGACGCTAAACTGGAAGGCAGACAGGGTCAAAAAGTTAATACTCAGCTCTGTATACTGTTTCTAAGAGATGTACATTAAGCATGAAGACAGGCTGAAAATCAAAGTATGGAAAAGATACATTGGCTCACTTTGCCCTGCAGGGGGTGGGTCCCTACCTCTTTCCTTCCTCGTGAGTCCCATGCCTCACTATTCACTTTCCCAAGTCAGCCACGTAAGGCCTGGAGTCTGGCTGGCCTGGAAATATGCTCCATGGAAGGCAGGGTGACAGGAGGAAGCAGAGAAGGCAAAGACAGAATTCCCTTTAAGGGAGGGGTCCCCAACCCCCGGGCCGCAGACCAGTACTGGTCCATGGCCTCGGGAACCAGGCCGCACAGCAGGAGGTGAGCGGCAGGTGTGCGAGCGAGTGAAGCTTCATCTGTATTTACAGCCGCTCCCCATTGCTCCGCACCGCTCCCCATTGCTCCCCACCGCTCCCCGTGGCTCCGCATCACTTGCATTACTGCCTGAACCATCCCCCCAACACCCCCCCACCATCCATGGAAAAATTGTCTTCCATGAAACCAGTCCCTGGTGCCAAAAAGTTTGGGGACCACTGCTCTAAGGTATACAGTGGGAAAGATGGGATGGGAAATGTGTTCACACTAATAAATGTTCCCCCCATTGACAGCTGCACTCAAAACATTTATTTACAAGTGGTGTACTTGGAAGTTAAAACATAGTGTCCCCCTGAGACAAGAAATGAGGCCTAGGTTCTTAAGCCCCAGGCTATGATGTACAGGTAGATTGTTACATGTTGTATCAAGCATATTCAGGAAATGGTAACTCATTGAACTGAATGAGGTGGGGTTAGGGGCAGTGTCAGCTTCAGGATATCAATGTCTGATCTGGGAGCAGACTGAGTTCTTCAAGTATCAAGTCTTTCTGCATCTCCAACCACTGTGCCCACCGGCCGCTGCCTCCTGGCCTGGGTGCACACACACTGGCGGTGTGGTTTGCTTTCGGAGGGCAGACCCAGCCCCGAGGCCTGCAGGGAAGTGGGCTTAGGTCTACTAGGGAATTCTGCCATCTCAGAATCTAGAAGTCAGGCGCACGGGTTTTAAGTAGTCATGTCCCTTGGTTCCATGGACTCCTCTCCCCTGAGGAAGGCATGGCTGGCAGAAGGCCAGCAGGGGGCCCTCTGGGGGGTGGCCCACAGGCTGGGGTTGCTGTGGGGATGAGGATGAAATCAGAGACTCTGAGTTAAGGACTTAGCACAGCGTTGGTGCATAGTCTGTGCTCAATAAAGAGTGCCTACGTTGGTTCGCTATGTTTCTAGTCTTTATGGAATTGTACAAGGCCTCTCCACCCTCACCCCGGCTACCCACCCAGACTGCACTCGCTGGCGGTCTCCCCTAGCGCCCCCTAGTGTGCGGTTCCAGGGCTCGCGCTGGGCTCACACTGCCTCTGGGGCCGGGAAAACCCTTCCTTCTCTGGGCCAGTGCATAAGTTTCTCATCCGTCTGTCCATCTTTGTGTCAGTATTTCTCCCTGGAAATACCCATCTCTCTTCCCTCCGGCCAAGCGAGGTGTCTCCTCCGCCCGCGCCCTCTGCCCCTTTTGGACCGTGTCTGAACCAGGGCAGCCCCCTTGCTCGGTGTGGTCCTTGTCGCATCCCTGCAGCCCTGGGCACCCCGGGGCAGGGCTTTGCTTTCCTCCCCTCCGCTCTGCCCAGCCTGGCTGGCAGCCATGCACTGCACTGATTGTCGAGCTGAGGAATTTCACTTGGTGTTCAGAAACCCCTGCTGGAATTTTCCATTGAGATAAGTGAGGGTGCAGGTTTCGGGGCAAGGCTGGAGGTCATTCCTGCTTATCTCAAAGGCCTTAGGAGATAAGAACATTCTGGAAGATCTGCACCTCAGATGTCTATCACACTATGAGATTGATCCTTAGCTACAGCCCAGCAAGGAGGCCTCAAGGAGGAAGGGGAGGCTACTCTTCCCCCAGATCCCTAGAGTGGGTCGCTGGGCACATCTACTGGAAAGCTGTGTTGATCACCTGAGCCATGGGGGGTCCTTTTACAAGGAGGTCTGGGCGGGCAGTTGGCAGTGTTGGTTACAAGCCCTGATAACAGCTTCAAAAATCTCAGAAATGTTTATGCCGCAGTGGGTCAGGCGGGTGGCAAGTTACAAAGGCTGATGTTTGAACCGTCTCAAATCCTAGAATCTAGAATCCACCGTGGATATCTGAGCAGGGACTGACTGGGACGTGAGTCAGCAGGGCTGTTGCTGGGTTCTTCAGCCACTGGGTGCTCAGGCCACATAGTCCCCAGGGGCCCCTTCAGCTCCAAAATTCTATAATTTTGCATTTCTTTTGAAGGGGGAATATGCCCATGAGTGTACCTGTCTGAATCTGTGGCCTGATTAATTGGTGCAGTGGAAATTCTTCCTGTTAATGTCAATACAGGAAAGTTGACAAATGCCAAGAGAGAAAGTTAAAAGTTAGTATGGCCATATAAAAATAATATCAATTATGGTCAAGTAAGCAAATTTCTTATGTGCTGTCTTTGATTAGTTTCCACCATAAGCAGTGATAATTCTGGGGTGCAGGTCTCAGTGGGGTTAGAAGGTCTGTGTTCTAAGTCTCCATCCTCCCCACCAGGGACTTTGTCCCCGAGCCTGACTCACACAACCTCACGGGAAAGCCTCCTCTGATTTAAGCATGAGTGCCCCCGGCTTTGCTCTCTGTGCCGTGAGACCAAATCACAGAGGCCAGAGGTGAAGGGAACCCCCTCACCTTAGAGGTGGGGAAACAGGTGTCGAGAGGGGAGTGACTTGCCAAGGTGTCTGCAGGAGGAACCCACAGGTTTCAGGGAAAAGACCCACCCAAATGACAGCTGTGCAGGGTGACCCTAAGACCACAGAAGCAATCAGCCCCCAGGCCCTCCTGAGTATCTGAGTCCTGGCCTCTCATGGTGCCCCTGGGCCTTTCGAGGTGAGAAGAGGTCGGCTGTTGGGGACTGGCCTGAATCCAGGCCCCGGGGTTGGGGGGGGGTTCTCACCACCTGCCAGTGGTGCGCTTTCCCTCTGCGTCACTGGTCGGGGGAGCAGTGCCCTCCCTCTGTGTGCTCTGGCAGACAGGATTCTGGATGGCTCTCGAGATTCCCACACTAGGTGTCCACACGCTGGCTAATCCCCTCTTTTGAGGGTGCCCAGGGCCTGGATACAATGATGCCAACTCTTGAGATTAGGTCATAGTACATGCCAAAGGGGAAGAGGTTTTTGCAGATGTAACTAAGGTCCCTCATGAGCTGACTCTGAGTTAAGGAACTGGAGATTGTGCCCGGTGGGCCTGACCTAATCAGGTGAGGCCTGCGATAGTGGGTCTGGAAGTCAGAGAGAGATCCTGATGGCCTCGAGGAAGCAAGCTGCCGTGTGTGAGAGGGCCTGGGGGCTTGTCGCTTTTTTGGGAGCTCTAAGAGCTGAGAGTGCCCTCTGACTGGCAGCCAGTAGCAAAACAGGACTTCAGTCCTACAACAGCAAAGGACTGGGTTCCACCAAGATTACATGAACTTGCAGTGGACCTCGGGCTCCAGAAAGGATGCAGCCCTGCCGACACCTTGACCGCAGCCTGTGAGACCCCGAGCACAGGACCCATTAGGCTGTGCCCAGATTCCTGACCCATGGGAACTGTGAGATAATAAGCGTGTGTTGTAGGCGACCGTGTTGGTGGCTGCTTGTTACAGGCTGACAGACAAGTACCCAGGCCCCGAGCCCCTATCCACCCAGAGGTTGTCAGAGTGCTGGGTTGGCTCTGCTCCAGGCTGTGGTGGGAGCATGACGAACTTGGGGCTCTTTCCTCTGCACCCGGGAGTGAAACGTCCTCCCCTGCGGCAGTCACTGAGGGTTCTGGGGCCACAGGTCACAGAATTCTTAATGCAGTTTTATTTCGTAGTGATTAACCAGAACTTCTCTGCGAGCCCTCTTCCTCTGGAAAATTGAGGGAGGGCTTCTCAACTTGTGTCCAGTGCAGGGACCTTGGTCTCCCGCAGTCACAGAAAGGATGTGGGTGAGATGCCCGCTCTCTCAGATGCCTTCCTTCTACTCCCACTCCTCTGCGAGACGGACGCTGGGGACCTCGGAGGGCAGGGTGACCGGAGACCTCATGGCAGCGTCGGGAGGGGAGGGGACAGAGAAGACTGGCACGAGTGGCTCTTCTAGGGGTTTCCAGCCAGCCCCCTGGCGTATCTGGGCTCCCCAGACCTCTCCAGGATCTTTGCAAGCCCCTGCCCTCGAGGGTGGGCAGAAAAGGCGTGTGCGCAGCTGTGAGCAGGGGGCCTCTGCGTCCCCGTTCCCCCCATCTCCCCCTCTGCCCGCCAGTTGGGACCCTCCCTAACATGGTCCATGGCGGCTGGAGAGTCACATGGGAGGACCCCCAAATCTCTTCTTTGGACAGGGTCTGGCTTTCAAACCTACTGTCTGACTGCGGGCGCAAAACTCCCATTTGGGGTGTTAGACGCTGGTTATTAACTGTTTTGTCTCCTGCATTCCTGCCACAAAGCTGATCTCTACAGCCCCCTCCCATCTTGTGCCCCTATCAACCTGCAGGAAGGTGGATGCTTCACGATAACTGGGGAGATGTCCATCCCCGTTAGAGAAAAGCACCTTCACCTGCATCAGAGCTGGACCTGCTGTCACACGGGTTCTCTGGGCAGAGCAGCGCGTCAGCACCCAGACCTTTGGTTCCCGGTCTGCGGGTCGGGGATGAGGACATCATTCAAAAGGGGAGAGGGGTTCTCAGTCTCCAAAGTGACAGGACAATTATGAGGTGGTACCCGGGGAGGTGGCTGCACCCCGGACGAAATGATTGTGTGGGGGAAGAACCCCTGTCCCCAGGGTGGTGTGGGTGCAGCCGAGAGAGGCTGGCCCTGGAGGGATGGTGGGAGGGAGTTCCCACTGGAACCTACACAGGTGTCCCCTCCAACAGAAGACCCCAGGACCCTGCAGGGCGCGGGGGAACCACGGAGCTGACAGAGCGTGTCTCACTGAGATTAAGGTGAGTCATGAGAACGTAAAGAAAGCCAGCTTTCTGCACACTGTGTCTGCAGACAGATTCGTGGTCCACAAATTTCTACCTTTCTCAGCATCTGGCTCCCCCTTCCCCAGTGCTCGGAGACTCTGAAAATCTTATCTCAAAGAGGCTATTCCATCATTGCTGAGGCGGGAAATTCCGCAGCTAGAGTCGTGTGAAGAATTTGGGAGGACGAGGAAAATGTCCCCTTCCCTCGTCTTGTGCCTAGACCCTGCCACCTCCGGGAGATGCAGTCAGGCTGCTGGGAGAGGGCATCAGGGAAATACAGCCCCCCACCCCGAGGCATCCAGACAGGATGGGCTGGTCTGACCCCAGGACCCGCACACCCTGCCTTGCCCCTGGTTCCAGGCTCAGGGCCCCCAGCGCTGGCGCCCAGCTGTTTGTGGCAGGAATCAATTCATTTGACCCAAATACTTCCTTCTCTTCTGGGCTACTAGTTTCAAGCGCAACAAAGAGCCCCACAGCTCGAGGGAGGAGCAGAAGGAAATAAATCAGCATTGAAATGCGACTCGTAACAAAACTGAGAAACTCAGGCGCAGCTGGGTGACCGGATGGGAGCGTGACTTCCAGCAGGTGCCCAGGTGCACCCGCAGCGCCTGCATTAAGGTCCAGCCTCCCGCTGCCGCAGGTGACCACCTGACCACGGCAGACCTTGCCCTGAGAGCCTCTCGGGAAGGGAGGAGGCCTTGGGGGTGGGGGCTGGGCATCGCCTTGGCCCAGGGCTGCTGCCTCTCACCTGTTTTCTGTGAGCCTCTGCCTGGCCCCGGGGCCACGGCCACGCCCCAGCCCGCCTGTTGAGGGAACAAAACTTTCCCCTGGCCAGAATCGGGGAGAAAGGGGACACACGTAGGGGCCCTGTGGGACCCGGTGATGATAGGGTGTCAGGCTCTCTGGAAGTGACCAGGCCTGGGGAACAGGTGAGTCATTGTTTAAACCTCTGCGTGCTTTGTCGACTGTGTGTGTCTTTGTTTAAACTTGTGTGTGCTTTGTCGAGTGTGTGTGTGTGTGTGTGTGTGTGTGTGTGTTTGTATCTGTGTGTCTGTGTGCATGTATGTGGGTGTGAGTGTATCCGTGTGTGTCATGTGTGCCTGCACCTTTGTGTCTGATGTGTGTCTGTGTACGAGCCCCAAAGCACAGAATCAAAAGGGTGAAGTGAAGAGCCAGGAGTGTGTTCTCCTGAGCGCCAGAGGTGTCCTTGTTTGTCCCGATGGCTTGCTAGGTCAGGGTCCTGGAAGGAGATTCCTATTTAAAGAGTGGCCTCTGGGAAAATCCAGTTAAAGGCTTGAACGTAATGAACAGGAGCCCTTACAGGAATCCATTTCAAACGGATCACGGTGCCCAAGTGCTACCTACTGACCTCAGAATAAACAACTGCACAGTAATCCCTGCGTTCCTTACACGCCTGGGCGGGGAGAGCTGGAGGAGGACGTGCTCGCTGGCGACAAACTCGGCAGATCAGACGCTTCCCTGGAGCGACCCTCCCCCAGGAAGACTGGTTTGGACTTGCAATCTCTCCTTTTTCCCTTGGTGCAAGGAGATGAGCTTGTCAGAAATGAAAAGCCCGAAACCGAAATGCTCCGCAGGGTGTCCCTGTTGGCCCCGATCACGAATGTGGCATTCTTGAGATCGTCTCTGCGTTTAGAGACACTTCAGTAACCCTGTCTTCATGAAATTCCAGGGGCCGGGTCAGGAGTCACATTTTTCAATTGGAGTCCTCTCTGAACCGAGGGCTTCAACCTCTAATCAACGTGTAATCACACGAAAACTCATACATGAAAATGCTTACTGCAGTCTTATTTATTACAGAGAAAAAACAATTAAAGCCAAGTAAAAAATGCAGTAACAGAGAAATAGTTCAGGAAATTGGAATCATTGTAGGGGTACTATGTGGTCATTAAACACACATAGGTCAAATGCGTCTACAACATATGCAGTAATGTGGAAAACCGCCCTTCAAATGTCTTACTTTTTTTTTTTAATGTGGGATGCATAATTTTATGTTAAAATGATGGCTTGTTTTTAAGATTCTTATACAAAAAATTAGAAGAAAGTAGGCAAAATACCATCCCTCGTTGTATTAAGGGTGTGGGATTACGGGTAATTTCATTTTTTTCATATTGATAATTATGTGTTTATATTTATTGAAAAATAATGATTTTAGATAAAGAGATGTGTCACCTGTATGTGGTATCATAGTAATGGCATGTATATTCATACTCCACCGATTTTGGTTAATTCAGACATGTTTGGGGCTAAAGATTTTCTTGACTTAAGGAGAGTTTTATTAATTAGTGCACATAAATAGCAAGGAAAACTTAAAGGGGTATCTTTAAATACTTGAGAATTGCTGTAGGTGTGTTAGAACTTTCTCTTTATGTAAAATTACAGCACAAATCAGTGGAATATCTGCTTCTGAGCAGGTGCCTTAAGTACTTTCGCAAGAAACAAGGTATTAGCCTGGGGTGGCACAGAAACCTGGGGAATTCCATTCTTAAAAGCGTTCCTTTTTTCCAGCTTTATTGAGACAATTGACATATATATAACATGGGGTAAATTTAAGGTGTGTTACGTGTTGATTGGGTACATTTACATATTGCAAAAACACCTCCACCCCGTCACATAATTACCATTTCTTTTTGTGGTGAGAACACTTAAGCTCTACTCTCTTAATACTTTTCGAGTGTATGATACCGTATGAGCTTTAATCATCACGCCGTACATGAGATCCCCAGAACCTGTGAATCTTACAATTGAAGTTTGCACCCTTTTACCAATATCACCCCACTTCCCACACACACCCCAGCCTCTGGTCACCACCACTCTACTCTCTGTTTCTCTACATTAGGCCAAAAAAAAAAAAAAAAGAGAAGTGGTTTATAAGTGAGGGCTTGCTACTGAGCTGACCGTCTTTTGGGCAATGAGGCCCGGCCAGCGGCTCCCCGGCAGGCTCATTGCACCAGCGGTTCTTGATGTGGGTGGAGCGCAGGTCCTGCTGCCTCTGTAAGTGACTGAAATGATGCTCGTGCCTGGTGAACCCAGTGTGGACGTGAAGGCAGCCTGTTCTGGCTTAAAAAAATTTTTTTTTTTAAATTTGTTTTATTGAAGTCTAGTTGATTTACAATGTTGTGTGAATTTCTGCTGTATAGCAAAGTGATTCAATTATACATATATATACATTCCTTTTCATACTCTTTTCCATTATGGTTTATCCCGGGATAGTGAATATAATTCCCTGTGCTATACAGTAGGACCTTGTTGTTTATCCATCCCTTATATAATAGTTTGCTTCTGCTGACCCCAAACTCTCAGTCCATCTCTCCCCCGCCCCCATCCTCCTCCTTGAGCCTGCTCTGGCTTGGACTCCTGCATCTTTCTCTTAGAAAAGCTGCTGGGCCTCTCTGTAAGGTGGGGTAACGCCAAGACCCCCGGAGGCTTCTTGCTCTGCTTCAGTAGAAACCTGTGTGCAGCCAAGCCGTGCAGGGCCCTGAGCACACGGTCACCCTGCGTCTCAGTGGAGATGGCGGGTCCATTAGCCTTGGTCCCCCCCTCCCCCGTAGTGTTGTAGGGCAAGGGCTCCCTGCCCAACAAGCATAGAAGCGACACTATGGCACTGGCTTTTGAGAAAAGACAGAGGTTTAATTCGAGGTCGACCGGCAAGGCTCTCAAACGTGTCTCTGCACTCCACGTTTGGGGCAAAATTTAAGAGCTTCAGGGAATTTTAAACTTGGAAGCGAACCGTCTAGTCTTGAATCAGTCCCTATAAGCTACGTGCGCGCTCCAGGAAGCCAGATTTTCCTTATTAAAGGACCTGTCCTTCCTAAAGGGCTCTGGTGGCAACATTTCTATTCTTTGAGTTCCCTAGTCTGGAGCTTTTTGGTTGGGGGGTCATCCTGGAGACGTGGGCTCCCGCCTTGCGCATGCGTAGTGCTGTCTCTGTACCGTAACTCCGGGTTTGGTTAGTCAACCCACCTCTTTAAGGAGGCAAAACCACTTTAAGTTGGTAAAGGTTTTACGTGCTTTTACAGCAGCCTCATCTGAATACGTTGTCTGAATCTGAATGCCGGGTTGCCTTTAAACCTGTAACTTTCTGCTTTTCTTGGTCACTCGGGCTGAGCTGCCTGGAGGAAGCTGGTCCCAGCACCTGCTGGATGCCCCTCCTCTGGTCTCTCTTTCTGCAGAGATCCCAGCCCACTTTTTCTTTTCTTTCTTTTTTCTTTTACGGTGTGCGGGCCTCTCACTGTTGTGGCCTCTCCCGTTGCGAAGCACAGGCTCCGGATGCGCAGGCTCAGCGGCCATGGCTCACGGGCCCAGCCGCTCCGCGGCATGTGGGATCTTCCCGGACCGGGGCACGGACCCACGTCCCCTGCATCGGCAGGCGGACTCTCAACCACTGCGCCACCAGGGAAGCCTCCAGCCCACTTTTTGACAAGCTCCCTGGGGTTGGACTGGTCGTGCAAACTATGCGGCGGAAACAGCATGTCTGTCTAGTTATGACTTGCTAAGCCATCCCCACGGATATGCACGAGACATTTATTGAGCACCTACTGTAATCTCAGTGAATACTGTCTTTGCTTTCGTGAGAAGTTATAGCCCGACGAGAGAGAGAACCAAGAAAAAAATAATTCTACGAATTAAGGGAGAGCTGGAAACAGATCATTTCCATCAAGTAGAGGAACAGGGAGCTGTAGGCCCCACGATGCAGAGACTTTTCTCTCTTTTATGAACTGCTATTTATGGGGACTGGACACACGATCGGGGGTGAGGGGGTGGGGTAAGGGTGGCAGCTGTGAGACCAGACAGGAGGCCGTGGTGGGAGAGGGATTTGCATCAAGGTGAACGGAGAGAAGAGAGCAGACGTAGCAGCTTCGCAGTAAGGCAAATTCCCCAGATGATTAGCCGTGGGGCCGACAGATAAGCAGCTCTACAACCTCTGAACTTTGAGCCAACATCTTTTTGTTATCTTTCCTGCGGCTTCAATCCTCATTCCGGACTCTGATTTGCCCTTTGCCCTGTAGAGCTGAATCATAGGCTGTCATTTTATCGCTGGAGGGCCAGCCACTTTGGGGGGGCGCCCCCATTTGTTCCTGGTGTTTATTTTATTTTGCCTTTGAGTTTAATTTCTACCAGTGGATCAGAAATCTGCAGAAGGGCTGCTTTGAATTCCTGCATGGGTGGTGGGTTCTGGAGAGAGGACTGGCCCCTGCAGAACTCCATTCCCCAACCCCCGGGGGGCAGCTGTGGGTCTGCGGGATGCAGAGGAAGTTGCAGGGTGCCCTGGCGGGATGTCATCCGTTGACACAATTAAGCATCATCCCCGATGGTGAAACTTGAGAGCATCCCGTGGAAGATGGGGTTCCAGACATGCTTTCCAATAACCATTCAGCTCTGCTGTGTCCCTTTCGCCAGGGAGTGGATGGGCCTGTGAACCCTTCTCTGCCAGACCCTGTAACTCCAGTCACCTTCTGTTTAGAAAGTCTTGTTGGTATTTAGGACTCCGTCCTGTTGGCTTTTAAACTTTGATCCCAAACTCGATTCTTTTCCTTTTGTCCCCACAGGGCAGACCAGACCAGTCTGTAGCTGTGGCTGCTTGTTGGGGACAGCGAGGAAACAGGGTCTGCTTCCTACTGCTCTCGCTTTTCTCCCTCCCTCTTCAAAATCCCTTCCCTTCCTCCATTCCCACCCACTGCAATGAGGTGGGAGAGGATCTGCTCACTGGACGGGCTAGCTCTGAGGTGGGTTTGGGTATATTTCAGGGGAAGTTTTCTCTAGATGCAATCCAGATAGTAGACGAAGACAAAATGATAACAGTGGAATGCCACCAGTTTGCAGCCCCCGAATGAGACAGTGGACACAGGGACAGTTTTCAATGGCTGTTACCTCCTGAGGAAATGCCCACCACACTCACGACAGTATTCTTGCCAAAAGATAGCCTATATCCAATCAGATTTCTGTTCTGAGCCACCAAGCTACAGAAAATCAGGGTTCAAGAGAACACATTCAATGACAACTTAGGGATGCAATCAGCAAAATCCAGACTGGAAACTACAAGGCAATCTGATTTCTTCAACAAATAAATTACAGAGAAAAAGAGGATGCATGTACACATACCGGGATTTGCAGGAGAATAAATAGGATGTCTAGGAATTCCCTCAAACTAATCTTCGGAGGAAGTGGGTGAAACAAGATTGGCTACAGCTGATTCTTGTGGAGGTGGATGATGGAGATCTGAGGTCCACCAGAACGACCTCCATCCTCTCTGTTCTGGTACATGCCTGAAATTTTCTACAATGAAAACATGTGCAGGGTTTGCCCAAATTAATTTTGATCACAGAGCCGTTTTTCTCCAGGGCATATCACTGTGGGTTCTGAGGCTTTCAATACAGTGGGAAGGAATGCAATGTTTTGAGATCCTTGAAACACCAAGCTTTTTTGTGAATAGATTTTCTTGAAACACCATTTCGAATCCATGAACCACAGCTGAGAGTGCTGTACGTTTTAGGTATTTCAGAACCTTTTTGGAATAAGTCATAGGTTTTTCAAAAGTGAGAGGTGATGGAAAGAGGGCAACGAGCCAGTATGATGACTAGCACACAATCACTACTTTGCAGGGTACAAAGCCGTTCATACGCATTGGCCCCTGCCGGGCACCGTGGACACGCTTTGCAAGCACCTCACAACACTTTCACCCTGTCCGGGGGTGAAAACCCCTGCTTCCCACCTAAAATAGGGAAACCCAGTGTGTGCTTTGTGCCAGTCCTCTCAGGAGGCAGCCGTCATGGTGGAAGAGACACCTCACTGGGAACGAAAGCTTCGGTTTGAAATTTGGGCTCCGCTATGGATAAGCCTTCCGCTTCTCTGTGTCCACTCATCCATTCATTCAGTCGCTCATCCATTCACTCACTCACAGCAGGCGTATGTTATAGCTATTGCTCGCCCCACTTTCCAGAAGGGGAGATGGGGTGCTGAGCGGCAAGCCAGGTGCCTCTGACTTGGAGCTGCCTTCCATTCAAGGCTGTCTGTATTCATCCAGGGCAGCAGCGTCCCGGGGCCGCACTTGCTGAGATTATTCGGCATCTGACATTCAGCCTCCGTCCATCATTGTCTCTCTGCAGGGCATGGCGCAGGTGGATGGGGCCCCCCGGCCCGGGGCTGCCCTGGGCCAGGCCTGCATCTTCAAGCTGGTTCTCCTGGGCAGTGGTTCTGTGGGCAAGTCCAGCTTGGCTCTCCAGTATGTGAAGAGCGATTTCAGGAGCATCTTGCCGACCGTGGGATGTAAGTGACGGGACAGGGCACCCTTCCTTCGTCTCCTGGCGGGGGAGCCAGGGCTGCTGACCCACACGTGGGGCACCTGGGGATGAGGCCGCCTGGGAATTTCCCAGGCTCTCCTGGAGCCTCGGGCAGTGCCTGGCACGTGCAGGGAGGGCATGAGGTCCACCCCAGGCAGGCATGCACACGGGATCCAGAACCCAGACAGGTTTCAGCTCAGCTGGAGTCTGCGGGGGCCGGGGAGGGGGCGGGTAGTGTATCCGCGACAGAGTTTCTGGCCCCGAAGGGTTGCGTGTGTGAGGGCTTCTGCTGGTGGAGGGAGGAGCCCAGAAGAAGAACCTGCCCCCAGGCTCTGCCACTCAGCCCTCTAAACAAGCCGGCCTCTCACCCTGGCTGGTTGCTCTCCTGCTAACTCTGCTCCCTTTCTGCCTGGACTCGGCTTACCCACCTGGCCTGGGCTGGCGGCGGATAGGGTGGGTGCTGTAAGAAGGGACGGCAGGGAGGGAGGCCCCTCTCACTGCACTGCTTAAAGAGGATTAGCAAGTCATGGCTTTCAGAGGGGAGGGACTTTGGCGCATCTGTGGACAACTGGTCTCCTTCACATCCTGTCTGGGGGTGAAAAGTCCCACTTCCCACCTAAAATAGGGAAACCCAGTGTGTGCTCTGTGCCAGTCCTCTCAGGAGGCAGCCGTCATGGTGGAAGAGACACCTCACTGGGAACGAAAGCTTCGGTTTGAAATTTGGACTCCGCTATGGGATAAGCCTTCCGTTTCTCTGTGTCCACTCATCCATTCATTCACTCACTCAGCAAGTACCTGTTGGGTGTGGCCTCTGTCCCAGGCCCACGTCAGGTGTGGAGGATTCTCTAAGATGCCAAGCAGACACACCGACATAGAAACAGAGCACGAAATTCAGCAAACGGTATTAACTCCTTGGGAGCCCTCAGACTTCTCAGAAGGGTGGGTCCTGAGTCCCTGAGGAATATGCGGCCCAAAGGGATCTGCCAGGGCCAGGCCCCCAGAAATAGTGGTGAGAAGGGCAGAAGCAGGGTGAAGGGCTGGCCCCAGGACGGGAACGCGGGGAGAGCTGGTAGAGACCGTGGATTCAGGCCGGCTGAGGGGCACGCAGGGCCACCTCTTCTCCATCAGCAGGAAAGCTGACACTGCTCACCCGTGATATCAGACTGGGCTTTAAAAAAATACGACAAGGTGCCAAGTCTGGCTTCAAGGTGGGTTTCGCTGAGAGCAGAGACCACAGAAGGGGGCCAGGCCAGGCTGGGATTTCGAGGGCTGTGTGCCTGGGTGTGAACCTGGATTCCAGTTCAGGGGAGGGAGACAGCAGGGACCAGGCCGGGCGGCTCGTCGGGCTGGATCTCACTCTAAGACCGAGGTCTGAGGCCACGGCTCCCAGGGCCCTGCTTGTTTTTGCAAATAAGGTTCTATGGGGACACAGCCCCGCTCATGCCTGTGTATCCTCTGTGGCTGCTTTCCCTCTGGAAGGGCGGCTTTGGGTTGATTGCTGGCAACGGTGACAGTACATCCCTCGAAGCCTAAAATGTTTACTACAGGGAACTTCCCCCCAAAAGTTTAGGACCCCTGCCGGAGAGCCAGTATCCCAGGAGGCAGCGGGTGGCCAGGGGGTGGGCTCCAGCGGGCATAGAGTGGCCTGGGGACTCACGGTGAGCCGAGAACTTAGCTCAGTGGGCCCAGGGAGGCCTGCCACTCTGACCTACCTTGTGGGGCAGAAGAGGCCCCACACACAGAGCCAGGCCGAGGCTGCGGGCGGCGCTGGCATTCTGTATTTCCGGGGAGGGAAAGGGGAGCGCAGACAAGTTCGCTAACTCTCCCAAGCGAGAAACCCGCAGGTCCAGCGCACTGCAGCTCGTGGACGGTGAGTGGGATGCCCTGTCTCCCCAACCCCAGTCACCTCCACCGCTTCCTTTAGCTCCAGCAAGTCGGGGGCCAAGCTGTCACCCTCCCCAGGCTGTCCAAGTCACCGTGCTCTCTTCAGGGGTCCTACGAGGGTCAGGAGGGTGCACAGAGGCTGGGCTCGGGTCAGGGTGGGGGGCCTTTGCTTGGGTGGCAGGCCAGGATGCACCCTCTCCACTCTTGGTCCTCTGCCCAGCCCCGGCTGTCCTCCTCCTGCCCGTGCCCCTCCCCCAGGCCCGGGCTCATCTCCCCAGGACCCCGCCTCTGCCCTGGGGCTGGTGCCCTAGGCCTTGGCTTCCTGGGCTGCCGTGGGAGGGTGTGGATCAGTGTTGTGGCCCGCAGCCCTCTAGGTGGGTTTAGCGGTCCTTTATTCAATCAGCAACCAGCCTATTTATGGAGCACCTACTAGGTGCCAGCCACTGAGCTGGGTGTAAGGGACGTAGAGATGAGTGCGCCCTCCTTTGCTTTGAGGAGCTAAATCCCCTGTGGGAATGACCGTCTCCGCCACGTACATCTCTGGGCCTACTTCACGTGCCTTGTGCCCCTTGTGATGTTCTTACGACCTTTGCAGGTGGATATTATAACGATTATTAAGTTCTTATAAAAATAAATAAATAATATCACTTATTATAATATGATATGTAATCACATATTATATTCTATGTGATTTTATTAATTATTATGCTATGATAATTATTATATTATTATAAAAGCAGACACTCCCCCCTTTTTTGTTTTTTCTGGTTTGGCCACGCCGCACAGCAGGTGGGATCTTAATTCCCTGACCAGGGATCGAACCTGCGCCCCCTGCTTTGGAAATGCAGAGTCTTAACCACTGGACCTTTATTTTATTTATTTTTGGCTGCTTTGGGTCTTCGTTGCCACACACGGGCTTTCTCTAGTGCAGCAAGCGGGGGCTACTCTTCGTTGTGCTTCTCATTGCGGTGGCTTCTCTTGTTGCAGAGCACGTGTTCTAGGCCCACGGGCTTCAGTAGCTGTGGCATGTGGGCTCAGTAGTTGTGACTTGCGGGCTCTAGAGCGCAGGCTCAGTAGTTGTGGCGCATGGGTTTAGTTGCTCCGTGGCATGTGGGATCTTCCCGGACCAGGGCTTGAACCCGTGTCCCCTGCATTGGCAGGTGGGTTCTTAACCACTGCGCCACCAGGGAAGTCCCTCTGTGTATCCCTTGAGGCGGAACCAGGACCCTGGCCCAAGGCTGCTCTATTTGCTTCTTGGCTGCCCCTCCCTTGTCTCTGCATCCCCTCCCTTCCGTGATTAGCAACGGTTGGAATCTGCCCTCTGGAACTCAGGGAAGGTCATGGGGGCTGGAGTCTGTTCCCTACAAACAAAAGTGGGGGGCATGGAAAGGCTTCTGTGCCCAGGAGCCCCACAGGGTCCTGCTTGGTTTCAGTTGTCACCCTTTCCTGCTGCCCCCTTTCCTCAGACGGCCACCCTCACACTCCCGAGAGCAGGGGTGGGACCAGGGCCTGGCATGTCTTTGGTGGTGTTGCCTTCAGAGCAGGCCAGCTGCAAGATACTCCAGCCCTGGGGAAGAGCGGGGGTCCCTGGGCCTCTCCAGAGGGTCTGGATCTGTCGGTGAGTGTGTGGAGTGGCCCCGCAGTGGAGGGTTACACAAACACTGGGCACAGCTGTGCAGAAGAGCGCCCGGGCCGAGACACGGTTCCAGCCACCCTGCGGCAAGACCTGTCCTTCCAGAGGAAGCCAGAGCCGTAAGTGTGGCAGGCGGTGACAGACTCTTGTACCCGAAGCAGAGCCAGAGTGGAATTGAGCACAGCCTCCCGAGGGCGTGGCCTGCTGGGAGGAGACCAGAACCCCCTGAACTCCTGGCTGCCCCAGCACCACAAAGCCCGCCAGGCCCATCTGAGAGAGGGGCTGGCAGGGGAGGTGGGCAGCTGCCAGACGCGCTTATGGTGGCTGGGAGCTTGGAGCACCAAGAGCTCCCGCAGACCCCTCATCCTGGAATCCTGAAAGGCAGCAGCAGGGGAAATTCCGGCCCAGTTCCCTGCCCTGCACGTTTTAGTGACATCTTTGGAGGGGTGGTGACATCTAGTGCTTGTGTTTAGATTTGCTGGCAGAAGCCAGTTTGGACCAGCTGGGCCTTGCCTGGGGCAGCGAAGGTGCAAAAGGTGCTGGATTTTGCCCCACCTCCCTTCCCTGCTGAATGAAACATTGCTGGAGCCCAGGTGACCCTGAGAAGTCACCCATGTCGTGTTCCCTTCCACCAGGAAGCAACTCGTGACTTTTACAGAAAAGAGAGCGCTGCAGAGAGGGCTTCAGTGAGGAGGATACGCCGTTTATTTAAATTAAAAGGTCAAAAAGCAAAACATTTCCTTGTGTTAACATTTAGTTGAGACACCTTTTAATTGGGGGCAGCAGAATGCAAGTTGAAGAACAGCCCCCAGTGAATTCTCTTGTCATTTGTTGCCCACTGGGGGTCCATTCAGCTCAGCAAGTGGAAGGCACGTCCACTTCCAGAGGCTGGGGAGGGGGCTGGAAGCGTTCCCAAGTGTCCCCACCGCTGAGGCTCCTGTGTTGAGGTCTGTGCTGGGGCCAGAGGAGGCTGGAGCCCTGCTTTGGGTCACCATATAAAGCAGTGCCAGGTGGCCCCGGTTCAGAGTATCGTCTGGTAAAAATGTGCTGGTGTGTCATCTCCACCAGCATATTCTAGAAACGTGGACAATTCCGGGTTCTGGGCCTGGTCCTGCTCCCACACCCCAGCTTGTTGCCAACATCATTTCAGGAAAAATCTCCCAGTCTGTTTGAATATCTCGGAAGTTTATTTTTTAATCACTTTTTGGCTTTAGCTGTGAACAGGTAGAAAATGTGGTCAGTGGGTTTCTGAACAAGGAAGGTAATACATGTGGGCTCTTTTGTGGGTTGGAGCCAGGAGTTCAAGGGGCAGGGGGTGGAAGTTTGCTTTGGATACCAGCCCAGGGGCCCACCTGGGGGGTCTGTGTCTCTCTCCAGGGGAGACGAGGTGCTGCGGTCTGTGAATATCCAACAGCCACTCATGCCACATCATTGCTCGGTGTGAAAACCCTGCGCTCCTTGGAAATCGGTTGGGATTTTACATTGATTTAAACTCAACCACCAGCCATCGTTTTCAGAGTAGAAAAGGAAAGTATCAGAAGCTAAGATTGTTAAGCAAAGGAGGCAAACCTGAATTTTATGCCCACCTGTAACCTGGCAGTGATGACTTTTAGGATGAAACCAAAATCGCACGCAGAAGTGTGATTTGACCTGATAGCAAACAGACAAAGGGTGTGGATCAAAGGCTGCTGTTCCCAGACAGTGAGCCGGGAGAGTGGAGAGGGAGGGGAGGAGGAAGGGGCGTCAGGTGCCACACCCTGCACCTCGTCGCTTTTCTCCCGGGTTTGACAACCGCCCTGGGAAGAGGGCACTGTTGACTCTTGATAAAGGAGGAAGCTGGGATCTCTAAGGTTGAAGCAAGCCGACAGAGTTTGTTGCAGCTCATAGACTTCCCTCCAAGGCCCAGGCGTGGCCCTCACCCTCAAGACCTCAACAGTCTTAATGGAGCTTCTGTCCTGCTCAGTCCTGACAGTAGCCCTGTATGAGCTGGGAGCTGTCAGTCCTACTGTTGAGTTGAAGACGGCAGCTTTGTTTGACCTGGTGTGGTGTTCTGCTGGGCTGTCATAATAAACACCACAGACTGGGTGCCTTAAATAACAGAGGTTTATTCTCATAGTTCTGGGGGCTGGAAGTCCAAAAGCGAGGTGTTGGCAAAGTAGTTTTCATCCTGAGCTCTCTTTTCTTGGCTTATGGGTAGCTGCCATCTAGGTAACTGGCTGTGTGCTTCCATGGCCTCTTCTTTGTGTTTGCATGGAAGGGAGGGGAGAGAGAGAGAGAGAGAGAGCAGACAGACAGACAGAGACAGAGAGACAGAGAGAGGAGACAGAGGGAAGAAGACAGAGAGACAGTGAGAGAGAGGGAGTGCATTCTTACAGAGGCACTAATCCCATCCTGAGGGCCCCACCCTCATGACCTCATGTAACCCTAATCGCCTCCCAAAAGCTCCATCTCCAAGTACTATCATGCTGAGGGTTAGGGCTTCTATATGTGAATCTTGGGAGGATACAATCATTCAGTCCGTAACACCTCGGAAGTGTATCTGACTTCAAGTTTGTGGACGAGCAGAAAAATGCAGGCTGTGCAGGCAGAGGGTGGATCAGTGGTTTCCATTTAGGAGTCACCCCAAACTAGATTCTCATGAGAGAGAATCATGATCTTACCCTTTCTATGCTAAAAATCTCAGCCCAGACTTGTCTCTTATTCTCCGTCTGTAGCAGATTGAATTGTGTCCCCCAAAAGATTCGTCCTTCTCCTAATTCCCAGTGCCTATGAATGTGGCTTTATTTGGAAAAAGGGTGTTTACAAATGTAACTAGTTAAGGATATTCCTGGATTTCGGGTGAGCCCTGAATCCCATGACCAGTGTCTCTGTAACAGGAGAACACAAAGATGCAGAGGGGGTGGCCACGTGAAGACAGAGGCAGAGACGGGAGAGATGCATCTACAAGCCAGGGACCACGGACGGTTGCTGGTCCCCACCAGGATCCAGGAGGGGGCGTGGAACAGATTCCCTCTCAGAACTTCTGGAAGGAGCCAACACTGGAAACACCTTGATTTTGGACCTCTGGCCCCCAGAACTGAAAGGATGAATGTCTGCTGTTTTTAGCCACCCTTTTTGTGGTTATTTGTTATGACAACCCCAGGGCACTAACACACTGGCCTTGGAGTGAAAAATTTAACTTCAAGCATGTGGCTATATTTACCAGAATCTCCCAACAAGCTTCCAACCCAGCCCAGGTCTGGGCAGGACAGAAGCTTTGCCTGGAGTCTCATCCCGGCCCCTCCCAGTCCCTGGTCTAGTTCTGTATATGACATACCCCATACGCTATGAGGGCTGGGATAAGGTCAGGGACCATGGCTGTAGTTTCCACTTGGAAGGTTCTTCATGGACATGAAGAAATCTGTAGGCCCCAGCTTCCCAGGCCTGGCTTTCCGGGAAGGTGCCTCATTACCCTGATGACTATTCTAGAAACACAGCTCTTTTCATTGTGTCAGAGTTGCTGAGGGAAGACAAACTGATGGATGTCCATCCTACCTTTATGTTCCCTACCTGAGCAGCTAGAATTTACCATGCTGCTCTTGTTCAGATATACATCTTATAAATCCTTGATAACTGTTGTGTAATGAACACTTAAAGAACGAGAAACGTCAGTTTTGGAAGTGGTCTCCATGTGTTTTGTTTTTTGTTTTTGCTTTTTGCGGTACGCGGGTCTCTCACCGCTGTGGCCTCTCCCGTTGCGGAGCACAGGCTCCGGACGCGCAGGCTCAGGGGCCATGGCTCACGGGCCCAGCCGCTCCGCAGCATGTGGGATCTTCCCGGACCGGGGCACGAACCCGCGTCCCCTGCATCGGCAGGCGGACTCTCAACCACTGCGCCACCAGGGAAGCCCAGAACATCTTTTTTTAAATTTATTTTATTGAAGTATAGTTGATTTCTGCTATACAGCAAATGACTCAGTTATACATATGTATATTCTTTTTCATCCTTTTCCATGATGGTTTATCACAGGATATTGATTACAGCTCCCTGTGCTCTACAGCAGGGCCTTGTTTATCCATCCTGTATATATACTAGTTCGCATCCATCCCTCCTCTCCCCCTTGGCGACCACAAGTCTGTTCTCTATGTCTGTGAGTCTGTTTCTGTTTTGTAAATAGTTCACTTGGGTCATGTTTCAGATTCCACATATAAGTGATATCATATGGTATTTGTCTTTCTCTTTCTGGCCTACTTCACTTAGTATGATAATCTGTAGGTCCGTCCATGTTGCTGCAAATGACATTATTTCATTCTTTTCATGACTGAGTGATGTTCCATCGTATGTATGCACCACACCTTTATCCATTCCTCTGTGCATGGACGTTAGGTTGCTTCCGTGCCCTGGCTATCGTGCATAGTGCTGCTGTGAACATTGGGGTGCGTGTATCTTTTTGAATTATAGTTTTGTTCGGATATATGCCTAGGAGTGGGATCGCTGGATCACATGGCAACTCTTATTAGTTCTTTGAGGAGCCTTCATACTGTTTTCCATAGTGGCTGCACCGATTTACATTCTGGGGACAGAACATCCTGGTGTTAGTAAATAACTATTTTAAAGTCACAACACTTTGGAAAGCTATGCTAAGGGGAAAACAGTCTTCAAATGAAAGGTGGATTGCCCAATATGTTGAATGAATGGTTTGGGGATAGACCTTTCGTTGCGTGTACTTATTAAGCAGGGACGATAACGCATAAAAGTCCTTGCTCTCCAGGTGCTCCCTGTCACCAGGGGTGACAGGTGAGAACACAGAAGTCTACCTGTGCAGTGGGTGAGTGAGGAGCACAGGCGGGCTACTGTAGACCACTCCCAGGGAAGGGGGCCCCAGCACTGCCCCAAGGGCTCACACTCAGAGACCCGGTGGACATGTAGGGAGGTGGGGAAAAGGAAGGATTCCAAGCAGAGAGGTCAGTGGAGAAGGGAGGTCAGCAGGGAGAGGTGTGGGTCAGGCCGGGGGGTTAGCAGGAGGCCAGGAAGGTTGCAGGGGAGGAGCTGGTGTGACCGTCAGCATGCCAGCTACCTCGCTGGACACCCACGGGGTGACCCTGGTTGTCAGAGACCCTTCCATGCCTCACATAGTCCAGAGGATTTGAATAGGACCCTGAGAGTCTATCTTCCCACCCAAAGCCTCTGTGGAATCTGCAAAGGTCTGCAGCAAATTCCTTGCAACTCTTTGCTTTTTCTGGAAAATGCCATCTTCTAGAAGAGGTGTTTGCTGAGCCTTCCCCACTGAGGGTGACAGGAAGTACAGGGCTGGCTGTCTCTGGCTGGTTCGCTGAGCCCAGGGTTCACGCTGGTCCAGGCTGAGCCGTGGATAAAGACCTCGTCCTCCATGTAAAACTCCTGGGCTTCTGTTTCAGGTGCGTTCTTCACAAAGGTGGTGGATTTGGGGGCTGCGTCTCTGAAGTTTGAGATCTGGGACACGGCTGGCCAGGAAAAGTACCACAGCGTCTGCCACCTCTACTTCAGGGGTGCCAATGCTGCGCTTTTGGTGTATGATGTCACCAGGAAGGTGAGGCTCACCTGGGTGTGTCCCTGCCCTCCCAGGCACATGGACTCAACCTTCTGGCGGCATTATGTGACTGACCTGTGCTGGTGCTTTATGTTAAAATCGTGAGCACCAGTGGAGAATCCTTCAGTGAAAGTCAGTCACCTCCTCCAGGAAGCCCTCCCTGACAACCCCTTTGCCTGCTGCACAGTTAGGTTTGCGCCCCTCCGTGGTCCTCTTGGAGTACCCAGAACAGTGCACCCCCATCCATCACTCACGATTCCTTGGGTGCCCACTGAGCTGGTGAGGGGGGTGTTATGAAAACAGGATGCCGCCCCGGCTGCATATCCACTCTACAGAATATCATCGGACCAAACAGAAGTGAGCAGATGCTTACCGCACCAGCAGGGAAGGGTGGGGTTCTATGGGAGTTGACAGGAGGGGCACCATACTTCCTGCAGGAAGGCTCTAGCTGAGACGTTGGGAGAAACAGGATTAGCCCTGTTGGGCAGGGTCGGGCAGGGAGGTGGCGGTGGGCATGTGAGCAGCGGGGGGGTGGGGGGTCGGGGGTGGGGAAGGGAGTTCTGGTCAGAGGGCAGCGCTGGTGGAATTAAGGAGGTCGAGTGCTGTGCATGGAGCCCCTGCAGTGCTGAGAGCAGGCCTACTGGGTCAGCATGGCTGTTGGGGAGAGGGGCTGCGTGGGACCCAGCGCAGAGGCCCCGTTCCCGGTTCTGTGGGGTGCTGCAGTTAGGATCAGGGTTTGGGGTGACAGCCACTTCCCCACAAAGTGGTCCTTGAGGGCATCCGGGAGCAGAGGCCTCTAGAGCTCCAAGTCTGACTCGGAACCTCCTGCAGCCCCCAGCCTCCCGCTGGCCGGGTGAGGACAGAGCTGCCTTCGGCCCAGACCACCCGAGGCCAGAGAAAGACCAGCCACCCCTGCTCAAGGGGCAGAACAGCCCTTGGGGCCCGACATAAGGCCAGTTGGATCATGTGCCGTTTTATGCTAAAATCGTGACAACCAGTAGATTCCTTCAGTGAAAGTTGGTCACCTCCTCCAGGAAGCCCTCCCTGACAGCCCCTCTTCCTGCTGCACGGTTGGGTTTGCGCCCCTCCGTGGTCCTCCTGGAGTACCCAGAACAGAGCACCCCCATCCATCCCTCACGGTTCCTTGGGTGGGTCACTTGGATCCTGTGTTTTACGCAGGGTAGCCACCGACACTTGCCTTGTCTTTCCTGGGACAGCTGAGGAAGACCATCGGGTTTGCCTGACAGTCCTGTTTTCCTTTCTCAGGCTTCCTTCTGCAAGGCGCGGCAGTGGCTGAAGGACCTGGAGGAGGAGTTCCACCCGGGAGAAGTCGTGGTGATGCTGGTCGGCAACAAGACGGACCTCAGCCAGGAGCGGGAGGTGACCTTTGAGGTGGGCCTGGAGTCGGTTATTATGTCCCCGGTGCGGGAGTGGGGAGGGACCCCAAACACACACGCCCACCTACCCACACACTCATACACACACACACCCCACACGCGCACACACACACATACCACTTTAGCTTCCCTCCGGGGCAAAGGTTTTTGGTCTCTCCTGGGAAGGTCAGCCCCAGAGGTGGCTGCTCCTGGCTGCAGGGAGAGCTGCAAGCATGACCGCAGCCTCCCGAGGGCTGGCAGGGGCGGGCGCAGTGCAGGGAACGGTTTCCATGAGGAAACCATGACGCTTCCCACCCTCGCTCCTTCTTTGAGTAATGCAGGTCTCAGATCTTTCTCTTTGTGTTCAATAAACTGTTCAAGAAGGGGCAAATCCAAATTTTTTGCTAGGAAATGAGCAAGGGAGAGAGAACCCGAAAGCTGCAGCTCTTCTGTAAAATGACCAACAGCAGAATAAATGCTCTAGGTAGTTGCTTGTAAAGTGGGGAGAGCCTGAAGCAGGGAGCAAGGGGTTTGTGCGCGTGTGTACAGGACGCACGTGTGTGTACAGGACGCGTGTGTGTACAGGACGCGTGTGTGTACCGGACGTGTGTGTGTGTACTGGACGTGTGTGTGTGTACAGGACGCGCATGTGTACAGGACACACGTGTGTGTACAGGACGCGTGTGTGTACAGGACGTGTGTGTGTACAGGACGTGTGTGTGTACCGGATGTGTGTGTGTGTACAGGACGTGTGTGTACAGTGGTGTCTGTGTGTGTGTATGTGGGGATGGGTTTTAGGAGAGGCTCTGGGAGGAGGGGCAGATGAGGGGAGAGAAGGACGGGGAGGGTGCTGGGCTACAGCACAGGGCAGGAAGGGGAGGGAGTCTGGGGGCAGGGGGCAGCCAGCGGAGGCCGCGCTGAGTAGGCGCTGGGGCTCAGAGGCAGAGATCCCAGCGCTGGTGTTGGGACTGGGGTCTTTATTCCGGGGCAGCCTTGAGTCCCTGGGGTGGGGACCTGATGGGTGATTTAGGAAGAGCGTGTGGGGCCCAGGTCAGGCCGAGTTGGGAGACGGAGCCTGGGTGGGGAGACCCACTGGAGGCCAGGGGCCCAGCTCAGGGGCGGGAGGGGCCTCCTCTCCGCTCTCCCAGGACCCCTGCCCGCGGGAGGGGGACCCCGTGGCTTAGACTGCATGGAAGCAGCCACCCTGGGGCCTGGGCTGTAGACCCTGGGCCCCCAGACCCCACCCTGGCTTCTTGTTCCCTCTGAGCTCCCACTGAGCTGGGCCTTGGGGGCGGTGGGGGGAGGGGCGGGGGGCAGACCCTGGAGCCGCAGGTGCCTCGGCTGGGGCAGAGGCCAAGCTGACCTGTGGCCAGTGCAGGGGGCTTTTCATCTTAAAATAATTTCAGAATTACAAAATTTGTTGCAAAAATAGTACAGAAAGTTCCTGTCGGCCCTTCTCCAGCTTTCCCAAATGTTAACATCTTACGTAAGCTCGGAACAACGAGCGCATCAGGAAACGAACATTCAAGCTACTTGACAGCTCTTGTTCAGATTTTATCATGTTCCCACTAATGCCCTTCTCTTGGTCGGGGGAGATCTGCTCCTAGATTTGGCCGTTGAGAGCTCTCCCCTCCTGGCCCTGTCACCCGCCCTGTTATTCTTTGAGCGCTTCCTTCCTTCCTGGCTCACCAAGTTGTTCCAGGCTCACCTTTGTCCTTTCTCGGCCCCAGCCCTGGAATCAATCATTTCCCCCAAAAAGCCCTGGTTCCTAGTGCCGGGGAAGGAGTTTAGGAGTCAAGATCTGTGCACTGGATGTGCTCATTCCACGGGGGGTGAGGCAACCGTGGCTCCCATCGTGGGGAGCCTCCAGGACAAACTGGCAGATGGAGGGCTGGGCACCTGCAATTTAGGGGCCAGAGGCTCATTGGACCCGAGGACAAGCCCCTAAAATGACCCCATCTGGAACCCCCCAAGCTAGGTGGGCAAAGGGGGATGTTTGAGTTTCATTCATGTGACCCAGATATGAGCTACCTGAAGTCACAGAGTCTTCAGCTGTACCAGGTCACCTTGTCCTTTAAAATACAAGTAATATGTCCCCATCCCTCTGTGTCTGGGAAAGGGCTGAGAAGCTCGCTGGGGGGTGGTGAAGAGCAAAGCCCTGCGGGCCAGGCTGGGAGTGGGGGGAGTAGACACCGCTGGGTGCCATGCTGTGGGCACGGCTGGCCCAGCCCCCAGGGGCCAGCTCAGCATCAGGCACTGAGCACTGCGCCTCCTGGGGGGGTCGGGAGGCGAGGGCCCTGCACGGGGAGGCGCCCAGCTCCTCCTTCGCCCCGGCCTCCCATGGACGCGTTTCCCAGACGCCCTTGCTCTGTACACCCTTCACTCCACGTAGGCCGGACCCCTGTGGGACGGTGGTGGGGGACCCAGAGAAGGGCCGGGCTCCCACCAGGCTGTCCCCACTCCCCTTCCACGTTTCCTCTGTTCTCACTTGGTTTCAGAGTCCACCGGTGCCAGAGAGCCGTGGGAGGGGTGGGAACCTCGCCAAGCAAAGCATCCTTGGACCCCGCTGCGGGTGCCGGGCTCCCCTGCCAGCGAGCACCCTCCCTGCCCTGCTCCCTGGTCTGGGCCCCCTTCTCTGGGAGCCCCAGAAACAGAACTTGAGGAATGACGTTCTCTGCTGGTGCAATCGTTTCTCGGTGTTTCTTGGGTCTTCCTGTTAGAAGGCGTCTAAGTGTTCTTGGGAAACTTCTGATGATTAATGTGGGCTTTCCGTGGCCATTTCCATCAGGAAGGGAGGGAGTTTGCAGAGAGCAACGGGTTGCTGTTCATGGAAACCTCGGCCAAACTGAACCACCAGGTGACTGAAGTCTTCAGTGCTGTTGGTGAGTGACCAGCCTCTGACCCCAGAGCAGGGGGTGGGGGCACCATCACTGGGTCTTCAACAGGTCTTCTTCTCTGGCAACCTGGGACCCAGCAGAACGTCCCCAGGGCCTGGAAAGTGGGCAGGAGTCAAGGGCCTGTGTTTCCTGCTTCCTGGAAAACATCAGGGAGGGTGGGACCCTGGGGGATGCCACGTGTGCAAGGCGAGTGCTGGGCTGGGTTGGGGGATTTTCCTCCCAACCAGGCCACATCCTTCTCCTGTCGTCCACAGCCCGAGAGCTTTTGCAGAGACAAGAGAAGAAGGAGGGCCAGAGGCAGCAGGGAGATGCACGGCTGGCTCTGAATGAGACGCCCCCGGGGCGGGGCAGATGCTGCGCCCACTAGAAGGGGCGACTCCAGGAAAGGCCGTGGGGCGGATGCGCCCAGCCCACAACCCACTGGTCCTCAGGGTGAGCCACCGCCAGCTCCAAGTCGCTTGTGGTACTTATCCTGATTCACTGTGGAGGCTGGCTTGCTCCTGAGTCCTAGAGGCTCTGCAAGAGGGCCTCTCTTAGAATAAGCACCTCCCAAGCTGATGGGAATCATTCCGGAGAGGGTCCCGTGTCCAAGGCTCCCAGAGGGTTTCAGCTCCACCTCTCAGACACCAGATACCGGCTGAATCCCGGATGTCCTGGGGGGTGGGCACACGTGACCCTGCCCTTAGCTACCTGGCCACCGGACACTGGAGAATGAAATGGTCAGAGGGGAAATAAAGATCGAAAAATCACCCAGCATGCACTTGGTGTTGGGTAGGGGGCTGCCCGGGGGCTTGGGGTCCCCCTGCTCCTGGGAGGTGGGAGAGGCGACAACAGGCCCAGCTGCAGGGGGCAGTGCCAGGGAGAGATGGCGTGATCAGCATGGGGCTGGGCCCGTCGTCACTGGATCTCTGTGAGGTTCCCCCGAAGGACGGTGCCTGACAGAGGGCAGCTGGGGATGGGGGTGGGGGAGTGAGGCCCCCTACTCTCTGCTCCTCGCTGTGGATGCGAAGTGGTGCTTGTGCAAAGCGTGCCAGGACTCAGACTTCAAGCCGAGGTGCACATTGTATCGCGTATGAGTTTTTCTCCGAAAAGTAAACCGATTTCTATCGTGTGGTCCTCTTTGTTTTTCCGAATGTTTTTTAATTGTGGTGAAAGTCACATAATATGAAACACACTCTTTTAACCACATGTAACTGTACAGTTCGGGGGCACTAAGTGTATTCACATTGCTGTGCCATCCTCACCATCATCCGTCTCCTGAAGTTTTCACTTAAACGGAAACTCTGTCCCCATTACACCCCGAGTCCCCATTCCCCCTCCCCACCTCCCCTCCGCCGACCCTGGAATCTATCAGTGTACTTTCTGACTCTATGAATTTGGCTATTCTGCGTACCTCGTGTTAGTGCAATCAAACAGTATCTGTCTGCACCTACTGTCTATTGGAATGCATTTTTAGGGTTAACTTTATATCACGTGGTCTTCGGTGAGTTTGTAAGCTGGGGGTCTGTTCTGCACATCCTCTAGGAGGGCTCATGGTGAGTAAATACTGAGGGGCCCCAGGCGCGGGCTGTGGCTGAGGTGGGCACAGGACATCTTTCTGGTGGTGACACATAATGTGCTCACCTCGTTCCTGCCTTTAGAGAGGCCCGATGGCTCTTCTGTATGAAATTTTAAATAAGACGACATTGTCATCCCCCTGAAAAAGGTGGCTTCACTATATCAACTGTAACTTCTATATCAACAGAAACGTAAAGCATCCTTCCCCGTTGACGCTGAGCTCCTGGATGTCCCAAAAGCACTCACACGGTCTTTTTTCCTAGACAATTTCCAGGTGAAACCTGACAACTTGGTGCTGTGTGCCCTGAAGTTTCTGACTGCAGTGAATTTTTGTATGCGACTGTTCCCTTGTAGGTGAAGTACGTGAGGTGTGAGCCCCTCTGTGTAAGGCGGAGTCCTCATGCTGTCTGTTCCCCCACGCGGGGGTAGCAGGGCTGCCAAGCGCGGGACCCACTTCAGAGGCGGCGGGAGGCTGAGGTGGCCCCTGGCCACTAGATGGCGCGCCAGCATCGCTGAAGGCAAACCCCACCGCCCCTGTCTTTGCGTCCTGAATGCTGCTTTGCTGACAGTAAGGCTTTCAGAGGAGTATCTGACCCATCCACGATGAAATAGGGAGTGGGGAAATAATATTTGTAGGATGCCCACATTTCTCATTTTTTTTCTCCCGTCTTGCCAGGCTAGTAACACTGTGCTAGAATTTATTATTAAAACATATTCTTTGACTCATTGCCACTTGGCATCCGTTCACGCTTCCCTCCCTTCCCCCAAGATGGGATGGGGTGCGTTGTGATCCTGGAGCTGGGTTCCCCATTGCCGGTTGTGATAGCCCCTTTTCCTCCCCTTCTCCCCCACGAGGCAGGTGGGGCTCAGCCCTGCAATGGAATCACCTGGGAGCCTTTGCAGGCAGCATCCCTGTGCCCACCAGAAGCTCTGGTTAAATCCGTCTGCAGTGCGGCTTGAGCCCTGGGCGTTTTGAGCCCTCCTGGTGACCTAATATTCAGATAAGGGGGAGCTCTGCCATGAGGGCAGGGGTTCTGTCTGTCCTTCCTCTCGTGGGGCTCCTGGTGCCTGGTACGATGTCTGGTACATGCCAGGCACTCAACAAATATGTGTCCAAGAGAGGACAGGAGCCGATATTCCCAGTGATGTAAAGAAACGGCATGCTCTTCTACAAACAGCCTCCACCCCAGCCCGTGGGGTTGCAGGTGCTCAGGGGAGGCTGTTGGGTGAGCTCGCCGTCCTGCCCGCATCCAGGGAAGCCGCTCCAGCCCTTCTCATGAGCCGGGCTGTGTGCGCGCGCGTGCGTGCTCGTGATGGAGGCAGGAAGCACAGAGAGGACGAGAAGCAGCGTGTGGGCGCAGCCCAGCTGTCCTGCCTGTAGCCGTGACCCTTCCCATCCCCCTCTGCTTCTAACGCCTCCTCCAACTTCCCTGGAAGAGCCCCCTGTACCCAGAGGGCTGACTCAGGAATCCATTGTTTTTCTTTTGGTACCTTTTTTTTTTTTTTTTTTTTGCGGTACGCTGGCCTCTCACTGTTGCGGCCTCTCCCGTTGCGGAGCACAGGCTCCGGATGCGCAGGTTCAGCGGCCATGGCTCACGGGCCCAGCCGCTCCGTGGCATGTGGGATCTTCCCGGACCGGGGCACGAACCCGTGTCCCCTGCATTGGCAGGTGGACTCTCAACCACTGCGCCACAAGGGGAGCCCCGTTGGTACCGTCTTTAAAAAATTAATTAATTATTTTTGTCTGCGTTGGGTCTTCCTTGCTGCGCGTGGGCTTTCTCTAGTTGCGGCGAGCGGGGGCTACTCTTTGTTGCAGTGCGCGGGCTTATTACGGTGGCTTCTCGTTGCGGAGCACAGGTTCTGGGCGCATGGGCTTCAGTAGTTGCGGCACGTGGGCTCAGTAGTTATGGCTCGTGGGCTCTAGAGCGCAGGCTCAGTAGTTGGGGCGCACGGGCTTAGTTGCTCCGCGGCATGTGGGATCTTCCTGGACCAGGACTCGAACCCGTGTCCCCTGCATCGGCAGGCGGATTCTTAACCACTGTGCCACCAGGGAAGCCCCAGTCTTTTTCTTTTAAAATGTATTCCCTTTTTGAAGGTCTCACTGGCCAAACTTAGGACAATTTGAGCATCAAGAATGATTTGTAAGTTGCTGAACAAAAAAGAAAAAAAAAAAGGGAGAAAAGGAGAAAAAAGGAGAAATATCTCCTTTAGAAGAATCCCGCTCATACATGTGGAAGGAATTAGAGAATCACCATTGTACAGCCCATGATGTAACAGTTGATCCCAGAGAAGGTATTCCATAAGGTTTACATCACTGGCTGTGAGCTCTTTGGGAAACAGACTAGTGCCGTGTGTCCCCAGGACCTCTGCGGATCGCATAGTGAGCTGACGGGGAACCTGAGAGATTTTTACAGTTGAGAGATCCTCTCCGTAAAGGGCCAGACTTGGCACCGGTCAGAGTGGGGCCCAGAGCCCACCATCAGGTACGATGCTGTAGGACAGACACAGAGCATTCATGCCCTCAGTGGTAACCGAGTCCAGTTCTGCCCCGAGACCCACTGCTCAGATTACAGGAAATACAGTGTGTTGGGGGGGGGGCGAGGGGGACAGGCGAACAGGGTAACAGCACTTGGGGGAGCAGTCGACAGGTCACACGTGTGGATCCGTTCTACAAGGTAACACATCCGGGCCTTTGTGAAAGTCAATGTCGTGACAAAATGAGATGATCCGGGAGTGACGAGAAATAACTAAGGGTGACCTTGAAATTAGATTGGAGCCTGGCTTCCAAAAAAAAAAAAAGAAGAAGAAAAGACAACTAAGATTTTCTTGCCTTATTTGGGGATTTTTGAGTATGGACTAAAAACTCGATGACATTAGGGAATTATTACAAAATGTTTTAGGCATGGTGATAATTTTGTGGTTATGTAGGAGATTGTCCTTAGTTTGAGGAGAAAGATGCTGCGACTTCTAGGGGAAATAGGATGTCTACAGCTTACTTCCAAGCGGTAGAGAGAGAGAAGGGGAGAGAAAGTAAATACAGTGATAATTGCAGAATTTAATGCAACGTATTAGATGCCATCATAATATTTTTGTGATTTCTTGTAAGTTTGCAAACTTTCATAATAAGAATTTGTAGAAAACATAACATCTTCCATCTCTCTACTCCTCTGGGCTCAGAAGATGTATTTGTTTCCTGGGGCTGCCCTGACAGGGTATCATACGCTGGGTGGCTGGAATCCGGAGCCCTTCATCACACTGATGTTTCCATGCCTGCGTCCTGTGGGGCTGTGAACTCTTTTGTTTAAAGTGTACGATTGAGTGGCGTTTAGCACACTCACCACCTCGGGCCAGTTCCCAGACACTTTCATCCCCACAGGGAAAGCCTGTACCCATGGAGCAGACCCCAGCCCCTGGCAACCACCAAGCTACTTCCGTCTCTGTGAATTTGCCTCTTCTGGACCTTTTATATAAATGGAATCATCCACTGTGGGACCTTCTGTGTCTGGCTTCTTTCACTTTGCGTCATGCTTTCAAGGTTCATCCATGTGGTAGCATTTGAAAGAACTCCTTCCTTTTCATGGTCGAATAATAATCCATTGTGTGGATGGACCACGTTCTGTTATCCATTCGTCTATCGATGTGTATTGGGTTGTTTCTACCTTTTTGGCTGTTGTGAATTGTGCTGCTATGAACATTCCTGTACAAGTATTTATTCGAACACCGGTTCTCAGCTCTCTGGGGTATGTACCCACGAGTGGGAGGGGCCGTGTGCTAACTCCAGGTTTAACTTTTGAAGAACCGCCAAACTGCTTTCCTGGGCTCTCCACGCTCCCTGCCCTGGCCCAGCACCTGCCTGCCCCGGAAGCAGACCCGGCCGCTCTCCTGTTCCCCCGTGCGCATCCACCCTGGGGAGGTGCCGACGCTGCGGGAGCTCTCCCCTGGGAGAGGACTGGCCTCTGGCCTCCCTCTGCCCTCCCTGTGGCTGGGAAGGGGGGCAGCCCTGGTGCAGCTCCATTTGGGTGGTCTGGGCCAGCTCAGCCTCCTCCAGCTGGCCAGTGAGTGTGACCCGCCTTCCTTGATTTGGAGCAGGGATGGCTGGTGTCTGGGGTTCTGGGGGCTTGCTCTGCATCCCAAGCCCTCCTGAGTGTGGATGGACAGAAGGAGTCCCGTGGTCCTGGCAGGCTCCTGGGACCCTGCAGGCAGAGGCCTGACGGGCCCTGAGCTCTGGGCTCAGAAGCAACTGGTTAAACCTGCCCTGCCCCCCACCCCAGGGCTGGACTAGGGGGTGCACCTTGGAGAAGGGGGTTCACGCTTACAGAGCATCCACATTTGCTGGCTGCACCAGCCTGAGTTCAGGAGTGAGGGGGGTGGTTATTAGCCCCAGGTTCAGGCATGGGAACCAGGGCTCCGAGAAGTTAGCGGCTGGGCTCAGTCGCCCAGTTAGTGGCTGTGTGTTCCCCGATGCCAAAGCGAGTTCCCTCTGAGACAGGACACAGGGACGTCCCCGTGCGATTTGAAAGGGACGCAAGCTGGGGTTGAAATACTTGAACCTAAGAGTACTGGAAACAAGCCACCCGTGCTTCTTTTTCTCCCCCGAGTACCAACAGGGAGGCGAGAAGGCCTGGGGCAGAGAGAGGGCAGGGCAGGCCGCGGGGCGGGGCTGCCCTCCACTGGGGCCTCCTGCGTGGTGGCCTCATGCAGTGCACAGCCTGAGCAGCCATTCAGGGAGGCTGGCGGAGGGTGGTAGGAGCTGCAGCGACCAAGGACATCCCAGCCTCCCTACTCCATGCTGGGCGCCCTTGGACAAGTCCTAGAGCCTCTGGGCTCTAAGGGTCCTCTAGGCTAACGTCCCACGAGGGGAAGCACCTCCCACTTTGTCCCCACACAGACACTTGCAAACAAGGCCAGCTGCTTTTATTGGGACTGAAGGGGACGTAGCCTGTGGAGGAGGGGGGCGGGGGTCTGGAGACGGGCTCCTGGGGCTATTCCTGGAGGAGCTGAGCTGTCAGCCACCCTGGGAGGGCTCAGCGCCTCCTGCCAGGCGGAAGCAGGCCGGCGGGCGCTGGAGGCCAGGCTTTGGTCCATCCCCCAGGGCTGCTCTCCTCCGGCCAAAGCGGCCCACAGGCCGGATTCCACGGCCCGTGTACCAGGCAGGATTGATGTCGGGGGCTGGAACGAGAGAGAACAGTGTGTGAATGCATGTGCCCTGGTGTGTGCAACCCCAGTGGCAGGGCCCAGTGCACGCAGCTCACTGCTGCCCAGTCGCCAGGCCATGCTGGGACCTGCCTGTGCAGGAGGGGTGCCCAGAGGGCCTGGCCAGGCCGTTTCTGGGGGGTGCGGTGGCTTCGGGAAGTGGGAATTCAAGCTCACACGAGGACGAAGTCCCCCTTCCCTTCCTGTCCCCGCAAGCCCGTTCTCATGGGCAAAGTGGCCTCAGCCCCAGGCTGCCCTGGTGGTGAGGAGTGAAGCCCTCCCCCGAACGTCGGGCAGGGCCCTTGGGAGCAGGTGTCAGGGACGCTGTGGGGAGAGGTCTGGTGGGCAGGAGGCTGAGCCCCTAGCCCTGGGGCACTTAGCGAGGATGGTGCCCCAGCTCAGGAGGCGGCCGGGCCCCCATCGTGACCCCGGGGCGGAGGGGTGGGAGGGCAGGCCAGGGGTCTGGACACTCACTGCGGAGCCCCATGGAGTGCTGGTGGGCCAGGCCCAGCAGCAGCAGGCACAGGAGCCAGGCCGCCGGTGCGTTCATCCCTCTGGCTCCTTGAGAGGCCGGCTCGAGCTGGGGTCCCACACGGGAGGGCGCAGCCTGGGGCAGGGGTAAAGGGGAGAGCGCATGAGGGCGCGTGCGCACAGAGCTGGGACCTTCAGATAACGCGAGTGCTGTGCATGTCAGAGCGGATGTGCCCATGTGCGTGAGCGTGTGTATGTGTGAATGCACGCGTGCATGGGTGTGCACCCGTGTACCACAGGGTGTGTGTGTGTTTTCACACCCCTGTGTACGTGAGGGGGTGTGCATGGGGTTACACGTGTGTGCAGGCAGCTGTGCTCTGCTGTGCGTTTCTCTGCTCTGCTGGGATGGCAGTGAGCACAGAGGTAGCAGGCGACCTGGCTCTCTGCACAGTCCCTTGCTCCCCTGGGGACCCCAGCCTCTCCTCCGTACAGTGAGCACTAAATGAGGTGACCACGTGTGTGGTGGCCTCTGCCGTGCTCAGTCATGTTTGCAAGGACCCTCTGTCCTCAGAAGGAAGCCGGGAGGAATGTGAGCTGTGGATGTAGAGAGCGGGGCTCTCTTGGAACTGCCCCCATCTGTCTGCCTGTCTGCGTCAGGGAGCCAGGAGTGCGGGAGGGCTCCGCACCACTGTGGGTGTGCACACCTGGCCTCAGCAGGGAGGGCAGAGGTGAGCGCATTGCGGGGGAGCTGCCCGGAGGAGCCAGGGTTGCTGCAGAGGTGGACGGGGTGCAGCCCAACCTCAGACGTGCCCAGGGAGGGGAGCCGGGGGGCTGCTGAGCCTGGGCCACACTCAGGGGCCGGGACCCCAGTGCAGTTTTCTTTCCATCCTGCCCTGTGCCACCCGCCGGGAACTGTAGAAGTGTCATCATCTTCCATCCTTCCCAAGAGCACTTACCCTCCCCACGACCCCAGATCCCAGCTGCTGAGTCTCCAAGATCAGCCTGGAGCAGGTGGGACCTGTCCTCGTGCAACAGGACACCCCCAGCACCGGTGCTGGGGGAGAGGGTGCTGAGGGCAACAGAGAAAATTCACTTCTCACCCTGCCGGGGCTGAGGCCCTGAACAGCATCCATCCCGCAGACCTGGCAACTCCTTCCGCAGGTGCCCCCAGCTCATAGGGCTGGCTCCTCCCACCCCACCCGCCCTTGGCACTTCAGGAACCCGCAGAAGATGTCAGAGAGGCTGCCTGTTTCAGGGAGGACCCCTCCGCTGACTTTGGCTTTCCAGCCCCCGGAAGGTGCTCTCCATCCAAGAGATTTAAGATGCCCACCCCTTTCCTTTCTAGAGACATGTTGGGGTGTCTCACAATCAGTGGCAGGGGGACTCCGACTTAGAGGAAATGGAGGTGCCATCATCAAAGCAGAGTAATAAAGGGCGCCCCCTGGCGGTCCAGTGGTTGGACTTGGCACTTTCACTGCTGGGGCCCAGGTTCAATCCCTGATCGGGGAACTAAGATCCCCGCAGCCAAAAAAAAAGCAGAGCAATAAAGAGATGCACCCAGAGACACTGGGGTTTTTGCTCCTCCCCCTGGGCTGGGACCCTCGCTGGGTGGAGGGCATCTTAGGAGAACCCTGACAGCACCTGATACCAGAGGAAGGACCTGCCTCCTGAAAGTTGGAGGTTGGCTGTCGCCTGGCCGGCGGGATTCCTGGTCTGCACTCCCAGCAGAGCTGCCTGGACGGCTTCACCTTTTATCTCCACCACGGACAGCCTTGTGCACCGGGGCCCCGGCAGGCCGGCGCGGCCCTCAGATGCACAAGCGACGTGGTGGCTGCCCCTTCCATCCCCTCCAGCGCTGGTCCTGGCTGCCAGGACTGAACCCTGCCCGGATGCGGAGGGAAGGTTGACAGAGGAGGGTGGAGTGTCAGGGACCCCCACCCTCTCCAGCACCCTGGGAGCTACTCACCGAGGCTCCCACGAGGCTGGCAAGTGCTGTGACCAGGAACAGTGACCCAGGTAGCGGCCAGCTCCCCCCTTTTATAGTCCCAGGAGGAAGCAGTCGACCCGATACCCACCCGTCCCTCCCCGCCCGCCTCCTTCACTGGGCGGCATCAGGAGAGAGTTGGTTTTTTTTCTTTTCTTTCTTCTATTTTTTTTTTTAAGCTCTCATCAGCGATGTGATGTGTCCCTTCCTGGGTTATATAATTTCATTTGGGCTGAGTGGTTTTAAAACACATTAGCCTTCCTCCTTCATGCTTTGGGCAATTGCAGTCAGGTGCCACCAGCCTGGGTGCTCGCAGCAGCGTGATGGCTGACACAGAGGGGACCCTGTGGCTGTCTCCCTCTTCCTTTAAGTCCCAGTTTCCAATGCAAAGGTGAAGGGACAAGCCACCCGAGGCCATCACCACTGAATGATATCCTCGTAATCCTTCCCAGGCACCTACGTGGCTTTTCATAGCTGCATTCATTACACTCAAGCCACTTTCGTCCTGTTCCGATCACTGAAAAATGATTTTTTCTAGGCTTTTCCAGAATTGTCATAATTACTCTTTAAAATAAACAAGTTTATTATTATAAAACAAATACATGTATTTCCATTGTAAAATAAATAATAAACAAGTTTATTTTTATTGTAAAAACTATTTATATACATTTGGAAAGAATTTAGCACATACAGAAAGCTAGAAATAAAACCATCCATCATATCAGGGAATCCAGCCATTTATCACATGTGATATATTTTCTTCTCGGGGGCTTTTCACATACTTTCTGGGTAGATTCATCGGACTCTTTTCATTCAACAACCATGTCCTCAAGTTGTTAAAAAAGCTGTATACTTATGCTATTTGAAATAACTCAACTTTGTTCTCCATTTCACTTGGCCCTCAGAACTGAACGCATTCGTATACTGAATAATCATAGATTATAGCAAAGGTCATTTAAGCGCCGTTGAGCCTCATCTCAAGGAGCCTGTCCTGGGGAGGACACCTCCCGGGTTTTTCTCCTTGGACGTGCGCAGGGGGCCACACGGCCCTTCCTGAGCCTCCGTCAGACTTCGAGGGAAGTTCCAGAGCAGTACCTGGACCCCAGAGGGCCAGTCACCGGCACTTCCCCTTCCTGTCATGGCTGCCCGTTCCTGGTGATGGAGGTTATATGGGTGGTGGGTTCCCAGAAAGTCTGGAGTCGGGGGGCGCTGGTGAGGGGGAGTGTATAAGGAGTGTGGCAGGTGGCTTCTACCCCGGGCTGCAGGCTGAGGCCACGGGGATGGGTTCTGTCAGAATGCCCAGGGGAGCTCAGGGTCCGCGGTGGTCAGAGTGGCTCTTGTGAAGAGTGGTGATGGTGGAGAAGCAGTCACATGAGGTGTGGTCCTGTCTCGAGGTGGGTCCTCTCCCTGCAGACGTGCGCACAGCACCTGGGCCTCAGGGACAGTGGGCGCTGTGAGACCACAGCAGCCGGAGGCAGCTTCCTGGGCACCATCGTGGGAGCCTGCGTGTGTGCGCGTGTGAGTGTGTCTGTGAGTATTGTGTGTGCACGTCGTGTGCGTGCATGTGCGAGCGTGCAGCGAGTGAGTGTGTGCACGCGTGTGAGCGAGTGCCAGCGTGTGACTGAGAGTGCACGCGTGTGAGCGAGTGCCAGCGTGTGACTGAGAGTGCACGCGTGTGTGTGTGAGTGTGTATGTGTGCATGAGTGTGTGTGGGGAGTAGTGAATCCTTCTCTTTCAGCCAAGCAGCTTCGTCTCAGTGCGCGTTGGTGCTGATAAAAGAAATGTTCACACACTGAGGTCTGGGGGAGTCGTTCTGGCTTATACCTGTGTTAACTTGAATTGTATGCTAACTAGAGCATCCTGTTTGTGGCCCGTCAGACATACATTGTACGTCTGCTCTAATCATTAAAGAAAAGGGCGCACTGACTAGAAGTAAAGAATGTCCACATTAAAAATAAAGATGAAATGCCTCCCTTCCTGGGACGCCAATGCTGGCGCTCCTTTGAGGATAAGACTCCCTTCCCAGGGCCAAGGCCATGCTGGCTCGCTGTGTACCTGCTGGTCTGTTTTTTAAAAATACTTTGGAAGAATGTATCCCTGACTTGTTTAATGTTAACGTGTTTTGCTCTGACGAGGTACACAGATGTTCTGAAAACCATGCTCCTTCAGAGCAGTTCCTGAGTTATCTGGGAGGCTGGCTTCCGGGCTGTAGCCCTCAGTGTGGCTCAGATAAATCTCTTTGCTATTCCTAGTATAGACTGTCGATTGATTATTTTGGTCGGCAGGGTGGCATTGCTCCAGCCCCTGCGCCCACGGCTCTCTGCTCCGCCCTGCTGACAGAGGGGAATGATGTCCCCCGTGGTCTCTGGTGGCAGCCATAAGAGGACCCAGAGTTACTGAGGGGGCACTTTGAGAACTGGAGGTGCTACTCTACTGCTCTTGCCAGGAGCCCCCGAGCCCCAGGGGGCACCTGCAAGACGTTATTTACGAGAACACCTGGAGCCACAGTCCGCTGCTTCCTGGTCTGTGTCTCTAGCTAGAAATGATTTATGACAGGTGTGGGTGAACAGTACCCCACACAGGGAGGCCTCAGATCTTTGGGGAGAGATGACAGTCTGGCTCCTGGGACCCCATGTGGGGTGTCTGTGAGGTGTACATGGGTGGATCCAGTGACCCACTCCCCGCTGGTCCAGCGGAGGGCTTCTCGGCAGGCTCGGTCCATCCCTGACTGGCCAGCACCCGGGACACACATCACCCTGCTCACTCTTGTGTCTAGAACCATGAGCTGTGGCCGCTGCAGGGCTACAGTCAGAATCTGGGCTGGAGAGGCAGGGGCGGGGGTGGAGACTCACCTCCTGAAATGCGCGACGAACGGCTCATGGTCAAGAGGGACGCTCCGAGAGGTCTCAAGGGCATGGCTGCCCCGAGCCACCCTGGCCCCTGCCCTTTCCTCCGTCCTGAGAGGATGCTCCAGGTGCACCAGGCTGCTGTGAGCGGATGACGCTCCTGCACTGGAAGAGCCACGTGGAGGAGACCCCCGTGTCCTCAGCATGGTTAGGAGAACCCCAGTCTTTGGGGTGGAAGTCACAGTTCTGAGGTCTTTGAGCTCACACACTCACGTGGTAGATTACTGGGTACACAGCGGGCACGCAGTAAGTAGCGTGATGATGGATGGTTTTGTTTTGGCTTTTGGACCTAATGGTGCTTTGTAGGGGGTTGAATGGTGTCCTCCCAAATTCATGTCCACCCGGAACCTCAGATGCGACATTATTTGGAAATAGGGTCGTTGCAGATGAAATTTGTTAAGACGAGATCATTCTGGTGTAAAGCGGGCCCTAAATCCAATCGCTGGGGTCACGATGAGAAGAGGACAGACAGGCAGAGACACACAAGGGAAGAGGCGATGTGGATTCTGAGGCAGAGATGGGAGGGATGCAGCCACAAGACCAGGAACGACGTCAAGGGCTGCCGGAAGCACCTGAAGCTGAACGAGAAGCATGGGGCCATTTCCCCTGGAAGCCTCCGGAAGGAACCAAGCCTGCCGATACCTTGATTTTGGACTTGCTCTCTTGACCTGTGAGACAATGAATTTTTGTTGTTCTCAGCCACCTTGCTTGTCGTCCTTTGTTATGGCAGCCATGGGAAAATATGCAGTGCTCTATAAATGTGTCTGAGTGACTGATGACATGTTTCTTTCTGGCCCTTGTTCCTAGAAGAAACTGGAGTCTTTGTGGCTTTGGCCTGTGTGTTTCTTAAACACAGGACTCCTCTGGACCCCTGGAAAGACACTGTCCTATCTGAGGTCTAGCTGCAGAAGAGCCTTGGTGAGTGGAGTATTCAGTTATCAGCAAAGCTGTTTCTGAGGTAGAGGGCTTCTGAAAATCCAAATTCTTGAGAAAATGTTAAAGCACTCATCTATAAATTAGAAAGCTGTTTTTGAAGTCTGAGTCGTGTGGAAAGTGAGGTCCCTGAGGCCTGAGTGGGATGAAGTTATATTGAGAGGTGGGTGGGCAGCGGTGGGGGTCCCTTCCTTCTCCAAGAGGCAGTGGCTCTGGGGACCTGACTCTGCACTTGGGAGCTGCAGCAGCGCCTTGCTCATGGCTCCCAGTCAACTGGTTTCCAAGCTTCAAATGCGATGATGATGTGAGAAGCATTATGTACGCAGGAGCTGTGTATTAATCAGGGCTCTGCAGAGAAACAGAACCAATAAGGGGTGTGTGTGTGTGCGTGTGTGCGTGTTTTCAAGGAGAAACAGAAAGGGAGAGAGTGGGATTTTATGGAATAGCCTCATGTGACTTTGGGCCTGGCAAGTCTGAAATCCTCAGGGCAGCCGGCAGCCTGGAGACGAGGGAAGAGTTGATTGTGCCACCGGAGTCCCAACGTAGTCTGCAGAATTCCCTCTTCCTCGGGAACCTCAATCTTTTTCCTCTTAAGGGCTTCAGCTGATTAGACAAGGCCCACCCACATTATGGCATGTCTTCTGTTAATCTCGCCTGAAAATCACCTTCACAGCAACGTCTTGACTGGTGTTTGACTAAACATCTGGACTCCGCAGCCAGGCCAAGATGACGCATAAAATTAACCATCACAGACTGCTGTGTTTGTGGTGATGGAGCAAAGTACTACTTTCTCCAGTGTGACTATTTCCTTGGGATTCTGAGCCCAGGTGCCACTGAGCTGCGAGTGTGGAAGGACTTGAGGGGTTGGCCCGTTTATTTACCCGAAAGGCTGCCTCCGGGCAGACTTTGCTGTAGATATTTTCAGGGGAATCTGGTAGCATAAGATTCCTCAGGCTGGCCCTTTCCCGAGAAGCCATAGCTGTCAGGCAACTTCCGGAATGGACTTCACCTACTTACCCGTAAATTAACTTGCAGGAGTCTTGGCTAAAAGTTAATATGTGAATGGATATCCGGAGGAATGAACAAGATTGCTGGTTGAGAGAGGATTCTGACTTTTGCTTTTCTCACCTTATTTTTTTAGCTTATCTATTTTTTCTGTTTTCTTCCCAATAAAGCATAAAGACATCTCATAGGTAATAAAAATCCTCTATAAAAATAACTTTGGAGATACGGGCATTGTGAGTATGTTGAAAGATTTCTCGGCTGCAGCCAGCAAGCTGAACGCAGAATGCCTGGTTGGCAGAGGCCAAGCACTAAGATTCCTAGCGCTCCTTCAGCGACGGGTTATTAGGCCCCAGCAAAGCAGCTTCTTCCTCACGGTGCTGCTGAGAAGTGAAAGTCCTTGGAACTTTCTGAAATGACCGTTTGGTATAAAATTGTGGAATTGCAGCTCTTTAACTCATGGTTGGCTTAGAGTTGATGAGACCAGGGAGGTGACCTGTGAAATCACACTTCCCTAAGGACTTGCAGGAGACTGGGCGTCCTTTGGTGACCTGGGTGCTGGATGCTAGGTTATCTGGGCAGAATGATTTGTGCTGCCCACTCACAGCCCGCCTTTAACCGTGAAAGGTCTTTGGTAGATTCCTGCATTCAACTCCTCTTAATGCTTTTTCTCTTTTCCGCATTAAGGAGGCTGACAGAGGAAAAGACTCTGGAGAAGTATTTTAAAGACTGTTTAAATAGTGTCTCTCATGTCCACCCGGGGTCACAGTGAAGCCACTGGCTTCTCTTGCTTCCTCGTTGGAAGCAGGGGTATGGCTCTCTGTACACCAGGGCCACTGGTCCCTGACCTGTGTTCCGCTCCCAGGAGAGATGTCTCTGGAATGGCCATCTGGTAGAAAAAGGAACTCGGGAGAATTCTCTCAAACAGTGGAATTTATAAAGATTATTGGGAATTAGATGAAAAATCCCCTCTTATTAGATGCCCTGGGAGCCAGAAACACAGCTGCCAGTGTGGCTTCTGTGTCTCCTGGAAATACAGGGGTGCCTGACACCCAGCAAAGCACTTTGGAGTTGAACCTTGTTTTTTTTTCTGTGGTGCGCGGGCCTCTCACTGTTGTGGCCTCTCCCGTTGCGGAGCACAGGCTCCGGACGCGCAGGCTCAGCGGCCATGGCTCACGGGCCCAGCCGCTCCGCGGCATGTGGGATCCTCCCGGACCGGGGCACGAACCCGCGTCCCCCTGCATCGGCAGGCGGACTCTCAACCACTGCGCCACCAGGGAAGCCCCCTTGTTTTTTGTTTTTTTTAATCGCAGTATAATTGATTTACAATATTGTGTTAGTTTTAGGGGTACAGGAAAGTGATTCAGACACACACACACACACACACACACACACACACACACACATCTTTTCCATTATAGGTTATTACAAAATATTGAATATAGTTCCCTGTGCTATGCAGTAGGTCCTTGTTTATCTATTTTATATGTAGTAGTGTATATCCGTTAATCACATACTCCTAATTTATCCCTTGCCCCCTTTCCCCTTTGGTAACCAGGACTTTGTTTTCTGTCTTTGAGTCTGTTTCTGTTTTGTAGATAAGTTCATTTTGTATCATGTTTTCTAGATTCCACGTGGTGTTTGTGTTTCTCTGTCTGGCTTACTTCACTTAGTATGAGAATCTCTAGGTCCACCCATGTGCTGAGAATGACATTATTTCATTCTTTTTATGACTAATATTCCACTGTATGTATATATTGTGTGTGTGTATATATATATATATATATATATATATATATAACCACGTCTTCTTTATCCCTTCATCTGTCAATGGACATTTAGGCTGATTCCATGTCTTGGCTATTGTAAATAGCGCTGCTGTGAACATAGGGGTGCGTGTATCTTTTCGAATTAGAGTTTTCATCTTGTCTGGATATATGCCCAGTAGTGGGATTGCTGGGTCATATGGTAACTATTTTTAGTTTTTTAAGAAACCTCCTGACTATTCCCCATAGTGGCTGTACCAGTTTACATTCCCACCAACAGTGCAAGAGGGTTCGCTTTTCTCCACACCCTCTCTAGCATTTATTGTTTGTAGGTTTTTTTGATGATGGCCATTCTGACTGGTGTAAGGTGATACCTCGTTGTAGTTTTGATTTGCATTTCTCTAATAATTAGTGATGTTGAGCATCTTTTCATGTGCCTGTTGGCCACCTGTATGTCTTCTTTTCAGAAATGTCTATTTAAGTCTCCTGCAGATATTTGGATTGGGCTGTGAGCCTTGGCTTTGAGCGAGAGATTGGATAGCAAGTCAGGAAGTGTCCTACGCAGAGGGCAGGAGACTCTGCGCCATGTCAGCTCTGGGGGACATGGGCTCGGCTCTGTCTCTGTGCCTGTTTGACTCCAAAGGAAGCCCCCTCCCTCATCTCGGGGATGAGCCTTGGGTCTCTGTTTGGACCGAGCCAACAGCGTCACCTGTGGCAAAGCCAGCAGAAGGTGGGCAGCTTGGGAGCCCTTTGAAATTATAACCTCCCTTGCTCTGCCTGGCGAACTCTGGTCCTGCTCTGAGACTTCCATGTGCCACCACTGTGTCACTGTATTGTCCTCACATCCTGCCACCCCTTGGAGGACAGGGGTGGAGCCAGGCCACCACCTCTCCTTAGGTCCGCACCCATCTGTGCCGCACAGCAGGAGCTCTAGGGACCCCCATCCACGTGGGCCCTGGCCAGAGACCCCTCGGTCCCCAGAGAAGCTGGCACCAGCAGGGGTCCGAGGTGTGCCCGGAACCTTCCACCTGACCTTTCCCCTGCACCTTTCAATCCTTGGTCCTTTGCATATGAATGTTTACATACGTTACATGTCATTTAAGTTCTACTCTTTATATTATCTTAGTTTTTCATTTATTTTTTCAATAGCATCCATGAACAAACACCACCCCTGGTCTGCTCTCACCCCAAACCCTGTAGCTTTTACAAAGGGGCCAAAAAGACACAACCACCAACCCCGAGAGAGCCTGGATTATGGATGAAGAGCTGGGGTGGTAAGTAAGTGTGCTCTCAAGAGTCTGCCGGGGCTGAGGGCGGTGAGGCTGCTGTGAGGAGGGTCCTCGAGGACTCCGGGAGAGCACAGCAGTCACGTGACGATGTCCTGGGGGAGGCACGGGGGGTGGGGGGAAATCTGCAATTTATTGGACACCCTCATATGGCAGAAAAAGCGTCCCCTTTGGCGTTCCTGTAGTCCTGAGTCTGAATCCGCCTTCGCGCTACTAGCTTGAGCAAGTCTTACGACCTTCGTGGAATTTCTATTTTCTCATTCAGAGGGCAAGCTGCTGGCACCTACCTTGCAGGGGCTGTTGTGTGGATTAGAGATCGTGACCTCTTTCGTGCTTGGGGTCTGAATATGTCACGTCTCTAGTTTTCCTGATTAGTCATTTATGTTCTCACCAGTCCTTGTCTTCAGCATCCCTTCCCACATCCAGAAAACAACAAGAGCTCTGGGGCTCCCTCAGCCTCAAAAGCTCAGCCCTGTTTCCGAAGGCCAGGTGGGAGGGGTGCACGGCTGTGGCTGCTGCCACCAGTGTCCCCCCTGGGAACCTGCAGTCTGGCGGCGTGTGTCCCTCGCTGGGGTGGTGCCCAGGCTGCCGTGGACGCCACAGGTGCAGGGCGGCCTTGACCTTGGGCTCGCATCACTGCTCAGTGAGGTCACGGGCCTGGCTCTCGATCCTGAAGCATTTCCACTGCGTCCGGGCGCTGGGCCCCGGGTGTCCGGTCACAGCCACTCGCTGCCCGGGCACAGACCTCCTCCCCTAAACTGGCACTACTGGAGGTTTCCTTGCACAGAGTGGGTACTCTGGCCTTGAGTGGGGAGGGAAGGAAAGAACTCGAGGGACAGTCCCACGAGGGCTGGGGGACAAGGTGAGGCAGGCGATGCCACCGGGACGGAATGGGGGAGGCCGGGTGTCCGTGCCTCCCAGCTCTCAGGGGTTAGGTGTGAGTGTGGCCAGGCTGCGGGCAGAGTCCCACGGTCTCTGTGGAGGCTGAGCCCCGAGGGGCAGGGGGCCCATCCTGTTTGCTCCATACTCTCTTTTTGGGGCTCTGGAAGGGGGTTCCACTGACTGGTTTCTGTAAACAGAAGATTTCCTAGTGTGACAACAGTGGGTTGAATGGTGGCTCCCGAAACTGACATCGCCATCCCAACTCCCGGAACCTGAGAATGTGACCTTATTGGGAACAGGGGCTTTGCTCAGGTAACAGGAGGGGATTGTCCTGGACAGTCCAGCTGGGCCCTAAATCCAGTGACAAGTGTCCTTGTGAGAGAAAGGCAGAGGGAGGAGACGACACAGAGAAGACGACAGACAGACGAGGAGATGACACCGACTCTCCACGACACTCCACACGTGTGGAGGTAGGTGGAGGCTGGAGGGGTGCGGCCACAAGCCTCGGACCACTGGAGCCCCCAGGACCTGGAAGAGGCAAAGGCCAGTTTCTCCCAGAGCTTCTGGAAGGAGTGCGGCCCTGCACACACCTTGATTTTGGACTTCCGGCCCCTGTGAGAGAGCACATTTCTGCTGCTTGAAGCAGCCCAGGCTGTAGTAACCTGTTCAAGCAGCCGCAGGGCCCGTCGAGGTCGGGCTGTGGGCGGCGCCCGATCCCAAGACACAGCGCACTCGGTTTCTGCCAAGATGGTGAGTTAACGTGAGGCGCTGGCTCCGTTCACCGAACAAAATCTGCAGAAACTATTGAGTAAGAGAACAAACAATCCTAGGCTTTGAGAAGGGCCCTCGGGGAGGCCGAGAGCCGCTTGGGATGGAAGGTTTGGGACACTGGTGGCAGCAGCTGGGGTGGAGGGAGACTGGGGTGAAGATAAAGGGGACAAACATCGTCTGGTCCTTCCACGCTGCTCGGCACTGCCTGGGGACGATCCTTGCCAACCCTTCGAGACCAAGGTCAAGGCAGTCCTGCACCTGTGGGGTCCGCAGCCTGGACCAGGGGTCAGCACAGATTTTCCATAAAGAGCCAGACAGGAAATATTCGCGTTTGGAGCACAGACACAAGGAAGCATATGGACCCGGCCAGACTCGCTGACCCGGCCTGGACCGCGGGAGTCGGCGGCCTCGGGAGGGAGCAAGGGCGGAAGAGCTTCGGAGAAGAGAGAAGGGCTGCCCTGCCTGGACATTGTCGCTCCAAACCCACAGGACTGTGGGCCCCAGACTGGGGAGCTGTCTCCTCTCAAGGTTCCCAGGGGCTCAAAGGAGAAGGCAAAGGGGGCCGGCAGTGGGGTTCCTGGTGCCATCCTGATGCCCTGGGCTGCCCAGGCACGGCTGACAGAGCAGCCAGTACTCCCAGGGGACATGAGTCCTCAAGTCACAACGATGGTCTCAAGAGAGCAATAACACGCTGGACCACTTGTAACACTGGCAACAAAAGCACAGCATCCATGCAACACCACAGGGTTGTAAGATAAGCACGACGAGGTGACAGGGGTGACAGGGGTACGAGGCATGTGAAGCCAGGCCTGACATCCTGGAAATAACCGAGCGGACGTTTGGCATAAAAATATACCCCAAATAAGGGACACAGCCGCTGATGGGACGGAAGGGTTGGGGCATATGCCGAAGTCAGAGTCGCCAGCTTTTCCCGACAGAATGTGAGGTTAAAGAGAGGGTAAAGCCTTGGCCGGAGCCCGTGGGAGCACGGAGTTGACCTGAGTGGATGCAGCGGGGTTTGGGGGTAAGATGGGAGTTCAGTAGGATGGGCGGACTTTGAGATGCCAGAGGAAGAGGCAGCTGGTCTGTGGTGGGGACCTCGGGGGGTCTGGACTGCAATCCAGCCACAGGTGCCTAAAGCCGTGGGACCTGATGGGGATGGAAAGGAGATTCGACATCAAGGGGCCGAGAGGGGCTGAGGAACCAGCGCAGGAGCTGGGAGAATTTCACATCCTCGGCACCCCGGCCGCTGCCCACAAGATGGGTGCAGGTCCCTGGGCCATGCACACCGTCCGGGGCCTCTGCAGTGCTGCCGAGAGAATGAAAGAGTGAGTGTAGCCCTGACCCTAATCGGAGACCCCAGCGAGAGGCCTTCTGAAGGAGGGACAAACGTGCTTCCAGGTTGGAAGCTCTCTGAACTCAAGTTAGCAACGGAGCTAAGTGGCCACTAAGGTTCCGGGGCACAAGGCCTCACGTGCCTGTTGCATCACACCCAGGGCTGTGCTGCAGGCCAGCCGGGACTGCTTCTTCCTTGACGCTAGGAACTCACACTGACTTTAGTTTACTCTGTGAATAAGGAGGGGTGTACGGAAACAAGGATTGATCCTCTTTGGCTTACTGGAATCCTTTAATCATTTTCGGCGTTGGATTAGGAGCTGACTATTTCAAGCAGCTTTCATTCTGAGAGGGCGTTTCGGAGCCATCTTTTCTGCAAATCCCAGCACAGCCTGAAGCTGGTCATTCAGATCAACTCAGACGCTGATTCTGGAAAGCGCGCTGGAGCTGCCACGGGCCCGCCCGTCGATGAGGCGGTCTCTGCGGTGACCGTGATGCCACAGGCTCAGTGGAAACGCGAATGGAGCTCGCGATGCAGAATCTGTAAACCACGGGTGGGGCTGTGTCCACAGTCAGCCTTCGTATCAAAGGCTCTTGGGCATCATTTATTCACCTCTTCTTTCAGTTACCACAGAACACAGACACCAAACCACTTGAGAGAGCAAACTTAAAGCTGACCCAGTCCCTCTGGAACGTATCAGAGGATCACAGGGGAGGCTGCCTCACACTCGGGGCTCTGTTCCCTCCTCTGCAAAATGCGCTGTTCTGAGGACTCGTTAAACCGGTCCCTCTGAAGCACACAGCCATGCTCAGCGAGGGGAGACAGGGTTACTGTGCTCAAGGCAGCTGTGGAGGGGGTCCCAGCGGGCTCCCCTTCAAGTTGGATGAGCTACACAGACACCCAGACTGTCCGAGGCTGAGCAGGACTTGGAGATCCTCTGTGGACCGACGGCAAGTGGCCTCCTGGATTCCACCACAGCGAGTGGCAGTGCCAGGCTGGGCCCCGCCCGTCCGGACTCCGCCAGTGCCTCCCGGCAGGCGGTCTGCACCTGCACGCGGGCTTTGAGCAACTGCTCACTTGCTGCCGCTGGCATGCTGTCCTCGACCACGGTGTCCCTTCTCCCAGCCTGTGAAGCACAGGCTGGGAACTTGCAGACTAGGTGTGTTTGTGTGAGGAGATGCGGGGCTCTATCCCTCCCTCTTATTCAGATGGACGTGAGCTCAGTGACTTGTCCTGACGTCCAGTCGCACCCACACACCTGCCCTGGCTCCGACAGACACAGTCAGGAGTGTACAGATGGCTGGTGCGGTCACTGAGTCACCCCTTTTCCATTCTGGTCATGAAAGCAGCATAAGAAAGCCATCAGTGAAAGGGGTAGAAGATCATTGAGCAAGAGCTTCTTTGTGTCCTTCAGAAAGCTTAAACCCTAAAGGAAAGACGCGGCAGCTTAGATGTTTCTCACGGATCAGAGCAGGTGGGCAGGGGCGGCCTTGGAGGTCATCAAAGAACGTGGGTGAAGAGCTGACGGGCTGAGAACCGCTGTCAGCTCATGGATGGGGTTTCTTCTCGTTCCTCCACTGGGCTGCGTGCACTGGAAAACGCGGGGCAGGTGGAGGGACACGGAGGCCGAGGTGGAGGGAAAGGACCGGCGCCACTCCTGCTCTGTCCCGTTCAGACGAACCTCCCGTTTAAGGGCTGGTGGGTCATCACGGGCTTCTGTGAACACACATGGACACGTCAGCACGCACAGGTGGGTACGCACACAGATACACGGGCGAGAGCACACACACACTCACGCAGGCGTGGGCACAGAAATACACGGGCGAGCACAGAGGAACGTGTAAACACACAGGTGTGCGCACACGTAGACATGCACTTAGCTATATGACTGTGCATACATAAAGACACACACGGCACATACACAGACACACACACACGGGAGAGCACACAGATGTGCACGTGGGCTTGCTGGTCAGGAGGCATCAGTCAACCCCCTGCCAGGTTGTTCTTACTCGATCTCTTTCTGCCTGTTTCCCCAGCTATGGGTCAATGACACCGGCCCTCACTGGCTGTAAGGACGGAAAGTATGTGACAATCTAGAGCTCTGAAGCACGGAAGGTGCGTTCTAATTTGAAAGCACGTAGACTTTCAAGCCCCCGCTGGTGATTTCTTATCGCCTGCCATCAGCCCCTGGGGATGGCCACGCTCTGGCCACGGTCCAGGCAGCCTCTTCCGGGCTCAGGTGGGGCCTGGCAGGGAGCCTCTGCCCTCTGTCCTTTCCTGTCGTCTGGGGCGGCCTAACGCTGGCTGTCTCGGACACGTGTGCCCCATCTCCCCGTCTGCCGACACAAGGCTCGCCCACAGTCATCAGCAATGAGTACTGTGAGATACTTTGAAATCCAGATTAAAAACAGAGTTTGTGGAAAGAACAGAGCGGTCGCTCCGTCTTCCTGGATAGCGAAGCCGTCGACTCAGACTCTCGTAACCGGCATGAAGTCAGAATGACTGCTGGGTGGTCGCAGTGTGGACAGCTGTGGGGATTGGGGTGTTTGCACCCTGACGTTGGCCACTGAGACCTCATGCCCACCCCTGGGACGTGGGCATGACTCTGGGGTCCCTAGAGGTCAGCTGTCTCTCGCCGTTGCAGCCCTGTGTCTGTGAAGTGCCGTGGGCACTCCAGGCAGCTGACACGCCCATCAGAAAAGCTGGTGCTTTCACCAGGCTCTCGTGCGGCTGGAAACACCAAGGACCGTGGTGCCAGAGAAGGGTCTGCAAGGTGCACTTCTGTAGGCATCAAGGCCATGACCCCGCTGGTCCAGCCTGATGTCCCCTGGGCTTTGGGAGGCACCTCATGTTCTTTCTGCAGAGAGCCCTCTCCCACGGAAGTCGGGGGACAGCCTTGACCCCGGCACCTGCACAGGTGGTTCAGCTGAATGACCTTTACAGCGCTGGGTGGGCAGGTGGGGCTGTGTGGGGAGTCCTCACTGCCTCATGCACTGTCCCCGTCCCCAAGCCCAGAGCCCCCCCAGGGCCGGGCGACCCCATCACTGGTACACTGTGTACCTTTAAGAAATGTTTCTGATTTTCCTTCAGACCTTTTGCTGATATTACTATTCCTGTTAGTGTACCCCAATTCTTTACTTTGAAAACTTAATATCAACATGTCAATCTGAGAGAATTTTAAAGCCACCTCAGTGAAAAGCGAAAACTTACCGCAATGCTGTGGTTGGCGGTTCCCTTCTTGCCACTGGGGTTTCTCTGTGTCAGGGATCCGCGGGACACGGATTTCCGATCGAAGGAGTCATCATCTTTGTCTTTGAGGAAAACAGGAGGGGGGTGCTTATTAATCACAAACTTACCCCAAACAAGTGTCTTTGCTTCCTAAGAAATTTTAAAAGGAGCATAAAAGCAAATGCGCCATCCAGGACGAAGCTGATGTCCTCGTCACCGCCAAGACATCAAGGCGGGCTAATGACGTGCTGTGCTCTAGAAGGTGGGGAGCTTTGCACCATTATTAGGACGATTTACATCGCAGGACAAGGAAATCACCGCTGCCACCACCATCAACACCCTTATGTGCTTCAGGCAGCAAATTCCAGGTATCCAGACACCACGTCACTGCAACGGTCCCTGAGGGTGGCCCGAGGGCACTGGAGTGTCCTTCGGGCATCAGTGGCATGACATGCCGGGTCCCATGGGTTACGTAGAAATATGGGGCCCCGACTGGCCATTTTCATGCCCCTGAGCTCGCCTCCCAGGCCTGGGGGACGAGGGAAGCAGGTGACTCTTACCTTGACTTCTGGGGTAATCACTGAGCTTTCTCCTCACAAGATAGGGTGCAGCCACCACCTGGAAGAAAGAAGCCGTCTCTGGGCGTCAGTACCTTGCTGTAATTGTTAGGAACACCGGGGAGCTAGGTTTGGATTTCTCATCATTCCTGCAGATTCGGATGAATCAGGGCAACTCTCTTCTGTTCCTGGGCAAAATGTGAACTTTTAACAATATTAAAATGCATGCTATCAATACAATACGCGACAAATGCCGGAATATGAAAGAGCTGCTTAGCTTTTGGAGAACTGCAGCCTTGGGTGGGTACAGCGGAAAAGCCCAAGTTCCAGCCCCACAGACGGGTTCAAATCCTATCGCTACCCCTCACCACCGTGACAAGGACGATTTACATCTTCTCTCCGAACTGTCTCCTCATCTGGAAAGTGGGCCAGCAGCCTCTGTACAGGATATTGGAAGATTAACTGTACCTAATACATTCTCAGCGCCCCATGGCGGCTGGGCCCCCCACCTTTCTTTCCCTGCCCCTTTCCTGTTGCTCATCTCTCTGCTCTGGGCTAATTCATTTGCTGTTTTGCCTCTTCAGGGGGGAAGCTGAGAGCAAAACGGCCTGACTCCCTGGAAGTCCTGCCAACGCCTGACTCCCTGCGATTCAGCTTGGCTGGTTTTGTGGGCTGTACCAGGAGGCTGGCTGCAGACACGTTCAGGCTGGGCTTCCCGGGACAGGTCAGGGAAGACCACAGCCCCGAGAAGAGGGTCAGGGTGGGGCTGGGAGGCCGGACTAAGACCGCCTGTCGTTGGTCTGTGTGGTCTCAATCCAGTATGTCTACCTCCCCAACCCTCAGGCTCCACATTGGTGCAACAGGGGCGATATCCACACCTGCTTACCAGGTTTTTTGAACATCAAATGGACAGATGGAAAAAAAATACCGTTTTTAACTATGAAGAGCTACCCACTGCTGTTGTCACGAGAAGCACAAATGACTAGGGGCTCATTACAGCTCACAAGGGGCGTATCAGGCAGCAGGCAGGACCCAGAGCAGACGGCCTGCTCTGTGCGTCCCGCCCATACCCCGCGTCCATCCTTGTGCCGTTTCGCGCACACCGGCTCCCGTGCTTCGCTCCCATGGCCGGGACCCGTGGCTCCCAGGGGAGGCCCGTCCCCGGGCCCTGGAGCCTGCTGTGTCTGTGAATGTTCGTCACCCAGGACAGGGGGGCGTGGGGGGCAGTACATGCCCAGCACCCGGCCCCTGTGATGTGCACTGTCTCCAGGGCTCTGTGTTCCTCTCAGCCAGTTCCCCTGCCTGGGGTCTGCCCGTCTCCTTCCCCTCTGCCCTCTGTCCCACCCTCCCACTCCCCTGGCTGGGCTTTCCTGGATTTTCCCCGACAGACACCCTATGGGGAGACCAGCCTGTGAGACTTGCCAGGTTTCTAAAGTCCCAGTGTTTCAGCTCCACCCCCCCCCCACCCCCCGCCCCCTCCGTACTTGTCACGCTTCTGGAAAAGTCGGGCCAACCGTTTACCCGCTTCCAGCCTCTCGAGCTTGGATGTAGTAACACATACCTTGACCTCACCCGAAGGGTCTGCACTCGGATCCTTAGGACTCTGGCCCAACTTCCCAACAAGCTGGGGAAGAAATATCTGGAGAACAGGGAAGGAGCCTGTGCTTATGACTGCTCGTCTGACCTCCTGCCACAGGGCGGGCGGGCAGGACACACGGATGGTGTTCTCTTTACTCCTCGGTCTGGAAGGCCGGGACGGCACGGCAATACCCACAGAGCGCACACCACTCCAGGGCTCTGCGCCCAGGGCTGCTGGGTTTAGCAAATTAAAGTACAGAACGCCCAGTTGGCTTTGAACTTCAGGTAAACAATGATTAAATTTTTTTAGTATAAGTATGTCCCAGATATTGCACGGGGTATACTTATACTAGAAGATGACTTGCTGTGAATCTGAAATTCAGATTTGATTGGGCATCCCGGCAGCCGCATCTGGGACTCCCCTAAGAGCATTTATCATCCTTCTGCCAGATTTCCTCATACTGTGATCTGTCTGGAGACTCCCTACTTGAATCGGGGGGAAGGATGTTGGTCTCAGGTCTCTGTCGTGGGCAGGTCCCCATCCTGCTACTGTCACACCCGCCTTGCAACAGCGCTTTTATGAAGGCCACCAACACGAGGTGCTGTCCAGCTTGCTTCCTTTGGACTTTAAAGTGTGTGTGTGTGTGTGTGTGTGTGTGCGCGCGCGTACCACGTGGCTGTGTTTCCAATTCTCATGCAGGAGCTGACGGTCCCCCCATATAGCACTCTTTTCCGTTAGAAACAACACTAGCAAACGAAAAGGAATCCCAGCGCAGCCCACAGGTCACTGATTGCAGGAACACGAGGCTGGCAGATTAAGGAGGAGGGTGGCGGCTGCCCCGGGGGCTCTTGCTGCCAGGCCCTGGGCTGCCCTGTGCTCCTGGCCAGGGCTCCAGGCACGACCCCCAGGGCCCTGCGGCCCCTCCACTCACCGGGAGGCTGGATTTCTTCCGGGGCTTTGCCGAGGTCCTCACAGTGAGCCCTGCAGCCTGCAAGGCTGCAATCCTGTACTCGATATCTGAAACCTGAGGGAACCACAGACAGACAGGCAGACAGATGTCACTTGGATGTCCTTTCAACGTCACAGGACAGGAGCTGCTGCCCCCGATTCACCGGTTTCATCATGCTTCCCCTAAGATGGGTGACCCGCCCAGGGCCACTTCCTGGGTGCCCCATTTCCATCCGTCTTCCATGGTCGTCGCGAGGGTCACCCCCAAGTGGGGGAGGGGCTCATCCATGAGGGATTGAGGGAGGGGTAGTGACGGGGGGAGAGCTGAAGGCAGAAGCTTCTGGGAACAGGAACCGGGCCCCCTTCAGGTCCGTCCAGATCCCTCCCACAGCCCCAAACCCTTCTCACGGTCCTTGGGGCTCTCTGGAATCTGCTCTCCTCCCAGACACTCCCCTTCTCATTCCCTGGGCTCTGGCGCAGGGCTCCACCGCGGATCCCCGAACACGCCAAATTCGACACCGCCTCGGGGCCTTCGCCCGGGCTGCCTTCTTGTATTATCCCTTCCCAACCACCCTTCGAGGCAGCCCCATCCGAGCGCTCCCTGGGGCTACCCTCTCCTCAGTCCCGTCGACTTGTTCTCTGTCTCCTCCCACTAGAAGCACAAGCTCCAGAACGCAGGGGCTTGGTCTGAGGTGCTCATAGCTGCATCTTTTGTGTCTACACAATGCCCGCCGTACTTGGGATCCCGACTGAGAACTGTTGGCTCCATAGGAAGGAATAAATGAATGCAAAGTTCTCAGGCTCACTTGCGCCCCCTAAGGTGCACGGCCTGGGGATGTGCCCCTTCTTCCTCGGGGACGGAAGGGCACTTGCTGAAGAGAAAAGAAGCTGGAATGAATGGACAGTGGGTGCTGGGTCCCCTGCACTCGGACGGGCAGACCTCCTCTCCTCTGGGGTCAGCAGGGGGAGGGCAGAGCACAGCCCAATCACCTTGACTGTCTCTGGGAGACCCTGGCTCTGTCCTTTGACCTTTGCACACCACTAACACACCTCCTACCCTAACTCAAGCCCGGGACCCAAGTTTACAGGATGATCCTCGGTCAGAGTCTGGTCCTGAGCCCCGGGGCTGTCCTAAGATCTAAGTCTGCTTCTGGAGAAGCCCTCCTCATGGGGCAGGGAGGGCTAAGTGTCAGCATCTTCCTTCCGTGGCTGAAAACGCCACCTGTCTCTTGCCAACCTAAAAGGGAAATGGGCAGGGGTGGGGTGCAGGGCGTGGCGTGGAGAGTGATTCCACGGAAAGCCCCAGGAGCCTGTCCTGGAGCCGACAACGTGGGCTCCCTACGTGTGAGCCCTTCGGGGGGCTGACCACCCTTGCCAGGCCTCCAGGGCCCCCACTATCTATCTGGGGGAGCTGCCTGCTCCCGGGGCCGCCGGAGCTACCTCGCTCTCTGTCCGCTGCACCTGAGAGGCTGTGGCGGCCACTCTGTCCTCCAGCTGCGACAGCTCCTCGTCTGTGGTCCTGCTGGGCTGCATGGGGTCCTGGGGGCCCCGGGCCCCCTTCTCCCGGCTGGGCGTTTGGCCTGCAGCCGTGCACACCTAGAAGAGGGAAGCGCCGCACGTGACCACCAGCAGGGGAGACCGCAGGGCTCGCCCCAACGCACGTCCCATCCTGAAGGTGCCCCTTTCGCTACGCCAGGAGCTGCCTGGACAGCCGGGCAGCCCGCGGTGGGGCGCCGTGTGCAGCTGGGGCCAGGCCGCTGGCTTAGGCACAAGCTGTCGATCCCCGGCCCCGCCTCCGAGTGTGTGCTGCTGAGGTCGCTCAGGCAGCCTCACCTCCGGGGCGGCCCCGGGGGGGTCCTCGATGGGGGCGCTGCTGTCCTGCTCCGCCCCTCCGTCCTTGCCCTCCTCCTCAGATGAGGCCCGCTGGTCACCGGTGCGGCTGATCAAGGCCTCCAGTCTTCTCTTTAGGGCCGCCTCTTCCATGTCGGCACCTGTGGGCTTGCTGCCAACTGGACGCTGAGACGGACGAGTGGCTGATCTCAGCCGGTCGGTCACGTGGAAGCGCTGAAAGCAGAAGCAGGGCTCTGGAAAGCACCTGCCCCCAGCACCCTGGGGGCTTGGCCGGAGCTGCGGTCTCATCTACGCCCCACACGAGCTCGGCCAAGGGGCCCGCGCCGCCTGTCCTCCAGAACCAGGCCCCGAAGGGTGGGGTGTTCCTGGCGATCCTAACAGCACCCAGGCCACCTGAGACGCACCATTTTTCTTCTCTCTGTTCCCAAACTGGGTCCCCAAGCCACTTCCTAGGGTTTAAGCATCCTTATGGCGCCAAACCAAGACCTCAACCCGGACTGCTGCATCTGCCAGTTGAGGCTACGGGGTGCTGACAAGTCTGTTCTCGGGGTTTTTCTCGGTCCCCCCGTGATAAGACTGAAGTACACGATGGCCGTGTGGCCTCAGCATCTCCCGCGGGCTCGGGGGTGGGTCCTGAACTTGCATAAACGCTACAGCATTCATGTCCACTGTCCATGCTATGTCTCTGTGTACCAGGCTTTGTGTCCACAGTCTCACCCACGAGCCTCCCGTCGGCTTTGCAAAGGAATCATACTCCCAGACGCTGGTCTGGAGCTGACTGAGAAGTGTCTACAGTGTATCTGTGACTCTTGGAAAACTGCAAAGTTGTGTGAACCTCTCAGTGATGTTTTCCATGACACAGTGAGTAGCACCCTTTACCACTCACCCCTTCCTGAATCTAGAGCCAGGGAAGTTTGCCACCCAGGGTGGACTTGGATGAGATTCATACAACCCAGAATATCTATTTATCTGCCTTGGCTGGTGAGAAACTCAGAGCTAAACACTGCTCATTTCTGGAAATCTCTTCTCCAGAGTTTAGCTAGGCCTCTGTTTCTTGAAATTATTTTTCAGGGTTGTATTCTTTTTTTTTCATTATGCGGGCTTCTCACTGCTGTGGTCTCTCCCGTTGCGGAGCACAGGCTCCGGACGCACAGGCTCAGCGGCCATGGCTCACGGGCCCAGCTGCTCCGCGGCATGTGGGATCCTCCCGGACCAGGGCACGAACCCGTGTGCCCTGCATCGGCAGGTGGACTCTCAACCACTGCACCACCAGGGAAGCCCCAGGGTTGTATTCTTTGGTCATAATTTTCTAAGTCTCTAGAAGGGGGTGGGAGTCCCTCATTGATTCCAGCTTTTACTCTAATTCTACAGGTGGGGAAAGGATGCTCAGAGCCCCTCCTTTGCCTGGCCTCACTCAGTAAGCATCACACCAGGGCCTAGACTGCAGTAATCTCTGGCTGCTACCCTTCCCTGCATTCCGGCCAGTGGTTCACTGAGTAGCTATGTGTTTCGTCTGCCTGTGGACACGAGCTTCATGTGAAGGGATTTAGTGTGTCGGTTTTAAGAAGTGACCAGAGTCATGTGAAAAAAACACAAAAGTGGCCAAATTATCCCAACAGCCCTTTACAGCCAAAATGACTTGTGAGGGGGTAATGAGATTTAAAAGTTAAGGGCAGGGACTTCCCTGGTAGCAAAGTGGTTAAGAATCCACCTGCCAATGCAGGGGACACGGGTTTGATCCCTGGTCCGGGAAGATCCCACATACCGTGGAGCCACTGAGCCCGTGCGCCACAACTACTGAGCCTGCGCTCTAGAACCTGTGCACCACAGCTACTGAAGCCCGTGTGCCTAGAGCCCGTGCTCCCAACAAGAGAAGCCACAGCGATGAGAAGACGGCACACTGCAACGAAGAGTAGCCCCCACTCGCCGCAACTAGCGAAAGCCCGCGCGCAGCAACGAAGACCCAGCGCAGCCAAAAAAAAATGTTCAGGGCAATTCCATCCCGCAGAGCTTGCTCAGGCCAAAACTCCTGGCGTCATCTGACCCCTCTCTTTCTCTCGTCCTGAATCCATCCCCGCTGGCTCTGCCTTCAACAGGTACCCAGGGTCCACCTCCCCTCACCTCTGCTGCCCTGCCTGGTTCAGCCGCCACCTTGTCCTGCCTGGACGATCCACCAGCCTCTTAACTGGCTTCCCGTTTCCACAGCCTGTTCTCAGTTTGCCAGGCAGAGGGCTCCCTGGGGGTCGGGGGTTGGGGGGACGTGAGCAGGGAGGCCGGTCGCTCATTAACTCACTGGCTGCCTCTCCTTCGGCCCACAAAGCAGACGTCAGAGTGTGAGGTGAGGGTCCCCCCAGGACCGCCTTCCGGGACTCTGAGATCTCCCTCCCTGTCCCTTCCTTCGGGGAGTGAGTCACCCGCTGACGCTGCTGCTGGGAGGGGGGCTTCCGCACCACGACGTTACTCGCACCCACAGTGCCCGTCGGGCCGCCTTCCGGCCCCTCGGACCCCGGTGCTCCTGGCAAGCAGAGGGCAGTGCTGGCTATCAATTTTCTCTGTGAATGGAACCAACGGCCTCGCAGATGAGTGCCAAGGGCTGGAGTGAGCTGACGGGGAAGCGGCACGTCTACTGGGACGCCTTTCTACAGGCTCCCAATTTCCTGAAGATGCTCAAAAAGCAAATCTCCTCAGAGGCCACAACGGGTGAAGAGAACCCCTGTGACGTTCGGAGGGTAGATTCTATTGGGTCTGATGGGAATAAATCTTTCAGAGTAAATGAGGTTGAGAAACTTCAGAATCCCCTTGAGAAATGGGAACCTGAGGCCGGCCACCCCAGGCAGGAGCTGATGAGGGTGTGGGGTGGAGATTTATGAACTGCTGTCAGAAGGGGGCGCTGTTTCTACTTGGTAAATAAAACCCCCACACATACAGACACACACACACGCACGCATGTCCAACACACATGTATGCATGTATGCACGCAAACACATATACACGTGATGGCAGCTGGCCAGCACGACAGGATACAGCTGGGGTGACCAAGGCATCCAAGTTTGAACCCCGAAAGCCCTATGTCCTGGGAACCCTTCGGCCCCTGGCAAAGAGGGGCACGGGTTGCCCTGGTGATGCTGGTGGGGGAGAGCGAGGCCCAGAGGGGGATCTGGGTCAGCCTCCAGGATGGGGTGGAGGCAGCCCGGGGTCTGGGCAGCTGGGGGTGAGCCCTGGGGTCCTGCGGGCTACCGGGCCTGCGTGGGGGACACCTGCCACAGACTCAGGTGAGAGGGCCTGTCCTGAAAGCACCCTGAGGGGCAGAGGGCCTCTCCCAGACCTGCGCGGGGGCACTTCTGACTGTGCTCCCTGCCGGCCACGGGCTCTGGAGTTCCTCTCCTGAGAGCCTGGGCCTGTTTCCTCAGCTAAAACACGGGGACTGAAACTCTGTCTCTGGGCCAGCCTGGCCCTGCCGGCCCACAGAGGGTGTCAGAGGGCACCTCCGTGGGTGAAGGTGGCTGTGGCCCTGGGGTTGCGTGGCTCCCACTGCCCACCCCAGCTGCCGCCGGAGCTGATCTCCAGAGCCCGCGGGCGCTGCAGGGAGGGGGCTGGGTGCTGAACCGGGGCCGTGGCGCAGGCAGACTCGGGGCAGGGCCTGAGCATCGCCGCCCCTATGCCCACAGCTACCCGGCTTGTCTGTCTGTCTCTCAGACGCACATGTGCACATGCAATCGTATTAGACCAAGGGTTCTGTTCCATTCACTCCCCAGAAGGTGTCCCCAATGCGCTGGGTACACCCTCACATACAGGGTGGGCAGGAGACCCCTGCCCGCTCCGACGGCCTGGACCCCCGGATACTGCAAGACCAAGTGAGGTCCCCGGGTCTTCGCTGCTCTGACTTCCCGGCCCCTCTCTCGTTACATCCGCACCAAAGGCTGCACACCTGCGTCCCTCTGAGTTCTGCACCTTTGGCTGGGCCCACAGATGCCCAGGCTCCGAGCACGGGGGACGGCAGGGGCCTGGACGGGGCAGACGCCCCCACCCTCAGCTGTACAGTGGAAACCCGTTCAGCTCTGAGCCCCATGCATAAGCTCCCAATCGAGAGTCTTCCTTGCAAAGCCCGTGTTGGTGCCTCAACCTCCCTTAACAAAGGGGCTTCAGCGGGTCAGCAGGCGGTCAGCAGGCGGCTGACATGTACTTGTTCCGCTCAGAGATATGCAGCAGAGGGAGGGGTTCAGTGGCTGGAGGACAGAGCCACTCCGGCCAGCAGGATGCTGGCACCTACCACCTCGGGAGCACCAAATTCCCAAGCAGTGGAAGGAAAGGTCAGGCCACCATTCGTCATGTGCCCTGGGAAGGTAACTGTGAGGCCCATTTTCTGACAGCCGGGGTCCTGGAACGCCAAGCAGAAGCTGGGAGCGGTACCAGAAGCGGGGGCGGGGGGCGTTGGGAGGATGAATAAAGCAGGACAGGTGACACATTCAGCGTCACTGCCGTGGCGCAGCCATTGTCACTGCTGAACCTGAGGCGCACAGGAAGGTGTGAATTGATTATGCCAGGCTGCTCAAACTAAAAGTCAAGAGCCCCGGGTCACCGTGGGCCAGGAGGCCTGCCAGGTGATGACCTGAAAGTGCGACTGGCTCAGACCTTGAGTCACCAGCTCTTGAGTCACCGGAGTCTATTAACTCCCAGGCCGGGAAATGAGAAAATCAATTCTACTGTTTTCTTCCAAGCCCAGCAGATGCATCTGGCCTGCCATTATCTCCTCTGTGGTCCACCTTGTTTTAAAGGAGGGAGATGGCTCCAGCAGGCTGGTAAGACGCTTTTGCATTGTTCCGCAGGTAATTAGTTTGATCTTCACAGCACTGAGGGCTCTGAGTGGGCAAATCTGCCCAGAGAAGAACACAAGCTGAGAAGCTTCAACACGAGGGTTTCGGCGGGAGTGGCCCCAGCCTCGAGTGGCTGCTGGTAACTGAGACCAGCTGTGGGCACACTCATGGCACCTGAGAGGTAGCGATCAATACCTGGGAGGGGGGTGCTCAGCAGACAGTCGTGTGTCCCCGGGGAGCGTGGTGGGCATGAACCCACGGCAGGAGAATAAGAGCTGACCCAACCAGGGTCCAGCACCGGCACCGGCACAGTGAAGTATCACCTCCAGAGCGAAAGAGAAAGGAAAGCATCCCACGACGAGAACTCGGAAAGTCCTCGTCCTGACGGAGGAGGGACACGAGCTGGGGGCAGCACAGAGCCGTGGAGAGACCACAGCCCTCGGAACGGGAGGTGAGCTGCGGGCTGGTGGTTTTCTCTGAGCAAGAGAGCCTGTCCGCGTGCCGCCAGGACAGCCTGGACGCGTCCTGGTTTTCCATCTGGGATCAAGAGCCGTTGGCCCCCTGTAGACGCCCCCCAGGGAACACCTGTCTCTCAGGTGCTCAGGGGCCCAAAGCTGCTTGTGCCTCTCCCTTCGGCCCAAAGTGGGAGCCGCTCTGTCCCGTGTGAACTCCGTCCAGGTAAATTACATGCTATCTGGACACACGGACGGCAACTTGGAATGAACTTCCGGTGTTTCCAACTCGTTTGCAGCAAAACACAGATTTACAATTTAGGAATGCAGTACAGACAGAGGAGGAAAATGAGCGACTGTAGTTTGGCACTGGTGAGGCTTTCGTGGGGAAACTGAGTCAGTGTCTTTAGCCTGCGCTCTTGGGGCACCAGGGGCTCACTACCCACCACTTGGGGCAGGGTGCGTGCCAGGGCTCCGTTTCCTGCACCTCCTTGATCTCAGCCCCTTGGAAGCATCCATCCTGGTACCACATGCTGTGCTCTCTTTGGCCTCTCTCTCAGCATGAGTGATTATTTATAGAAAGTCTTTGCTGACTATCCCTCACCCAGAAAGTCCTGACCACGAGTACAGATGCGAAGACAGGCAACAGGTCAGGGGAGGACCATTCAGACTGACCCCAATAGTACATTATTCTCAAGAACTCCCGGATCCCCACGGCATGTCTGTGAGTCCTGTAAGAGTCGGCCCTGGGTCTGCCCTGATGAACAGGGACGCTACTGCCCTCTGGAGGCCGCTCTTTACACTGCCTGATTCCCTTTTCATAAAGATGCAGGTGAAGTCAGTGAAAGTAAATAAAGTCAAGAGAAAGAAATGAAGAAGAATTCCAGAGACGAGATACAAGCATGAAACAGAGAGTAATTTTCAAGGAGGCATAAAGGATGACTGGTGTCAGTAGGACTAAATACCGGGATATGTGTTTTACTGAACGTCACTAAAGCTGCTAAATTAAAAACTTGCTGAAAATAGACAATTTAATTCTAGTCTTTATCCCATTGTCTTCTGGCCTGGACGCTGGGAACCTCTCTGCCAGTGGTGGTTCTGCCACCCAGGGAGGTCTCTGTCTCTGCCCTGGGGAGGTCTCTGTCTCTGCCCTGGGGAGGTCTCCGTCCTGGCCGCACTGGCCCTCCACCATCATCCCACAGCCTTCCCAGGGGCCAAGCCAGTCACTCCCTGGTCTGAATCAAAGGACACTTCCTTGCATCAGCATTTCCCCTGTTGTTCCATAAAAGAAGAGTGAGCCCCTGGGTTGAATGACAGAGAGCGGGGTCTTCACTGCAGGCCTCCTGAGGGCCTTTCGTGCCCTGCTGTGCTCAGGGCAAAGGGTCAGTGGCTTCTCTCAGAGACGGAGGTCGGAGCAGGAGGTACGTCCAGCCCCGGGGTCGGGTGATGCTGCCAGGTGATATTATAGGAAAGAGAGCCAGCTGGGCCTGCGGGCACTGACTCTGCAGAGGGAGACGCAGAGTTTAAAAGCTCCATGCTTCTGCCCTGTTGACATTTTAGATCAATTTTAGAACAACAAAAAAACCTCCCAAAACAAATAACAAAACACCTGACACTGATTCACCAGAAAGCCATGCGAAGAAAGGCACCTTCTTGGCCTTCCCTGGTGGCGCAGTGGTTGAGAGCCCGCCTGCTGATGCAGGGGACACGGGTTCATGCCCCGGTCCGGGAAGATCCCACATGCCGCGGAGCGGCTGGGCCCGTGAGCCATGGCCGCTGAGCCTGCGCGTCCGGAGCCTGTGCTCCGCAACGGGAGAGGCCACAGCAGTGAGAGGCCCGCGTAGCAAAAAAAAAAGGCACCTTCTGCAAGTCAGGCGCTCCTCTTCGCAGATCATTCACTTCCGGAGCACAGCTGTGAAGGGACTGAGGCTGGAGGGGCCCCTAGCCTGTTCTAGGTCAGCTTAGACTGAGGAAGGGCCCCCCCCAACGTCCGAGCCCGGGAAGGGTGAGCCCTGGGCAGATCAGAGGGGGAAGCGGGTGCGGATGGAAGCAGAGGGCTCAGCAAAGGCCCGGCCCGCTGACAGCCCTACTTGTTATCCCCAAGGCCCTGGAGAGCAGTCTGTAGCCCGTGGCTGCAGCGCTGGACCACACCCCTCGTCCCAGGGCTTTTGACATCGCACATCTCTGTTGGGCAGGCTTGTGCAGTTTTATAGTTTTGAAGTACTTTTCATTTCTCAGCAATGAACTGATGTTAAGGTAATAAGGCACCACCCAAAGAAGCAACTAGAATGCGTTCTTTCTGGCCACCTTACCTGCTTCTCAGACAAGGTCTGGCTTCTCCGTCTGGGATGGTGAGAGGTCACCCGCTGAGCCCAGATGCTTTCTTCATCTGAGGTGTCCACGTCGGCCAGATAGTGGGATGGGAGCCGCTCATTCCAGAGGACATTTGCTCCTTCGGAGGAAGAGTGGGTTTGGATTATTTGGAGTGAAAAGCCGAAAGCCAATGGGCATTTTCTCCAATGAAGAGAAATCAGAAATCGAAGAAAACGGAGACACGATTCTATTCCATTGATATTATGGGGCTGAGATCCCTAAATCAAAGTAAGAATGGAACAGAGTCCATGGTCCCACACACGGAATTTCAGGAGCAGAAGCCCCTGCCCCAGCCGGCACTCACCGGGGGGCTCCAGGTGGGCAAAGCAAATGTAATATAATTACATCACACGGAGTTCCACGCGCCTCGGGTGTGGCAGACACGCGTCCCGGGAAGTCTCCATGAGTGGAGGTGACTTTGGGAAGCCTTTCCACATTGGTCACTGGGGACTGCTTTTCCTGCCAGACTAGTGATTCGCAGACTCTCGTGGGCACAGGTCACCTATGGTGTGGCCTGAGACGCTTATTCCTGGGCTCCGTTGGTGGAAGAGCCCCATGTTCTCACCAGAAAGTACCCCCAGAGCTCCAGGTTGGCCTGGAGGGCACCACATCCAGCCGTGCCGGGACGGGGAGGGCTTGACCCTCCTGTGGGGCGCCCCACAGAGCCAGGGTCCCAGGAATCAGCTGCACAAGCTGTTTCTGTGCTTGACGTGCAGCCGGCCACATGGCCCTGCCAGCACCCTGAACGACCTGGGGGCAAGGCCCTGAGCTCCAGCTGAGACTCCGGCCCCGTGGACACTGTGGTTTCAGCCTGGGAGATGTGCGCTAATGACCTGGCGACCTTGTCAATGACCGCAGACCTTGTAGCTTGTCTGATGCACTAATGAGAGACAACACTGACAGTCTGTCTCCAGAAGACTCTCTTCTACCACACTCGCTGTAAGACGCTCCCAATTTGAGACGAGGTGACAAATGTGTCTTAGAATCAATGAAATCGGGTGGCGAGTTGGTCGAAGGAGCTGGGCTTGAAACTCAGAGCTGCCTGTCTCCCAGGCGCGTTTCCCAGCTCGATACTGTCTGTCTCAGCTTCTCCCTCTCCCCGCTGCCACCCCATCCACGTGCCGGGGTTGATTAGGGATCCTGGGAGGAAATGCGTGTGTCCGAGTCTTCATCCTGTGACTTGGTCGATGTAGATTCATTTATTCATTGTTTATGGGGAAGTAAAACTCCCCTCCCACTGCCCCCAGACGCCTCCAGGATCCCTATAATCTAATGAAAAGGGAAAATGGAAAGCCGGCCCACTTCCTGGCAGACGGCACCTTAACCACCTTCCCCCGGCAGCTGGTCCCACGCTGCAGCCACGTGGGAGCAGGTCGGTTGGAAGCAGCCCGTGCTGCTTCTGTGGTCTCATCTGCTCCTTCATCACTAGGGTACCTGAACCCCAGACCCCAGTGCATACTCCCCCAGGGCACAGGAACAGACAGTGATTCGGGATTTCATTATGAAGCCGACCGTCTGACAACAAAATTAAACTGAGGATTTAAACTAGGGTCTCAGCACTTAGGGACCTCCCGAGTCATAGCTGGAAGGGAGGTGGTGCCCCAGGTTTGGAGCTGCCCTGTCCTGTGGTTAAGGTGGTCGGGCCGGGTGACCAGTGATCCTATCATCTCAGGGACACCTGCACGTCCCTACCCCAGTCCTGCTCGATGTCCCCCCATCCGAGGCGGCAATGAGCTGTGTGGCCAGGGCAGGCGTCAATGTTGGTACTTCTGAGTGTTACCAGGGAAGTGCCCAGCCCAGGGGAGCAGGGGTTGATGGCGTGTGCCAGGTCTGCACATGCTGAGCAATCACAGTGAAGAAGGGGCTGCGCACGGTAAACCAGTCAGGGGGCTGGCACAGATCTCCTCCACACAGAGCCCGCGCGGAAGACGCTTGTCAAGGGCACCTACCAGGTGTTGCAGTGGTCCCCGGGGCTGTCATGCAAGACTCTCCCGGCAGGCAGAGCTCAGCAAGGGCGTCCGGTCCGGCAGGCGAGAGGCTGGCCATCTGCCCTTCTGGACAGGGGTGGCGCCCAGAGGCCCTGGCATCAGCCTCATCCAGGACCACGGGCTCCTGGGAGGTGGTCTCCTCTGTGCAGGGCTCATCTGTGAGGGCCTGAGCACATGGGGCCTGTTGGCGGGTTTTACTAGGAAAGGGCAGCTCCTTGGAAAGTGGGTCTCTCCAGTCCAAGTCTTGAGGGTTTCCAGGCATCATCTGACCAACCGAACACTGGACACCCATCCTCTCTGCCCCCTGAGACTCAATTCCCTTTCATTTCAAAGGGCTCCGGACTTGCCGCTGGAGCAGGACCCGTGGCCCAAAGACCTTTTGGGTGCTGGCTCCCAGCTACCTGCTCTGTTGTGCCCCCGCCCGCAGGCGTCTGCAGATCAGCCCCGGAAGCCCGAGCCTAGCCCCAGCTCTGGGCTGGTGCCATTTGAGCCCGGGCACTGAGATGTCAGGGCTCCAGCTGAGGGGGTCGTTGCTCTGGGGCTCGTGCCCCAGCTGCCCGTGCTGTGTGCGATGGTCCTGTGTGTGCCGGGCTCAGCCTCTAGTGCCTTTGGAAAGGGATCCCGTGAGGCTGAGAGGATCACCCCTTGTCCAGGTGAGGCAAGAAGATGGAGCCTCATGCAGGGTCCCCAGGCCAAGGGCACACAGCTAAGGAGCAGTGACTACATGGCCGGTTCTCCTGGGCGGCCCCCGTGGATGCCGTGTGTCCTGGTGTAAGTATTAACAGCAGCCTGTTCCACCCACAAGACTATCCTAGTTTGGGCAATGAAGCAGAGGACCCCAGTAATGAGCCGCAGTGGGTGCAGGCACATGCCGGGCCCTGTCCGACTCCAGGGCGATGCGGCTCCTCTACCCTCGCTCTTGAGTCTCGGGGGTTCTGCCTTCACCCGGGGACAGGCACCCGCCCCGAACGCCCCAGGGCCCTGACTCATTTGCCCCGCGCCCCACTTCTCCGAGAAGCCGACCCCGTCTCTCCAGGGACCAGAGGGTGTGACGTTTCTGTGCCCCCCACCCCAGCTGTCCCCCTGCCTGTGATGCCCCCATGGCCATCAGACTGTTTCCCAGAATGCTGTCCCCCCACCCGGGGCCTGAAAACCTGTCGCCCAGGTTATCCTGGGATGGCCGGGGGCAGAAAAGAGAGCCCACTGACCTGCGGGTTGTCCGCGGCCACAGAGACCAAGGACAGGCTTGAGGGGTGCCCGCAGGACGGAGTGGAGTCGTCAGAGTCTGCCTCGAAGTCCAAGCCGTGAACGGGGAGGACGCGCTTTTTCTGAGCAGGAAGGGGTGCAGGAAAGAGGAGACAGAGGGTCAGCCTGACTGTGAGGGCCACACGCCCTCACCTCGGGCAGCGGGGAGGGCATCTCCGAGGGCACAGCCACCATCTGCGGTGGCGCCGGGGGCCACCCAGAGCTCCCCACCCATCACAGGCTCTGCATCCCTAGCGCCTCTTAGAAGAGCAGAAGGAATCATTCGCTCAGCCCCTGACGGGTACACGGCTGCTCAGAGGTGCTGAGGACACAGCCCAGCAGTGCCGCCCTGGGGGGCAGGCAGGCTTCTCTGGGCCGATGGGTGCTTCTCACCCCTCACACTTTAGCAAATGAGGGGTGCCCAGCACGGGGAAGCAGAGGGGGAAGGGGGGCTCCAGAGAGCTCCATCATCTTTAGATGCAAGAGCAGAGTTTATTCCGAATCCTTCCCTCATAATGGTTTCCATCCTTTAAACGTACTGTGCAGGGAATATTCAACACTGGAGAGTATTCACTGAGCTTAGTCAACGAGACATATAAAATTTTCTCATAAAAAGATGCCTACAGTCCCCGGGGACCAGCCGCGCAGACCAGCCAGCGTGGTTCTCAGAGACGCTGTCACTCTTCAAGGGGCTCCAGCCAACATCACCGCCCGCCCCGCCCCTCCCCTCCCTCCTGCTGCCCTTCTGTCAACCTGTCCAGAAACCCCGGGGATTACTTTGCTTGTCTTTATCACCAAAAATAAGTTAAAAAATAAGTGAAAGCAGAAGCAGACACCAATAAAAAACAAGGCTCACGGCTGGCTATAAACAAAAGCAAGGAAGTTCACAGAGGAAAGCCAGAGGGGGTTTGCTTCCCTGAAAGGTGCAAAGGCTGCTTCCGGGGGACACTAGTGCCCTCACGACCACGTGCCGGAGGGTGCTGGCCGGATGTCCAGGCAGGGCTGGAGGTCCAGGAAGGCCTCTCTGCAGGCCCTGCTCCCCTGCAGCTTTCTCTGGGGTTTCCTATGGAGAGACCTGTGCCGAGAGCACACTGCTGCTTGGTGCTCAGTGATCTCAGAGGCTGCGCGGCATGGTGGAGGCAGGCGGCTCTTCGTGCTCCTGCCCCGCGGAGTGATGGAGAGCCTGAGATTCTCAGGAAATCAGAATCCGAGCCTCCAGCATCAAGGAGGGCGGGGCTGGGGGAAGACTTACTTTGCTTCCAACGGGCTGGGCCTGGGCCCTTGTGTCCTGTTCTCTGTCCTCATCCGTGTGCTCGCTGTCTCCACTTCTCCCTCCGGGGCCTGGCTCAGGCGCACCTGCAATGGACGCCTGCATGACTCCACCAGGACAAGACCATCCGTCCATCCGCCCACCCACCCCTCCACCTGCTGTGAAGCGACCAGGCAAGGCCCTCGACTGGCCTCCCAAAGACCTATCTGAGCATCAGTTAGAGCTGGTCTGAATCACAGCAGAAGACGAATACTCTGCATCAACTTCACCGATGGTCACCTTCACTGACCGCTTCCTAAGCAGCGTGTGGGTGAAGCAGGCCTGGAGCTAAGTCACCTTTTCCCAAACTAACCTCTTCACTTTCAGTCTCATTTCACTTGCTCCTCAGCCCCGGGCCTCCCTCCCCTCCCTTCTCTGCCCCCCCAAGGACGCCTTTTTCACCTGAGCCTCCAGGTCTGTCCCCCGACCCCCAGCACAGCCTCACTCTTCCCTCTTTCCCCCCAGTCACACTGGCCTGGCCGGTGTTCTGTTCCCTCAGGTCACTACACAAGAGTGATGGAGTGCATTCTGGGCTTTTAGTCTGGAAGCCCCATGGATCATCCACCTTCCTCGGGGGCCAGGGGCACCCCGGCATTCTTGTGAGCACAAAAGACTTACTGTTGACGTCAGGTGAGCTCAGCACTTGGTCAGGTAAACCTATAGCCGAAGAAAAGCGCTCAGCAAAGACCCCAGCGGCCCTCACCAGCTACACCCCTGCGTTAGGCCCTGCCTGGACCAGCTTTTGAAACGTTAACTTGAATCACTTCTTCTTCTCTTTTACGTTTGACTACTTGGTTTTAAAGGTACAACTTTCCCGATTTTGTGTTCTTTCCGTGTGCCCTTTCTTGGTGTGCTGCATTCACAGGTACCAGCAGGGAGAATGCAGCCCCTGGACCATCACCCCACCCGAGACCTGCCTCACTGGGTCCGCAGCAGCGGCTGCAATCAGATTTTTTGTTGCCCCCCAGTGCCACCTCCTGGCCCTCGGTGGTGACAGTTCTGAAACTGGCCGCTTCTGGGTGGCACTGGCTCCCAGCTCTGCACCCTGGCTGGGCGCCAGAATCCCCGTGACCTTTTACCTAACGCAGATTCCTGAGCCCACCCCAGTCCCTAGAAATCAGAACCTCCCGGGGCCAGGACCAGGTCCTCAGCGTTGTGATGTGGCCTGTGGTCTCCCACCGTGAACGGGGCCTCCGGCGTTGAGATTCTCAGACACTTCGGTGTGGCTTTTCCTGTGCTACCTGTGGTTCCCACACCTGAGCCCTGCGGCGGCGGTGAAACCACACTCCTGCTGCAGGAAGATCCCTCAGCTGCCTCCCGGCCGGCCGAGCAGACACGGGGTCGCGGGTGCATGCGGCTGTGGGATTTACTGATAGGCTCCAACCGAGACAGAAATATCGGCCACGCTCCTGGTGAGGATCCTGGTGAGGAGGTGGGGAAAACTCCCGAAGCATAGGGTGACGGTGCCCCCCGCCCCACCGTGTCACCAGGACACTCCTAGTGACGCCAGCTGTCTCAGCACGGTTATCAGGAGAGCCACTTTTACAAATGTCCTGGTTTCGATGATTTATCACATGCCCCCTGCACCCCCGGCCCAAGGAAGCCCCCTACCCCTGTGGTCTGTTGCTCCAGGCGCCAAAAGCCATCACAGGTGAGGAGGCCTCTCGGTGGTCTGTCCTAAATTCAACAGTGTGCTAAGATTGCTCAGAAACACCTGTGCCAGGCCCAGTGAGTGTGCCAATGCCCTGAGGGTGGCTATGCCTACCTCCTGCATCTGCCTATCAACGTAGGGCTTTACAGGGCCCGAGACACAAGTAAGGCGCCTCTCCAGAAGGCCTGGGGGAGACGCCCAGGCTGGCGCCCAGTGAGGACACCCCCAATCCCAGAAGCACCGCCTCCACTCGGGACGTGCAGGAGCTCCAGACCCCGGGGCATTCTCCTCGGTGCCCCAGATGGAGACGGTCAAGACACCGAGCCCCCAGATACTGGCCTGACAGGCCGTCACAGCCCGAAGGCCTGGCCAGGTGTTGGCAGAGCCTGGGACTCAGGTGACAGGGACAAGGCAAGAGCGTCCCACAAACACCGCTCAGTTCTCTCCGTTCAAGTTCAGGAGACGCTTCTAAGCTCGGGCAATCTCACGTCCGTCCCCCGACATATCCCTCTACCCCAATGGCTTCCAGGTGGACAACACAGGTGAGCACAGGTTTAGTGTAAGAACACCATCTGGACCTCAAGTTCTTCATGGAATAAATACTTGGATTCAAAATATTAAAACAAATGATTGAGCTACAGCCCATCTCTTATGTCTTGATGATCTCATCGGACTCACGGGGAATGTTTGCTGAAAAGACAGAGTCTGGGCCCCGTACTGGATGCCTGGGGAAGAGGCTCACTCCTTACCTGCTCCCTGCAGCCTCCCGCAGAGGGACCGCGCTACCTGGGCCCCCCCGGAGTGCTGGAAGCGGGCTCTCACATGCCTGTAGTACCACTCCAGGGAGCCCCTCTTCACCAGCCTGCAGAGACACAGAGCTCAGGCCCGGGCGGGGCGGCACACACCCCCGTGTCCTGGAAGGGGCAGGCCGGGCCCCCCGCCGGCAGGGCCACTTGATCTCCAGGTCCCGGCTCACCTGGCCAGGTGGCAGGGGTCGCAGAGCCAGCCCTGCTCCTCCGGGTTGTGGCCGCAGCCTTCGCAGGTGAAGAGGCCGCAGTCCAGGCATTGCCTCCTGGGGGTCTCGAGGAGCCGGTAGGGCTGCAGGCAGCGGGCGCAGTGGGTGCTGCTCAGGTGGGCCGTGTCCGAAAGCAGCTCCCTCTTGGAGTTTTCCTTCTTAATCTTGCCTTTCAAACCCCTGAATCGGAAACAAGAAAATATCGGATGCCTTGTTTCTGCATCAGGCTTTAAATTCAAGGGCACGCGCGCGCGCACATACCACACACACACACACACACGCACACACACGCACACACACAGACAGACTCTCAGATGCAGAAAACAGTGACCCAAAGTCAGGTAGCACCATGACTTTCTTTCATTGCTAAAGGGCTGCGAACCATACAGGTTCAGAATCGCAGGAGGGAGCAGGCCCACAACTGCCCGCACCACCTCACGTAACTCAGTATAGCGGGAAGAGGGTGCACAGAGGTCCTGGACCCCAGGTTGGTTCCCCAGCTCTGACCCTGAACCCGGAGCTTTTCTGATGTAGAGCCCAGAGCTTGGAGACTGTATCGCTGGATGAGTGTGGACCTGTGGCCACTAGCACCCAGTGTCCAAGCTCCGTCGGACCAGACGGGGTTGGTGGCTCTGGGAAACCAGCAGGGGTGGGGCCCGGTGAGGTCCTGAGGGTGCAGCTTGGTTGGGCCACACAGTTATCTAGAGCCAATCTGTGGCCCAGTTTAATTGTTTAGCAGGAGATTAGAGGAGAAAAATCCAAGAGGTTCCTGGACCGGTCAGAGCAGCAGCAGGAAGAGTCACAGAGGATGGAGCAGGACGGTGGGCAGACGGTGGGCCAGGCTGACGCTCTCTTCTGTGAGGCCCAGGTCAGCCACACCTGCTCTGCCACCCTGGCCTGAGTTAATGGTCCTGAGCTGAGGATGACACCAGGTAAGTGGAGGTCAGGTCGGCACCCTACAGTAAGAGTTGAGAAGCTGAACCCACACAGCCAAGAAAAAAAGCCCAGTGGTGGCAGGAATCTAGGAAGAATACTGTCATCCACTGACTACAGGCTAGATAAAGCTGCACTGACAAGGTAGAGAAAGTGTCTTCCTTAAACTGCAGAGCACCTGGGGCCAGGTGGAAAGGGCCTAGTGTCCTCCACGTCCACTCTTGGTGTATCTGCTTCAGCCAGAAAGCCTAAAGGCCACCCCTTGGCTGGGCAGGGCCTTGTCCAGCTTGTCTCCCAGCATGGATCCCCCATTCTCCATCCAGGTAGAGCCGGACCCCCGGAAAGAAAGATGAGGACGTGTAGAGGTACACTGCATCCCAGGATGTGAAGTCCTCTTAAATAAGAGCCCGCGAGAGTCCTGGGGTGGCGGCTGGAAACTTTCAGGTGTTGAATTTGGGGGAACAGATAATGATACTCCGCTTCAGATTCCTTTTTTGTGAATATATTTATCTGTAATATATATTATTTAAAATAAATTTCATTTAAATTTTTAAAAATTAAAGAAAATTTTATTGGAGTATTGTTTTGTCCATCTTTTTTTTTTTTTTTTTGGTACGTGGGCCTCTCACTGTTGGGGCCCCTCCCACTGTGGAGCACAGGCTCTGGACGCGCAGGCTCAGCAGCCATGGCTCACGGGCCCAGCCGCTGTGCGGCACGTGGGATCCTCCCGGACCGGGGCACGAACCCGCGTCCTCTGCATCGGCAGGTGGACCCTCAACCACTGTGCCACCAGGGAAGCCCTGGAGTATTGCTGATGTACAGTGTTGTGTTAGTTTCTGCTGTACAGCACAGTGAATCTATTATACATATACATATATGCACTCTTTCTTAGATTCTTTTACCATATAGGTCATTATAGAGTATTGAGTCGAGTTCTCTGTGCTATACAGTAGGTCCTTACATTAGTATCTATTTTATATGTAGTAGTGTGTATATGTCAATCACAATCTCCCAAGTTATCCCCCCTACCTCTCCCCGCTAACCATAAGTTTGTTTTCTACATCTGTGACTCTGTTTCAGATTCTTTAAAACACAACTTCTCTTCTTCACAGCTGGAAAACAGGAGGGAGGGAAGAGGGGACCCTGCATGGGTCCAGCAGAGTTAACACCAGATGCCTGCCAACCAGAGGGCACATCAATGGACCTGGAGGATCGTGAGGGGCCAGAGCCATCCTGCTTATCACAATCACAGGGTCAACCAGATGTCCCTGCACTACAGGCAGGGACAAGCCCAACATACAGCTACAAGTTAAGGTCACCTTCAGGAATAAAAGATGCCCTGAATGTGATTTACTACACAGTAGTAGTAAACAGTGGAAGACTTGAAACTAGTGTGCTGAGTGGGCATAAAAGAGAGGAGCAGGAGGTAAGAAGAAGCCAGGCTGAGGTGGAAAGACCACAGGCTATGTTCACGGAGGTGGAGAAGACTGGGCTAAAGTGAAGATGGAAAGGGACTGAGGTGGGCAATGGGGAGGGAAACGGGCAGAACATCAAGTCCAGGGATTAGGAGCAGTGGTTCTAAAGGTGTGGTCCAGGGACCTACAGGGGTACCTGAGACCCTCTGACAGGGCCCACAAGGTCAAAACTCTTCTCATAATAACACTAAGGTAGTATTTGTGTTTTTTGCTCTTTGACCCCTGCACCGGTGGTGCAAAAGCTATGGTGGGTGAAAGTTCTGGGGCCTCAGCACAGATCAAGCCAGAGGTACAGAGTGTACCAGCGGTCAATCTGCTCTCTGCCAGAAAAGAAAAGAAAGGAAAGCATGTCTTGATGAAGTGCGTCTTTGATTAAAAGTGTGTCAAGTGACGGTATTTGTTGCCATTGACAAAACTCAAGCTTTCAAGCTCAAAGACTTTTGGAAAACTTTTATGTCTCTGCTGACTTGGGCCGGACAGTTTTCATCACTGAGCGGTTTCTGATAAGATCAGCAGTGATTTGATTTTTTGGGTTCTGTATAATGAAACGTGTCGACATTTGGAAAGTCTGCATAGGTGTCACAAAATCATGCGTGGACAGAAGATTAACTTCAAGTGCAAGATGGACCAATGGATTTTCATGAAACAGGAAAGGTAAAGTTCATTGACATGGTTTCAGATTCCACATTGTAACTTCCTTTAAGAAACTACTAGTCATAGGGTTTTCATGTATTATCAAAACAATGTCCATAATTATGTGAGAAAGCTACTAAAACACTCCTGCTTTTTCCTACTGCATATCTGTGTGAGGCTAGATTTTCTTCCAACACCTCAGACAAAACAACATATTACAACACATTGAACGCGGAAGAAATATCAGAATTCAGCTATCTCCGATTATGCCAGACATTAAAGGGATTTTCAAAAAATACAGAACAATACCATTTTCCTCACTCATGTTTTTATTTTGGAAAAAAAGTTATTTTTCATAAAAATTTTATTATGTTGTAAGGGGTTTACTGTTGTTTTAAATAAATGAATGACTATTTTTAAACTGCCCAGTTTTAATTTTTGATGGGATAAATATTGACATCTATAACCCAGCTAAACAAAAGCTCCTTGGGGTTCTCAGTAATTTAAGAACATAAAGGGTCCCTCAGACCAAAATGTTTGAGAACTGCTGATTTGGAAGCCATACATTTACTCTCCTAGAATGCAAACAAAAGGGCTGAGGAGACAGAAGTGCGGAGAGAAGATGATGGCCAAGGCAGAGAAGGGCAAACACCTGACGGGTAATAAGGCACACCTTGGAGATATTGTGGGTTCAGTTCCAGACCACCGCAACAAAATGAATATTGCAATAAAGGGAGTCGCAGGAATTTCTTCGTTCCCCAGGGCAAATAAAAGTTATGTTTACGCTATACTGAAGTCTATTAAGTGTGCAATAACATTATGTTTGAAAAAATAATGCACATACCTTAATTAAAATATTTTCTCGTTAAAAATTGCTAACCTTCTTCTGAGTCATATTCTTTTTGCGGGTGGAGGGTCCCGCCTCTGTGCTGGTGGCTGCTGACTGATCAGGGTGGTGGGTGTTGAAGGCTAGGGCAGCGGCAGTGATTTCCTAAAATAAGACAACAATGAAGTTCGCTGCATGGACTCTTTGTTTCGTGAACAATGTCTCTGCAGCCTGCAATGCTGTCTGATAGCAATTTACCCACAGTAGAACTTCTTTCAAAATTGGAGCCAATTCTGTCAAATCCTGTTGCTGCGTTATCAACTCAGTTTATGGAAGATTCTAAATCCTTCGTTATCATTTCAGCCGTCTTCACAGCATCTTCACCAGGAGTAGATCCATCTCCAGAAACCGCTTTCTTTGCTCAACCGTGAGAAGCCACTCCTCATCTGTTCAAGTTGTATCATGAGATTGCAGCAATTCAGCGACATCTTGAGGCTCCACTTCTAATTCCAGTTTTCTCACTGTGTCCACCACAATTGCAGTTACTTCTTCCACTGGAGTCTTGAACCCCTCCAAGTCCTCCGTTGAGAGTTGGAATCAACTTCTTACAGACTCCTGTGAATGTTGATATTTGGACCTCTTTCCGTGAATCATGGATGTTCTTCATGGCATCTAGAATGACAAATCCTTCCCAAGGTGTTTTCAATTTACTTTTCCCACATTCATCAGAGGAATCACTGTCTCTGGCAGCTACGGCCTCATGAAAGGCATTTCTTAAAGAATAAGACTTGGAAGCCAAAATTACTCCTCAATCCATGGGCTGCAGAATGGATGTGTCTTAGCAGCATGAAAACAATATTAATCTCATTGTCCATCTCCATCAGAGATCTTGGGTGACCAGGTACATTGTCAATGAGCAGTATTATTATTTTTTGCGGTACGCGGGCCTCTCACTGCTGTGGCCTCTCCCGTTGCGGAGCACAGGCCCCGGACGTGCAGGCTCAGCGGCCATGGCTCACGGGCCCAGCCGCTCCGCGGCACGTGGGATCTTCCTGGACCGGGGCATGAACCCGTGTCCCCTGCATCAGCAGGCGGACTCTCAACCACTGCGCCACCAGGGAAGCCCAGCAGTATTATTTTGAAAGGAATCTTTTCCTGAGCAGTAGGTCTCACCAGTGAGCTTAAAATATTCAGTAAACTGTATTGTAAACAGATGTGCTGTCATCTAGGCTTTGTTGTTCCATTTACAGAGCACAGGAAGAGTAGATTTATCATAGTTCTTCAGGACCCTAGGGTTTTCAAAATGGTGAATGAGCCCTGGCTTCAACTTAAAGTCACCAGCTGCATTAGCCCCTAACAAGAGAGTCAGCCTGACTTTTGAAGCTTTGAAGCCAGGTATTGACTTCTCCTCTCAAGCTATGGGAGTCCTAGATGGCACCCAAAATCAAGGTGTTGGTGGGAATGGGATTCTTCTTGGAGGCTCAGGGGGAAGGTCTGTGCCCTTGCTTTCCCAGCTTCTAGAGGGCAACTGTATTCACTGGCTCACGGCCCCTTCTTCCATCTCAGAGCCAGCAATGGCGGGTTGAGTCCTTCTCACCATGAATCACTCTTACGTTGCCCTGTGTCCCCCCTCCTTCCATCTGTCAGGCCCCTTGTGGCTCACCTGGATAACCCAGGACTGCCTCCCTGTGTCCAGGCCCTGATCAGCATCCTTCCATCTATCAGGCCCCTTGTGGCCACACTGGCCCACCTGGATTACCCAGGATTGTCTCCCCATGCTGAGGCCCTGACTGGCACCCTTAATTGCATCTGCAATCTTAATTCCCCTTTGCCAGGTAGCCCAGTATACTCACAGATTCGGGGGATTAGGACATGGGCATCTGTGGGGGCTCATTATTCTGCCATGGTTCTGAGGGGAAAATGTGTGAGCAGAGATCTCACTCCCAGCTGAGAGATTCCCAAATATAAAATCCCCCACCCCCATCCCATTCCTGAGAAAACAAGGTGAAGATGTGCTCCGGAGGACTGAAAATCGAATCTCAAGTATGACCCTTAAGAATGAGGGTGAAAGGACCAATGAGTCACAGAATTGAGACGAAAGTATTAAAAGTACATCAACCAAACTAAAGTGTCAGAGAGAATTGCTGAAAGAGGACAAACATTATGTAGTAAGAACTGAAGAGCAATTACATGATCTAAGGTCCTGATTATATGAGTTAAGTATCAGGAATTATAATGAGGGAAACAGACACTTGCTAAAGTTCTTTGAGGTCTTCTGAATGAGCAAATGATGATAAAAGGGATAAAGAGGAAATACGTGGTGATGTGTGAACGACAGCCCACTGAGAGAGGCTCACAGGAATCTCACAGGTGAACCCAGACCACAGTTAATCTCCAGGCTGGGCTGGCGGCTGACTTCCTGTTTCAGCCCCTGTGTGTTTTCAACCCTGGAGTTGCCTGTCTGTGGTGCCAGGTGGCCCAGCAAAGGGTGACCTCAAATTCCTTATTATTTATTTTTAAAGCAAGTCATGGTTTGCAAACCACGTGTCACACCAGGAGCTCTTTCGTGGGTAATCTCAGGCATTCAGGTCTGTTTGCAAAGATTGCAAATCCACATCACCACCTGTTTGCCTTTCTGGGGAAGGTCCGCACCCTAATATTTGACTTGTGGGCTGTGCCCTTGAAAACAGGGTGTTCTATTTAGGTAAACTTGGGTCCTCACCCAGCAACATGAGTCACCCATGCATTCTCATTTATCCCTTTCCTATGTAAACGTTGGGATTTTTGTGTTTTTCTAATTTGGAAAACTTCTTTATCTTTCTGATTTTAAGACACTCTTTAGAGATCAAAGATATGAATCACTGCCATTTCTGTTAAAACTGTTTCTTCTAGGGGCTTCCCTGGTGGTGCAGTGGTTGAGAGTCCGCCTGCCGATGCAGGGGACATGGGTTCGTGCCCCGGTCCGGGAAGATCCCACGTGCCGTGGAGCGACTGGGCCCGTGAGCCATGGCCGCTGAGCCTGCACGTCCAGAGCCTGTGCTCCGCAACGGGAGAGGCCACAACAGTGAGAGGCCTGCATACTGCAAAAAAAAACCAAAAACAAAACAAAACTTTTTCTTCTAATTTTTAAAAAATTAAACATTTTCCTTTTAAATTCAGATGAACGTATTTAGTCAATACTTATCAGTATTTTGTGTTGTGATGTCTACCTGTGTTGTCATATGTAGGCTTTTCCACTCCAAGATTATGTACATATTTACTTGTATTTTCTTCCAATAATTTTCAGTTTCATGTTTTACATTTTTAATATATCAGTTATAAATCTAACTGAGGTCAAACTCCCTCCTCCAGCCCTGCACTCATGGTCAACTATTCCAACACTTAGCTTTAACTAATTCTTCCCTCTTTTACTGATATGAAATGTTACCATTGTACTAGATATTGTTATACATACTTGGTTGCATTTTAGGACTTTCATGTTGTTTCACTGATTATCGACATCTGTGAAAGGGGTAGCTGCCAGAACAGACCAGTGGAACACGAGGCAGATGTAAGGATGTGCAGCCCTTGAGTGTGCCAGAGTTTAGCAGGGTGTCAGGGACAAAGGAAAGGCTTTCTGTGTTTTTTCGTTGGTTTGTTCTTGCTTTTTTTTGTTCCAATATGGCGACTGATCCTACCGACATTCCAGGTAGGAGCTAGAGGGCAGAGAGGGAGTAACTGAGGCAGCTCCATGCTCTAGGAGCTGGGAGCAGACAGGAAAGGGCCAGGGCACAAGTAAGGGCGAGGAAAGGGAACACAGGGTGGGCATGAACACAGGTAAGAATGGAGGCAGCATGGGGGGAGGTTACACCTGGTATCCGTGAGCTTTCTGTGAGGAACTGGGTGAGCTCACTGCGACAGTGACCGGGGTCCAGAGGAGAGTGAAGGCTTGAGGAATTGCCTAAGAATTTTTGTGCATCTTTGGGTTTTGGATTCTCCAGAGTGTAGCACTGTGTTGATGGGAAGCCAGGAATAACATCACACCGCGTACGGTAAACACCCCCCTCCCAAGTCCCTGGTCACACATGCTGACTTCAGGGAGAGACTTATATCTGCCTGGGGCTAAATCAAAGGTCAGATGGCCTCCCCCTTCCTTCTCCTCAAATTCCCGAAATAGCCTGTGAGAAAAGCCATTTGGAAGCTCCACAAGGAACCCACTCAGCAGCTAGACCCCCAGGGACATCCTCCTGGTCCGTTCAGAGGGTAGCTGTCCACACGGTCTGCCCACAGCCCCAGTCCCTGGAACGAGAGTGTTCTGTTTGAAATGTCCCTTTAAGAGGCTCATGGGGAAGATGCACCAAGATGCTCCAGCCTTTGCACTTCACCACCGGATGGCCTCCATCTTCCCCATGGGGCTGTGAGAAGTCCTCTGCACAGGGCAGGAGGTCAGGCCTGGCCGAGGGGTCAGAGGCTTTCATGTCATGGAGATGGTCTACTGGGCATGCGGGCATTAGTGCTGGGGACCTGGGTCAGCTCGCTGGTCACACACTTTTTGACAGCAGAAGCCAAAGAGGTGCTGGTCCTACCCCACAGGAGGAGGTGCTGGAGCCCTCACCCAGGCCCCATCCCAGCATCCTTTACAAGGTGATGCTCCCACATGGGGAGAAAAACTGAGCAGCAATCCATCAAACACACATTTCTGTTAACTTTGTAAACACTAAAGGAAACGTATTCCTTTTTTTGTTTGATTGTTTCCTAACTGGTATATTTGGTGAATTGGCTGTTTAGCAAATCGCCTCTCCAGTAAATGTGCTGCTGGTGAACTGACCTTGAGCCCCCACACTATGTCCATTTGACATGTATTCAGGACAGGAAAGTTCCTTCCAAGTAATGCATGTGTTTGCTTCTTGGTTTCACGGTTTCCCCCCTATTAACTTTGTTCTGTCAATGACCTCGGTAGGTGTTTTGAGCTGGGTCATCCATCTGGCATCTTTCAGAGTGTGTCAATGACATCAAAAACTCATCTGATTGCTATACATCTGAAACCAACACAACCTTGTAAATCAACTATATCTCAATAAAAATTAAAAAACAAACAAACAAAAAACTCATCTGAACAACCCCTGAGCAGCTCAGTTTGTTAAGGTCACCCACTTAGCTGTCACCTGAGGGCCAGTTTCTCCATTCAGCCCATTGTTGGTTCGTAGATTAGAGAATCAGGAACTGGGAGAAAATATGAGGACTCCAAGGAATCGTGGAGAAACCAGACGTGTGACAGAGAATGGGATTCTGTGGCTGCAGGAAATGGACGATTAATGTTGAAACTGGTGAAATGTACAGATTAACACTGAGAGGAGATTGGGAAGGAGGGGGTTTATTATTTTTAAACTGTCTTCGGTTTCACTGTAGACTGCTGGTATTTTAGCCAACTTGCTCTGCAGAAACAATCTCAGTGTCCAGAACCCAAAGGTCTTTATTCGGAGCTTGTTCCCGCCACGCCCTTCCTAAGTCTCAGCACCCACCCGAGCAGAACCTGAACCCGCACCCCGTGTGTCCTGGCCTCAGAACCACATGCCTGGGCCCTGCTCCCAGGGGTCACGGGGACCCTGGGGATAAGGCTTGTCACAGGCAGAGGCGGCTTCACCTCTTGTTACACAGTTAACCAATACCACAGTGAGCAAGAGACAGAAACATCAAAAAATAGAACCCACAAAATACCCTTCACTAAGCCCCCACTGTTTACACGACTCTTCCCAAGTGTGTCACCAGGAGCCTGTGTCTGCACAGGAAGCACCAATCACGGGAAGGCTACTGGGGCTCCAGCATCCTTGCCTTGACTCTGATGTGGATTCTCTGAACCACCACCTCTCCGAACTAGAGCATTTCCAGGGACTGTGTCCTGCGCTATTGTATTTAATAAGCTCACCATCTAATCGCACACGGAAGGCCAAGAAGACGCAGCAGAGCGGCCGATCTGAAGGCTGCTTGAGCAGAAGGCCTCAGGCACTTCCGAACAAGGACATCACCCTGACCGTAACCGACTGGCCGGGGACCTGACCTGACCCACAGGCCCCCCACAAGTGGAGGCAACACCACCCGGATCCTTAGAAGACTTCCTTTCCCAGCAGTAACTGGAGGTGACCTGGGCGTGTCTCCCTTTTACGGTGTGAAATGACTAGAGGAACATGGAAAATAAAGAGGAAGGGTGTCAGGAGGGCATCCCCCGTAGGCAAGAAAGACAGGAATTTCTGCAAAACCACCCGAGCTCTGCCTGGACGGAGGGAGGGGCTGACCCACTCAAGGGTCTCCCTGGAGGGCTGGGTTCCCCTCCCCACTGACTGATCTGCGATTCTATATACGTATCGAATGGGAGGGTCTAAGCTGTCATTGAAAATAAAAGTACATCAACTATACTTCAATTAAAAAAATAAATTAAAAAAAATAAAAAAATAAAAGTGACAACAGCTGGACTGCCTGGAGAGGCTGTGATCCCCAGAGCAAAGGCCAGGTGGGCTCTGTCGCTGAGAGCCTGTGGCCCTGGGCCCCGGGTGCAGCCTCCAGGCCACGGCTGAAGCAGAGGGAGGGGACGAGGGGTGGGGCGGGCCCAATCAGCACGAGGACGCTGGCCAAGGTCGGCTCTGGGCCCCAGTCCTGGGGTCGCGGGGGGCTGAGTCAGGGCCCTAGGCACCAGTGGGGAGAAAGCGTCTTCATAATGAAAACCCGGGGGCGGGGGTGACCTGCAGCCCAAGACAGAGCGGAAGGTGGAGAGCTCCACAGAGGGGCGGCAGGAAGCCTTGCGGTCCTGGTCCGACGCCTCCCCGCCATCGAGAGAGGTGCTGGGCTCCCCTGAACTTGTTTCACTTAACAGTTTGTCTGTTTGTGTGGACTCTGCTCTGTGTCGGGACCCAGAGACTCCCATCGCTGCTCCTTCTGTCTCCGCTGGGGTCCGTCTTTCTCTCTGTGTCCTCCCTCCAGGGTGGTCTCCTCCAGACCCATGGCTTTAAACACTGGGGCAGCTAAGTAATGATCCCTCTACCCCCAAAACGTTGTATGTCCTGGTTCTTAGAACCTGGGACTGCGTCTCCTTACAGGGCAAGAGGGACCTGCAGGTGTGATTAAGTTAAGGGTTGTGAGTTGGTGACGGGATTAGCTGGGTGGGCTCAGCGTGATCGTGAGGTCCTTCTAGGCAAAACAGGAGGGCAGGAGAGCCAGAGAGATGCAACGACAGAAGCAGAGGTCAGAAAGACAGAGACTGGAAGACAGCAGGCTGACGGCCTCGAAGAGTCAGGAGGGGCAGAAGCCAAGGAGCGTGGGCGCCTCGAGACGGCGGCGGAGGCGAGGGACCCTCCGGAAGGCGGGCAGCCCCGCCCACACCTTGGCTTCTGGCCTCTAGAGCCGCGAGGGATTTGTGTGCTTTAAGCCACCGAGTCTGGAATGATTCCAGCAGCCACAGCATCTGTAGGTGGATGCGCCCTCAGTCCTGTCTCTGCTGGGTTCCAGCCCCGTGGGTGTGGGGCTTCCCTGGCCACTTCGTGTCTAACAGGCAACCCAGTGTCAACAGGTCTGACCCGTGTGTCCTGGTTTTCTCCACACCTGCTCCACCCTCGCCTTCCCCAGGTGAGATGACGGCACCTCCATGCCCCAGTTACTCAGGCCATGGCTCTGGAGTGACCCTGACCTTGACGCCTCCCATACTCCACACCCCACATCCAACCCGTGGGCAAACTTGCAGGTGCCCCCTTCAAAGCTCATCTGATCACTTCTCCGTAGCCCACCGCCTGCAGAGTAGAAGCCGGGTCTTGTTACTCCCCTGCCCAAAGGCCTGCAGCCACGCGGGGAAAGGCCCAAGTTCTGCCCGGGTCCTCAGCCCCCCGACGGTCTGCTCCCCATCATGGCTCTAACCTCCTCTTGGTGCTCCGCCACCAGGGGCCTTTCAGGCATTTCCTTGGCTACCTCCCCCCCCGCTGAGTCTTTATACAATGTCTCCTTCGCAATAGGCCTACCAACCCACAAAAGTCACCAAGACAACAGGGAGCCCGGGGGACAGCTAAGCCTTGGAGATCTGGTGGAGGAATATGCAAGGGCAGAGGGGGAGTAAGTAACGCCGGGTGGGTTTTAGCCCACGGGGAGAGACATGCAAAATGGCGCTGGGGCCTCCATGCTGAGGATGAGGTGCCCCCAACACCGCTGGGAAGAGGCAGAAGTCAGCCTTTGTCCTAAATGCCCTTGCTCCCAGCTTCTGGGTGTCTCAGGCCAGCGTCAAGGCTTTCCCTATTCATCACCTTTAGCTCTTTTATTCGTGCAATGCCGTGCCCTAAGCATCACCCCACTTAGGAGAGAATGTCACCCTGGGGTTGGATCAAGTTGAACTAAACCTATTCAGGGAATATCTGGCTCTCAGGAGCAAAGCCAGATCTCCTTGCTTTAATTAGGAAGAAACTTAATTAAAGTTTCCTAAGGCCAGAAAGCAGAATGTTTCCTGGCGCCCGGCTTCCGGCCAGTGTCCTGTACCCGAGCTCCTGCTGTCTGTCCACTCAGAGGGCCGCGAGGTGACAGCCCCTCCGGAGGCCACCAGGGCTGCACTGCGGGGGCCCAGCCACACACACTCACTCTAGTCTCTCCTCTTCTTTCCTTCGAAGGTCAAAGTCCCGTTGAACCACTTCCCAGACGTGCTTGGCCTCTTCATCCGTGAGCGTGGAAAGATCCAGTTTTTTCCCCATCTCTGCTTCTCGTCGGGGTCACACCTGCAATAACACAGGACCACAGTGTTCAGCCCGGGAAGCCCGCGGGCGGATGCCGGCCAAGTCACAAAGAAGAGGCGACACGGCAAGTGCTGATTTCCCAGCAGTTGGAACCTGGGTTAAATGGTTTTAGAAAACAGGCAAACGGGTGTCTGGAAATGTGTGCAGTCGAAATGAACGAACCCATGCGTACAATCCCCACACCCCACGAGTCAGGCTTCAGATGACGTTATGCCCTTTCCGAGGACACTGAAGACCCCAATCAATGCCAAGAGGACAAAGGAAGGAAAATCCAAATGTCAAAAAGCAAGAGAAGGAGAGCTTTACCACCTTGCTCGCTATGCAGACCAGCAGCAGCTCCCAGAGCCTGTGAGACATGCAGACTCCCAGGCCCTGCCCCAGCCCTCGTGACTCAGAATCTGTACCCTAACGAGATCTTCTGATGACACCTCCACCTGTCTCTCCCTTCCCCATCACGCCTGCCCCTGGAGTATTCCTTCACACCTAACAGCTGGTGACATCACATATCGCGATGATGGCGACTTCTCCCTGGCACATGGGGGTGCTTTTCTGTGCTCCCACCTCTCTGGTCTTCGTCAGGCCACACAGGGGCCCCTTGGCCAGAGACTGTGGCCACTACACCCGGTCCAGCTCTGCTCTGGGGGAAGATTCTGTTTGGGTGACAGGCTCCCTGTGGGCAACCGAGAGTTCAAGAACCTCTGTGCGACTTCAGCCACTCTTCACTGGAGGACTGAAAACTGCTTTTTAGGAACATCAGAGAAGGGATCCAATCTGTCTGCTCTCACTGGGAAACCTTAACACCAATCGAAAGACCCAATGTTGCTTCTGAATTCTGGGGAACTTCTCCCTCTCACCAGTGCTGACCAGCCGAAAGTACTTTCTGCAGAAATGTGAACACAACTTGCTGTTAGAAAACTGCTTTGCTGTACAAGAGCTTAATTATGAAAAGTGCCGTTTTCTGAGAAACACTCGATGCCAGCTAAAATGGGGATGTCCACGGAGATCCCACAGCTGTCAACTAAACTGTTTCCTGGCTTGTGCCTTAAAGTCGGTGAAAAATAATTTCTTAAATGTTTTGCACCGACCCCTCAGTATTTCCATCCTCAAGCACCGTGCTGACTGTGAACAAGGCATTAAGAGGATGCCCTGATGTGCCAGAATCATTCAAACTATTTTCATCACGGTTGACTTTAGATTTTGGACATGAAAACATTAAACCAAGACTGATTCCTGATGCTTCTCTAGAGCACACAGTTTCTGTTTTGAAAAAACTGGAACAGAAAGTTATTTGATGGGGCTTCCCTGGTGGCACAGTGGTTGGGAGTCCGCCTGCCGATGCAGGAGACACGGGTTCGTGCCCTGGTCCGGGAAGATCCCACATGCTGCGGAGCGGCTGGGCCCGTGAGCCATGGCCGCTGAGCCTGTGCTCCGCAACGGGAGAGGCCACAACACTGAGAGGCCCGTGTACCGCCAAAAAAAAAAAAAAAAAAAAAAAGAAAAAGAAAAAGTCATTTGATGGATGACAGGGGTTTACTCATTTTTGTTTTTCACCATTGTTGAAAAAAAGTCTATCATAAGGAGCCCATTCATTGAAATTCTCTTCCCAGAGCAGATGAAAGCCGTGACCATCAGCTGAGTAGTTAGCATTCTCTCTCCTCTCCTAAAGGAAAAGTCACAATTCCAGGCCTTATTTCAAGAAACTAAAATTGTGAGGTGTGGGGGAAAAAAGCGAAACAAAAGGAAACAAGTGTATGTTTCTTGTCACACAAGCGTAACCGTCTTGGAGCATGTCAGTGACCGATAAGGGATGGATGGAAAGGTCACTAGGAGTCAGAACTGCCACCCGGACGCTTCACACCCACAGGATCCCCCCCACCCCAGCCCCCTCTCAAGTCTGTTTCTTTTGTTTGATGTGTCTTTCTAATAAGGATGGTACTTGGTTTCCCAGCTCAGATAGAAAAGGCCATTGAGGGCTGGGAACGGGCGCGCACTGGACCAGGGAGGGTCCGGGCACCTCTGGCGAGGTGGGTGCCTGCCGGGGTCGGGTGGTGAAGAGGCCCAGCCTGGCTGCCTGCTGCCTGGAGTGATGCCGAGCAGCAATCTACTGAGATGTGAACAGGGGAGACCAGGATGCAGAGGGAAGGAGACAGCTTCCCACGCTTCAAGGGGACCACGGCACCATGGCTTAGCGCCATTTCGGAGGTGCCAGGGATGACCCTGAATTGTTGAGGAAAGTGATATGTGTACATGATGCTCTGTTTAATGAAGCCAGGAATGATGCAATAGACTCTGAAAAACAAGCATCCCACATAGCTAAACCAAGAGCAGACGGTTGGTACTTCATGGATTAGACATCATCTGAAAAATTTTACTCTGGTGCCTATCTTTATTTATTTAACATCTTTATTGGAGTATAATTGCTTCACAACGGTGTGTTTCTGCTGTATAACAAAGTGAATCAGCTATACATATACATATATCCCCATATCCCCTCCCTCTCGCGTCTCCCTCCCACCCTCCCTATCCCACCCCTCTAGGTGGTCACAAAGCACCGCGCTGATCTCCCTGTGCTATGCGGCTGCTTCCCACTAGCTATCTATTTTACATTTGGTAGTGTATACATGTCCATGCCACGCTCTCACTTGGTCCCAACTTACCCTTTCCCCTCCCCAGGTCCTGAAGTCCATTCTCTACATCTGCACCTTTATTCCTGTCCTGCCCCTAGATTCTTCAGAACCTTTTTTTTCTTAGATTCCATATATATGTGTTAGCATACGGTATTTGTTTTTCTCCTTCTGACTTACTTCACTCTGTACGACAGACTCTAGGTCCATCCACCTCACTACAAATAACTCAATTTCGCTTTCTTTTTATGGCTGAGTAATATTCCATTGTATATATGTGCCATATCTTCTGTCAATGGACACTTAGGTTGCTTCCATGTCCTGGCTATTGTAAACAGAGCTGCAATGAACATTGTGGTACGTGACTCTTTTTGAATTATGGTTTTCTCAGGGTATATGTGGCGCCTTTTTTTTTTTTTTTTTGCGGTACGCGGGCCTCTCACTGTTGTGGCCTCACCCCTTGCGGAGCACAGGCTCTGGACGCTCAGCGGCCATGGCTCACGGGCTCAGCCGCTCCGCGGCATGAGGGATCCTCCCGGACCGGGGCACGAACCCTTGTCCCCCGCATTGGCAGGCGGACTCTCAACCACTGTGCCACCAGGGAAGCCCTGTGGCACCTAGTTTTAGCTCTGGCCCAACTTCTGGGTGAACAGGAGGTGCAGGCAGAGGAGGGGAGGGAGAGTGATTCCAAATTTCAGACACATCCCGTATGTAGGATGCTGTGCCATGCAGTAGGGATGCGACGCTTCCGAGGGAAGCATGTTCTCAGGACAGCCTGTGGTCAGGAGCCTGGCTCCCGACATGGGTCCACGACACGGGTGGTCCACGACATGGATCTTTATCTACTGTGACCAAATCTTCCCATGTAGTGAATTAATGATGTGCAGAAGCTTAAAGCTATTTATTTATTTAAAGATTTTTTGATGTGGACCATTTTTAAAGTCTTTATTGAATTTGTTACAACATTGCTTCTGTTTTATGTTCTGTTTTTTTTGGCCCCGAGGCATGTGGGATCTCAGTTCCCCAGCCAGGGATTGAACCCGCACCCCCTGCATCGGAAGGTGAAGTCTTAACCACTGGACTGCCAGGGAAGTCCCAGCTTTTTATTATTTTTATTAATTTATTATTTTTCGTTGTTCTCATTGTTGGTGGTGGTGATGATGGGTGGTGGGGTGATGGTTTAAAGCTTTTAAAAACTATCTTTAGAAATAATCTGAAGTCGAATGGAGAATATGTTTGATTTCAGTATTCAAAACGCATAAACCAAAAGTCTCTGGCAATCGAGGAGTGTGTTGCTAGCACCCCTTCTGGCCTGCGTCAGGCTGATGGGGGAACTTGGGGTATGGGGGAAGGGCAGCCCCTCTGCCAGGTACGGCCATGCTGAGGAATCCACGTGGGTTCATGGAAGGAACAGCCTTTCAGCCACAATCATCTCTCTCCTCACTCCCCACTTAGCTTGCTCACCAAGACCCTGATCTCCAACCGGTATCCCTCCAACCGTAAGAGTCGAGGGGGAACATGGCAGCAGAGGGGCATGCTGGACCCATGGAGGGGGCCGGGCTCTGCCCTGCCCTAGCCTGGGAGAACCTCCCAGGGCATGCGTGCTGGGGTGGGGGCAGACGCCACCAGGCTCCACCTGCTCCTGGCTCCACTTCCGTGCAGATAACGCCTAGTCATGAGCTTCCTGAACAAAACACTTTCAATTTGCGCCTGGTCCACGGCTCAGATTTAATCACATTTTTAATCTTTGAGACTGTTAGCCCTCCCCCATTGCTTAAAAGCTATAAATGGAGAAAACAGAGCGTGACACCGAGGTTAATGAGTTGGGAAGACACAGAACAGGTTTTACCAAGTGGATGTCCTGAACCCAGACCACCGCCATTTCAATGGTGGGTCATCTTTATCTGTTAAAGATTCGAGTTCATATTTTGGCCACATTAAAGGGAGATCTGGGCAGGGATCCCTCCTACACAAAACTTGGGCTGGCGGCCCCCTGAGCTGGAAGCGATAGCAGTTATGAGTAGTCACCACCGTCTGAGCAGATAAACTTGGCAGCAAGTCCAAGTTCCTCTTCAATGCCCAACAAACAACGGCAGCAATGACTCAGAATCAGGTGGGCAACTCTTGCTGATAAAGATGTGGGCACATGCCTGAGGGAAGGCCAGGTGCCAGCTGTGGGGCCTCTGTGTTAACCCTTGGCGGCTGCTTCCCGAAGCTGGCCTGTGTGGTCACTTCTGCAGGCAGGGCCTGCTGCCCACTGGCAGCAACCAAACCCCCAACCCTCGTCAGCTGCAAAATGAGCACCTTCCCCCCCCCCACCCACTGCGGGTGCTCTGAAATCACTCCAGCAGCAAGGGCCCTGCAGCTGCCTCCCGCCTGCCCGTTCTCTCCGTTCTCCCAGCTCCCTGGGAAGCTGCTGGAAACCTCGTTTACGCATGGACATAGTTCTGCACTTGCAGCTAAAGCCTCAGCTCTAGTCTCCACAGCAAGGACGGGTCCCAAGGTGACGCTGAGGGACGAGGACGCGGCTGAGCTCCAGGAACTGGGTTCCTATCCTAGTTCAGGCACCAGCCAGCCCTGCGACTTGGGACAAGTCCCCTTCCTCTCTGGGTCTCAGTTTTTCCATCTGTACCATGACCTCTATGTCTCTCTCCAGCCCTGGGTGATGCCAGGATGTCAGGGTTAAAGGGAGAGGTTACAAGGTGGGTAGAGGGGAGCGGGCTCTTCCTCCAGAGACTGCTTCTGAAAAGAACGAGACAGCCCTAGAAGGCTGACCCAATGGCATGAACTGGGGGCAGCCACGAGGAGTCACCACACTGTCATCCAAGGGCACCAAAGTCTCCCTTCTGTGTCGCCTACAGGGCTCTGGATTCTCTTCATCACCCCCAAGCCTTCCACTCAGCTGGCTTTAATTTTTCAGTCACTAATGCCTTAATCAATAAGACCCACTGACTGCTAGTCTATGTGCCTGGAATTGTCTTCAGGGAATCCTGCGGGGCTCCTACCACTGCATCCAGATTTTGGATGTGGTGGAGCGCAGGCACCTATGATTGGTGCTTGGATCTAAGGCGTGAGGCCCTGGAGATTCAGGCAGGGGGCTCTTGCCCAAGAGAGCTGTGTCTTACTGAGGTCAGCGGAGTGGCTGACAATCCAGTGGAGGGCTGGACATCGGAGGACAGAGGTGAACGGGCTGAACCCAGGTGCCAATGTCACTGCTCCGCTGCCATGGTCTGCAAGCCCTGGCCTTCTCCTTGGGGCTTCACGGCCAAGCGCAGTGCCACCTTTGCACCTGGCGGGCTAGTGGGGGCCTCACCTCCCCTCTTTATCATTCCAACCTCTCAGAAAGAAATGTGTAACTAAAATTTTAAAAAACAAACATAAAAATGCGAAGACCCCAACCCAACTGAAAATGAAATGGGGTTTTAAACATTTGGTTAAGGTGAGTAGGACACAGTCTAGGAAACTGCAGGGGATTTGTCAAGAGGTCTGGCTCAGGCACGGACCCGGGGCCAAGGCCCACTGTGTGACTCTCTTCGTCTACAGACCCTTCCCCCATCCCGATAACAAGATGGTGGGCTGTCGAGGGGCGTGTCGGAAAACAAAACATAATTCCAATAAAACTGGGGCTTTCAGAGGCCCCAAAATCCAGGACGCCTCCTCCCATATGCCATGACACCACCCAGGCTCTCTCTCTCCGGGCAGGAGGGGTCTCTCCCCAAACAGCCTCAGGACCCTGGGCGACCAGCCAGAGTGAGTCTCCTCCGAGGCCGGCAGCCTCAGCCCCGTCTGCATGTAGATCCGCAACAGGGCTTTTGATTAAAACCACTGTTTTGGGCTTCCCTGGTGGCGCGGTGGTTGAGAGTCTGCCTGCCCATGCAGGGGACACGGGTTCGTGCCCCGGTCCGGGAAGATCCCACATGCCGCGGAGCGGCTGGGCCCGTGAGCCATGGCCGCTGGGCCTGCGCGTCCGGAGCCTGTGCTCCACAACGGGAGAGGCCACAGCAGTGAGAGGCCCGCGTACCGCAAAAACCAAACAAACAAAAAACCCCCACTGTTTTGCTCCCTGAGGATCCAGACCAGTCTGCCAAGCTATCTGGGTGAAGCCTGGGTTTGGGGTTCGGTGGGTTGGACGCGTCCTCCTAATCAGCTGGGACCGAGGCCTGGGGGCCCCTGGGGGTGTTTTCACACCGGTGGGGCTGCACCCAGCACCGCGGACCCGCCCTGAACATGGGGCCTCCATCCCGGGCGCCACCGGACCCCACCGTTTACCCTTCTCCCCGAACTCACCGACTCCTTTCCGGAGGCGTGTCTGCCCTGGCCCGGACCCCGGTGTTGCTCTCTGCGGTCCTGCTAGGGAGAGCAAGGCGACGGGCCGGGCGTCGGGTCGCGGTGCGTTGAGGCCAGGAGGGCAAATACAGGCCAGGCAGGGCGCAGGGCGCACAGCCAGGAGGGAGGGGCGAGGTCCCGGAGGCGTGCGCCGGGTCACGAGGACCGCGCCGCGCCCAGCTCCAGGAGCGCCGGGCACCTCCGGGTGCCAGCGGAGCGCGGGGCGGACACCCGGGGCGCCCGCGCGCCTCTGGCAGAGCCCGTCGCTCCTCGCCCCCAGCCTACTTCGGGGAGGAAGGAGGGGAGGAAGGCAGGGAGCGGAAGGCTGAGCCCACACCTGGCGAGTCGGGAGACTGCCCGCTGATGCGGCCGCCGCCGTCCTGCCCTCGGCGCGAAGGGAGCCGCCGGCCTTTCTCGCCCTCGGAGCGCGCGGGACCTCGTTTAATTCCCATTCCAACTCTGCGCGATTTACTCCGGTTTTACAGATGGGGAAACTGAGGCCCAGGAAAGATCGTTCCCCAAAGCCACAGACTAACTCGTGGGAACGCCTCGCTCGTAAGTGGGACTCTGGATCCCGTGTTTCCTGCGGCAGACGCGCGCCCCTCCACGTCTTCCCTCCTGCCTGGACGCGGCTGGACCCGGAAGCTCAAACGTCCACTGAGCCCCGCCACGGGGAGGGCACTGAGACCTTGCGCGCCAAAAAAAAGTCCCGCAAGTCACAGCCGCGGCTCGCGGCGGCGTCAGCATCCGCGCACAGACGGGGCGGGGGCGAGGGCGAGGGCGAGGATGCCCTGCGTAAGGACCTCCGAGCCCTCGCGCCGCCGTCTCACTTTCCGCGCCCGGACTCGCGCTCAGGGGCGCCTCAAACCCGGAGCGTGCGACGCACCACCGCCAGCTCCAGCCACCGTGCCGTGCCTGCTTGTCCTTCCCAAATCCCCTGGACATTAAAGGGCGTCACCATCTTCCCTTTCCCTTCCGGAGCTGAGCGCATCAAAGCACTCCCCCCTCCTCCCTCTCACTTACTATTGATAAAAAAAGATGAAACAAAACTACATTCTTTCCCCCAGGAACTACTTTCGAAACTTTCCATATCTGCGAAATGGGGACAGGAATATAAATAAATACATAAATGATCAGTGCTGTTAGGTGAACAAATACTGATGTCTCAGTTTTACAGAGGAGGAAACTAAACCTTATAGGATCATTGTGATGTCACACTGGATAATTTATAAGGCACTTTCAAAAGGCACACAATTCTGCTCGGGTTAGAGCTCTGGTTGTCTGCTGTGCCCGCGGAAGCGCTGTAGGTGCATGTGGCTATTTCTGTCCTCTGGCCTACATAGGCGCTCTGGCCAAGCACCATCAACTCTGTGTGCGAACCCGGGAAGTAAGGTGACACTTACACTTAACCCAGAGTTTCCAGAAACCCTGTGAGCCGGTTCTCATGTTTTTCATTTCCTTACCATATACTTTACTGTTGCTTATAAAATGAACAGATCCCTTAAAAGTCGGTATCAGGACCGTTTCTTTTTAATATGTATTTTATCTTTTATTTATTTATTTATTTGCGGTACGCGGGCCTCTCCCTGTTGTGGCCTCTCCCGTTGCGGAGCACAGGCTCCGGACGCGCAGGCTCAGCGGCCATGGCTCACGGGCCCAGCCGCTCCGCGGCATGTGGGATCTTCCCGGACCGGGGCGCGAACCCGTGTCCCCTGCATCGGCAGGCAGACTCTCAACCGCTGTGCTACCAGGGAAGCCCTATCTTTTATTCTTTTTAAAAATTGAAGTATAGTTGATTTACAATGTTGTGTTAGTTTCAGGTGTACAGCAAAGTGATTCAGGTATGCATATACAAATATCTAGTCTTTTTCAGATTCTTTTCCATTATGGATTATTACAAGATATTGAATATAGTTCCCTGTGCTATATAGTAAGTCCTTGTTGTTTATCTATTTTATATATAGTAGTGTGTATCTGTTAATCCCAAAGTCCTAAATTATCCTCCACTCCTTTCCCCTTTGGTAACCATAGTTTGTTTTCTAAGTCTGTGAGTCTATTTTTGTTTCGTAAATAAATTCATTTGTACTATTTTTTCGATCCCACATATAAGTGATATCATGTGATATTTGTCTTTCTCTGACTGACTTCGCTTAGTATGACAATTTCTAGGTCCATCTATGTTGCTGCAAATGGCACTATTTCATTCTTTTTTATGGCTGAGAAGTATTCCATTGTATATATGTACCACATCTTCTGCCAGTGGACATTTAGGTTGCTTCCATGTCTTCTTGGCTATTGTAAATAGTGCTGCCATGAACATTGGGGTGCATGTATCTTTTCAAATGAGAGTTTTCATCTTTTTTGGATGTATGCCCAGGAGTGGGATTGCTGGATCATCTGGTAACTCTATTTTTACTTTTTAGAGTAACTTCCATATTCTTGTCCATCGTTTTAAAATGTTTTTTATACTTTCATGCTTATTTATTTAAATTAGTGGGTTTTAAGTAATGTGTAAAACTGATACATGGTGATATGTAATAAAGATATATGGTAAAGAATATGAACAGTATGAAATGAAAAGTCAAACTTAATCTTATTCCTTCACCCAAGCCCACTTCCCAAAAACCATCGTTAGCAGTGGTGCCTTGTGTATTCTGCCTGAATTATTGTGTGTGGTTGAGCGTGTGGACTCTGGAACCAGCTGCAGGAGTTGGACCCCAGCTGACCACGTCCTCATTGGACTGTTACTTAACCTCCCCCAGGCTCAATTCTCTCTTCTACACGTTGGGGATAGCAACAGGATCTACACAGTAGGGTCGTTCTGAATCAGTATACACAAAGCACTCGGATGAGACCTGCCCCGAGGTGAGTGCTAGGTAGATCCTAACCCCTGTTAGTATAGACCTGGTTCATGCCTTTTAATGGTTGCAGAGCAGCCACTACATGAGTTTACCGTCCTTATTTTACTGCTCTCCTATTGATGGACAGTTAACTTTGGATTTTTTGCTATTTAAAAATATTTCTGGGGCTTCCCTGGTGGCGCAGTGGTTGAGAGTCTGCCTGCCGATGCAGGGGACGCGGGTTCGTGCCCTGGTCCGGGAGGATCCCACATGCCGCGGAGCGGCTGGGCCCGTGAGCCATGGCCGCTGAGCCTGCGCGTCCGGAGCCTGTGCTCCGCAACAGGAGAGGCCACAGCGGTGAGAGGCCCGCGTACCACAAAAAAAAAGAAAAAAAAAAAATTTCTGCCATAAACATCTTGCGTATAATGTGTAATATCACTGGCATATACATATTTATGGTGGTACATAAATGTAATTGTACCCACATACGTACCATTGTACATACATGTGAATACAAATATATCTATACAATAAAATCCTAACGTTGAATTGTCGAGTCAAAGGATGTATGCAATTTTTAAGAGAAAATTCTAGAATTGAAAAAGTTTAAATTATTGAAACAATCTCAAAAATGACATAAATTTGGAAGTATGATACAAAGAAGTCCTCCTTCCAATTTGTAAGTTGCTGACGTGATGTTTTAGTATGTATTTTACAAACAAGGACAAACTTCTACAAAACTTCAATCCAGCCATCAAAATTGGTAAATGATATGCTGTTATGTATAATCATGAGAACCCTTTCCAATTTTGCCATAATTATCCTTTATTGTGAAGGATCCAGTTCAGAATATCTTGATTTCTTAATTTAGCTATTTATGGGGAGAAGGGAGGGGACAGGGAGCAGAGGAGGGGAAAGGTAAGCAGTGGGGCTTGGTGGCTGCTGGCCAGGATCTTGGGCTCAGTTGTTTCTCCTTCTCTTGGTATTCTTGGCTTGCCTGGGCCTTACCTTTGGAGCCCTGGCCCCTTCCTAGCTTCTCAGGGCTCCCGGTGTGCCCCTTGGTGCTACACTCTGGCTCCCTTTTTGCCCCTGCCCCTATATCTGTCCTTCCTCATTCACTTGCTTTGGGCTGGCTTTCTTTTTTTAAGACTATGTGGTCCAATCCTGTCTCTTACAGATGAGAAAAGTGATGCTGAGAGAGGGGGTGGCATACACCCAAGGTCACACAGTGAGTTGGAGATGGCTTACCTCTCCAGCAGCAAGCGTCGCAATCAGCCATCACGGACCCTCACGAAGTCGGCTTGGTGGGTGGACACCAGAGGGAAGTAGAGGGCCCCCCCCCCACTTCCTTGTCTTAAAGTGGCTGTCAGGAGACCCTGCCTTCTCTGAGATTTAGGGGTGGACACAGCAAGGAAGGCAGGATGGCTGTCTCAGCCATGCCATCAGGAAGCTCACCATGGAAGATGGGCCTCAGGGGAGCACCCTTTAATTTCACTGTTTGGAAGTCCCCCATCTTCAGGGATAGCTAGACAGGCAAGTCCTGTTGAGGGCTGGGCTGGGACTTCCCTCATCTCTGCTGGTAGAGAGGAGACCCCAAGGGGGAGGAGGCCCCTGGCCCACCAGGGAGCGTCCTGCAGTGTCTGGAAGTGCCAGCTTCCTGCGATGGCAGATGCAGGATTAGTGCTGAGAGGCCTGCGGTCCCCTATCCACCGCCCTTCTTGGGTCCTTGATAGAGCTCACCGGCAGGCAGCAGTTAAATCCTTCCTGTCTTCTCCCCTGTCTAAATCCTCTGGGCTGGTTTGCCGTTGGGCTAACCAGGGCATCTGGAGTTTTGAGACGAGCACCCAGGAAGTTGAACACACGTAAAGTACCACCCCCAATCCCAGCCATGTTCAGTAAACTATATTTTACAAGAAAGCACATTTAAATGGTACAAATGAACTTATTTACAAAACAGAAATAGAGTCACAGATGTAGAAAACAAACTTATGGTTACCGGGGGGAAAGAGGGGTGGGGGAGGGATAAATTGGGAGATTGGGATTGACACATACACACTACGATATATGAAATAGATAACTAATAAGGACCTACCGCATAGCACAGGGAACTCTAGTCAATACTCTGTAATGACCTATATGGGAAAAGACTCTAAAAAAGAGCGGATACATGTATGTGTAGAACTGATTCACTTCGCTGTACACCTGAAACTAACACAACATTGTACACCAACTAGACTCCAGTAAAATTAAAAAAGAAAATGCATTTACATCAAATGCTGAATGATTTTCTTTCTTTTATAAATCTGAAAAACTGAGAAAAATCCCATTTTGGGAAGTGTTCTCCTGGCTTTGTGGTTGTTCTCCTGGGCGGGGAATCCCAGGGCCTTTGAGGAGGTGTCACCTGACCCTGCTTGCCTGCCAGCTCTTCAGCACACAGGGCCCCGTGACTGCAGTGGAGTGCACACAGTGACCCCTGAGCTGTATGTCTCGGGGTGGGGGGTGGGGTCTGGGGTCAGAACCACTCCCAGGAAAGCGCCTGTCTGCTCGTCTCCCAGCCTCTGCCTGCCTTCCCTCTTGTTCCCGAGCTCCAACCCTTTTCAGAATGATGTCCCTGCCCCACTCACTTGCGCAAGTCCTACTCCTTTCAGGTGTCAGCTCAACTGTCCTCCCCTCAGAAAAGCATTTCCTGCCTGTCCAGCCCTCCTGCCTGTCCAGCCCTCCCCACTACCAGACTCCCCGTTATTCCCGTCACGTTCTTACAGAACCATTCTCATGGTTTCCCCACCACGTGTGTGAGGTGCTCCGGTAACGTCTTTGTCCCCCTGCTCTAAGGCCCGGGAGCCCCAGGAATGGGGTGTTCACTTTGACGTCCCTGCTGCCCATGGTTGGTCTTTGATGACTACTTGTTGAATAAATATTGTTCAGTAATCATGATAAGTATTTTGGTGATGCCCTTGATTTTAACTTTGACTGATGATCTCCAAACAGAGCTCTGTTCCCACCACCCAGGTGAACTAAGCCCAGGGCACCTTCCGGGGAGAAATGTTGGTTGAGAAGAGGGCTGCTGGAAAGGTGGGATGCAGGGTTGGGAGAGGGAGGCCTGCTTTCTTCTGGGGCCATGATTCCCCTCTTCCTCGCGCCCTTCACAGCCCTTACTGTGTTTGGAGACAGCGGCCCCCAACTCAGCTCAGCCTCTTCCCCTGTCTTGGGTTGGTCTGAGCTCATCCTTGCTTTTTCTCCCCAGGAAGGATGTGTCAGAGGGCAAGAAACAGTCCCCTTCTACTCAGAGCTGGACAGAATTCATTTGCCTGTTTCTATCCCATGTTCAATAGATCAGAAATGTAGAGTTTGCAAACTCATTTTGGCAGGTTGCTTTCCCGCCATCTGAACACATGAGGAATTAGATTTTGATAAGTGCTTAGAAGGAACTCTAATTAGGCAGAGAGGCCAGCCAAGAAGAGGGAAAAAATCTGAAGAATGAAGCCCTTGACTCTAAAGCCATCAGACCACTCAGGCTTTCAGGGTTCTGGAAGCTTCAGATCATGTGAGACATGAACCAGTGAGCACTTGTCTTTCCCTAGAGTAGCTTAATTCGGAGTTTTCACTCTGAAGCGTTCAGGAATCGAGCAGAAGTGGTTCATACTGAAGGGAAAGAACTTAGGCAATAAAGTTTTATACTCTATTCTCAGAAGACCCTCTTCTGGAAATCTCAGTTGTGTTTATGAAGGGAAGGAGCATGAAGGGAACTGATCCTCACTGAAGACCTACTGGGTACCTGTGAGCACTGTCTGGTTGCCCGACTTCTATAATATCAATTGTATTGTGTGCCTGATCTGTACAGCCTTAGTTGAGTTGGGTGCCTGACCTGTACAGTATCGATTGTGTTGGGTGCCTGACCCGTACAGTATCATCTGAGTTGGGTGCCCGCCCTACACAGTATCAGCTGAATTGGGTGCCTGACTTATACAGTATCAATTGGGTTGTGCAGGTCACGAAGCTGAGACACTAGCCCTAAGTCACTCAGTTAGAGAGGTGAGATCAGATTCAAATCCCAGTCTGAGAGTCTCAAAGCCTAGACTTTCACCTTGCCCTGTGGCTCTCACCACTGCAGGAGTGACCAGCTCAGTTGGTGTTGGCATAACCAGAGGTAGAAAATCTGTGAAGAGCAGCCCTAGAAACTGAAACCCAGTCACCCCCCTTCTGGTGGTTACTTGCCGGGGGCACATAAGGGGAAGTGGCTAGATTAGCCCCTGAGAGCATCCTGCCCTCCATCATGGGGTGGTCACCTCCACCCCCGGGTTCCCAAGACATGGCTGCTAAATCAGGCATTGCAGTGACAATTCTTTCCACCCCTCCTTCACTTCCGTAATTCACAGAATGACCTGATTTCAGTTCTAACAGCGTAAGTTGCCCTTCACATTAAACTCTCGTACAAAAGTTCTGGAACATTTGCAGTGTTGTTAATGACCTTCCCTGCAGTGAGATCTGTCATAAGATCTCTCACTTGAGCTGCTGCCACCCTCACCCTCTCTGTCTGATGCCAGTACAGGCTCGGGAGTCAGTGCCAACTGGAAACCAACCCAGAACAGGGAGTGGGATTCCAACAGTACCTCACCCACTGCTTCCCCACCCCATGGCCAGATCCCAAAGCCCATGGCCAACACCACCCCATCCTTAGCCCACGAATCCTCCCCTCACACTTCCTCTAACCCCATTTTCACCCCCATTTTTGTGTTAATGGTCCTGTTTCCCGCACCGTCGCCACCACCTGAACCCCACACCCAGTTACAGTTTCCAGCTTCCTGATCCCAGGAATCCAAATGGGCTTGCTTGTTTCCATAGCACAAGCTATGCCTCCAATTCGGGGTGGAAACTTTATGTCAAACTGTGCTTTCGTGCCTGCACTTTTTCTCCTCCACCCGTCCACAGTTCACCTTCCAAACTGGCTGAAATTCTACCAGCTCAGGAGGCCAAGCTAGGTCACTGGTTTTGATATTAGCTTTGTAAGTGTATTTCAGGGTTCTGGAGATACCTGATTAGAATTTTCAGGTTTTAAAGCCATTTAAAAACTGTAATAAAAACTCAACATCCTTGGGGAATGGAACGGCAGGCTCAAGTCTCCGTCCTCAGGGCTTGCTATGCAAGCCGAAATGTTTATCACGACAGTGTTTAGAGAAATCTGTATCTCCTGCCACCTTGGGGCAGACTGTGCTGATAATCGGACACAGAATTTAATTGTAAGGGTGCCAGTGTAGGGGTTCCAGATAAAATACAGGATGCCCAGTTAAATTTGAATTTTAGATAAACAATGAACTTTTTTTTGTTTTTGTATAAGCTTGTTCTAAATGTTTCATGGAGCATACATATTTATACTAAGATATTATTTGTTGTTTATCTGAAATTCAAATTTAACTGGGGATCTTGTACTATCTGGCAAATATGTGCTAGCACTACAGAGGGAGCACCCTGAGTATGTTTTCTATGCTAAAGTCAGGGCCTTGAGAGGGAAGTGCTGGCATCCTGTGACCTGGAATGGGGACATTTGGGTGGATGAGTCTGAGCTTGAACACCTAGATTTCCCAGAATCCTCTGGGCATAGAGAAGCAGCCCTTTTCCTCTCCCCAGAGGTACTGGTACCCAGAGACTAGGGAAGACTTCACCGGAGGTGGATGTCTTACAAAAGATCTGTCCCCATCTCTTCTTATTTCCTCTAGATTAAAAACCGGGGCCAGGTCTCAGCAGAGCCTAAGTGGGAAAATAAAGTTCCTGCCCTGGGAATAAATAAGCTCCTCACTGACATAATGACAGGTCCTGACTGGTAGGTATCACCAAGTGACAGAGGGAAATGTGTGGGAATGCACCTTGAAGATATTGAATTGAGTTTATTGATTAGCAAGAATTTCTCCCACGTGTCAGGATTTCACTTGCTGGCAAGGACACTTAGAAATTATCCAAACACACTGCTGAGATGGTTCTGCAAAGCTTGGGCATGACGTAAATGAGATGTAGGCACTGCAGTTGTCTTCCTAGAGTATTAAGTAAGAGCTTAGAGGGCTTAGGGAAGTAGGAATATGAGACTAGACTTATTATGTAAGATTGAAGACTCCACCACTTGGCTCTGCTCCCTGGGAGGCCCCAGAGGACACTTGCTTCATCCAGGCAGTAAGGGACACACGGATGAGGGGAGCGCCTGCATCTTTGGGCAATCAGTGCTGGCTGTGCTCTGTCATTAGTGCTGACAGTAGGAGATTATGCTGTGGAGCTGCCCTCCTTAGTGTCCAAGGGGATGCCATCATTCTGAAATAGCAGAGTCTGGTGGAGGTGCTCCATTACCAGAGGCAAGGTGGATGAAATTGTCACAATGGCAGAAAATCCACAAAGGCGACCAGGACCCTCTAGCTCAAAGGTATCTGTGGGACTGGCTAATAGACCATGGTAGTCCTTGGGGCTTAGAAGACTGGCATCAAATTAGGGCATTGCTAGATTGGTATATGTAGAAGAATTCAAGAACTGGTGAACAGAGGGTTGATTTCAGACGTTGCAATGAAAAATTACAATGCCACACCTAGTTTCCAGATCTAAACCAGCTTTCAACCCCAGAGCTGCTTGACTAAAGGAGAAAACAGGCCCCCTTGAGGACGGACCTTACAATGTCACTACACAATATATACCGTAATTATTCCACAATCCTTCCTTCAAGGGGCCTATGGTTGTTTACCAGAGTAACTGCCCTATTGGAGAAGAGGAAGTACCCAAACTTGGGAGGGAGATTGGACACAGATTCTGAGCTGCCACTCATCCAGGGAGTCACTACATCATCATCAGAAAAGAGGATCCAAAGCAGTTAGCTTTTACATGGGAAGGACAGCAGAACACCTGTTGTCCCAGGGCTGTATTAACTCTGATTTCTGTCACAATATCATCCTCAGAAACCTTGACCATGCTTGTTCAACATATGGATGATCTTTTCCTAATTACACCTGGTGTACTGGAAGTGGCAATGACTCTGGATGCCCAGGGAAGACTGTTAGGCACCAGAAGCTGGAAGCAAATCCTACAAAGATTCAGGGGGATGCAACTTTGGTGAAGTTTTAGGGGTCTGATGATCTAGAGTATGCTGGAAGCTGCTCTCTAAGGTAAAGGCAAGTTATTCACTTTGTAGTTCTTACCACAGAGGCAGAGTCACACACTTGATGAAACTCTGGATTTTGGAGGCTACATATGCCCACTTGGGAATACTGCTCCAATCCATTTAGCAAGTTTTTCAGAAGGCTGACAGGTTTGGGTGGGGCTCAGAGGATGGGGGAATTCTGTAGCAGGTTTAGGCATTAATGCAAACTTGGTTGGTCAGGGAACTAGAGGAAATAAGATGGGAAAATTGGAGACAGGGGCATGTGTGTGAATCTTGGGAGTGGGTACCACAGGTGAATCTTGCATCTCAAGTCAATGCTCAGCAGAGACCATCTCCAGTAGAAAGGACGCTGAATGAATGGGTGTACTGGGTGACCCTTCCTGTGGAGGTCAGCCTCTGTGCTTGGCCACCTCAGTGTTTACATGGGTCCAGCTGTACAGTCTCCCTCTCACCAAGGCTGATCTAGCTGCTTCTGTTGCTGAATATCTGACTGATGCTAAGCCCTTTATATGGCACCATCCCTTGAGAAGATAACATCCCCTGAAATTGCTGTGTACTAGGAGTATTAAATGGGGGTTGTCAAGAGATTGGAAAGTGCAATTATAAAGGACCTAAGATTTTGGTTCTGGAATAAGATGTATAGACTCAATTTCCCCTGCTCGTCTATCATAAAAACAAATAAATACCCTGGAAATTATTCAACAAATGATACAAGGACTCTGAAAGATGGGTGGAAGAGGGTGGACTGGCCAGAGACTTCATGACTGGAGGGAGGACCATGTGGTGAGTTCCCTGGGTTTTCCTTTTATCTACTGCACAGCCCTGGGCTGGGTGCCAGAGAAACCTGCAACCAGAACCTCCAACACGCATAGATTAAAAAAACCCCAAACCTGGAAAAGCCTTCTTTCTCTGGCTAAGGGACTGGGGAAGGGGAAGCCCGAGAGAGATTTAGTGAAGGGCTCCAGTCCCCGCTCAGCATCCCGGACCCCAGCAGGCAGTCTGATCTGTGAACAGTGGTGACAGCACCCAGGCTCCAGGCCATCCCAGCCCCTCCATAGCCGGGCCCCTGGTGGTCCATATGCCCACAGCTATAGCAGCCATGAAGCCGTTACCAAACCAAGCTTGGGTCTGCTTGCCCATGTGCAGTAAAGCCAATCTACTGACACCGGGTTGTGGTGAAGGAAAGGGCAGCGTTTACTGCAAGAGCCAAGCAAGGAGTCCAGGTAGCTAGTGCTCAAAACCCCCGAGCCCCCGATGGGTTTCAGCAAAGCATTTTTAAAGACCAGGTGAGGGAGGGGTGTCCCAGGGTGTGTGATCAGCTAGTTCACAATTCTCTGATCAGTTGATGGTGAGGTAACAGGGTGGTGTCACAGGGGTTAACATTATCAATCCTCAGGCTCCAGTAGGTCTGGAGGCTACCTGCTCATGGTCATCTAGTAGTTAATTTCTTCCATTTGGTGGGGGTTTTAGCATCTGTAAAACAACTCCGGAAAAGTGCATCAGATACTATTACCTAGGTACCTCTGAGAGAAGCTACAGCAGAGGGTATGGGGATGGGGGGTGGTCTGTCCTAGGAAGACAACATAGGGTCCTGCTTGGTTATAAAGCCATGTGTCTCCTTGCCCTCCACCCAGTGGCATAAGGAGACCTAGGCCAGTCGTTCCAGGTTCACCCAGTGAGGGCAGGGGGCCCAGGGCAGTGCCTTCTGGCCTCAGAGATGACACCAGCAGGGACTGAGAAGAGCCCCAGCAGCACGGGAAGGACGAAGCAGCCCCGGGTGACATGGCAAGGGCTCAGGACACAAAACTATTGGCAGGCAGTCAATCTCCGAACTCCTTGTTATGGGGAAGTGAAGTCCCTGAATGTAGGCCAGAACCTACACCTCAACTGAACAGGTGACTGTTGCTGAAATAGAAGATTTTATTAGGATCGAGTTTCCTACCATAATAGCCAAAATGTGTAGGGTATAATACAAAATCACTGATGCTGCCGAGAACCAGGAAAACCACTGGATGAGAAAAGACAGTGAACTGAGGCCAGTACTTAGATGAATCAGACAGGGATTTTACTTCATTTTTTAAAAGATTTTTATTTATTTATTTGGCTGTGCCGTGCAGCATGTGGGATCTTAGTTCCCCGACCAGGGGTTGAACCTGCAGTGGAAGTGTGGAGTCTTAACCACTGGACCGCAAGGGAAGTCCCCCTGACAAGGATTTTAAAGCAGCTGTCATATATCAATGTCAAGGCTTCAAAATCAATGTCAGAAAGGCCTCAATAATCAATTAGAAGTCGTGGATTTATAAAACTTTATTACTTAGAATTTGGAGACCAGGACGTCACCCACTCGCTATGTGATCTTGGGGAAGATTTTCAACCTTACTGAGCCTTGATTTCTCTGTCTACAAGGTAGAAATAATATGTCTGACCTGGCAGGTGAGATGAATCATACAACAGCATGCTGGTAACACTGTTGGTGTCCACTCAACAACCATGTTCCTTCTGTACTCGCAGCACCCTGCTCTCATGGAGAGAAGAGACGCTCCTAGCTGACGGTGCACAGCTCTCCAGCCTCCCTTGCAGCTAGGATGGACCACAGGACACACTTCTGGACGATGGAGGTATGGGGGTAGAGGTTCCTGGAGAGGGCGTCCCTTCCAGAACAAGGCAGGAAAGCCTCACTCAGGGAAAGCCCTGTGTGTCTTATCCTTTCCCATTCTTTCCGCCTGGAACTTGGATGTGAGGTCTGGAGCGGCAGCAGGTATCTGGCAACCAGGAGGAGGCAGGCAAGGGTAGAAAGCCTACCTGCTAAGGGTCCTGGGGTGGAAAGGCGAGCCTGGAGTCCTGAGCTGAGCTGTGCTCCTGGCAGGCAGTCGTCAATCTCTGAACTCCTTGTTATGGGGAAAGACGAACACCTACGTGTTGAGGCCACTGCCGTTTGGGTTTTCTGAGCTTATGGTAGAAAGCACTCCTGATGTAATGACGAAGGTGAGGAAGAGAGTGTTAGTGACGGTTTATTCAGTGCCAGGTACCGTTCTGAAGGATGACAGTCACCTTTAATCCTCACAGCTACCCAGGGAGGTCGGGGCCAGTCCTGTCCCCATTTCAGGGAGGGCTGAGTAGGGGTGTGGGTGCCTGTCCAAGATGCAGGGTAGGCAGGAGGAGAGGCAGGAGCGCATACACCCCACCTTCCTTGTGCTGTGGCTCAATAAACATCAGTGGTTAATATTTTCTTTGTCGTCGTTAGGTTACATTAGAGGATTTTCGTGTGTTTGTGTGAAAACCCTTAGGAGGGTCAGTGCTTATCGCACTGAAACTTCCTCTCGCTCTTCCTCTCTTTCTGCCCCTCTTCCAGCGTCCTGACCTTCTGCCATGTGGGTAGCACATGGTGCACAGCCTCCTGCCCTAAAGGAGCTGGCAGGGCCAAGGTCAACCTGCTAAGGCTGCTGAGGCTGGCCTGGGCTCCTGCCCCGCGAGGCCTGTTTTCCCACCCTTAACACGAGGACGCCTTGCTGCGCTCAGAGAGCATAGGCAGCCTTTGAGCGTAGTGCTGGGCGGTGGGCGGGAGGGGGGGTCCCCGTTCAGCGGGATTTCTGCGGTGTGAATGAGGTCACATCTCACCCTCACGAGCGGGACTCCCTCCCCATCCCACGCCCCCGCCCCTCCTTAGTCCACCCACCGCCTCCATCTGGGCCTGGCTGGGGCCTCAAAGGCTTTCCATCTGTGGCCAAAGAGCTTAACTCAAACGCATAATTAAAGACAGGCATGCGGTTTTTGGCTGGAGGGTGAGCGCCACACAAGCATGCCAGCGCCCTGCTCGCCCTCGCATGTCTGTCCCCTGGGGTGGGGTCCATGGGAGTGTGTCCGCCCGCACCCAGGAGGAGCCAGTTGACAGCAGGGAAGCCCAAAGCTCTCCGGTGCCTCCGGCAACCCTCAGGGACAACCCTCTCCGGTGGACTTACAACCCCTGGGGACGAGGGGTCCGCACCTCCCACCCTTTGACTGGGGGAACCTCAGCAAAACCTTGCAGTTACGATGCAACAGCAGCGACTAGGACCTCCAAGCCCAGAGCACGGGGTATATTACTCCCTGCCCACAGTGTGATTCAGAATAAACCCGGACAGACCAGAGCGAAGTTCTGGTGATCCAGCACTGGCCCGCACCCCCCATCTCCTGCCAAGAGTTTTTATTGACAGTAGTTACTTGAATATTGTTTTCGGTTTGGTTTTGTTTTTGATATCGAATTTAAGAAAAATCTCATCTCTTGGTGCACCTGCCCGGATTGTTGGTGGCCCAGGCCCCCGTGTGCCGGGATCCTCGGGAAATCACCTCCCAGTGGGCTGTCATTCGGGAGCTGCAGGGACCTGCACCGGCATATCACATCACTTCACCCTCTGCTCCGGGTCCAGCTAGGAGAGTCCTGGGCCCTCCCCGGGGTGGGGATGGCGCCAGTGCCGGGATTCCCCTCCATCCCCACATACGGGGTCAGGATCCCTGGCCTGGTGCCCATCACAGCCCCTGGACCTCGAGGCCTGCAGAGGCCTCCAGGGACCCACCCATGGCTGCCCGGGGCTCTCCAGGGCTGCCCCCTCTCTCTCCAGCCCCAACTAGCAGCTCCTGCTAGGAAGTTGCTCCCAGCAACTCCCCTTCTGGCTGGAACCACCCGAGGAGGCTGGGCCCCCGCCTCCCAACAGGGCAGACCTGAGGGGGGCATCACTTCAGGCCACAGCTCTGGGAGAGGGGGCAGCAGGCGGGTGGGCTGGGCGGGCTGGGTGGGAGAAGGGGCCAGGAATTACTTCTAAGTCTTGGGAGGCAGATGGGTGGGACCTGGGTCGACCATTTCCCAGGAACCAGTGGGAAACCGTCGGCGTCTGCTGGCGGCTCAGTCACGGCACGGGCTCTGCGGCTTGTGGCGCGGGGCCGGCCGCGCTGGCTGTGGGAATGTGTGTCCTGGCCTCCAGGAGACTGAGTCAGGGCTCTGTGGAGACACTGGGAAGCCTTGTTCTCATTGTCCGCACCCAGCATCTGCTGCCGACAGGGGCTTCCCTGGAGGGCGGGCGCCCTCCGTGGTTGTCACTCTGTGGAGTCCTCCATGATGCTCCGAGGCCTGGGCGGCTCCAGGACCTCTGTGCCACCACCCGCCCCCGACCTGGGGTTTGCCCCAACTGCTCCGTCTGTGCCCATTCTCTTAGCCTGGTCTCGTGGGGGCTCTAGGCCGTGCACCCCACAGGCCTCCCTGAGTGCCTTCTCCCTGCAGGGTCTGGAAAGGAGACGGCCACAAGAGTTGCTGCCCAGGGACCCCTGGCAGAGGTGTGGGCAGAGTTAAGGGAACCAGCAAAGGAGACTGACTTGGCCCTGGAGCTGGCCACAGCGGAGGCCACAGTGGAGGCCGTTGCCACCTTAGGTCTTAAGGGGCAGATGTAGGTGTGGTTTCTGGAACGCGGAGTGTGGAGCTGTGGGGGGCCGTGTCACCAGTGCTGTGGGATACGGCACAGCCAGGCCCGCTGCGTGCAGGGAGGGGAGAAGGACCATGTTCTCCAGGCTTGGCTGGCGCCCCTTGTTGGCTGAGCCCGCTGGGAAGCCAGGAGCAGGGGCACAGTTGATGCAGGCCGTAGAGGTCAGTGTCCGGGACCCAGAGCAGGGTGGGGAGGCGGGGCCCGAGGGGCACAGAGGTCCCACGTAGGATGACCGCACATGTCCCTGGGCTTCCAAGTTCCTAGCAGCCCTTTCTGCCCCAGGCTCCCTGGGGTCCCTAAGCAGCAGCAGTTGGTGAGGTGAGAGGCTGCTGACCCCCTCCCAGGCCTCCTGACCCTCTGGCCACAGGAGCCCCCACGGCAGGCAACATGGGAGGAGACTCCAGGGAGGACGACGCCTTCCCGTCCCTCTGCCTCTCACGCCCTGGCCTGATTTCGTTCCCAGCCGTAGGCCGCGCGCCCACAGTGGTGTCTGCAGAGAGCTGGCACTCGGCAAATATCTGTGGATTGAAAGCATAAGTGGGTCCTGGGCCCCTCCCTGCCACTCCTTCTCAAAGAAAGGCCACCCCTGCAGGAGTGGGGCAGGCAACCTTGGGCTCCCTGGGGGCCGGGGTACAGCGCCTAGGGTGGTCCCCAGGGCCCTGTGAGTGGGGCACTGCCTTGGGCCTCTGTGCCCGTCACCTGCTGACACAGGGGGGCCCAGCTGACTGTCATCTCCTCCCGCTGCACATAAAGTGACAACCGCGTGACGCTAATCGTGGCTCCCAGATACTGAGCCCTTAGGCCATGCGCAGCCCTGCGCCAAGTGTCACTCATACGACCTCACTCCGTCCCTATGGCACTCCTGTGGGGTAAACGCTGCTGAAAACATTCCTATTTTATGGATCAGGAGACTGAGATTCAGGGTGGTTGAACGTCAGTTGAGCGACTTTCCAAAGGTCCTGGACGGTGCGGGTTTGGCCGGGGTTCCTTCTCAGGTCTGTGCCTTTTTGCTGGGAGGCTTTCCCCGGAAGGCCACCTGGGCCACTGGCACCCCTGCCCTGGTCCCTGGGGAATCTGACAGCTGAGGCCAAACTCCGCTGACCCCAGTCTGGTGACTGTTGGCCCAGCCCTTGGGCGGGGGTCAGGCACTAGCACACACCCCTTCCACGTCTCCATCACCTTTCCCTTCCAGACCCTCCTCTGACCCCTCACCATAGACCTGGGCCAGGCCCCCAGCACCCCGGCCTGGGATGTAGCCCCTAGAGATCCCCAGTGCTGTTCTTATCTCCAGCCAAATGCCCCACCTCTCTGCAGAGGGAGCTTCTAGCATGCACACCCCTCCCCCCTTGGCTTCCGTGGTCCCCTCAGGCCCTTTGTCCCCAGCTGCATGACCGGGCACCCTCGGGCTCCGGGAGCTGAGCCCACACCTCCTCGCCCCCTGCCCACCTGCGAGGTCTCCCCTGGCATCTCTCCCACGGCTCCCTTGGCCTTGGAGTGTAACAGGCTGCCCGCCCTCCAGAAGCTCAGGACTGAGGGCAGTGGCCACAGGTCTGACCCGGAGGTCTGTACCTTCTGGAAGCTCCCCCTGGAGCCAAGGAAAGAACCCCCCAGGCCAGCTGGGCCTGGACTCCCTGGTCCACTGCCGGTTCCCGCTGCCCTCTGATGCCCTCTACTGTCCAGAGCGGGTAACTACAGCCGACCCTGCCGGCCCAGGGGACACAAGATCCCCAGGCCTTAGTCCCAGCCCCACAGCAGACCTCTGTCTGCTAAGCATGTCCATCTGCCCTGACCTGGAGCCCACGGCGAGGCCCCGCAGCCCTCCCTACCCCCACCGCAAGCAGCTTGCGGGGGCTGCAAGGCGGCCCCATCTGATCTCCATTAGCGTCTGAGGGACCTATAATCACAGACTCCTCCAGAGCAGACCTAGTGGCGTGCTTCAGTGCTTTAAGGCTTGCATTCTTCTGCTAAATGGCTTGCCGCGTCTTGAGGTGTCTGGTTTCAACTTGATGGTCTTTGGTATCTTAGAACGCCTATACCTGATTTCATAGGCAGAATGACGTCAGCCGTCTGGACGGTAAAGTCTGCAAGGGTCCTGCCAAAACGTCTGTTGTGTAAAATCCGGAATGGATGTCCATGGGCTGGGAAGCCCTCCTGCCACGGGAGCTTCCCAAGTCTGGTGGCCGTAGCCCACCAGGTACGTCTGTGTGTCCCTGCGCACGAGGCGTTCGGAGCCCGTCAGGGCAGCCGGGCGGCTCTGTCCCCAGCGGGTGCAGCCCACCCTCACCCACTCTCAGACAAGGGTGCTTGGAAGCTGAGCAGGAGCTGGCTGGTTGGGAGGAACTCATCCTCCCCTCGTGGTTCTTTTCCTTGCATCTTGTGAATGTTGATCAAAGCTAAGGGCTCCCAGCTTTGGCCCTTCTAAAGGTTTCCATCCCGGTCTCAGTTGTATTGAGTTAAAGAGGCATCACTAGTATGAACAGTTTCTTCCTCCTTTCCTCCCTCCCTCATCCCTCTCCTTCCTTTCTTCCTTCTTTCCTTTCTATTTACTACTTGTATTAGTCTGCTTGGGCTGCTGTAACAAAACACCACAGACCGGGTGGCTTAAACAATACAAATGAATTTTCTCCCAGTTTTGGAGGCTAGAAGTCTGGGATCAAGCTTCCCACCAACTTGGTTTCTAGGGAGAACTTTCTTCCTGGCTTGCAGAGGCTGCCTTCCCACTATGCTACGTCCTTATGTGGTCTTTCTTCTGTGTGGTTGTGTGGAGAGAGAGAGAGAGAGAGAGAGGGAGAGAGAGAGAGAGAGAGAGAGAGAGAGAGAGAGAGAAAGAGAGAGACCTGTGCTCGCTCCTCCTGTTCTTATAAAGACACCAATCCTGTCGGATCTGGACCCCACCCTTATGACTTCATTAAACTTTCTATACCTCCTTATAATCCCTGTCTCCAAATATAGTCGCATGGGGCTTAGGGCTCAACAGATGAATTTTGAAGGGATGCAAACATTCAGTCTACAACACTATTCATTTTTATGAGAATAAAACATGGCATTCTAATAATTGCCCCCCTCTGGAAGCCTCTAGATAAAAATGCCAAAGCTGCAGTTACTGTTGGCTGAGACAGACAGCTTCGTCATGTGACAGTCTGAATGTTAGGGAGTGGTTGGTCTACAAGAATGGAGACCCACAGTGAAGACAGTGTGGTGCCAATGCAATTACAGGCCAAGGGCAACCAGCTCGAAGCAACCCTGGGCCCCGCTCTCAGTTTGTGTCCCCCAGAAGCAGACCCTGAGCACATCTGATGCAAATAATTTATTTTTGGAGGTCATTCCAGGGAAGAGGGGAATTAAGGCTGGGAATTGAGGTCAAAGAGTGTATTATCAAGTCAGTTACACCACGGGCGACTGGAGTCGTGCCTGGTGGGAGACGGGGTGTGCAGGGAGCATATGCCTCGGAATTATCACACCCTGGGTTGAGGATTCTGAGATTTCATCCACTAACTCCCTGTCCATCACTGATGGAGACTCCTACCCTCAGGAAAGATGCTTCAGGCACAGAGCTTTGTGGTTACCAGTAAATTGCTTCCGGTCACAGCACCGGGTACAGATATGTGTGGCACTGAAAACACCACTCTGCTATAACTTCCCCATATGCCCTGTGATCCCAGAGTTTGTCCAGCCCTGCAGTGGGGCCTCCACTGAAACTTCCTGCCCTGTGCCCAGATGCTGTGCGCCCAGATCTCCGGTGCCCTGTGGCTACAGCCCTACCCTCAACCCCACCCACCTGTGCAGGTTGGGAACCCTGCTGAGCCTTTTCCATCCCTTCCACCTGCCCAAGGGTTAAGCCCCACCCCTTCTTCTCTAGTGGTGGCCGGGCTCAGGGCTACATATGCTACTTTCCCGACCCTCCCTGTGTCCTAACTCTGGCAGGATCTTCAAAGGATGTGAGGAAAGTTAAAAATAAATTTAGTTCAAATTACTTTGTTTTCTTAAAAAAAGAATGATGGGCTTCCCTGGTGACGCAGTGGTTGAGAGTCCGCCTGCCGATGCAGGGGACACGGGTTTGTGCCCTGGTCCGGGAGGATCCCACGTGCCGTGGAGCGGCTGGGCGCGTGAGCCATGACCGCTGAGCCTGCGCGTCTGGAGCCTGTGCTCCGCAACGGGAGAGGCCGCAGCAGTGAGAGGCCCGCATACCGCAAAAAAACTAAAAATAAAAAAATAAAAAAAGAATGAATTATGATGTTAGTGTCACTATAGAGCTATAGCAATTAAGACTGTATGGTATTGGCAAAGGAATAGACACATAGATCAATGGCTCAAAATGGAGAACTGGAAATAGATCCACACAAATATGCTCAACTGATATATTTCCCCCTTTTCTTTCTTTTCTTTTAAACATGTTATTGGACTAGAGTTGATGTACAATGTCGTGTTAGTGTCAGCATAGTGATTCATTTATACATATACATGTATCTATTCTTTTTCGTATTTTTTTCCCATACAGGTTATTACAAGATATTGAGTAGAGTTCCCTGTGCTATACAGTAGGTCCTTGTTGGTTATCTATTTTATATCTAGTGGCGTGTGTATGTTAAGCCCAGGCTCCTAATTTATCCCTCCCCGCCACGCTTCCCCTTTGTCACCATAAGTTTGCTTTCGAAATCTGTGAGTCGGTTTATGTTTTGTAAATAAGTTCATTTATACCACTGTTTAAAAAATTAGATTCCACGTATGAGTGATATCATAGGATGTTTGTCTTTGTCTGTCTGACTTACTTCACTCAGTATGACCATCTCCAGGCCCATCCACATTGCTGCACATGGCATTATTTCCTTCTTTTTTATGGCTGAGATATACTCCATTGTATACAGGTACCACATCTTCTTTGTCCATTCCTCTGTCGACAGGCGTTTAGGTTGCTTCCATGTCTTCAACTGGTATTTGACAAAGATGCAAGAGCACCCATCCAGGAGGGACAGCCTTTTCAACAAAGGGTGTGAGAGCAAGTGGACGTCCAAGGGCAAAGAAATGAGCCTCAGCCCAAATCTCACACATTTTACAAAAATCAGCTCCACGTGGATCACAGACTTAAATGTAAAGTATAAAACCAATAAACTTTTAGGGGAAAAAAAGAAAATAATTTAGATCAAGGGCTAGGAGAAGAGTTAGTTGTTTGACGTCACACCGAAAACACTGTCCATAACAGGAAAAAGAAATGGATAAACTGGAGTGTATCAAAGCTAAAAACTCTTGCTCTGTGAAAAATTCTGTTAAGAGGATGAAAAGAAACGTTATACACTGGGAGAACATATTTGCAAACCATACGTTCAACAGAGGATTAGTATCTAGGGTATATAAAGAACTCTTAAAACTCAACAGCAAAAAATCTCCCAAACAATGCAATTAGAAAATGGGCAAAAGAAATGAACAGACATGTCACCAAAGAAGATTCACAGATGGCAAATAAGCGCATGAAAAGATATTCACCCTCAATTGTCATTAGGCAAATGTAAACAAAACCCACAATGAGATATGACTACCCATCTGTAAGAGTGGCTAAAGCAAAAAATAGTCATAACACCCAATGCTGGAGAGAATGAAGAGAAACTGGATCACTTATACTTGCTGGTAGAAATGTACGATGGTGCAGCCCCTCTAGAAAAGAGTATGGCAGTTTCCTGCAAAACTGAACATGCCCTCACCCCGATGGTCCTGCAACTGCACAACTGGGCACCGATTGCAGAAATTGGCAAACGTATGCTCACACAAAAACCTGTATACAAATGTTCTTAGAAGCTCTACCTGTATTAGCTCTAAACTGGGAACAACTCAGTGTCCTGCAATGTGTGAAAGGTTAAACAACTTTAAACTGTGGTGCATCTATAGCTTGAAATGCTTCTCAGCAGTAAACGGAACAGACTATTGGTACGTGCCACCACTTGGACTGTGATTTATGGGAATTATGGTGCATGAAAAAGTCAGTCTCCGAGGGTCACAAACTGCATGGTAACATTTAAGTAGCCTTCTTGACATGACCAATTTATAGAGGAGGAGAAAAGTTGAGTCGTTGCCAGGGGCTAGAAAAGGGGGAGAGAGGGAGGTGGCCATGGACGTGGAAGCCATCCTTGTGAAGGCGCTGGTCTGTATCTTCACTGCGGTGCTGGTTACAAGGATCTGCAAGTGTGATGAGATTGCACAGAACTAAACACACACACACACACGCGCACCCACACACCGGTGCACACACACCAGTGCACATAAAACCGATAAAATCTGAATAAGTTCAATGAATTGTATGAAGGTCAACTTCTTGGTTGTGATACTGTGCTACCGTTATGCAAAATGTTGTCCTGGATGGAAACTAGGTAAAGGGCATTTTGGGTCTCTCTGTGTTACTTCTTACGACGACATGTGAATCTACAATGATCTCAAAGTAAAAAGTCAGAAAGTGTAATGAGTTAAAAGAGATATGAAAACTGGTACACAATGTCCATAGCATAGTTGCCGACAACGGGAAAGAATGCAAATATCTGTTAATGGGTGAACGGGTGAACGGGTAAGCCAAGTGGGGTCCTTTGTGCAGTGGAATGCTAACGACTCCTCAATAAAAAGTGACAAACTGACGATAACACAGCAGCTTGAGTGGCTGTCATAGACACGCTGAGTGCGAGAAGCCAGACACAAGAGGACGTGGAATATGGGCCCATTTACACGAAGCTCTGCAGGAGACGGATCTAATTTCGTTGAGGTAAGAAGTTGTCTGGAGCTGAGGGTGGGGGCTGACTAAGAAGGGGCACGAGGGGTCCTTCTGGGGTGATGGAAATGTTCTCTGCCCTCATTGAGGTGGTGGCTACATGGATGCATGCATTTGTTGAAACTCATCAAAATATTACCTAACGTACCTAGGTGTACACATTCATCAGAAATCATTATCCCTTCATCTGTCGATGGACATTTAGGTGGCTTCCATGTCCCGGCTATCGTAAATAGTGCTGCTGTGAACATTGGGGTGCAGGTATCTTTTCGGATTATAGTTTTCTCCAGATATATGCCCAGGAGTGGGATTGATGGATCATACGGTAGCTCTGTTTTCAGTTTTCTAAGGAACCTCCATACTGTCCTCCACAGTGGGCACCAATTAACATTCCCACCAACAGTGCAGGAGGGTTCCCTTTTCTCCACAGCCTCTCCAGCATTCACCTATAAAGGAAAAGAATGGAAAAATAGTATATATATATATGTGTGTATGTATAACTGAATCACTCTGCTGTACACCTGAAACTAACATGACATCGTAAATCAACTAAACTTCAGTAAAAAATAAATACATAGTCACAGAACTTCAGTTTTTGTTCCCCTTTCATGTAAAATATATAATTGGAAATGAGGATTGTCTTCTATTTCTGGGTAACTTCACTAGACATGTTTCTCTCATACTATCTAATTACATATACATAGAAAGAAAAAAATCATTGAAATATCCATTTGAAATGAGTGCATTTGGGTGTAAATTATATCTGATTGAAAAGGATAGGCTTCCCTAAATCGGAGCGGGAGGTTTTGAGCTCAGCGGTAGAGCTGGTTACAAACATCAGTTTTAGAGCATAGTTTCCCATGTTCCAATTGACAGCTGGATGAGATTTCTCTCTTAAAATATTTCTCTGCATTCTGTAGATAATTTAACTCATTCCAGCTGGGCCCTAACCCTCCCATTCCCTGTGGCTCGTGTGATTAATGGTCTGTTTAAAAGTGTCTGTGGAGAAGAGATTTTTGGCTCTGGGGCTACACATCAGTCTCTTGGGGTGGGGCCCCCATTCTTTCTCATATGGGGTTCCCTCAGGGTGAAATCAAGATGTAAGTGAGACAAAAGATAGCTTGCTGTTGCCAATACGGAGGTGAGCCACTAAGATTTCCCTTTAAGGAAGAACTCGCTGGAAAGGTGGAGAGAGTTTGCTGGCAGCCTGGGTTTTCAACACCCTTAGGATCCATTCTGGTGCGTGAGCTGAGGCTGCTCCTGTGGGCAGCTCTGGACAAGCTCCGGGCACAGTGAGGGGTCGGAGCCTGGCCATTTCTACCCAGCGCAGGACGATCGCAGGGCTGGCTGGTGCGTCCCAGCAGAGCACTGCAGTCCAAGCGCTCCCAGCACTGTCCCCCTTCCCCCTCCCTGCTGGTGTCCCAGGGCCACCGGCATCAACGTCTCCCTCGCCTCTTTCTTTCCCGGGCACCGTCCACCACAGGTGTCTTGCACTCTACCTCTGCCATGGCCAGTGCCTCCCGAAGACTGGAAGTCACATACTTGCCAACCCCTTACTTCAGCCGGAATCCAACCAAGACCACAGAATCCACGCCGGTTATTTCAGAGAGAGGACACAGTGCAGGGAAGTGTTTCCACAGGTGGCAGAAAGAGGTAAGGAGCAGGATGCAGAATAATAAGACAATCAGGACATTAGCAAGAGGAGGAAGTCGCCCACCGCTCTAGGTCCAGAGGGATAATGGGAGGAGGTGTTGCTGGAGCCCAGGATCTGGGGCCACCCTGTGGACACTGGCTTCATTTCAGGCATGGCATGTAGGAGCTGGGATCCCAGAGGGATGGGCTGGAGGATCCATTGTAGTCAGGTTGGGGGGCACCTAAAATGGAAAGGGAAAGAGAGACAGTGAGAGAGACAGTAAGAGAAAGAGAGAGAGAGAGAGAAGTAGAAACACCCTGACTCATCCCCTACCTGTCCTCCCCAACCAGTGTCTGCCCTTGTCTAAACCTACCCACAAGCTAGAAGACAATGGGGAATATTGTCAGGATATGAATCTGAAAGAAAACAGGCAAATGACCGGGACGTCTTTCACAACCTCATCCATGCTAATTTGCTGGAAGCCGCATCAAGAGTTTACGTAGGTGGGTAGGTGGAGGGCTGGATGTATGGATTGCTATGTGATAAAGCAAATACCGCGATATACTGACAGCAGAAACTGAGTGGAGGAGATCTGAATATTCACTATAAGGGGCTTTCAACTTTGCTGCATGTTTGAATATTTTCGTAGTAAAATATTGTAGAAGAAATGCCCTCTCTAAGCGAAATTTCCACCTTTCAGTGGGGAGAGGCAGGTTCGTTTCTGGCATAGCCACGTCTCCCTGGAGCACAGTTACACAGCCCTTTCTTTCGCTTTGCTGAGAAAACAGTGAGGGACAGTATGACCCCCCCGGTCGGCAGCACTTGGGTTTCTCTTCCACCTCGGTGGGGCTGAAAGTGCGGGCCCACGAGCACGCTTCAGTCTGTGACACATTCTGTGTGGCTCACCCACTGTTTTACAACTTTTGAGTTAGCTACTTACATTGAAAAATTATCATAAAAATCTAGAAGGTCCAACTTTTCTTTGCAAACAGAAGATCTGACCACACTGGGCCTGCGTTTCTCCATAGCAACCGTTGAATGGAGTCGAGCCAGTTGGATGGTGCCCCCTCCGGTTTGCCCCTGTCTCCACCGCTCCCTGTTGTCTCGCACCTGGCCCACTTTACTCACTTAGATTTCCTGTCTGGTCCCCCAAAACAGCTGCATTTAGGACCCTGGGTTCATTAAGACATGTCTATTTATAACGTGCATGCTACGACCATCCCTCTAAGGCCACATTCCTTCTTCGGCTGCGTGAATCCACGAAGCCCCATTGTGACTTGCCAGATCCACGTGCCACCTCTGTTTGCTCACGAATTTGAGGTGGATTCTTTTAAAGTCAAGTCCTGGTTTTCACATTTGCTAAGTAGTAATCCTGTAAAACCAAGAGTTTGGTGTGCCCTGCAATTTTATTTCTAACACAGGATAAAGCGTGCTTGTGCCTGAGACACTGGAGGCCATCTCTCGCGCTCCAATGGCACACACTCCTCACTCCAAGAGCACACATTTGTTGATGCCAAGGCAGATTGCCCAAAAGACCAACCCCACATCATCAACTTGGTCGTCCCTCTCCCCAGCAGCGCTTTTCATCCTGGCTTACATGTTAACCATCCTAGGCCGTCCCGTGAGCCTGGGCCACCTTTCAAGTGCATCTGAAACTCAAAGTACAGGGAATAGTCTCTCAAGTCCTCCTCTCTCCAAGAGCTGCCTGGTTCTTGCCCTTCCTGAGTCCTGCTTCTTCGGTGCGTCTTGGGATTTCAGGACATTCCCCATTCGCTTAAGTTCACTCATGTTCATCCAGAAGATCCATAACCAGTTCAAACTGTAAGTTCTTCATCAGGGATGGGGTGTGGTGAGAGATGGGATCACGCTGGAGAGAGAGACGTGTTTGCAGTGCCACACTGAGGATCTGTCCTGTCCTGTGACTATGAATAATTTCCCCTCTCCATTAACCCAATAAGTTGTAGAAATTGTTCTGTTATCCCAACATAGTTGGAAATAGGCATAACGACATTGTTGACTGAAAAAAATGCACAACCTAAAAAAGTTTAGAATTATGTTCTATTTGGCAGACTTGCTGGACTTCAGCCCAGGAGGCAGCCTCTCCAGTGTTCTGAGGGATGGCTCTGGAGAGGCAAGGGAGGCACCAGGATACATAGGAGTTTTTGCAACTAAGACCAGGTAGTCGGAACATCAGAAGGTTACCGTTAAAGAAAAAACAAGCATCTCAAGTTAATGGATTTAGCGCTTTTCTAGATATGGGAAGATGCAGGAGTCTGGGCTCATGGAAACCATTCCTTTGATTTGCACCTCAACTATGTAGGGCCAGTATCCTGCTTTTTCCATCCTGAATCCACTCAGGGTGCACAGCTGGGGAGGCTGCAGTGGCCGCTGGCTTCATGGCCGCAGCATCCCTTGTTTACTGATATAGCAGTTGGCATTTTTCGTCCCCAGCATGCACAGCGAGAGCACCACCCGCATTTACTGAGTGCTGACCACGAGCCGGCACACGCACGGTCTAATTCAACGGTCACACGAGCGCTGCAAGGGAGCTACCATGACTTTGGCCACTTTATAGGTGAGGAAAGTGACATTCAGAGAGGTTAAGTGTGTGACTAAGGCCCCACAGCTGATAAGCGATGGAGTCAGCCCCTGAATCCAGGTTCGTTCAACACCAGGTCCACACTCTGGACGACTTGCTGTTCGTGGGCATTTGACGCTGATTCATTTCCTGTTCTTCTGGTGAGTTAACCCCAGTCCCTTCCCCCTTCACTTTATGGGTCAAGTGGTTTTGTTGCTCTTGGATTTCTCTCTGGTTTCCCCACCTTTGCCTTCATACGCTGCCCTGAATTGGGTGCAGTGTTGTGAAAAGGCCACACAAATCAACTCGCCCCATGAGGCCAACTTTCCTCCCACAAGGATGCTGTGTGTTCTCCTCCTGAGCTAGGTGGGAATCAGCGGCGTCATCCAGGCAGCTTCCACCCTTGAGAGGAATGAATTCCTCTCTATCCCAGCCAGCACCACAGAATGCTCTGCAAAGAAGACCAGAGGTTGGTGTCCTAATATTACTCAGCCTTTGTTGTCTGTGGCTGAGTAATGCCCACCCAGTCTTAGAGCCAGTGGCAGGGGTGGTCTGTGCATGGCGTGGTCTCCACACCCAGCCAGGAGCGAGCAGGAGGCTGGGGGTGAGGAGGGGCCCCCGCCATCCTCCAGCAGAGGCCGTCCCTGTACTAGGGAGGGGGGTTTCGGCATAGGCCCACCCACGCGGGGTACCATCCTTTAAAGGAGATGGATGATGGGGCAGAGGTGGAATAGTCATCTGCTCCTGCACATTTCTACACCTCCCTTGTGGTCAAGCTGGGAGTCACAGGATTAGTTCTGGCCAATGGAAAGTGCCGTGTCACTTCTGAGCAGAGGCATTTAAAAGTCACTGTACTTCCTTCAGGTCTCTCTCTCTTTTCTCCTGCCATGATGCCTTTGGAGACCACACGTTGCAAACGATGTTAGTGACAAGGTGGGGATGAGCCACCCACCTGCTGAGGGCTGTGGCTTGAGTGAGTGTGGCGCCCAGTCTTAAAAGACGGCCCCCAGGGCTTCCCTGGTGGCGCAGTGGTTGAGAGTCCGCCTGCCGATGCGGGGGACACGGGTTCGTGCCCCGGTCCGGGAGGATCCCACGTGCCGCGGAGCGGCTGGGCCCGTGAGCCATGGCCGCTGAGCCTGCGCGTCCGGAGCCTGTGCTCCGCCACGGGAGAGGCCACGGCAGTGAGAGGCCCGTGTATCGCAAAAAACAAAACAACAAAACAAAAGACGGCCCCGATGAACCACACTTCCTCGCCTTCACACCTGTTTTAGTCTTTTCGAGCCGCCATAATAAACTACCGTAGTGGTCTGTGGCTGATAAACCACAGACATTTATTTCTTACAGTTCTGGAGGCGGGGAAATCCAAGATCAAGGTGCCGACAGATTTGGTATCTGGTGAGAGCTTCCTGGTTCACCGATGGCTGTCTTTTTACTGTGTCCTCACATGTGGAGGGGGCAAGGGAGCTCTCTGGGTCTCCTTTATAAGGGCACTAATCCCATTCTTGAGGGCTCTGCCCTCACGACCCCACCTCCTCTCAAATATCAAATCTCACATCTAATAGCATCACCTCGGGGATTTTCAGGGCACAGCAGATCCTTGTGTAAAGCTCTCCCATGCTGAATCTGGGCTGGCCCTCTGACTCTCTTGAGCCAATGGAACGTTGCAGAAGTGGTACTGGGTCAGTTATGGATCCAAGTTCTAGGAAGGCCTGGCAGTGGATGCTTTCCCACTTGGGGAGCCCTAAGATGTCACATAAGAAGTCCGGGTACCCTGCTGTACTTACCAAGTACAGAGGGAGTTGCCTTGGGGCTATTCAGAGGGAGAGAGGTGCTCAGCTCTCTGTGTCCCAGCTGAGTCCGGTGTTTGGGCCATCTCTCCGAAGGGGCCAAACCTCTGAGTGAGCCATGCTGGACGTTCCTACCAGTCAGGTACCCAAGACGACCGCACCCCCAGGCAACATCAGGTGGAACAGAAGAACGACCCAGCTGAACCTGTCCACCTACAGAATCATGAGTGAAAAGACGTGGTTGTTTTGAGCCACTGAGTCTCGGCACGGCTTGCACACAGCAATGGACACCTAACGAGGTGAGAGAGGAGATGCAGTGGCGCTGTGACTTGGGGGTTTGTCTGTTGCAGCAGCTGATGTTTATTTCCCTGATGTAACAGATGATAGCTCAGTAGACCAGCCAGGAGGTAGCAGGGCCTACACACTGGCAAAGGCGCCAAGACTGGGAGGCTATGTAGAAACAGTCCTCATGACCTGATTGACTAGATGAGGAGAATAAGGGAAGTGAAGAGGCTCTGAGAGTCCAAGCCTGCGACTGCACGGGTGGGAAGGTCCTCAGAGGGGGCTGGAGACCCGGGAGGAGGAGAGACCTGCTTGGGGAAGGAAGCAAGAAAACGAAGGCATTGTGGTTTTGGATTTAAGGTGCTGGTGGGATCTCAGTAGGAAAATAACCACCGGGCATAGTGAACCTGATTCACTGCTCAGGTAAGACATTAAGCCTGGACATGAGTGGGGGAAAGAGAGCTGACTCCATGGGAAAATGATGCCCATGGAGAGGGTAGAGAGAAAGGGAGGATGGGGCTGAGGGAGAGCCATGGAAAATGCCTCCATGGCCATGGCATCCGAGGGGCCAGCAGTCAGGGAAAAAGGCTAAAGAGGTGATTCCTCAGAGCCTGGGGTAGGAGAGTATCAATGACTGGGTGGAGTCAATGGCATCAAAGCCTGTGGCAGTGCTAAGGGGTGGGGGGCCTTGAGAAGAGGGCCCTGGGCTCAAGCCAGAGGCAGTGGTGAATGAAAAGAAGGCAGAATATATTTGATCTTCATACACTTCTTCATCCATCTGTTCATCCCTCTGTTTGTCCATATATTTATTTATCCATCCATCCACCCATCCATCTATCCATCCATCCATCCATATATCCATCCATTTATCCATTCACCTACCTACCCATCCACCCACCCACCCATTCATCCACCCACTCATCCATCCACCCATCCATATTCATCCATCCATCCATTTGTTCATCTATCCAAACCTTGTTAGAGCTTACCATGGGCCATGCAGGGGAGTTATATTAGAGTAAAACAGATGTGGTCCTGCCCTTTGTTGGGAACACTCAGTGAACCCCCCTAAACCCTGAGATGCTCAGATTTGATGATCAAGCTCTCTCCTGCACACAAAAGGTCACAGTGAAGATACCAGCCACCATTTGTCAAGCTTTCGTTTGGGGCCAAGCCCAGTGACTTGTGATTTATCTGTTTTCTGCCACGTAGTCCTCCCAACAATGACTAAAGTGGGAACCGTCCGGAGATGACCTGACCGAGGCTGAAAGGGGTTACAGATCTTGCCAAAGCTTGAAGCGGGTGATGGGATTCAGGCACACAGCTGATGGCCACCTACCAGGTCTCCCTGCCCCCACCCCCCATGCCCTCCCCACCTCTGCCCCCGCCAGGAGAGAGGGCCTCCCTTGATCTGCTCGGGACATCAGGATTTATCTTCTCACAGAAGCAATGCCAGAGTTGATGCTGAGGGGAACCAGAAAAGTGAAAATGGTAACGTACTTTCATACATCATTGGAGGAAGAGACAGCTATGGGTTAACTTGATGACCCATGAACACAGTTTCTATGGGAAAATACATCTCAAGTTCCAAAGAACTGACTTGGAAACACAGCCCTGGAACTTAGCCTGTGTATAAATCAGGGACTGTCTGTAACTATGACATTTGTTTAATTTGAATACAGACCTGACTGGACTTGCTTTTTCTCACTCTGGTTCCTTCTCTGACTTTTTTCTTTTCCTTGTGCTGTGCAAAGATCCTGGGCTTCCTGTTCAAGCTAACTGGCAGGAATCATACTGTCCCTTAGGAGACAGAGCATGCATTTTTGTAAGTACCCCCTAGAGATTTATTTCATCGCTATGGAAAATGTAATTCTGTTTTCCTAGGTGACGGCTCTGTCTATGCAGGGACTCCGAGTGGGCTCGAGGCCTGGCCAGATGGTGCCGGATGTGCTCCGTGTAACGTGAGGAGCTGAGCCCTCAGGTACTCCCCGGGCCACGTGACTCTTGGCGAGAGCCGGGTCTAGGTGGCTGTGCGGCTGTGTGATTTGCCCACGCCGGGCTGTCCGATCTGCCCACACTGGGCTGTCCATACAGGACACCCAGTTCTGCTCCTTGGGCGCCTAAGGTGGTGTTGAGGCAGAGGAGGGCTTGCTGGAACTGCGACTTGGCCCTTCCAGCCAAGTGTGAGTCAGACCTATTTTTAGCAGTGCCACTCCTCCAGGTGGGCCAGGTTTGACGCTAGGGGCTTTCTGTGTTCGGCATCTCTATTTCCTTGGTCCAACGGCTAGATGATCTGGGGACTCGGCATTTTCCAGCTGATATTTCTGCACACGTGACTCTTCGCAAGGCTGGCGGTGGAGGGAAGGAACGTTAGCCGTTGCAGGAGCTGGTGACATTATGACAGTGAGGTTTGTTGAATGACTCTATGGGTTCTGCCAGCCCGTGGGCAGGCGCAGGCATGGCAAATGGCGAGGCACTTGCTGTATCCCCCACCTGTTCTACCAGTGCCAGACATGACTAGGTGATCAGGATGCTCTCTCTCCCTGTGCTTGGAGAAAGGGGGCTGTGATCAATTAGCAATGGCTGCTGCTGAGGGTGTGGAAGTGTGGGGACCGTGTCCAGCTCTGTGCCTTCTGGGTGGAGGGTATTTGTTTAAAGTTTAGCTACTGTATGGAATCACTTATATCTGCTCTATTGACGATGGTTTATTTTAGTGTGTTCAGAGCACTTTAATTTGGGATCCTGCAGAAGCAGACCCCCAGACCAGAGTTTGAGTGCAGGTCATTTATTTGGGAGGTGGCCCGGAGAAACGGGAGGCCAGGGGGCCAGTGAGGCCGCAGGTGTGGACGCACAGCTTCCCACTGTGGGCCACCGGGGCCTCTCGGAACTGTGTAGACTGTCTCCAGGGTCGTCCCCCTCAAGGGGCGAGCAGTGGAGTATTTATTCTGCGTCCCCGGCCTGTCATTGGTGGAGGGCTGCTCATGGGTCCCTAGTGCCTCAGCACTTTCGTCCTGCCCTTGAGTGTGAGCCGTTCAGGTTCTTGTTTCCACGGACACAGCCCTCAGGCCGAGAGCCTCCAGGTTGTGGTGGGAAGAAAGGGGGGGGGGTGTGCCCGGGGTGAGGGCGGGCACGGTGTCTGCCCCAGAAGAGCAGCTTTGACAGTGTCGTGACAGAGAGAGCACCGCTCTGGAACCGGATGGTCTGGGGTCAGGCCCCTGCCGCTCCACGTAGCACTGGGTAGCACCCAGACTCTCTGGCAGGTATCATTCCTGCCCTGTGCCCCGGAGGGCTTTGCTATGGGGGTCAGATGAGGCAATGCCTGTGAAAATGCTTTGTTAAAAGTCTGCATCAAGGTCATTTCCGGCTGCCTGCCTCCCTCCCCTGGGGTCCTCTCTCCCTGTCACTCTGGGGAATGGCTAATTATGATCCCCTCATCCCAGCCAGCCAAGCTGGGCCAGTGGAGAGTCCCCGCCTCTTGGCCACAGTGCATGACCCAAGAAGAGCCAATTCAAGCCTTCCTTGGGATTGAGATGTGGGCCCTGGGAGACAGGAGACCTCTGCTCCTTATTGCAGGGTGCTGTAGCCTGGGGGTGCTGACGGTCACTGTCCCAAGCAGAGCTGAATGGCAGAGTGAGAGAGAGGGACAGACAGACAGACAGAGATGGGGAGAGAGGCCTGATGACCTTGTTTGAGTGGGGATCCAGTTGTCACCGAAACTCATGCCTTTCTTGAACCTTCCTGTTAGGTGAGTCTTTTTGTTCATTGGAACGGGGCTACTGTGATTGGCAGCGGGAACCCTTCTAACTCAGGATAGAGACACAGGTGCTGGGTTATGTTTGCTGCAACTGGAGGATCTCAGAGCAGCCACTGCCAGACCCTCGTCAGGATGGGGTGGGCCCCAGGTCAGGCGGATTCAGACTCACCAGGTACAGTGGGGGAGAATTTGCAGCTGTCTGTGGGTCCTCCCTTCCCACCCCAGTGCCCCTCGGGGCCAGTGTCTGCGAGCTCTGCCCTTGGGCTCCCCCACCCCGCCCCCTCCCCCAGGGCTCCTGCCCCACAGTCTCAGGGCTGCTGGTCTCTGTGACTCATGCTCAGCCCTTGAGGAATGAGGAATGAATTCCTGCTGGTGACCTCACAGGCAGCCTCACCCAGGGGGCACGTTCACAGCTTCTTGGTAAAGTCTGGAATTCTCACACTTTCTCCCAAGTAGGCCCCTTGGGAGGACAGGGAAAAGCAGCCCAGACGTCAGGGGTCTGGGCTGGGCGGGCTGGGTGAGACCTCTCTGATGCCTGGTCATCACTCCCCCTTAAAGCGCACGTAAAATTTTATATCACACAATCCATCGCCATAAAATCACGCTTTTTGCAGTGACTTTAGTCTGCACTCCCTATACCCTCCTCTTTGAGTTCAGTGACCCTCCAGGGCGATGGTGGAGGGTTAGCCTGTGATGCCTCACCTCACCTTGTCCCCCTGGGGGACAAGGACCCTAGTGCCACAAGCAGGGCCCGTGTTAAAGGGGGAAGTTGGGGTGGAGGCTGGACTCTCAAACCCCACAGATGAGGCTGCCTGCCCCACTCCCGGGCCCTGTACCTTCTCTGCCTCCCAAAGTCTGACGGCCCTCCTTCCTCCTCTCAGAGACCCTCCCCCCCCATCCCCCGGGGGCAGCCACAGGCCCAGCCCCTCCCCAGGGCCTCCTGGTCTTCCAGAAACACAAGGTCCCCGCAGCCCTGGGGTTCTGGCCACTCCAGACTCGTACACAGTCCCCCCACCCCTGGCACGCGTGATCGGCCTGGCCACCTTTAGGGGAGGGAGGGTGCACGACATTGCCTCATCTATGTCCCTGCAGCACAGGGCAGCCTGCGTGGCACCTAAGCAGGGCTGGGCCGAGTCCTCGCAGGGCTGCCTCCCTATATCTCACGTGGGGCTGATGATGTCCTTTCTGACCATAAGATGAGGCGGTTTGAAAAGGCTCAGCTGTCCCGCGAGGGGCCGGAGGGGAGTGGATCTGCCTGGGTGACACCAGTGGGACCCCGGGGCTGCTCAGGGGAAGATGGAAGCTGCCTGCCGGCTGATGAACGGGGAGGGGTTGGGGGTGGCGCAGAGATGCTTCCCAGCGTTGTTCATTTGCCAGAAGGGACGGGGAGGAAACGGGCTGAGCCGCAGTGGCAGGGGGCCCGTGTTAACAGGGTGGGAGAGGCTGCTGCTTCAGGGCCAGATGCTGGGAGGGGCTCTTTGGGGACCTAATGGTGTGGGGTCCAGAGGGGGGCTCAGGAAGGAGCCGCCTGGCTGGTTGACCTTGGACATCACAGTGGGGAGCCCACTGCTGACCACCCCCAGTATATGGATTTCAAGGACGCTCCCTCCGCCTCCCCACATGCCTCTGCCATCAGACTAGCAGTGGGTCCTGCGTGGTGAAGGGGTGACGACGCCAGGGCACGCTTGTCTGGGTAGAGTTTTGGCCGAGCCCCCCTGGGGTTATCAAGGGGTTGTGTGTGTCCCTACAGTGGCCACAGGGCTGGACGGCGGGTGAAGACATGGCTTTCAGGCTAAGGGCTGCCCTGGGCCTACGGGGACCTGGCCTTTCCCGTCCAATCACACTGACCAAGGTGCGCACATCCCACTGGCAGCACGGAGCTGAGCTTCCACGTTACACATTTAAAACTTTGAGCAGCTCCGTGAGCTAATTACAAACACGAACACGAGTACACCAGCTGATTTTTGACAAAGGTGCAAAGGTAATTTAGCAGGGGAAGGACTCTCCAACAGGTGGCCTGGAGCAGCTGGATATCATAGACAGAAAATGAACCTGGGCCCACCCTCATACCTTCTACAAAATTCAGCTCAAAGTGGGTTACGATCTGAAATGTAAAACATGAAACCACGACACTCTTAGAAAAACCAGAGGAGGAAATCTTGGGGACCTCGGTCCGGGTGACAAGTTGTTAGATTTGGCATTAGGAAGTATGATCCATAAGAAAAAAATTGATAAATTGGACCTCATCAAAATTAAAAACTTCTGCTCTGTGCATGACCCTGGTAAGATGAAAAGACAAGTTACAGAGAGGGAGAAAACATATGCAGAGGTCCGACCTGACAAAGGACTAGTGTTAGGACACGGAAAGAACTCTCAACGGAGAACATCAATTGAGGGAAGACCCCGGAGACGGGTCTACTGGGCCCTGCTCTGTCCAGTAGAACTTTCTTTGGTCCAGTACGGGAGCCACGGCCACATGGGCCTCCCTGCCCACTGGGATGGGTCTGAGGGTGGACGCCTGGCCCAGGGTCTTGGCTTGAGACCCGACCCAGCCACCAGCGCTCGCCGGCCACGTCCAGTGGCCCTCATACTGATCTGAGAGGTGCTCTGTCCCACTTCCCAATGACGCTAGGACAGTGCGAGCTGGACCCTGGGGGACCCTGGCTGCAGTGGGGGCAGCAGGTCCAGGAGGGAGCCTGAGCCTGGCGCTCGGGGAGGGATGGGGGCTCCGCCTCCCCCCTGCAGGGCAGCCACGTGAGCGTGCGGGGGCAGAGGCTGCCCGGCCGGGCGGTGTCCTGCTCCTTCTGGCTGGCCCTGCTGCTGCCATTGCTGTGCAGTTGGGGCGGACAAAGGCCTGGCTTGGGAAAGGGGGGGGCGCTGATGGTCGTTGGGGAGGCTCCTAGCCCCCCTTTGCTGCAGCTCACCCGTCTCTGACGTCGGCCTCATCACCCCCGCCCCCCCCGTCAGAGATGAGGTACAGGGCTTGTTGGCCAGTCAGCCCCTGGCTATCCTGACGCCAGACCTCATCACACCCCCCCCCCCCACCCAGAGATGAGGTACAGGGCTTGTTAGCCAGTCAGCCCCTGGCTGTCCTGATGCCAGACCCTGCACCTCCTCGGGCCTGTTCTGTGATCACGCTTATGCTTTTCCCAACACTGCGAGGCCAGCTTTAAGGAATGTTTTTAGCAGAAAAGTATCGTCTATTCACGTGGTATGAAAATGGCCTGAGTTTGTTTCACTCTGGGATTTAAAAAGTTACGACTTTATGGTACCCTGGAGCCCAGGACTCAGACGGCCACCGTCCCTCCTTGTGGGCCTGGTTTGGGAAGGTCTTGCCCCCTGACTCTGGCCTGGCCTTCCCCACCAGGCAGCCAGCGTGACCCCCTGAGAGTGGAGTTGGACCTCATGTCTTCTCTGCCGGGGGTCTTGAGGCCTCTCCCCTCACTCAGAGCCACGGCTGGGCCTCCGCGCGCCTCTGGGGCTGTGTTCCTTCACGCCCCCACCTTCCAGAACTTTCCACGTCATTACTCAGCCAGGCCCCAGACCCCTCACAGGCCTCACGTCAGTTGGGCTCCCCCCTGGATGGAGCCTGCATGAGGGCTGGGGTCTGGGCCTGTCCCCGTCCCCCAGGGCGTTACGGAGCCGCACCTGACATGGGGAAGGTCCTCGATATGGGGACACGTGTGTGAGGGACAGATGGTCAAACCGAGGGCTGAGCACGTGACACCACATGCCACGTTTGTCACAAGGAGAGTCAACTTGATGGCCTCAGAAGAGGCGGGTGGGTGTGCCCCAGGCGGGAGCTCAGAGGACTGTCTGGTGCGTTAACGAGTGATTTTCCAGGCTGGCCGTGTGTGTTTCGTGTCATTTATGGAGGAAGCAGCAGCGGCCAAGGAACTGATGGAAGTTCAGCCTCACCAGGAAACTGGAAGCCACGGCGCTGTGCCTCCTTCTAAGCCAACTTCCATGACCGCGAGCATCCCCTGCCGAGTCCCTGTGGGATGTTTCAGCGTGGCCGGAGCCAAACCGGAAACACTTGGGTTTCCTGAAAAAGCTTTTTAAAACTTTGACAAAAGTGCTAATCTGGAGGATCTTGACGTGGATGTTGGGAAACTGGGGTGAGATGTCGAGGATTCTGCGGGGGCCGCCAGCACACGTGGTGTTTCTCCAGGATCACGTATGTCACGTATGACGTGTTCCTCAGCTGACATCTAAGGCAGAGAGTGGGGGGGCAAGGGAGGGAGGGGTGAGGGGAGAGGAGGAGAGACAGAGGCTTCGAGAGCCTCTGCTGAGGAAGGTCAAGGCCTCAACAGCACCCTGCTCTCCAGCCCAGGAGCCCAGAGCTCCGAGGGTCCCCTGGATCAGACTGGCTCTCACCGTGTCATGGGAGGGAGAAGACAAGGAACAGTTGAATAAATACAACTTTCCACTGGAAAATGGGCCTCAGACATATCATGTTATTCCCTTTTTTTTTTTAAAGTACGAAGATAATTCTCCGCATCTTGGCTTCTGAAGGGGGTTGTATTTCCCTTCTCTTCTGCGTGTTCTTTTCCAGCCTGGTAAATGTCTGCGTAGGTTAGGGATAAGAAGGACCACATGAGCGAGGAAACTTCCAGACTTGGGGGTGGGGCCTGGCTGCCTCACACCCCACCCCCCCCGCCTCATCTGGGCCGGGCCTGACCCAGACTCGCGGCCTCCCTGTTGCTGTCTTGGCCTGGGTGGGCCCCAGGGATGCTGCTCTACAGTCCCCGTCAGTCCAAGCCACCCAGCTGTGCCCGCCCTTTGGCTTACGATGGGGTACAATCAATACAACCCTGCGTCAGGATCTCCACTTGTAACTCTAACGTCCTGCGGAAACTGGGTGTCGCTGGTAGCCCATGCCTTGAACATGGTGCACCTTGCCCTGAACCCCAGTTTTCTCAAGCAGCCCCTCCCAAGGGCAGGCCTAAAATAAAATACTGTAATGAAATGGCCCCACTCGCCAGCCCAGACAACCCCCTGCCCATACCCTGTCTTGGGAGGGTGGTGAGGGTCCTGAGTTCCTTGTCTAGCCCCTCCCTGGGGAGAGGACACTCTGAAGGTCACAGCCGTGTGGTCCTTGCCCTGTGAGGTACTGGGACAAGTGCCCGGCCAGGAGCAGCTGGGGACCCTCCCTCCTGCCTGGTCATCCAGGTGGCCGGGGTCTCCCCACTCAGTTTGTCACCTGCTTGGGCAGATGGCAAGGAGACAGTGAGGCTCATACATGCAGGGAAAGCTGGACAGGTGACCCCGAGTTGGGGGAGAGTCACCTCTTGAGAAGCTGGGGTGCAGCAGAGGACCACTGCCGGGCTCCCGGCTGGGATGCCATCGTGAGGGGTGGGTAGGGGGCAGTGATCTTCCCCGTTTGCTTCTCCTGTGTGTCCTCAGGGATGAGAACAGTTCAAGCCTCGTCGGATCGACACGTAAACAATGTCCCAGCACCTCCCGTTCCAAAGCAAGTCTAGACTAAAAGAAAGGTGTGTGGATGATTAAAGAAAAATCCCTTGGGAGCTGGAGTTCAGCCTCCCTCTATTCACTGATTCCAGGCATCCCGCTTGCCCTTCAGGCCTCAGTTTCCCTGTTGGGAAACCGTGGGAACAACAGCCGGCCGCATCACTGTTGCTGGAGGGCGTGGGGGGAGGGATTCCAGGGCTCGGGGTGGGGAAGTAGCGACGGGCCAAGTAAACACGTTTACTTGCTGTTCACCAGGGAAGGGGTAGCGGGGCTGGGTCTCCCATCACTGTCCAATCAGTCACCCGGGGCTGCTGACGTTTCTTGGTGGAAAAGATGGTGAACACGCGGAGCCTAGGGAGCTGGGACACAGCCTCCCCAGGAAACCTCCGGGAAGGGTCGCTGGAGCCCACCTGACGCCAGATCGGGCGGCGGGGGGCGGCACCTGGAGGGGGCAGGTCGTCAGGGAGTCAGGGCCCGTCTGCTCTGGCTCCCATTTTGAAATTGACAGCCGTGCGACTGGAAGAGGGAAGACCAAATCTGACTCCATATTGGATCTGTTTCTTTTACTTTAACCTTGGTATTCTATTGCTTTGGCTTCCAGGTAGGAATGTTGCCTAGTGCCTGAAATATACAGGATAGCCCAGTTTCTCAAGGCTGACCTTTAAGGATGTAACGCTTTTCCATTCATATAAAAATAAAAAGTTGGGGATCGGAGAATAACATGTGTCTTGTGTCTTGTTGGAGGTTTACAGGGACATCGTGACCCAGCCTACCACGCCCCTCCCTCACGTTGCCTTTAAAAATGCTTTGTTGAAACCTTCGGGGAGTTGGGGGTGCTTTGGGCATGAGCCACCTGTCTCCTTGCGTCGCCCTGCAGTAACCCTTTCTCTGCTCCAGACTCCAGCATTTCAGTGCGGTTTGGCTTTGCTGTGCGTCGGGCATATGAACTGCCGATTGGTGACACACATAAGATCATTTACTTCCAAAGAATAATCTTCCCTCGGCTCAGTAATCTGGATTTTCCCATGTCGTTTGCATTTCGAGGACTCTATGTCACCTCAGGAATAATTAATATACTGAAGTGTCATTAAAGCCTGTGAACTTTGATAGAATTAGTAACACACACATTTGCATTTTTTTCCTTATTTGAAAAAATAAAGTCTCTTGGCAAAACCCATAATACAGGGACTTCTCTGGTGGTCCAGTTGTTAAGACTCCGTGTTCCCAATGCCAGGGGAGCACAGGTTCGATCCCTGGTCGGGGAACTAAGGTCCCAAATGCTGCATGGCATGGCCAAAAAAATAAAAAAGAAAGAAAAAAACCCCACCAAAACCATAATGTAACAGTGTCAGGAAATGAAGCACTTTCAGAGGCTGTTTCTGATTATAATGATTTCAGGTTTTTTTAGTTATTCTGCTCCAAACTTTTATCTTTATACTTTGCTCTGGTGTGAAGAGGCTCTATTTATAAAACAATAAAAGAAAAACGGTTTTATGTGGAGACTGAACTCTTTCATAACTGAGGCAATTAATATGCAATGATATTAAGCTTTCGTCTATATGAATTCTACATCATTAGCTAGAAATTAGCCTGCATGGCTTGCCATAAAATTTCTTTTTCCTCCTCCCTGAGGAAGGAATGTTTTTATTTGGAAAGTCTAACAGAGGGATGAAAACAAAACCACATGTAGTTTTGCATATCACAGACCCTCTGCTGAAAGGAATAAAGTTGAGAGGGTCCCCAGCACCATGGGTTACAAAGGCTACAGCCATCACGAGGGCAGAGAGGATTTTATTTTTTGAACAAACACATGATCTTTTGTGATATCAACCAAGAAAAGAAATCTGAATATTTATTATTCTAATTTGATGAGTTAATCTTCCACAGTTTCAAAATCCCAGTTTCAATACGATGATATGTCAAGCCCTGGTCTGCCTCCATGCATTCTTTCCTTCCACAGATATGTGAGTGCCTACGGAGTGTCTAGCCACGTGTTAGAGGCCAGAGGCTGATACAACAGATGAAGTCCCTGCCCTGGGTCGGGGGGCTGATAGTCTGATGGAGGAGAAAGAAGAACAAAGAAACAAATGCATTGCCCCTGAGTCCAAACTGTTTTGCTCACCACGTCTGCTCACCACAGGACAGGCCAATAATTTGGGAGACCAGTTGCTGGGGCCAGGAGTAGTGATTTTATCGGGAAAGCCAGCAGACCGAGAAGACAACAGACTCGTCTCAAGGAACCATCTTACCCCAGTCAGAATTCAGGCTTCTTTTATACTAAAAAGGGAAGGGGCGTGGTTGGTCCTGGCAAACTTCTTGGTGCCGGAATCCTTTTTCTTGCAGCTGCTCCCCTAGGTCAGGTCACGGTGCTCCTGTAAACCTCCAACAAAACCAATGTTATATTCTGTTCTGCACCTTTTTATTGCCATAGGAGTGCAAAGGTGTTATACTCTTAAAGATCAGAGCTTTGACATGGGCTCTCCTGCATATTTCAGGCTCCAGGCAACATACTTCTACAAAAGGTGCAGAGCCAGCCTGACTCAGCACAGGCAACGGAGCACAAAGGTTAAAGTCAAAGAAAGAGATCCAACATGGAGTCAGATTTGTTGTTCCCTCTTACAACATCAAGAGGATACCTTCTGATAGTGACAAGTGCTCTGAGGTGAGAAGGTGGGGGGCGGGTCCCTTCTATGGGGCAGGGGGGTCTCACTCACGAAGGTCACACCATGTGCTGTTAGCAGGCAGTGGCTGAGCACGTGGGGTCCAGACCCAGGCCTGTGCCTGCAGCTGTGGGACCCTCTCCAATGGAGACTTTGGTTCTCAGACTTCCCGGCGGTCTGGTTGAAACTTTCTTGGAACAGATGGAGCTGGAGGCTCCTCCATCCTCTTCTCCTTTCACGGGTGTCACACCAGCATCCCAGCCTGCAGGGGCCCCACCTCCTGCTGCCCCCTCATCCACAGTGCCCTCTAGTGACTCCTACACGTTTAATCTCTTCTCGGCCTCAGCTTCTTGAAAGGACTGGACCAACAGAGCCTGTTAGGAGAAAATATGAATATTTAAAACGTGTGTCATGGCAGGAACATAAAAACGACCACCACCGTTGGTTGGAAACATCTGATCCCTATCGATTTCCAAGTTGGCTCAAGGCTGCTTGCATGTTTCATCTTGTTGTCAAGCTGACACCCTGACAGAGTGTTTTCCCTCCCTCCTCCTCTCCCCCAGCAGGAAACAGGGTCCTGGCCAAGCTTGCCTCCCTGTGATTTGTATTTTGCTTTCTTGGTAGGGTCACCAGCCTCTACCCATCCCCTGAATACCTTTGCTGCATTTCAGCTGCCTTTGTAACATTGTAACAACCCAGCCCAAATGAACGTGTGCGGAAATCTTAGCTGGAGAATCTGAACTGGGTGTTGCTCCATGCGTGGAAAAAACGCAGTGTTTCCTCTCCGAGGAATTCAATCCACACGGCGCTCAGTCCATCAGCTGGAGGCCCCAGCCAGGATCTGTCCACCCTGCCCCCTGACCTCTTTCCAACTGGGGGTCACCCCACACAGACATCACGCTCGCTAGGCGCTGACACCAGAGTCCCAAACGGAAGCGCCCCGTCCTGGGTGGCTACTGTGTCCGATGCAGGGCACGCTGTCTCCTGGGGCTGAGACGTCCTCTCCCCTGAGGGGGCCTCAGCCACTCCCATGCAACAACACAGACTTCTCTCTCAGAAGAAAGGGAAGCCCTGGCAGCAGGTCCTGGCGTGTGAAATGTAGGGGCAGTGGGGAGGGTGAAGAAACCGATGGGCCAGAACCAAGCCAGCAGTGGCTTTATGGACCCCTTTCCTCTCGAATGCATGCATTATGGATCTGACGGCGCTGCTCAAATGTTCATTGAAGTCTCATTTCCTGTGACGGAATGAATTGTGTGCTGTATAATTAGGCATATAATTAAATGCAAATTTTGGAGCTTAGGAAAGTATTGGGACGGAACCCCCTTCAGTGCTGGCATGAAAAATTCGAATGCGTTGAACTTTTAATGTGTGTGAATCCTATCTCTGCCTTGACTGACCATGGGGGAGGGACGTGTAGGGTGGGGACAGTGCCAAGTATGGGTGTCCCTGGCCCCTTTGGTCTTTTCTCCCAGGCTCGGCCTCCAAGTGCGTATTGAGGCTTCTGGACACTGACCCCTCCCCCACTGGCACAGCCCTCTCCTCTGGACACTGGTCGCTTTTCTCCTCACTGGACGCCTCTGGCTGGAGAGCTGTAGGGGTCAGAATGGTTCTGCCACGTCTGGTGTCCCTGAGGTGCCCCAGCCAAGCTGCCTTTTGGTGATAAGCGGGATGATGCTGGCTTCAGTGTCTACGCTTGGTCAGTGGATGGCCAGCTGCTGAGCCGTGAGGGGTGATGACCCAGTCGGAGGCAAGCCCCAAGGTGGTGGTGGTGCAGAGGGAGCCTGCTGGAGAGACTGTGTCCAGGAGACCCTAGGGTGGCCAGGGTCTGTCCTAGGCCAGCCTGAGCCACTGTTGCAGGGAGTTTTGTGGGAGCTGTGACTGTTCTCTGCTGAGCGGTTTGGAGAGACACAGAGGTGACTGTCACTGCTGCTTCCAGGAACGTCTTGGCAGCTGGGGCCTTTCTTTGGATGAGACTGTGCATGGAATTGTGTGCATGAGGCTCCCAATCTCGCTTTAGAATCAGAAGGAAGACGGCTGATTGTGAGGATGGGAACTCAGGGTCAAAGACAGAAGAGGTAGGAAGCAGCGAGAAGAGAGAAAGGTTTGAAAGCTTCACCATCGCAGGTGTAGAAATAGAAATAGTATGACTTATCTATTTCCAGAACAAGGTCTGTGATGACCTATGATAACCATGCTAGTTCAAGGCTTCCAGGTCTAGATGATGGAGGACCACACGCCTTTGTCTTGTCTCCAGCCTACAGCTCCACTAAAGGATAGCAAAGTGCTCCAAAAGTTATAAAAAGTTATAAAGTTATAAACTCACAAAGAGAAAGAGAACGGGAGGCTAAAAGTGGGACCTAAAAGTTATAAACTCACAAAGAGAAAGAGAACGGGAGGGAAACCTTCAGAGGATGAGAGATTTCAACACACTCGGGGAAGGTGGAGAGAAGGGAGGTGTCTGGTGCAGCGAGCAGAGCCAAGGAGGGGGTGTCAGCCCCAAGGAGCGTGGAGGCACCCAGGATTCAGGGTGCCCGTATGGAGAAGACCACGGCCCTGAAACAGGGATGTTAAATGGAAGTGCACCCCTAATCCCCCCTCCTTGGAATACCTGGCATTTAACCCTGCTCCCCTCCCAGACCAGCCCACCTCCCCCTGCAAATTCAACAAACCAACCAAGCAACCAATCGACCATGGGTTCTGCTCCAAGGAAATTTAATGAGTCGTTTTGGGAGAACTGAAGTTGGTATGGCCTATGCTGGGTACCCCAGAACCAAGCCCTGGCAATGGGACATTTACTGAGCCTTCCTCTGGACCCTGTGTCCGAGGTCCTGAGGGAGCGTTTGCCCCAACTTGATCACCCATTGTGAGGTCTGCCAGCTGCCAGCCCCTTTCCCAAACAGCGACTATTGCCCTGTTCCAATAAATGAACACACAAGCCAGTAATTTGAGGAAAGCTGGCAACGTGAAGAAGAGGAACAAAGAAAAACACTCCTAAAAAAATGCAGAAGAGCATTCAGAGACGGACGTGGCAGCCATAGAGGGCTGCCACTCTGATCCCCCTCCTAGCAAGATGGCAGCTCGCCGACAACTCTGGCTGGGAGTCTTCAGGCCCTGCGCCACCTTCAAGCTGATGCTCTGTGCTTCACTGGCGCCTGCAGCTGGTGGTGAACAGCGGTGGTACGAAGCTCACCGTTTCTGGCCAGTGTGGGATACCAGATGATGTCTGCCCCCGAGCTCCCTGATGGGCTGGATGAGATGTCCTCAGAGCTGCGTGGTGGTCTTGGGCTTCTCCTACCCTGTCTTCCTCCCTTCCCCTTCTCCTTTCATAAGAGCCAGACCTGTATGATCATCTGAAGGCGCTCCTGCTTCCTCCTGTCCCCTCTCCCCCTTGTTTTTCACAGGTGTGATGCCCAATAAATCTCTTGTCTGCCTTTGCTTCTGCTTTGCAGAGGGTCCAAGAATTGGGACTAGATCACTCACAACCTGGCCGGCAAGGGAGACCCCATCCCAAGTTGTATGTGGGCTGTGGGTAGTCCCTGGCACAGGTGGTGGCCCAGATGCCAACAATTTTAATGGTGGTGACTTTGGAGTATGTTTCAGTGAGGGGATGCCCTGACTAGCGTGATGATCCAGTCTGTTGAAAATAGGGAGGCAACAGTGCACACGAAGACAAAGGAAATGGCTGGTTATGACTGCCTCACATTCAACACTACATTCATCCCCCAACATGTCATTGAGACCCATCTATTTGGTGGTGGTGTAAGGTCCTCGGAGTGTAGAGAAAAGAGAAGACCAAGTCGAAACCTCAGCAGCTACCCCTTCCTCCACTTCAGCCAAGAGTGTGAATCAAAAACAGTGTCGCATTCACGTGAGACCAGGAGAAGAATTGCCCATCTGGGTCCAGCCTAAATTCCTGACCACAGAATTATGAGCAGATAAAATGGTTGTTTTGTTATGTTAAAAAAGACAAAACAAAACGACAAAAATTAGTGTCACATTGTGGAAGGCATGTAGGTTGGCACGATCAGGGCTGCCCTTGAAGATTTTAAGAACACAGGGTCGGTGGTCCCACTCGTATCTGTTTACGACCCACTGAGTCATGAAGCTGGGTGTATCGAGGGTGGTCCTTTTTAACGTGGAGATGGTACAGCTGGGAGGGAGCCTGAGTGGGACCAGAGGGCGTGAGTAAGTGGTGTGAGCAGGTGTCCAGAGCACCCACCACATAGACCAGTGCCTAGTCCAGTGGGCATCTCCGGCCACGTGACCTGCTGGAGGAGCAGGGAGAAGCCCCCGCTTCACAGATGGGTGGGCTTGGCATCTGGAGGCAAGATGGAAATGCTTCTGCATCCCCTGAGTTCGTCATCACAGGCTTTACTGCAACGAGTCTCAGTACCTTCTAACTCCATCCTCTGCTGCTTTGCAGATGATCCAACGGACACAGTCAAAGAAAAAACACAAAACACAACAGTGCGGACAAAACAAGTAAAAAGAAATAAAACAAAAACGTAAACCCAAACTCAGATTCATTCATGTTTTCAATGAATTTTTTACAAGACAGATAATGCATCCATGAAACAGGAGCACAGGGCTATGAGAAGAGAACAGTCACAGCAAGAGAGTGCTGTGAGATTAAAAACATAGGAAAACCTCTCATTCAAGTGTTAGAATTAGAAGAAATGTCCTGGAAAATAGTGCAAAAGACAAGAAACAGAGATTATGGGAGAAGATCCACAAAGGATCAATGTCGTAGCTCTGTCGCCTGACGGGCAGTTCCAGAGACCACTACGGGGGCAGCACCTTCTGCTCTGATGGACGGGCCACTGGGGCCTCCTGCTTCCCAGTGTCCTCCTCTCTTTGCTGTAGTGACTCTCCTGACCAGTAAATTTGGGGGTGGGTCACTGGGCCGGGCAGCCCATCTTTCTCCCTCTGGGAGGGAACTGCCTGTAGGGTACCATTGTCTCTCTGTCTCATTTTAAAAAGTCTCATTTTAAGAATATGTTATTTCATCTTATCTCTCAGAGGTTTCAAATATGGTTTCCCTAAAGATTAATTCTGCTCTCTTTATTGCTTCCTTTTTTTCTACATTTGTTGATTTTCCTTGGTCTTTGACTTTCATGCAGTCACATATCTAAATCTGGGGCCTCGGGATGCTGGTGGAAGGTCCCTGTGTATGGGTGACCTGGAGGTCAGCAGTGTGTTGGTTAGAGACCAGACCCCTCCCCTCCATCTGTCTCTGCAGCTGACCTTCCCACTCCCCAGACGGGCTCACGCCCTAACTGGACAAGGGTGCCCATGAAACCCCTTCCAAGGGCAGCTCTCCCTATTGGTTTCCTGACGCTGCTGTGACAAATCGTCACACACTTGGTAGTTTTAAAACAACAGAAATTAACTTTCTTGCAGTTCTAGAGGCCAGAAGACTGAAATCCAGGCGTCAGCAGGGCTGTGCTCCTTCCAGAGGCACTAGGGGAGGAAACTTCCTCACTTCCACCTTCTGCTGGCTCCAGGTGCTCCTTTGTTTGTGGCCACATCAGTCTGGTCTCTGCCTCCATTTTCTTCCTCCTTCTCCCTGTGTCTCTCGTCAATCTCTTATAAGGGCACTGATCACCGCATTTAGGGCCCACCCAGGGAATCCAGGACGTTTTCCTCTCAAAATCCTTAGTAACACCTGCAAAGGCCTTTTTCCAAATAAGGTCACATTCTGAGGTCCGGGGGGTGGGTCGGGACATGGACATATCTTTTGGGGGAAACACCATTCAACCCAGTATACTCCCTAAACTTCCGACACATCCCCTTTTCCAGCCTAAATCCCTGGACTGTGAGTTCTCTGCAGAGTCTTACAGAGGAAGGCAAGGGACACAGCCACTTGTTGGATCTCCAGGGGGCCACTCTGCTCTGTGACACTACAAGGAGGCACAATAAGCTGTGTGAAAGAGGGGCATCTTTCAATTTCTGTTCATTCAGCAGGTGTTTACGTTCTGTGTGGCACCGAGTGGGTACAGTGGCAGACCGGCTTCTCCTGGATATACTTCTATGGCTCCCTTTGAGTGATGCTGGTGCCTGACTCCTTCTCCAGGCCTGCAGACCCGTGGCTGGACCTTGACATTGGCTTTTCTCCCTCCTGGGCTGGCCATCCTCTGGGGTTGACCCGCTGTCTGGCCACCAAGCAGTGCCTTGATATCCCCATGGTTCACTCATTGAACACTCAGATCCCAGTGAGGAAGCATGGGTTCATTGCCCTTCCAAGGTGGGCACTTCAACAGAGCAGAGCCTTACCTCCAGAGAAGGGGCTAGCACGATAAGTTTAGGCCGTGGAGTCAGTCAAAAAGGGTCCTTTTAGGGAAGTAAGTACTCCTTAAATTATAGTAATAAAAGCACATGTGAACACTTAAAAGGAATCGTAGAAATAAAAGAGCAGACACAGGATAAAGAAAAGGGGTGGGGGACAGTGGGCCAGAAACACCGCATTATTCCTCAGAAGTGCTGACATTTTCTGTTTGGGCCTGTTGCTTAGCGAAATTCCACAACCGGGGCGTCATTCCTGCTGAATTCAGGCTTGTCCAGAAACCTCATGAGACCAACGGCTTCTACTATTTTAATATATGGGTCAATGGAAAACAGTTGGAAATCTGGTAGTTGGTTAAAATTTCACTGGCCAGGCCCTGTTTGAAGAGACACATTTATACTTTAGTCGATGCTCAAATAAATTACACCGAGAGGCAGTTATAAAATTTGTCAGACAAGAATTTTTTTGGGGGGGTGGAAGGAGTGGAAGACCCAGCAGCGTGGAGCTGAAGGGGCACTGGAAGACCACTGCCCTGCCCCCGGCCCCACTACATTCTGCTGAGGAGCTGAGAAGGGGGCTCCATGCTGAGGACTGCTGACAGAACCGAGACCCAGCCTCAGGTCTCAGGATCCCAGCCGTCCCCCTTCTGTGACAGAGGTCACAACCGGAGGCCTGAAGCGCATGTTTTGTTTCAAAGAAAATGTGCCCCAAGCTTTAAAAATCCAGATATCACACAGAGTGAGATCTCCAGCTTCTCCTGAAGACCTAGAAGTTCCGGCCGCATGGGGCTGGCACCCCTGCAAGGCAGTGGGATGGTCTCCTTTGGTCCCCTGGTTCCCACCTTGCCTTAACCACATGGAACTGTAGAACCGGGCTGTGGGAGAGCATTCTGGAGAGGGGTGGCGCCAGAGAGAGGGAGACCAGCATCTAGGAACCCCAAACTTGTCTGTGGGAGGTTTGTACTGCACGTGGACATTCATACGGATGCACAAGCATATATGTGTATTCATGTTTGTCTATGTGTGTGCCTATCTATCTATCTGTCATCTATCTATCTATCCTGCAGATAAAACTGGTAGATCTGGAGCCAGCCTGGGAACCTGGGCTCAGGTGTGTGGACGCCCTGGGTGAGAAGAGCTGAGGGTGATCTCCTTAACCCCCCTGGTGTGCTAGATGGAACCTGTGGGGAAGGAAGGACATGGCCAGCCCGCAGCAGCTGGGCCTTGGCCTGAAATCCTTCAGGGCTCCAGAAAGCTATGGATACCCTGACCAGCACTTCCAGAGAGGAAACATCCCAGTAAATATTGTACAGAATTGTTTTCTGAGAAACTACTTACTATATTTAATTAAACAATAAATCAATTAATATAATAATATTATTTAACACTTATAATTGTATAATATATAGTATAAAGTTATATTGTATATATATTGCATTGTATCTTATTATGTATAATATATAATAATATAGTAACTGATCATTTATATCCTGACGTTCTTCCTAAAGCAATTGAGGTTCCTTAGTGTGCACACACATATCCTTTTATAGAAAGCATTTAAAATAAGAGAAAAGGCAAGATCAGCAGGAAAAAAGGGTTACAAGATAAAGACCAAGAGAGGTAATTATTTTTTGAAAATTAGTTATACAAGGAACGCATCACATGGCTTCTGAGACAAAATTCTTGAAGTGTCAGTCTGTAACAAAGAGTCTCAGTGATGCCTTTTTGTAGCTGGGCCCTGAAGCAGCTGAGGGCATGTAAAGAAGGCTCTTGTGGAGTCAGGCTGACGGAGTCCAGGAAGGTGGCTTTCTGTCCCTTGGGGTGAGGTGAAGCTGGGCTTCCAGACTGAAGAGCCACAAGTTCCGTCACCCCTCAGAAGGGGCCTCTGAAATCGTCTGATCTCCTCAGGTGGCCTGAAGAATCACAAGAGGGGATAGCTTGTCGTGCCACTGTAAATTCCTTTTATCAGGCTGGGATAGTGAAAGTGATTTTTAAAAACCTGTACGTTTCATCGCATTTTGCCATAACTCATGGCAGGGTTAATGGAATAACATACATTAAGGTTTCATCGTTGGCCTCGTTCAGTTTTGGTTCCATAAACCTCTTTCTGACACATTTCCTAACAGGATTGTCGGGAGGATGGATCACTCCAGGAAAGAAGAGCTGTGAGCTTTTCAGGAGGAAAGCTCTCTGTACTCCTCTCTTTTCAGGAGGAAAGCTCTCTGTACCGTGGAGACCGCGATGAGGAGGAAATCTAACCAGCAGAACAGCTGACGCTGGAAGTGATTCGAAGTTTGAAAGTTCTTTTTTCTGCCGGCACATTGGGCTCCTCTCTGGCCAAGGGCAAGGGGCAGCCCTGGTCTGGGGGCACAGAAGGGCTCTCCCTGGGTAAGGGCTGTTCTTCTTTGCTCTTCCTTCCTCTTTCCTTCCCTCCCTCCCCTACGGGTGCCGTAGTATTTTTATTTAGATAACACCATTACATGCCCATAGCATTCCATTACGCAGATCAATTCCAAGCATTTTGACATTACTCACTTAAAACAGAGATGTATGACAAAAATAATCCAAATTACAGTCTCACTTTTTTGGGTCTATTCCTGTGTTTTATTATATTTTAAGTTCTGCCGGGGCTGGGGCCGTGTCATCAGCTCCGAGCCGCCACTGGCACATAGCAAATGCCTGGTAAATACTTAAGGATTAACGACGCATCGTTCTGATGCCCCTGCCTGGACCCCTACTCTCAAGGATCCCTCCTGCGAATGATCTCAGCAGCTGTGGTGTCTGGAGAGGGTGCCAGCTCTCTGCATTCCTTCTGAGGGTCTGGGGAGGGCAGGACATGCCCGCCTTGGGATGTGAGGCCTGCCTTCTTGAGGGAAGCAGCCTCCTCCTTTGTCCGGCAGACACAGCCCCTCAGGCTCCCAATGGGATGAGGGAGGGCAGGGAGGGAAGCTTCTAGAAGACAACGAGGTCTTTGGGGTCACTGTTAGGTTCCAGTGGCCTGATGGAGACGACTCGTGAGGCCTGGTCCCCCTGCAGGGCTTCATTCATTATCTCCTGGGTGATGTGAGGACAGAAGAAGACACAAGGATGAGGACAGCTGGCAGGATGGGAGCATCCCCAGGGGCTGTGAGAGCCTCCAAGTGTGGCCGGTACAGAAGCACGGCCACCCTGGGAGCACGAGTCACTTATTTCAGGTCCAGCTCATCCCAGGACCTGACACCGCCCTCACGTTCCTGCCGTGCGGAAATGCTCATAGACCTCTGCACCCACAATGCAGCTCCAGGGCTCCTGTCTGCTCTCACTGTCCCCTCTGCCTGGGATGCCCTTCTCCGCACTGCCTCCCCCTTTAGAAAGCTCCTATACATCCTTCTAGACCCGGTTCGGGTATCTTCTCCAGGAAAGCTTTTATAAGCCTACCACCCTGGGGGCTTGTCAAGGATGCAAGTCCCAGAAATGACTGAACTAGGGGTGGCGGGTGGCACTCGAGGGGAGCTAGCGTTTTAGTAAGTCCTCAGGTGATTCTGGGGAGGAGCCAGGTTTATAATCGCTGCCCTGCTCAAAGTTGCCCGCAAAGACCACTCGAATTTATATGCTTATTTTTGGGGTAGACTTAATCAGTTCTTCAAACTTTCTCCCTGGAAACGAACTTTCAACCTCAGATACTGGATAAGACACCCCCAAATGAAAATTCTGGACATGTAAAATCGGTACCTAGCTGGTTTGACTGTGATGGTCTCTAGGAGGTGAATGGATGGACATTTGGTGTCTGCCACATGGCTCAGAGCAGGCCGCCTACATGACACAGAGTGGAAAAAAAGGGGCACCACAAGGGCTTTCCTCGGGCAGGGAGTGTCCCAACCTTCAGGTGTGTTAACGCACACACGTAATCTGTACGACACCCATGTGGACAAGTATTTCCCATCCCTACTTTACAGAGGAGGAAACAGACTTGGGGAGGGTCAAGACCTGGCCCCAGGTGGCTTGGTGCAGCTGGGATTTGATACAGACATTCGGGCTCACAGCTGGTTTAGGGCTGGCTCCCTGGAAACAGAGACTGAGATGGATTCTCCTGCAAATGACTGATCAAGGGGAGGCCCAGGGCACACATGTGAGGGTGGGAGGATGGAAGCAGGGGACAGGGGAGGAAGGGAAGCCTCGATGGGTTCAGGGACGTGCAGCCACGCGGGCTTTCACCATCGAACCTGTCCTGTATCACTTTGCACCCCTGTCTCTGTCGGTCTTTGGCCTTGAGCCTCCCCTCAGGAGTAGGGTGGAGGGGCACAACTTCCTGGCACTTCTGGGGAGGTGGCTCCCATTAATCAAGGACAGAGAGAGGTGCAGGTGAGAGAGAACCTTTCTCAGCCACACCTGCAGCCGCTGGGAGATGGGCTTCTACAACCCGACACAGGGACCCCAGGGGCTGAGCAGGGAGCTCAAGGTGTGGCTCTAAGAGCCCTTATCCCTGAGCACTGCGCAGAAGTGTCACCCATCCCAACAGGTCCAAGCCTGGCCAGCACAATTCTTGAGAGGGGAGCACTTCTGGGGTTTTTCCTGGTCTCCAGCATCTTGATTGTGGCAGCCAACAATAGGTCTGACCACCAGGCATCTCTCTACTGCTACCTGGAGGGAATTAGAAGTGATAAAAGGATGTCCTGAGACCTTTCAAGCCCTTCCTCTGTGCTGAGGGCCGCCTTGTGTCTCTAGCCCTGGCAGGTCCTGGCACAGGCAAGCCCTCAGGAACAGCTTGCTTGTATGAGTGAATGAATGAGTGAATGAAGGAATGACGCCTCCAGGCTTGTTGCCATCAGGTCTGGCCATGCTGCTGCTGGGGAGGCAGGTCTCGATTTCTGCCCCTTCTCGGTCTTTCTGGGCAGGACTGCAGCCCACCCACCCCCTCTCTCAGAACTCGACTGGCAGATTCCACGTACGTCCGTGTATCTTTTCAAGTGTTCCCTGTGTGTTTCCTCAGGATGCAGGGCTGCTGTGTGGGTGAAGAGTGGTGGGGCAGCTTCTGCATCGTCTCAGCTCAGCGCTGGAGGCGTGAGGGGAGGAGAGGGCGAGGTGGGGACCCACGGGCATGGTCACAGTTACTGTTGACAGCATCCGGGCTGTAGCAGCCGGTGGAAAAAGGATTTCACCGTTGCCTGTAAACCATGAATCAGTGGCCGCTCTGGCCAACGGCTTCCTCAGTGAGTAGCCCATTCATTCTGACCCGAAGGGAGGGCTGAGGGGGCACTGAAATGGTGTGCCTGTGCCAGTTCTGGTGAACGGCTGTCTGTCTGTCTGTTCCGCTCCAGATGCTTCATCGACCCCAACCCGGTGCTCGGCCCCTCCCGGTGTGTGGCTGCGGTGGGCGGGTGGGAGGTGACCTGGCCCTCCTTTGCTTGCTTCCACACTTACTCACTGCCCAGTCACCTTCCGGTGTCCCCACCCACCTGCTGATCGTCTCCTGGTCCTGCGACAGCCTCTGCAGGGGCGGGGAGCCCACCTTCCTCCCCGTGGTCTCCCATCTCTCTCCAGCCTCCCCCTAAAGGGTGCCTGGCCCTCCCCGCTCCCTGTGCTGTCTGTCAGCAAGGTGCTGGGTGCAGAGAGGGGAGAGCCCGTGTGCAGGGCACAGAAGTGACAACACTGGGAGTTGAGCACAGACCCACTGGCAGCCCCCGGTTAGGGGCAGGGTGCTCTGGGGGTGCAAGGATGGTTGCCCAGAGGAAGTGACCATCAAAGGCAGAAAGGACAGTACGAGGGGCTGTGAGATGGCAAAGCTCGTTACCTGTTACATCTGCTACGACGCCCTGGGGCCTTTGAAACTCTTTCATTTTCCCCTCTCCACCACCCCCCACGATAACCCTGTGAGACCAGAAAGATGGAACAATTACTCTCATTTTACTAGAGAGAAAACTGGAGCTCAGATGGGGTAACTGGCTCAAAGTCCCATGGCCAGACAGTGAAGAGCTATGTCTACCATCCAAGCCCCCTTGTTCAAGCCAGAGGTGGTGCAACTGCCCCACACTTACTGACGGCTTGGTTGATACACAGGACCTGTGTTATTCTGTCCTATTGTATTCTATTCTATTCTATTCTATTCTATTCTATTCTCCTGCTACAGCTCCCCCCAGCTCTAAGCAACCACTAATATTCTTGTTTCTATAGATTTGCCTATTTGGACAACGCATATAAATGGAATCATACAATATGTGGTCTTTTGTAGGAATGGAATTGCTGGCTCATGTGGTAACTCTATGTTTAACCTTTTGAGGAACTGCCAGGCTGTTTTCCCAAGTGTTCAATAAATTGGTGATTTTTACATTCTTCTCAGTAGTGTATGAGGGTTCCACTTTCTCCATATTCTAACCAGTACTTATCATCTAAGCTATCCCAGTGGATGTGAAGTGGTATCTCATTGTGCTTTTGACTTGCATTTCCCTGAAGGCTGTGATGCTGGGTATCATTTTATATACTTATTGGCTATTTGTATATCTTCCTTGGAGAAATGCCTGTTTAGATACTTTTCCCATTTCAAAATTTAGATTGTCTTTTTGTTATTGAATTTAAGCGTTCATTATATATTCTAGATACAAATTCCTCATCATTCCTTATGATTTGCAAATATTTTCTCCCATTCTGTGGGATGTCTTTTCACTTTCTTGAAGATGTCTTTTGAAGCACAGTAATTAAAAAAATTGATGAGTCCTATTTATCTGTTTTTTTCTTTTGTTGCTTGTTCGTTTGGTCATATCTAAGGAACCACTACCTAATCCAAGTTTGTGAAGACTTACCCCTAGTCTTTCTCTAAGAGTTTTTATAGTTTTAACTCTTAGATTAATTTTGAGTTAATTTTTGTGTATGATGTATATGATATGAGATAGGAGTCAAAGTTAATTCTTTTGAATGTGGATACCCAGCTGTCCTAATACTGATGATTGTAAAGACTATTCTTTTCCCTTGGAATTGTTTTGGCACCTTTGTTAAAAATCAGTTGAACATAAATGTAAGGGTTTATTTCTGGACCCCATTCTATTCCATTAATCTATATGTCTGTCTTTATGCATGTCCCATACCATCTTGATTACTGTTGCTTTGTATTAAGTTTTAAAATCAGAAAGAGTGAGTCATCCAGCTTTGTACTATGTTTTCAAGATGGTTTTGGCTGTCTGGATCCCTTGCAAACTTCTATGAATTTTGGAATGAGCTTGTTAATTTCTACGAAGAAGTCGGCCGGGATTCTGATAGGGATTGCACTAGGTTGGTTTGGAGACTAGCGCCACCTCAATAGTATTGAGTCTTCCAATCCACGAATGTGGGATATCTTTCCATTTATTTAATTCTTCCTTAATTTCTTTCAATAATATTTTGTAGTTTTCAGAGTGTAAATTTTGTACTCCTTTTGTTAAATTTACTTCTAAGTATTTTATTCTTTTTGATGCTATTGTTGATTGCTTGGGATTATCTGCTTAATCATGTCATCTGTGAACAAAGAGTTTTATTTCTTCCAGCTCAATCTGTGTATCTTTTATTTCCTTTTCTTGTCTTATTATATTAACTATGACTTCCAGTGTGATGTTGGTAGGAATGGCGAGGGACGACATCCTTGTATTGTTCCTGATCATAGGGGCAAAATGTCCAGTTTTTCGTCACTGATTATGATAGCAGTAGATTTTCTGTAGTTTCCCTCTATTCCAAATTTGCTGGGAGTTTTTTTTTCATGAATAGGTGTTGGATTTCATTGAATGCTTTTTCTGCACCAATTGGTATGATCATATTATCTTTCTTCTTTAGCCTATGGATTTTCAAATGTTGAACAGACTTGCATTCTTGAAAGAAATCTCACTTGGTTATAGTGTATAATTCTTTTTATATAGTGTTGGATTAAATTTGCTAATATTTTGTTGGGGACTTTTGCATGTATGTTCATGACAGACATTGGTCTCTAGTTTTCCCTATAATTTTTTATCTAGTTTTGGTACTAGGATCCATAGAATTGACTTAATAGAATTAGTTCTGAAGTATTCTCTCTGCTTCTATTTTCTGGAAGAGATTGTGGAGAATTAGAATCATTTCTCCTTAAATGTTTGGTAGAATTCACCAGTAAAACCATTTGGAACTGGTGCTTTCTTTTTTTTTCGTAAAGTAATTAGCTATTGATTTCATTTCCTTAATAGATATATGCCTATTCAGATGATCTGTTTCTCCTAGTGTAAGTTTTGGTAGTTTGCGTTTTTCAAGGAATTGGTCCATTTCATCCAAGTTACCAAATTTGTGGACGTGAAGTTGTTCAAAGTATTCTTTCATTATTCTTTTAATGTCCATGGGATCAGTACTGATGATACCTCTTTCATTTCTGTAAGTGGTAATTTGTGTAGTCTTTCTTTTTTCCTGGTTTTCAGCTTCTAGCTGGCTAGAAGTTTATCAATTTTATTGATCTTTTCAAAGAACTAGGCTTTGTGCTGAGTTTCTCTATTTTTTTCCTGTTTTCAATTTCATCAATTTCTTCTCTAAGTTTTATTATTTCCTTTCTACCTAAGAAGAAAATTAAAATGCTTTTCTTTCTCTATTTTTCCAAGGTGGAAATTTAGATGATTGATTTTGGATCTTTCTTCTTTCTTAATATATGCATTTAGTGCTACAAATCTTCCTCTAAGCACTGCTTTTCACTGCCTTGCACAGCTCTTTATAAATTATACTTTCATTTTTATTTAGTTTAAAATGTTTTTAATTCCTCTTGATACTTCTTTGACTCATGTTATTTAGAAGTGTGTATAATCTCTAAATATCTGGAGATTTTCAAGCTATTTTTCTGTTACTGATTTATAGTTTAATTTTATTCTTTTGTATGATTTATATTCTCTTAAATTTGCTAAGGTGTGTTTTATGGCCCAGAGTCTATCTCTGTGAATATTCCATGTGAGTTTGGGAAAAATGTTTATTCTGCTGTTGTTTGATAGAGCATGTTATAAATATTAATTAGATCAAGTTTATTGATAGTGACATTCAGGTTACCTATATCTTCACCTATTTGATTGATTAATTACTCACTGAAAGAGGGGAATTGAAGTCTCCAACTATAGTAGGGGATTTGTCTATTTCTCCCTGCAGTTCTATCAGTTTTTGCTTAGTGTATTTTGATGCACTATTGTTAGGTACATACATGCTAAGGATTGTTATCTCTCCCTGGAGAAATGACTCCTTTATCATTATGTAATGCCCCTCTTTATTCCTAATAATATTTCTTGTTCTAAAGTCTGCTTTGCCTGAACATAATATAGCTAACCCAACTTTCTTTTGATAAATGTTAGCATGGTATATCTTTCTCTAACCTATTACTGTCAATTTACCTGTTTTTATATTTAAGTTGGGGTTCTTATAGAAAATATATAGTTGGGTCTTTTTAAAAAATACACTCTGACAATCTTTATCTTTACTTGGCACATTTAGACTACTCCCATTTATTGATATAGATGGATTAATATCTACCATGTTTGTAACTGTTTCCTATTTATTGCACTTGTTCTCTATTTCTCCTCCCCACCCCCATCCCCGGCCATTTTTATGCCTTCTCTGGTTTTAATTAAGAATTTTATATAATTTAATTTACTTTCTTGCTTCAGGATATCAATTATACATCTTTTTAAAAAGACTTATTGGTTCTTCTAGAGTTCACTGTACACATTTACAGATCACCTGAGTCCACTTTCAAATAACACTATACTGTTTCACAGGTATCTTATAACAGAGTATTTCCATTTCCTTCCACCTGTCCCTTATAATATTGCTGTTATTTATTTTGCATCCATATGCTATAACCACCTAATATATTGTTTCGATTATTACTTTGAGCAGTTATCTATTATATCCATTAAGAATAAGAAAAATAAAATATTTTGTTTTACTTACATTTGTTCTTTCTCTGACACTCTTCCTTCCTTTATGAATAAACAAGTTGTTGATATCCAGGCCTTATTAAGCCCGAGGGATAATCTCTGGCTGGTACTGGAAGAACATTAAGAAAGCCAGGTACTATGGAGACAGAGGAATGGGGAGCAAGGGCTAGAGGTGATGGAGCACAGCAGCCTGAGGCTATGGGCTCCAATGGGGCCAAGTTTGCTTTGTTGGGTGCTTCCCTCCTGGGATGTGCGTGAATTAAGGGTACTGACAACCCCCAGCATCCTATTGGGCTGTTGAGCAGCCTTTGCTAAAAGTTCTTGACAAGTTTGGAACAGACTCACGCTTATTTTGGGGCTAATGGAAGAGAAGAATTTTGCTCCCAACTCTATACTTATTCTGACTTTAATTTTTGTACATCAGACTTGGGCTACCTACCTGTTCATTACCTGGGAACACTTGTGACCCCAAACAATCTTCTTAGAAGCTGCATCAAAACTTCAAATGTCTTACTCCTGGATATGAACCCGGGGCTAGAAAGCTAGCAAGGAAAGGCAAAAAATCTCATTTCTTTTCCCAGGAGCATTGCAGGGATTTGACTCAGAGCCACTTAGGTGTTGCAGATGACATGAGGCAAAAACCAGGGTTGAGTTGTTCTGTGAAAGAAAAATCTCATCACAGTGTATCTTCTGATGAAGATTTAGACAGTGAAAAGCTGTCTGCATTTGGAGGCTGAAAATAGGCAGGATAGAGAAAAACTCAATGTTCTTTTCAGGCAGTTTGTGGTTTAGTTTGAGAGAATGTATCAGCCCACAGGGAGAACTGCAGAAAAATGAGAAAGTCATCAAGAGGAACCCTGTGACTTGCAGGGCTGGGGAGCCTGGAGCCTGAGTTCCAGTGCTGGCTCTGCAGCCAGATCTTCCTGTGGCCTGACGAGTCTTTTCTGGCCTCGGTTTCCTCACCTGTACAATGAAGAATTTGTGTTAGATGCTCTTTCAGGAGACCTTCAATTCTCAAATCCCCTAATGCTATGGATTGACACATTTTGACGTGAGGTGAGGTTTTCCTTTTTCTGTTGCACCAGTGGTTTGAACAGACTCATGGGGCTAGACTGAAGAGCAAGTTGAGTGTAAGCATTTGTCTCCTTTGCTGACCGACAGCATCCAATTAAATTGTGAGGAGAAGTGGTTTTGTTTGGCAAGGCATTCGTTCGCACACCAGGAATTGAGGAAGCTTGATTTTCTTCCAGCTCTATTCCAGATCTAATCTCAGCAGACATCAGGATATTTTAAGAGGAGGGAGAAGGGAGGAGTTTTGAGAAAAAGTTATGAATGGAGGAAGAAAGCACAATGAGGGGCTGGGGCTGTGGGACTCTGTCTGTCTGATTCCCAAGCACCCTTAGGACTAAACTCTGTATCCAGTTGATGTCTTTCTTCGTCTCCCCCCTTGGAAGAACGTATAGGGGCCAACTGCTTGGGTACAAATTTGTGCCCTACTATTTATTAGAAGGGTGAACTTGGGCAAATGTCTTAACTGCTCCAAGCCTCAGTTTCTTCATCGGTAGATGCCAGTTATGACAGTGGTATCTTATGGGGTTGTCATGAGGTCAGAGGAGGCAAAGCATGTGATGCCCTTGGCGTTGGGTCTGTTCAATGCTGGTCATTATCACCTGAGGGTGCAGACATCCCCACAGATCTCTCAGACCCTATAGCAGATGAGGCTTCCTGACCTCGAGCCCCACTGTTCAGAGACTGGGCCCCCAACAGTGACCCGGAGAGCTAAGCATATGCTGATGACAGGGACACAAAATTGGACGTATTTTAGGAAAAGAGAAAGCACAGACTATCTTCCACCATCTTTGGAGTACATACCTGTTGCAGTCATACTACTATCCTAGTCTAGTAGTCAGTTCTGCTGTGATAACAAACAATCCCTAAATCATAGGGCTTTCAACGTTGAATGTTTATTCTTTTTGTCATGTTGCATAAAAGTGGCTATGGGTTGGCTGTAGCAGCTCTATTCCATGCGTCCTCTAGCTTGGAGAAGCAGCTCCAGTCTTGGACACACTGGTTTTGTAGCTGATGAAAAAAGAGTTAGAGGGCTGCAGAAATCTGTGAGGCATTTCTTCTCTATCATGTCCTCACACACTCCACTGGCCCAAGCTAGTCATGTGGTCTAGCTTGACAATGGGATGAGGGTTATAATCTGCAGGAAGGTAGATGCTGTAAATCAATGACCGCTGGAGGGAACGCATACTCTTCTACTGGGGAAGACGATGAATATTAGGGGGACAATTATATACTCTACCACACCCAGCATGTTTTCCTTTCTTGTAAACAAGGGAAAAAACAGAGAATACTGGGAATTTCAGATAGACTTTAAATGGCGGAGTGGACTGTTCATTAGATGGAACCTTTACATTTAATGCAGTACCTACTGCTTACTAAGCGTTTGTTGAGTTAAATAATGACACAACACAGAAGTAGCAGAGAGAATCACTAGTAGCTGTTTTCTGTGTGTTGTTTCAAATATTTTGAAACACAGAAGCTGCAGTGAACTTCAATGATAAAACAAGGTACATTTGGGGAGCAGCTCTCAAGATTACCTTTTGACCTTCTTTTCTAAGCAAGGAAAATTCCTTGGAACACAGAAATGGCAGTTCACTTAGAATTAATGAAAATCAGATATTTATAGCAATGTTTAGAAGGGTTTGGAACCCTTCCCTGAATAAGCCTTTTGTCTTAGAAGACATTAAAGGCACTTTTTGAAGACAAAATGGCATGGCACAGCTAAAACGTCTCAGTCCATGTAAATATCAGACATGAGTTGTAAACAGCCCTGCTCTCTTTGGCATGCAACCATGCTCCATATGCAGTACCCCACGCTACGCCATAAACATTTGCTTCAGATCACCAGGGAGGCGGTTTGCTATTGGTTTGTGATGAGGTTGGACTCTGTTTCACAAAACACAATGTTTTAATCATGACAGAGACTCAGCTGTAGAAGAATAGATGAGAGAAAAGCCTTTTAGATGAAGGTTCTTGCTTCAGCCTCCTGTAGGACAAATCCTTGAAGCTGAGACCTCAGAAACAGTGAAACATCCTTTGGTTATGTTCAGGTTATTACTCATAATTACCTACTAAGGCTGTTTATGAAGGGTGTTGAGTTTTGGATTTTAAGAAAGTGTGTCAACACTTCTTTTTTTAAATGATGGAAATGTGTATATAAATTTATGTCCCGAAGTTTTGAACTTTAAGCCAAAAAATCCATTCCTCCAAATCAAAAAGTAGTACTTTGGGACATATTAACTTGATGCTGGTGTTAGGGATCCTGCTCAGAATTTCCTACCCTTTAATCATCTTCAGAAAGTTTGGAAACCAAGTACTAAACCTAGAGCTAAGTTACTTGATTTTCTTCCTGATTTTGTTTTTCTCTCTTTCTTAAAAAGGGGAGAAAAAATTTTTTTGTAACAAACTAAACCCAGCAACCCTTTGTCCTACCCTCTTCCTGAAACCATTTTAACTCTTTTTTCCTTTCTTCTGATACTTGTCTCCATCTACGTGTAATACTTGTACTGTTCTTCTCAGCTTTTTCATTCACAGGTATCTTCTGACTTCCTTCCGTGGAAATGAGTGCTCAGCTTTCTTATGTCCACCATTCCCCCTCCCTATTGATAATTGTATCATGTGTTTTGCTTAAACAGTTCTTCTGTGTTTACATTTTTAGGAGAGTTACTAGTGACCTCTTCTTGGTTGTGCTAGTCTCTGTACCTATGCGTATTTCTTCCTCGAACTCCTTTCAATAATCACCCAACACAACATGAATCTATCTGTTTCCTAAGTTCCTGGGGGCCTCCCTTTTGGACCCCACCTTTTGTTCTGGTCCTGGCCCGCTAACTTCCAAGCTGGTTGTACAAGCTCTTGTTTTACACCAACTACCTGGAAATGCCCCTTTCCTGCCCTTTCTGTTAGATCCCTGTCTCCCAGAGCCCTTGTTTCCCTCTTCCTGGTTTTCTTTCTCATTTTGGTGGAGCACATCCTTTAGTAGACTCCTGAGAAAAGGTACTGGAAAATAATTTTCTGAAATCTTGCATAATGGTGTCTTTGCTCTTACCTTTGATTAGTTGGGTGTGGCATTTTAGGGTGGAAATATTTATTTTTTTCCAGACTTTTAAAAAATTTTTAACATTTAAATTAATTAATTAATTATGGCTGAGTTGGGTCTTTGTTGCTGCGCATGGGCTTTCTCTAGTTGCGGCGAGCAGGGGCTACTCTTTTTTGTGGTGCACGGGCTTCTCATCGCGGTGGCTTCTCTTGTTGTGGAGCATGGGCTCTAGGTGCACGGGCTTCAGTAGCTGTGGCATGTGGGCTCAGTAGTTGTGGCTCATGGGCTCTAGAGCTCAGGCTCAGTAGTTGTGGCGCACGGGCTTAGTTGCTCTGTGGCATGTGGGATCTTCCCAGACCAGGGCTCGAACCCGTGTTCCCTGAATTGGCAGGTGGAGTCTTAACCACTGCGCCACCAGGGAAGTCCTTTTCCAGACCTTTGAAGGCATTTCTCCATTGTCTCCTTGTTTCTGGTATTAGTTTTGAGAATGTCTGATAGGTCTTCTGATTCCTAATCCTTTGTGTAAACCCCCAATCTTTTTGCCTTTTTGACTTTCTATAAGTTTTCAGGATCTTCTCTTGATTGTCAGTGTTTTGTGAAATGTGGCAAGAATGTGCCTTGGCAAGGATCTTTCTTCATTCATTGTTTCATTCATTGTCCAGAAACTCAGACCCTCCAATTCTGGGATTTTTTTTCATATTATTTATTTGATAATTTCCTCCCTGTTGTTTTCTGTTCTTTCATTCTGTACTTCTATTTCTTAGATTTTGGGCCTCCTGGATGGGCCTGTAATTTTCTTGTCTTTCCTGTTTTATTTTCTCTCTCTTTGATTTTTGTCATACTGGCTGAGGGATTCCCTCTTGTTAATTGTCCAAAAACTTCTATCGAATTTTTTAGTTTTGCTATGATATTATTTTGCATATTACCACAATCAAGCTAATTAACACATCCATCACCTCACACAGTTACCATTTTTTTGTGTATGTACTGAGAACACTTAAGATCTGTTCTCTCAACAAATTTCAAGTGTCCAATACGGTTTTATTAACTATTATCACCATGCTGTTCTGATCCTCAGAACTTATTCGACTTATAAATGAATTTGTACCAATATCTCTCCAACATCTCCCCATTTCTCCCAACACCCAGTCTCTGGAAATCACCATTCTACTCTCTGCTTCTGTGAGTCAACTTTTTTAGAATCCACATATAAGTGACTTTTGCTAAGGTATTTTAAACTACTAAACGCTTTCTTAGCCAGTAAATATTAAATATTCTCATTTAAAAGGTAGCATCCTTTTCTTGTTTCATGGATGCAATTTCTTTCCTTGGATTTCTATGAATGCTCACCATTACTCTGTAGAAAACTTTGCTCCCTGCATTGTCTTTGTTTCCTATAAGTTTAATTAAGTTATCTGTGTTCAGGTAAGGGGCTTGTTGAATAATGGGTTCCACAGTGGTGTGAAGACCTGCCTATCTTCTCAGATTTTTTTCTTGGTCCAGTGAATTTCGTTATGGAGGAACTTTCTGGTTTTCTGTTGGGAGGGTGTAATGGGTTGAACTGTGTTTCCCAAAAAAGGGATGTCCAAGTCCTAACCCCCACTGCTTCCCAATGTGACCTTATTTGGAAACAGGGTTGTTGCAGATGTCATTAGTTAAGGTGAGATCACAGTGGAGAAGGGGGACTCATCCAATATGACTAGCGTCCTTATAAGAAGACAGAAGCACACAGGGAGAAGCCGTGTGATGGCAGAGACAGAGATTGGATAGAGAAATGCCTGGGCATCAGCAGCTGGAGGAACAAAGGGGGGATCCTCTCCTAGGGGCTTTGGAGGGACCGTGGCCCTGCTGACAACTGGATTTTGCACTTCCAGCCTCTAGAACTGAGAGGGAATAAATCTCTATTGTTTTAACTTTACTTACCACATCCCCTCATGCTAGTTCAGGGTCTCGCCCTTGCCCTATTCTGTGCCAGGTGTCCCTGGACCTGGAGTTCGTTGCTCTTGGAATTAAACTTCCGGTTCCTCTTGGGGTGAGGAAGGCGTGAGTCTCATGTGGCAGGGATCTGGGGCTGTGTCCTCCTCACTCAGACTCCCAAGTAGCCTCAACTCACTCTTGAAAAGTAACTGGGACCTCCTGTTCCTGAAGGACCTGCCTCCGCATACCAATGTCCCGTTCTCAAGTCCCGCAGCCAGAGGTCACATCTTCTAGGAATCCCTGAACCTCCCCAGACGGAGACGAGGGCGCCCTCTCCTGGCCTCCCCAAGCATTTTCTCTGGGCTCCCTTTAGGTCTCACCTGCACCATAAGATCCCGGAGGGAAGCCTTCCTGTCGGACGCATCCCAGCTCACCTCTGCCTCCCAACAAAGCGCTTTTCTACACAAAGGCCTCTCAGCACATGTCTGCTGAATAAATGAAGGAATGGAGATGATCTGAAGCTAAAGTGAGGAGACATTTGACTTTATGACTAAGGCTAGGATTGTTAAAGAAAGAACCAGTGCACCCATTCTTAATGAGTGGGAGTTTATATCTCAAAGCTGGAGAAATGGGTCAAAATTGGTGTCGTCTGATAATTATAAGACCAAACATCTCCTTGCTAGAATTTTTGAATTCCAATCAACTGCAAAAACTTCCTTGGCCACTCTCACATTTGGGTTTGCCATCCTTAAAATGAATCAGCTGAGCATGGTTTACAGCTTGCAAAGTTCTAGGAAGAATGCTATAATTTTAACTGGGCAATTTTACACAGATTTTCCTAGACCCAGCTCACTGCTGGCAGATTACATCTACTCAGTGCATCTTCTTATTCCCCCAAACGGAGCGGGTTAACATGTTCCCCCAAAGTTACTTATTCAAGGTAAATATAACATTCCTCTTGTTAGGCAATTCTTTGCAAGAATGTGCATTGTTACGAGGTGTTTCCCGTGCACTTAAATTTGAAAACTCTCTTTAGGATGCAAAGCCCTCCCCCATGTCTTGCTGGGTGGAGGCTTTGGAGAATCCACTGAATCTCTAGTTTCCATGGCAGGCTTTTGAGTCCATGTGACACGCAGTGGCAACACTTTCTGTCTGTTTGATTAGAAAAATGGCTTTAAGAAAAATTAAAGAATTAATGGAAAAGAATCTGAAAAAGAATATTTATATATTCAGATATATATCTGAATCACTTTGCTGTAAACCTGAAACTAACAGAACATTGTAATTACATCGGTTATACTTTAATTAAAGAAAAAGAAAAATCAAGGAAAATAAAGATGAGGTACATTTTTATTGCAGCAGACGTAATCATAGAATTGCCATGGTCATTATTGCAACGGACTGACTGATCTGCTAGCCTAGGACTTAAATTAGAAGGTTGCCCTGTGAACAATTTTTATTAGTGCATCAGGCAAGACTCTTTTGGTAGCAAGTCTTGAGATCCTAACTCGAGTTAGGGTAAAAATGAATACGTTTTGGCTCACATAATCAAAGGGAGAGTTGGGATGGGTAGGATGAGACCAAACAAGGGGGTAGGCTCAGTCTTGGGGCATCTGGAGCCAGGAAGCTGATGGCACTCATTCTCCTTCTCTCCTCTCTGCTTCCTTCCCTCTGGCCGCCTTCCTCCCCATGGCAGGAAATGTGGCAGCTCCTGGGATCCTGAGATGGGCTGGCTGTAGGAGCGAGCTGGAAACCCCAGGGAAGGGCTGTTTGGACCGCTTGTGTCACATGCCCATCCCTGCATCAACCAGTGGAGGTGGTGCTGGCAGGTTCTGCAGGAAGAGGGCGGCTCCCTGTTGAAGCACATGATGAAAGCAGGGAAAGGGCCTTTCCCACAATAAGGGAAGTGCCGGTCTAGACAAATGACATAACAGATGTCCCTCCACGACCCGCAGATATTTTCCTTTGTAGCCTGCTATACTTTATTTTTAAAAAATTTTTATTGGAGTATAGTTGATTTACAATGTTGTGTTAGTTTCAAGTGTACAGCAAAGTGAATCAGTTATACATATATCCACTCTTTTTTAGATTCTTTTTCCATATAGGCCATTACAGAGTATTGAGTTCCCTGTGCTATACAGTAGGTCCTTATTAGTTATCTATTTTATATATAGTAGTGTGTGTATGTCAGTCCCAATCTCCCAGTTTATTCCCCCCCACCCCCCTCCCCCTTATTACCTGGTAACCATAAGTTTGTTTTCTACGTCTGTGACTCTACTTCTGTTTTGTAGGTAAGTTCCTTTGTACCATTTTTAGATTTCCACATATAAGCAATATCATATGATATTTGTCTTTCTGTGTCTGACTTACTTCACTCAGTATGACAATCTCTAGGTCCATCCATATTGCTGCAAATGGCATTATTTTGTTCTTTTTTATGGCTGAGTAAGTATATATGTACCACATCTTCTTTAGGTAGCCTGCTATATTTTAGTAATTGGAGGTGAGGTGTCATTTAGCTTTAGACTCAAAAATTGCTGCAACAGCATTATTTGAACAGTAGGCCAGAGTGGTGGGAGGATCGCGTCAATGCACACGTACCAAGTACACGGGGAGCAGGGCGAAGGGCAGTGAGCCCACCATGATTTCCGTCCTTGCCCCTGAGCCTGGGGTTGGGTGGGGCTCAATCTGGAGGTGGAGAGTCCGAGTTTGCAGCCCGGGGGCCAGGGAGGAAATAGAGGCTGGAAATCAGGCCGAGGCAAATGTGCTGATGCAGCCCCAACTCCCCCGGGGCCGATGCTGGATCGTCCTGGACACCTTGGCGCACAGCTGCCCTTGGTCTACAGATGAGGAAGCTGAGCCGCCCTGCCCAAGACCTGCAGTTCATTAGTGGCAGAGAAGGACTAGGGCCTCGTTCCTAGCCGGGTGGCCCACTTCCCACGGTGCTGCTTATGGAGGCTGAAAACCGGCATGGGGATGGAATGAGGAATCCCAGCTGCCCTCCGGCTGCAGGGTCAGTGGAAACCTCAAATCCTCCCCATTGGTTGGACTCACAATCCTTCTTCTCTTGAAATAGTAATGCCTCTGTGAAAATTAATGTGCGGTTGGTGACAATGTGCTTTTCCTTTTAGTTTAGGATTCTTACGATTTTTTAAGATCGGGACATAATTATGCAGAATTGGGATGCTTCTTTTCCCACAATGCTGTAGCCGCCGCGTCTACTTGTTATTTGCCAAAGCTATGGTTGCCTGTTGGGAAGAGCTTTTTGGTCCCAAGCAGCATCCTGGGGGCTGAGGACTCAGGGATGCTGGCTGTGACCCAGAACAGGCCTTTCCAGTGTGGAAGCCATCGAGGCACCTCCCGACTTGTCAAGGGACCGTGAGCTCAGAGGGCCAGGCCCCCGGATCACATATCTCTGAACTGGAGACCAAAGTCACAATGGCAGGCTTCCGGCTCCCGTCAACTCTGTTAGGGCTACCAGTGTCTATTATGGGATGCTGGTTGTTATGACAATGGGGGCTGGGGGTGGCAGTAGGGAACTGATATGAGGGGGGTTATTAAAGATGTAAAGTGGGAAAGGGCTCAGCTCACATGCACTTAGAGAAGCTCACTCCTGTGAGCTGGGTGTGAATCATTCAACCCCTTCCTCCCAAGGCATCTGCCAGGGAAATTTCTTAAGATTCTCATGAGCTCCCCGGGGGTCCTTCTCAATGGAGATACCAGTTACAATTTCAGGGTCATGCGAGTTGTGTTATGTACGTTCTCCTCTCCATCAGCATGGACTTACTATGTTGAATTAAAAGAGAGAGATGGCACTTGAGGAGAAATCATTTCACATTTCTTCTAAAAATGTACTAAAATTCCATTTAAGTGTAGACTTCCACATGTACGATAGTATAGCTGAGACATGACAATTCATTGTAAGAGTCTGTGTCCGTGCGGGCTGACTCCGTGTGTCAGTGTGGTGAAGTCTGCAGATGGCAGAGAGAATTTATCAGCAGTAGTGCCAAGACAGAAGTACAAGAAGAACAATAAAGGCCATCTTCTTTTTTTTGTTTCCTATTTTTTTTTTTTTTGGCCACGCCATGCGGCATGCGGGATCTTAGTTCCCTGACCAGGGATCAAACCCACACCCCGTGTAATGGAAGCATGGTGTCTTAACCACTGGACTGCCAGCGAAGTCCCTAAAAGCTGTCTTCTAGGGAAGAGACTCAAAGGCAGAGAGGCCACCAGTTACAGAATCTATGTATGACTGAGCCAGAGACTAATTAAATACAATATTACATCTACAATCTCATTTGGGCATAGTGCTATTTTCGTTTTGTTCTGTCATATAAAATATATAAGCACAGGCTGTTGGAACTGAAAGAAGCTTTAGAGCTGATGTAATACATCTGTTCCAGTCGGGGTTCCAGGCAGGAAACAGAAACCGCTTTTGCTACTGTGAGCAGAAAGGGATTCTTCGCCAGGAATTATCAGGAAGGGCCAGGGGAGTGGGTTTGAGGCGGGGCCTCCAGTAGTAATTCCCAGGGCATCCCAGCTTGATCCTCTGGCCCATTCTGGGAGGGAGGGAAGCAGGGGGCTGCACTGCAGAGCCTGAGTTTCGGATCACAGCCGGCAATCCAGGGATAAGGGAAGGAAGACGGGGGAGGGTCACTCCCCAGCCACCACCCGGATGCTGGGCTGAGGGGTCTGACTGCCGCTACTGCCTTCACAAATTCCCTTCAACTCACCCTCAGCACCTGGGAAGCTGGCGTCTCCCTTAGACCTACCACACACATCCCAGCCTCTCCAGAAGAGGCAGCTTCCAGCAGGAAAGAGCAGTCCTCCAAAAAGGGTGCTGTGTTCCAGCCTTGGAAGGGGTCTGGGAGGGGCTCCCTTAGGACCCCCGCACTATACTTGCCAGGAGGGAAAAGACCAGCCAAAGTAGTAGAGAAATCGCCATGCCTCTCCCCACCTTCCTATATATCACAGCAGTGCATAGGGAAGCCCTAAGTACAGCGGAGCCTGGGAAACGGGGTTTGTAACTTTCTAACTTGTGCAGAAGGAAATGGGAAGAGGTACCCAGGTTCAACACAGCATTTAAGAAGAAACTGGACTGAGAGATTCTGTAAGGTCCCTTGGGTGGCCAGGCCCAGACCCAGGACCCTTGATGTTGAGGTCAGTTCTCACCTTTGAGATGGTTTCCTCTTGGGACCAGATGGCAGGAGGAACTGGTCGTTTCACCGAGAATCCCAAATCCCGGTGATTGAGAAAATCATAGGAGCCATAATGCTCTCTCTGGTGAGTTCAAGGGAGGATGTGGGAGGTTTTCCACCAACGTCTGCCAGCTTCCAGAAGTTTCTGAGGCCACAGACAGTGTTGGCGAGGGTCTAGATTGTCAATGCTTAGTTACAGTTAAATATTACAGAGAACCATTCCTGCTTGAGCACGGGTTTATATTTCTTTAAGTCTTGTTCTAAACGATGCATCACCCTTGCCATTGAAATAGTAGAAATTCCTAATAGCAAGGAATGTGTATTCCTAGCTATCCTGAAAAGCAATAGTTGTATTGGTATTTGGGAAAAGGAACCACTGAATGGAAGTACATAGGCCACACTTGTTCCATTAACCTCTCTGAGCGGAGCTGCTTGGGACAGAAAGTTGTAATCAAACATTGCCTTCATTTGCAGCAGGCGATGTGCCTTGGAGAAATGGTTCACTTGCAGATGCCAACCGATGAAGTGGCAGCACATGTCCCAGCTCCTCGGGTCCGAGTCCATCCCTGCCACGTGGAGCGGGGACTCTGGTGGGAGACGGGCTGCCCTGCATGAGAACATTGTCTTCCAACACGTCACACGGGCAATGTGGCTCCTACTCAGAGCCTCTGCTCATTTCTTCTTCCTCTACAGGTGATGGACAGGAAAACCCTCAATCCACGTCTCCATCCCCATTCTGGCATTCTTTGAGCTGAACCCCCAGGGTGTAGAGAGGGGGTGAATCTTCCTGTGGATGAGTAAGGGAGTCCTGGAGCTGCAGGAGGGGAGCAGGCACTGTCTCTCCTGTACCATCTCCCCTTCCTCCCTAAACCGGAAGGACATCGTCTGTGCAAAGGAGTTAATGATACCTTTACTCCTCAAACTTGGCTTTGGAAGGATCTCCAAGTCAAAAGTATCCTTCAGATGTCTCTCTCTCTCTTTTTTAAAATTTTTATTGGAGTCTAGCTGATTTACAATGTTGTGTTAGTTTCTGTTGCACACCAAAGTGAATCAGTTATACATATACATATATCCACTCTTTTTTAGATTCCTTTCCCATATAGATCATTATAGAGTATCGGGAAGAGTTCCCTGTGCTATACAGTAGCTCCTTGTTATTCATCTATTTTATATATAGTAATGTGTGTAGGTCAGTCCCAATCTCCCAATTTATCCCTCCCTACCCCTTACCCCCTGGTAACCATAAGTTTGTTTCTTCAGATGTCTCTTGATATCTCACATGAACCGAATTTTCAAGGGGGGGCCGTGTGATGGGTGAGCAGTGAGCAGTTTGGGGGTGTCCACGGTCAGGGTTCTGATCTGAGCTCTGCTACGAACCCAGATTCTTCTCATCTGTAAAATGAGACCATAATCTCACTTAAGAAAACATGACACATATCTCTTTAACAGGTGGAGACGTTCCTGGTGCAAGAGATAACGCATATCGAAGTGCTGGGAAAGGTACAAAGCCTTGCAGAAACACAAATTCTTTCTCAAGAATTTTCCTGTAAATCTGAGCACGATAACCATTCTTGCTCCTCTCGTATGTGTCCTGGAATTGGGACCATTAGCTTCATGATCAGAATCATTATATACAGAATTACAAAAAAAAAAAAAAAAAAAAAAAGCAGTCTTTTTTCCTTGTCTTCTCACCGGCAAACAGAACTTTGGTTAGCAGAATGCCAAGGTGATTTTAATGGCTGGTTTTTTATATTTGAAACGGGAGGTTATTAGGAGAAGTCTCAATTCAGAAACTTCAAGAAGAAATGGGAGGGCGTGGTGAGGGGGGAGGCGGGAGACTGCATTTCCTGTTTTCCTTTCAGATGGTGTTGGAAAACACTGCAGCAAAACCATGGAGACCCACGGAAACATTCCAAAATTCATTCTCTTTGCGGCCAGGGACCCAGCCCCAAAGGTGATGAGTAGAAGGGGTGGATTTTTTTTTTAAGAGTTTTTTTTAAGAGTTTTAAGGTGATGAGTAGAAGGGGTGGATTTTTTTTTTTTAAGAGTTGCAGGCATCCAGCTACGGGCTCGTAGGGTGAAGACAGCCTTCCGAGGTGACATCAGCCCGTGGCTGGGCCAGAAGCAACAGAGTGAGAGTCTGGTTTTCATTTACAGTGTGGGGCAGGCCCGAGTGGGGAGGGGGAGAGGAGGGGCTGGAGGGAGCCTTGACTGTATCCCTGGACACGGTCCAGTTTGGAGCTCAGTCCTCCACCAAAGGCCGCTCAGCTCTCCCGCTCAGCAGCCCCCTGCAAGGACCACAGGGGGAGTTTTCTGCCTGCTCGGGGTCCCCTCTCCTGCAGAAGGAAAAGGAGACGCAGCCAAGTGGGGAAAACATGTGTCAGATTCGCACATAATTGAATATCGAAGCCCAGGGACACACGCTTCTCCAGGTTTGCTCAGGGTAAGTGCCACTTCGCCCCTGTTCCCCCTGTGTTGGGTTTGTGGCCAGAGGGAAATGCTTTAAATCCCGCTGACCATTTCTCGATGGCTCTCAGGTTCGCTCCTGTAGAGTCTGTTTTCTGTACACGCTGCTGGTCTCCGGAAGATCCAGCCGACTTTTCTTTCTCAGTTTGTGCCACCTGGGTTTCCTTAGCTGGGCCGAGGCCCTGGTTGCCCACGAGTTGTGCCGTGTCCCCCGTTACCTCCCCCCCACCCCCATCACCCTCTGCTCTCCTGACTGCGGTGCTTTTCGGCTCACGGTTTATTTATTGGACATAAATAAACTGAAGCTCAGCTGGAATCTGAGAATCTGCTTTGTTCGCAGAAGTGTCTTTCCGAGGATTCGAGAGCTACCTTGGGGAGACTCTGAGTTCTCCCATGTCCCTGGGGCGTGGGCTGGTTGGGTATATCTGTCACCTCCGGGGGATTGCGGTGACCTTGGTGTCCAGGAACAGGACCAAGTCAAGAGTTACTCAGCTATTACCATCAGGGCTCCATCTTTTCAGGAATCTGAAGTTACTTCTGGAGCCTCAGTCCTCTGGGGTTGCTTAAAGGAGCTGCAGGGGTCAGAGGAGGAGAAGGAATTTGGCGTTTGGGCAGCACGCCCAGGGGATAGGGCAGGGCCCCTAGGGCCACGGGCTGGCCTGTGTTGCCCAGAAGTGGAGCAAGTACCAAGTCCGGAGGCCGGGAGCCTGTTCCCCAGCCAGGAGGGTGGAGCTCCGGCCCTCTCGCCCAGAATGGAAAGTGTTATCTGACAGTTGCCAGTCTACTCTGGGGACCTGTTTCAGGGGCTACCGTGTTAGAAAATTAGGACTGAAGCAGGGGTGGGGTCCCTAGGAGGCCCCAGAGGGGTACTGGGGGGTGTAAACAGAAACTGGCATTTCACAGCCTGCCCAAGGAGTGAACTGAAAGGCTGGTCTGGACCCCAAGAACAAGTTGCTGTAGGCGGAGGGGAGTGTCCCCCACAGTGGGGACTCAGAGGATCTGGCCCATGCCGGCCTACACACAGCTGCCTCCACATGAGAACTGCAGGGTCCTAGAGCTGCAGGGCTGCTCAGAGCTCATGCGGATAGACTATTCTCACACTGGGGTCCCCCAACTTCCCAGGGGACCCATTCTTAATACTCCAAAAAACTGAAGTGGCTTTAAAATCAGGTATTTTTTGTTCCTAAGCAAAATGATGTTGAAAACCACCAGTTGGCTGTTGGACATTATTGAAACTTCTGAGTTCTTTGCTGGGCTAAAGATAAAGGAAGAGATTCTTGGTTAGGAGGCACTGAAGTGTGGTTCCCTGGCCTTAAAGATGAAGGTTTAGGGGCTCTGAGATGCTCAATTACTTGCTGAGGCCACAGCACCAGTAGGTGGCTCAGACAGCAGTCAAATCTTTACCATTTCAGGAAAGCAGATGGCCCAGCACTGGAGGATCCTGAGCTAATTTACACCTAGATTTGGAACATACTGTGTGATTGGTTCTCCCAGAAGACAGTGTCCTCCTATCATATTCTATTAAAAGCGATGGGGAAATTGGGTTATGCTTCCCGGGGCCTCTACCAACTAACGGGGAAAGAGGTGCCAGAGAAGAGAGCTGGTCCCCAGGGACCGACACTGGCTCTGTGACCAGAGCAGCTGAGCAGGCATCCCTCATCCAGGCCACCTCTGGGGATGGGGGCCTGGAGGGACGGCACCAGCGTTTTGCTTCATTCTTTTTTTTAATTTAATTTAATTAAATTAAATTATTTTTTATACAGCAGGTTCTTATTAGTTATCTGTTTTATACATATTAGTGTATGGATGTCAGTCCCAACCTTGTGTGGGCTTTGCTGAGGGTAAAGGCAGAAGGGTGGGGAGGTGAGGGGTTTTGTAGGAATTCAAGCTATACGAATTATGGTCTTGTGGTCTTCGTCTCTTCTTCGAGGAGGCATGGGTTTTCCATCACCATAAGGTTTATTTTTCTCTTTCCCTGCTCTCGGCAGTGAGGAAGCCGTTGAGAAGATACTTGGTGGAGAGGAGAACTTGGGGAAGAATCCCATAGCAGGGTGGTGAGCGTGAGTGTTCTGCCCTTTTCCAGTGGGGGAATTGGAGGGTGTAGCTACTCCCACCTTCCTGGGAGGCAGCTGGGGAAGTCTCTAGAATGTTAGCCCTTAGCCCAGGCTCTTCCAGCCCTTGGGAGGGTGTGTGCCCCACCCCACCATGCTTTGTGGTCCTTAGATGACGGAATGTATGGTGAATGTCCAAACTTGGGGTCTTAAGGATACTTCTGATGTAAGGCAAGAAGAATTCCTATCTTTCTGAATAGAATTGTTTTTATTTCTGCACCTCCCTCTATTTTCAAAGCATTGAGGATTCACTGCATCTCATTCTGTCATCATAAGTGCTTTCTGTGATTTTGTGCCTTAGATGATACTGATGATAAAGTAGGAAGAAACCCCTCACTTCAACTGATGATTGATGATGGATTCATGACTCAAGTGAGGCTCCCCACCTGACCTTAGTTTTAGGTTAGGAGGTTACAGATGCCGCCGCTAAAGCCAGCTTGAAATCAGACCTCCTTCCCTTTTGAAAGTTAGTAGACTTTTGCCATGGAGGCTTCATCTGTGCTGTTGCTCAGAGTATTTAGACAAGTGGTTACAGGGGTCTTTGTCATTACACACCTTTTTTAAAAAAAAATTAATTAATTTTTTGACTGTGTTGGGTCTTCGTTCCTGCGCGTGGGTTTTCTCTAGTTGTGGCCAGTGGGGGCTACCCTTTGCGGTGCGTGGGCTTCTCTTTGTTGCAGAGCACAGGCTCTAGGCACACGGGCTCAGTAGTTGCGGCTCGTGGGCTCTAGAGCGCAGGCTCAGTAATTGTGGCGCACAGGCTTAGTTGCTCCACGGCACGTGGGATCTTCCTGGACCAGGGCTCGAACCTGTGTCCCTTGCATTGGCAGGTGGATTGTTAACCACTGTGCCACCAGGGAAGCCCTCATTACCCACTTTTATGTGAAATTCCACATTTAGGGTTTAAAATACACTGGCAGGTCACGAATTCTGTTGCATGAGACTGTCTTGCAGGTATGCTAATCATTTTAGGCAAAAGTTTTATTTGAAAATTAGCTCTTGTCACTGTTCTTTTTGGAAGAAACTGAGGATTTGTTATCTCTTGGAGAAGAATAGTGGGCTGGTTCCTATCTGAAGGGGACTTTGTGTCCCGGGCAGCCTTTCCACGGAAACCCACAGGAGCAAACTTTTCTTGGTGTCTTAGCTGTGGAAAGCAGGCTGTAAAAACCACACCACTGCTACGTAAATAGTTGACGATTTGAGGAGTGACCTGGCATTTAAAAAAATCCTATTAGTAGCTCTCACTGAGGAAAGGAAAGCTCAAAATCATTCAGGTTTTTAAGTAGGGAAGCTTTAAAAATTTCCTGCTTCTTCAGACAGCCTTGAGCGAGACAAGGAAAGGTTCTTTTCATCCACATTTCTAGATATGGATTCCCTCTTTCCAAAACTCTGGGAGATAATCCTACCCTTTCAAGAAAAGACACTGCTTGTCCCCTCTAAACCATGGGTGATGGCCGTGTCACACTCAGGGAGCACCTGCAGCACGCTGATTTACAAAGAGGGGTTCTTTCCAGGAATTCATTATATTAATTTTTGAAAACGTAATTTTAGTACCTTCTGGTCTCATCAGACTATTTTAGGAAGCAGATGAAATTGTGAAGTAGCACCTTTGTCCTGATATAGTCTTTCCCGAAAGTGTAGAGGAAAGATGCATCGTCCTCTAGAGGACGATGCCTCCCTCTGAGCTCCAGAAAAATCTCCGTGAATTGTAGGGAGTCCCTGGGGTGGGGTTTCTGGGACCGCAGGGAATCTGTTGATACACATCTCAGCAGAGCTTGTGGGTCACTTTGGGACTCACCTGGAGACTGCTTCAATACATAATTTTTAAAAATGTGACTGTAATATCTGAAGTAAATGTACATTTAGAATTTTATTTTTTCCCTATGCTCAGGTATGCATGTATTGAGGTGAACTTCTGCTTGCAATGAAGCATTCTGCTTTCTAAAATACGTTCATGACAAGGGCATGAACCAAGTAAGAACTTTTAAAGGAAACATTTTACTGATATCTACTGAGAAAAAAGTTTAAATTGAATGAACACAAAGGTGTTTCAGAACCAGAGCAAGGCTGCCTATTCGTGCAATGCTGTATCCCTGTAGGAGTTTTGAAGTTTACAACTGGAAGAGATGTTAAGATGAACTAATCCAGTAACTCCCAAACTTTTCCTTACCTGCCCTTGGTCTCTGTGTCTCATATTCCTTTAAGCTTAATAAACCCCTTTGTGCTCCAGGGCGTGGAGCTTTGGATCAAGGGAGGGGACAAAAATGACTAAGACTTAGGCCCTGCCCTCTGGTTGGCAAGTATATGATTTCCGTTTGGCTACTGGAAATATCCCCAAATTACTACCTTGGTGGATGGTCTCCCCACGCCCTTGACACCTCAGATGAAGAAATAGAACACAGGGAGGTGAATTGCTGGTTTGAGGTCCCAGTACTAGAAGGAAAGCAAAATCAGCATTTCCTGGGCGCTCCAGCACATGCTCACGTGTTCTCACAGGTACGTGTCTAAGGCCAGGAATATCAAGGGAGTACAAGTCTTCAAGAGTATATTTTGGAGTTTCACGTGAAGAAAGGCACTTTTTGCCATCGACCAGTCTTTTATAGAGTAGCATATTTTAAGTTTGTTTAGCAGAGAGGTAATTGTTGTTTCAAAAAATCTGGAAAGAGAAAGCAAAGCAGAAAAGTAGGACAAATATGAAACGTTCTGCCAAACCCTCTCCCGGAGGCAGGTTGTTAGTCTTTCGTAGGGGTCTGGCTGCGTCTTGCATAGCGTAGTCCTGCTGTTCTCCTGAATTTTAAGACTCGTGAAGTACAGAGAAACATTTGCGAGGTAAGAATGGCTGGGGAAAGGTACAACGGCAAATGTTTCTGTCAAATCCCCCTGGTTTGACCCATACCTTCAGTTTTCAGGGACCCAGAGCATCGAGAATTGGCCGCTAGATGGAAGAGCTCGTGGGTTGGTTGCATTTCAAAATTAAGAACTGAACAGCAGCTGGAGATGACTCAGGTCTCAAGAGAAGCCATTCCAGGAAACTGGTTTTTCTTTTCTGGAATCCTCATCATTTGATTCGGCAGTGCAGTGCCAGCGCCCAGAGCCAGTTCAGCTAAGCCCACAGGCTGCCCCGCCGTGCACTGCGGGCCTCTCTGTCTCTTGTGGGGACAGCAGGAAACCCACCGGTGGTCAGAGCCTAGGGTAATAGATGAAAGAAAGTGGTCACAGAATCACTGCCGGTTAGAGCATCAGGCAATCAGCCTCATTTTACACGTAAAATTAGTGAGTCTGGGAGAGATTAACTGACCTTTACCGATAGAGACAGGAACTAAGTAGAATTTTCCCCAGATATTACACTAAATAAGGTGTGGGTGATACTTCATCTGAGGTTTCAATGTCATTTTTTAAAAAGTCTCTTTTAAATAATTTTCTCTTCTAGACTTGATCACGAATCAGACTAGAAAACAAGATGTTTAGTTTTTCCTTACAAAAGGAGGACACATTAACCACTGTGTTTGAACAGTTCTACAATGGAACACCATGGTTTTGGAGAGGCCAGTAGCCCCAAAAGTCTATGGCCAAGGCAGGAAGGGAAGATAGCGCTGGGATCTACCCTGGAGCCGATGGCCCTGTGTGTGTCACGGGGCAGGAATGGAATGGGTGTTTGTGCAATTCCTTTTGAAGCGTCTTCTAAGGCATTCTCTGCCCTAACATTAAATCTGAACTAATCTCTGCCTAATGTTTATAATTAGCAGGAAAAATGGAGGAAATGCTCTGTGGGGCTGCCTTATATTTAAGAGGGTAAAATGTCTTTTACATGTGCATCGTGGTGTCTAGCTTTTCCAACTATAGCAGATATGGAACTTTCTGCTTCATGTTTATTATCTCGGACCCTAGGAATACATCTTTAAATAAATTTCCAAATATCGGGGCAGTTAATCTGGAGGTTCTTCAAGTTGCCTTTATGGGGAGAAGGAAGGTAACCCCAGATGGTGCTCAGCACATCCTCACGTGACCTCATTCCGGGAGGAGGCTAACTTGCCAAGGCTCAGCCAAACCCTCCCTTTCTGGATTGTTCTGTTCTACTGCATGAGCTGTTGAACCGTCATTGTTTATAAACAAGATAGACACTTAAAAAAAATGGAAGTAGAGTTGATTTAAAATATTGTATTAGTTTCAGTTGTAGGGCAAAGTGATTCAGTTATACGTATGCATATATATATATATTCTTTTTCAGATTCTTTTCCATTATAAGTTATTACAAGATATTGAATATAGTTCCCTGTGCTATACAGTAAATCCTTGTTGGTTATCTATTTTATGTATAGTGGTGTGTATCTGTTAATCCCAAGCTCCTCATTTATCCCCTTTCCCCTGGTAACCATAAGTTTGTTTTTTATGTCTGTGCGTCTGTTTCTGTTTTGTAAATAAGTTCATTTGTATCATTTTTTAAGATTCTCTATATAAGTGATATCATATGGTATTTGTCTTTCTCTGTCTGACTTACTTCACTCAGTATGACAATCTCTAGGTCCATTCGTGCTGCTACAAATGGCATTATTTCATTCTTTTTATGACTGAGTCATATTCCATTGTGTGTATATATGTATATATATACACATACCACAACGTCTTTATTCACTCATCTGTTGATGGATACCAAACGTCTACAAATAATAAATGCTGGAGAAGGTGTGGAGAAAAGGGACCCCTCCTATACTGTTGGTGGGAATACAAATTGGTACAGCCTCTATGGGGAACAGTGTGGAAGGACCTTCAAAAACTAAAAATAGGGCTTCCCTGGTGGCGCAGTGGTTGAGAGTCCGCCTTCCGATGCAGGGGACGCGGGTTCGTGCCCCGGTCTGGGAGGATCCCACATGCTGCAGAGCGGCTGGGCCCGTGAGCCACGGCCGCTGAGCCTGCGCATCCGGAGCCTGTGCTCCGCAACGGGAGAGGCCACAACAGTGAGAGGCCCGCGTACCGCAAAAAAAATCCCAACCCCCCCCCAAAAAAAAAACTAAAAATAGAACTACTACATGACCCAGCAATCCCACACCTGGGCATATATCCAGAAAAGATGAAGACTCTAATTTGAAAAGATACCTGCACCCAATGTTCAGAGCAGCACTATCTATAATAGCCCAGACATGAACAGACACTGTGTTACTTGAGGCAAAGATCTTGGGTCCAGTTCTGAGTGTCTAACGAGGATACCAGTAGGTGGCAGTGAGACCAAGTTGATACACAGGATCAGAAGACTTAAGTTTTGCTCTCACAGAACACACCTTCAGAGCCTGGGTCGAGCAGATAATCGTTTACAGATGTGTACACGTGGCTGCTATTTTCTTCTCTAGCACAATTTCATAGAATGGAAATGCGAGATTCAAGTTGTAAAATAAACTGTAGAAAAGCAGCTTCCGATGCATTTCTTTGGAGGAATCTTCTTAGAGTTGTTCCAAATGGATTGCTTTTGAGGATTCCCCCAAAGCTCTTTCAAGTAGCAATAACATGTTAAATTCCGCTCTCCTCCTTCGCTAAGCTAACCGGAGATTAAGTCCTCTCATAGCTTCCTCTCTGGGGACAAGAATGGGGGCTCTTTTCCCAGGATTCAGGCAGGAAAGAGAAGAAGGGTAAGAAAAAGAGAGAGAACTAGGGTGGCTGCAAGCTAGAGACCCCTAGGGTTTACTGAAATGTGACTTTTCATTTCACGGCAGGTGGACATAGTTCTGTCGCTGCAGTCTTCCACTATTTCTGCAGCTCCCACTTAAAATGGGACAGTTAGGAGTTAACAGAAGTCCTAGAACTTGTTAGGAGGACCAGCCTGATTCTAAAAAGCAGGGCTTGGAGAAGACCAAATAAATGACTTCAAAATGGGAGCTCTGGATGCATTTAAGTCTTTGTTTGAAAAATATTGCCTTGTGTGCATGTGTGTGTCTGTCTTAAAAAAGATTTCCAGACATGGAAAATGAAAAAGCTTCTGAGGAGACTTAATGAAAACTAATTTCATGGAATTGCACAATAGCTGGGGAATGTCACTGGACTCTGAATACAATTTTGAGTTGAAGGCCCATGTAGAGCAGTCTTCATAAGAAGAGATATCTTTTTAAGTTTCAAGTGGACAGCTACAAAAAGGTAAAAGGCATCTCAAATTCTTTTCAGAATGAGGCTGAGTAAAAAAAGGAATGACTAATGCTCAATAGAAAGATAAGAATTTAATGAACTTCTCTGGTTGAATCCATTGCCTTTGGGACAGAATCTGTGACACAAAGCAGCTTGACACCCACCCAACGCGAGGGTCTCAAGCAGCGAATTTTGACTTTTTTCATATTTGAAAGACCAGCAGCAGACCAATGGCGTCTGTTGATACAGAATCTGTGGTTTGTCACCACCAAAGAAATTTAGTGTATTTTTTCCCCGAAAGATGTCGGGAGTTTCCTTGAGATTGGGGCCAAATCTGGCACATCCTCTTAGGGTTTCCTGGGGTTCTTCCCTTGGGCTTTGGAAACACAAACTTTCATTAGGATTCTGGTTCAATTTTTTTTTTTTAATGTGGCAGTGGGCAAAACACTATGCCTCACCTGCTTTCAGTTTCCCAGCAGCTATAAGATGGGGGAAAGTGCAGCCATTGGGCTCCTGGGAGAAGGTCGTGAAATCCCACCCATGAGACAGGGGCCCAGAAGATATGACTTGTGCTCTTTTGTCTCTATTTCTTGGGGGTGGGAGGGAGAGTTAAGGAAGGGTAATGGGAGGGTGACTTGTTCCCCCTTATTAAAATGGACAAACTGGTTGATCATTTGGGGAGATGCTATTTGACGTCTTTTAAATCTAAATGAAAAAAAATCTCCAAGCTTTGTTGCCAGGAACTGCAGTTTTAAAAAGTGGGATGCCATGACATGGTAAACACTAGGAGAGATTTAATTGCAAACAAAAACATTAACAAATATTCACCAGCTGGCCTAGGAATGCTTGAGCCCCATGACTGGCTCCTAAGCCCTGTGGCAGGAAAAGTGTGTGGATCTAAAGGCCTTTTCCCCACCTGGGAATTCAGCTCAACTGAACATGTGAGTCCATTAATCATCAGTGGAGCCTGGATAACTCATCATCCAACAAACATCATTTTCTGTCCTTCACTTTCAGGGTTGAAAGAGCTTCTCCCCTCTGCCCTCCTGCGCCCCGCTCTGCCTTCTCCTCCCCTCCCCCACTTCCCCTCTCCCCTCTTTCCCTTTCCTCAACACCTGGATAGGTTTTAGAAAAGATAATTCCTGTGCACTGAATGTTTTTTCATTACTTTGTGTCCCAATGAGAAGGAATTCATTTAGGGGTCTACTCTTTTATAAGATTAAGATCTTGGAAATAAAAATCTTTACATATAATTTTCAACCAATTTAAAATTCATTTTCCTTAGGGAATAGTTGAAGTAACTCATTAATGCCTCAGAAAGACATTAAGACTTTGTTCTATCATGATTTTGATTTTATTGAGCTCTACCAAAGACTACCAAACTTTGGAATTTGTTAATAGAGATCCCACACAGGGATATAGGGATAGTATAGGGATAGTATAGGGACAGTATAGGGATAGTATAGGGACAGTATAGGGATAGTATAGGGACAGTATAGGGATAGTAAAAACAAAACAAAACCAAAACCAAAACCAAAACCAGTGAAACCTACTCAGTGCACAATTCACCCATGTTCTCTGTCAAGGTTGTCTGCAGAGAAGCCTGAAGCTGGTCCCATCCCACACTCAGCAGTGGTCATGTCCTATTTTTTCCACATGGATTACATTGTCCAATGCTTTGCAGTGAGGTCCTATACTATTTTTTTGCCCTCATTCCAAAACAAAAATACTACTTTAAATCCTGCCTCTTGTGCACGGATCAAATATTTAAAACAATTGAACTGGATCTCCCTGAAGAGTCGCATCAAATCTTTTTCTCGAATGAGTTGTGCTTGAACTTTAGTGGGGAGTTAGAATAGAGGCGGTTAGAATCACATGTGAACTTGGATGCTATCTCCAGAGACTCCCACATACACAGAAACAATGTTGTACACTTTTGGGGGAGGTTGACAGATCCTTTGAAATCTGTGGATCCCATATTAAAAAAAAAATCTGTGGATCCCACATTTAAAAAAAAGTTCTCGACCAATTAGAATATTACAGGCTGTCTTGGAAAGGACAGTATATATTTCTGTAAAGAATCCAGTAAAATTTAAATAATGTGGGCTGACAATTTCCCCACAAAATAGTTTTCTAGTAGGGTGCTTACTGCTGGTAAAGAAACCTGATGCTCAGTTTTAATGGAAAGAATCAAGAATAACGCATGTATGATGTACTTTTACATTACTCTAAAGTGTATATCCTCAATTAAGAAAACTTAAAAAGACCACAAATACTGCATGTGCTTTTCTTTTCTTCAAAAGGCAAACTCAGGAATAGGTCTAGCAGAGTGTGGGGAAGAAAGGTATGACTGGATGGAAAGGCCTAGAAGATTCCTAGAGTAGAGCATGGTCTTGCAGGATTTCTAGAGAGCAATGGGGCAACATTGGGGCGGTGGCTTGGGCATTCATCCTCAGTGAAGAAAACAGACCAACCAGCCAAGTGTGGGTTTCTATACTGCCTGAGGGGACTCCCCTGAGCACTGGCCAGGACTTGGGGGCGCTGTGGAACCAAAGCACGGCGAGCTGAGGACAGCCTTCCTATATCGCGCAGATCCGTGCCTAGCACGTGTTGACCATTTCAAGCCAAGAAGATTGGGCTGTGTTTTTGGAATGGCACCATTATCACCGCTGGCTGTCACTTCACTGTAGGAAGAAATACGTTCTCTTGATGACTGACCTTCTGAACATCAGAAAAACCTTTCCTTCTCACTGTTGATACATTTCCAAGAGAAAGTTGTATTGACAGGTGGTTTTGTATTAGGTGTTGGGGTTGTATCTTCAAGCTTTCAGAATTTGAATAACAGGGTAAATTTGTTTTATCACAGGTGATACTTTTGGTTTGACCTCCCTGGAAAATCCAAAGCAACAGTGGGTCTTGGAATCCATTCTCTTGTTTATGGTTTTGTCTTTTTCTATCCCACCAATTTGGCTGACTGGGCTGGCCTGGGGCCCACAATCTGTTGTCTTGCTGTTCCTCACAGCTGGGCCACAGGATCTGGACCCCAGCTCCTCCCTCCGGGCCTGATCTCTGGCAGGAAAAATCATGGGACTGAGCCCACTTCATCCACGTCCTTGGGTGACACCTTCGATAAGGGGCTCCTTGGCCCTCTGTGCATCTTGCTAAGAAGTCCATCTAGACACTAGTCCCCTGCCAAGGCCAGGTCGCTAATTAACCAGACAGATTTTCCTTTGCTGTCATTATTTCTGTTGCTCTAGATGGAAAGGTTGAGAACCTTAGACCATCCTTAACATTGTCTTCCTTAGCAATGAGGGGAAAATGGGATTCCTGAATTATATATACAACAAACAACCACAAATAGAATCACCAGGCCCATGGAAGGCCTATGGTGAGAGGAAGGTCAAGGTAGGAAGGTCATGCAGGTACAAAAGCCTAGGCCTTAGGCGGATCTGATTTTGTAGCTCTGATGACATTGGTTGGGGTAGAAATAACTTTTGTACCACATCTCAGTGTTCATATCAGATTCTTTTCAGTTTCCTGGGACTGAAGTCCTCTTCCCCAAACCTTAGTATTTTGCTGCCAAATACTGCTTTTCTTCTTCCATTCCAAATATTATTTAGGAGCAAGGACAAATGTTGTGCTATTTAATTATAGGGGCACATACATATGCTTTAAGAAGGTATGTGCTGTTGTATTGTTTTCCCATTTTAGCTCTTAAAGACTCATGCCTCAAAAAACAGATGCCACATTTATACCATTCCTGTTAAACTGATGGCCACATTTTAGGTGTATGGAGTAATCCACACTTTTAAAAATCTCAGGTAACTTTTCCTATCCTTTGAAAGATTGTAATAAAACACACATGACATAGAATTTACACGATTCTAAACTGTATATCCTCAATTAAGAAAACTTACAAAGACCACAAATATTGCATGTGCTTTTTTTTTTTTTTTTTTCCAAAGGACAAACTCAGGAATAGGTCTAGCAGAGTGTGGGGAAGAAAGGTATGACTGGATAGAAAGGCCTGGAAGATTCCCAGAGTAGAGCAAGTGAGCAAATTTAATCATTTTTAAGTGAATAGTACAGTAGCGTTATCCACATGTACCTTGTTGTGTAACTGATCTCTAGAACTTTCTCATCTTGCAGAACTGAACCTCTGTACCCTTTGGACACTAACTCTCCTTCCCACGTCCCCGTCCCTCTAGCGACCACCATTCTATTTTCTGTTTCTAATAGTTTGACTATTTCAGATGCCCCACGTAAGTTGAATCTTGCGGTACGTGTCTATTTGCGACTGGCTCATTTCACTTATCATGATGTCCTCAGGGTTCATTCATGTTGTAGCCTATGACAGAATTTCTTTCTTTTATTTCAGGCTGAATAATATTTCATTGTATGTATATACCACATTTTCTTTATCCATTCGTCCATTGATGGGCATTTATGTTGTTTCCACGTCTTGGCTATTAAGAATAATGCTGCATTAAACTTGGGTGTATATATATAGCTTCAAAATCTTGTTTTCAATTATTTTGGATACGTACCCAGAAGCTGGATTGCTGGCTTATATAGTAATTCTATTTTTAATTTTTGGAGGAACCTCCATACAGTTTTCTAAGTGGTTGCAGTGTTTTACATTCACACCAACAGTGCCTAAGAGTACCAATATTTCTACATCCTCATTAGCACTTCTTGTTTACTCTTTGTTTGATAGTGGCCATCTCAGTGGATGTGAGGCAATATCTCATTGTGGTTTTTGTTTGTTTTTGCTTTTTTTTAAACATCTTTATTGGAATATAATTGCTTTACAATGTTGTGTTAGTTTCTGCTGTATAACAAAGTGAATCAGCTATACATATACATATATCCCCATATCCCCTCCCTCTTGTATCTCCCTCCCTCCCACCCTCCCTATCCCACTCCTCTAGGTGGACACAAAGCACCGAGCTGATCTCCCTGTGCCATGTGGCTGCTTCCCACTAGCTATCTATTTTACATTTGGTAGTGTATATATGTCCATGCCACTCTCTCACTTCATCTCAGCTTTCTGTTCCCCTTCTCCATGTCCTCAAGTCCATTCTCTACGTCTGTGTCTTTATTCCTGTCCTGCCCCTAGTTTCTTCAGAACCACTTTTTTTTTTTTTAGATTCCATGTATATGTGTTAGCATATGGTATTTGTTTTTCTCTTTATGACTTCACTCTGTATGACAGACCCTAGGTCCATCTACCTCACTACAAATAACTCAATTTCGGTTCTTTTCATGGCTGAGTAATATTCCATCGTATATATGTGCCACATCTTCTTTATCCATTCACCTGTCGATGGACACTTAAGTTGCTTCTATGTCCCGGCTTTTGTAAATAGAACTGCAGTGAACATTGTGGCACGTGACTCTTTTTGAATTATCTCATTGTGGTTTTGATTTTCATTTCTCTGATGCTGAGTGTTTTTTCATATGCTTATTGGCCATTCGTATGTCTTCTCTGGAGAAATGTCTATTCAAGTCCTTTACCTATTTTTAAATCAGATCTTGTTGTAAAGTTGTGGGAGTTCTTTATGTGTTCTGATATGAACCCCTTATCAGATATATGGTTTGTGAATATTTTCTCCCATTCTATAGCTTGCTTCTTCACTCTGTTGATTGTTTCCTTTGCTGTGTAGAAGTTTTTAAGTTTGATATAGTACCATTTGTCTGTCCTTGTTTTTGTTGTCTGTGCTTTTGGTGTCATATGGAAGAAATCATTACCAAATCCAATATTATGAAGACTTTCTCCTATATTTTCTTCTAAATGTATAATAGTTTCAGGTCTTACATTTACATTTTTAATCCATTTTGAGTTAGGTCTTTGTAAGTGGTGTAAGGTAAGGGTCCAACTTCATTTTTTGCATGTGCATATACAGTTTTTCCAGCATCATTTGTTGAAGAGACTATCCTGACCCCATCGTGTAGCCTTGGTACTGTTATAGGAGCTTATTTGACCATATACTTGAGGGTTTGTTTCTCGGATCTTTATTTTATTCCATTGGTTGACATGTTTGTCTTTATTCCAGTCCCATATTGTTTTGATTACAGTAGCTTTGTAATATGATTTGAAATCAGGAAATATGAGGTCTCCAGCTCTATTTTTCCTTTCTCAAGTTTGCTTTTGCTCTTCTGGGTCCTTTGAAATTCCGTATGCATTTTAGGATTTGTTTTTCTGATTCTACCAAAAAATGCCCCAGAGCGAGAGGTTTTTGATTTTTATTTATACTGATGATGATTACCTTTTCATGCTGTAATTCTCAAGGCCGCCTTCTTAATCTTCAAACCCTAACAATGAACTTTAAATTATGATGGTAACCCAATCTCTCCAGATGAAAATATTTAGGTTTCTTAAACCAAATGGGATTTCTCGCTTGACTGTAGTCTATACTACATAATTTTCAATATTAAATAGTACTTCTTGAAACTAAGGACAAGAAAAAATAACCAATAATTTTGACCGGCACACCCCTCCTCTCTGATGCTGTTACCCAAGGCTCTGATCAGGGAACCCCTGCCAAGTCTGGGTAAGGGTAAGAAGAGTCATTGATACACATGCACAGCTGTAGCCAGGACCAGCTCCAGAACCTGTGGGCTCCATGCAAAATGAACATGAAGGGTCCTTGTCCAAAAGTTATTAAGAATGTTAAGACAGCAACAACAAATCATTAGATCAAGCATGGGGTCTAGTGGGTCTGCACAGGTCATATACCCAAGACCTAAGAAAGAGTTGGGGGAAACCAGAGCCTTGGATCAAGGGGAAGAGAAAAGAGGTGATGTCCTGCAAGGGGACCTAAGCCCAGGTGGAGAAGACCTAGGCCGGCTCTCTGGAGGGTCATAAGGAAGAGCCCAGACTCTCAAGTCACTGGAGACTGGAGGGTGAAGATGCTGACCTGAAGGTTTGGTGTGGGTCAGGGTGCTTTCAGATGTGGCATGGGGAGAAAGTGGTGTTTGCTTGAAGGGAAAAGTGATGGTGACACAGCCCACTGCTCCCATCCAGACTTGAGCCCGGCTGGCTGGCAGTTAAATTTGCATGGGAGACCACGCTATGTGGCCGTCAGCCCTCATGACTGGCTTCGGTCTTGCTAATTCAGTATCCCAGGGTGTGCTCCATCCTGTGATTGGCGTTGGACACACAGCAGGTTTTTGGTGGAGGAAAAGTGCTAAATATTAACAGAGAATGAGGGCAAGATTCGAAATGGTCCCAGCTGCCATGGTTGTGTTGGCACACGTTGTGATTTGGATGAAGCCCGTTCCCTCCCTGAACGGAAGCTTCCCTGCGGGATTCCTTTAGACACGATTGACAGTTAGGCTGGGTGCCACCAACCTGCCCCTTTGTGCCTCTGAGCACCTTTTCTCCTGACCCTTTTTCATTCTGCCATTTGTTTTGTGATATACTATTTTTGCCTGCCTCAATTTGAGAGGAAAGAAAGTTGAGCTGCACAATTTTTAGCTATGGCCAAAGTCCTACAATCACTAGATTCAAAGATTCTCCTGTCTATGTTTAGTCAAAACTATTTTTCATAAAAGGGATAAATCCTTGATTCATTCGTTAGTAATTGGGGAGTCAATGCCTGATCATTCTCCTTTGTCCTGTTTTCTCTCGTAGGTTCTCACTTGGTGCTTAGACAAAATCAAAATGAGGAAGCATCGGCATTTGCCTTTAGTGGCCATCTTTTGCCTTTTTTTCTCAGGCTTTTCCTTTACTTGCGCGCAACAACAAGCAGGTAAGATCCAGAAACATCTCTTCATTTCATTAAAAGGAACAGTATTCTCTGATTTTAGATCTTAGGCATCATGTACTGAATATAGAGCTTAGATAAGCTTTGAAGAGAGAGCCAAGCCATTGACTACAGGATGTTCATTTATTTTACAGACTCTTTGCTCCTCTTTATCCAGTGAGAGAGAGGTTCTTTTTACTGAAACTTGAGTTTGATATCTTGGCGGTGGTTGGCAAGTGGTTTGTTTTTACCTTGGGTGTGAGCAGAAAGTTTGTGTTGAGAATGTTTTACCATCTGAAGAGCTTTTCCATATTTCTGGCACTGGTTGATGTCTGAGCACATAAAACCCAGGGAAGACAATGGTTGACAGCAAAAAATTATTTTCCCTGAAAAAACAACAAAAACAAACACAAATGTCGCCATTTCTTTCTCACTCTGGACAGGAAAAGACATTTTTCATCTAGAATCATCAAATCTTTAAATATCAGTTTCCCCAAACTACTTAAAAATGGATCCCAACTAATTCTATTAAGAACTTGCTTGCAGAGTTTTAGAAAAATGAGAAATGGTTCGTGTATTATGAGCTGGGAAGGATTGACTTGGGTCCCTCTCCTTTGCTTGGAGAGCTGAGCTTCTGATGGGGATTCTCCCTCCAGACCTGGTAGTTCTTAGATGGCGGCCTGGTGAGGACCACCTCAATGCCAGGGGAGCATGGCTTGGGGCATCGGGTCAGCCCCAGGTGAGTAGAGTCCAGGGGTCTGCTGTGCACAGCCAGCCTGGCCCAGTGCAGAAGGGTACTTCCCAGCCACCCACAGCCTGGCACCCGGAGCCTCTTGCTCCTACTTTCAAGAGAGAACTGGATTTTCATCTTTGAAAGAGATGAATACCGTTCAGCATCTAAGAGGGCTTAGATGGCTCTGAAGATGTAGTGATGAGTCAGGGTACCTTTCTTCATGCTAAAAAGTCTGAAAACAATGAGACTTTGCCCTTCCCTACAGTTATACAAGTCTTCTTAAGATGTATTTATAATACGTATTTTTCTGGCAAATTACCCAAAGCATGGGAGGTAAAACTGTAGTAGATTTCAGTATTCCATCTTGTCAGGGCCCAGTTTCAGACCCAAAGCTGAGGAAGGAATTTCTAAGATGATGCTTGGTTACCTGTGATAAGATATCCTTCCCACCTGAGCAGGTGGGTCTTGGGGTTCAAACTACCACAAAGAATCATCTAGAGTTAAAGGACATGCCGGGGAATGTTTTTCCCCATTGTGGAACCTGCTACTGGTCCATGTATGGCAGTCATTGCATATGGAACTTGGGTCAATGACTGGGCAGCGGCAGCTGTTGGGTCCATGTGTCCAGGTCCCTGTTTCTCAGGTAAGTCAGCGTCCCCGCCTGTTTCACGCATGAGGTGTAAATTATTTAGTAACAGCAGAGTGGAAATGAATGAGTTGAGGAAGGCTTTGCACTGGTGGGAAGTCATTTCTTGGACAGGAGAAACATCTAAACCAATGTCTTTTTTTAAAGATGTCAAAAATGGTGCTGCTGCCGATATAATATTTCTAGTGGATTCCTCTTGGAGCATTGGAAAGGAACATTTCCAACTTGTTCAAGAGTTTCTGTATGATGTTATAAAATCTTTAGCTGTGGGAGAAAACGATTTCCGTTTTGCTCTGGTCTGGTTCAACGGCAGCCCAGATACCGAGTTCCTGTTAAATACGTATCGTTCTAAACAAGAAGTCCTCTCCCATGTTTCCAACATGTCTTATACTGGGGGAAGCAATCAGACTGGAAAAGGATTAGAATACGTAATGCAAAATCACCTCACTGAGGCCGCCGGAAGCCGGGCCAGTGATGGAGTCCCTCAGGTTATCGTAATGTTAACTGATGGACACTCGAAGGATGCCCTTGCTCTGCCTTCAGCGGAACTTAAATCTGCTGATGTTAACGTGTTTGCAATTGGAGTTGAGGATGCAGATGAAGGAGCGTTAAAAGAAACAGCAAGTGAACCGCTCAATATGCATATTTTCAACCTAGAGAATCTTACCTCACTTCATGACATAGTAGGAAACTTAGTGGCCTGTGTGCATTCATCCATGACTCCAGAAAGGGCTGGAGGCACAGAGACCCTTAAAGACAACACAGGTAATGGCAACATCGCCAAGCTGCTGCCTGCCTCACTCTTCTTTGGAGATAAGCTTGGCAACCGCTGGCATTAAGGCAATATTACGGCTAAAAGATGGTGGGCGGATTAGGGAAGAGATGCCTGTTCACAGGTCTAAAAACAAAGGTTTGAATATTCTCTGTAGACTCCTTCCAAAACAGAGCAATTCATCTCCCTTCAAGAGGAATTCTTTGCTTTTGAGACAATTAATATTCTAACTCTAAAAAAGCACATCCTGATATTATGACCCCACAAGAGGTTGCTTCTACCTTCCTTGGACAAGACAGACTCAGCGTGGCTGGGCAGGTATCTAACAAAAATCCCTTCATTGTTCCTGGGATAGAGAGCCTGTTTCCTTTAAAGAAATCTCCGTGTCTGTCTGAAAGAGCTTGAGTGGAGGGGGAAGGGGGGGTCCACTTTGGGTCCAGTGAAGCAGCATGCAGAGCTCATCTCTTTGACTCAATGGGATTTATTTCAGAGATTTGATGGAATTAGAATTGTGAGAGGCCTTAGAGATGATCCAGTCCAAATCTATTTTGAAGAAATTGAGTTTTAGAGCTGGAGGCCCTTACATGTTGGCTCTGGAGTGGGTTTTCCCACTTCTCCTCCATGCTGTCACCGTGGCTGTGCCCATAGAGATGCTTCTGAGATTCCAATGGTCCTCATCAGTGCCATCGGAAGTACCAATGATGCAGCGACTTTACATGGATGTGTTCATGCATGGTGATGTGCATGGAACTAATTGTCTGGCAAGTCACTTAACCAGTCACGCCTATTAGCTCTCTTGCCAGTGCTAAGTGCCTAAAGACTGACAGGGAAGGAATTCCACAGGTAAATTTCAAATGTATTGCATCACAGCAATTCTGACCAGAGCTAGGCTTCCTCGTCAGGGACGAGCAGGACAGAGGGAACTCCCTGTGCCCCAAAATGAGTCCATGTCGCCAACTGACAGTGGGTAGCAGAGAATTCTAGGAGAATGGGCAGAGAGCTAGGATGGGAGAGCTCAAGGGAGAGATGAGCTCCAGAAGGAGAGACATGTGTCCCACAAGATGAAGGGAAAGGAGGAGAAAGGTATCATATTTCTAAGATACTGAGGTGGAAAGGGGAGACGTTGAGAGTGTTCAGGTTGAGTTGGCATCAATCATCCAATAAGAGAAGATGACAGAGGGAGAGAAGCAGTGGTGCTTGGGAGCTTGGAGGAATCAAAGTTATTTTTGAATAGCTGCAACAGGGCGAGGAGGAAAGGACCACAAAAAAGGATCAAGAAGAAACGGCTGACTTGCAGTGATGTTCAGTTGTCATCAGAGACCACAGGCTGGGGTCTTGTCCATGAGCGTGGCTCCTTGGTGTTCTGAAGGTATCTCAGGCACTCTAGGAAGAAAAAAGCTACCAGGTTGGAGCTTGCAAAGAGGGGATGATAGAGGGACAAGAAGATCTTCTTGGGAAGGAAATTTATCATTGCTAAGATGGTAGCTAGTAAATTCCTGAAATAGCCCGCCCTGGGGACCTGGCTGGGCGGGGAAGCAGATGAGAGCTGGAAGGGGCTGGGAGACTTCTGGAAAGCCAGAGGAGCAGGGACCAAGATGGGGCAGAAGGGACCTAGAGGCAGTTGAGGAGGAGTCCAGAGAAAGGCTTTCTGGGTTATCATCAGAATAATGGTGTTTTTAGGCAAATAGTACTAGACATCAGTTTTTCATAAGAGAGATTCCGAAAACAAGGAGTGGGGAGCAAGATGGGTAGATGTCATTAGATAGGAGCCGGGCAGGCAGATCGTGGTTAAGAGAAGGGTTACAGAACTAACCAACCCCAAGGCATTTTAGGAGATTAAAATGGTTTCCCCAATGGTTATCCGTGATTTCAGCTTTGATAGGGGTGGGAGGGCTCATGACCCTACCAGTGGGTCTACTTCTAAGAGAGGGGTGAGGCACAGTCTGGATTATTTGCATTAAACCTGAATAGCATTCCCTACTTCAAATGATGTGTCTCACCTCTGCATTATGACGCTAGTGTCGATCCTGCCAGATTACAGGAAAAGAAGGTGGACGCTGAGAGCACCCCAAACCAAGCACTGCAGGTTACAAGGAGGTTACAAGATGGCAGCTCTAATGACCTTTACCATTTACTACAATGTTCTCAGCATCAATAATTCACTAATCATTGCCTTTCTGAATATAGGGATAATAACTCATCCATGTCAAAAACAATGAAAGGGATCAGGAGAGACATGGAACATCTTCTCTTTATTGGTGTTTTGGCCAATTCAGGAAAAAGGGTGGATGAGTTTGCCATTATGTTTAACTGTTATATAAATGGATAAATGCTTAGATTACCATATGAATGCTAAATGAGCCTGTCAACATAGTCTGTTTCCACACAAATGACAAAACCTTTGTTTTTATGCCAAGAAAGCATCTCTGTCTTCTAGTGTCCAAGCCGCTAGCAGCACCGGGGTGGGATATTAATCCATTTATGTTGTCTTTTCTAATTAACTTCACTCTGCAATTCTGCCAGTATCATGTCCCACTGCATGTTCCATAGCAAAAAAAAAATAATAATAATAATGAAAATTCTCTGCTTATAGTTTTTGGGAAAGGTAGTCAGGAGGGCATTATGGAGATTGCTAATAAGTTAGGGCCATTTCTTTCCATTTCCTGCCCACTAGGTAGGTAACTTTTCCCCATGAATATATATATGACGGCGCTGTTCTAAATGAACTGTACTGAAGTAATCACTGAAAGTTGTGTTTTTTTAAATCCCTTTTATCAATGGATATAAAATACAAAAGCTTTGCTAAAGCAAGAGCTAAAGGTGACCTATATATCCGTGAGGATGAGCTTTCTTTTCTTTGCAAAATACAAAGATTTAGAAAACTCGCAAAACCTATCTGCAGTTTTGTGTTTGCATAGGAAATACAAATGTGATCTTTAAAATTCTGCTTGGAAAAAGGAAGCATCCCATGAGCTAAGGAAAGCATTGTGCCCACACCAGTGTGCTCAGGAAAGTAGTGTTTCCAACGATGTTGAAGGAACCTATGATTTTTCCATGGATGTTTCGAAACTTTTCCATAGAAATTGCTGCAGATGGTGTGATACATGAGCCATAAAAGCAGAAAACCAGACAACTTCACATTTTGAATTTTAGAAAGATCTGATTCCTCTTAGAGTTAATATCGATCCCTGGTATGCCTTGCTGTACACAGGAACCGGTCTCTCTTGTGTCTGTCTGAGGCTTCGGCTCTCCTGGATAACAGCATGCCCTTGTGTGTCCCATCATTGTGTGCGTAAGAGGACAACGTGGTTTTTTCAGTGATGACAAATTATCCAACATTTTTCTATGACCTGCTGTGGTTCAGCTTTTTAGAAGAGCAATAGTCAAGGGTTTTCCCTCAGTGTTTGTTTATTTTATTTATTCTATTGTGAACCGCAATCAAAAAGTAAGTAATAAATTAATAAGGAATGAGTCATCTGTGATTTAGGGATCGTTCTTCTTTTATTGATCTTAGGTTCAGAGTTAGTCCTTCCTTTAAAGGTCTCGGTTTGCTGAGTAAGGGGCAAATCTTCCTTTGTCCCTCAGGGTCATTGGTTTAGGCCTGGGAAATGTTGAGGAATTTTGTGGTATGGTTTGCTGAACCTGGAGCTCCCGGCACCATGTGGGCTATTTCTATGGCTTGCAACATAATTCACACTGCTGATACCGCACCATCCCACAAGATCCTTCAGGAACCTTACGGTTTGGTTAAAGAGTAGCAAATGCTTTGCAATTCTTAGCAAACGCTAAGTTAATATCTTATAAAACCTTACAAGATATTTTCACATTAGTATCTTTCCCTATGAAAGGAATCCCTCTACAAAATTGCTGTTAGGGGTTTCACGTATGTAAGGGGAGAAAGAGAGCAGTTCTGATTCCAGTAATCCCAACTGCAACCATCCTTGGCTGAGATTCCCCAAGGGGAGAGCTTGGGTAAGAACATCATTTCACTCTAGCAAAATTCCTTAATTCCATGAGACAAGATGTGTATCCTGTTTCCATTGTGGAAATAAAAGCAATTTTGTTGGTACCAGGAAAAATTAATTTTATGTATAAAATGTCCACTGTCATTAAAAATATCAGAATGAATGATTGTACATATAATATTACAATTATACTCCAAACATAGCTTCCTAAAATCCAGAATATAAATACCATATATGCTCACATAAAATCTCTTCCTATTCCTAACATATACTTATGTTATTAAAATATATTTGCTAGAATAATTTTACTTTCCATATCATTTAACTCAGCCAGATTTAAACATTCTAGCAGATGAGGCTTTGAAATATTCCACCCAGGTTCATAGTTTATTGATTGCTATTCCTTGCTCAGTGCTTCCGTGAAACCCCCATTCTCAGTAACAGAATGGAAGTGTCATGTTTGCCATTGTGGGGAGCAAAGAGACCTTGGTCAGCCTTTTTATGTCCATTTGTATAACTCCGGAGCTAATTCTGATTCAGGGTTTACTAGATGCCCATGGGCTTGCCAGGCACTCGGTCTACGATGTCATAAAAATAAGGTTGGATAATTATGTCATGACTGGTTTCATATCACTCTGCTTAACATCATTCTGCATTATGTGACCGAATACAGAGGCAACGGCAAAAATAGATGAAGAGAACATTTAGCTGAATCCCAGACTTGCATTTGAGTTTCACGCAACTAAACGTCATTTGAGAAACGAAAATCAAACCAAAATGTATCAGAGCACTTTGGAATCAAAACTGTAAATGTTGTCTGAGTTCTTCTTTTCGTATTCCCAAAGTGGTAGATACACAGCCACTCTGGTTTTTAAAGTAAAAAAGAAGGAACAACAGTTGCTCAAGGAATCAAGTGTTTAACATACTGGGAGGATGACTCACCAAACCCTAAATCTGGGATGCTGTTTTGTGCTGTGGATTTGGACAAAGAAAATTCTTATAATGACTTGAGGATTATACGAGAAATGTCCTCAAATTAGAAATCATCTTTGGACCTTTGTTAATATACTCCTTTACTTTCTCCTGTAGGTATGGTAATGCATAATTCCATGCAGCTACAGTTCCCTCCAAATTTTGTCGAAAATTTCAGAATATACCCAGAAAGTGAATATGTGTTGAAATTTGACTACAAAGATGGCACAGAAGAAAATTTGATATCAAATGCCCTACTAAACACCATCATTTCTGTTAAGAAATGATGTTAAGAGGTTGCCTCTTATCCATTCAGAATGCAGAGCTAAAAGAGAATTTCACATTCCTTAATCAACGTGTGTTTTGTTTGTCCATATTTCGTGTTTCTTATTGGTTTCCCAAGAAACATGTCAGAACACTGAACGATGCATGTGGTCACTTGTTCTAATGCTTTCACATTTTTTGCATTTCTCTCTTTTAAAGCACAAGACTCTGCTGACATTATTTTCCTAATTGATGGATCAAACAACACCGGAAGTGTCAATTTCGCAGTCATTCTCGACTTCCTTGTAAATCTCCTTGAGAGCCTCTCAGTTGGAACTCAGCAGATCCAAGTGGGGGTGGTCCAGTATAGCGATGAGCCCAGAACGCTGTTCTCCTTAAACAGCTATTCCACCAAGGCTCAGGTTCTGGACGCAGTGAAAGCCCTGGGGTTCATCGGTGGGGAGTTGGCCAATGTCGGCCTGGCCCTTGATTTTGTGCTGGAGAATCACTTCACCCGGGCAGGGGGCAGCCGAGTGGAGGAAGGGGTTCCCCAGGTGCTGGTCCTCATAAGTGCTGGGCCTTCTAGTGATGAAATCCGAGACGCGGTCATAGCACTGAAGCAGGCTAGCATTTTCGCGTTTGGCCTCGGAGCCCAGGCCGCCTCCAAGGCAGAGCTTCAGCACATAGCTACCAATGACAACTTGGTGTTTACTGTCCCGGAATTCCGTACCTTTGGGCTCATCCAGGAGCAATTACTGCCGTACATTGTTGGCGTGGCCCAAAGGCACATTGTCTTGCAACCGCCAACCATTGTCACCCAAGGTACGTATGCTTTTCTCACCATCTGTGTGGTAGTGGGCTGTCTGTGTGTGCTTTTGTAGAAGTCAGGTGGGCACCTTGCAGAATGATTCGCCTCGGGAGAACCTGTAAGTACCCACAGCCGAGTCCTTCCACGATGAGCTAGTTCTTGGATGTGGTGTCTGTGACGGTTGCAGTGTTCCAGAAAAACCAGAGATCTGTGATTGAGTGGAAAGTTCTTTTTAGAGCATGAGTTGTCAAGAAAGTGTGCTTTTAGGGCTAATTTGACAAACCTGTTACGTTGGTTATTAAACATCGTCGTATGATCTACTTAAAATGCAGTCATCCTAAAAATGGATCTCTGGGGATCATTATGGTTCTGAGACAGTTACTCCAGGATGATGGCATTGAGCTCTAAAAGTCAGCCCGATAGAGTGTGCTGACATGTGAGAACTGTCTCCCCAAAGTCAGTTTTGTGATGCATAGCAGGAGTGGCATTTCTGGAGATAAGAAATAACAAAGCACTTGCTTGGGGGGATGTTAATGAAAACCGTTTCTCCTGTGTTTACTGAGTAGTAGAGTAGCTCTGGTGACGGAGAGATTATACACTCAGATGGGAGGCCTTTGGCAAAAGAGCCCGACTGGAGTCATTTTAAAAAAAACATATAAAGCTGATCAAGTCACATAAGAAAATACATTTCACGGACATGGGAGGTGGGACGTGTATTTAAAAATTTCAGTAAGAACCCAGTGGTGCTTGATGCTGTGGCAGGTAAAAATCTGGCAGATCCAGGTGGACCAGGTTACATCACTGGTGATCTCACCCATCCGTCAGGGATTTTATTATTAATGGTTTTAGGCATATTGCTGGGTGGGGTAAATTAAGAATTGATGCAAAATTACATCCAGAAAATTCTCTTGATATTTCCAGACTTCCCTCTGATTGGAATACAATCTATCAATATTAAAGTTTCTCTGGGCTTGCATGCTTTTGGAAACAAAAGAATGACTTCCATAGGTTTTGTAAACACTCAGGGAGCGCCATGGCTGCTGTCCGAAGAGCGGGCCTTTGGTCCTAGGTCTTATGTTAACGAGCTGTGTGATCCTGGGCAGCCCACACAGACTTTCTGGGCTCCAGTTTTTTGAACTGATGACAGAGGATGAAAGGATATTTCTGTTCCAGGAGAAGTTTCAAGTTCATTTTTATGTATGGCAGTCCAGGCCCTTATTTCAGCTTTCCCTAGCTGACTTTCACTCCTCACTTACAAAACCGTCTTTAATCTTTGTGCTTCATCTGTAAATATTCAACAGATATTCTTAGCTATCAGGTATGTGCTGGACACCAGGCCAAGCACTGGGGACCCAGACTGATGTGGCCGCTGGCTCGTTGCAGTATAATGGGGAGATAGATCACGAAAACGTAAACCAACGACCAGAAAACTACTCCCAGAGTGTGACAGATGAGGACACTAAAGGGGGCTGTCATGGAAAGAACGGGGAAAGAGAGCTGTAGGTCAAGTGGCCAGGGAAGGCTGCTGCGAGGAGCTGCAGGACAGAAGCAGAAGGAACAAGGTGCCAGGTGTGGCGGTCAGTCGTGCAGCACGAGGGAACCTGGCCGCACCCAGGACTGTCAGGGGGAGGTGGGCCTGGAGCTCACTGATGCCTGGAAGCCTGGAGAAGCCTCTGGGTTAGGGCGCACGCATCACCAGCTTGGGTGAACTCCTCCAGTGGCTTCTTTCTCAGTGAAGCTGGCGGGGACAGGAGGACCTGCTTTATTGGAGGTCAGGGTCCCCAAGTCACTGAGAAGAATCACCTAGGAGTAGCCTTGAGTCACCCTAAGAGGAGGGTGCAGAGGAAGACAGCAGCGAGGAAGGGCGATGGGGGCTGGACGTTTGCTGGAAGAGATTTTGCCTGGGAACAGGAGCGTGGGAGAGCGAGGACTCTGCCACCGGTCCTGAGCTTGCAGGGGGCTTGGCATCCTGTGGGTCAATAGGGAGGTGAGGGCTACAGTCGACTGGTTACAGGACCTTCAGGGTCACCGTGGTAACGGGGGTTCACACCCAGCCCCAGCAGAACCCTGTGAAAGAGGGGAGACGGCTCTGTTGCCATCTCGCAGCAGGAAGAGGAGAACTCTTACTGGAGGGGGAGGGAGGAGACGGGGTGGGGGTGAGTCAGCCCAGAGACCGGGGGGTGAAAGGGATCTGCCTTCCTCTCCATCTACCCATGTGTTGCATGCACCTTATTGAATTCAGGAAGCTCTGCATTTATCGTTTTCAACTCCTACATCCACAGTATGGAAGGCGCGTTGTGAGGGTGGGTGTTTCCGGGTGAGCTCGCTCTCCTTGTATGTGTCTAGAAAGCACACATGTGGTTAGCTGCACAGCTGTGTATATGGCTTTTAGGTGTATATGGAGAGAGGGAGAGGGAGGAAGCAGGGGGTGCGGCTCTCAGGGTCTCTCAGCAACCCCCGGGTAGGGAGAATCCACGTGTCTGCAGGCTTCGATGGAGAGTTGGAGGACTTGGAACTCACTGTTTACACCACGACTCAATGCCAAAGCAGTGGTCCCCACGTGCCTGTCCCTGAATGCTTTGTATCTATGGTACATTAACATGTTTTCTCTTAAAGAGGAGAGTTTGGGCCAGTGCTGTCAATATAATCAAACATCAAGGGAACTAAAGTGCTACGTGCCATCCATCTGACTGCAGGGGGTAGTGAGGCCTCCTCATATGCAGATGAGCATTCAATAAATCGCAAGCACTCCTGCCTCTGCTTGGACCATTTACGATCTTACGAGTCTCGGAAGCCTCTTCTCCGTTTTCTGGATGGGGTGCTGTGGTCCGATATGAGCCTCGGTTCCCGAGACTCAGGTGTGCTGCCTGGGTGTCGATACAGCAGGTGGACACAAGTTCATAGTCACTTGGAGGCAGTGATCTTGTTAAGGTGTTTTTGCTTCGTGATTTGTCTTTGGATTATCATAACCTTAACATGTGACGTGGGACCTGCACAATGCCTCTCTCTTAAATGCAAATACTTCTGGGCCACTTCCTAGTTTTGACATTGATTTCCTTTTTATAAGTTTATGATGCCAAATAATTGGTGTTTTTTTCCCCTTGCCTGAAAAAATCAAGGCAGGGACAAGAGTACCAAAAGGAATAGAGGCGCTTATGCTTTTTCAAGTTTTGCACTTGGCAGTAGGTGTTCATGAAATCAGGATTGTGAAGCACAGGGCTCTCCGAGCAGACACTGACTGCTTCTTTAATTATTTGAGCTATGGCTTCGTTCTCACCTCTAAAACCCAAGCTATGGGTTTATGGTAGAAAAGAGTTTTCTGACATTTTTAGTGACAATAGGGTAAATAAGTGGTGAATAAACCTACATTGATTTTTGTGCAACTATTTTGTAAAAAGTACTAAGAGAGGGTGGGGGGTTGGGGAGCCCCACCTGCTAGCCGTAGGGAAGCTATAAGTAGCGCAGCTATAACTCATGTGTGTGTTAGGACAAATTCCTCAGGGGCTCCCATGGACTTGACATTGGCCAGGGCAAAGGGAACTCCCCTTGGGTGGTGTTAGCTGGGTAGACAGTCATACTGAACGTGATGCGTAAGGCTATTCTACTCACCTTGTCACGTTGCTACCTACAGTCATTGAAATCAACAAGAGGGACATAGTTTTCCTGGTGGATGGCTCTTCTGCACTGGGACTGGTCAGCTTCAACGCAATCCGCGACTTCGTTGCCAAGGTCATCCAGAGGCTGGAGATCGGACAGGATTATATCCAAGTGGCAGTGGCTCAGTATGCAGACACAGTGAGGCCGGAGTTTTATTTCAATACCTACCCCACCAAGAGGGAGATCATAACTGCCGTGAGGAAGATGAAGCCCATGGATGGCTCGGCCTCGTACACAGGCTCTGCTCTGGACTTTGTTCGGGACAACCTGTTCACGGAGGCGGCCGGTTATCGGGCCGCCGAGGGGGTCCCTAAGCTTTTGGTGCTGATTACAGGTGGTAAGTCCTTAGACGAAGTCAGCCAGCCTGCCCAGGAGCTGAAGAGAAGCGGCATCATGGCCTTTGCCGTCGGGAACAAGGTGGCCGACCGGGCTGAGCTGGAAGAGATCGCTTTCGATTCCTCCCTGGTGTTCATTCCTGCCGAGTTCCGAGCCGCCCCTTTGCAGGGCGTGCTGCCTGGCTTGCTGGCGCCTCTCAGGACCCTCTCTGGAACCACTGAAGGTGCGGTGGGGAGGGTGTCAGACACGTGAGGGGGCTGTCTCCAGGCAGAGTCTCTGGGGAAAAAGCCAACCCAAGTTATATTTGTGTTCAGCTGAGAGACACCTTTTAAATGATGGAAACCATAGCAACCAACAAGATTTATTTCGGGTTTCCTTTTACCCCGACTTGGGAAAAATATGACTTAAAACACCATGTGATACAACTGCATGTCTTAAAATGTCATAAAATAAGAATCATGTGACTTAGGCTATAGGGCCAGAGACCACCTGTCTTTGAAGCTTCTGGCCGAGAGATCACCTCTCTGTTCCGATCCCTCTTGAGGTCCTAGTGTTCTGTCTCTACTGGTGACTCCTGTCCAGCCCCCTCCCGCCTCCACCAAGACGAAGCCTGGCTCTTCCTTTCCCAAGTAGACAGTTTACTTCTAAATGGTCCAAACCTGAGCCTTCATCCTCTGTCCTCTCTCTTTAAGGGATTTCCTTCAATGGGGAAGCATAGTGAGGGGATGCTTGTGCAGATAAAAACCCAGTGGTTCCCCAAACCCCTCATTTATTACGGTTATCACTGAACAGTTATTTTTAAAGACAGGATAACAGTCAGTGAGCTTACGAATTGAATCAGTGCAATTCACCGTCCTTAAAGAAGATGGATATCACAGAAACAAGCTTTTCTGCCTCACAAACTTCACCACTGGAAGTTCGGTGCATGACCCACAGTGCGTGGACGCATGCTTTCTCCTCAAGCTCTCTGGTCTTCTAAAATCCTCTCTCTCTCTTCTATTTCCTTAAGACTTCTAATCCACACTTTCAGAGCCAAAGTTCAATTTGACAGAACATAGGATATAAGTAGTTGTTAGGCTTCAATTTTAGTGAAACATCAGGGAAGAGATGGGAAAGAATTTGGTGGCATGTGTTGGGGAAAACACTCTGATTTGAGAATTGTACTTTCGATTCTTTATGAGCACAACCTCAGCCCAGCATAGCAAGGAGTCTCTTTGCATTTTAATGTGTTTCCATGATCCTGTGATCTCACTCAGGAGGAATCCCATGGGCACTGTTGGATTATTGCTTGCCAATGCCGTGACTCTTCTATGGGAGAGTCAGTAGAGAATGACAAGTGGGCCTCCCTAGGAATATTTCAAGATGAGAACGGCCTAATTTTGTTGATTTTTTTTTTAGCCGTAGGGAACTCATGTTCTCAGGTTAACTTGGGCTAACCCTTCTAATCTATCTGTAAGTGGAAATTTATCTGTAAATGTGTAGAGGGAAACCCAGGGAGACCCAGTCTCGCCCAGGTAAACCTGGCTCTGACCGTGGTCGTAAGCCGAGTGATGCAGAAAGGAGCAACACCCTTGCAGAATTCATTTCCAGGGAAGGAATGTTCTGTTTCAAGGATTCTGATCACTTTTGTTGGTTGTAAACATTCTAGCTTTTGGCACTGTATCTCTCTGTGAGCCAACTTGGTTTCGTAACGTTGGCTATCAATACTCCTCACAAACACCAGCCCCCACTGGAGGAAAATATGCAGCTTTCTGCCATATTTTATGAGACGGACGTGCTTGGCCTCACTGATGTTCTCTGTGTTCTACATGTTGGCATGTGTGCCTGGGCTGTGGGCACACATGAGGAAGCCCTCTGCGGTTGTGTATGTCTCACTTTGTTTTCTGTGCTCCACTGCAGTTCACGTAAACAAAAGGGATATCATCTTTCTTTTGGATGGATCGTTCAACGTTGGAAAGACCAATTTCCCTTACGTGCGGGACTTTGTCATGAATGTAGTTGACAGCCTTGATGTTGGAAGCGACCATATTCGTGTCGGTTTAGTGCAATTCAGTGACACTCCGGTGACGGAGTTCTCTCTAAACACCTACCAGACCAAGTCAGAATTGCTAGCTCACCTGAGGCAGCTGCAGCTCAAGGGGGGTTTGGGCCTGAACACGGGCGCAGCCCTAAGCTATGTCCATGACAACCACTTCACCAAAGCTGGCGGCAGCAGGATCCGGGACCGTGTGCCGCAACTCCTGCTCTTGTTCACAGCCGGGCAGTCTGAGGACTCTTATTTGCAAGCTGCCAACGCCCTAGCACGCGCAGGCATCCTGACCTTTTGTGTGGGCGCTAGCCAGGCCAATAAGGCAGAGCTTGAGCAGATAGCTTTTAACCCGAGTCTGGTATATCTCATGGATGATTTCAGCTCCCTGCCTGCTTTGCCTCACCAGCTGATTCAGCCCCTAACCACTTATGTTAGTGGAGGTGTGGAGGAAGTGCCACTCGCCCAGCCAGGTAACGCTCTCCGACTGTTCCGGGCTCCCTCTTCCCCCCTGACACCACTTTGGCAGGCAGATGGCCCGATCTGAACTCCAGAGCGTGGCAATAAGCTATAGAAAGATGATGGGCTCTCTTTAGTTGAAGGATTTTGAAGGGGGGCTTGAGACACTCTACCAGCAAGCTCAGATGCTCTGTCTAAAGTCTAGAAAATCCAGTTTACGTTCTGTCCTGGTTGTCCCACTCTTGATTCAGAAGCTTTACTTATTTATTTTTTTTGCCCCAATACCCCTGAAGATTCTGGTGAGCAAATCCAGATGGAGATGGGAGAAAAACAGAGAAAGAGAGAGAGATGGATTCCCTTTCATACATGAGTATGAATTGGGAGCATTTAAAAATGGAAAGGATTTTCCTGATATGATATTTTTATGCTCCAAATCTGCTGTATCTAGAAAATTATTTGTCATAAACCCAATGAAGGCTGTATTTTTATGTGATGGCAAAATGGAAAATGGTTTCCAAAGGAAGTCTGGATGATGATGATGACGCAGATTACTAGGGTGATGAGATACAGACTCTTAGATCTACCAGTCGCTGACATCACAGATGGGTAGCAAGATAGATCCCACTGAAACATAATCAAAATAGTTCTAAGAACCGTGTGTGCCGAAAATAATGTTCACATGACATGCCGTAGCCCCCTATGTCCGTGTTTTCTGTTGTCTGATCACAGCAGATTGGAAATCACTGACAGAGATCCTGACCCACAGACCGATAATGGACACTATTTTGGGTTCTAACCCATAAGCTCAAATTTAATGAAAAGAGGATCTAATTAGAGCATGTCTATGTGTCAGGTGGATAACCCATATCAGCCTTTGTCACTAGAGACAGATCAATTTTTAAGCAGAAGAACAACAGGACCATATTTTCAATAGTTCTGTTTATAACAATTTGAAAACACTGTCTGTTCTCCTAGAGTGGTTGCCACCTGATATAAGAACAGGACCCTCTGGGCTTTTCCTTGGCCTGCTTTGTTGAGGAAGCATGATGTTAGGTTGGGCAGACCGATCTAGTTGTCCTGATCCTGTGCATGGATGAGAGGGGGCATTTGAAAGACACCTGGTGTGGGTTTTCTCTTCCCTTGCTGGTGCAGTGATACCAGATGAATTTTGTGAATTCCCATTACCAAAAGCTGGTGGTTCTGGGCTGAGGTCAGTTTGGTGCTTGTTGTGTTCTTGTCCCTCACTGTGTCCTAACTCTCCTTCGTTGTAGAGAGCAAGCGAGACGTCCTGTTCCTCTTTGATGGCTCAGCCAATCTTGTGGGCCAGTTCCCTGCTGTCCGCGACTTCCTCTACAAGGTCATTGATGAGCTGGACGTGAAACCTGACAGGACCCGGATTGCGGTGGCTCAGTACAGTGACGATGTCAGGGTGGAGTCTCGTTTTGATGAGCACCAGAACAAGCCTGAGATCCTGAATCTCGTGAAGAGAATGAAGATCAAGACGGGCAAAGCCCTCAACCTGGGCTATGCCCTGGACTACGCGCAGAGGTACATCTTTGTGAAGTCCACTGGAAGCCGGGTCGAGGATGGAGTGCTTCAGTTCCTGGTGCTGCTGGTGGCAGGAAGGTCATCCGATCGTGTGGACGGGCCAGCTCTCAACCTGAAACAGAGCGGTGTGGTGCCCTTCATCCTCCAGGCCAAGAACGCAGACCCTGCCGAGTTGGAGCAGATGGTACCATCCCCTGCCTTTATCCTGGTTGCGGAGTCTCTTCCCAAGATTGGAGACCTTCAACCACAGATTGTAAACCTCTTAAAATCGGTGCAAAATGGGGCGCCAGCAGCAGGTAAGGCATAGAACTTCTGGTTGCTTCTGCAGCCCAGTTGTCCCATGCTTGAGTCGATGGTAGGCGGCTGGCTCCTGGTCTCCGGGTAGAAGCCCTCCTTGGGTTTCCAAGAAAGATAGGTGATTTCTGCAGGAACAATGGAATATGGCTTTTCTTTCCCCCGAGGTGACTCTCTAACTGCTCTCTAGGGCAAAACAGGAGAGTCAGGGTGATTATTTTTAAGGACATTATAAAATTTAGCTATATCAGTGGTTAAAAATAATCCTTTTCTTAAAAAAGAACACAGTTTTTACTATATATATAATAAAAGCCATATAACACGGTCACATTAGAGCTAACACAGTTTTCATCTTCATATATTTCCCCAATTTCTTATTTTAAGTGGGTATCACTGTGTCATAATTCATTCTCTGCATTCATGAAAACCATAAAGCATGAAGAGAGGCAGGCACATTCCCATTATAAACGCTGCATTAAAGTTTCTCGGTACTCATCTTCGTTACCATGACTTCATGCTCAACCACTTTGCATTTGGTGATAAAACTGCAGCAAAAAGAGTAATTAATTTCACATATAATCCCTTTGATTGAAAATAGAACAGCTAGAGCTTCTCTACATTGACTGTTGAGCACGTTCGCTGTGGGTTTTGGGTTGTAACCTGGACATCTGGGTCACGTTTTCCCCCATTTATCCGCTGTGACTTGCAGTACATCATTTGAAACCCCTCATCTATAAAGTGCTAACGGTTGTGCAGACTCCGCCGACCATGTCTCTCTCCCTGCCCCCAACATTCCTTCTTGAGGACAACGTTGAAACTTAACAATACTGTTCAAACGTGGAAAAGTTCTAAAGTAAAAGGGCTATCTGTATGTATTGGTGCATCAGTTTCCTAATCCTGCTTTAATAAATTACGATAAATTTAGTGGCTTAAAGCAGAATGAATTTACTATCTTAAGTTTTAGCGGTCGGAAATCCAAAACCTGTTCTACTGGGCTAAGATCAAGGTGTCAGCATTGCTTTCCTTCTGCAGTTTCTGGCCGATTACCCACTTCCTTATCTTTTCCAGTGTCTAGGGGCTGCCTGCATCCTTGGTCCACGGCCCCCTCCTCCATCTTCAAAGCCAGCAGATCCATGGCCCCCTCCTCCATCTTCAAAGCCAGCAGATCTTCAAAGCAGATCTTCTCATATCTCTGGCCTCTTGTTTCCATCCTTACCTCTTCTCCCTCTAACTCTAATCCTCTTATCTCCCTTTTATAAGGACACAAGATTGATTACACTGGATCTACCTGGATAATCCAGGGCAATCTCCCCATGCCTCTAATCCTTAATTTAATCACAACTGCAGATTTTCTTCCATATAAATTCCAGGGATTAGGGGTTGGATATCTTAGGAGTTATTCGGTCCACCACAGATTGGTATGAAATTATCCCTATTGTGTCCCGTGTGAGCCACAGAGGCTGTCTTCCTTCTAGTTTCAGGTGAAAAGGATGTGGTGTTTCTGATCGACGGCTCCGACGGTGTCAGGAACGGCTTCCCGCTGTTGAAGGAGTTTGTCCAGAGAGTGGTGGAGAGCCTGGACGTGGGTGCGGACCGGGTGCGCGTAGCTGTGGTGCAGTACAGCGACCGGACCAGGCCCGAGTTCTACCTGAATTCCTACATGGACCAGCAGAGCATCGTCAGTGCTATCCGCGGGCTGACGCTGCTGGGCGGGCCAACCCCCAACACCGGGGCCGCCCTGGACTTCGTCCTGAGGAACATCCTGATTGGCTCCGCCGGGAGCCGCATAGCAGAAGGCATCCCCCAGCTCCTGGTCGTCCTCACGGCCGGCAGGTCTGGGGATGATGTGAGAGGTCCCTCCGTGGTCCTGAAGAGGGGAGGAGCCGTGCCCATCGGCATCGGCATTGGGAACGCTGACATCACGGAGATGCAGACCATCTCCCTCATCCCGGACTTCGCAGTGGCCATTCCCACCTTCCGGCAGCTGGGGACCATCCAACAGGTCATCTCCGAAAGGGTGACCCAGCTCAGCCGCGAGGAGCTGAGCAGGTTGCGGGTGTCTGTGGTCCCTGTAACGAGCCCGGGTAAGGAGCGGATTCTTTGGCTCTTCATTCCTTGAAATATCTGGGGCTACTTGTTTGGACTGTGTGTTACAAAGTATTCTCAGTTTTGTTTCCTCAGCTGTAGGGAGTGAAAACCAGAGTTACGCGAAGAATCAGGAACCACGTGGGCTTGGTGCCAGAAATGGCTTGCGAAGATGCTAAGATTCATGTTTTTGGCCAAATTCAAGTCTCAAAGATGGGCGTAGGCTTGGCTTTCAGCCCAGACCCCTAATTCTGCATAAAGGCTCTGTATAACCAACCGAAAAGAGAGGCCATCTAATTGATAGTTCCAGTTCAATGCCGGGTCCAGACTTCCCCTGGTCGGTCCAGCTGGCTGTCTCCTGTGATCGAGGAGGGAGTTTGACCACAGGTGGCCTATCAGGCTAGAGCACAGTCTCTGAAACATTGTTATCTCCAGACCCAATGTGTCAAGATTGCTTTTTTTTTTTTTTTACATCTTTATTGGAGCATAATTGCTTTACAATGGTGTATTAGTTTCTGCTTTATAACAAAGTGAATCAGTTGTACATATACATATGTTCCCATATCTCTTCCCTCTTGCGTCTCCCTCCCTCCCACCCTCCCTATCCCACCCCTCTAGGTGGTCACAAAGCACCGAGCTGATCTCCCTGTGCTATGCGGCTTCTTCCCACTAGCTAGCTATTTTACGTTTGGTAGTGTATATATGTCCATGCCACTCTCTCACTTTGTCACAGCTTACCCTTCTCCCACCCCGTATCCTCAAGTCTATTCTCTCGTAGGTCTGTGTCTTTGCTTGGTTCAGAGAAGTAAGTGTCTTAACTGGCAGGAAGGCCACCTGGCTGTTATGACCTCGGCTTATTCTATCTCCTCCTTCCTGTTCCCCTTTCCTAGGCCTGATACAATGAACTGGAAAGTGGAGGGAACCTTACTTGCTCAGAAGGAAGGGGGCTCAGATAGACCCACCCTTCCCAAAATGCCCACAGAGCGCCTGCCCTCCCTGGACACTCGGGTGGGGAGGGCACAGCGGTGAACAGGCACATGCATCCTCACTCCCGTGTGGTTCACATTCTACAGAACCGTCCACATCAAGGCTTGGGGAGCGGAAACTAGGAAGGGCTCGCGGGGAAGGGGGAGGGAAGAGTAAAAGCAAGTGAGAGGAAAGTCGACGTAGGACACAGTGCTGTTTGGGTGGGTGAGGGAGGGAGGGTGACTGGCACGGTGCTGCACAGAGGGATTGCTTCCCTCGCTGATGTCCATGCAGAGTGCGGCTCTCCCTGCAAGGCTTCCCTGGAATGTTCTAGAGGGCTTGCCATCAAATAAATTTGAGAAGGCAGTGGGATAAATGAAGTGAGGGTCTTTTTGGTTTTGGTTGGGCCCTAATTGATATGTGTTGTGTATCCCCAGTACAATAAGGGAACACAGCATTTCCCAAACTTGTTTGGCTGCAGCAGTCCTTTTTCTTTCTTTCTTTCTTTTTTTTTTTTTTTACTTTATACTGGAGTCTAGTTGATTTACAATGTTGTGTTTGCTTCAGGTGTGCAGCAAAGTGATTCAGTTTTACATGCACATATATCTATTATTTTAAAAATTCTTTTCCCATTTAGGTTATTATAGAATATTGAGTAGAGTTCCCTGTGCTATACAGTAGGTCCTTGTTGGTTATCTATTTTAAATACAGTAGCATGTCTATGTCAATCCCAAACTCCCAATTTATCCCCCCCGCCATCTTTTTTTACGGTGCATTGCAGGTACTGGTACTCCCAAGAAGGCACTTCAGAAATGCTGTCATCGTGTGTGTGCAGCTCACTTATACACAAAAGCCTATGTTTCTACAACAGTATGACTCCTGGTCTATCAGCTCTCCCGCTCTTCAAGATGACTGTTTTCTACCTTCTCCTTCTCCTGCTTCTTCTACACTTCTCCTCCCACAGCTTACTCTGAGCTGGTGATCTTGATTCCCATTTCACTGAGAAAATATAAGTAAATTGGAAAAGAACTTCCAGAAGCCTTACTGTCTGTCCCAGCATCAGTGTCCATGTCTTGGCTTCCTCCCGTTACTTGGATGAACTGTCCCTGCTTCCCTGGGCAGCCTCACCACTTACCTACTCAAGGGTGTCACCTGCAACTCTCTTCCTCTCTCCTGCGTCATCAGTTCTCTGACGTACTGGGTGATTCCTTTCATGATACAAACGCAATGCCTTTTCTTTTCTCGTAAAAACTCTCCCTTGATGCCCTGCTCCCACCTGCAGCAGTGCTCCAGGCTCCTTTATAAAGTGTTGCTGTCTACAATTCTTCTCTGGACACACCCTAACCTGTTGTTTGCTCTCCCTGCTCCACAGAAGGTGCTCTGGTCAAGGTCCCTCCATCTGGCAAATCCCAGTAGTCAGTTGTCGGGCACTGTCCCACTTGACCTATGAGTGTCATCTGTCACAGGTTCGATCCCCTCCTTCCCAAAACCCCATCCCCACTCGGTCTAGACCTGGCTCCTGTGTGTCTAGGTTCTTCCTCCCGCTGACTTACTTTTCCTTGCCCTTTGCTGCTTCCTCCTCTTCCCTCTGACTTTTAATCACTGAAATGCCCAGGACTCTCTCCTGGGACTGGTATTCTAACTCAAATAGCCTGAATTAGGATACCTTACCAGTCAGGTGGTAATTCTCTGACAAATTGGGAGACTGTTCATTAACACTAAGAATTTGGTGTCAGTGAAGCTGAAGCCCTATGATAACGTTTGATTCACAGGTGTCAGCGGCAAGAGGGATGTGGTCTTTCTCATCGATGGGTCCCAAAGTGCCGGCCCAGAGTTTCAGTACATCCGTACCCTCATCGAGAGGCTGGTTGACTACCTGGATGTGGGCTTCGACATGACCCGGGTGGCCGTCATCCAGTTCAGCGAGGACCCCAGGGTGGAGTTCCTGCTGAACGCCCACTCCAGCAAGGACGAGGTGCAGAACGCGGTGAGGCGGCTACGGCCCAAAGGCGGGAGGCAGATCAACATTGGGGCCGCCCTGGAGTACGTGTCAAAGAATATCTTCAAGAGGCCTCTGGGGAGCCGGATTGAAGAGGGTGTCCCTCAGTTCCTGGTCCTCATTTCTTCCGGGAAGTCTGATGATGAGGTAGATGAATCGGCAGTAGAGCTCAAGCAGTTTGGCGTGGCGCCACTTACAATCGCAAGGAACGCAGACCAGGAGCAGTTGGTGAAGATCTCCCTGAGCCCTGAATACGTGTTCTCAGTGAGCACCTTCCGGGAGTTGCCCAGCCTGGAGCAGAAACTGCTGACACCCATCACAACCCTAACCTCCGAGCAGATTCAGCAGCTCCTGGCCAGCACGCGCTACCCTCCTCCAGGTAAGATTGGGCGTTTCTTGTTCTTTGTTGTGTCTTTTCAAAAAAATATAAAAAATAACAGGCTCTAAGGCCATGGTGCTCACAAGTAAAATTAAAATAACGGGACACCTGAGATTGAACCGGCTGGGTCTATTGCTTGTGGCAGGGAGGAAGGACACACATGCTGGTGAGCCACAGGGCATCTCAGCGAGAGGGTGTTAGGAAGGACTTATGATAGGATTTGAACTCATCATAGATGATTTTGTGGAAGGCTTGAGGAAATGGGACTTTGCCCCGGATCGAATGCTGTCGAGAAGGAGTAATTTTATGATTGGATATCTTACCAAATCTCACAGCTAAAGCTGAAATTGATACAGAAGCAGTGGTCACGCCTATGATCCAGGATGGGGAGTGTCTGGTGATTTTTGTTTTCTTTTTGTCAGTGTTCCGATATGATCAGGGCATGGCTGTCTCTGATACTGATGTTCTGTGAAATCTTTTATGTGCCACTGGAGAATCCAAGTCCTAGCTGTGTATGCCTGGCCAGCTTTTCTCTCTCTCAAGATAAATGGTTCAATTCCATGACCTGCTCAGCTTTTGCTGTGCTATGTTTCCACTATAAGTAGCCAGTGATTTATGAGGCAAATGTCGAATTTGTTGAGAGGCAAGGTATGAGCTATTTAATAAATGGCATCCAAGAAGTACCTAGAATTCTAATTAATAGGAAGCCATGGCTCATCTTTCCTAAGACTTTTGATTAATTTTATAGTTAAAAATGGATTCATGCAAAGAAAATAGGGGTATAATAGTGAAAATAAAAACTTTGCATAAATGCTAGAGATATGTGAGAAAAAGAAATACTATGAATCAAACACGAGGAATGATGGTGTGGCCTGCTGGAGCGAGCTGGGATTCTCCGGGCCGTCACTAGCTAAGTGGTGGCCTTGGATGAAGTGAGGGCCTTTGTCCTCAGCTATCTCTTTTCTTGCACAACAAAGATGTTGATGCTGGTGATCTCAATACCTTCTGGTAGTAACAATTCATGATTCATAGATTATGGTAACCCAGGATTCGTTTCTAAGTGCTGTTTATATTTTTGAAATGAGTTGTAACCCAGACACCAAAGCCAAATTAAAATTGAGTAAACTCAGAAAGAGAAAGTTTTGGAGAACTTAAAATATTTCAAGAAGCAGAAATTGTTTTGATGCAAAAGGCCCAATGTGTAATGATTGATTAAAAAAAGCCAAAGAGTTAAACACATACACATCGGCTTATAATTTTCATGTCAGTTGATATTCTGGTGCAACATGGAGCGAAGTTCAGAAACGAAACCAAATGTGTGCCAGTCTTGTCCTGAGTTTTCTTTTTTCCTTTTCATCCGCAGCCGTGGAGAGTGATGCTGCAGACATCGTCTTCCTAATCGACAGCTCTGACAGTGTGAGGCCGGACGGAATTGCACACATTCGGGACTTTGTTAGCGGGATTGTGCGGAGACTTAACGTTGGCCCTAATAAAGTGAGAATTGGGGTCGTGCAGTTCAGCAATGATGTCTTCCCAGAGTTTTACCTGAAGACCTATAAATCCCAGGCCAGTGTGCTGGATGCCATACGTCGCCTGAGGTTCAAAGGGGGGTCTCCGCTGAACGCTGGCAAAGCCCTGGAATTCGTGGCAAGGAATTTCTTTGTCAAGTCTGCCGGGAGCCGGATAGAAGACGGGGTGCCCCAACACCTGGTTCTGTTTCTGGGTGGCAAATCCCAGGACGATGTTTCCAGGTATTCCCAGGTGATAAGCTCCTCGGGGATTGTGAGTTTAGGGATAGGAGACCGAAACATCGACAGAACGGAGCTGCAGACCATCACCAATGACTCCAGACTAGTCTTCACGGTTCGGGAGTTCAGAGAGCTCCCCAACATAGAAGAAAGGGTCATGAACTCCTTTGGACCCTCCAAGGTCACCCCTGCACCTCCGGGAGTGGACATGCCCTCTCCCTCACGGCCAGGTATGAGCTGTGATACCCGTGACTGCAGAGCGGGACACCAATTATTTTTTTTTTTAATTGAAAAAAAGCAGTTAGCATTCATTTTAATAATTTTCTTCTCTCAGGGTTGTGGCTGCCATACAGTTAGAAACTAAATGCGAGAAAAATAATTGAGTTGAAATTGTAGGAGGAATAGAAGGAAACGCATCTCAGAAAGCATATGGTCATTGATTCTTCCATGAGCTTCCACGAGGCTAATCATAGCCCCATTGAAAGGTTCTATAAAGGTGCATTGAGGGTTAGCCACAGACTCATTGGCTCTCAGAATAAAATGGCATCTTTGAAGTTGTTCAATCTACGCCCCTCCGAACATGATTGGAAGTCAGCCTCTCTCCTTGGTGGGGTCATGGTCCAGTCAACCCTCTTCCTTTGGACTGGTATCATCGGGAATTTAGAGCTGTCCGCCTATAGCTTTGACCTCATGCTCCTGGGTCTGACCTTTGGGGCTGCCAAGAGCAAAGTGAGTCCCTCCACCAACCCACGTCTTTCTTAGCTCCTACCCCAGGTGATAGCCCCTCAGACACCTGGAGCAAATGATTAGGGTTGGTTTTCCATGGGGCATCTGCACTCCGCTTAGCTCTTTCATGTCTTCCTTCTGTGCTGGTGGTGGAACATCTCACACTGCTCCGGATTCCCTTCTCTCTACTCCAGTCTTGATCCCTTGATTGGAGTCAGGGAATTATCTCCAAATGTCATTGAGTGTCACAGGCTCCAACAAAGCTCTCAGCATGCTGGCTGGTGATCCTCCAAAGGTGCACGGAGTCTGCTTCCCATTTTCCAATCTGTTTCTCCCAGCCCTCCCTTTCCCTGTCTCTAGCACACCTCTCCCAACTCCTTCCAGACACTATCATTTATTTTTGACCAGGAGGAAAGTGTGCAGTGGCATTTCCTAAAACCCCTGATATCACGGACTGTTGAATCCATGGCACAATCTCATTTTGCACGGGATAACTGGGACTCAGTTCTGCTGAGCTTTCATGTCTCCTTTCCTTTTGTTTAGGTGATTTATCATTTATCACCTAAACATGTTTTGAGGACTGTGAATTCAGGAACTCTAGAGTCATGGAACAGAGTCCAAGGTGTCCACTGTGAATGAATTACAGGAATGCCTTATTTTAATCATTTTACGTTTTGTGTTTTTGCTCTGGATATAGAAACCAGATTTATCCTTTTTTCTTTTTTTCATTGTAATCATCTTTAGAGAAAAAGAAAGCAGACATCGTGTTCCTGTTGGATGGTTCCATCAATTTCCAGAGGGACAGTTTCCAGGAAGTGCTCCGTTTCGTGTCTGAAATTGTGGACACGGTTTATGAAGGGGGAGACTCCATCCAAGTGGGGCTGGTCCAGTACAACTCTGACCCCACCGACGAATTCTTCCTGAAGGACTTTTCCACCAAGGAGCAGATTATTGATGCCATCAACAAGGTGGTCTACAAAGGGGGGAGGCACGCAAACACCAACGTGGGCCTGGAGCACCTGCGGCTGAATCACTTCATACCAGAGGCAGGCAGCCGCCTGGATCAGAGAGTCCCACAGATTGCCTTTGTGATCACCGGAGGAAGGTCAGTGGAGGATGCCCAGGAGGCGAGCCTGGCACTCACCCAGAGAGGCGTCAAAGTGTTCGTGGTGGGCGTGAGGAACATCGACTCAGAGGAGGTTGGGAAGATCGCGTCCAACAGTGCCACGGCGTTCCGAGTGGGGAGCGTCCAGGAGCTGTCGGAATTGAGCGAGCAGGTTTTGGAAACTCTGCATGATGCGATGCATGAAACCTTATGTCCTGGTGTGCCTGATGTTTCCAAAGGTAATGCCCTTTAGGTGCATATTTTCAACCATGTCCTGTCGATGTTGGTGAGTTACCTGTTTACCCAGATCCCCAGCGCTGGCCTCTGGGCTCCTATAGCATCTGGTGTGTCAGGCATTGACTTATATCCACGTGGGTTGGGTCCTGGTTGTCACCTACCACTGTGATCGGATGTGGTGCCAGGATAGGAGTGGATGTCTGTCTTTTCTTGCTCTTACCAGATTTACTCCCCATCCCTTACTCTTTAATCCCCTAAATAATTCAGACTGATTGATGCCTGTTTCTGTTTGTAGGTTTATCAGATCAATTATTTGAGATCAGAGGGTTTGCGTTCTCAAGTGTGTTTAGTCTAAAGCACAAACTCGGGATGCACTTAGATAGACACTGACTGTATACGTTGCCAAAGTTGATTAATATCAGGAAAGCAAACGTACTGAATGGCCAACAATTTTGGCTCCGAAGAGTCAGTGTGAGTTCTCCCAGTGAGAGAGGTAGATCTAACTGCTTCTCAGAGCTCATACACAGAAGGCCCCATTTTGCATTTGAGCGTGGTGTCCTGGTCCACGCCCCGAGCTGTGCCTGTAGGTTGAACACATCTCGGCAGCTCGACTTTGAGCTCACGGCCTGCTTTTCCCTTTACAGTCTGTGACCTGGATGTGATTCTGGGCTTTGATGGTTCAAAAGATCAGAACATATTTGTGGCTCAGAGGGGCTTTGAGTCCAAGGTGGACACCATCCTGAATAGAGTCAGCCAAATGCAGAGAATCAGCTGCAGCGGCAGCCAGCTGCCCACAGTGCGGGTGTCCGTGGTGGCCAACACGCCCTCAGGCCCCGTGGAGGCCTTTGACTTTGCTGAGTACCAGCCAGAGCTGTTTGAGAAGTTCCAGAACATGCGCACCCAGCACCCCTACATCCTCACTGCGGACACGCTGAAGCTCTACCAGAACAAGTTCCGGCAGGCCTCACCAGACAGTGTGAAGGTGAGGATGGCCGCCTCGTTTCCGCTTCCTGTGTCATCTCTGGGTTTTACTGGGCAGGGGCAAACCTCAATGCCTGGAAACCCCCTCCCCAAACTGTTCTTCTATAGATGCTCTTCATGTTTGATGGGGTTGGTGATGCCTGTATGTAAGAGTCCTTTATTATCAACTGGGCTGAAATGGAATATCTTCTTCTAGTTTTACTAAAGCTCTAAAAAAAATCTTGGAAATCAGTAATTAAGCTTGAATGCATTGAATTTTTGAGTAATTCATGTTTAATCATAGTCCTGACCATTAAGTGCATTATGTTCTCTATTTGTATTTACTTTTATCTCTCTCTTTCTCTGTATTGGTTCATACACACACACACACACACACACACACACACACACACACACACACACACATCAGTTTGCTAGGGCTGCCATAACAAAGTTCCACAGGTTGGGTGGCTTAAACAACAGGAATTTATTCTCTCACAGTCCTGGAGGCTGGAAGTCTGAGATCAGAGCGGCGTCAGGGTTGTTTTTCTGGAGGTCTCTCCACTTGGCTTGGAAACGGCGCCTTCTCCTTCTGTCGCCACGTGTTTTTCCCTCTGTGTGTGTCCTAATCGCCTCATCTTAGAAGGACACCAGTCGTATTGGATGAGGACCCACTCTAATGACCTCAGTTAACTTATTTGCCTCTTTAAAAGTCCTATTGCCAAACATGGTCACACTCTGAGGCACTGAGGGTTAGGACTTCAAAATATGAATTTTGGAGCACGGGCTACACAAACACACACGCACACATGTACACGCCCACACATACGCATGATTTCTAGAAACTACATCTCCTAAATAAGAGAATGAGATAAACTTTTTATTTCCATTGTTGATTGTGCTTTTTAATAAATCAAGTCCTACCCTATACCCATTTATTTTATACCTCATTTATTGCATAGTATCAAGGAACTATGAACATGGGGTGATTGTTTCTCAGCCTTGGCCCCCAGTTTCCTCTGCTGTAAAGTGGAGGCTTTGAACTGGCTAATCCTTCTCTCAAGGGTCTGTGATGTTTCTTTTACTTTTGGCTGGCGCTTGACGTATCTTTTATCTTCAGGTGGTCATTCATTTTACTGATGGGGTGGATGGAGATCTGGCTGATTTACAAAGAGCATCGGAGGAACTCCGACAAGAAGGTGGGTTCTGGGGCTTTCTATGGGAGAAGTAAACCTGGGTGAGGCAGGCGCACTGCTGGGCTAGAGAGAAACAACTCCACTAAGGGACCCTCTGGGATAGCGGCTTCTCTTGGAGGACACCTCATCCCAGCATTTTGGTCCTCTGTCGCCTGCCTGGGGCTACAGGATGGGGCAGCAAGGATCCCATACTTACACAGACAGCTCTATTACCAAGTCCTGGCACAGACCCCATGGGGTCTCAGGCTCATTCCTGTGGTAGGACATCTAGAAAGCATGATGCTTTTGTAAAAGAACATGAAGTTTTGACTCATTTGGCTGTATTATATAAGCTAGGAATTAATTTTATAGCAAAAAATCTTGCTGTATTTTCCGTTTGCTGTTATCACAGCTCAAAAATACTCCAACGTTAAGAAAAGATACACTTTTCACATAAAATTTGGAAAGCATACTTTACAAATTTAAGGTGACTGGTTTGCAATGATACCTGTTATCAGATGTACTATTTGTTCATCTGCTTTGGAATTTGGTAGCACTGGCTATCAAAAAAGTGGATGTCAACACTAGAGGTTTAAGGAGAATTTGTTGAAGCAAATTTATCATAAGAATGTTGTATTTATTAGCTTGCTTTTCCAGAGCAATGGAGATGAGACTGCTATCATCTGACTTGGGAGATGTGGGATTTCAATTCTTCCCACAGCATACCTGTGTTACGTAAGACCAGAGCTTGAGAATTTATGTATGAATAAACTTCATGGTGGTGTTTCCTAGAGTTACATGAATTCACTTACTTACTGACAAATCAGAAACAATTGCTCGGAGGAGTCCAGAGTTCCAGTGTTTCAACTCTTCGGAGCAGCTAATCAGTGTGATTACGCAAGTTTCAGTTAAAGGCCAAATTTTATACTGAAGTTTTCTTTAAAAAATAAAAGAGAGTCAGGAGGAAAAGTACTGAGGCTCTTGAATGCCTAGGTGAGGCTTCTTACGTGTACCTGTCCCCGCAGGCGTCCGAGCTCTGATATTGGTGGGCCTTGAACGTGTCGCCAACTTGGAGCAGCTGATGCAGCTGGAGTTTGGGCGAGGATTCACGTACAACCGGCCCCTGAGACTGAACTTGCTGGACCTAGACTATGAACTAGCGGAGCAACTTGTGAGTGTTTTATGTATCTACACACAAACTGGTTTAGATAGCACAATATTGGGCATCTCAGGATAACGCAGTCCGTTATCACCAGGCAGATGGAGGAGAGACCGCTGGGTGGGCAATTTAATTCACGTACTTTACTTGGGACCTACTTTGTTGCCATGACATGAGTCCTGGAAATGGAGCTATCTGAGAACTGGAAAGACAGCCACCCGGGCATGGGTGTCGAGGCAGCTGTCGCCTTAGAGTTTCCTCTGCTCCCTTTAAAGAGACTTCTTTTCGTTTATAAGATTGTTGAGAAGCCATAACATTGAGATTTGACCCTTCCCTCTGTAAACAGGAAACAGGGAAAACAAGAATATGCAGGAAACGAAAGACCATTTCTGGGTGGAAAGGGGCTTCCGTTGTCTTCTCTTCTAGTTTCCTTTGGAGCAAATGAGGGCTCCCCATAGGCTTCCTAATCCTCTTGGGTTCAGCCTCTCAGCAGGTGGGGTTAACGCCTGGGTTTGGGGGTGAGGCTGGGGGCTTTTGGGACATGAGGGTGCTGAGCATTCAACTCAGAGGTTCTTTGGAGGAGGCAGCGGTGCCCCGTGGGATGAGCTGGCTCCCTCCGGTCCTCCGACCTTCTTCCCAGGGCTGCAATTCGGATTTTTTTATTGAGTGGAAGGAAGTTGAGTTAATTGACAAACCTAGGACATGGGAGAAAGTGCAAGCTCTAGGAAATTCACTGCAAGGGAAAGCATTGGCCATCATGAGTTTGGCAGGTAGAAATGTACTTTGGGTGTACGCTTTCCTGCATGAGGCCAGGGGCTGGGATGGGAGGGAATGTCCAGGGTGTCTGATGGGTGCTGGAGTCATTGGTGACTGGCGGTGCGGTGCTTGAGGCTCAGAGGCAGGGATCCCACCCCGCAGCTGCTCCCAGGCTTCCTCCAGGCTGGCGCCATGTTCCGTGACTCTGACCGGGGTTCTGGGGAAGGGCATATGGTCTCTGCTCTGAAACCACCTTCCATCCTGGCCATCTGCAATGGTTTGTTAGGTTTTGCTTTCTGGAGCTTAAAAATATGTAAGCTGGGCTTCCCTGGTGGCACAGTGGTTGAGAGTCCGCCTGCCGATGCAGGGGACGTGGGCCCGTGCCCCGGTCCGGGAAGATCCCACATGCCGCGGAGCGGCTGGGCCCGTGAGCCGTGGCCACTGAGCCTGCGTGTCTGGAGCCTGTGCTCTGCGACGGGAGAGGCCACAGCAGTGAGAGGCCCGCGTACCGCAAAAAAAAAAAAAAAAAAAAAAGTAAGCTATACTTAACATCTGAAGCTTGAATATCTATGTTGGAAACTTCTAGAAATAAGGCCCAGCCTGAGCTGACATTGTGAATAAGATGCATTGTCTTTGGTGGTTCTTCAGAGTCCATTTGTGACACTGTATCGCCCACCCATGGCTAAGCCTTCAAGGGAGTGCCGTAGGAGGTGACTATCTCTTGCTGTGGACGCCGCAGTCCTCAGACGGCACATTTATGCCTTTTTTCTAGACATTTATTGAGATCTGAACTTCGTTTTCTGTCTTGGTAGGACAACATTGCCGAGAAAGCCTGCTGTGGGGTTCCCTGCAAATGCTCTGGACAAAGAGGAGACCGAGGGCCCATTGGCAGCATTGGGCCGAAGGTACGGTGGTTTTACCCTTTTATTATGCCTGAGACTAGATTTCAGAGACGTCATTACTTCGGCTGGGGAATTTCTCTGCTATGATGGTGGGGAGATGGAAAAGGGAGGAGAAGGAACTAGCTGTGCTGTAGGACAGATCTGAGGTGCAGACCTTGTCCCTGTGTCTGCTCCCTCCTCCCTTTCCACTGGGTTCTTTTATGCATTGGTTCTTCATTTTATAAAATTATGTTAAGACCAGTGGCATCATTGACTGGCAGCCTCACTAGGACGGCCAGCAGGGATGCTTCCCATTTGCCTCTAAGTTATAGGAAATGCACAGGATTTCTTGGTAGATCAAGAGCCTTAAAGATCCTGATAGAACAATTGCACTGAAATAATGAGTAGGAAACCGTCACGTTCCAGGGACACCGAAAGCACCGCTCTACCAAATGAAGAGGGGTGAAGAGATGCTTAAATAGGAAACAGAGAAAACCACAGCATTTAACCAAGGAAACGATTTACTTTCTTCTAGGGTATTCCTGGAGAAGATGGTTATCGAGGTTATCCTGGTGACGAGGGTGGACCTGTAAGTAAAGGTTGTTTTATTCCTTAAATCTTTACTCCCTCCTTGTTCTTTACATGTTGGGATTGAATTGTGCGGTTCCTCATCTGTTCCGTTTCCAGTCTTTTCCACCAGAAAAAAATTACTTTCTAACTTTCTTAACAACTTGACTTAGATTTCTACACTACGGAGACCAGTCTGAGAATCTGAGGATGACAAGTGTGGGTAGGAAGTGCAGGTTTTTACGTGTTCCATCTCAGAGGGCGGGACTAAATGTCTCCTGAGACAGAGGACCACTGAGGATGGCAAACCCAGCATCTACCAAATTCAGACTTCCAGGCAGAGATGAGAGGCCGCTGGAGCCGGGGTGCAGGGGAAACCCAGTCAGGATTGTAGCGGTGACGCCCTTTGAGGGCAGCCTCCCAGAGGGCGGTTGCCGGTATGGGTTATCAGTCACCAAGGGGTCCATTTGGGGGTGGGTAGAGCCTGAAGCAGGGCCTTCGGGAAGCAGAATCCTGCCCAGAAGTGGTTTGAGAACTTCTGAGACACTAGAACAAGGCCCAGCCCTGGGGTGGGGAGAGAGGGCCCCAGTGGGAGGAGTTGAAGCCCCCAGGGTCCCGTCAGGCAGTGCCAGGTGTCAGGGTTGAGCCTGGACCCCATAGAAGAGCTGGGAGCCCAGGACCATATGGAGAAGCAGCCAGCCCGAGGGGTCTCCACGGGCCCAGCCCCCACCCAGACCCAGCACCCTGAGGCCTGCTTATCCTCCGCCCACCAGGAGGCGCCCTCTGTGCTGCAGACACTCCCAGACCCCACTCCCTCCAGGGGAGGGAACTGCAGGTTCAAGGCCCTGTGCAGAGGTTGGCCTGCGGGGCCCGCAGGCGGGGATGCTGGAGGCCTCGCCTGGCACATCAGCCCGCCAGCCAGTGGACTGCTTCCTAATGCACGCCTTTCACAGGGCTCCCTACTCAGTGGAGACACGTGACATGAAGCTCCAACTCGCAAAATGCCTCTGTTTCTCCTGACAGGGTGAGCGCGGCCCGCCTGGTGTGAACGGCACTCAAGGTTTCCAGGGCTGCCCCGGGCAGAGGGGCATAAAGGTACAGTGACCCCCATGTGTGGGGAGGGGACCGTGGCACCGGGCCCCAGCGGGGAGAGGGCGGTCGGTGGCGCGTACAGGAGGGGGACACTTTCTCCAGTGCCTCCTGGGGAAGGAAGATGTCTGCCCCAGCTTCTCTGCTCAGCGCTGGCAGCCAGTGGCCTCTCACAGAGGCAGCCCAGGGCCTGGCGGGTTCAGGAGCGCACACCGTGACGGGAAGGGAGCCTGAGGTTGGAGAAACAGTTTCGTATGGCAGTGTGAAGCAGTCAGGACACACTGATGAGGACAGACAGGATGTGGGCCAGGGCAGAGAGAAGGCCGGTGCCCCGCAGCTTCAGCCCCTGGACCTGGGAGGAGTGAGGGAAGTGGAGGGGGCCAGAGACAGAGGGAAAGGACTCATGTGCTGGAAGGTTCTGTGTGTGACATACTTGGAGTCAAGGGCTGATGAACTTTCTCCTCAATCTGCTGCCGTTTGAGAGACAGGCCACTGCAATGTTATAAAGGGGCCTCCTCGGAGCCCCTGTCCCGGGCCTTCACGGCCCAGCCCTCATGCCAGAGAGCCAACACTACCCAAGTGCTCAGGTCCAGGCAAGTTAGTTTTATGATCCCCTCATGACAGAGAGAGAGCTAGCCAAACAGACGAATCTCTAACACTGAATTTTCAGACACTGACTTTTCTTTAATATAAATTTATTTTATTTTTGGCTGCGTTGGGTTTCTGCTGCTGTGTACAGGCTTTTCTCTTGTTGTGGTTTGCGGGGCTACTCTTCGACGCGGTGCGCGGGCTTCTCACTGCAGTGGCTTCTCTCGTTGCAGAGCACGGGCTCTAGGCGCACATGCTTCAGTAGTTGCAGCACACGGGCTCAGTAGTTGTGGCTCGCAGGCTCTAGAGCTCAGGCTCAGTAGTTGTGGTACACGGGCTTAGTTGCTCCGCGGCACGTGGGATCTTCCTGGACCGGGGATAGAACCCATGTCCCCTGCATTGGCAGGCGGATTCTTTTTTTTTTTTTTTTTTTAATAAATTTATTTATTTATTTATTTTTGGCTGTGTTGGGTCTTCATTTCTGTGCGAGGGCTTTCCCCAGTTGTGGCAAGTGGGGGCCACTCTTCATCGCGGTGCGTGGGCCTCTCACTGTCGCGGCCTCTCTTGTTGCGGAGCACAGGCTCCAGATGCGCAGGCTCAGTAGTTGTGGCTCACGGGCCTAGCTTCTCCGCGGCATGTGGGATCTTCCCAGACCAGGGCTCGAACCCGTGTCCCCTGCATTGGCAGGCGGATTCTCAACCACTGCGCCACCAGGGAAGCCCGGCAGGCGGATTCTTAACCAGTGAGCCAGAGGGAAGCCCTAGACACTGACTTTTAAGTTGGGGACGGGGAGAGGGGAGCCCTTAGCCTATTCTAGCCTATTCTATTCAGCCTCCGGGAAGGAGCTAATGTTTCTTCTTTCCCTTCCCTTTTAGGGCTCTCGTGGATTCCCAGGAGAGAAGGTACTTAAGCTTGCTTTTCTTTTTATATTTAAAACTTTCCCAGTGTTTTGCCATATTTTATACTCACCTGTGTGTCTTGTCCCCTCACAGGGTGAATTAGGAGAAATTGGACTCGATGGTCTTGACGGTGAAGATGTAAGTGATTTTGGACTCTGAGTGCAAATTGCTTTTGGTCCTGAAGACTCCAGTGACTAACACCTCAGTCTGTGGTAGAAATTGTGCCAGGAATGACATTTTATCATTGTCTTTGGCAGGGAGACAAAGGATTGCCCGGTATTTCTGGAGAGAAAGGGAATGCAGGAAGAAGGGTAAGTATATTTCTGCATTGTTACTGTCATGGAAAAACTATGAACATTTCACTTAGGGATTATTTCTTTTACTTGTGTATGTTAAGACCGCTTCCTCCAGGCAGCCTTCCCTGACCTCCTCCTGGGGTGCATCCTTGGCATCTCCTATGTCCCTTGTCAGCTGTGACATATTTACATTATATTTTCTTGTTTGGAGAGTCCCATTGGGCAAGGACTGAGTGCGTTTTGTTGAAATAAATCCCCAGCGCCTGGCACAGAATGGGTCCCCAATAAATACTTGTGGGTTACCTGAAGTATCTGGAAATAATTTTACCTTCATGGAAAATGAGTAAATGGCAGATGCTGAAGCACTGTTCTTTTTAAGATTTGTGATTGGAAGAATGCAATGTTGAGGGTGAGATAAATATGTGAAACTCATCTAATTCTCAGTCTCTGCTTGTGGTTTTTATTTAGGGTGACAAAGGACCCAAAGGAGACAAAGGAGAAAGAGGGGATGTTGGGATCAGAGGTGACCCGGTAAGGGGAAATCCTTGTCACCGATTTGAGACTTGAGTCCGGGAAAGGGGTTTGTGGGGAGAAGTGGGTTGAAAGGAAGAATTTTATTCTTGAAATTGCTTTAAAACATGTTGGCAAAATATGTGGTTTGCCCTTTTCTTAGAATTTTGGGGTGGCTGGAGATGTCTTTGCCCTCTCGCTGCAAAGAGTAGTCTTTGCAAAGCCTCTTATGTGAAGACCCGAGAAGTTTCCCTAAAATGTGGTCTCAGGACACTTTAAGTTCGCTTTAGGAAAAGGGAAGAGTTTGCAGTTTTTCTTCCTTTATGGGTCTATAAAACCTGTCAACAAGTGACCATCGCTGGGCCAGCCTCTTCTGGCCCAGACCAGGACAAGGCAAGAGCGAGCCTGGCCACCATCCTCCCGGGGGGAGGAAGAGCCATCTCCCCCACCCTGTTTGGGGTTCAGAATGATTGCTGACCCCACGGCAGGCATTATCTGGAGATGGGATGTGGCCAAAGCGACTGGCATTCAGACCACCACTAATATTTTCCTGGTCACTGACCCAGCGGCAGTGGCTTTCCCTGCACACGTGGCTTATTCCCCGACCTGTTCTCTTTTCAGGGTAACTCAGGACAGGACAGCCAGCAGAGAGGACCCAAAGGAGAAACCGGAGACATCGGCCCCATGGTACAGCACTCTGTGTACCTAGACTCCCCCTGTGCCGAGAGCCCGAGAAACTAAAGTCAAGCTGGTTCACTGCCAGCCCCGGAGGCCACAACGTGGTCTTTAAGGCTGTGGATGTACAAGGCTGAGGTTGGGAGCAGAAAGCCGCGGGAAGCCAGTGTGCACACTCGCAAAGGAGTCTCCAAGAGGAACAGCAACAGCCTCTCCCAAGAGGGGCTTCCTCTCGGCAGAGTTGTGCCCCATAGATATTTCCAGAAAGTGCTCATCAAGCCTGAGCCTTGTGGGGGGCAGAGTGCACCTGGGTCTAAGGCACCCCCAGAGTGTGCGACTGGCCCTGTGTGTATCCATTCCTTTTCCCCAGCGTCTTGTGCAATATTTGAGTTACAAGTTCTTCTTTGCAGACGAGAATCTTACGTTAATTTTCTTTCCCATGACAGGGTCTCCCTGGGACAGATGGGGTGTCTGGCGGGCCTGGAGAACCCGGGAAAAGCGTGAGTGCCTCTTGGGGTTTGCGGGGGCTCTGTGGTGATATTTACTTAACTCTGCTAGACACCTTTTGGGGCAGAGCTGCTCAGCAACGTTTTATTTAGGGAATTTAAGGCCATTTCGGAAACCATTGTCCCCCATGTGCTGCTGCTTCTGCAGACCCTTCATTCTTATCATTCACTCTGGACTCCCCCAGCCTGCTTCCCTCCCCTTCTAAAACATACTGAATAGACGCTTTTAAAAGTAATATCTTTGCTGCTTTCGAATATTTGGCTGGGCTTTATCCCACTGAATGTTTAAAAAAATCTAAACAGAAACACAAATACAGAGGGAGCGAGGGGGCAAAGGGCGGGGAGGCTGATGGGGTGTATGCTTGTTTTGTTTGATAGTTGTTTTTCTCGTACTGCTGTAACTCCAGCAGTGAAACCAGAGTCAATTTTCTAGTGAATTGCATCTCGCAATTGCTTTTTCAAGACGTTTCAGAAATGCCTGTTGTAGACCGCTCAGTGCATGCCTTGTCTTTGTGTCTTGTTGAAGAATTGCTGAAGCCAAAGGAAGATGAATGATCTTTGGGAAGCTGTTTGAGTGCTTCCAGGGCCCAGGGTTACACAGAGCTCAGACCTCCTAGCTGGGAGAAGATGTGTCTGGAAGTCTGTAAATTCTCACGGCTAGTTCAGGGCGCTGGTGGGTGCCTGAGAAAGGTGTCTGCTCAGCATCTGGCTGGGGAAGGGGGCCAGATCGGGGCCCCCTCAACCCTTTCTCCCGTGGCAGTCGCATGGTTAGGGATCTTCAGTGGACGATCAGAGGGTGTGTGCTGACAAGGGCTTTTAAAAGAAACGGCTCTCGGCCCTAGGCACGTGATATACTATGGGCATAACCTTGCTTTGAAAATTCAGAAGAAAACTTAAATTTTGAAAATGCTATCTTAAAAGCTTTTGAGTATTATTTTTGAATAATGTTGTTGATTTCTACAATGAAAAAAGAACATGAGGAAAGCACTCCATTGTTATAACGTGCTGAACAAGTTAGCTTGTCCGTAGAGCCAAAGCTTGTTTCCATGAAGAGACTTAAAATACAGTCAGACACACAGTTTGTGTTAATTCTATGCTCAGGGTGTCAGTTTGGGTTTGAAATCAGTGTGGTCAAGTTAGGGCTGTCTTCCCTTAGGATATCACTAAGCCAGGCTCACGCCCAGATGAAAGGCCTCCTTCCCCTGGGCTACCTCACTCCTCACGTGGCCTGAGCACAGGTGGCCTCTGGTCATACTCGGTGAGGTCCCCTTTGGAAGCGGCAGGCAGATTGCTACTCTGTGGAGAGTGGCCTGGCTGCGCCCCTCCCCCTCTTGTCCATGTGTCATCCCTGGAAGGAGGCCAAGGTCTTCCATGAAAGAAGCTGCCATTACAGTGAATCAGGGCAGAGTGGTGGCCCCAGAAGATCATGGGGCTTGTTCCCTGGGAGAAGAAAAGCTGGTTCTTGGGTTGATGCAGGAGATAGGCCAAGCCTGTAACAGGCTGGTGCGTTACAGGCTCCAGAATTCAACCCCTAACCTTGCGAAGTTATATCCAGGATGGATTCCCACCCCAAACCTTTCCACTGAAGAGGAAGCCATCTTGAGGTGGGAATTCATGGATTACTTAAGAGCGAGCCCACGTTTATTTGAACTAAGGTTCACTTCTGGAGCATGGGGGAAGATATTGCCAAGTCATGAGCCCAGACCAAGTGCAGCCAGGATTTTAGGTTCACATACGCCCACGCTGAATACTTTACTTAACCGAGTGTGTGTTATATTTGGCCGGGACAGTGTGGAGAGTCTGGGACTCCCTTCCATTATAATTAAGGTCTTACCTCTCCCTCCAGTTAGGAAAATGGAAGAAAAATAGACAGGTCGACCTTCCTGTTTCACATTCCTTACTTGAAACTGTCTGGGGCCATGCAGCCCGAGGGGTCCTTATTTTGGTTGGCAGGTCTGAAGTCATCCTCAAACCTTCCATGTGGATGATTGACAAGGGCAGCGTGGAAGGGCTGGGCAGGAGGGGAGTGCAGGAGGAAAGGTGTCCCTTCACGAGAGTTTCCTCTGGGCGGGGTAGGCACAGTGTCTGGGGCCCAGCGGGTGTCGTGAAGGTGCGGGTTAAGTCCCAGGGAGCCTGGCCTCCCCCAGCCTCCCCGCCTCCCTTTCACCGTTGGTGTCATTTCTTCCTCAGGGCGGCTTTGGCCGAAGGGGACCAGCAGGGGCTAAGGTAAGCCTCAAAGTCACCATCTCTTTGCTCTCATCACAATGTCAGTCACTGTGTGCTCTCGAGAGAGGGTCCCCACCCCACCCACAAGTTAAAAATTACTCTCTCCTTCACCATCAAAGCTTGTAGCTCCCATCTTTTCTACCATCTCCTTAAATGTAGCCTCTTCTATAAGACTTGCAGAAACGATGATGGCGGTGGAAATGATTATCAAAATGAAAGTGACGGTGGGGAGGGGAGAAGGGAAGGGAGATGATTGGGGAGGCAGCGTCCTGGGGACCTCTTGCCCGCGATATGCCCACTTACCTGGTCATCAGCAAGTCACATGTCTTGGTGGCTCTGTCCTCTCACCTGTGCGAGACAGGTTTGGGTCCCAAATAGCTTCATGTCATGAAGTCATCCTGAGGAAAAGGTGAGGGAAGAGTGAGAATCGATGCTAAGAGTGCAAAGTGGCTCCAAGTATTGAATGTCTGTCCCTGGAGTTATGGCGCTCTCCCTTCTGACCCCTGGTACAGCTGTGACTATCTCCCTGCACCCTTGTGCAGATATGACTGTAGAACAGAGGGCTGACCCTTCCCTACATCTTCTCTTGTTTCAAAGGGCAACAAGGGCGGTCCTGGCCAGCAGGGCTCTGTGGGAGAGCAGGGGACCAGAGGTGCACAGGTCAGTACCCCCGGTGTGGTTACGTGCCTTGTGACATGTTCCCAGATGCCCTACCATTTTTAAAAAATTGAGGTGACCATTGCTTCTACAAAATTGAGCACAAAATTAATCTTTTAAGGTGGCGTTTAGCACATCCCCAATGTTGCATGACTGTCATCTCTATCTAGTTTTGAAACATTTTCACCGTCCCCCAAAGGAGACCCTGTACCCATTAGGCAGTCATGCCCCTCCCCCAGCTCCTGATAACCAACTAACTTCCTTTCTGTCTTTGTGGATTTGCGTATTCTAGACCTTTCGTATGAATGGAATCATTTAATAGGTTTTGTGTCTGGCTTTTTCACTCAGCACCAGGTTTTTGAGGTATATCTATGCTGTAGCCGGTGTCAGTGTTTAGTTCCTTTCCATGGTGGAATGATATTCTGTTGTGTAGATACTATGGCAGTCACGGTGTGTCACCTCCACACGGCACTTCTGTTGGCATTTTACTTTTTCAGGGTCCTCCTGGTCCCATCGGTCCTCCAGGCCTGATCGGTGAACAAGGCATTCTCGGACCTCGGGTAAGTCTTGATCCCACCCCTCTCTTTAGCTAAATGGATAGCATGTTGCCCCAGCAGGCTGAGAGTTCCATGTTTCGTGAAGGGAGGAACAGGAGACAGACCCCTCAGCCCGACTCTGGCAGCACAAACCTGGGGCCAACCTCAGTCCTGGGAGCAACTGGCTCATTCACCCTGAGGAAGTTAGAGGGCGCTTTTCTTGATGCTCCAGGGGCTAAGTCCCAGTGCTGCCCCTTCCAAACACAGGCCACCTGGGAGGTGAGCAAAGGAAGGAGGCGCCTCACTGCAGAAGTCTTAGGGTGGATCTGCAGGAAATCAGATGAATCAACCAAAATTCTCAGATTACTCTGTGTTATTTCATATTTGGCCCCTGGAAATTGCCACTGCGGCCTGGTATTTGTGTAAGGAGTTCCCCATCCTCAAGTTCGACATGCAAGATGTCCCTTAAACTTGCCGTCAATGCAAACATCAACATCTATCTTGGCTGTTATCCATGATGAGCAGAAACATGATGTAGCTGAGCTAGGACCGGGTGCCCATACTCTGGTGTCCCTTGGGTCTACTAGGAACAGGGAGCCATCATATAATTTGTTACAGAAATTAGTAATGACTAATAAACTGGCAATGAACTGGCCTGAGGCTACATAAATGCGCAAAAATGTTTTACAGGGGAAGTAGGAACTTTGTGAGAGCCCCTATTTGCTTGGAAAGTCCTTCCCAAGTTTGAAATCTGATAGATACCTATTTTGTTTTAAATATTTATTTAAGCTCTGCTTAGTCAAGACTTTAAGATGGTGCAGGGATGAGTTGAAGCTCTTCAAATAGTTAACAGTACGAACAGCTGCTGCATCTGTCAGGGTCATTTCTGGGCTCTGTAGGCTGCACTGCATTTGAAGAGCTATGTTCCTTTGTTGACTTATTCACTCACTCGATGAGAAAGTGTGTGTAGGTTTCCAAACCTGTAAAGTCAGGCGCTCGTTGTGGAGGTGTGGAAAGGGAGAGGAGGTAAAGCCATATAAATCCGGGTGTCAGTCCCCTAGTCGGTAACTTAGGAGGTGAACGTTAATTACTGAGACGTGTGCACACCTGTGAAAACTGGTCCCACTCATATTTTAGGTTTGCACAAGCCATCTCCATGCACGTTTGCACTGGGGTCTCCAGGGCTGAGAGTGGCAGAGAGCTGCAGGATCTGACCTCCACTCAGGAGCAGCAGGGGGTGGGGTGGGGCTTGTGGGAGGCGGGCTTCCGCAGCTTTGGCTTGGAGGGTGAATGTTTCACTGACTGTCTCCTCTCCTCATGCTCCAGGGAAGCGGGGGGACCGCAGGTGTTCCTGGAGAACGTGGCAGAACCGGGCCCCTGGGAAGAAAGGTTTGTCTGGAGCTCGTGTTTCCCCAGGCCGGAGCCTGGCCAGACACCATGTCACCGCTCCCTCGTTTGTCAGTCTGTCCAGCTGCTTGGCTTGCATATCCCTTCTCCTCCCCTCTGGTCTTTTCCACTAGGCCTCCCCTGTTAACAGTGGCTGCACCAGTGGGATCACTGTCCCCGCCTTGAGAGCACCCATGGGCTGTGTGCAGTGGGTTGGCCTGCGTTCTCATAACCAGAACTGCCAGCCGCTGCTGAACTGCCCTATCTTTTCGAGCACAGGCTTGTGAGGACAGCTCAGCATCCCCAGGGCCCTTGGAGCACACCAGCGGCACTAGGACCACTTCCGTATTGCACTGAATATTCTCCAGATATTGACGCTGTGCACAGCAGCCCCGATGGCCACGTGCAGCTAATCCAAGGGTCCCAGCGCCTGACTGCTTTGGATAACAGCCGCTTGCTATATGCAGGCTGCCTTTCTGTGAGCCTTGAGAACGACTATTCAGCATAACCAGTCTGAGAGGCAGCATTTTCTTGGGGAAAGCAGTATGTTCATGTGACTCCAGCCTTGCCTCTCCGCCCCTTGTGGGGCCACTGGCTTTCACTGCTGACTCCACGCCTTCCTCTATCCCGTCTCTCTCTCTCCTCCCCGTTGGCACGTCCCCGTGCCATGATTACAAAAAGAACAAACACAAGCCTTCCTGGATTCTCTTCCAGGAGTCCACACGTGGATGTTGCAGTTTAAAAAATCATTAACATCAAAATCTAAAAGGTGAAGTTAGCAGCTTGTGGCAACCCTACCGATGATGTCACCCAGAACAAGTGCAGGGCTTGGAATCACATTTTAAATCGTCCCAGACCCACAGGTGTCTCAGCCCTGTTTCTTATGTCTAGGGCGAGCCCGGAGATCCAGGACCCAAAGGAAGCATCGGGAACCGGGGTCCTCGTGGGGAGACGGTAAGATCAACACGTGCACGGGGCCCAGGCTGCCGCTGACTCCACCGAGATGCTCAGGAAGCAGGGAGATGTGGCCTTGTGCTGGGTTGGGCTTTGTCATTGCAACTTCGGTTGGTTCCACAAAGAGACAGCTTGATAGCTGCTTCTTATATTACTGGGGATGTGATTGAAAATAGTGAAACCTGCTGCTTATGAGTTTCAAAATAATTTTTATTTCACTGGAGGAGGAGTGAATAGAGACATTTTTTCTTGATTTCTTTCTGAGAAGTGAATGTGGTGGTTTACTGACCCTTGAACCACCTTCATTTCAGGCCTTGCAAATGCTTTTGGAGCTCAACTAGATGGAGCTTTTCTGCAAAGAAATAAATGTCCTTGGTTTAAAATGGAATGGGCTTTGATAAGATCTCAATTCAGGTTGAAACGGTTTGTTTTGAATGAGACATCCCAGCAATGGAAATTCTAACTTTGAGAATTCATTTTAAAAAGTTATTTAAAAACACCCTAACTGCTCTCTTGCGGGAAAAAGAAATCTCCAGTACATTGGGAATGTTTCTGTAAAATGAGTCATTACACCTAAAAACTACATTAAGTGGACCAGGTTGATCTGATTCACAATCCCAAAGCTTGAAAATACTTTTCTTGTGTTTGTAATTTCCCTACAGCTAACTGAAATTTAAAAATCCATGGCTATTAATGTCTCAGAAGAAGAGGGGAAAAAAAACCAGACTTTAAAATCTACTCAAACCGTTGAATGAAATCTCTTCCTGATTCTGTTTCTATAAATTTGGGCCAACAGCTCTTTAGCTGTTTAAAACTGTAAATTAACTAAGGAGCATGTTCTGTGAATGTTTTAGAGATATTAATGTATATTTCATGCAAATTCTTTGGATTCTTTTGAAATAATCAACAGTGTCCAGTTTGGAAAGCCCCCCAGGAGAGAGTGATAGGGGCAGATCTCCGAGTACAGGGAAGTGGGTTTGGGGAAGGAAGGCAGGCTAGAGGCATGACCTGGATGGAAGGAAGGGAAGGGGCACCGGGGAGAGGGGAGTAAGGACTGAGCACAGAAGACTCAGGAGGGTGCGAGACTGAGTCTTGCGTTCTTGCTTTGAAGTAGAATCAAAGACTCATATATGCATAGATCAAAGAGTCCTATCAACTCTAAGATTCCCTCGTTCCATGCGTCTTTGATTCTACATCCAAACGGCATCTTTACCAATAGCTCGTAGTAGTTCTTTAGTACAGACACGGTCTTGTTTGCACTGGAGGGTGGGATAGGACTAGGAACTCTTCCTTGAGCTGTACCTTGATCTGGGAACATTCCAGGGACACAAAGACCCACTGCTCAGGGCTTTAGAAAAAGAAGGTCATGGTGTGCCTGACAGGGGCACCTGGAGTAACGCTGTCTTTCCACTCTTAGGGAGATGATGGACGAGATGGAGTTGGCAGTGAAGGACGCAGAGGCAAAAAAGTATGTGTCTGCCGAGGATTCTCGAACTTCTGACATGCTGTATTTTTAAAGAATTATCTCTCAAAATTGAATTGTAATGTAGTGAATTTTTTCTCTTGGCTATATTTTTTTCTGCTCGAGAATAATTTGTTAGATGATTTTAAGTTGGGATCAAATATTGAGTCATTTATTTTTTATAGGGAGAAAGAGGATTTCCCGGATACCCAGGACCAAAGGTAAATATTCCCCTAGGGGTTAAACAGCATCATTGTTTTAGGATGTAGGTCTGATGTGACCATGGACTGAAGGTCACCATAGCTTGGGTCTAGTCTTCAGTCAGACACTTACTAATCAAGTGACCTTGGGAAAGGCCCACCCTCTCCAAGACACTCCCTCATCAGTCACATGGAGATGACAATATGTCCTTGTCATGGTGCTCGTGAGGATTAAATGAAGTGGCACTGCAATAGAGTACTTTATAAACCTTAAGATGCTAGTAGAATCTGTATGATGTTACCATTAATGTAACTGCTAAGTCCAAGCTCAGTAAGCTTAGACTGAGTCTGCAAATGCCACAGCTGTGCCGGTAACTTGGTGGAAAATCCATCAAAATTAGCCATTTGGCCGCTCTGGGAAGTGTGGTCCCGAGGCCCCCAGGGACCCTCAGCTAGACCTGCCTCTCAGAGCTTAATGTGCTGCTTCCTGGCTCTCTTCCCAGGGCAATCCTGGTGACCCGGGGACAGACGGAGCCCTGGGACCCAAAGGCATCAGAGGCCGAAGGGTAAGTTTGCCTGCACCTTCCTGGTAGCAGGTCTGAGCACTGAAGACTCCATTGCTTCTTTGAAAGTTACCCTTCTTCACTTGCAGCCTGGCCAGAGATAGTATGGGGTGGGAGTAGAGGAAACCTAAGCCTTCGACGGGATGTACTCAGGACACCCTGTGGCTGTGTCTGTGCTGTCTTCCTTTGGTCATGCTCCCTTTAGAGGGAGGTCTGGAGGGCCCCCTCGTCTAATACGTCTCAAGGTCACTAGCCCATGGTCCACTCCGCGCATGGTGCCAGGGGACTAAAGTCTCACAATGAATGACATCAGAAGTCTGCGCAGACATATTTGGTCATGCCCGCCAGACGGTGCGGAGACAGGATTTCACGAGCTGCACGAAGTGCTTACTAGGGTTCCAAGTTCAGGGGCGAGCCAGGCTGAGACCATGTATTCTCTCACCTCCCCACCATGAAAAGACTTCTCTTTCTTTTTTTTTTTTTTTTTTTGCGGTACACAGGCCTCTCCCGTTGCGGAGCACAGGCTCTGGACACGCAGGCTCAGCGGCCATGGCTCACGGGCCCAGCCGCTCCGCGGCATGTGGGATCTTCCCAGACCGGGGCACGAACCCGTGTCCCCTGCATCGGCAGGCGGACTCTCAACCACTGCGCCACCAGGGGAAGCCCAGCCTCCTCTTTCTTAAGCTACTTTTCATTCTGGATTATTCTCCGTAGTGGATGTTTACTCATCCTTTTAAGATTGCCCTGAGTCTTGAATTAGCAACTTGGCCTAGAATCGGGTAAAGGCTTCTAACAGTTATATTTAGCTTAAAATATAGTGAAATTCATTGCAATTATCCTGTTAATTTTCTCAGTGAGGACATTCAAACTCGATCATTTATTACTCACGGTAGAGTTTTAAAACATTGGATTGGTTATCTACATTGAAAAGTGAGCTAATTAATTGTCAGTTACTGCTTTCTTATGCATCCATAGTGGTCTTATTAAAGGTTCTCAGGCAAGCATCTATCTCACCTTGACCTGCCAGAGAATAGAGTTGTGGGAGATGCACATCAGTTTTGTCAGGGCCACTTGTCCCTATACCTGAATTTTGGAGACACTTAAGGTCTCTTAAAGTGAGAGATTCCTTGTGGTGATGGGGGACATTAGACAAGATCATCTCCACCACCCCTTCCAACTGCAGAAGCTGAGAAGTCTCCATCTTCTGCCACAATTGAGCAATGTTTGTTCTGCTTCTAGGGAAATTCGGGACCTCCAGGGATAGCTGGACAGAAGGGAGACCCTGGTTACACAGGACCATCTGTGAGTACCTACCCATTTCCAATCAAGCTGCCTGAGGGCTGGGTGCCTTACACATGGTCCTCCTTGAAAACTTTCCACTATCTCTTTTCCTCACGAAAGAGCTGCCTGCATTTTTGTTGTTGTGGTTTCTTTGTTTGTTTTTTAACCACTTCCCTTCTGATACCACAGTGGAGAAAAGAACTTTTGAGCTTTAGTGTACCAAGAAAATTTTAAAGCAAGTTTCACATGGAACTCTATAATCTAGGGTGTATCGTAATTTGCCTTTACAATTTCCTGGTGTAGGTTTGCTTGAGGTTTGTGTTGAGGACAAACTAAAGAGAACACATTTGAATACCTCTTGATTGCATCTTGTGGAAGGAGTATAGTATAGACCTCGGTTTGGGGAAGATTCCCTTTGGTGTATAAAATCCCCAAGGGAGCTACTGATTTGTGGTTGAGCCAGGAGGGCACCTTTCTCCAGCCCTTCCATATCCTTCATCATGAATGCCTTTGTTTCCTTGCTTGAATTTCTTCCTGTACTGTCTCCTGACATTGAAATTGATGAGGTTCACAGAAGAATGGAAAAGATAACTCAGGAAGTGGAAAAATCATCCTTAGAAAGAAAGGTTAGAGGGTTGGATTGGTTGAACCCGGGAGAAGATACTAGAGTCAGGTGTTTAATCTGGAGAGGAGCCTTTAAAGGGAGATGGTTAGTCCAGTTGCAGTGGGGGACAGGTGAGCAGGGGCGACTGGATGGAAAGACGCTGGCTACCCATGAGGTGACAGCTTGACCCTCGGTGGCCACACATTGGGATGAGATGCCGAGGGCAGCCATGAGTGTATCCCTGGGGTGGAATCCTGGGATGTGTAGACCTGGAGCCTCAGGGTAGCTAAGTGACTCCTGGGTGTCCCTCCTCTGACAGGATGTAGGAAGCCAGCAGGGGAAAGGCAGCTTTTCTCTCTGGAGAAGCAGCGTTTAGACTCAAGTTCAAATGTGTGATTTACGTTGATTTGCAATGAGTATCCTGGATTCCAGGGCATGGAGCTATTTATCTTACAGGGGAAACACTTCTGTCCTCAAAGTCTCTCCTTTGCTCTTCGAGCAGTTAAGTCAAATTTATAAGGAGAGCCTGTAAACGATCAAGGTCAGTCAGGGCCCACCTTGTTCTCTCTGTCATGCGTCTGTGGGCCCCGGGCTGTTCCTTGGTGGGAAGCTCCACAGCCCTCACGTCTGCGAGGTCTCAGCCCCCGTCCTTGTTTTGCAGGGTTACAAAGGCCGCAGAGGTGACTCGATGGACGTAAGTTGCATGTGTGCCTCGCGAGCCCTTGCCCTGTGAGCTTTCTTTGTCTGTTCTCTTACATCTTCTTTCCTTTTCCAGCAATGTGCCCTGGTCCAGAGCATCAAAGATAAATGTCGTAAGTACACGATTTTCTGCTGTCTGTGCCTCATTTTTATCCTTATGTGTGAAATTCGCACCTGGTGGACCAGGCTTTCACTCTCTTCTCTGTTCTCTTCTAGCTTGCTGCTATGGTAAGTCATTTCAGTAATTGAACTTCCTTCCAAGGAAAGCAGAAGATCCCTTTTCCAGGAAGTAGTTTGTCTGTGAAAACCCTCTCCCTTCCCACAGGGCCCCTGGAATGCCCTGTCTTCCCAACGGAGCTGGCCTTTGCCTTGGACACCTCTGAGGGAGTCACCCAGGGCACATTCAGCCGGATGAGGGATGTGGTCCTGAAGATCGTGGACGACCTGACCATTGCCGAGAGCAACTGCCCGCGGGGTGCCCGCGTGGCCGTGGTCACCTACAACAATGAGGTCACCACGGAGATCCGCTTTGCTGACTCCAAGAAGAAGTCCGTTCTCCAGGACAAGATCAAGAACCTTCAGGTGGCTCTGACGTCCAAGCAGCAGAGTCTGGAAACTGCCATGTCCTTCCTGGCCAGAAACACGTTTAAGCGGGTGCGGAATGGATTCCTGATGAGGAAGGTGGCGGTTTTCTTCAGCAATAAACCCACGAGAGAGTCCCCGCAGCTCAGGGAGGCCGTGCTCAAGCTCTTGGATGCTGGGATCACACCATTGTTCCTCACGAGCCAAGAGGACCGGCAGCTGGTCAACGCCCTGCAGGTCTGTGCTCTGGGCATCTCTGACTCTGAGAAGGTGCTTGGGTGCAACTGTACCCTCCCTGATGGGTTTGCACCCCTTAGCTTCTAGCTGAGGCTGGTCTCACTTGCGAGACTTCCAGAGCATCCTGATGGCTCTGGCACTAGATGGACATCCAAATGCCCATGACTTATTCCCACTAGGTCCCTCTTTGCTTCTTGGATGAGACTCTCCCAGGCTGACCCTGGAGGCCTACAGTCTCCTTGGGAGGTTCTCCAGATATCAGCCAGCCCAACACCCAAGCTGCATCCCTGTTCAAATATTTCTCAGCCAGACTGGCACCTAACAATGAAACAAGTTATTTAAGCATAGGACAAGGAAGCATTAGCTCCAGCCTATGAAGCAGCTAAGTGTTTCCTTATTCTTTGCTTAAATGACTTGTACAATTGTTATACTACTAATATATATATATATATATATATATATATATATATTAATTAGTCAATTAATATTTACTCAGTGCTGATTGTGGCTTTGCAGTCCAGGATGGGTGGATGATGGGTAGGAAGGGACAGAGCGGGACCAGGAGTGAGGAGGTCTTGGCTCTAGTGCCAGTCCAACCACCTTCTAGCTTTAAGTCACCAAAAGTAACATGGCCCTGTCACTTATGCTCTCTGTGTCTCAGATTTCTCACCTGTAACAGAGGCTGGTGGATGAGATGGTCCCTAGCGTCTTCCTTTCCAAACTGGATGTTCTACAGTTTTATCACTGCCACGTCAGCAAGAGACAGTTGGGTCACTGGCACCATCTCTTAGGGTTTATTCTGCCAAACTCCAGGCCAATTGGAGAACATAGTATTGGGCTTTTGGCTCTGGCTTGGGCTATCAGCCTTATGTTCCTATTAGGGGATCATGTATACATCTCCTCTTGTGAGGGCTGAGTGATCCAGAACCACGCATGTTTCCTAAAAAGCATAGTTTCAGCAAGTTCAAAAAGTCAAATATTCATTCATTTATTCAATTTAATGATGATGTGCCAGGGGCTGTGATGGGCAGGACATTCTGAGTTCTCTGGAAGTGATTTCATAACTTGCTTTGTTGTTAAATCCCTTTCTAGACCTGGGCCCATGGGAGAAGGATGGACTGAATATTTGTTAGTCCCTATTATTGTTGCTAGATAACAATGACATTTAGGTCCCTGCTATTTGGTAGAGGCTATACCAGGTACTTTACATACATTATCCAATTTAATCTTCCAAATAACTTTGTGGGAATTTACCATTATCTCCACTTTGCAGCTAAGGAAACTGAATTCCAGAGAAATTAAATAATTGCGCTTCAGGTCCAGCAGGAGTGGGATTTGAACACCGGTTCATCTCATTGGGAGAAAACCTGTTTTCCTATCATAATCAGTGCCTTCCTTCCTAACCCTGTTTCCCAAGAAAGAGAAGATATTGATCTATTGGGGGTTTATTTAATTGATGTGTTTATTAAATAATTATTTAATTTAATTATTTAATAATTATTAAATAATTATTTAATTGATGTGTTTATTAAATAATTGTGTTTATTTAATTGATGTGTATTCTTTGGCTACATTTTCTAATGGTAACTTACCCTGTGTACTCCTACTAAGGATTTCCTTTTGTTTAAACCAGATCAATAACACAGCGGTGGGTCATGCCCTTGTCCTACCAGCTAGTGGAGACCTCACGGACTTCTTGGAGAAAGTCCTGACTTGTCACGTCTGCTTGGGTAAGGTGCTTCTCTAAGAGAGAAAAAATCTGTCCGGCTGCAATTGCAAAACACACTATCTACAGAGGGACATTTGAGTGAATAATCATCACCTGTACAAAGAGCTTGAGTTAAATGAAGATTCACATAGTCTTATATTTACCAGCGTATATGCTGCGTAAGTAGTTTCCATCCTAAAAGCCGACTGCCCCCAAACAGAGCCTCTCTTCGTTAAGAGAATGATTAGGTCTATAGGTAACAAAGGAGGAAGTGGGCTCTGCTTATATTTTGACCTTGGAGTCCAGAATTTTATTATCTGGTTTTGTTTTTTATTATCTGGTAATGTGTTTCTGGAACATATTTCTTCAAGGAGTGGTAAAGAAGCAAGGTAGTTTTCTTTTCTTTTCTTTTCTTTCATTATGCCAATGCCATAGTATGTTAACAAGGATTTCAGCTTGATTTGTTTCCTCTAGTAAGTGCTAGGTGATAAAAACTGAAATCTGGCCATGATATTGTCAGCAAGGTATACATAGGTTTCTACATTATGTGACAATTCTAATGACCCCAGACTCCCCGCAGACTGATGTGCAGTGTCTCGCCAGGAGAGTCACAGAATAAACGGGCTGCCGTGCTTCTTTCTAGACATCTGCAACATCGACCCATCCTGTGGATTTGGCAACTGGAGGCCTTCCTTCAGGGACCGGAGAGCAGCGGGCAGCGACGTGGATATCGACATGGTTTTCATCTTAGATAGCTCCGAGTCCACCACTCCGTTCCAGTTCAATGAGATGAGGAAGTACATACAGTACCTGGTCCAACAGCTGGACATGAGCCCGGACCCCAAGGCCTCCCAGCACTTCGCCAGAGTGGCGGTCGTGCAGCATGCACCCTATGAGTCCGTGGGCAACGCCAGCGTGCCGCCCGTAAAGATGGAATTCTCCCTGGCTGACTACGGCTCCAAGGAGAAGCTCCTGGCCTTCCTTGGCAGCAGGATGGCACAGCTCCAGGGCACCAGGGCTTTGGGTAGTGCCATCGACTATACCATTGAGAACATCTTTGAAAGTGCACCCAACCCACGGGACCTGAAGCTCCTGGTCCTGATGCTGACGGGCGAGGTGCTGAGCCAGCAGCTGCAGGAGGCCCAGAGAGCCATCCTGCAGGCCAAATGCAAGGGTTACTTCTTCGTGATCCTGGGCATTGGTAGGAAGGTGAACGTCAAGGAGCTGTACAGCTTCGCCAGTGAACCAAACGACATCTTCTTCAAACTCATGGACAAGTCTACTGAGCTCAACGAAGAGCCTCTGATGCGCTTCGGGAGGCTGTTGCCATCCTTCATCAGCAGTAAGTCCTGTGCACACTTGGCCCCCAGGGATGGGGCTGCAGGCATGGGAATGATAGCTAGTGTGCCCATGTTGACCTGTCCATTCATTCAACAAGTATATACTGGCACCTACCACATCCCAGACACACTGTTAGGAGCTGGGGTCGGCAGTTGACACAGACGGGAATCCTGCCCTTGTTCACTCGTTTATTCAACCAGACTTGACTAGACCCCTCCCAGCCATGGACTGTGTCCCTGGGAGTTTATAGTCTAGGTGGGTGAAGGGGTCAAGTGCACATTTATTAGGCATGACATGATATGCTGTTATGTCACATTGAGTGTGCCCTGATGGGGATCAGGGAAGCTTCTAGAAGGAGCAGCATTGATCTGGGCTTAGCCCCCAACCATACACTTGGATACCTCTGAGCCTTTACCCGATATGTCTCTCCCTCTGCTAAATGATCTCCACCCTTGCTTCAGCAACAAACCCGCATTCATCTTCAAAACTTATCTCCAGACCCCCTGCTCACTGCGATGGTCCCCACTCCCAAGGCTCGGGCAGCAGTGTTAATCAGGATGTTGTACTCACTGCATCTATCACATGGCCCGTTGGTCATTCATTTATGGGTATGTGGTCCCAGTAGACTGCACATCCTGGAGGAGGTGTGTCATTCATCACTGCCTTGATGGAGTCAGGCACAGGAAAGCATCTAACAAATGAGGGAGATTTATAAAGTGTGACCTGTCTCCCTAAAGTTTTAGGGGAGAAATGTGAGGCAAGGGTAGGCCAGCGAGTTCACCCAGGAGCCACTATTACCGTCTTTGGAAAATTAAAACAGAAGTTTTGTTAAACAGCACTGAGAAAATGTTCAAAGTAATTCTATTATAATGTGATGTTCTAGAGCTTGGAACTTGGTACATTCTGCACTTGATTTTTCTTCTATTCCTGTCTCCCCTCACATTGAGTAAATGCTACCGTTAACCTAATCACCCAAATATTGCCAAATAGGAGATACTGGCTTAAGGTGTTTTATGGATCAAGCACCATTATGCTTCATGTTTCAAATCACTGGACTTAGATTGTCTGGAAGAATGAATTAATCTGACAAATGTTCACGGACTACCTATACGTGATCCATTTAAGTCCTTAGCAGATTGATTTTAATTTGCATGTGGTTCACATGCCCTTAAATATTTCCTTCTCTCTTTTTCTCTAGGTAAAGATGCTTTTTACCTGACCCCAGATATCAGGAAACAGTGTGATTGGTTCCAAGGGGACCAACCGGCAAAGAATCTTGTGCAGTTTGGTTACAAACAAATGTAAGTGATTATAGTAACTGTCTTAGAAATTAGAGCGCTAGAGGGAATGCAGAGGTCCTTCAGCCAATGCCTAACTTTATGGGGTGAGGATGTTGAAATCCAGAAAACGTGACTTCCCAAATGTCACGTGGAGCATTTCAGAGGAAGAGTCTGTTGTATCCATTAGCTTTTGTTGCGTAACAAATTACCTGAAACTTAGTGGCTTACAATAACAACTGTTTATGTAGTTTGAGATTCTGTGGGCTGGTGGGTTTTGCTTGGGCTCAGCTGGGCAGTTCTTCTGGCCTCTACAGAGCTCATTTTCATGTTTGTGGTCAGCTGCTGGTCAGCTGTGGACTGGTGGTCTAGGGTGGTCTCATGTGGCAAGCCTGGGTTTGTGCACAAGGAGACTGGGAGGGTTCCGTGAGAGAAGGTGGAGGTGAGCAAGTCCTCCTGAGGTCTAGGCTAGAGCTGGCACACTGTTGCCTGTGCCTTATCCTATTGGCCAAAGCGTGTCCAAAGCTGGCCTAGCTAGATTCAAGAGTGGGGAGCTGGGCTTGTTGGGGGAACCTGCCACATCACATCGCAAAGGGTGTGGGTACAGAGAAAGGGGGCCACTGGGGCCATACGTCCCAACAGTCTACTCTAACTGGTGTGCAATGATTTCATACAGAAAGATTGGACACATTAAGCAAAAAATGGACTCCCCTTCTCTCAAAATGATTAATGCTGTAATGACACAGGTGATGGCGTTAGCAAAGGCGGGGGACATGCATGGTCTCCTAGGAAGACCGATGAGATGGATGGGAGGTGGGTGGGGCTGCAGTGCCCATGGTGATGCTGGCTGCTCGGCACATGCTCCATAGCCTTATGTCCAGTGCCGTCGTTGGTGCCAACTCCAAGAGTAGAGAGGAGGCCACTGTGGCTGTGTGACAGAGGACTGGGCAAGGGGGACATGGTGGCAGGAACTGAGGTCAGGCACTGTACCAGCAATTGTGTCCCTCAAGAGAAGGCCACAGAGGATCATGCTTTGGGAGAGGGGGAGGTTCTGTCTGTTGCATTCAGATGAGATGCAGATTCGAATTATCCTTGTAAAGTGACTACCTGCCTTACTCTTGGCTGAGCCCCAGGGTGACCTCTTCCAACTGCCCATGCTTCTCCCTATACCCCTTAACTCCTTCAGCTTTTGCCATTGTCCTCAGAGGGAACGCTTCGCATTTCAGCCTAGTACGTTGAAAATCATTCCCAAGGCAGCAGTGACCCTTCTCTGGTGCTGTGATGCTCATTCTGCGTGATCTAGGTTCACAGGTTCTGTTTTTCTAGCCTTGTATTATCTGTACAATTTCCCTCGAACATTCCGTCAGGTTGGCTCAACTTTATCTTTAGGAAAGCAGAATGAACAAAGCAACCTGGTATCTGAAGTTTTATGACAGCAACTTGCAACTATACTGCCTATGCCATATAGCATGACATTTCTATAAAATAATGAACGTTCATCTCAGGGCAAGTAATGAACAAAATTGGGTCTGCCCTAGCATGTCTGATGGTTATGTTGCTGTTCTCTTTAGGGATTCATAGTAAATCAAGAAATTGTGAGAAAAACAACCACATACACAAAAATTAATACAAACGAAAATACACAACACGCCCTAGGAATGAAAGCGTATGCCGATTTGATCATTTTCCAGCTCAACACAGCAACTTGCTTATTTTTTTATTTAAACGTTTTAATGGAAGTATAGTTAGTTTACAATGTTGTGTTAATTTCTGCTGTACAGTAAAGTGATTCACTTATACATATATACATTTTTTAAAATATTCTTTTCCATTATGGTTTATCACCGGTTATTGAATATGGTTCTCTGTGCTATACAGCAGGACCTTGTTATGTATCCATCCTGTATATGATAGCTTACATCTGATAACCCCCAACCTCCCACTCCATCCCTCCCCCAGCCACCCCCCCTCAGCCGGGGGCAACCACAAGTCTGTTCTCTATGTCTGTCTATTTCGTAGAAAGCTTCATTTAACACAGCATCTTGTTGAGTGGCTACTTTCTTATAACGAGCGTAGCTATTAAATGACCTCAGTTTTTGGTGTATGTGTTTCAGTTGGTCAATTTTTATAATTAGAGCATTATTTAAATATTTTATCTTTACTATTTATTATGAACAATAAGTATTATTATTATGACAATATTTATTTCTGTTTCTTTGCTCTCTTCCAGCTTTCATAAATTGAAAATAAGATTTCAGGTGTATTTATAGTACAATAGAGGCTTCATTTTTGATAATTCTATTTTTTATGTGCTGTTCGATGTCTTTCCGTGGCACAGGTCCTAAAAGGAAGGAATTTAGTATATGCAATGCTATATGTAATAGGTAAAAGCTACTGCATGCATGTTGGTGAGATAGCAAATTTTGTATAGCACATGGAGTTATGTCTTTGTCTATTTTAGATAGCAGGAGAAAATATGTATGAGTTGAAATAATATTTAATATGTTTTAACAGAAATGTTCCAAATAATGTTACTTCAAGTCCTACATCTAAACCGGTGACCACAGCAAAGCCAGTGACCACCACCACCAAACCAATAACAGTGGTAAACCTGCCGGCCTCAAAGCCAGCTTCCACGAGACCTGTGGCCGAGAGACCCGTGGCTGGGAGACCCATGGCCACCAAGCCCGAGGCTGTCAAGTCCACGGCCACCAAACCTGAGGCCGCCAAGCCCGAGGCCGCCAAGTCCTTGGCCAAGCCAGTGGCCACCAAGCCCGAGGTCGCCAAGCCTGTGACCACCAAGCTCGTGGCCACCAAGCCGGAGGTTTCGAAGACAGCCACAGTTAGACCCGCACTGGCCGCGAGGCCCGCAGCAGCAAAGCCGGCCCCTGCCAGACCCCCTGCTGCTGCCAAACCCATGGCCGCAAAGCCCGAGGCCCCCAGGCCCCAGGCAGCCAAACTGGCCACCACCAGGCCAGCCACTGCTAAGCCCATGGGTAAGAAAGCCACCTACCTGGGATGTCTCATTTACTGTGTCCAGGGCTTGTCCCTTGAAGCCTGTTTACAAAGCAATCCAGACACGGTCCTTGATCTGCAATCTGACATCTAGATGATGTATTTTGAAAGGTGCTGGTTTGAGCATGGAATTACCAAAGCATCCCTTTTTATCTATATTAGAAAGCAATCTTTCTCTTCTCCGCCCCCCCACCCCCGCCCGCCGTGAGGCTGGTGAGTTCCAAGCAAAGAGCAGGTGAAATACCCACCCCTCCGCCGCCTCTGCTGCCCGTTTTCCCACTCCCCACTCCAGCCCCAAACCCCCATCGGGGCAAGCATGGGAGCAGCTCATTCTCTCAGGGGTGTCAGTGGGCGGCCACCACCCACCTCTCCTGGAAATGCAACTGTCTTCAGTTAAAGGGATGAGTTCTAAGTAGATGTAGGGTTTTAGACCCCATCGAGGGAGTGAGAGAGAGAGAGAGAAAAAGCCTGTTGTCAGCTCTTAAATGGTGAAGCTTATGCTTCTATGCTTTAGTTCTGGAGCCAGACCCGCCTCCCTTAGAATATGACTCCCGAAGGTCTGGATGGAGCTTTGTAATTGCAGAAGGCTTGTCCCTGCTGGGAAGCATGTACCCATAGAGAAGAGGCCCAAGCCTCGTGCTGTGGCAACATTGGGGCGTTGCGTTTAGCAAATTGAAAAGTTAGAGCCCAGACGATTGTTCCATCCCCACAGACTGAACTACGTGCTGGTACTGCCCCTGGGAAGAATGCATTCCAGGCTGGATTAGATTTGGGGGTTGGGGGTTGGTGGGCTTAATGGGACTCAGACTATGTTATTTTATTTTTCCCGCAAAGAAGATGCTAGAAGTTCCTATAGAGTCACAAACTGTATAGAAAAGTGAAGGCAGGATGTATGTGCTCCTGAGAAAATGGAGATTGTCTTCATTTTATGAAGAGAGAGAAGCAGGGATCCCTTGAAAGAATTTCATGTCATACCCTAAAGTTCCATGATGTATATTTAATATATTTTAAGTTAGGGGCCTCATTCTGTCTTGAACGCTTCAGATTAAGCACCCTGGACCACACATTTTCAAAGTATTTCCTTAATAAGAGAGATTTTCAACAGGAAAAAAAAAGATAATCGTGTACCTGGCCGATGAACAATGAGATTTTTGATTACTGTGAATTTCACGTTTCACATATGCTGGTAGGTTACAAGATCAGTATTTCTCTGGAGCTTGAAAGAGAAACTAGTTGTCTGCCTCACCTAAATTTCAGATCGACCGTCTACTGGTACATCTCTTTTAGAGTTCATCTCCGGCCTGTGTGTTACAGTCATTTAGGGTTTTATTTTCTGTCTCCTGCTCTCAGCACTCCATCTTGCAGTTAAGGCACCCCGAGAGGTCCACGCGTCTGAAATCACAGAGAACAGCGTCAAACTCCACTGGGAGAGGCCCGAGCCCCCCAGCCCTTATTTATACAACCTCACCATCACCTCGGCCCACGATCAGTCCCCGGTTCTGAAGCAGAACCTCACGGTCACGGACCACGTCATCGGGGGCCTGCTCCCTGGGCAGACGTACCATGTCACGGTGATCTGTTACCTAAGGTCTCAGGTCAGAGCCATCTACCAAGGCAGTTTCAGTACAAGTAAGTGCCCTGTCGGTTTAAGGGCGGTTGGCACCTGTCTCTGCATGGGATATCCAACGGCGCCATAAAGGGAACAGTGCTTATTCACTGACCTTTTTCTGAAGCAGCAACAAGGTTAAAGCAAAATCCTGTGTGTTTCGGTTGCACCCAACTTGATAACTTAACGAAATGGAAAATGGGTTCCTTGTGAACTGTTGTCCTGCCTTGGGGGTCCTGGGCTACTTGATGCAGGAAACCAGATCCATGTGGCCTGAGTGCAGCCCCTTCCCAGGGAGGAAGAAATATGGTCATGGAACCTGGCTGGGTCTTGGCTGCCCACCATGTCCCGTGTCGGAAGCATGTCTCCATGGTCATTGAACAGAAAACACCACTGAGTCATGGCTCCTTAGGGATTCTCATCCCAGGGGCCACGGGATGTCCACAGGCACAATCAAAAGGGCACCAGCGTTTCCCTCCCCTGGTCTCATTGTGCTCAGGCTCTGCCCTCTGCTGTGTTGGCCCTGTGGCTCCTTTGCTGCCCCAAGTCCTGGCCGGCATGACTTCCCAGCCCCCTCCCCAAGTTCTCCTGGACCCTCACCCCCACCCCTGACTCTTCTTGACCCCTGCTGTTCCTGGGACGTGGAGGGGAGGCTCCCATTCTTTTCTCTTGGACCAGAGTTATTCATATCAAGGAACTATAATTGAGGAAAGGCAATTCCCATCAGTTACCATACAACCCATGAAGATTTGAGTCCAAAGACCCTTCAACCCTAGGGCTCTACTTCCTTGGACGGAAGCAGAAGATGTTCTGTGGAAAAATGTGAGGATCTCTTCCAGGTTCAGAAATTTCCTCCGTTTGCTTGTTGAGATGAATCAAACGTGCAGACAACAGACATAAGCAGTGTGTGTGGAGACTTCTTGGGTCTCTACGTTTCAGTGGCCCCTCCTTACATAAGACATGACCCAGAACGGCAGGCCTGCCTCAGTCCCATAGGGTTCCTAAGCCTTTCATTTTCTGAGTTACCTATTAGTGGTGTATCTTCTTCTTTTATAGAGAAAATTCAGCCTCCATCTCCACAAACAGCGAGGTCAGCTTCTAGTTCAACCATCAATCTAGTGGTGAGTGCCGAACGGCTGGCTGGGAGTAAAACAGGTGAGCTGTGAAACTATCAGGTCCACTGCAGCACTAAGAAAGCATTCTTCTGAACAGTTTAATCTGCTGGGGTTCTAATTCTCAGACCAGGAGTGACTTGTATGGAGAAAGTTTCAAAGTGGCTCTGTGTGGCCCCTCCTGGGCTTATTCTGCACATTCCAAGTTGCCTGTCCCCAGGATCTTAGAAAAAGTTGAATGGGGGCTGCTTTGGGAGCTGCAGCCAGGAACTCATGTGTCCCTTAGTCATTTCACTGGTGCCTCATCTTGGGACTCGAGTTGATTTGTGGTGTGTGATGCAGTGAAGCATAGGATTTCATCCACTTGGTGATTTAATCTAATAAAAAACTGCTTAGAAGAATACAAGACAATTCAGACTGGAATCCATGAAATAAATGGGTTTGGAAGTGACCCATGGGATCAATGTTCTGGTCCCAATTTCCTAAGCACATGCCCTGGCTTAGTCTAGCCTGCCATTCTCTATGTGTCTGACCCCAAGCATGTGCACATTTTATGTGAAATCCATGATGAGTCAGATGTGTTTCTGGAAGTGACAGTTGTGACTTGCTTTTGTCCTGGGCAGTGGAACTCTGGGGGACCCGTAACCTCTTCTTCAGGGGAACATGAGCTATGATTGTTCATCTGTGGGAAACTGGTTATTGAAATAGCCAATATGCTTTGCTTAAGAGTATTCTGCAAAAGATATTGGTACTAATTCCACAGTCAAGGGTATTTAGATATCTTATTGTTTACAGACCCCAAAGCAAAGGGTTTCCACTAGTTATAGGGACAGTTCATTCGTTTTTGATATATTGGCCACAGTCAGGAGAAGGAAGGCATATCTCTTTACGTTGTTAATTTCTGCAACGGATTATGACGAAAGCCATATATCGAGTGCCCAGCTGCTTTCCTACAGTGCTAGATTTAAAAGCAGCCGTGCTTTCTCGATATGCCCTGCATTGTCAGAAGCAGCAACAAATTACTTTTTGAGCTGTTGGCAAGGACTCCCTATTTTACTCTTTCCAGTTTAAGTTTTAAAGTGACCCTTGTTTCTCCACCTCATCCTTTTTGTAGAGTTTGCATCGTATCTCATCAGTGTTTAAATGAAATTGGGTGGTTTCTGACTCCACACACCCATCTCTTTGGGGCCACTTGGAAATACAGGGCTCTCAATTCTTTTAGTTATTTCTAGAGGGAATCTTCTCTATTACCAGAATAGTATTTTTCTTTAACATCTTTATTGGAGTATAATTGCTTTACATTGTTGTGTTAGTTGCTGCTGTATAACAAAGTGAATCAGCTATACATATACATATATCCCCATATCCCCTCCCTCTTGCGTCTCCCTCCCACCCTCCCTATCCCACCCCTCCAGGTGGTCACAAAGCACCGAGCTGATCTCCCTGTGCTATGCGGCTGCTTCCCACTAGCTATCTGTTTTACATTTGGTAGTGTGTATGTGTCAAGGCCACTCTCTCACTTTGTTCCAGCTTCCCCTTCCCCCTCCCCGTGTCCTCAAGTCCATTCCCTACATCTGCGTCTTTATTCCTGTCCAGCCCCTAGGCTCATCAGAACAAATTTTTTTTTTTTTAGATTCTAGATACATATGTGTTAGCATACGGTATTTGTTTTTCTCTTTCTGACTAGCTTCACTCTGTATGACAGACTCTAGGTCCATCCACCTCACTACAAATAATTCAATTTCGTTTCTTCTTATGGCTGAGTAATATTCCATTGTATATATGTGCCACATCTTCTTTATCCATTCATCTGTTGATGGACACTTAAGTTGCTTCCATGTCCTGGCTATTGTAAATAGTGCTGCAATGAACATTGTGGTACATGACTCTTTTTCAATTATGGTTTTCTCAGGGTATATGCCCAGTAGTGGGATTGCTGGGTCATCTGGTAGTTCTATTTTTAGTTTTTTAAGGAACCTCCATACTGTTCTCCATAGTGGCTGGAATAGTATTTTATTCCATTGATGGACTTTCCCTGTGTCCATGTATACATGGTTTATCTATATCTGTACTTCTACATTTACCTACCTACCTATCTATCTTTTAATTCATCCACAACCCATACTGACATGTGGTATCAGGAGTTACTAGAAAGAAGATGATGAGTCAATGCAGGAATTATGAAACTATTACATACACAGATGTGTGATAAGGGTCAAAAAACCAACTACTTATAGAGCTGCAAAGTGTTTTAAAATGGTTTACTTTTAGAAACAAGTTTAGGAATTGGTCTTTGTTAGAGACAGCCACGTGTTTTATAGACTCCTTTTGCCTTTCCAATGGAAAGACTGACAGAAAAACCAAGAAATTCTCTCCTCTTGACACAAATTTATGGGAACAGTTCAAGAATTCATGGTAGATTGGGTAATTAAGTTTTAACTTAAGAGTTGTATAAAAAGATTTTATAAAAACTTTTAATGCTATGATTTTTAACTCAAACTAAAAAAATGCCAGTATGGATGTGGCATGGTGGTTTGGGATGGAGAAGAAAACAAGTCTCAACCCCTTTGATTTCTTATTTTTTAATTGAAGTATAGTCAATTTACAATGTTGTGTTAGTTTCTGGTGTACAGCAAAGTGACTCAGTTATGCGTATATATATATATATATATATATATATATATATTCTTTTTCATTTTCTTTTCCATTATGGGTTATTACAGGATATTGAATATAGTTCCCTGTGCTATACAGAAGGACTTTGCTGTTTATCTATTTTTTGTATAGTAGTTTGTATCTGCTAATCCCAAACTCCTAATTTATCCCTCCCCTGCCCGTTTTCCCCTTTGGTACCCGTAGGTTTGTTTTTATGTCTGTCAGTGAGTCTGTTTCTGTTTTGTAAATAAGTTCATTTGTGTCATATTTTAGATTCCACATATAAGTGCTATCATAGGGTATTTGTATTTCTCTGGCTTACTTCATTTAGTACGATCATCTCCAGGTCCATCCATGTTGCCGCACATGGCATTATTTCATTCTTTTTTATGGCTGAGTAGCATTCCATTGTGTATATGTACCATGTCTTCCTTATCTATTCATCTGTTGATGGACACTTAGGTTGCTTCCACGTCTTGGCTATTGTAAACAGTGCTGCTATGAACATGGGTGCGTGTATCTTTTTAAATTAGAGTTTTCTCAACTCCTTTGATTTCTGCTCATAATCAAGGGACAATAGATAAGCCTTTGTCCCCTGCACTGGGGGTTCCCTGCAGGCCCTAGTGCACCCCAGCTACCTTCCTGAGTCATCTCCCAACACAACGCTTGAGCTCAGAGAAGCCACAATGGACCACCAAATGGATTTCACCAAAGATATGGGTCAGAACAGATGACATTCTGACTTCAAAGTCCCTGAAATCTGTGCATATCATTTGCCACTTGCTGGTAACTTCACCCCTCACAGAGTGTGGGAAAAGTAAAACTTCTAGCAAATTCAGTGCTTCACTGAGAGAAAATGATTAGGAATTAATTACACAGTGAGATTTGGGGATGTTTTTGGTTCTCTTATATATGGTCCAGAGGGAATAAGAATATATAAACAGTGTTGAGTTAATATAAACAACACAAACTTTAAGCAAGAATCTGGCTGAGCTCTCTTGTTTTTTAAGACTGAGTCACAGATTCAGATGTAGGAAGGTGTTTTCAATCTAGACCTTCAACACTTAGGTCTCCTCTCTTCATGTGACAGACAGAAAAGAGATTTTGAGACTGGGGCTTTTGTGTCCTTCAAGGCGATGGGTGGTAGTTACATACAGATGAGTCCAAAACCTTTCTCCTTCCTTCTGATCAGTACAGAGCCCTCAAACCCAGGACTTGAATGTTCTTTCGCCCTTCCTTTCACGTGTGTGTGCACACACACATGTATATATTTCCCCCCTAGTGATTCAAGTCAGCCTGAAAATATAAATTACTTGCTCTTCTTTATTTTTTTAATTTTTGTTTATTTTATTTATTTTTATTTTTGGCTGCATAGGGTCTTAGTTGTGGCACACGGGCTTCTCACTAGCTGAGGCGTGTGGGCTCAGCAATTATGGCGGCACGTGGCATCTTAGTTCCCCGACCAGGGATCAAGCCCGTGGAAGGTGGATTCTTAACCACTGGACTACCAGGGAAGTCCCTTACTTGCTCTTCTTAAGAACAAGTTTCTGCATAATTCATCTCTAGCCTGCAAGTAACAAAACAGCGCTTTGAAAAAAAAAAATAAAAGCCCAGCACTTTGCCTGGAGAAGTCGCTTAATAAACATCTGCTAAATGAACATATGTAGGTGTACACACACACACACACCATTTTGAATGCTCTTCTTCAATGAAATTAATTGGATATTTACTTTAAAATGTATAAATTGAAAATGGGTAAACAGGATTAGGAGATGGAAGCTTGTTTTCCCTCCTCCCTACCAACCCCTCCCGCATATAATCAAGGCATCTTAGAAATTTTTTCCAGGGGGTGAAACATTTTAATATATTCCTATTTTTGCAGATAGAAAAGGAGTAACAACAAATCATTGTTTATAAGAAACTTTAAAAAATATACTAACTATATTTTTCCTCAGTAGTTTCAGGTATATTTCACGTCTAAATATCAATTGCCACAATATGCATTATTTCTCCAAAGACGTATTTTCTAGACAATTCAGGCAAAAATAAGTTTTAAAACTAGCTTTTATATGTGGACGTGAATGCAGTTTAATTCCAGCACCAGTTCATTACAGTTCATCTCTGTAAGCACAAACACAGTTTGTGCTTACAGAGATGTGTTCCTTTCTTAGTTTTAAATGCTAGATACTATTTTTGTTTATTGACCTTGGCATGCAGCTTGCAGGATCTTAGTTCCCCAACCAGGGATCGAACCTGGGCCCACAGCAGTGAAAGCACCGAGTCCTAACCACTGGACCACCAGGGAATTCCCTAGACACTCTTCTTTGCTTTTTTACCTCTATGAATAAAAGATTTACTGGGTTTTGATTCTGTCTTTAGGAACTGAATTTTGTCATAGTTTACCACTTGGGGTTTAGAAAACATGGTGACCAGTGTTTGAATCTATGCAGGAAATTGTGGGCAAAAATCCTGTGAAATAAAAGGTCTTTGGTCCATGGCATCCAATGAAGGGGGAGAAGATTGAGCAGTCCTAATATTTGAGTTCTCATATGTTAATATTTGCCCCTTTTGAAATTCACATTTAATAGGTACTTCTTTACCAGAAATTTGACACAGGCATGTAATGGGAGGATAGCCTAGTGAGGGGATTCTTTGTCCCCCATCTGAGGCCTGGCCCTGTGTCACATGGAGTGTGAGGTGTGGCAGTAAGGCCTCAGCTTGAGATGAAGGTTGATTACAACAGCAAACCAATAGCATCATTACTAACCATTCAGGATTCCAGACTTTGCAATACTACATGATTCCATTTTAAATGGTTAATACTTGTATTTTCCTCAACAAAACAAGCCCTGCAAAAAGAAAGATCCCACCCCACTTTTTGCTTTCCTCAGCACCTAAGGGCATCACACCCACTTTTCTGAGATACATTTGCTGCCTGAAAATGGCAGTTAGCAGCAATTAAACAAATCTTTTGGTGCTTGTCACAGTCTTAAAGAAGTACCGACTGTGCTAGGCATTTTTGCGGTATGTTTTGTGGCTGCTAGTTTTGAGGATGCTGTATTGTTGCTAATGTTGGTTTTAGGTTTTTGTTACCATCTCTCTCTTTCTCCTTCTTATTTTTGGCCAAAGAAGACTTGGATGAATATTTTACATGCATATGATTAGTAAAGTTAAGACTCTGAAGTTTCTAAACAGCAAAAAAAAAAAAAAAAAAAATTTAACTCAGAAAAGAATGAATCCTAAATTATTGGCCCACCCATGTGTGAAGAAATGTTTCAATGCAGAAGAGAATAAAAATAACTAACACAATGTGTAACATTCTTTTCTACTCACCCTAGAAATTAGCAATCTGTAGAAATGACCATATTTTGTCTGATCAGGCATTCCTGGGTCAGTTACACAGCTCTGAAGGAAATAAGTTCAGCAATGTTTTACTTACTTTGTTGATTCTAAGATGTACAATTTTCCCCATTGTAGTACCTCTGAAATTGAAATATGACTTGAAGTTGATGACATGTCATGGCTTATTGGCAGCATTTTCTCTTACTTAGTGGATTATAAAACGATAGTACATTATAAAATTAAGATGCCTTAGATTTGATGAAATCCAGTATTTGCTTGGCTGTGTTCCACCATGAATATACAGCATTGGCTGCCATAAAACGATGTGATGGGGAAAATATATGACTTTATGTTGATAATAATTTAAAGAACTAACGTAACCCCAGAAGTTGAGGTACATTCAATGGCTACAAATGTTTTCTCTACTTTGAGGAGACGTAGCCGTCTTCAGGGCTGTGTGTTTACTGCTGCATGAGAATGTAGCTAAGTCAGCTACCATGTTTGGGTTATGACGGGTCTCCAAGGGCATTTGGTATTTTTTTATTGTGAGCTATAAAAGTCTTATGAAAGAAAACTCTATTGGTCAAGACCTGAAACTACATTTAAAATGCAACTACAGCTACATTGAAAATAAGGTTAAAAGTACAAAAAAAGTTTCTCTGGTACTTTTTGAGCCAATCCACACTCAAAATGTAGACACGGGAAAGTTTTATTCATTCCTGCCAATTATATCTGCTTCAGAGGTTTGGAAGCACTTTATATCATGTCAACAATGTCTGATCCTAAGGCAATTAAACCTTCTTCTTGTTTTGAAACCATTAAACTAACGAGGAACATATTTACACATATTCACAACTGCAGCCTAAACCCTTTGCCCTCCTCTCAGCTCCCACGATTTTGCTTAAGAAAGAACTTAAATACTGATGACTTGCTGGTTTGGAAAATGTCAAATTGATGTCTTTAAAAAGGCTGCTTTGCTATAGAGACACAGACATAGAGGATAAGCGTATGGACACCAAGGGGGGAAAGCGGGGTGGGATGAACTGGGAGATTGGGATTGACATATATACACTAACTAATATGTGTAAAATAGATAACAATGAGAACCTACTACATAGCACAGGGAACTCTACTTCACTTCGCTGTACGGTAGAAACTAACACAACATTGTAAAGCTACTATACCCCAATTAAAAAAAGAAGTTTAAAGAAATAAATAATGATAATTTTAGAATCACAGAACTAAAAAAAAAAATGCTGCTTTTAGACACTATACAAATCTCAACTGATAAAAAAAGGCAAGATTTTCCAATTCAACATGTTTTTGGTTTCAAACACTTTTTCTAGTAATAACATAATAGATATTCATTGTGAAGAATTCAGGACATACAGAAAAATGTAAGAAAAATATGATTCCCATAATCAAACACTGATGGCCATTTATGGCCACCATTAATGATCCAATGCATATCTTTCCTGTTTTTTTCCCATGAATATTACACGTGCACACACACACGTCTTTCCTACAAAAGTAGGCTGTGTTTCTCTGGGTGCCTTCCACCCCATGGCTGTTGTTCCAGAATGTAGGTTGGCTCCTGTGGTTTCTGTGAGCGTGGGATTCCTTGGACAGGGTTTCTCCAGGCATCACGCTTGCATCACTTTCCTCTCATGTTTGGAAGCTCACTGAAGCCCAGTAACCGTTGACTATTTCACCAGGAAGTTTCACCAGATGGGGATCTGAATCAGGCAGCCTTTCAAGTCTCTCTTTTAAAATGAAACTTATTATTATTTTCTATACATTTATTTATTTATTTTTGGCTGCGTTGGGTCTTCGTTGCTGCGCGCAGGCTTTCTCTAGTTACGGCGAGCGGGGGCTACTCTTTGTTGTAGTGCACGGGCTTCTCATTGCAGTGGCTTCTGCTGTTTTGGAGCACTGGCTCTAGGCACGCGGGCTTCAGTAGTTGTGGCTCGCGGGCTCTAGGGCGCAGGCTCAGTAGTGGTGGTGCACCGGCTTAGCTGCTCCGCGGCATATGGGATCTTCCTGGAGCAGGGCTCGAACCAGTGTCCCCTGCGTTGGCAGGCAGGTTCTTAACCACTGCGCCACCAGGGAAGCCCTAAACTGAAACTTATAAAAAAATTGAAAAAAAATAAAATGAAACTTATTTACATTGTTATTCTAGGCAAAAGTGAACCAGGAAAGGTTGGTGATAATTCTCACTCCCCATGGTCTCTTAGGCTCTGGTTGGGTTCTCAGTATAAGGAGGAGAAAAATCAATGAATGTGTAGCCAGACACTTCTCTTGGATCAAGGACCCCAGGTTCCCCCAGGGCTGGGCCCCAAGGGGAAAACTCTTTCTGGAGGGAAACATAAATAGCTGTCATGTCCAAAGACTTGTTCTAGGGAAAAACTCAGTGAGAGCCAACCATCCTTCTTTGGACCCTAGGACACTTCAATGTTGTAGACTTTGACACCATTGTTCTAGCATATGCAGACATAGCTTGGGTGAGTCCAGCCTGCGTGGGTCTCAGAGATCAAATGACGGGAGTTTAAAACTTTCTCTTCTTAAGAACAGAAAGCCTCCCATTTTCATGCTTTAAAAATGGAGAACCCCAGGCTCTTGTCTTTGTATAAAGTTGAGGCCCACATTAACATATTTCTCTTGGTTCTCCAAGAATTTACGTGTCCAGAGTAGTAGCATCCTCATATTCCATTAGTAAACCTTAAAGGTCTTGGCAGTGACTCCTGCTGGAATAAAGGATGTAGAATGCAAGAGCTGTAGTTTGGTACCGCAGACTGAAGGTGAAAATCAAGGGAAATTGGAAAAGCCAGTTGGTCAGGGAGCAGTGTCCTGCTGCTGGGCTGCCTCCAGGCTGGGTGTCCTTGGGTCTGGGAAGACTTCCGTTGCTTCAGAAGAGCACAGGGGAGTAGGACCCGAAGAGCTAAACACAGATGGCCAGGACTGGGTGCACTTGGAACAAAGTGGAACCAACCTGGGCCACTGGGGGATGCTCTGGGGAAGAAAGGGGAGGGGATGAGGCGACCATTTGGCCAAGTTCCCATGCTAACAGGGGACCCACCGGTAAACAAGGGATGTGTGTTGGTGCTTGAACGATCTTGCCTGGCTCAGTCCCCTCATTCCTTCAAACCAGGCCTTCTCCTCTAGCGTTGGCACATCTGAGAGGAAGCAAGTTGTTTTTGTAAGTTGTCATCATTTTATCCTGGCCTCATTTGGGTCTTCAAAAGCTCTTGGTAGCACTGCTGGCCTTCTGGGCCTCTGAAAGTGTCTGCAACTCAGAGATGCTGTAGGTGTGGGGTCACTTTCCTCCTGGGGGCGGGGATGACAGCCTCCCCAGAGTCACCAGGTAGCGTCTTAGACCAATTCTGAGCCTGAATCCTGTTCCTGGGAGTCTGGTCCATTATGCTTGACCTGAGCTTTGGTTTTCGACCTGAGCTTTGGTTTTCTACCTGAAGACCTAGATTTTCCTTTTACTTCTTGTTACCCACCATCCCTGAAGATGCCTACCACCCCTGCCATCCATGGAGCTGGGGAAAAGGCCCCTGGAAATGTCAGCCCTGTGTGGGGAGGGCCGGTGATTCACGGGTGTTAGTTACGCACATAAACATGTAACATTGTCCACTCCAGGGGTTTGTTTTACGTTTTTCAAACTTTCAGATAACAGTTGATGTTAATGTTTCTCTTTTCCAGCCAGATGTAGAGTTTGCCAGAAAACACTGTAAACAGAAGTTTTACTGTGTGTGAACTGTAAAGTTTTCTTTTTTTCCAGGCGTGGTGGAGAATGTAGCTTTTACTCTGCAGCTGGACTGCATCAGAAGCATGCATTTAAAACATAAACTTCCTTAACTGGAAAAAGAATGCTGTCTTCGGAATAGCTTTGCAATGTGACATTTTTGCTTCTGTGAATTTTGCATCAGTGTTAGCTCTTCTTTTGGCTTGTTAAATTTGACTGGTCACAAAGGTAGTAGCTACACACACACAGACACAACACATGTGTGCATATACACACATTTAAAAATTTTATTTATTTATTTACTTTTGGCTGCATTGGGTCTTTGTTGCTGTGTGTGGGCTTTCTCTAGTTGCGACAAGCGGGGGCTACTCTTCACTGTGGTGCGCGGGCTCTAGGCACTCGGGCTTCAGTAGTTGTGAAACGTGGGCTCAGTAGCTGTGGCTCGCGGGCTCTACAGTGCAGGCTCAGTAGTTGTGGCGCACGGGCTTAGTTGCTCCATGGCATGTGGGATCTTCCCAGACCAGGGCTCAAACCCATGTCCCCTGCATTGGCAGGTGGATTCTTGACCACTGTGCCTCCAGGGAAGTCCCTACACACATATTCATAAAGGATTTTCTTTTTGCACTTTGACTTTTGTTTTTAATCTACCCGGCTTGTAGTGAAATGGAGAGTCTTGTTTTTGAATGGCATTCTGACAGAACTTAATTGTTATTTTGCAAGGAGTAGAAAACTCCAAGGTTTTAAAATTAGGTTTCTTCTCCAGGGGTTGAGCATTGAAAGAACCGGAGACTAAGTGACCCAGTGATTGGAAAGGGGAAAACACAGTTCATTTAATCTGAAATCATCCAATAATAATTGCCAACATTTGGGATTCCAAGTGTAGTTTATGAAGTCCTTTCATCGATAAGATTGTATTTATTGCTCTCAGATCTGTAGGTGATTATTATGTCCACTTGACAGTGAGGAAACTGAAGACTGGGGAGGTAAAGGAAGTTTTCCTCTGGAAACTCTTCTGTTTTCTCTCTCTGACAGCACTGTGATTAGAGCTTCAGCCCCTCACGCTGGGAGCACAGTAACTTACACGTTCTCATTAATCCTCTTTCCCCATCTTGTTCTTCAAGATATATGTAAGTTGCCAAAAGAAGAAGGAACTTGCAGGGACTTTATATTAAAATGGTACTATGATTCCGTTACTGAAAGCTGCGCCAGATTCTGGTACGGAGGCTGTGGTGGAAATGAAAACAGATTTGATTCGCAGGATGAATGTGAAAAGGTTTGCCCTCCTGGTAAGTGATTCTTCTTTTGTGTTGGTGGTTTTTGCAGGTAAGGGATCCAGGCCAATAATTCACCTTTTAAAGATATTTGAATGATAATAATGATGATAGATTTGAAAAAGAAGATAAATTGGATTTTCAGATGAGGAAAGTGTACAAATAAAACACACGGGGTTAATTTTCTGAGTTATTATGGTTTCCTAAAAACATACTTGCATACTTGTATTTTTGCCGATGAGGAAACATACGGTGGACCACTCCTTACCCTTCAGAAATATTACTAAGTTTCTGTTATTCATAAAATACTGTAACAGACATGGTTATTAGGAAAATAATATAATGAACAATTAATAATAACTGCTATATAGTCTATTCAACTTTAAATAATCTTGCTTCCTCTAAATGATAATGTGGACTGCCAGGCCATGCGATATCTCCATTATGCTGGGCAGCGTGATTGGTAATAAAATCAGAACAGCTGCACAGAGATTCTGGGGCTGGTGCGGAATGGGAGCGCTGGGTTTGCTTAAAGGCCAGGCAGGTGATGCCAGGGGAGAGAAAGGGCTCAGATGGCACAGAAAGCCCCAAACCCCAGGCCAAGAAGCTCCAGGGGAGCCACTGAAGGAAATGAACTGAAAAGTGAGATTGGTGATGAAAGCCAGAGGCCATGGATATTTTCATGAGAAATACAGTGTCCTTTTGGGTCAGTAATGTGACTTTCCCCCTCCTCTTCCTTTCCACCCTCACCCGCCGCCCCCGCCATCCATGCTCAGTGCTCATCAAGCCCGGAGTCATTGCTGCGATTGGGACCTAAGCGCGGCTGACCAGTGACACATACCTCTTGAAGAAGAAGGAGTCCGCCATCGCCAGTCGTCTTTGTAGAAGCTCTGGGTATAGATTCCCTTGCACTGTACCATTTCATGCTTTGATTTACACTCGAACTTGGGAGGAAACGTCTGCTGCATGACCTATCAATATGGTGCTAAATGTGTCTGTGGAGTCAACCCTCTTTGTCTCCGGGCAATTACATTGTATACTTTGAACGTTGTGTAATAGTTATCCACTGCTGGTGTTTATGTGAACATTCCTATGAATTCAAATTCCCTCTGGAGTTTCACGTTATGCCTGTTATAGGCAAGTGTAAGATTAGAAAATAACCCCCAATTTCACAGCTACTCTATATACTTCTGCTTGGTTCATTTTTTTCCCCTCTTAATTAAGCATGACTTTAGATGGAAAGCCTGTGTATGGAGAAAAAACAAGAGTCTAACTTTTCCATTTCCCCCCCAATTTCCTGGATTAGATTTTGAGCGAATTTCCTTTTTCTAGAGCTTCTAACAAACAACCTAGCTAGAGGGAAGCAAAATCCCCTAATCTTTGTGCACTGTTGTGGGACCAATGCGTTAATTAAAGGATGTAAAGAAAGTCATAATAGAGATTTTTTTGGCATTCCTCTAATGTTGTGTCTGTGTTGCTTTTTTTGGGGGGGGGGTGTTAATTTTAATTTTAAAATTTTTAGGAAATTTATACAAAGAAACTTTTTAATAAAGTATATTGAAAGTGGTGTGGGTTTGGTGTTCTTGGCTGTGTCGTTTCCCTAGCACCTGTTGTCAGAATCACCCCAGGACAGGGGAATTGGAGCCCGTTCAAGCCCCCAGTCTTGGGTACCACCCTTTGATTTCCAGCGAAGGGGCAAGGGCGCTCTATCGACAGTGGGAAACCCGGTGGATCCAGCTCTCCATGGCCGGGTGGGTCACGTTCCTTGCTTAAGGCCCCTGGAGTCTTCCTAGTCTGAAGAACCAGGCTGGCTTTCATGCTCTCCTTTAACTTCTAGCTGTGTCCCAGAGATGTGGCCTCCTTCCCTGCCCCTTTAAGATAATTGTTTCCTGGGGGTCCCCTTTGCTCCTGCCTACAGTGGCTGAGAGGTGGGATGTCACTGGCCCAGGAATCCCCAGTCCCCTTTCTGGAGTCTCAAAGATGAAGCATAAATTTTCTTTTTTCTTTAAAGACCCTTTTGCTCCTGTCTTCAGAAATAACACAAGAAACAAATAAATACATATTTAGGTGGTACCTGAACTCCACTTGGGAAGGAAAGTGAATTTGTTTGATAAAACACATCTACTCTGACAAGTACTTCCGGCCGAGCTCTAGGGACCTTGGGTGTGGACAGAACTGTTTTATGTAAGATGGGGAAGGATCTGTCAGTTAATCTATTGGTCAGAGGTAGGGAGGAGGAGAGAGAGGGTGTGTAGAGCCATGGAGATGGGTGGGGAGAGGCTGGGAAGTTACAGAGACCACTCCTTGTGATTTCCACCCAGATCTTTGGGTGCAATTTCTAAATTCACAAATGCGCTCAAAATGAGCACATCTGCATAGCAATTGGAGGAAGAACTGAGCTTTGTCCCTGAGTCGGTGTGTCAGACAATGCAGCCAAAGGCAGAGATGGAAGGAAGATGCTGTGGGCAAAGGACCCCTCTGCTGGAATCTGCAGGAATCTGGGGGAGGACTCAGCACTTCACAGTCCAAGACGTTGGGCACCTTGTCGGGATGGAGAGAGCCTGGTTGAATATCAGGGTAGCCCGGGGTAGATTGCATGGCTTTGAGGACTCCTGAGAAGCTCTCACAGTCAGGGGGCCCCTGGACCACGTCTGCCCTCTAGGCCATGCTGACTGCCTCCCCACCTTTGAAGGGCCCCCTTTTTAGCGTGAGGCCAAGCCAATGGAACTACCAAGAGCCCCGTGATGGCTATGAATCCCTTTCAAACAGGTACTCAGCCTGAGTGGGAAATGTTTCTTCTATGACTTTCTTAGAGATTTTTCTCTCCAGCCCCACAGGAGCAGCCCCCTTCCACAGAAACAGGCCTGCGTGCCTCCCCTCAGGCTGTGGGTAGTCAAGCCAAGTGCATCCCATTCCACTGGAGCAGAGAAACATTTGCAGGGGGATTGGGAAAGGCAGCTTCACTGGTGTAGTGGATGGGACAGTCTGTGTGCATTTGTCCTGGGGCTGCCATAACCAAGTGCCACAATCCAGGTGACTTAAAACAATAGAAATGTATTCTCTCGCAGCTCAGGCGGCTGGAAGTCCAAAATCAAGGTGTTGGCAGTGCCATGCTGCCTCGGAAACCTGTAGGGCAGTCCTTCCTTGCTTCTTCCTACTTTCTCGTGATTCCCTGACTTACAGGCATCTGAGTCCAATCTCTGCCTGTTTTCACATGGTCATCTTCTTATAAGGACACCGGTCAAACTGGATTAGGGATCCACCCTGCTCTGGTATAACCTCATCTTATCTAACTATATCTGCAATGACCCTATTTCCAAATAAGGTCACATCCTGAGGTCCTGGGGGTTAAGACTTCAGCACATCTTTTTCGTGGGGGACACAATTCAACCCATAACACAGTTTTAGGGTTTCCAATACCAGTTCCCAACTCTGATCTGTCGATCCACTGTTAACAGCAAGGTAGCAGCTGTAGTTAAGAGATTTCAGTTGAATGCTGCCACTTCCTCACTGGCATTGGTTATTGAAACCATCACTACTGGATCTTCAGGCTGGGTCCTATTTATTTCAAAACTTAAATCCCAGATGCTGAATTTTTGTTTTTAATGTGATGGGGTGAACCGATCCCACGTGAACAGTGCAGGAAGAAAGATGCCCACCATTCTACCCTCTCTCGGGCTGTGGTTTTCCCAGTCGAAGTGCCCCCACCGAGGGGAAGACCTGAAAACTGCTGTAAGGACGGATGCTGTGCAGACCCTTTTCCCTGTAGACCAGCACAGGTACTGGATGATTAGATTGGAGAAGCCCATGGCTTGTTCCCTCCCACCTTCCTTTTTCTCCCCAAGCCTGTGGAGTTCTGGGCTGGAGCTCCTTCCCAGGCTCCATAGGTGAACTTGGAGCTGACTTTCTGTTGGCTTCTGTTCTCTCCTTGACTTCTTTCTGTGGTAGGGTCCCGTGCTGACTCTCTCGGGGTGTATGTCGGTTCTCTGGCGGAAGCTGAGGGGCCCTAGCCTGGCAGTTTTGTGAACCTCTTCCGCCCCTCACAGCCCCTTACTGGGGGTCGTCCTCTTCACAACCCTCGGTGCTGGGGTCTTTGTGCAGGAGAGCATCCCCTTGGAGAGCAGTGTAGGCCAGTTGGCTCAAGTCCAGCCACCTTCTCGGGTCACTTAATCCATAGGAAAGGCTCATGACCTTACCACATCAACTGCCACATCCGTCTCTCCACTAGACCAGGGGTCAGGTGTCCTGCGGGTTCAGGGGTCAGGAACATGGTCAGTTGAGAGCTGGTCTCCAGCCCCTGACTTGGTGGTGGTGGGAAGGAATGATTCAGACCATCATCTCCAACTTTTGAGTGGTTCTTTGTCTTCAGGGACAGGGTCCAGTGGACACCCCTTCCTGATGCCGCAGGGAGTGAGGGAAGAGGGTGGCCTCTTCATAAGCGCTTTGTTGCTCTCGAAAGGCCCCCACCACCTCTCCCTTGGCCCTGTTTTACCTCATTAGTGACTGGCTACTGTGCTCTAAGCTGGGGCCCTTAGCCGTCAACTCTGGGAAAACAGGACCCACCAGGCACCCACCACCAGCCTCTTGTAGGAACTTGATGAGTGGAGAGCTCTGAGCCCCAGATCTCTAGTGCAGGCTGAACACTGCTTTTCCTCCTCTGCCCCTCGATTTCCTAGAAGTGAGCCTCGGCACCCCAAGGCACCCCACTAGTGTGTGTGAGTCTGCCTCACCACACGTTAGTGACTGAAGTCTCCTCGAGGGGATGAGGGAGAAAGCTCATCACATGTTCATGGTTTGGCTTCACACACACCCTTTAACAAGCTCTCTCAGCCCCAAAGTTCCTCTGACCAACAGCGACCTCAAGTCTCCCCTCCTCTTCCTTCCCCCTGCTGTTTAAAATTCCCTCCGTCCTTACAGCAGTTTTCAGGTCTTCCCCTCGGTGGGGGCACTTCGACTGGGAAAACCAAAGCCCGAGAGAGGGTGGAATGGTGGGCATCTTTCTTCCTGCACTGTTCACGTGGGATCGGTTCACCCCATCACATTAAAAACAAAAATTCAACATTACTTACAATAAAACGCATCCACTTCTGTGTGCTGCTTGATGAGTTTTGACAAATGAATACATGCACAGAACCCTCACCACGCTCGTGATGGCCATCAGTCCCTTAGCCCCATCCAGCAATGCGTGCGAGTGAACAGCATTTAAAGTTATCATGACTTTTCTCCCAGTAAATTTATCCTAAGGAAACAATCGGAGATGCACAAAAATTTATGTTTAAGGATATGGCTTTATTTGCAATGACAAAAGTGAATGTGAGATCATCAGAATGGCCAACAAGAAAAGGATGCTTACATACATCCTGCCTCACCAACAAAAGAAAAAACATAGCCATTAATGTGATTGATATATATATACACTACTATGTGTTAAATAGATAACTAATGAGAACCTACTGTATAGCACAGGGAACTCTGCTCAGTGCTCGGTGGTGACCTAAATGGGAAGGAAAACTAAAAAAGAGGGGATATATGTATACAGATAGCTGATTCACTTTGTTGTACAGCAGAAACTAACACAAAATTGTAAAGCAATTATACTCCAATAAAATTTAATTAAAAATTACATCATGTTGCTGGTAAATGGTCGATGCCATTAATCAGTTGATATATATGATATGATGTTAAAAAGATAGAAATCTGTATATTTAATATGATAGTTTCATATATATGTGCACACGCACACACCTGTATTTCCCTTTTGTGAAGGAAAACAACAAAAGCAAATACAACAAAATTTAAGCAGTGGTTGTTTCTGGCGTGGCAATTTAAGTGTTCTTTAAATGTTCCTACACTTAAATTTGTTTCTAAAAGAAACCCGTGTATTACCCTTATCAAACAGTTATTTTCAACTTGAACATATTTTTATATACGAATTGCACTATTCATAAATTTAAATTGTTTTAGAATCTGTGTTGTGTGGATGTACGTAACCACTCATCCTTCCTTCCTTCCTTCCTTCATTCCTTTGTTCCACAAGTGTTTACTGAACATGTGTCATGTGCTAGATCCAGGTCTAGGCACTGGAAATGCAGTTCCGCTGGAACTGACCTACTGGGGGAACCAGACAACACAAATGCATCTATAAAGTATGAAGACGTGGGAAGAGCTGAGGAGAAAAATAACCGCAGCCGCCTTTCCAATTCCCTCGGTTTCTTACTCTGCCCGTATGCAATTAGGCATGTGGTGGTCCCCAGGAAGAGAAAACGTGGACTTTAGGAGAGCTTGAGGGCACACACATCACCTGTGGCCCCAGCTTACATCCACACCCAGGGATGCTCAGATGTGCAGAATCAGACACCACTGGAGGGAGGGTCCTAGAAACCCCACGGCCACCAGACATGTCCCCTACCCAGCTACAGCACTTACCCTTCCCAATGTCTAGGCCCTAATCTTGAAGTTGCATTTTACCCCAATGTTATTTATAAAATAGAGTGGAAGAGTCATTAATGGGTTCATTCCACCCCTGGAAAATCAGGCTGATTTTGCATCTCACACTAAGATCCCATTTCCACATAATTCTGCCTTGTTCAATGGAGACAGATGGTTACACTAATTCATTTGACACCTGAGCACATTGTATGTATTCCTCTGGGCTTTTAGGATAAAGTGTTGAACAAACCAGACAGGGTCCCTGCCCCCGAGGGGCTTACATTCTGCTGGTGGGAGACAGAGAGAATGCAAGGGCCATGAAGAAGAAGCACATGGTAGAAGTGCTTTTGCAGGAAGTGACGAGGCTCTGGGGCAGGGAAGGTGGGGTAAGGGGCAGGCAGTGCTGTGCTGGGGCAGCCACCATGTTTCAGTTGCGCGATCACCGTGGGCCTCGCTGAGAAGGAGACTCTGAGAAACACCTGAAGGTGGTGAGTCAAGGAGGTAACTGAGGAGAGAGCTCAGGGCAGATGGGACCCCTACAGCAGCGTGTTCCTCAGATGGAGGAGAAGGCTCTGGGCTGGGTTCTGTCAAGTGAGGGCAGGGGCCCAGGGGCCACTGGTGGCCTGGGTCGATCTACCGGCTTTTATTCAGTGACGTGGAGCCATCATTCAGCAGCTCCATCAAGGGACTGACAGGAACGTCCTTGAACTCTACAGGATCCACTAGCTGCTCTGTGCGGACAAGACCTCAGAGCAATGAGGTGATGACACCAGTGATGGGGTGGTAACATCGGTGGTGAGGCCCTGGAAGAAATTCAGGTGAGACGCGATGGTGACCAAGACCAGAGCAACAGCAGAGGAAATGAAGTGTGGACTCTGGGTACATTTTGGTCTAAAACATGCAAGAATTGAAGTAATGTCTGTGTACCGTGTTTTACACATTATTTCCACAAAGGAACTAGAACCAAACAGATGTTAGATCATCTGTGCTGACTTTGTGTTCAGCAAAGCGTGGTCTGAGCTGCACTCCTGACCTGAGACAGCTGTGGACCTCTTTCTGAGGCCTGTTCTTTGTCAGACGGTGCCACGGTCTCCACATCCTTGCCTGTGCTGTAGCATGGCCCTGACCCGAGGGTCCACCCAGTGCTTTATGGGGCAACCTCGGACAGCTTCCAGCCTGGCTGTGTGCACGGAGGTGGCTTGCACACCTGTTTTGAATTTTGTGAGCAAAACTAAACTTCTACTCGGGTAATGCACTGAGTTTTTGGGCTGTTCTAGAAGATGGTGTAATCTTAACACAATTTACCTCTACCCAGTAGCAGTTGTCACCCACATTATCTCAGGCAGTGCTGTCTGGTAGCAGTCACTATACTAGTTCTTTAGATGATGAAACAGAGGGTCAGAGTGTTCCAGTTCACCCAGTTCCGACCTAATGGAGGCTGTATGTGAGAAAGTCACCATGACCCAGAAGCACTCCCTGAGCTCCCAAAGGTGTACTGGTTCCTGCGGGATCCTCGCTGTCATTCCCCAGGGGCTGTTTCCCTGGAAGTTGGATCTCATCTCAAGCTCCGTATCTCCTTCCAGCACAAAGCACGCCCTACCCAGTCCCTTTCTAAGACCTTCTGAAACTCTCAGCGGGCAGAAAGTCCCTCTCTCCTTTCCTTTTCCTTTAACGACAGTTTTCCCATCTCGTTTTCATTATCCGGAGCTGCTCAGGGGAGGACTTAGAAAAGCTAGCCATTCTGGGCTTGTGCCTGGTTCTCCGAGGCCAGGTCATTGAGACATCTGTTTGGACTGTACTATTAGCACATTTCGATCCTTTCGTCAGCTTTGCTGGATCTGTGAATATAAGTGCCTTCTACTCCTCCCCCCCACTCCCACCCCCTTTACAACTTTCTACATAATTTTTAAAAAATCACAAGGAGTGTGAATGGGCACCAGTCTTTCTGTAGGAAGCCAATATCCTGAATCCTCAAGATCAGTTTGAGATTTCTCCCCCACGGTGATTCATTTTTAGGGAATGGTTCAGATTTCACTGCCAAAGTTCCCTCGTTGTCACGTTTCCAGTTGGACTTGGCTGTTGATCAGGTTCTCGGAGTCCCGCCTTCTGGGTGTGGCTTCCGGGGAAATTGGGGTCTGCTGACGGTGCTGAGCTGCTAGGCCCCGGTCCAGGGGCTGCCCAGGGGTCTGCTCCTTCTCCGATTTTAGTTCAGGGTTCTGACCTTTGATGCTGCGTGTGCCTCCTGTCTCTCCCTGGAGCTGAAGTGCTATTCTTAGTGCCATCGGATTCCCAGGGGGTCTTCCTGTTTGTTTGGAGTCAGGACTTCAGAATCGGACAGTCCTTCAGAGGTCCTGAGGCCCAGCATGAACAAGTTCAGAGATCCCTTTCCGCACTATTCCTGATTCTGCGACTCACGTGGTGGGCACAGAATTGCCCGAGAGTGAAACACTGAAGAAGGAGTGTTTAAAAACCCAGTCGCTCCAGCCCAAAGACACCTGGTAGAGGGTAATGGGAAACAAAGAAGAAAGGGACTCTGTGCATAAGGGTGACACTTTCCAAGCAAGACTCAACCTGGAAAGTACATATGATTTTCCTGCCTTAAATAAGAGGTGTCTATGAAAACCTTCAGGCTACTGGTACAAAAAGTCACCTAGTGGAAGGGATTCGGGGAGCTGCAGAGAAAACCAGCCAAGCATGTTTGAATTCAAGAGGAATACAGAAGTTCCAGTGTCTGCACAAATTTTCCAGGAAAGGTTAGACAAAGAAATAGTGAGACAATATGAAAAAACTGGTGGAGCCTCTATATATTCGAGGGAAAAAAAAAGTCTATTTATTTATTTATTTATTAGTTCAAATAATTTTTTTTAAAAACATCTTTATTGGAGTATAATTGCTTTACAATGGTGTGCTAGTTTCTGCTTTACAACAAAGTGAATCAGCTATACATATACATATATACCCATATCTCCTCCCTCTTGCATCTCCCTCCCACCCTCCCTATCCCACCCCTCTAGGTGGTCACAAAACACCCAGCCCATCTCCCTGTGCTATGTGGCTGGTTCCCACTAGCTATCTATGTTACTTTTGGTAGTATATATAAGTCCATGCCACTCTCTTACTTCGTCCCAGCTTACCCTTCCCCCTCCCTGTGTCCTCAAGCCCATTCTTTACGTCTGTGTCTTTATTCCTGTCCTGCCCCTAGGTTCTTCAGAACCACTTTTTTTTTTTTTTTAGATTCCATATATATGTGTTAGCAATATGGTATTTATTTTTCCTTTCTGACTTCACTCTGTATGACAGTCTCTAGGTCCATCCACCTCAGTACAAATAACTCAGTTTCATTTCTTTTTATGGCCGAGTAATATTCCATTGTATATATGTGCCACATCTTCTTTATCCATTCATCTGTTGATGGACACTTAGGTTGCTTCCATGTCCTGGCTATTGTAAATAGTACTGCAATGAACACTGTGGTACATGACTCTTTTTGAATTAAGGTTTTCTCAGGGTATATGCCCAGTAGTGGGATTACTGGGCAGTATGGTAGTTCTATTTTTAGTTTTTTAAGGAACCTCCATACTGTTCTCCATAGTGGCTGTATCAGTTTACATTCCCACCAACAGTGCAAGAGGGTTCCCTTTACTCCACACCCTCTCCAGCATTTATTGTTTGTAGATTTTCTGATGATGGCCATTTTGACCGGTGTAGTTTTGATTTGCATTTCTCTAATGATTAGTGATGCTGAGCATCCTTTCATGTGTTTGTGGCAATCTGTATATCTTCTCTGGAGAAATGTCTACTTAGGTCTTCTGCCCAATTTTGGATGCGGTTGTTTGTTTTTTGATGCTGAGCTGTATGAGGTGCTTGTAAATTTTGGAGATTAACCCTTTGTCAGTTACTTCATTTGCAAATATTTTCTCCCATTCTGAGGGTTGTCTTTTCGTCTTGTTTATGGCTTCCTTTGCTGTGCAAAAGCTTTTAAGTTTCATTAGGTCCCATTTGTTTATTTTTGTTTTTATTTCCATTTCTCTAGGAGGTGGGTCAAAAAGGATCTTGCTGTGATTTATGTCAAAGGGTGTTTCTGCTTATGTTTTCCTCTAAGAGTTTTATATTGTCTGGCCTTACATTTAGGTCTTTAATCCATTTTGAGTTTATGTTGTATGGTGTTAGGGAGTGTTCTAATTTCATTCTTTTACATGTAGCTTTCCAGTTTTCCCAGCACCACTTATTGAGAGGCTGTCTTTATCCATTGTATATTCTTGCCTCCTTTATCAAAGATAAGGTGACCATATGTGCATGGGTTTATCTCTGGGCTTTCTATCCTGTTCCATTGATCTATCTTTCTGTTTTTGTGCCAGTACCATACCATACCATACTGTCTTGATTACTGTAGCTTTGTAGTATAGTCTGAAGTCAGGGAGCCTGATTCCTCCAGCTCCGTTTTTCATTCTCAAGATTGCTTTGGCTATTCAGGGTCTTTTGTGTTTCCATACAAATTGTGAAATTTTTTATTCTAGTTCTGTGAAAAATGCCATTGGTAGTTTGATAGGGATTGCATTGAATCTGTAGATTGCTTTGGGTAGCACAGTCACTTTCACAATGCTGATTCTTCCAATCCAAGAACATGGTATGTCTCTCCATCTGTTTGTATCATCTTTAATTCCTTTCATCATTGTATTATAGTTTTCTGCATACAGGTCTTTCTTCTCCTTAGGTAGGTTTATTCCTAGGTATTTTATTCTTTTTGTTGCAGTGGTAAATGTGAGTGTTTCCTTGATTTCTCTTTCAGATTTTTCACCATTAGTGTATAGGAATGCAAGAGATTTCTGTGCATTAATTTTGTATCCTGCTACTTTACCAAATTCATTGATTAGCTCTAGTAGTTTTCTGGTTGCATTTTTAGGATTCTCTATGTATAGTATCATATCATCTGCAAACAGTGACAGCTTTACTTCTTCTTTTCCGATATGGATTCTTTTTATTTATTTTTCTTCTCTGATTGCTGTGGCTAAAACTTCCAAAACTATGGTGAATAATAGTGGTGAGAGTGGGCAACCTTGTCTTGTTCCTGATCTTAGAGGAAATGGTTTCAGTTTTTCACCACTGAGAACAATGTTGGCTGTGGGTTTGTCATATAAGGCCTTTATTATGCTGAAGTAAGTTCCCTCTATGGCTACTTTCTGGAGGGTTTTTGTTATAAATAGGTGTTGAATTTTGTCAAAAGCTTTGTCTGCATCTATTGAGATAATCATATGTATTTTTTCCTTCAGTTTGTTAATATGGTTTATCAAATTGATTGATTTGCATATATTGAAGAATCCTTGCATTCCTGGGATAAACCCCACTTGATCATGGTGTATGATCCGTTAATGTGCTGTTGGATTCTGTTTGTTAGTATTTTGTTGAGGATTTTTCATCTATGTTCATCAGTGACATTGGCCAGTAGTTTACTTTTTTTGAGACATCTTTGTCTGGTATCAGGGTGATGGTGGCCTCGTAGAATGAGTTTGGGTGTGTTCCTCCCTCTGCTATATTTTGGAAGAGTTTGAGAAGGATAGGTGTTAGCTCTTCTCTAAATGTTTGATGGAGTTTGCCTGTGAAGCCATCTGGTCATGCATTTTTGTTGTTGGAAGATTTTAAATCACAGTTTCAATTTCAGTGCTTATGATTGGTCCATTTATATTTTCTATTTCTTCCTGGTTCAGTCTCAGAAGAAAAGTTTCTATTTCCTCCTGGTTCAAATTCTTCTAAGAATTTGTCCATTTCTTCCTGGTTGTCCATTTTATTGGCATATAGCTGCTTGTAGTAATCTCTCATGATCCTTTGTACTACCGCTGTGTCAGTTGTTACTTCTCCTTTTTCATTTCTATTAGAAATGAATTTCAATTCTATTGATTTCAGTCTTCTCCCTTTTTTTCTTGATGAGTCTGGCTAACGGTTTATCAATTTTGTTTATCTTCTCAAAGAACAAGCTTTTAGTTTTATTGATGTCTGCTATTGCTTCCTTCATTTCTTTTTCATTTATTTCTGCTCTGATGTTTATGATTTCTTTCCTTCTGCTGACATTTGGGTGCTTTTGTTCTTTTTTCTCTAATTGCTTTAGGTGCAAGGTTAGGTTGTTTATTTGAGATTTTTCTTGTTTCTTGAGGTAGGATTGTATTGCTATTAACTTCCCTCTTAGAACTGCTTTGCTGCTTTCCATAGGTTTTGGGTCGTCGTGATTTCATTGTCATTTGTTCCTAGGTATTTTTTTGATTTCCTCTTTGATTTCTTCAGTGATCTTTTGGTTATTTAGTAGCGTATTGTGTAGACTCCATGTGTTTGTATTTTTTACAGTTTTTTTTCCTGTAATTGATATCTAGTCTGATAGCATTGTGGCTGGAAAAGATTCTTGATATGATTTCAATTGTCTTAAATTTACCAAGGTTTGATTTGTGACCCAAGATATGGTCTATCCTGGGGAATGTTCCATGAGCACTTGAGAAGAAAGTGTATTCTGTTGTTTTTGGATGGAATGTCCTATAAATATCATAAGTCCCTCTTGTTTAATGTGTCATTTTAGGCTTGTGTTTCCATATTTATTTTCATTTTGGATCATCTGTCCATTGGTGAAAGTGGGGTGTTAAAGTCCCCTACTATTATTGTGTTACTGTTTATTTCCCATTTTATGGCTGTTAGCATTTGTCTTATATATGGAGGTGCTCCTATGTTGGGTGCATAAACATTTATAATTGTTATATCTTCTTCTTGGATTGATCCCTTGATCATTATGTAGTGCCCTTCTTTTTCTCTTGTAATAGTCTTTATTTTATTTATTTATTTATTTATTTATTTTTGCGGTACGCAGGCCTCTCACTGTTGTGGCCTCTCCCATTGTGGAGCACAGGCTCTGGATGCGCAGGCTCAGTGGCCATGGCTCACGGGCCCAGCCACTCCGTGGCATGTGGGATCTTCCTGGACCAGGGCACGAACCCATTTCCCCTGCATTGGCAGGCGGACTCTCAACCACCGCACCACCAGGGAAGCCCTACTTTAAAGTCTATTTTGTCTGATATGAGAATTGCTACTCCAGCTTTCTTTTGATTTCCATTTGCATGGAATATCTTTTTCCATCCCCTCACTTTCAGTCTGTGTGTGTCCCTAGGTCTGAAGTGGGTCTCTTGTAGACAGCATATGTATGGGTCTTGTTTTTGTGTCCATTCAGCCAGTCTATGTCTTTTGGTTGGAGCATTTAATCCAATACATTTAAGGTAATTATAGATATGTATGTTCCTATTACCATTTTCTTAATTAGTTTGTGTTTGTTATTGTAGGTCTTTCCTTCTCTTGTGTTTCCTGTCTAGAGAAGTTCCTTTAGCATGTGCTGTAAAGCTGGTTTGGTGGTGCTGAATTCTCTTAACTTCTGCTTATCTGTAATGGTTGTAATCTCCATCAAATCTGAATGAGATCCTTGCTGGGTGGAATAATATTGGTTGTAGTTTCTTCCCTTGCATCACTTTAAATATGTCCTGCCACTCCCTTCTAGCTTGCAGGGTTTCTACTGAAAAATCAGCTTTTAACCTTATGGCGATTCCCTTGTATGTTATTTGTTGCTTTTCCCTTGCTGTTTTTAATATTTTTTCTTTGTATTTAATTTTTGATAGTCTGATTAATATGTGTCTCGGCATGTTTCTCTTTGGATTTATCCTGTATGGTACTCTCTGTGCTTCCTAGACTTGACTATTTCCTTTCCCATGTTAGGGAGGTTTTTGACTATAATCTCTTCAAATATTTTCTCAGACCTTTTCTTTTTCTCTTCTTCTTCTGGGACCCCTATAATTCGAATGTTGGTGCAGTTAATGTTGTCCCAGAGGTCTCTGAGACTGTTCTCAATTCTTTTCATTCTTTTTTCTTATTCTGCTCCCTGGCAGTTATATCCACCATTTTATCTTCCAGCTCTCTTATCCATTCTTCTGCCTCAGTTATTCTGTTATTGATTCCTTCTAGAGTATTTTTAATTTCAGTAAGTGTGTTATTCATCACTGTTTGTTTGCTCTTTAGTTCTTCTAGATCCTTGTTAAGTTGAAGTTCAGGGCAGTGACTGGGGCTAAGGGTATAAAGCTGGCACTTCGGGAGAGCATAGGATATTCTAAGCCACGGGTCCAAAGGAGATAACCCAGCTTGCGAGTGTACATAGAGAAGGGAAAGGAGGTTAGAATAGACCTTTCAGCACACTGACAGTTAGATGGTGAGCAGAGGAGAGGGGCCCAGGCAGAGTCTGAGAAGGAACATCTGGAACAAATAGAAGAGAACCAGGAGAGAATATGGTATCTTGGAAAGTATGAAAAGCAACTATTTCAAGAAAATAAGCATGTTCAGCTGTGTTGAATGCTGCTGAAATGAGGGCAGGGGAAATCTTGAGAAGATTCGTGCAGATGTTGACATGCGTATTAGGTGGCCTCAGCAGCCAGGAATAGAATCCCCACATCATATCAGCTTTGCCTATAGATATTTTTTATCCCCACCTCACAGGAAATCCAGAGCATGGGCTGTAGGGTCAGTCAATTAGATGGTTGAATGATGTCATCAAAGAGCAGGTGCTCTTCATCTCTCTGTGCTATTTTCAGTGTGGGCTCCACCCTCAGGTTGGTAATGAGATGGTCCCCTCACTTGGACATGGCAATATTTAAAGGAAAAGGAAGACCATCTCTTTCTGTGGCTCTCTCGGGAGTGACAGCATGTTTCCCAGCAGCTCCCACCCCCCGAATTCCAATGTTTAGAATTGGCTGAGGTGGCCTTCCTTGAGCCAATCATTTGCAAGATGACTGACATTACTCCCAGACAAACAAGCCCACTTCCCTTAGGCCCATGACGTGAAGGTCAGTGGGGCTCTGGTCAGGGGGATGGGGGCTGAATGTATTCATTGCTGTGCGTGCGTAGGTTTGTGAGTGTGTGTCCACGACATAGCAATGTGCCATTTAACAAACCGTGTGTACTTCACCCAATGCCGTAATCTTTATTCTTCTAAATTAACTCCTGATAGTTTCCAAAGCAAAATAGAACAGCAGAAACAAAACACTTGGACTAATGGTGCTTACTGACATTTCCTGTCTATTGTGGTTCCCTCACTGTGGTCCAGGAAAAGTCATGACTGTCAACTTAACTGTATCAGCAAGGCAGCTGCTTCGCTGCATCTCTCAACGTGGATGTCAGTGGTCCGTGCCCCACGCCTAATTCCCCACCTTCTGAACTTTTCTGGTGGCCTTACCTCATCCCTGCACCAGACCTAATGCTCGTGACCCATGGCAATGCTTGGAAAACAGTAGGTGAAAAAAGACTTCAAACATTTCTCCATCATTGTTTTTCTCTACTTTAGTGAGGCAAAAGAGGGATTCGGTGTTAGAGTGTTTGGCCCTTATTTATATACAATAAATAGTTTGTTAGATTTCCCACTTCATCAAGGGAATTTATGCTACTCATGATACGACACACTTCAGGATAATAAAAATAAGTATTAATCATTTCCAGAAACAAAAACTTATGCATGCTTTATACTATTCAGAATAAAGGTCCTAAATTAGAATATATTCTAATTCTGTTCTGTTGTCTTCTACTTTATTCTGTTCATTTTATTCTATATTAGAATATATTCAGAAAACTGTTTCCTTCTGTGGAATTGCCCTGGGAAAGGCTTGAGCTGAGACTGGGTCTGTTTAGCATCCAACTCCAACCAAATGGCCAAACAGCTTTGATTTGTGTAGTAAATGTCTGAAGGGAATTTATATGAGCGGCTCTCAAGTCCCTGCCACAAATGAATCACACAGGGGCAGTCTTTCCTTGGACGACCAGAATGCAACATATATCAGCTCAAATTCTCATCCTGATTTCAGTTTCAAAATGAAAACCCGTCTTCACTGAAAGGATGCTGACACGCAGGCTCTTGTTAGTTTCCTGGTCCCCAAAGAGCTCTCTGAGATGGAAATTCGCCGTCCGCTTGGAGTCCACGCTCCTGTCCCTGTAGCCGTCGGATTTGACATTCTCATGCCTTTTAAGGGAACACTCGGCCGCTGGAAGTGGTCCAGTCTGCACACATGGATCCCATTCCCTGCCATGTGGCAGCACGGCCTCGCCAGCATGGCAGAGAGGAGGCTAAAAATAGCAGGCGGGGTGAAGCCGGCTTCGCTGCGACAGCCATTCTCAGCTGCTGTGAAAATATAAGAACCGCTGCTGGGTCTCGCTGGGACTCTGTGATTCCCTTGTTTGGCAGAAGCTGCTACTCCAACCCCACCTCAAATTAATTTTTGCTTTTCAGAGAAGAGCTTCACCAGCATGGGGCTCTCAGGCCACGCCCTCTTGTAATCGCCATGACAGTGAGGTTCACGTCTTCCTAGGCTTCTGGGCCCTGGGGTCCCCACCCTTCAAAGTGGACAGAATGGGACAGTGCGGAGGAAAGGTGTCCTTTCAAAGCAGCCAAAGCAGCCACCGTGATGCATCAGAGACCTACCCTCAGTCCCAGCCCCCATATTTGTTTGGAGCTCATTCAGTATGTGGGGTGGGTGGCCTCATGGACACACATACCTTCAAGGCCTGGCAGGTTTCATAGGTGAGCAAGGCCAGGGGAGGGACTGCTAGGGCTTGGGGTGTGGAAAGGGGGGTGTCCACCTTACGGGCATTCAGGTTTATAGCTTTAATACACTGCTATACCACGTCAACTCGGGCCACCACTTTGCAATCTCCTGTTTAGAGGCACTGAGTTAAGATTCATTGTTGCTGTGTCTGTTCTGCTGTACACGACTATGCAAAACGTTGAGCTGTGGCCTGGAAATACACCCCAACTTGACCTCAGAATCATTGGATGTGACCCCAACAGGAGGACAGAGCAGATGACAAGGTCTGCAGGTCTAATGGTAAATGCGCGCCCGACCGTGAGAGCTGTCAGAATTGTCTGACGATTCCTTATGTTCAGCAAGGCTGTTTTCACAGAGAACAGAGTACATGATACAATGCAGGGAGTGTCCTGGAGGGCATTCAGGGTCGCGAGGAAAGAGGAGGCTGACCTGTCACATGAGCCAAATGCTTAAGATGTTATCATAAACGAAGTGCCTGGAGGAAGAAGCTTCTGGGAGGGAAGCTCAGACCTGCCCCTCCTTCTCACTCCATCCTTGGGGATTTTTCCCCTTTTAGTCATCATCATAGCTAATAATTACAAAATCCAAACAGCTCTAAGAACAGTCATGCTGGCGTGCATGGGGGTACGTGTGAGTCTGACAACTGTTTTGGTGCGTGCTGTCAGACCCTCAGGGTTGGGGCTGTGTGTGCATCGCTCAGCTGGACTCTGTGTTGACAGCAATGGAAATGCTGGAGCCGTCTTCTGTCTGGTCACGTAGGGGAGACAGACAAGCACGCAATAATTGCAGTGCAAATGAACTTATCT